>NW_026695240.1:422500-1622500 GCF_021218885.2 Marmota monax | reverse complement strand
CTCTCTCCGCCGGGTGGAGCGAGTGCGCACGCGCCAATTACGCCTTCTGGGAAGAAATCACGTGGCAGCCGGAAAGCGTGGCAGCTGCCGGAAGAGCCTTCCCCTTCTTCGTTGTCCGGCTCTGGAGCGAGAGCAATGACGTAGTTTCCGTTTCCACTACCTCTTCCTCTTCCGGTCCTCGCGGGTGCTGCTCCGGGCTGGTGTTCGACTCCGGCGGTGGTTGTGGAAGGCGCCCGGAGTCATGGCCATGTTTGAGCAGATGAGAGCGAACGTGGGCAAGTTGCTCAAGGGTATCGACAGGTCGGAGCTCGGTCGGAGGGAGCGCTGTAGCCAAGCGGGGTGGAGATTTCCGGAGACCGCAAGGGGTGGTCCGAGTTCTGGGCTTGCCTTGGCCGGGATTTCTCCGTCTTTCTGCATGTGGGGAGGTCGTTCTGGAGGAGGTGTTGAAGGGAAAGGCACCGGAAAGGCCTAACAAGAGAGCCTGTCGCCCACGCATCTCTTTGATTACTTTAAAGTTTCCCCTCCTCTCCCTCGGCCGTCCCTCTTTCAGCCCCCCGCAGTTTCCTCTACCAGCTCCTCGGTCTCAGTGCCCGAGCGTTTCTTTCTCCTCTGCCCCTCATGTCATTCATTCAACACTGTTTACCGACCTTCGTTGTGTTAGTGCTCAGTAGTGTTAGAAACCAGAGGCGACCAAGACAGCCACAAGTCATGCTTTCATGAACTGAGTTCTCCTTCCAGAGGGGACACCAGCAACAAGCACTGACAGCCAGGAGTGGTCAAGGCTAGGCAGGGGAAAGCAAAGGCCCAAATCTTCAGGGCTGATATAGAGGAAGCTAGGCACCCACCCCGGCAGGAGAGGATGGTTTGGACTGGTGGGAGCTTGACAGGGTTGGGTAGCAGAGAATTTCAGAAGACTATGTATACAGGCAACAGTGACTGCCTGGCAAGTTGGGAAACGTGCTAGACAAGCCCCAGGGCTCCAGTGGGGTTTAGAGCTCAGGCAAGAGGTGTGGGTCATGGACAGGTTTTATTAGAGGTTATAAAGCTGACTTGCTATTTGGGTAGAGCCAGTGGCCAGGACCAGATTCAGAGGGGAAAGGAAGGAGAAGCAGATTACAGTGGTCCCTTGGCCCTACAAAGGGACTGGCCTCAGCTCCTGTCTCCTCTTTATTCACCCACTTCAGTTCTCCTCTAGGTACAATCCAGAGAACCTGGCCACCCTGGAGCGCTATGTGGAGACCCAGGCCAAGGAGAATGCCTATGATCTGGAAGCCAACTTGGCTGTCCTGAAATTGTGAGTATCCTGTCCCTATCCCCATGCTGTTGGCTGGCTAGCAGGGTTCCATTCCCAGTATGGGGCATGGCAGTAGGGGTGTCTGGAATAGCCTGCAGGATGTGGCTTCTCTTTGGTGTGCAAGACTAGCAAGCCAAGGAAGATGAGACATTTGGGGTGAGGGAAGTTTAAAAAAAAATTAGTTGCAAAACACATACAAGGTAGTACATAAAACACACTTAGTTTAACGGATGTGAATGAACACCCAGGTTTCCATTGTTCGTGTTGTGTAACTGTTGGAAGCACCATAGGCCCTTTGTCCATATGCTCTGTCCCAACCAAACCCCCACCTTTGGTAACCATTGTCATAGTCTCATGGTGTGGCTTTGCATGGTTGTTTTCCACACATGCTTGCATCTGGATCCACTTAGCTCAGTTTTGCTTGCTTTGACCTTGACAGGTCCATAATCATACAGCAGGGCCCCTTTTGCACCTAGTACCTTCCACCAAGCGTTGGGTTTGTGACACCCATCCATTTGTGTGTGTGTGTGTGTGGTTGCAGTTTATTGTCATTGTTGTGTAGTGTTCCACTGTGTGACTGTCCTAATGGCCTAATGATCTGTTCCTTGTTGATGGATACTTGGGTTCTTCTCCCTCAGGTGATTTTTTTTTTTTTTTTTTTTTTTGACAACTGTCAGCTTGTAATTTTTGTAGATGACATAACTTTAGCTTTCCTGGCTATAAAATGGAGAGACCACTTATATTCGTGGGTGGTTTAGGTTGTTACTGGTGATTGCCACTTGTGAATGAGTGCTCGCCACGTGTCGGCTGCTGTGCTGCGGATGCAGGCACGAGCCCACTGCTGGGCCGTCCTGGGAGGCTGATATGGGTTCATCTTATTTTTGTTTGTTTTTACACCAGGAATTGAACCCAGGGCTCACAGGCTAAGCACACACACTACCGATGAGCTACACCTTCAGTTTTGTCCTCTATTGAAAGAAAACTGAAGCACAGAGAATTTGAAATAGGCAGTCCAAGGCCAGGCAGTGGGAGCTGGGAGAGGGAGCCTGGGGCGGAGCCATAACCACTGCTCCACATTGTTCCTTCTAGCCTTGATTCATTTACTTTTATTTATTTATTTATTTATTTTTGACCACTGAGAATTGAAACCAGGGGTGCTCTTCTACTAGCCCTTTTTATTTTTTATTTTGTGACATTAGAATTTTACTAAGTTGCTGGGGCTGAACTTGAACTTGTCGTCCTCCTGTCTTAGCCTCCAGAGTTGCTGGGATCATAGGCATGAGCACCGCGCCAAGCTTGCTTCTAGCCTCATTTCTTTGTGAGGCTCGTGGCTGTGTCTGCCCTGTGGGGTGGTGCCGGGTTTCTGTTCTCGTGACTAAAAGGCTCAGGGGTCACTCTAGTTAAACTGGGCTAACTGGGCTGCACGAAATAACCACACAAGAGACACAAATACCTTTTTCTTTGGGGTTGCTGTGACGGCTCCTCTGACCTTAAGGGTCCGCAGAAAAAGAGAGAGAGAGAGCACGCGCTGATCCCTTTTATTGAGGAGAAGCTATTCAAATGAGGCAAGGGGTCAGGTTTCAGGGGGCTGAGTCTATCTTCATGATGTCCACTGTCAGCAGGTTGACTGACACCTGGGTAGGCCACACCCAAGGGCACAGTAAGAGGAGGGGACACACACAAGGCACTTCCATGGAAGATTCTATCCTAAACAGGGCAAGGGGTTATATTACAAAGGAATAGGTGAGCATAGCTTCACCCATGGGGCTGTAGCAAGACACACCCATTTCTGTGACTGAGCGCCTCAGCACCCAGCTGGGGAGTGTAACTCAGTCACCGGTAAGGTTGGCCTCCCACAGGGTGGTTGTGAGGATCAACTATCCCCATCTCCAGAGCAGGCAGAGTTGCTCAGGGAGGTTAGCCAGAAAATGTGGTTGGGGTTGGAGCCCAGGCAGGTTTGACCCCAGGCTCCAGACTAAAGCAGTGGCCTCCTGCCTGGCACTTGGTGAAGTTTGGGGGGTTGGAGTTGTCACCACTGTTGTATATCTTATTCCCTTCTTAGGTACCAGTTCAACCCAGCCTTCTTTCAGACCACCGTCACTGCCCAGATCCTGTTGAAGGCCCTCACCAACCTGCCCCACACGGACTTCACCCTGTGCAAGTGCATGATCGACCAGGCACACGTATCCTTTGGTTGGGAATGGAGGTGGGAGGCAGAGCCTGCAGAGTGGTCTGTGAGTTCAGACTCAGCTGCTGGGCAGGGCTGGGACATTGCCATGACTGAGACGGGCCCTGCCCTCGTGAAGCTCTCATAGTCCAGTGAGGTGACAGGCAGGTCCCCCATCAGTGACAGGCTGGAGCTGTCAGGGGCAGGGTGAGTGAAGCCAGCAGAGGCACCTGGCCCTGACTGGAGGGAACCCGTGAAAGCTAGGTGGATGGGCAGTGAGGGCGATCCCGGAAAGTCCTAAAGGAATGAAAGAGCTCCTTGCTGTCCTTTAGAGACAGAAGAAGCAGCGGGACCTAGGACAGCACAGATTTCAGTGGAATGCAGCCAGGGTCCAGGGCACGTGAAGAGCTGTACAGCCGCAGGTTGCTGTGGTCAGATTTATGCCAGCTGCATAGAGGACACTGGGTGAGAGGCAGGAGGGCCTGGCCGGGCTCACGAAGAACTGTATTGTCAGCTCTGAGCGCAGGAACTTAATGTACATGTATCCTTAGGAATGTCGAGTGGAAATAACACCCTTGCACTGGTTGGTGTCTGCTCCGGGGCTTGGCCAGGTGAGCTTCAGCTTACATTTGATCACTGGACAAACTCAGCAGAATCCCCAACCCCTGCCTGGCGAGGCAGGTGGACCCGTGGGCCCAGCCCTCGTACTCGCCTGCTCATCAGTTGTTGAGCCAAGAGATGGCAGATGACTCATTGAACTTACTCTGGTAGCTGAGTCTAAAGTGTCCATAAGATGTGTCCATAAGCCTTGACTCGATCCCAGTATGTGGCAGACCACAGTTTACTGTGTTGTCCCCACTGTTGGACCCTTGGGTTGTTTCTCACCTTTGAATCTTACAAACAGGGCTACAGTGGCAGGGTGGCTTGTGCCTATAATCCCAGCATCTTGGGAGACTGAGGCATGAGGATCACAAGTTTGAGACCAGCCTCAGGAACTTAAGCCCTGAGCAACTTAGTGAACCTCTGTCTTCACTAAAAAGGCTTGGGGATGCCAGTGCCCCTGGTTTAATCCCCAGTACCAAAAAGGAAAACAAGAAACAGTGCTTCCGTAACACCCTTTCTTCTCCATACATCCACAGCAGAAATAAGATGGCCTCGATTCCCTGTTCTGTTTCTGAGCTGTCTTTGGTAGAAGGGGATGGCTGAGGGGAGAGGGTGACCAGGATTTAGTCATGCAGGCTCCAGGACCTTTTTCCTTAATGCTTCCTTCTGCTAGCAAGAAGAGCGGCCCATCAGGCAGATTTTGTACCTCGGGGACCTGCTGGAGACCTGCCATTTCCAGGCCTTCTGGGTAAAGAGGGGCCCAGGGCAGGGTGGTGGCTGGCCCTGTGGTGCACATTTGTTGCTTGGCGAAGGGCCCTGTCCTCAGCGCTTGTCCTCACGGAGCCAGGTCTCAGATGGCCCCTGTGCCCACAAGGCTTGGCCTGAGCCTGTCCCCTTCTCCTTCCACTGGGCCTTCTAGTACAGTCCCTCGGTCGTTAGCAGAAGTCCTCCAGCTCCTCACCTGCTCTCAGTGCCCGCCCCTCTTTCCTGTGGCATCCAGAGCTCAGCCCTCACAAACTGCCTCCAAGTGGGAGGCTAGGTCGCCTCCTTGCTCCTCACTGCGTCTCCCAGAGCCGGTTCCCTGCTCCTCAAAATCGCTGCTCCAAGTTCTGAGGCTCCCATCTTCCCTGCCTTGTTGGTAGCAGCCCTCTGGGTGACTGCGCCTCATTTCTTAGAGAATCGAGTCCTTCTCACTGCCCCTCCTACTGCTCCTGATGCTGCAATGTTTGAAAACCCACACAGGCTACCCACTGACACCAGCCTCTAGGTTCCATGATCTATTTTAGGTTTTATATATATATATATATATATTTAGTTGTTGATGGACCTTCATTTCACTCATTTATTTATATGTGGTGCTGAGAATCCAACCCAGTGCCTCCTCCATGCTGGGCAATGCTCTGCCATGAGCCCCAGCCCTCCGTGACCTCTTGTCCTCCTGGCTCATCTTCCGCCTGAGAGGAGCTGTGGTCATGGCTGTGCCAGCTCTTCTCAGCATGCAGAGCCTCTGAGGAGGTTTGAAGTGGGAATGCGGGTGTGACCCGGGCTTTAGGATTCTGAGGGGCTACCCAGGAGGTGCCACATGGAGCAGAGCCTGGGAGCCGCTGCCTTTGACTTGTTCTGACCAACGATTGCTCCTGAATTCACTCCACCCCCCGGCCACCTCCTCCAGCCCCAGCTCACCCTGTGAGTTCTCCCACCGACACCTGGGCCTGACCAGGGCTCCGGGCCTGCTTGGGCTGCTCAGGTTCTGCTCCCTTCTCTGAAATGGCCACCTACCCTGCGCAGCCGCATCTGAAATGATGAATGGCTGAGAGAAACGCCAGGGGCGCGTGACTCCTGGGAAGGCACGGGTCCTCAGACCTTCCGAGTGACCTTGTTCCTGCCCCGGTTCCTCTCCTGGGCTCGCGGACCTCCCTTCACACGTCCCCTTCTCACCCCTTTCCCACCTCAGCTCATGGTCTGGTTTCTTGTCTTGTGAGAAATAGAAATAGAGCGGAGCAGAGCTCATGTGTTTTCCCAGACCCTGACGCCAGAGTGACTTAGTGCGTAACTGCCGTTTCAGCAGGTGAAGTGGCTGAGGCGACCCTCCTCTAAAGCATGGGGACCCCTTCCCCTTGCCACACCAGCCCTTCCCGACTCCTCAAACAAGAACCTGCCCTTCCTGGGTTGTTTATTTTGAGACAGGGTCTCACTGAGTTGGCAGGGTGCCCTTGAGCTTGGAACCCTCCTGGCCCAGACTCCCGGGTTGCTGGGCTTAGAGGCATGTGCCACTGTACCCAGCTCTTCCCTGGTTTTAAAACCAAAAACCCCTAGCAAGCCTCCTGCGTGCCGGGTCTTCGTGGCCCCGTGCGTTCCCGCAGCGCTGGCCAGAGCAGTGCTGAGGTGGTTTAAGGCCTCGGCCTGCTTCGTCCAGAGCAAGGTCATGGAAGTTTCAGACAATCCTCTGCTAAAAACAAACAAAATGAAAAGTACCCTGTCTCAGGAAACTCATTTCAAATAAGTGAGTCAGTCCCGGGGGTCACCTGCTTGTGGGAGAGGCTCCTGTGCTCCGGGCCTCCTTCACCCCTGTTCACGCGGCCCCGCTCTAGTCATCCCACTCAGGCCTTTGTCACCTCACGCCCACCCCCAGTGTGCACACATGCCCCTTGAAGCTGCGTGTCACTGGGTCCGGTAAGCCAGCGCCAGGCCTGTGTCACCCGCCCTGTCGGCTGTCCCTGGCGCTGGTGGTCGCACTCCCCTCCCTGGAACCCTCGTCATCTGGCTCCCAGTACAGCATCCTCCTGGTTTGCCTCCTGCCTCATGGCTGCTCCTCCCTTCTCAGGGTTTGTGGGGCTCTTCTCTCCCACTCCTGTTGGAGGAAGCCCTCGATGAAGAAGTGACATTTGAGCAAAAGCCTGCAGGAGGCAGGAGGGCCAGCTGTGGAGGAGGAAAGTTCCAGACAAACAGCAATGCAAAAGGCCTGAGGCGGGGAGGGGTGTTGGGAGCAGCCAGGAGGTGCCTGCGAGTGAGTGGGGGGTGGGTGGGGTGAGCGAGCACCCTGTGGGCCTCCTGAGCCTTGGTTGAAAGGTTGGCTTTTTCCCTATGACAACGGCCAGGACAGGTAAGGAGTATAGGTAGCTACCCTGTGTCTGGCTTCTGCCTGGATCATTTCTCGGCTGAGTCCTCCTGGTCTCCATGTCTGGAATGGGCCTAAGAACAGTGACATCACACATGTTGCATGTGGCGGGGTGGCAGTGTGTAGGTCAGTGCTCGCGTGTTGGTGGCTGCTGCCATCCTTAGGGACACTGACACTGTGCTTGCCGTCCCTCCCCTGCAGCAAGCCCTGGATGAAAACATGGACCTCTTGGAAGGTATAACTGGCTTTGAAGACTCTGTCCGGAAGTGTAAGTCCTTCTCTGAGCCTGGGCTCTGTACGGTGAGGGCTGGGGAGTGGCGACGGTCCCTCTCCATCATTCCCTCTCATCCACAGTTATCTGCCACGTCGTGGGCATCACATACCAGCACATTGACCGCTGGTTGCTGGCCGAGATGCTCGGGGATCTGACAGGTAAGACCTCTGGGTCCCTTGTGTCAATCTGGGGGGTTGGGGGTGGTCGGGGCAGTGGGCTTCCGCCAACTCCAGCCTCTCTGGGTCATTACTGGAGATGCAGCCCAGGGAAGACGCAGGGCCTGGTGTTGGTGGTTCCCTTCCTCGGGGACACCCTGTGCCACTCAGTCCCTCTGTATCCACTGGTCGAGTGCCAACTTTGTGCCAGATTTTGTTTAGATTCTGGTCACGTGACAATGAACAAAACAGAAGGGCTCAGGTTTGTTTTCAAGGAGGGAGCATGTGTGTGTCCGGTGGCCATTCATGCTGCAGAGGACAGCAGCCTGCTCACAGGGCGGCTGAGAGCAGACTGGACAAGGGGCTCGGGAGCAGCAGCCTGCCTGTCGTTCACAGGGCAGCCTGGGCACTGTGGGCCAAAGCAGAGTGACTGGGTACAGAGGGGTCGTGAGGGCAGAGAGGTGGTTAGAGGGGCATCTGCAGCCTGTGCAGGGTCTCAGGATGAGTGTCTCCTTGTTCTTGAATGAAATAACCATAGATAGGAACCTCTGAGCAGGGAGCCGTGATCAGATCGATGTTTTTAAAAGATCCCCCCAAAAATGCAGGAAGGGAAGATACGAAACTAAGGGGGTGATCACATCTGGGAGAGGAGGCAGGGGCAGGGAAGAGAGGTGAGGGTGGGTTGAGTCTTGGGAGAATCTTCTTGTGGAATTTTTGCCTTTACATGTAGGTTGTGTGTGTCTTTTTTTTTTTTCCCAGTGGGAGCTAATTTTGCTGGACATTTTATGTTTGGCACATGCTAAATGCATCAGATAGGTGTTTTGCATATTTAAAAGTAAAATTAAAATTTGGGTGTTGTGGTGGGCACCTGTAGTCCCAGCTACTTGAGAGGCTGGGGTATCATCCTTTGAAGCCAGTCCAGGCAACATAGCAAGGCACAGTCTCTTAAAAAAAAAAAAAAAATGCTGGAAGTAGTGGCCCACACCTGTAATCTCAGTGACTTGGGAGGCTGAGGCAGTAGGATCGAAAGTTCAAGGCCAGCCTCAGCAATTTAGTGAGACTCTAAGCAACTTAGTGAGACCCTGTTACACACACACATAAAAAAGTGGCTCAGTGGTTAAGCACCCCTGAGTTCAATCCCTGGTACCCCCCCCACACCGCCCCACAAGAAAAAGAATATGAAACACAATTTGGGATTTAATATAAGGAGGATTAGGTGAATCTATCAAAACACTAATAGTTCCACAGAAATCATTTAACATAATTGAACCCCACTGTAGCAGCACCTGTACCAGCATATTTTCTTTTTATGGTGCTGGTGGTTTAAACCAGAAGAACCTTTCCATTGAGCTTCACCAACCCTTCTTTATTTTAATTTGAGGTGGACTCGCTGTGTTAACGAGGCTGGCTGCCAAACTTGTGATCTTCCTGCCTCAGCCTCCCCAGCCACTGGGACTAGTATGCCTCACCGTACTGGTGTATTTTCTTAGGGCCCAAAAGACTTATTGTTAGTGATGATGATATAGTTTTGCAACCATTTTGTCTATTCTGTGGCAAAAAGCAGATAAGTAAATATACTGCTCTTATTAAGAACCAGGACTGGCCCTGGGAGAGAAGGGCCAGACAGGAAAGAAGTGAAGACAGAAATCTCCAATGGGAAGGAGGCAGGGCTGAGGGCGCCCTCTGGCTGCTGTGTAGGGAATGCGCCACAAAAGGGCAGGGTGGCAGCAAGGAGACCCACCTGGCTTCTCTGCTGGCCAGAGATGGCAGGCCTGGCCAGGCAAGGAGGGAGCCCTGGCCTGGTAGCCTTGATTCCCGTGCCTCCCACACCCCATGTTACTGTGGGGTCCAGCTGGCTCACACCGTTTGTGCTCCTCGCAGACAATCAGCTAAAGGTGTGGATGAGCAAGTACGGCTGGAGCGCCGACGAGTCGGGGCAGATCTTCATCTGTAGCCAAGAGGAGAGCATTAAGCCCAAGAACATTGTGGAAAAGATTGACTTTGACAGTGAGTAGTGGCCCAGGGTCTCGGCTGTGGGGCTCAGGGGGCATCCTTTGACAGACACTGGAATGGGGCCCCGAAACCCAGGTAGAGCTGTTCTTGTCCAGGGCCGGAGAACTCATGTCTGCCACGCTCCTTTGATCTGTCCAGGGGCTGCCCACCCAGCGAGGCGCGGCCACATGATGCCAGCTGGCCTTCCTTGGTGCATGCAGGTGACTCCACACCTGCTGGCCCCAGGGGCTCTGTCCCTTTGGCTTTCCCTTGTCTCTGGGGTTCTGGGGGCCTCCCAGGCAGGCTCTTGAGTCAGGTGAGCTGAGTGGAAATCTGGGGTCTCTACTGAACAGCAAACTTGGGGCGACCTGACCGCTTGTGCCTCTATTTTCTTATGTAAAAAATGGGACGACAGGGCTGGGTTGTGGCTCAGTGGTAGAGCGCTCGCCTAGCATAGGCAAGGCCCTGGTTCCATCCTCAGACCACATAAACAAAGACAGCTATCGTGTCCATCTGTAACTAAAAAAAATTCTTTAAATGGAGGTGACAGCAACAATAATTAGGAAAAACACTGTCGTTTTTTACACTTAAGCCATTTGCTCCTCACATCAGCCCTCTTATAATTGGCTGAGCAACATTGTGACTTTCACCTTGCTCACCCCACGCACAGGAGGCGAGGTAGCAGAGAGCCAGGCATTCAGTCCAGAGCGTGTTAAGTTCGTCACTGCCAATACACACACACACACCACACACACGAGGAACAGCCTCATCTGTGCAGAGCACGGGGGCTGCTTTCTTGGGCCTGAGTCTCCTCCCAGCTCCTACATGTGCTTCTGTTGGTTTAGCCATGGGAGTTGGTACAGTGTGGCTTCTCCATACCAACCCGCTAATTTGGAACTGAATGAAGTGGGATTGAGTGACCGCCCTCTCTGTGCCCGCGATCGGGGACCCTCACCTCTTAAGGTGATGCACCACTGGGTTGGAGTCTGAAGATCCAGGCTGAAGTTCGTGTGGTGGGGAGCCACAGGCTGTGCAGTGTGTGGAGAGCACACGGTAAATACCGCGACAGCGACACCCCAATGATATCAGGCGTGGTTCCAAGCACTTTTTTTTTTTTTTTTTGGTACCGGGATTGAACTCAGGGGCACTTGACCACTGAGTCACATCCCAGCCCTATTTTGTATTTTATTAGAGACAGGGTCTCACTGAGTTGCTTAGTACTTCACTTTGCTGAGGCTGGTTTTGAACTCACGATCCTCAAGAGGCGTGCACCACTGCATCCAGCCCACAAGGACTTCTTTTAACGTGATAGTCCTGTTGAATAGGCCCTTCTTTTTTTGTAGATGGACACAATACTTTTATTTATTTTATGTGGTGCTGAGACTTGAACCCAGTGCCTCACACATGCTAGGCAAGCGCTCTGCCAATGAGCTACAGTTCTAGCCCAAGGATAGGCCCTTCTTACAGATGGGGAAACTGCTGCACAGAGATGTTATGTAACTTGCCCAAAGTCACCCAGCTGTTAATAGTTGAGCTGGGGTTTTAACCTAGGCCTCTCTGCTTCACAGTCCTGGTTTGTTTTCTTTTGTTTCTTTCTTTTTTTTTTTTTTTTTTTAAGGTTTATTTTTTTAGTTGTAGGTGGACACAGTATTTTAATTTATTTTTTTGTGGTGCTGAGCATCAAACCCAGGGCCTCGCACGTGCTAGGTGAGCGCTCTGCCTCTGAGCTGGAACCCCAAACCCAGAAGATGACTGTGATCTGCCCCTGAAGGATTAGTGATGCCGGGGTGGTAGCTGGAAGTTTGCCTCCCTTGGTTCCCAGGTTGACCCCGGTGTCCTTTCTTTTCTCAACAGGTGTGTCCAGCATCATGGCCTCCTCCCAGTGACTGCCAACATTTAATAAAGATGTGTTGACCTAGCCCTGCCCTGCCTCCTCCCTGTATGCTTCCTGTCTCTGCCTGGCCCTCCAGGGGAGTCCAGGGGGAGGCCTCTGCCCTGCCTGCAACCTGTGGCCTTCCTCCTCTTTTCTTACCTCCCTTTTCTCCCCCCTTGACTTCCTCCCTGGCCCCACCCCAGCAGCGAGCTGGCCACCCACCCCCACCTTCCTGACCTGTCAGGTCTCTGTGGGGAGGGCGAGGTGAGTCAGCCAGGAGGGGAGGGTGTGCGTGGCTGTGGGCACCCAGCCCTGCAGCCCAGGGAAGCTCTCTCTCCACATCCTGGCTTGCTCTGCGTCCTTGGGCCAGTGCCCTGTCTAATCCCCAATTTCCTCATCTGGAAGAATGTGCCCTCTGCTGGCCTCGGGCGGGACTCAGGCGCTCTCTCGAGTGAAGGTCTTAAGCCAGGGCCTGCGGTCTTGCTGGGAGAGCGGGAGCCAGTGTTCATTTCAGACTCAGAAAGGGTTTGTCACCAAGGTTGCAAACTATTCCTCAGCACCTTCTGTGGGGAGAGACTTCATCAGACATTTGGGACTTGCTCCTCAGAGCAAAGTGTCAGAGCCAGGCAGTCATCCTCCCCAGTCATGTCACTTAATCCCTAGCAGAGTGACTTTCATTCTCACGGAACACACAGGCGTTGCAGGTATTCTGGCAGTGACCAGCCGCCCTGAGCCTGTCCTGGGGAGGTGGAGGAACTAAAATTCCGTGGTGGTGATCCAGCCTCAGGGGAGACACAGAGCCATCTTGCCTGTGAGCTTTGCCTGCAGAGAGGCAGCAGGGCACCAGCGCTTGGCTACCCGGCCCTCTGCATTTCTCCTAGGGCCCTGTCCTGGGGAGCGAGGGTGGGGCTGGCACCTTTGCCCCAGGTTCCAGACCTGTGCAGGCACCAGGAACTAGGAAGTGTCCTGACCCTGGGGACACAGTGAACGTTTGCTTATGCAACTTGTGGAGCCAGGAGGGGGATGAAAGAGGACTGGGAGGTACCCCCACCCACAAGACAGTGCAGATTATTCAGATACCCCTCCTGTGTGGGGACAGTCACCAGGCACCTACTTGGCAGGTGCCATCATGTAGGAGACATGTAAATCTGGCCATGGCCGCTCTGCATGAGGAGAACGAAGGACCTTGCCGTCTGACGTGGTTAACACCTGTAATCCCAGTGACAGAAGGCTGAAGCTGGAGGATCACAAGTCAAGGCCAGCCTCAGCAATTTAGTGAGGCCCACAGCAATTTAACAGATTTTAAAAGATAATTAGGGCTGGGGATGTATTTTAGTGGTACAGCACCCCTTGGTTCAGTCCCTAGTACCAAAAAAAAAAAAGGAATGACCTTCGGAAGCTGTGTCAGGCCTGCTCTCACTCCACCTCCACGGGGCGTCTTCTGAGCAGCTGATAGTAGCTAAAGACTGCCTGGGCTCAGACTCAAGCCTCGTGGCTTTGGGCATGTTGGTTCATCTCTCCCGTGCCTCAGTTCTATGCCTGGGGTTTGTGCCCCTTCTCAAGTTGTGAATTAACGCCTCCAAAGAGTTCAGGACAGACTTGGCACCTAGGAGAGATCATAAACATATCGCTCTCTCCAAATTCCATTCTGGTGATTGTTCCTGTGTCTGCTTTGGCTCGGGGCTGCTGTTCTAGCTGCAACAGTGGCGTGGAGGCTGGGCCCTGTGGTCCACCTCTAATCCCAGCAGTCTGGGAAGCTGAGGCAGGATTGTAAGTGCAAGGCCATCTGGGCAATTTAGTGAGACCCTGTGTCAAAGGGTTCGGGCACACCTGTAGTCCCAGTGGCTCAGGAGGCTGAAGGAGGATTGCGAGCTCAAAGCCAGCCTCAGCAAAACGGAGGCACTAAGCAACTCAGTGAGACCCTCGCTAAATTCAAAATAGGGCTAGGGATGTGGCTCAGTGGTCAGGGAGCCCCTGAGTTCAACCCTGGTTAAAAAAAAAAGTGGGGTTGTATTCAGTAGAGAACCATGGATTTGATCCCTGATATTGCAGTAACGATGACAATGGCAAAAAATTGTTTTTTACAGGAGCTGGGAGTGTAGCTCAGTGGTAGAGTACAGGCTTGGCATGTATGAGGCCTAAGGTTTGGTCCTCAGCACCAAAAAAGCCACACAGCAATGGTTATGGAACAGCATTAGTTCTGACTGAAGTCTCAGTGGTATAGAAATGGAGAACTAAAGCCCCTTCTGGCCCCTTGGATCCCCCCTCCCTGGGACCTTTAGACATGCCAGCTGTTACCACTACACTGTCCGCAGATGGCTGCCAGGTGTAGCCTCAAGGCCGGCAATCAGAGGACCTCACTGACTGGGGTCACCTGCTCCAGCTCTGGGCCTTTGGTCTGGGAGGTTTCAGTATCCACCATGAGCAGGTAGGGAGAGACTGGTGGCTCTGCACCTGAGGGACATCCCTGTCCCCGACCTTCCTCACCAAGATCGGTGCCAGAGTCCTGAGTTCAAATGAGGCAGGTGGAGGCTGCCCCGCCCCAGCCCAGCTTGGGGAGCAGCAAAAAGGCCTGGGAGCTTCTGCCAGGTGCTGCATCCCCTGGGAAAACAAGCCGCAATTGGGGCTGCTTACTGTTGGTGTCCTTCACGTGCCTGTGGGACAGGGGAACAGGATCCCTGAAGCTCCTATACCTGGGGAAGCCCTGTCTTCTAATCCCTATCCCCAAGTAATTGGACTTGGACAGAATCCCTTCCTATCACACAGTATATATTCATTGGTGCTGGGAATTGAACTTGGGCACTTGACTGCTGAGCTACATCCCTAGTCCTTTTTATTTTTTATTTTGAGACAGGGTCTTGCTAAGTTGCTGAGGGTCTCATTAAATTGCTGAGGCTGGCCTCATACTTGCAATCCTCCTGCCTCAGCCTCCCAAATGACTGAGTTTACAAGGCATGTGCCACCACACTCAGCTCATTTTCAGTTCTTTGTTGTAGTTTAACTCAAATACCTCACCTTCCCAACAGCCATTCCCCTCATTTCCTTCCTACTTCAATAAAGTTCACACTTGGTTGCATACTTCCCTGTTTGCTCAGGTCCCAAACCTGGAAGCTGCCCTGATTCTCCCAACAAAGCCAAATATGTGGCAGTATAATAAGCTTCACTTTCCCAGATCTTTCCATGTCTCCCTCTATGGCATTGTGCTCTGGCCCTAGTCCTGTCCAGCTCCATCCTGATATTACAGCAGCCCCCTCACTGGGCTCTCTGTGCCTGAACTTCTCCACTCTGTGGCCCTCATGCAGCCAAAGGGCCTCGTGAACAGCTGAATAACATCCCAGCCTCTTACTGAAAATCTCATCTTCCCATTGCATTTAGAATAAAATTCTGGGATAAGGGTCTAATTCACTGGTAGAGCACTTGCCCATCATGTGAGAGGCCCTGGATTCCATCCCCAGCACCACTTAAAAAAAAAAAATCAAATTCTACAGCATGCTTTAAGCCCATTCATTCAGAACTCCTACTCCACCAGACACTGCTTCAGGGACCAGGCATACAGCAGGGACCAAAACAAGACCTGCTCCCTTGTGGGCTGTTATTCTTGGGGAAGAAATGCACAAGATACAAGGCGGGGAATATGTCGGGTGGTGTGTAGATGGTGAGGTACTGTAGACAAAGGTGCAGGAGGGTTGAACCTCCTGCTCGAACATACAAGGCAAGTGCTCTACCCCTGGCTCACCCCCCAGCCCTAGGATGCCATTTTACATAAAGTGGTCAGGGAAGCGCTTGCAGAGGAGGAAACATTTCTGCAGAGACCTGCAGAAGGGGTACCATAGGCCACGAAGATCTAGAATCTGGGGAAAGTGTGTCAGGCAGTGGTAACAACGTGTCACCAAGTATAAAGGCTTTGAGGCTGAGGGTGGAGCCTGGCATGTTGGAGGAACAGCAAGGTCAGCAAGCTAGGGGGAGAGGGAGGTGAGCTAGGAGCTGTGGGGACCAGGACACGGAAGACCCAGGTCTGGCTGAAGCCCCAGGACTTTGAACTGTTACAAAATCTGGGCTGGGCCAGGCAGGGCCCCGCAGGCTCCTCTGCGTCTTTTCCTCCTTTCCTTGACTTTTGCTTTTCCTCTGAGTGTGGGTTCTGAGCAAAGGAGGGAGGGACATGATCTGACTCAGGCTCTCAGGGCATCACTTGGCTCCTTACAGGAAAGAGCATATGAGGATGCGGGCTGGGGGCTGGGTACAGGGAGGAGACTGCTGCAGAGGTCCAAAGGAAGATGAGTGAGGGTGGACAGAACCAGGATAGGGCTCTGAAGTGGATGGGTTCTGCGTGTACTTTGAAAATGTAATGACAAAATTTCCCGGAGAACTGTCTGCAGGTAGGACAGGAGAGTGAGAGATGACTGTAAGGCTTTTGCTAAATAGCCAGAAGGATGGAGACGCCATTAACTGAGGACTGCAGGGTGATCTGGTTTGGGGGGCAGATCAATTCAACTCAGGAGCACAGTTCCCCCCGCCCCGCCACCAGTACTGGGGATTGAACCCAGTGGGGTTTTACCATGGAGCTACATCCCCAGCCCTTTTTAACTTTTATTTTTAAATATTTATTTATTTAGAGACAGAGTCTTGCAAAGTTGCTCAGGCTGGCTTTGATTTTGCAATCTTCCTGCCTCAGCCTCCTGAGTTGCTGGGATAACAGGTGTGCACTATTTATATTTGAGATGCCTGTTAATGTGGCAATATCATTTTTTTGGCGGGGGGTTTACCAGGGATTGGATTCAGGGACACTCAACTATTGAGTCACATCCCCAGCCCATTTTTATATTTTATTTAGAGATAGGGCCTCACTGAGTTGCTTAGAGCCTCTCTGTTGCTGAGGCTGGCTTTGAACTTGTGATCCTCTACCCTCAGCCTCCTGAGCTATTGGGATTACAGATGTGCACCATCACCCCCAGCTGCAATATCATTTATCTGTATTTGTTTGCTTATTTATTGTTGCCCTCCCCACTATAATGATAGCCACTTGAGAACTGACCAGGCATATCATGCTCTTTCCTATATGGTCAGAGGCCAAGAACAGTATGTGGTAAGAGTAGGTTTTCATTAATTGTTTGTTGAATGAATAATGAAGGTAGCCAAGCCCAAAAAATCCTCTACCTTCCCACTTTGCTGGTACCTATTCCAGTCTAACTTCCATGTCCATTTTGTAAAGCCTTGAGGTCCTTGTGCAAATGCCATCCTTTGCTAGATGTGGGGACACAGGCCTGTGAGTCCAGCAAATCAGAAGGCTGAGGCTGGAGGATCACAAGTTTGAGGTCAGCTTGGGCAATTTAGTTAGACCCTACGTCAAAATGAAATGAAAAATGAACTGGGGATATAGCTCAGTATTAAAGTGCCCTGGGTTCAATCCCCAGTGCCACAAAACAGACAAACGTGTGGCTTCTCTGTGAAACCTACCCTGAGTACTTCATTTACATTTAGTTTATGTTTGACTTTTGGCCACAATGTTGGAATATACTATATACTTTTTTTTCCTTCCTGGTACTGGGATTGAACCCAGGGCCTCGCACATGCTTGGCAAGCGCTCTACCACTGATCTATATCCTCAGCACCCCACATCACCTTTATAAAAAATAAAAACAATTTTTTTTTGTTTTGTTTTGGTTACTGGAAATTGAACTCAGGGACTTTTGACCACTGAGCCACAACGCCAGCCCCTATTATTTTTTATTTTGAGACAGCGTCTCTCTGAGTTGCTTGGTGCCTCGCCAAATTGCTGAGGCTGCCTGTGAACTTGGGATCCTCCTGCCTCAGCCTGCGGAGTAGCTGGGGTTACTGGAGAGCGCCATCGCACTATGCACATTTTCTTAACGTTTCGTTCCTTCTTTAGTGCCGAGGCATAAAACACGGCCTGGCACACAGCAGGCGTTCGATAAACACTTGTTGTGTTCGGCATTGCCCAACGGGGAGTAAGTTCTCAACCCCGAACGGTGAAGAACCGATGATTCATTCATGACTCTGGCCCCGCCCACAACGCGAATGACGTGCGCGCTCACGTACTCGAGTGGAGGAGCAGGTGGACTGCGCAGGCGCCGAGCTCCGGGTGGGTGGTATCAATTCATCAGGTGCGCGCGCGCGGGAGGGCGGCGGCGGCGGCGGCTCGGTACGCAGGCGCGGCGGGCAGTGCGCAGGCGCCGGCGGAGGGCGGGCTGAAGCAGCTGAAGCAGCAGCAGCAGCAGCGGCGGAGGCTCCGGCATAGGGGCGGGAGCTGAGGCGGGAGCGGACCGGCTGGTGGGAGAGCGAGAGGCGGCGGAATGGTGGACTACCACGCGGCGAACCAGTCGTACCAGTACGGCCCCAGCAGCGGGGGCAATGGTGCTGGCGGCGGGGGTGGCATGGGCGACTACATGGCCCAGGAGGACGACTGGGACCGAGACCTGCTGTTGGACCCGGCCTGGGAGAAACAGCAGCGCAAGGTGCGCGGCCCTCGGGCCGGACGGGCTGGAGGGGGTCTTCCTGGGGGGGGATGGGAAGGGGACTGGAGGTCCTGGAGGGAATTGGGGGGTCTGTGATGGGAATTGGGGGTGCTGAAAAGGAATTGGCGGGCCCAGGAAGGGCTTTGGAGTCCCAAAGAGGAATCTTAAAGCTTGAGGAAGGAATTGGGAATCTGCAAAAATTGGCGCCGGGGTAGGGAATATGGGAATCTGCAAAAAGGAATCTGGAAGCCTAGGAAGAATCGGAGGGTCTGGGCGGGGAATTGGAACCGGGGCGAGGACCGGGGAAGCTGAAATGGAATTGGGACCTGAGGCAGGACTGCAGGGTCGCAGAATGGATTGGGAGGGCTAAGGGGAGACATGGGGCCTGGGAAGGGAATGCCTGGGCCAGACTAGAATGTGGGACCCGGGAGCCCGAGTGTGGAGGGGATTATTCGGAGCGCCCAAAGTCAGAAGATTGGAATGGGGGGAGCTTTAGGGTGAGGGAGTTCTAAAGGACACCAAGAACCAGGAAGTCTGAAGATAGAGTGGGGGGACCCAGAAAGGGACTGTGAAGTGTGAAGAATTGGGGGAGGATTAGGGAGTCTGGGGAGACTCAAGGCTAAGCAAGAAAGGTGTGAAAAGACACGGATATGGGATGTGAGGGTGGATAGGAGCGCTGAGGAGGTCTGGGGGGACTGGGGACTAGGGTACTAGGGTGCTCAGGGGAGGAGTTAGGGGCTTGTGAATAAGACGTTTTTGAAGGGGGTGAGATTTATTTGGGGTACCCCATTCTAAAGGGAAGAGGAAGACAACTGAAAGGGGAGTTGATGGAAGGGAAAGCCATGGGGGACACAGGGAGGATTTTGGAGCATTGGTGGGAGGCTGAAAAGCCCAGTCCTGGGTTGGAAAGCCTGGCTTGATGGGGTCTGGGCTATGTGAGGACGGTGGGAGGGACCGTGAGCTGGAATGGCGGATGGTGGGAGGGAGGTGAGTTTAGGAAAATGAAAGTCTCCTTAGGATGATGGATAAACTGAGGAAGGAATGGGGGAAGAGGTTGGGGAGAAGAGAGTGTCCCCAGAATTGTGTCTTTTTTGACAGGGTTGGGGAGGAAAGGTGAAGGAATCCCATAGTGAGTGTGTTTTGGGGTGTGGAAACAACTTAGGGGGGCCCTCAGTAGTGAAAGGGAGGTCAGAAGTAAGTAGGAGGCCGGGAAGGTGTTGGTGTGTGGGGTGGATAATCAGCGTGGCTGAGAGGGGGAGCTCTTAGTGACATAAGAGGTTTGAGTGTGTGCAGGGAGAGCTAAAGAAAGAAGATGCCGAGTGGGCGGCCTGGGGAGGGGGCTGCTCAGCAGTGTTGCTGGGAAGAAGGCAGGAGGTACTCGAATTTAGAAGCTTTTAATGTGTCCTGGAGGCCTGGGCTTTCTTTCCAGGTTTCTTGCTGATGTCTCTGTTGCCTTGGGCAAGACCCCCCCCCCCCCAATCTCCCAGGCAGTCTGTCTCCTCAAAGGAGAAGGGATAGAGAGAGTTCCTTTGGAGATTCCACAAAGGTGGACTGTGTGCAGTTGGGGCTTGGGGAGAGGAATCTGAGTTCCTCTAATACCTGCTACTTTAGATTCTCAGGAAGGGCCAGGTCCTAGTAGGTCTGGGGGAGATTTTTCAGGACCACGGGGCTGACTCAAGGGGTGTGCACAGAGAGTGATGGAAGCCCTTTGCAGGTGCAAGCTGGTGCTTGGGACGGCTCAGGCTGCCCAGTCTGGAGGGCAAGGGTGGAGGAGCAGCCGTTCCAGGGCAGCCTGAGGTGGGGCCTGGCATAACCTTGGCTAAATTACCAACGTCAGCGTGAATGTCCTCATCTGTCATAATGAGGGTGGAGAGTGGCAGCGGCTTGGTGGGGGTGTTGTCCTCCATTGCTCCACCTGCTGCAGGGTGGTCCTATAGAGATTGCTGACATAAAAATGCCTTTTGAGGGAAAAGGGGAGTTCTAGGCTGGAGTCTCAACAGTACTTTATTGCCCAAGTCAGTGCCAGGTGGAAAAAGGTTGAGAGTTGCCAAGGCACTTGGAAAGTCGGGAGGGGATCAGGGAGCCAGGGGTCGATTTTAAGTGGTCTGTCTTCCTCGTGGAGATCTCCTGTCCCTGTTTTCTCAGGTGTTGTAGCAGGACTTCCCTCTTTCTGTCTCCCACTCGGCAGTGCCTCCCTTTGCTAGCTCTCTACTCCCTCCTGGGAGTTAGGGTGTGTGCTTGCTCATGGTCATAGTCTCCCTTGGCCTCCCTTGGCCTCAGGGCGAGGCTGGGCACATTCAGACCCTGGGTGGGAACCAGGACTCACCGGAATCCAGAGCCTTGCTGCATGTGTCACTGTCTCCTCCTACTTCCTAACTGCCTTCCTCCTGGCCAGCACAGTTGAGGGAAAGGCTGGCTCCTGACCTCCTCCAATACCAGCTGCTTTAGATTCTCAGGAAGGGCCAGGTTCTAGCACGTCCTGCTTTATACCTACCCTAGCAAATATTCACGCCTAGCTTTCTTTAGGGGGAAAGTGTTGTTTCAGCTCTGCCCTTTCCTGCTCTGGAGCAGGAATCTATTATGATATAGGTGAAGGAGTGAGGCGAGGGAATACACCCGCTAGTGTTCTTTCTGTCCCATGTAAGAGAATCTCCCCACCCACAACAGACTGGCCGGATCTCCCAAAGTTACCCAGGCTGGCCTCGAACTTACAGTCCTCCTGCCCCACCTTCGTGAGTCCCTGTGATGACGGGTATGCCTAGCTTGCTGGACTTTTTTCTGTGTTGCAATGTCACTTTAGTGAACAACAGATTGCTCTTCTTGCCTCCAAGGCCAGGACACTGGCACAGAGAGAGAGTTTCCTGTACACATATACTCACATAAGTGTCCTGGACAAAAGTCTATGTCCAGAACAGTGCAAGCAGGGATTGGCCTGAGTCAGGGTGTGTGTCTCCCTCTACCTGACTCCTAGGGCCCTATAACCAAGACAGTATGTATTTTAAAAACTCATCTGTATTTATTATCCTTTAAAACAGAACAGAACTTGGGCACCATGTTTCCGTTCATGAGCCTTTCTCTGAGTTACTTTTCAAACGGCTTTATAACATACCTAGGGAAGTTTACAGTTTTGTTCCTCTAAATACTAATCAAGGCATTATCTAATAAGTAGGTTATGCAACAGTTTTTACATGGGAAGGCCTTGAGTGTTCTCTGGGGGATTGGAGGATTGGTCTGGTCTTTGAGAAAAATTCTGACTTACTTATTCGTTTATTTATTTATTTTTCTTTTTTAAGCCAGGGTCTTGAGTTGCCCAGGCTGTTCTCAAACTCCTGGGCCCAGATGATCCTTCCGCCTAAGCCTCTCTGGTAGCTGGGAGTAAATTCTTGAGTAATTACAGTCTGCAGTTCCCTCTCTCAATTTCTAAAGGGGCCTGAGTAGCCCTGCCAACTCCTGCTCTCATGGACGGGTGAGGTCTCTTGACAGTTACCCCAAAACTTCTCATAGCAGCAAAGGGAAAGGCCTTGCTTGCTAAACTTGTGTGGTCATTGAAACATCACTATTTACAGGGCCTGAGTGTTTAGACCTTGACCTTTGGCTTGGGCTGTATTCGGTGTAAGTTAATTATTTGGAAGTTCTGATGGTGTTTTGTCTTTCTCCAAGTAAGTCTTTTTTTTTCTTCCATTTTTTTTAGGCTGATGATGGAGGCCCCAAAGTAGCCATCTGTTATTTTGTTCCGTTATTCTAATTGCTTGCCTCTTAGGATCTGGCTAAGACTAAGAGGTCCTTAGCAGTTGTCAAAATTGAATAACATACTTAAAAAAAAAAAAAGGTAACCAAACTTAGTTGTCTCTAGAAATGAGACTGTGAACTTGCCCTCCTGGGAGAGGGGAGGGGAAGCGCCTCAGTCCCTCAGCTGCTCCTGTTCTGTTCCCTCCCTCCTTCTCCTGGAGAATGTGTTTTGGAATCTAATTTTCCTAATGACTGAAGAAGTAGGTGTGGGAGGCTGGCCTAGGAGCACAGGGTCACTTGCACTCAGAGCTGAGATCCTGTTGTGGCCAGGGGAGTGGGGCCTGCCACTTCATCTGATCCTAGGCGGTTCAGGACGTGGGCCAGGATCACCCTCTGCCTTTAGAAACACCCTCCCTGGTTCTGGCTTCCAACACCAAAGGGAGGCTGCTTGGGCAGCAGGGCCTGACTCACCCTCCTGTCGGAACCTGTGCTACAGGCTTTCCTTTAATGGCAGCCAATTGCCTGGCCTGGTGTGGGGAAAATGGGGGAAAGCGCTGGAGGAAAACAGCCCAGGGAGCAACGGTGGGTCTTCCTGTTCCTATCTAGGTGAGACATCTCAGGGAGGTCAGTTAAAACACGGGCTTGCACACCTGCTAGGTGCAGTGGCACACGTCTGTCATCCCAGGGGATCCAGAGGCTGAGGCAGGAAGATCACAAGTTCAAAGCCAGCCTCAGCAACTTAGTAAGACCCTGAGACCCTGTCTTTAAATGAAATACAAAATAGTCTGGGGATGTGGCTCCGTGGCTGAGTGCTGCTGGATTTACTCCCCAGGACAAAAAAAAAAAAGTGGACTTGCACTTTGAACAGGTGGTCTTAGTCAGGTGACAGAAGGAGCAGGGAAGAGTCTGGATTCCTGGCGGAGCTTCTGGAGTGAGCATGAGTTCTGCCTTGAGAACACACATGCAGTCCGTGCTCCTCTTCAGCAGTGCCCCAGTGTACAGCGCAGGTCATCTGGCAGTGCCCACCAGTGGGTGACAGCCAGGAGAGTGGGGCCAAGGAAGAATTGATCTGGGAAGGCCTGAGGAACGGAGGCTGTGGAGATGAACGCTGTGGGCGTTGACGGTACTGATTTATAGTGTCCTGGGAATTGCACAAGCTTTTGACAGTTCTTAGGATTGTCCTTTAAAAAATAGTTCCCTTGCTGTTGCTTGTATCTTTTGAAGGAGAGAAAGGCCAAAAAAAAAAAAAAAAAAAATTAAGTGAACAGCTGTTTGCTTTGGTACCACTTGCTCATTCAAGTTTTTTGAACAGCCAAAATATCAACACGTTGATCTCTTCCCTGGCATTTAGTGTATTCTAGGCCAGCGTTTTCCCCAGCTGTACCCTTGTTTTCCTCACTCGGTGATGGCCATGTGCTCAGCAGTCACATTCTGCTTCCTGCCCTCAGTTTGCTTCTGTTCCCTTTCTTTGAGTATTTAGTTTACAGCAATGCTCGGGTTACCTCATTCAAGATTTTCCCTCTCCGTTTCTTTTTTCATGGAAATAGGAGGCTAGTGATAGCAACCTGGGAATTCAGTGGCCAGGGAGCTGAAACGCTGACGCTGACCCGGTAGAGAGGAGTCGGAAGTCTGCATGAGCCGAAACCCACACCAACACCATCGTCTGTGGAAGTGTAAAAGAAGTCTTTATCCCACTGGTAGTTTGAGAGCTCAAGGTTAGTCTCCTTTAGGGTGGTTTGAACTTTGAAAGATCAAAGAAGAGTTACAAGGAAACTTAGTTTCACAGTGTTGCAGTGGAGGCTGCCAGGATTTGTTATAAAGTATCTGAAAGTAGCACAAGTATCACTTTCCGTGAAGGTTGATGAGTTACATTTTAGGCTGGATCCCAGGTATCCAGGAGTGTAAGGTTCAATGAATCCAAGAGGAACAGAACCGTTTTAAATTCATTCCAGCTTCAGTTTAAAGAGCCATCTTAGGGGGAGGGGCGGCTAAGCCAGCTGGCTGGGAGGGCCAAGACCCGACTTTTCCAGAAAGCGAGATCTTTGCATATATTTAACAGTCAAGAGTGTCCTTACATCAGTGCTTGGGAAGTTTTATCCAAGTAGCAGTCTCCCTGGGATTATAAAAATCCCCGAGACATTGGTCTTGGTCTTGTGCCTTTTTTGGTGGTGTTCTCTCGTGTTCCCTCCCCCTCCTCTTTTCCCCTGTAAACAACAGAGGCATCAGCTTGGAATGTCCATGGAAAGCCTTTAAGAACTGGTGGGTGCAGCTTGTTGCCTTCCATTTAGTTGAAGCAGCATTTACTCTGGAAGAGGCCAGTGCCCTTTTTCTTAGATGTGATTTATTGAAGTGTTATCTAAAAGCCAGTGGATTGAATTTACTTGGGATTTGCTATTTGCCACCTGTTGCTGTGCTGGCTCCTGTCTGCCTGGGATGACTCCCCACCCCCAACACCCACCAAGAAAGGGGAGATCGTTCTGCGTTTCTAGGAGGGATGATGGTTATCCAGTCAGAGCATTCTCCTGGCACTTATCTCTGTGCTTTCTAATTTGGGGTGTGATTTTTTTTTTCCATACTTGCTTTTACGTTTACATGCTTAATACATATTTTTAAGTCAATTTGAATTTTTAAACTTGCATTTTAAAAGGAAAAGTTAAGTGTCAATCATGGGTAAAGGGAAAAGTCAGCTTCCCTGGCCATAATTAGAAGACAACTGCAAAAATAAACACACTGAAAACAAAACAGGGTTGTTAAATTCTACCTAGGTGCTATCTTGCTGAAGACTCTGGCCTAAGAAAAAAGGCAGATTGGGCCAGGTGTGGTGGTGCTTACCTGTAATCCCAGTGGCTCAGGAGGCTGGGGCAGGAGGATCATGAGTTCAAAGCCAGCCTCAGCAATTTAGGGAGGCCCTAAGTAACTCAGTGAGACCCTTTCTGTAAATGTCTCTAAATGAAATATTTAAAAAAGGAGCTGGGGCCAGGCGCGGTGGGACATGCCTGTAATCCCAGCAGCTCTGGAGGCTGAGACCTGAGGATGGTGAGTTCAAAGCCAGCCTTGGCAATTTCAAGGCACTAAGCAACTCAGTGAGACCCTGTCTAAGTAAAATGCACAATAGGGCTGGGGATATGGCTCAGTAGTTGAGTGCCCCTGAGTTCAATCCCTGGCACCCCTACCACAAAAAAAGGGGTAGGGTAGAGACGTGGTTCAGTGGTAAAGTGTCCCTGGGTTCAATCCTTGGTATCAAACAAATCAAAAAAAGGGGGAATTGGCAGGTGTTGGTGAGGCGCTGAAGACCTACCAGTACCAAACAGACGTTCTCTGTGAAGTCCTCATAGTTTACCTTTGTGTGTGGTGCTGAGGATGGAACCCAGGGCCTCATGCACGCTAGGCAAGCTCTACAATTAGCTGCACCCCAGCCCAGACATCAGGTTACTAGTGAATCAAAAGGAATAACATCCTCAATGTGAGTCAAGATTTAATATAGGGTGTGGATACTCCTTAAAAATCTCCTTGAGCCCATGAAGCATTTGGGGAAAAAACAGCAACAACAAAACTTTATCCCTCTTGACCCTGGCAGGGTTTCCAGAGGTAGGCAGAGGAGTACACACCCCTTGCTTTGCGCATGCTCCCACCACACCAGGCTCTAACACACTGCTGGTGATTGGCGATCCTTGACTCATCTTTGCTTTCAAATGTTAGGGCTTTTTGGGTTTTGTGAGCCAGGCCACGTTGTGCATTCCTCCGGCGTGGTGGGCTGCTCACTTCCCCTCCCTCAGCTTCTTCCTGAGGCTCTGTGGCCTCTCACATACCTTAGGTCTGGCTGCTCTGCTGCTGCCCACCTGGGTGTGTGAACCCTACCTTCTGAAAGCCTTATTTAAATGTTTGTCTTCCAAATATCAGAGCAGAAGGGATTCTTTGTCTCCCAATGGAACTGTGATGGGCCGAAGTCCTGGAAGCAGCAGTCACTGCCTTGCCGAGCACATCCTGGGAAGTTCTGGCAAGGGTGCGCCAGTCCTGGCGGGATGCGGAGCTCCAGCAATACAATAGCATTTGTGTCTTCCGCTTCAAGCAGGAATAAAGACGACATTGTGGTTTGTTTTATGTTTTTAAAGTTTTCCCCCAAAGGTGTGGGGCTGAGCGGTGCCTTTCGCTGGCTTTCTAGTGGCTTTTTCTTTTCATCTCTTCCCTCCCCAATGGCTTTTAAGAGTGGGTGGAAGCCGCAGTGGATTGGAGGCGGCTGGTATTGCCTTCCTCCTCCTCCTCTGAGCCTGAAGGGAGCACATTTGGTTTTTTAAACTCCAAAAAGCCTAAGATGCAAAGTTTCTATATCTTACCTCCTGAGTAGTAATGACTGATCCAGTTCTAAGAATGTCTTAATTAGCAGCCCTTCAGAAGGAGGGCACAGCAGGAAGGGAAATGGATGCAGTGTTCTCTCTCACTCTCTCTCACACACATTCTGGTTTGATGGTAGAGAAGGCCAATTTGAGGTTAGGAGAAACATCATGGGAGGAAGCTTGCGATCGTTTCAGCATCCAGCCATGCTGGGATGTTGCTTGAGGAGATGTCACAATAAGAATTGCGGGTCCACAGCTTGCATATCTCTATGGGAATGACAGACCTTCCATTACCAAGGCCAAAGGCAGCGCTGGAGGCTGACTTCAATCTGTGTCATCAGGGCCTTGGTATGTGCGCATGTGACGATTAATACATAAGTGCTTATAGTCCTGAATGTAATCTGGGAGTGAGTAACAGGTATTTAGTTGCTATCACCAAGAAAACACAGTCTCACCACAGGCAGTAGCCTCTCAGAGGCTGAAGCAGGAGGATCCAGAGTTCAAGGACGGCCTCAGCAACTTACTGAAGTCCTCAATTGCTTAGTGAGGCCTGTCTCAAAAACTAAAAGGGGCTGGGGACGTAGCTCAGTGATAAAGCACCCCTGCATTCAGTCTCTCGTACCTAACAAAGAAAGAAAAAGAAAACCAGGTCGCCTGCTTATTATTTGAGGAGTGCCACCATACTCAGAGGCAGCACTGGTCAGAAAAAAGGGGCAGCCAGGTGGCCTCATAGGAAAATGCCCACAAGCACATGGCCTTGCCAGGTGGGGGAAAGAGGGACCTTGTCCCCTGGGGAGACGTTGGGCCAGTCTACTTTATTGATGAGGGTGTGCATTTGAAGCATCTGATGGCTTTGTGGCCAGGCCACGTGCTTTTTCTCTAGGCATTTAGACTTGGAATCTCAGCTATGTGACTTCTTAATAGCAGGGCAAAATGTGTCTGTGTCTTCTGCCTGATTTCACAAACACCGACAAATTAAAAAGAACTCTAAAGTTCCCAGCAAATCCCAAGTGCAAATAACTTTTGTTAAAAATCCACATCCTCCCAACTCTGAGAATAAATAAACTTTTTTTTTCCTCCCTATTACACCCCCCCCCCCAAACTTTCTTTCCTTTAAGAAAATGAGTGGCTTTCCATTAAACCGAATGTCTGAGGTAGCCATCAGATGATTTCACAGAGTGCTTCTTGGGCTGTTACTGGACCGGCTTGCATTCGGAAGGGCCAGTTTTTCTCTGTTGTTTCGTGTTTTGCTTGAAGACCTGTATGGTCGTCCTGTTCTGGCCTATGAAGTAAACTCAGTTCAAAACTCAAAATGTCTGGGAACAGCGACTTGCCAGGCTGGCTCAAGGGCAGTCTGATGAATCGGTCCTTCTTACAGGCTGTTTGCTGGTTGGTCATGGTTAGATTTTCAAGTCCTGGAAGGTATCCAGACGTAAACATCACCAGGATTATGAGGCAGTTACTTTTTTTTTTTTTTTTTTTTGGCTCATTTGAACCTCGCTGCCAAGACTGTGGTAGAATTTGACTTTCTATAAAACAGAAAGGCCTGTATCAAGACGTCTTTCAGATACATTGGCTTTGGTCACCCAGCACTGTCTCTACCAATGAGATGAGAGGAAATGCTTAGGCTGGTTAGGGGCGAGCCTTCTTGGCCATTTTTTTGAAGCTAATTTTTCCTTTCCCTTTGTAGCTTTCATAACTCATTGACAAGGGACATCTCATGCAAGAGAATTCAGTCAGTCGAGAACTGTGAACCAATTTAAAGATGATTGGTTAGAGCAGGTTGTGACCCTTAGCTCCTGCTGCACAGAGATTCAAAGGAAACAAGTTTTGACCATAAATATAGAAGACTAATGCCTGTAATCCCAGTGTCTTGGGAGGCTGAGGCAGGAGGATCTCCCGTTTGACACGAGCCTCAGCAACTTAGCGAGATCGAATGTCAAAATAAAAGATAAAAAGGGCTGGGATTTTAGCTCAGTGGGTATAGCACCTTGGGTTCAATCGCCAGTCCAAAAAAAAAAAAAAAAAAAAAAGAAGGAGCAGCAACAGAAGACAGTGCACTGGACTCTCTGAGCAGCTACCTTGGATTTGAGAAGGTTTTGAGCCTCTTTAATAAACAAACACATAGCAATCCTTGCCAAATACGGTCTGCTGAAGGGCCACAGGGTTAGCTTAAGAAACAATTTTTTTTTGCCTAAAAATAAATGCATGTTCCTATCAGACATTCCAAGCATAGTTTAAACATGAGATTTCCAAGTAGCAGTTCAAGCTCTGTGGGTTCAATTATGTCAAAATGCGAGGGTCTTTGAGGAGTGTGCTCCCTGAGTGGGGACTGGCTGGTGATCACCCAGGAAATGAGATGACCAAATGCAAACCAGCTTCCCTCTGCTTTCTGTGTGTTCTTGATCGGTTCACAGGTTAGTGGAAGATATGTAAATAACACACAAGATCTTTCATACAGAATCATGTGCTATAAATTAAGTAATAATAGTGAGCATTTTACCTGTGTGAGACAGGATTCCAAGTGTTTCATGTGGACTGAAGAGTAACTCATAAGGTAAAGGTTGTTACTCTTGCAGGACACCTGCAGAAAAGGACCCATGGACGTTAAAGCCACTAGCCCAGATGATAGTGCCAGGATTCAAGTCTAGATGGTCTGACTTTCAAGTTTATGGTCATAACATCTGGCAGTGGTGTTAGGGGGCTATTACTGGGGATTGACCCCTACCACTGAGTTGCATCCCTAGTCCGCAGTTTTCTGAGAGAGTCTTGCTAAGATTCTGAGGGTCTCCCTGGGTTGCTGGGACTGGCCTCCAACTTGTGATCCTCCTGTCTCAGCCTTCCCAGGTACCGGTTACAGACGCGCTGTAGTCTAGTGAGCAGGACTGGGAGAGGGTGGTGAGAGCAGGGGGATTCTTTTGGGGAGAGGAAGGAAGCTCTCTGAAGAGATGGCGTTTCAGCTGTTCCCTAACAAACGAGGAAGAGGGAACCAAGAGGCGCCCCTGAGGAGCAGGGGCTGGGAAGGGAGGCACAGCCCCAAGCAGAGCTTTGTCATTGGAAGCGCTGACGAGGTCTGGAGCCTGGTGGACCAGGAGCCTCGCGCTCTGGCACTGCAGCCCTTCCCTCTTGGCCCCCCACCCCAGGAGGCCAGACTTCCAAGTGGGAACCCCGCGACTGCAAGACATTAAACCAGACAAAAGCCTCAGTTATCTCTGTGATCACTGCTGCAGCAGGCACCTGTTTGATTAAAGCCTGGTGACTTTTGAATCTGGAGTTTTACGGCCTGTGTCCTCAAGGCTTTGTAGTGCGGAGCTTGAGTTTTACCGCATGAGTAAGTTCTAGCCTGTTTTGTCCCTCAGGAGGCCATTTCTGCCTGCTGAGGTGCCACTTGCTTTAGGAAGCATCTTTTTTGTTTGTTGTTTTTTGATAAAATGGGGAGACCTGGAAGCCTGATTTTTTAAACTGGCGTAAACTGGGCTCTTCACCTCCTTGCTCATCCACTCTGTTCCTGCCTCGTTCCTTTGATCTGGTGGAGCTAAGTGGCTCTGGTTCAGTCGAGTCAGCCGGGACACTGAGCTTTCTGTGTCCCTCAGAAGCCAGTCCAGGAACGGGTAGATTTCACTGGGCCATAGCTCTCCATTTGAAGGCACAGCTTGTCAAACTAGTTATGTGGCTTTTTACTGGGGAGGGAGGAGCAGTGACGGAGAGCTTGGGGCTATCAGTACCTGCTCCTGCCTCTGTGCACGCAGTGCCCAGCAAGAACTTAAGTTCCCGGATCATATTGTGGACACAGGCTGGGATTCTCTCTGCCCTACCCTCAAGGAGATCTGATAGCAAGCATCTTCCCTGTCCCAGAGTAGAAAGGAGTGGCTGGGAGTGAGGGGTCTGGAATGGCAGAGCCAGCTCATCTGCCTCCCGGAGAGGAGATGGCGAGGTCTGCGCTCTCCGCAGCGGACCCTGGAGAACTCGCGAGACCTTTTAAGTAGCTGTATGGGGTAGGAGGGGTGTGTGTGTATCCTTAGCCTCTTAAATACGAAAATAAAGCTTCCCTTTTGTAAAATTGATTCAGAATGGGCAAAAAGGGTACGGCAAATGGAAAATCTATCAAATTCTATTGAGTCCTACCCCATGTTTGGGACGCAGCTGTCAGTTTCCATGGTGGGTGGCCTATTATGCATTTGAGCTGAGCTGGATCTGATCCATGTCTTTCCTGCAGATCCAAAAGGCTTTGGGGTGTGTGTGAGAAACTGCCTCTCTCTGTCACACTGTGAAAGCATGGAAGACACCTTCTGGGTAGCAGAACGAGGAGCCACTGACCAGAGTGGGTGGGTGTTTTATAGCCAACAAGCTTCTCGTGTAACATGAGTGGAGGCTTCGTGGGCCCTGGAGTCCAGCTCTCAGGTAGAAACATGACCGCCAGGGCCAGCCAGCAGCCCTCGCCGGGCCCCTGTGCAGAGCAGAGCGCCATGCCGAGCCTTTGGGGGTATGAGAAACCGGAGACCTGGCCCACGCTCTCAAGGAGCTCAGTGTGGTTGGGGAGAGAGCAAAGCCACATGAGACCTCAGAAGGACACTAAGCGGCACACCGACAAGCCACAGCACTCTAGCCCTGTCCCAGGAGAGGAAAGGGGTGACTAAGGGCCGGTGGGGTCAATCATGGAAACTTTCATAAAGGAGGTGAGTGTCAGGAGGGGTGGGCCTTTGCCCCGACAGTGGGCAGGTTGCCAGCAGCAGTGTTAGAGGGTCCCTGGTGCAACCTGGCAACCTGGCTGCCTCTGGAGGAGCCCGCTAAGGTCCTCCCCAGTGAGCAGTAGTCTCTGGGAGCTTCAGGTTTGAGAAGTTAGGAGTCATGCTCATTCTATTTTGGGGTTGGTTTGGGGTCCTGGGGATCGAACCCGGGGTGCTTTTGTATGTCTTTTTTTCCCCCCAAATTTTGAGATGGGCTTGCCAAGTTGCTGAGGCTGGCCTCGAACTTGCGACCCTCTTGCCTCACTCAGCCCCCTGAGTCTCTGGGATTACATGTGTTCGCCACCATGCCTGGGAACCTGTAAATAGCAAGTCCCTAGGCTCTGGATCTGAACCCACTCATGGGTCCTGTCACTTCCACCTATGGCGCTGGGGATGGGGGGCCAGGCTCCTCAGGTGGCAGTTTTCTCTGGCTGCGCTCTGAGGCATGTGCCTATTAGTTGGCTGTGTGCTGTCCCTGCAGTGACGGTAGCCCAGAAGCATTCTGTCGTAAGAGTTTATTTTGCCTGCCACATTGAGGGTTCTAGGTGCTGCTTTAGTTTAAAGGTAAATGTCATGGAGCTGGCTTGTGGAACCTAAGAATTCACATCCCAGGAAATACTTCACTATGTTTAAAAAAACAAGATTCATTCACATGCTCAAATAATGTAATGCCCTTGGTGTGCTTTCCCCAAATCCACAGCCTCGAGTTGCATCCTGGCCTGTGGGAAAGGAGGCGGGCAGAGCCCGGCTTTGCCTTTCTTTGTCCATGTGGTTTCAGGTGTGTCGTGTGTGGTCCCCCCCCCCCCGCCCCCACAGTTGGTGCATGAAAACTGTGGCATCGCTCAGCTCAAGCAAGTGAAATAGTGGCTGAACTCAGCCAGTGGAGCTTGGCCTCCATCTTTTAGCCTGCCAGGGTCAGTAGCTTTCGGTGGAAGGATTTGGTGGGGGTGGTGATCGTGGCTGGCATTGCGTAGATTAAGCTCCTCTCTGCAGCTCGGGTGACTTTAGGGAGAGAGGTCCCAAGAATATTAGCACAGTTAATTTCTATTTCCTTTTGCACCTCATTAAGGCTTCCAGGCTGGGTCTCCCTGACAGTCATTATGAGGTGTCTCTCCCCCGACCCCTTTTTGAAAGGCAGAGATGTTAGGGGAAGTAGGTATTTTTCAAGAAGAGAACCTGGGGCTCATTGCTTATAGTTGGGGAGTGTATTGCTTCACCTCCATTCTGGGAGAGCATTCTGGGGGAGAAACTGCAGAATATTCAGGGTCACTTTCTTGCATGAACCATATTTTGGAGGAGACACCTGCTCAGCTGGCAGGTTGGCCCGTAGCACCCAGCCTGCTCCCCAGACACTGCAGGCTGCTCAAATGACACTGGGATTCAGGCTGTCTCCTGGCCCCAGCAGCTGCACCCCAGGAGGCCGTGTTAAGAGTGTTCTTTGCCTGAGGGGGGCCCTTCTGGCACCTTCATGTCCACACTTGGCCGTGGCAGCAGAACAGAAGTGAGGTGGTGTGGGATGGACAGGGGGCTGGGTCGGGGCTGGGCTCCTCACCTCTCCTCCACCTGGGGAGGTATTAGGGGTTGGGCCTCAGTGTCTTCCTTTGAAAGGTGTTTCTGAGGATTAAACAGATAATGTGTGCAAAGTACTTGGCAGAGTGCCTGGCACATTGTTAGTGCTCAGTGATCATTCTAGTGGCTCCCTTCCTGCACCCAGGTGGGGTCTGCTGCTCCAGTCTCTTCAAAGAGGTCAAGAAGGCCTGCCCAAGTGTGCAGCCGGGTGGAAAACCCAAACATCTACCCGCTTTCCTGCAGTTCTCCCCCAGGGAGTTTTGGAGCCTACACCCAGCCAGCAACTTCAAAGAAACATCCTCCATCAAGTGGCAACACGTACTTGGGCTGCGAGTGACACACTGTAACCCTTTCCCTGGCCTCTGCATCCATCTGGACCGGATTATCTGGGAAGTGGCTTCTTGTTTCAGAGTTTCAGGCCCTGAACAGTTTTGTGACTGGGTGAGGCACAGGCAGCACCAGGGAGACTCTTTCCTGAGTAAGTCAACTTCTTAACTTTGCTCTCAGCTGAGGGGCTCTTTCCTCCGGTCCCCTTCTTTCTGTTCCCTTCCCTCCAAAGCAAAAAAAAAAATCCACTCAAGTTAGAAGCCGCCGGCAGCCCTGCACCAGCCACCTCTCTTCAGCTGTTAAGTGATGTAGAAACAGGAAGGGCTTCGCGCGATAACCCCAAAATAACTGCCCAGGACGTCTGTCAAGTGGGGCAGAGCTGCACAGGAGCCTGTGGCCAGCTTTCCGTCCTGAACGTGGGACTCTAGCGGGCCTCCGTCCTCACTGGCAGCTCCATCCGCCTTTCCTCCTTCCTCCCACAACCCCCCTTCATGGGGTCACTTCCTGATGCCATTCCTCAACTTAGCCCCTATCCCCCCTCAAAAGCAATCAAATCCACAACCTAATAAGGCAAAAGAATGAGGAGAATGTCCGCCTCCCAGCCTCTCCCCTAACAGGGCGCAGGCCTACAACAAATTTGGAAAATGTTACAGCACAGTGACAACTGATGGCCCAGCCGGCAGCCACGCTCAGGAGCTCCCATTGTTGGCAGCGGACAAGACCCTGAGGGAGGGCCACCCGGCTTGTGCTTTCCAGATCAGGCTGTTGACACCTCTCTAGCAAAAGAATGAATGGGAAGTGCAGCCCAAGCCGCCTGCTCCTCCTCGCGGGCCCTGCGAGCGCAAGCCTGTGCCCAGCCACCTCCCCTCGGCATGGCGGGCACCGTGCACATCCAAACACTTCTCGCCTCTGAGATGAGCAGTTTTCTTCCCCTTGACTGTGCCAGGGTTAAATTATCCCTGGCGTTAATTAAAACTTGTCAACACTTAGAGCCTGGGCCCCACAGAAACCTGTCACCCCTCCTACATCATTATCCCAGGAAGTCAGCCCTCTCTGAAGCAGTTTCCATTCTGGACTGGGGGCAGGAGGAGCAGGCCCCCTGTGTCAGGAGGCCTAGGGGAGGAAGGGGGCTGGCTGGGCCATGTCTACTGGTTTTGGAAGGTCAAGCTTCCTAATTAACCTAAGGTTGGGGGAGGGGAGCGGCGGCCTAGGAGTGACGACGTGCTGGGTCTTTCACATTGCTAATTATCAGCAAGCATGAGGTCATCCGTAAATATATCTAATTCTTTAGCTTGTAATTAAGGTGCTCATTAAAAGTACAGGGAAGTTGTTTTGTTGTTTTTTAAGGGAAAAATACAAAAAGCCTTTGTTTGAACCTGACAGGATGGCTCAGAACAGGGGAGGACTTGAGGCACAGGACTAGTTTCCTGTCTTAAGGGCCTTTACAGGAAATTCACTGCAAACAATATTGGTGACCCTGCCAAGGAGGCAAACCTGGGTGATGTCATTGTTCCAGGCTGTCACTGCCAAGCCTTTGACCTTGGGGGAGGAGGGCTGGTGGGATTAAAAAATGAGTTTGTGTGTGTGTTTAGCTGCCTTTAGAAGAAGCAAGTCAAGTGAAAAGACGGGTGGGAGAGAAGTCACAGGGGTGTCTTGGAAACAGTCTTAGCCAGGTTCAGCTTACCTTTTCTTCTAAGTTAAAAAAAAATCCTCTCTTACTATTCTTGCTCTTCAAAATGCTGCTGCTTTTCCAGAGACATCCTTTTCTAAGCCATCCCCCATTTAGTGCTTTGGGTAATTGTGTGTCACAGTGTGGAATTTGTGGCCCACAGGCAGCATAGTAGCAGTTAGGCCCTAGGTAAATGCTCACTCCGTCATGCTGAAGTTATGGAAGCTGACACACAGGACTAGTTTGATATATTTGCTTCTTCCACACACACACACAAAAAAAAAAAAAAAAAAAACAGTTTGGAAAACTACCCATTGCCAGCCAGTTGGCAACTATAAGTTGTTAATCTTTCCATGTGCCTCAAGAAACCGTCTGGACTGTCTCTGAAAAAAAGGACAAGCTTTGTATCTTGTCGTTTTTCCACTTGCTGGAAGACGAACAGAGAGGCATAAACACAGTCTTAAAATGAAAGCAACAAAAATAAACTCAAAGCAGCCCTGCGTGAAGACATTAATGCAAAATATGCAAGCTGGCTTACTATTTATATGGCAGAAGGCAGTCATAAGAAGATCCAGGCCTGGTTAGGGAGAGTTACATCTTTTGAGGTGCCTGTTCTTCAGAATTCCAAATAAACCAGGGCCGATTACCCGGATGTGGCTGTAATGTGGTGTCTCCTTTCATGCTTTGCATAGTTCCGTGTCTTGATAGAACCAGTGGCCTCAGAAATGCTAATGCAGGATCCAGACGCAGTTCCAGGGCCCCCTCCTCCTCCTCATGCCCCTCCCCACATCCTAACAACCTTAGAAGGAAGCTTGAAGATTAAACAGGAGAGCCACCGCACGTTTCCTGTGGTTTACACCCTTTGATCTGTTAATATTCTTATTTTTCATTTACCACACTGTTAAGCTTGGAGATACAGCAAGAAAGAAAACCAGCCCCACCCTTGTCCTCATAGCAGTTCCATTCTGAAAGGGATGATAATGAATTAAATGATGAAAGTGGGCTGAGTGTTAAGGCCCCACGTAGTCGTGAGTGTGGCCCTTGGTTCACCGCATGCCGACTGACTTATGTAGGCTCATTGACATTGCCTTCCTGGGTTCAGAAAGGGTCTTTTGAGCATGATTTGAGAGGGAGGTGCCTCAAATGTTCAGGGCTACATTCCTCCGGGTTGGTCCTCAGCGAAAAGTTTGTGGTGTGTGGTGTCCTGGGCTCTCCACTGCTGAGAAGTCACCTTGGGATCCCAGCCTTTTCCTTCTTCCTGGCTTGGGACCTGTGGCTGGAAAGGAGTGATGGATCTAGACAAGAAGGATACCTCACCTGGGCCAAGGAGGCCTGAGTTTGCAGGTGTCCTCCATCAGTGGCATTGCTAGAATTTCCACAATGAAAACTGTTGGCCCAGTCTGGTTTGGCGAGGATGGTCAGGGAGGGGTGAGCCTTGAAGTCGCAGGATTGCTGATCTTACTCGGGTGTGTGTGTGTATATTCGGCAGCCAGGAAGGAGCTGGAGAAGAATTGGGTGGGTATGAGTGGCAGAAGCCACATCCATTACCAAGGAAGATGGTTGCCCTTAGATATGAGCTGCTGCTTGTTTGAGTAGTTGCCTTGGTGCAGTTGGAACCACATTTTTGTGGTAACTGCCAGGAAATTGAGCCCAGTGTGGTCTCAAGAAGTCCATGAGATTAGCACCATTTTTTGATGGACTGGTGACAGTACCGAGGGCGACTCCATCATGGTTGCAGCCCTGGGGTTTGGTTCTTTGGGCCCATGAGAATCCTGAAGCAGAGCTGGGCAGGAGGGCGAGGCCCTGGAGGCCAGCCGAGAATCCCAGGTTCCCCCTCAATGTGCGGAAACTGCAGAGCCTTCCAACCAGGAAGATCAGGTGGAAACAGCTATTCACGGAGCACCAGTTGGGAAGTGTGGGCAGCTGAAGGGGCTCATCTCCTCAGGGGCTCCCAGAGCCAGTATATCTGGTGTTTTCAACATTTTCCTGACCACACTTTTCTCCTCGTTTGCCCCATCCCAGCCTCTCAGCCCCCTCTTTTGGCTAGGGTGCCAGGAAAGAACGTGTCCTAGGTCCCCTGGGAAATTTGGGGTTGCCATTCCTGGCAGTCAGTGATCCCACTCCCACCTGGGATTTCAGGCCACCTGTGGGAGGTTCAAGTAGAGGCTGAACCAGGGCAGCTCTGTCCGCAGTCCTTTCTCTGGAACTGTGGGGACAGGGGTGGCCACAACCTGGCTTGTACCTTGTTACTCGGGCCAGGTGGTCCTGTCATTTGGGCAGTTGTGAGGGGAATGGACATAAGTAGGTGCCCCTGGTTTTCTTCTGGGACTGATAAACTGTGGTCCTGGATTATCACAGAGCAAGTGACAGAAGCCACTGACGCAGCCTGATAGCCCCAGACAGCCCCAGCTGACTGTGGCCAGGTGGGAATGGGGACCTGGGACTTTAGTTTCTAAGAAGCTAGAAATCTATAGAGTTTTATGGCATCATTGATTCAGTTGAAAATCAGCAAAAGCCAAAAGAAAACACCCCTGCAGGCTACGCAAAATGGGGCTCCAGGAGTTCCCCATCTGTGACCTCTGACCTCTCAGGGTCTTGGTTCTGTCTCTGCCTCTCCTTTGGTTTCTTGATTGAAGTGCTGCTGCTTAATCCTCTTACTGGGAGGGAGAGAATCCATTTTCTTTTCTCCTTAGTGACAGCTCCCGGGCAAGGGGTGGGGGAGCGGGTGGGAGGGGCTTGCCTCGTCTGTGCCTCATGTTTTCCTACCTCCACCACCCACTTCCTGTTACCTTAGATAATTGAGTTGGCTCCTCAAAATTCCTCTCGCCACAAACATATTTTAGGATCTGGCTCCATGTTTCCATGAACTAGAATAGTGGGAAGGTTTTGCATTTGTTTGTTTTAGAAGGCCGAAAGCAACACTTTGGTCCAAAGGCAGCTATTCTGAACGCACAATAACCTGGTGGATCGTGCCAACCTTCAAAATGAACTGCCACTTCAAAACCTGCACCCAAGTGGCAGATGTACAGAAATACTTCTTTAGGATTTGTCGCCTAAATTTGACTTCTGGAAGATGTTGGCAGTACAGGTTTTGTGAAAAAGATCAATGGTAAGATCTTTTGTGTGTGGAAAAGCCCAAACACAGCATTTCTCTCTAATGAGAGAGTTGATGGATTTCAGGAAAATGGGACATAGTGGGTGTGCAGTCAATTTGTTGACTGGGGAGGGGGGGAGTTGACCCTGAGAAACCCCACCCCCAAGCTCTAATGGAGTCCCCTGCTGATTGAATTAGTGCCCCATGGTCCTTCATGGTTCTTATCAAACTTTGCATTTGGAGCTGTCTGCCTGGGAAAAGCCAGGAAACTCTCCATAAAGACTTCACCCTCAACTTTCGTTGCCTTTGCACTGGTTGGAGCATTTCCTGCTCGATTGTTTTCTCAAGCTGGCCTTGAGTCCTCAGATGTTATTTATGTGCCTAGAAATAGCTGGAGGAAAAATGGTTGTGATGCTTTGCATTGCTCACTGCCTATCCGTGGATGGAAACTCAGCAAGGGAAAGGGCTCTGCGGCCAGAAGAGCAGCTGGGCAGGGGGGACGTCCTCACCCTGCTGCCCGTCACACCATTCCGCTGCGCTGCGGCTGTTAGGGTGAGAAAGTTTCTAGTTCTCCATGGGTAGGGATCCGAGTGCAGGGACTTCTCAGAGGGCTTTGCTGCCAGCTGTGTGGGCAATGGAGCTGTATTTGTTCTGCAAGGTTCTATTTCTTGGGTGGCGTCCTTCTTGGTGGATTCAGAATGTATGCAGAAAGGGAGAGGCGGGGCAGCAGATTGACAGGAGAGGAAGCCCCTCACCATCCCCTAATAGTCGACCCTGGCATGGCATGGCTGATGGTCTGGTGGTGAGGTGGTCTGCTCAGTGTTCATTGAGCGTTTATCCTTTATGTACAACACACAAGGTGCTGGGGAAAGAGATGTGAATACAGTGGTCCCCCTTCCTGTCCTCGTGGAGCTTGCAGCCTTACTGGGGGAGGGAGGCATTCAACCACCACCACCAGGGAAACCTCACATAGGCAGAGAGTTCAGAACTGACTTTCCCCACCCTGTACAGGGGTCGAACTCCAGGGTTCCACTGAGCTACATCCTCAACCCTCTTTATTTTGAGACAGTGTCTTGCCAAGTTGCCTAGGCTGTCCTTGGACCCCTCCTGCCCCTTGCCTCCTGAGTCACAGGGATCACAGCTGTGGGCCACTACACCTGGCTCAGATGTGATCTCATCCATGAAGGAAAAGAGCAGAGCCCTGCAGCAGGGGCTGTGGGGACACAGTGTGAGCTGGATAGCGCTGTTGGGATGCCCTATCTGGGGTGGTTACCATCAAATAAACTGGAGGGTGGCAAGAAGGAACCAGCTTGGGAGGGGGAAGATTGCTCCAGGCAGGAGCCCCTGGGGGGTATGAGAGGAGACAAATAAAATGACACCACATGCCCAGCACTCAGGAGCAAGTGGACAGGGCAGTGTGGGGTTAGAGAGGTGACAGCAGCCAAAATGCATCTCCTGCGGGATCTAGGGTTGTGTTTTGGGTGCAACAAGAAAGCACTGAGTCCACAGATAACTCCCTGTGCTCCCATCACTGTGCATAACAGCGGAGAAGCCCAGAATCATCCCGGCTGCTGCCTCAGCCGAGCTCCACCAACTGGGCACTTTGCCTCTCCTTACAGGAGAGGGAACTGAGGCTCAGAGAGGTTTCTTGTCTTGCCCCAGGTGCTCAGCCTGTAAATGACGGAAACAAGACTTGAACTGGACTCTCCCCCTTTTAGGTACTTTTCCATTTCGGGATGGAGCCGTCGGCTGTCCTTCCCTCTCACTTCATGGCTCAGATTAAAATTCAGGGGCTTCTAGTGATTCTGAGAATTCAGGCAGGGATGGCATCAGGTCCTGTGGGATGGGACAGGGTGAGGAGAGGGAGGTTGCGGTGTCTCAGCCTCGGTAGCCCGTGGGGTGCCAGTTTTTTTGGTCCACTGAGGCGTCTGGAGGCCAGTTTGAACTGTGGCGAGACGCCGGAGAGTCGGCCTCACTCTCTGGCCAGGCCCGCCTTGGGCCTGCCTGTCTGTGGCTTGGTCTCCAGCAGGTGATGGCAGTGGGAGTTGTTTTCTGTGTTGCTGGTGGGAGGTGCCCAGTCACATTCCTTTGTAGACAAGCACAAACTGGATATTTTTGAAATTGAAGGTCTGAAACCAGCCGAAGAATTAATTCTGGTCTGAAAAGCAGATGGTGAGAGCGTGGCCTACCTGACTTGGGTGCTGCCTTCTTGACTTTGTTACTTTTCATAAGCCCAGGACTCTCTCAAGGAGAGGCTCTCCTGAACACCTTGAGCTGCGTTCTTCGGGGCTGACAGCTATCGGAAGGGCTCAAGTCCAAGTTGAGTTGAGATCATGTGCACTTTGGCTGACAGGTGTCCTGGTGAAAGGTCAGCCAGGTGGGCCCAGCTCTTCATCACCCAAGCAAGAGGCCTCCTAGCTAGAGGGTGCAGGCCTGGCAGCAGGGGTCCCTCAGTAAACAGATGGGCCAATCAGGGTCCACCCTTGACCCGTCCTAGATGATCCAAGGTATTGTCAGGCTGTGAGCTGCTGCCTGTTGGTTTCTCATGAACACACGCCATGAAGCTGGAGAGAATCCGATTCTCTTCTTGGCGCTGCTCCTTACTGCTCAAGGGTCCCTAGGCAGGGAAGCCTCAGTTTCCACAGGGCCAGTAATGCCCCACCACAGGTGGTCGGGATCTGGAAGGATGGAGTCTTTTGTTCTGTGTTCTGCAGCTCTGGGGATTGAACAGGGGCCTCGGGGGTGCTAGGCTTGCAGTCCGCTCCTGAGCTGTGCTCCCAGCCCCTGGCTGATGGATGGAGTGTCATGGGGCCCTGTCCCGTGGGAGCTGGACAGTAATCCCAGTAGGGGTTACTGGTTGGGGTCTTGGGGGTCAGGGAACCTCTCTTCAACTAGGAAACTTCAGCCAAAGAACTGAGGCAATAGAGAGGAAGTCACCTGCGCTTTGAGTTTCAGACAGTCCAACTGCTTGATGAGGAAGCACTGAGCACGTCAGGGGTCGGGCTCCCAGCAGTGCAGTTCCTGGAAAGAAGCAGCCATCTCTGCTCCATCAGCTGAGACGTGATGGTGGAGCCCCTTGGCCGGGGCCTGCTCTTGCTGTTGCTGGGCAGGAGGCTTCATGGGAGAGGCCAGCGCCTCATGCCGTGCAGGTCCTGAGAGTGGGATGCAGACTGCGCTGAGGGAGGCCTCTGGGCCCCAGGGTGCATGTGAGTGTCGATGAACTCTGACTTACCCTGTAGAAGCCACATGTGTTCTTCCCTCTGGGAAGCCTTCCACCAGGCAGGGCCTCCGCAGCCCTATGTCAGAGGTGACAGGCAGCCCTCTGCCCTTTACCACAGACAGCCCAGAAGGGCCCTAGTGTAGCTTCTCCTCTGAGGAAGCCCTGAGGTCCCACCAGTTCTCCTGAAGCAGCCTTATTGCCCTTTTGCAAGAGCATAGCCAGGCTCAGGTTCTGACACCAGTGGAGAACCCCTGTGGGCCAGGTGCCAGTGCTGGTTTGCACCCCCGGCCCCCTCCAGCCCATTCTGCACATGGACCCAAGCAGCATCTTGTTTGAAATTACAGGGGACATCCCTGGCCCTCGTCCCTGAGCCCTGCAGGGTCTGTTCCCTCTGGTCTCAGGCACACAGCTGCCTCTGTAGCCTGCTCTTTCTTGCCTGGGGCCGTCATGCCGGCCTCTGCCCCTGCTTGTTCCCCCTCCACACCCCCACCCAGATCCTCAACATTCCCCCCACCGCCCCTTTTTTTGGCAGTTCTGGGGATTGAAGCCTGGGGCACTGTACCCCTGAGCTATATTGAGCTGTATTCCTAGCCCTTTTTCTTTCTTATTTTGAGACAGGGTCTTGTTAGGTTGCCCAACCTGGCTTCAAATTAGCGATCCTCCTATCTCAGCCTCCCAAGTCACTATGATTACAGGCACACACGACCATACCAAACCTAGAGGTAGCGATTTCTGCATAAAAGGAAAAAGTTTTAAACAAAACAAAACAAAAACCAAAAATGCCCTTATCTACTCAGAGAAGCATGTGTGACGTCTGGGAGGAATGTGCAGAGAAGCTGATGAAACGAGCCCGGCAGGATGTGGACGGTCACTGATGCTGGTGACGGGAACCTAGAATATTCTCTTTCATGAATATTCTACAAGAGTGTGCATGCATGTTCATGTGTGAGAGAGAGAGAAAGAAGGAAAAAAATGATGGTCACCTGCATTTTAGTCACATATCCTTTCTGCGGACAGGGGCTTCCCTTGTCACGGCATACCTGATGAACATGTGAACATGTAGCTCAGCAAATATTTGAACAAATTAAGATGAACTAACAGCAACTCCCCAGCTCTCCAGGTGGCAGTGGTGTCTCCCCGCTCTGCTTACTAGGAAGGAATCCTGTTTGTCAGAGAATTGGCAGGTTCAGAACTGCTTCAGAACTCTGCAAGGACAGCTGGCTGTCACACTGGTTCTAGGGAGGACTTCGTAGGACCTGTCAGAGTGCACACAGTATGACCAGCTTTTAGATGGGGTACGTATGACAGGCCTGCCGAGGTGAGCTGGGCCTGGATGGTGATGGCAGCAGTGCCCACAGACCATGGGTTCTCCATCAGTCTGTACCCTTAACACCAAACCAAGTGGCTGTTCCAGTGTCCATCAAGAGATGGACAGAAGAGTGGCAGGTGCATTTTGCCTGTCTCACTGGCTGTTTATGCTCCTGTACTTGTCAAACATCTTGTCCCAGGCAGGGGCCCCACAGTCTCATGGGGGATGGAGACCAAAGGGTAGTTAAAGTTAAAAGGAGACTGGAAATGTGGGGCATGGCCACCCTGCATGTAGCAAGGCGAGAAATGATGTCTAAAAAATGATGAGGAAGCCGGGGTGGAGGCGCACGCCTGTAATCCCAGCAGCTCGGGAGGCTGAGGCAGGAGGATTGCGAGTTTGAGGTCAGATCCTGTCTCAAAAAATAAAAAAGGTTAGGGAGGTAGCTCAGTGGTGGACTCCTGGGCCCAGTCCTACGTATCCACCCACCCACTCCCCCAAAAAAAGAGAAAAGGAAAAGGAAAGGAAAGAAGGAGAGAAGACAGGAATAGAAAAGAAATCGCCACCTCCAGGGAAAACCAACACCCAGCGGAAGGAACAGTGAAGCGCTTGGTTCCTGGGGAGAGCTGGAACCTTAAGCCAGCCCTGTGGCTTCTCTGGCTGGCCCCTTCCTGAAACCTGACTTGCTGTGTCCTGGGGCAGCCCGTGGGTCCCCATTGGTCGAGCTGGGGCGCTAGACTTACAGTGCCGGGAAAGGAAGGGCCGTCTGGGCTGTGTTGGTGACCATTGTTATTTATGGGACATTGGCAGAGAAGTCAATACCATGAAAGGGAGAAGGCCCAAGGTGTGGCCGAGCAGAATCTGATTGCTCCTCCGCTCTTTCCGGGGCCGTGGGGCCCAGGACAACACTGCTGTCCTTTCTCCCTGCTATTCTGCTCAGGTTTGGGCTTTGTCTCCCATGTCCCTCCACGCCTCCTTCACTGTCATTGGTGACTGGTTCTGGGGAACCAGCCACTCTGTTCCTTGCCCCTGGGACCTCTGCTCTGTTTGGGAGACAAAACCTGAGATTGTCTGTCCTTTTAAATGCCACCTTGTTCTGTAGGAGAGGAGAAAGAGGTGGCTTGTTCGGTGGTGATAGTGGGTGTACTCCAGTGCACCTTTGAAAAGGGTGCAGCTTTGCCCCAGCGACCTTGGCCTCTGCTGGATAATGCGGGAGGAAAACACAGGGAACTCCACGGGGATTTGAAGGTGGGAAGTGCAGCTTTTACCTGGGAGCAGCTGAGTCTTCCTCTAATAGAAGTGGGCTGTGTGGCCACCAGCCAGATCACACCCTGGGAAGAACTGTGCTTGGACTTGGGCTTTGGTGTGCTTGTAAAATGTGAAAGCCTCTGCTTGGGATCCCATTTTCTTACCTCTCAGCCCCCACAGGTCCGCTGAGGCCAGATGTCTCTCGAGGCCCCCACTTTCCACCTTCATAGTTGTGTGCTAAGGGTGGCGCCCCGGCCTCCCTCTTGGCAGCCTCTCTATAGTGCAGGGTACATGAAAACCACACGCAAACACACGTGCACACTCATGAACGTGCATGCACACTCTTGTGAAATACTCATGACGGAGAGAGATGGCTGTTAGGTCCCCGTCACCAGCATCAGTGACCGTCCACATCCTGCCAGGCTCGTTTCATCAGCTTCTTCCCGCACACTCCTCCCAGACGTCACACATGCTTCTCTGAGTAGATAAGGGCATTTTTGTGTTTTGTTGTTTGTTTTGTTTTCATTTTTTGTGATACTGGGAGTGAAATCCAGCCTTGTGTGTGCTGTGTAAGTGTCTGCACTGAGCTGCACCCCCAGCCTCTAGGTGGTGCATTTTTTATTTTTTTTTTTTTTTAGTACCCGGGATTGAATTCCTGGGCATTTGACCATGAGCCGCATCCCCAGCCCTGTTTAAAGACAGGGTCTCACTGAGTTCCTTAGCACCTCGCTTTTTGCCAAGGCTGGCTTTGAGCTCTCGATCTTCCTGCCCAAGCCTCCTGAGCTGCTGGGATGGCAGGCTGGCACCACCATGCCCAGTGACTGTGTGTCTCTTTAACATACCCCACAGTGACATTTACTGCTTTTGACCATGTTTGGAGGGAAAACAAAAACACCCCTTAGCTTCCTTGACATCTCTTCTGCTTCTACAGCTCCTCCTTCTCGTCTCCTCTCCCTGAATCCTCTTTCCCCACCTCCTAACATCCTCATCTGTGGGGGCCTTTGTCCACCCCTCCTCTGGCCGTGAGCATCCTTCTTGGCAGGCTGCTCCCACATGCAGTCCTGACCGCTGCGGCCTGTGTTGACCCACAGCCTCCCCATCAGACATGCACATCTTTCTTGGAGGAAGCTTGTCTTCAGCTCCAACACATAGTAGGAGTTCAGGACACGGCTGAATGAGTGGCAGAATGAACACGTGCTGAGCAAATGCCCTTTTAATGAGCTGCAGACCGCAGTGTCCTCATACGTGCCACCACTCAGCACATACTTCAAGTTTATTGGTCCCAGTCCCTCTTTCTGGGTTCTCCATACCCCGTTCGACTTTGGCTCCTCATCCTGTGACAGACCCCAAGTTTTCCTTATTTGCTTTTCTCAAGCATCTCTCAGAGCCCAAGCTTTCCTCCTGCCATTCTTCATTCCTGCCTCCTGTTCGTGTTCCTGCCATTGTCCTAACTCAGGACACAGTGGTTGCTTTTGAGTGTGTGGGGAGAGGGGGGTGGTACTCCCCAGTACTAGAGGGCCTTAACCACTGATCCACATCCCCAGCCCTTTTTATGAGACAGGGTCTCATTAAGTTGCTTTTGACCTCTCTAAGTTGCTGAGGCTGGCCTTGAACTTGTGATCCTCCTGCTTCAGTTTCCTAAATTGCTGGGGTTACAGGCATGTGCCACATGCTGAGCCATAGTGGTTGCCTTTTATGCTTTTTTCTTTTTTTGGTGCTGGGGTTTGAACCCAGGGTCTCGTGCATGTGAGGTAAGCACTCTACCAACTGAGCTGTAGCCCCAGCCCTATTGGTTGCTTTTTAAAAGTGCAAATTGTAGCAGGGTGTGTTGGCTTGGGCCAGTAATTCCAGCTACTGAGGAGACAGAAGCAGGAGGATCCCAAGTTCGAGGCCAGCCTGGGCAGTTTAACAAGACCCTGTCTAAAAATGAAATAAAAAGGGCTGGGAATGTGGCTCTGTGGTAGTGCCCCCTTGGGTTCAATCCCCAGTATCGCCAAGAACAAAAACAAAACTAGAAAAGGTGCAAGACTGTCAAGGCCTCTAGCTGCCAGCTACTCGAGCTGTGGGGCTCTGGGAAGATGACTCCGCCCCTCTGGGAGGGTCATGTCTGGCACACAGGACGCCCTGATGTTGGCTCTCACCATTATCTGTGCCTGTCTCCTCCATGGCCTCCTAACTGGCTTGATTCTAGTCTCCGTCATATCTAATCAGGTCACTCTGAGGAAACCTTCTCTGTCCCCAAATGCCCAGAGGACACATTTTGAGCTCTTCTGTCTCTCCCCTCTATGACGTCAGCCGACACTGTCCATCCCTCGCCACTTCTCCTGGGGTCCCCAGACATCTCCTGCACTGGTGTTGTTTTTCTCTTGGTGTCCCCCGATGTGGAATGACCTTCTTCCCAGGTCACCATCTATCAACAGGTTCCTCTTTCAAGTCCCAGATCAGGTGTCCCCTGGCTTCTGCTGTCCTTATGTCACACTGCCCTCAGTAACTGGCTTACCTGTGTCCCTCCCGCTGGGCTTTGAGGGCAAAGGACTGTGGGCTCTCTCCATACCCTGGTCGCGATGGTCTCGATGTCTCGTGCCCAGGAGATGGGCGATCTCGGCTGGGTGGTGCTGGGTGGCGCTGGGTGGTGCTGGGTGAAGTCAGGGGGCGTTTCTATCCCTGCCTTGGTTCTTCCTTTTCTCATTCGAGAGGTGATGCTGGGAGCCTGGAGACGCTGAGGCAGGGAGAATGGCTTCTACCTGTCAACTGTCTCTGAATGAATAAACCCGTGGGGGGTGGGTGGGGTCCAGGCCCTCCTGTCTTCCCTTTGTCCTTCCCTCTTAGAAAGGAGCAGGCCTCACCTCAGCCAGGAGGCGCAGCGCAGCGGGTGGTGCCTGCTTCCTCCCTCCTCCTGCCCACCCACCCTCCTGCCCACCCACGGAGCCAGGCCTCTGCAGGGAGGGGAGGCAGGGCTTTCTCTGCAGCGAACCAGAAGCTCCTCTTCCACGCCCTGTAGCTAGGCCCACAGCCCTGCCTTCCCCTCGACCAGTGGGACGCAGGCGCCACAGCCATTTGGAACAGATTTTGTGGAGATGATTTAAGAGGTAGAGCTGCGGCTTTCCAGTCCAGCAGCGGCTTTTCCAGGCAGGCCTCACTGGGACCTGCCGTGGGGTACACGAGATAAAAGAGCCTCTGGGGCGAAATGTGAGTGGAGGAGCACCCCCCCACACCCGCAAGGCAGCTAGCTTGGGGAACTCTGTTTGAAGATCGCCACCGGGTGCCACCGGGTGCACATGTCTGTCATTTCAGCTCCTTGGGAGGCTGAGGCAGGAGGACCGCAGGTTCGAAGCCTTGGCAACTTCATGAGACCTTCTTTCAAAATAAGATTTAAAAAGGGCTGGGGGAGGGCGTGTAGTTTAATGGTGGAGCGCCCTGGGTTCAGTCCCTGGTACTGCAAAAAGGAAAATCACTCTGTGATAGGACTTCCATTTCCTCTACTTCTCTGCTGGCTGACCAGGGGGCTGGGGTTGGGGTGCAGTCCACTGTGGATCACAGCCAGGTAGAGCACATGGCAGGCCAGGTGGGTTTTGGGGGCCATGCTTTGGCTGCACCTTCCTTCATGTTAGATTGGACAGTGGTCACCCATGGTTCCTGTCCCCTGGGGGGGAATGGTGCTGTAGAGGAGAGGGCAGGAGGTGCTGTCCATTCTGCGTTGCGAATGTGTCGCGGATCGTCCAGTTCTCTCCATCTTCACTGCTGGAAACCTGGTCCAAGCTGCCACCCTGTCACAGGAGTGTGGGGACAAGGGAGCTCTTCTCACATCTTTGGTCATGTTACTTCCCCTGCGAGACCTTCCCCATGCTTCCTGTTGCTCCTAGAATGAAGCCAAGCTCCCGCCCTGGGCATAGAGCTCTGCGCGGCCACCCTCCCGTCCCTCCAGCTCCCTCTGGGCCTCTGCCTGCCTGCACCTTTCCTGAGAATGATCTCCATTCTGCTGCAGGTGGCTTTTCCTGATTGTTCCTTCTACAGAGAGGACTTCCCTGGCTGGCTGACCTCAAGTCTCTTTCTCCTGCAGTTACTCTTTACTCTGCCCTGTCCCACCATCTCTGTAGAAGCACCTTAGTTTTTCCTGCCCTCTCTCCCACTGGAACACGAGCTTCAGGAGGGACGAGTGTGTGTTGATTTAACCCCGGGCACAGGATCGCGGGCGGCCTGTGGTAGATGCTCAGTAAGGGGTTAAATTGGAGTGGATATGGGCTGGCAGAGGCTCAGAGCAGTGAGCTCCCCCTCTGGGGCCTGGAGCAGCTGGGGGGGGGGTGTCTGCCGGTGCCCACGTTCTCAGGCCAGTCTGAGCTGACTCTGGACTCCTGGGAGATTGGTTTCCTTGGTTCTCAGAGGGTGTCGCTGTACTCAGACCTGACCATGTAGTTCCCTGTTGGCCTGAATGGCTGTGCCTCCTGAAGTGGCTCTTGCCTCTTCCTTTTGGGCTCCTCCCGGAGCAAGCAGGTGGGAGACCCTCACAAGATACGTCATTCAGCTGCGGCCTGAAATTGATTTCCTCCAGGCCCTGCCCGGAGCCGGGTCTCTGCCACTACTATGGAAGGGAGAATGATATAGCTGCTCACTTGGCCAGGAGGCCACCCCCCTTCTCTAAAAGACACCCGAGGCTGGCGAGCTGCAGCTTTGTTTTATGAGTCACCAGCGATAGCCTGTCATAATAGCCTGTCATAAATTGTTATTTCCTATACTTTCAGAGCAGCTTTATCAGGCGTCTCCTATGCAACCTGGGAACGGATTTGATACAGGGTCAGTTCACACATTGTCTCGTTGAAATCTGTCATTGTGCCCTTATAAGGTAAACTCCTTGGGTTACTTTTTACCTTGGCAGAGTCACAGGAATGTCAAGGTAACCGGTCCACCTCAGCATAGCTCTGATTCTCACCAGGTCACCTGACCCTCCCTCCTTCTCCCATGACTCACCCTGAAGCTCAGTGCCTGGCCCCTAGTTCTGGGGCTGCTGGAATCCTCCCAGGGCCTCTGGGACTGCCCTTGGGCTTGCGTCTTCCGCAGAGTAGAGAGGAGCTATGCGAAATGCCTCACGTGGGCCCCACAGTGAGCACCAGAAATGTAAACGCAGCTCTGGCTGGGCACCAGCTTAGCTGGGAGACCTGCAGGACCCGGGCTGCCCCTAGTAGCTGTGTGACCACAGGCAGAGCCTTCCAGCATTTGGAGCCTCATCCATAAAATTGCAGCACTCAGAAGAAATCCTTGTATACAGTAAGTGTTTAATAAATGTGAGTCACTTTTACACCTAAACCTTAGGCTCCACCTAATTATAAAAAAACACCTTTAGCTAGCTGGGCATGATGGCACAAGCCAGTAATCCTAGCCACCCAGGAGGCAGAGATAGGAGGATCGCAAGTTCAAAGCCAGCCTCAGCAACTTAGGCCCTGTCTCAAAATAAAAAATGAACTGGGGTTGGAGCTCAGTGATAAAGCTTCTCTGGGTTCAATTTCCAGTACCCCCCGCCCCTCAAAAAAAAGAAAAACCAGAACACCTCTTGCATCTTTATTGAGGCTCAGCCCCTGGGTACCTTTGATGGTTGAAAGAGACCCAGGTCTTTCCCAGTCCTCCTCCTGTGTTGTAATGACCAAGAGTCACTCCCTGGAAAACAGAGCCCATTTCTCAGGGTGCACCCCTCTTTTATTCCCTGTCACCCTGCCCTCCATGCCACACAGGCCACTCTCCATTGTTCCTGGCCAGCAGTGAGCTCCACCTCCAGAGCGCCTGGGCCCATTCCTCCTGACGTCACACTACTCCTGGAGACAGCCACCCCTTAGAACTGCTGTGTGTGGCTTTGCCAGGCCTTAATACCAGGCCCAGGAAGGCTTGTAGGTGGGGCAAGCCGGGTGGGGTGGGGGGAATCTAACCCTGTCCCTTTGCCAGGGCAAATGGTTTCACCATTTTTAATGGAGTAATTATGAGTCAGAGGTTTCACTCTCTCCTTACTGGTTCCTCGCAGTCCTGTAATTACTCTTTGACTGTAGAACCTTATTTTGGTTTTTCCTTTTTTAAAATTCTCCCAAGACACTGTTACTATTGTCCATCTATGTTCTATATCCATGGGGTTGGAGAGAGATACGAATATGATCAAGAAAAAAAAAAGAGAGTCCCCAAACTCAGAGTGCTTTCTTTTTTTTGGTGGGGGAGGATACCAGGGATTGAACTCAGGGGCACTCGACCCCTGAGCCCCACCCCAGCCCTGGTTTGGATTTTCTTTAGAGACAGGGTATCACTGAGTTGCCGAGCGCCTCACTGTTGCTGGGCCTGGCTTTTGACTTGCGATCCCCCGGCTCAGAGTGCTTTCTTAACTGACTGAAATTGTGCGCCCCACACTATCCCAGGGCCAGAGAGTAGTACCAGCCCCACTCACAGGAGGCGAGGGACAAGATGCATAACTCTTAGTACCACCAGCTGCCTCTTGGCAAACTCCAGACCTCAAGCCTGGAATTTCTGCTCCGAGTCACCTCCCAGGTTCACTGAGTCCCTGCTGGGTGTCAGGTGGAAGGGCAGACAAGCTTGGGAGTACTGAGCATCTTGGCAGACCCTGCCAGTGCCACTCCACGCAAAGGTGGGGGTTCAGACACCCGCCCTGAACTCCCTCTGTGCTCCTGTCTTACCTCAGTTCTGGGAGGCATAAGGGAAGTCAGTGGGGACGGAGTGTCTGTGAGACAAGCCCGTGTCCGTGAGCGCAGCCCCCAGCTCCACCCCAGCCTATTGCCTGTCCCAGGACACCCTGCGTGTTTTGCTGGAGTCAGAAGGCTCTGACCTGGCTGGGTGGACTGTTGAAGCGGAACCTCCCAAAACAGGAAAAAGGAAAAGGATCACCTAAGAGGAGTTTCATTTGTCAAAGGCAGAACACTGCGCACTGTTCAAGACCACCCCCTGGCCGGCACAGTGGCTCTCCCAGCTGCCAGGCCCAGCTGGGGACGCTGTGAGCACCAGGAGAAAGCACGCTGCCTGCTAGAGGGAGGAAGGGGAGTTTCTGCCCTGCCCCTGATTTCCTGTCCTGTGGCACTCCAAGATCTGGGCGAGTTCAGGGCAGGGGGCAGGCTTGGCAGCTCTCTGACTTCATTTCCCCTAGATCCCAGTGCCTCTTGGCCGGATGAGATGTTCCTGGGTAGATTCACCCTGACTAAAATATTAATTCTGAACACTAGGCCTCTTAGGCACCTGTTAGGATTCCAAGCTGCACAGTCTCAAGGTCAGCATTGGCTTGCTTGGCTATCTTTTTGAAGGATCAAAGTTTAAACCAGGAGATCTTTAATCCCCCATCCCTATCTGGAAACCTAAGCTCATCTGTAAGCGTTGAAAGTAAGTCGGGTGTTTGTAGCTTGAACTCCCTGTTCTCCAGGTGAAGGGCCCCGTGTGCCTTTCACAGCACAATGCCAGCTGGGGCCAGAGGAGGCGGAGGTGGGGTGGGGCAGGGCAGAGTCCCAGCCTCTGCTGCTGTCCTCATTTAAAACTGCCTTTTGGGAGTGAATGTTGTCTCTTTTAAAAGTAGCTATCGAGGTAGGCCTCACCCATCTCCACTTCCTGTTAGAAAGCTCCGGTGGAGCTTCCCTTCCTTCCCTTCCCTCTGTCCTGTTGGCTCTACCTGCCTTCAGTTCAGACCCACGTCTTCCTGTGCAGGTGAACTTTGCATGGGAACAGGCACTTCCCTCTTGAGAAGGACCCGGTTCTTGGGACTGTGATCTGAGTAGCTTGGGTTGGTGTGTTCTCTGTGTATGAGATGGCTCTGGAAAAGATTGTGTGAAAAGAGTCAGGTGTAGCGGGAGCATCTTCCTACCAGCCGCTCCTCTCCTGGTCCAGTCCAGTCTAACGTCCAGTGGCAAGGCCTCTCAAGTTCACCAAGCCTTAGACCCCTCATTTCTAGAAAGAAGGGATTAGAGTGCTTGTTCTCAACCCTGACTTCATGTGACAGTCACCTGACGTGGTTTGTAAAATGTCATTGTCTAGGACTTACCTCCAGGGGGTCTGATTCATTAAGCCTGTGAAAATCAGGCATTGGTGTCCGGTTGGGCAACACACACAATCCCAGCAGCTTGGGAGGCTGAGGCAGGAGGATTGCGAGTCAAAGCCAGCCTCAGCAACTTAGCGAGGCCCGAAGCAACTCCGCGAGGCCATGTCTCAAAATAAACTATAAAAAAGGGCTGAGGGCTGGGGTTGTAGCTCAGTGGTGGAGAGCTTGCCTTGCATGCATGAGGCACTGGGTCAATCCTCAGCACCACATAAAAATAAATTTAAAAAAAAAGGGGGGCTGGGGATGTGGCTCAGTGGTTAAGTACCCCTAGGTTCAGTCCACAATACCAAAAAATGAGAAAAAGAAATTTAGTCATTTTTAAAAAAACTCCAAAGACCCACATATATTTATTGTCTTTGGATTTTTAACAAGGGTGTGAGATAATCCCGGTGGGGGAAAGAATAGTCATTTCAACAAATAATGCTAGAACAACTGGATATCCACACGCAGAGAATGAAGCTGGGCCTTTGGTTTACTGTGTATAGTAGGTTAACTCTAAATGGATCAGAGACCTAAATGTAGGAGCTAAAACTATGAAACTCTTAGAAAAAAACATAGGTATTAATCTTCATGGCCTTGGGTTAGGCAATGACTTATTAGAACAGTAAAAACACAAGCAACCAAAGAAAAATAGATAAATTAGATTTCCTCAAAATCAAAAACTCTTTTGCTTCAAAGGCCACTATTATAGTGAAACAGCCGGACACAGTGGCACATGCCTGTAATCCCAGTGATTTGGGAGGCTCAGACAGGAGGATTACAAGTTTGAGGCCAGCCTCAGCAACTTAATGGGAACCTATTTCAAAATAAAAAAAGACTGAGGAAGTAACTCAGTGGGTAAAGTGCCCCTGGGTTTGATCCCTAGTATCAAAAAACAAAACAACAAAAAGATGAAACAGCCCACACAATATTTGCAGCCAGGTGCAATGGCCCATGCTACATAGGAGGCTCAGGCAGGAGAATCACAAATTTGAGACCAGCCTTGGCAACTTAGTGGGATCCTGTCTCCAAAAGTTAAAAAGGACCGGGGATGTAGCTCAGTGATTAAAGCCCCCCCTCCCTGGGCTTAATGCCTAGTACCCCCACCAGAGAGAATGTTTGCAGATCATGTAGCTATCTAATAAGGGTCAAGTTCAGAATGTATAAAGAACTCTGACAGTTCAACAATCAAAAGATGGCCCAGTTTAAAAAAAAAAAAAAAAAAAAAAAACAGGCAAAGGATTTGAGTCATATTTCTCTAAAGCAAATGGCCAATAAGCTCATGAAAATATGCTCAGCATCTTGAAGACAAATCAAAGCCACCATGAAATGCTACTTTACACCCACTATAATAAAAATATTAGATACTGACAAGTTTTGGCCAGGATATGAAGAAATTGGACTGTCCCCTTGTTGGTAGGTGTGTAAAATGGCACATCCTCTTTGGGAAGCAGGCCAGCACTTCTTCCAGGGATTGAACAGAGCTGCCTCATGACCCAGCAGTTCCACTCCTAGGGGTATGTCCAAGGCAATTAAAAACATGTCCTCACAAAACTTCAAAATATAGACCGCAGCACTATTCCTATTGCTAAAAAGTAGAAATAACAAGAATGAGCTTTAAAATGTGGTATATCCACGCAATGGAATATTATTCATACATAAGACGTATGAAGTGCTCACATATGCTTTTATGTGAGTGAGCCCTGAAGACCTGCAGAGTGAGTGTCAGGAGCTGATTTGGAAGGCCACATACTGGATTTGTAAGAAATGCCCAGAACAGGGAAATGCAGAGGGGTGGGGGCAGAGGTGCGCCTGCGGTGGCTAGGGGAAGTGGGAAGGGACTGCTAACGAATTTGAGGTGGTGGGAATGTTCTGGCATTAGATAGCGGTGACAGTGGCCCAGCCTTGTGAGTATACCAAGATGCATGGGATTTTGTGGTACGTGGATTACATTCCAATGAAAGCAGGACTCATTCTTCAAACTCTGTATGTTTAGAAAAGAATACGGGCATATCCATGGCCCACCAGCTCTGCTTCCACACTGTACAAATTAATCCTGTTGCTGAGTAACAAATCACTTTGAGCCGAATGACTTAAAATAAGGTATATTCATCATTGCCAAAAAAAGAGGGAGAAGAGAAAGAAAAAGCCCCAGGTAATCCCAAAGCACCTCCAGGGCTGGGAACCACTGGATCTGAAGAATCTCTGGAAGCAAGAAGGACCCGATCGGATCATTATCATTCCTTTTCTAATTTTGGGAGTTTTTTAAAAAATATATTTTAGGTGTAGTTGGACACAATACCTTTAATTTCATTTATTTATTAACTTTTCCCCCTTATTCATTTGGTCATCGGGAGGCGACGCTGAGGGGCCAGGAGATTTGGGGGACAGTTGCTTTGTGTTGGCCACCAGAGCGCAGCCAGCCACCTGGCGAATCCCAGCGGGCCTGGATTCCCAGCCGCAGTGCTGATGCTGGGGAGTGACGGGTGGCGATGGGACATCTGCTGCCAGGCTGTAGCATCCACTCTCCCTGCTGCCCGCTTGAGTGTTTGCAAGTGCCTGTTACTCTCATTTACAAAGGAGAACGCTGGAGCCTGGAGAGGGGACCCTCGTCTTCTGAAGCCACCCACGTTCACTAAGCGGTGAAACTAGGATTTGAACTCGTGTCTGTTTAGACAGAGTCTTGCTGTGGTCACAGAGCCGTTCTGTCCTTTCTGGGCAGAGGGATGTCTGGAGGGTCTGTCCACTCAGCCAGCTGCTGCTACCTGTTGTGCGGATCCAGCTCTGCTTCAGCCAGGGTCCCCACCAGTCCAGTGGGATCAGAAGCCCCAGTGAGGGCAGTGCTGAGGCTCCTCTCCACGGTGGTGACAAGCCCAAAACACGTTTCCTTCCCTGGCTGTTCATAGAGTGTCTGCGAGGACTCCTGAGAGCAAGCAGATTCATCCTGAGCCGGACCCTCATCTGTATAAATTAAAAACAATGAAGTCCTAACAACTGGACCTGAGAAGTCCCAGTCCTGTACCGTTCGTTCACGCTAGGATTTATTGAGCACCTACTGTGTATAAGACACCATTCCAGCCAGTGGGATTCTGTGGCCTCAGTGCCCTCCTGTCACGGGTTTGTGTCACACTCGGGAGGGAGACTGCCTGTGAACAGCTAACAGTTTCTGATAGTAAGTTCAGTGGACAAAACAGTGAGGCAGTGGACAGTGGAGCTGCTGTCAGGGAAGGCCACCTGAGCGGTCTCCTGCAGGAAGCCACATAGCTGGCCCTGTTAACGAGCTAGTCTTGGACTCAGGAGGGACTGCGCCACATGCTTTCTGGCACCTTGCAGGAGGGTTGCCAGGGCTCAGGCTGTGACTGCTGGGAGGGGGTCGGGGGAAGAGCTAGTTTCTGGATGGACACGCAGGACCCTTGGAATGCTCACGGCTTCTCTGCGTGGTATTTGTCCCTCTCCTCCGACTAGGAAGATGGCCTCTTCATATAGGCTGAGAAAACTCCGAATAAGGCAACCTCAGACCAGACATCAGAGCGTGCCATGTCTTGTGGGAAGCCATTCTCGCACGTGATTGGGCACCTCCCGGATTGGGTGTGAGGCGCTCTGGCCAAACTGTGTCGGAGCTTTCCCCACCCTCTCCAGGTGCGAGGGCCTGTCCGTGTGGGGGTGTGACTGACCACTGACCCTGAGGCCAATCACTGACCCTGACCTTGGAATGCTGCCCCCTCGACCTTCATTGGATAGAATTTTCCCCTGAATTTCTTGTTCCCCAATAAAAGGCCACTCCCTGGCGTGCTCTCTCTCTCTCTCCTGCTAGCCCTGAGTAAGCCTTGCTGCCCTACCGGGTGGTTTGAGGTGTGAGCCAGAGAGGTGAGAGCCGTCTTGGACCTGGTCATAGAAAAAGGTAATTGAGTCTGTGTGTTTTATTTTGATCTCACTAGTTAACTTTCATGCCACGAACCCCTTTAATGAAACCAGTGTGCTGGTCGCCTGGTGGAGTGTCTCACAGTAATTGCTTTCCGTTAGGCTGTGTCGTCACAGGGCAGGCACATGGCACGCCCGTTCTACTCCTGGCCGAGTCAGGTCCTGGGTGGGCAGCCCTGGTCCCGTGCAGAAGGGCTGTCTGTTCTGAGCCGCTCCCCCAGCTCATTTCACCCGGGTCTCTGGTCTCCTTTGGAATGGAGTAAAGGCAATGGATCTTCAAAACAGGGCTCACGGGACAGCCTCACCAGCTGTTTCAGAGCTTCTCAGGCTCCTGGTCAGGGTGATCACCCCTCTGCCCGGTGGCTGGTAACCTAGATTCTAGAAGGCTGAATGTCTGGCCCTGAAAGCACCTTTTTAGTTGGTGATGGAGCCTGGGCCCCAGGAGCAGTCTCTGCTTTCAGGAACTGAAAAGGTGCCCCTCTGGGCCCAGTAGCCATCTGGCAGATGGGTGATAAGAAGGGTGGGTGCTCCCCTAGAAATAAATAGCCGCTCCTCCCCTGTGTGCCAGCCCCGACACCCTTCCTGAGGACCTGCTGAGGCAGGAGCCATGGGCAGCGGCAGAGGCCATAGCAGGCAAGGTGGGAGTTCAGGAGGTGGGACGGCGCCCTCCCCCTCAAAGCAGCTGGTGCCCCAGCGGAGCGGCAGACCCAACACGGTATTTCAGAGATGAGGTTTGAAAACTCCCAAGACCCTGGGGAGGCCCGTTTGGCCTCCGTGTGCGGGGGGGAGCTGGCTGTGGCCACCTGCTGGCTGGGCCTTCTTTGCCAGGCATTGGGTGGTGACATCCTGCCAGGCGGGTGGGCAGCCTGGACACAGTGAAAGGCAGGGGCGTGGCTCGAAGCAGCTGGCAGTTCTTCCTAAAGTCTTACCAAGCGTGGCCTCAGTGGAATCCACATGGGAGCGTCTGCCTGGAACAGGGAGGCCTCTGGCCCAGCTGCCTTGCCCATGCGCATCCGGACCAGCTTCTAAGCCTAGACTGACTGCAGGAGGCCCGCCTTGTCCTGGTTTTAGTGGGGTTCCTTCTGCCAACAGGCATTTCCTTTCACACCACGTGTGTGTTTGTTTTTGTGGTGCTGGGGTCGAACCAGGGCCTGGCACTGGCCAGGCTGTGCTCTGCCACCAAGCTGCACCCCAGCCCGAGAACATGTCTTGCGACGGGAAGTCAGGAGGGAAAGGGAAGGGAGCTTCTCCCAGGCCTTTTCTTGGTCTTGGCTTGTGCTGGGGTCCCGCTGCCTGCCGAGCCCCTCTGGCTGTCCTGGGTCTTCCTCATTTCTTATTCATCGATGGCCCAGAGCAGAGGGTCTCCGCTCTCTGGTTGGGGGAGGGCATCTTCCATGAATGGCTTATTAAAGCCACCACTGCCACATTCCTGGCCGCTGAGGTCATCTCCCGAACAATATCCATCATTCATTCACCCAGCCGCCCCACATCCTGGCTGCTGGGAGGGGTCCCTGTGACACAGGAAAGACTTTATGACCAGTAATGCCAGCGACCCCTCCAACACACAGGAGTGACAAAGCAAAAATCACTGCCCCCCACCCACCCATCTTGCCACCAGGACTTGAGCACATGGAGTAAGGACAGGATCCCAGACTTGCCCCTCCCTTCTCCACTCTTGCCCTGAGCTGTTTTGGCAACCATAGGCGGCACTGTCTGTGGGTCTCCACGTGTGTGTGAAGCGCCAGCCACATCCTTCCTTCCTCCCCAGATAGGCCAAGAGCCTGGTGCAGCTGCCTCCCCTGGGTGCTGGGTACAGGCTGGGAGCAGCTGGGCCTCCCCGCTGGGTTCTGTTGGTCCAGTACCTTGCACTCTGCTCTCACGTCCTGGAGTGAGTGCCCACCTGTTTGTTAGTGTGATTTTGAGCAAGTCATGTGACTCTTCCTGCCTCAGTTTCTTCATCTGTTCAGTAGAGACGATAGCGTCCTGCATGATCATGGTGACGTGTGAGTATAGGAAGCAGCCGAGAGCTGTCATTGTGTGATCACCTTTAATGTTCAGGCTGCTGGGCTTCCTGCTGTGTCCAGGACATAGTAGGGCCTCCAAGCAGGTGCTGAATGCACTGAATTCTTCTTAGATGAGGCGCTGTCCTGTTCCAACTGGTCAGATTTGCTACTTTCCCTGGTGGATATCAGTGATGTCCAGAAGAGCTCCGGCTGCTTTGCCTTTCTCCCAGTGCTCTGGCCGCTTCCTCCCAGGATCTCACAAAACTGAGACCTTGGGTTTGTGGTTTCAATCAGGACAGGTACCTCCAACCTGGCTTCTCTGCCCTCCTCCTTCTGCCAGGAGGAAGAAGTTGCTCTCAGTTTCTTTCCTTTCTGGGGATTGAACCCAGAGGTGCTTTATCACTGAACTACATTCCCAGCCCTTCTATTTCAAGGCAGGGTCTCACTAAGTTGCTGAGGCTGACCTCAAGCTCACAGTCTTCCTGCCTCAGCCTCCTGAGTCATACACCACTGCACCTGGCGAGCATAGCCTTTTAAAGGCCCCATTAACTCCTTTCTTACTTTCCTTTCTCTGATCGGGTTCTGATCCTCCTGCTGCGGGGCCTTAGCACATGCTGTTCCCATTATCTGCAGAGCCTCCTTTATTTTGGTCTTATTGAACTTAACATTACTCAGGTCAGAGTTTGAAAATTACCTTTGAGGAGAACTTCGATGCACCTGCCCTCACCACTCCATGAGACATTCCCCCACCGTGCTGGACATTCTCTGCAGCTCCTGTTATGAGGCAGGGGACACAAACCATCTGATAACCTAAGGGGGGACTCTGAAGCCACAATACCTGTTTTTAAATCCAGCTTCTATAATTTTCTAGGAATGTGACTAATATGGGCAGGTTCCTTCGCTTCTCAGGCCCTCTGTTTCCTCGTCTGGAAAGTGGGGGCATGAGAAAGTTAATACAGGACAAAGTGCCCAGACCAGTGCCTGGCGTACAGCTGGGCCTTGGAGTGTCTGCTGTGGCCACTGCTGTTCCCGCTCTCCCTCACGCTGTGCTTTCTTGGTGGAGCATGCCTGGGTCGTGGGTGCTGTCGCTCCTCGGTGCAGAGCTCCGGGCGAGTGCGGCTGGTCTGCGTTTGCTTGCCTTCGGGTTCTTGGCACAGGCCCGGCCCTGGTGGACACCCAGCAGGTGCTTGTCGAGGGAACGTGTCTGGCTCAACAGGTTCTAGGGTGCTGGGAACAGGCAGAGCCCGTCAGCAGGGGGTCCGTAGCTCCCCCTGAGCCTCCCACCTGGTGGCGGGGTTGTGGTGGGCACAGGAGGCCTCCAGCATAGAAACCACCTCGCTACACCATCCACCCCCACGTTCCTCTGAACTGGGGGAGAGGAAGGATTTGAGCAGAGTTGTCATGTTTGTGACCAAGTAGAAAAACCAATGAGTCCCTACTGTCCTGCTGGAAATCCAGCCCCTGCCCTCTCACTGCAAGGAGGAGCGGCACTCACAGTTGCTTTGTCCCAGAGGTGGCCTCCTGAGCCCATGCTGTCCTTGTCCCGAGCCCTGGGTCAGTAGGCGCCTCTCACCTTCCAGGAGGAGGAAACACGGCCAAGCAAGGCATGGGTGAGGGTGGGGGTCCGCCAGTGGGCTCCCTGGCTCTGAGTGAGTCCATGGTTGGGAAGGAGTTCCTCCCTGCCCTGTCCCCAGCGCACTGGGGCGTCTTCCTGAGCACCTGAGGTGTTCTGCTCTGGCTGCTGCGTGTTTCCGGTCACGAAGGCAGATGCGGCCTGCTTTCATTTACTTAGAGGTGGGCCTTTCCCTGACCACGTGTGACACTAAGAGCTTAACCTGGGCCAGCTGCAGTGCTCAGTGATTTGCTTTCATCCTCTTGTTTAATCCTTTTCTTAAGAGCAGAGATCCCAGTCCCCAACCACCACCCAGGAAAACAAGGCTCGTCATTTGCCCTGGGTTATGGCGGCTGCCCCAGTGGGAAAGCCGAGCCTGGAACCAGGTCTGCGCGATCCCTGGGGCAGAACTTTTGTTTACTACCCAGAGTAGATGGGCAGAGGTGGGCATGTGCTGGAGGGCACACGGGAGGACAGATGGCCTGGGCCTGAGGAGGCAAGGTTCACTCAGCGCCTCCGCAAGTTGGAATGGGGACTGTGTGCAGGGCCCTGGACATCACATTTCCCTCCACACTGCTGCAGGAGAGGGCAGAGGGCCTTCACAGAGCAGAGGTGGGGTCCTGCTTTTCCTGGGTGTTGGGTCGGAAGCAGCCAGCGAGCAGGTGTGGGATTCACCTGGTGCAGACTCCATGCCAGGGTCTGTGATGAGGCTTTGAGTGCAGTCCACACACACCCCGTGGCATCCGTGCAACAGCAGCAGGAGGTGGACTCCGATGAACCGAGCTGGCGTTCAGCCCCAGGTCTGCCTCTCCCAGGGGGTGACCCAGGCAGGCAGAGGCCAGGAGCAGTGCCTTTTAGACATGTGCCTCCCCACATCCCCTGCAGATGACAGGTGCCTAGGCCCTGGCTCCTGGCAGTGTGGGAGCACCATGGGGGTCCACCCTCGGGAACTGCCGTCTTGCAGCCGCAGGCTGAGGGATGTGACTTGGCCGCTTCGTTGTCAAAGGGCATCTTTCAGGCACAGGCAATAGCAGAGGCTGGACATCCCCAGCCACTTCCTGCCCAGCCCCTCCTGCTGCTGTCCTCTGCACCACAGGCCTCTGCCCACCGCACAGGCACTGCGCCCTGAGCCACGGAAAGCACCTCTGCCCCGTGGGGTTCCCACGAGGTGGGAGAGGGCTCCTGCGCACGTTCTGTGCATTAAGACAGAAAATGCCTGGAGGATGTGTCTCCCCGAGAGGTGCCAAGGACCGTGTGGTGGTGTGGGCAGGCAGGGTACAGGCAAGCACTCTGGACAAGGCAGGAGGGCTTCCGAGACCCTGTGGGGAGGGAGGAGCTGCCGCCTGGGCCCTTCCATGCGCTCCGCGGGCTTTCTTGCCTGGAGCCCCCGAGCAGACCAGGACCCAGGCAGTGTGTTCATCTGTACAGGAGAGGAAGCCACCTTCCAGGGCTGCGGAACTGCCCCTCTGGAGCCACAGCCAGTGCGCTAGGCCTGGTTTGTCCAAAGGCGGAGTCGTACAGGGCAGCAGGGGAACAGGGCTGGGAAGGCTAGTGGACATTCTCGTCAGTGAGAGCCTGCCTGTGGCCTGTCCCCTGAGAGACTACACAGGTGCCACAAAGTGTCTGCTCGGGGCCACCTGTGTTGTGGGTCGGCACCTGTTGAGGGGGATGGCGGGCGGAGTCCGGGAGGAGCTGCGCTCAGGGCACTGCCCGGTCTGCCCTGGGGATCGAGCCGGGGCCGCTTTACCTGCAGCCGCACTCGCAGCCTCTTTTGTTTGTTTTGAGACAGCGTCTCACTAAGCCCTTCAGGGCCTCAGCCTCTCGGGTTGCTGGGGTCACAGGTGTGTGCCCCATGCCTGGCTGGGCATGGGTCGATGGTGGCTGCGTGATAAGGGCAAAGGTAGCCAGGGAAACAGCAGCGTCTGTCTCCCAGGCAAGGAGGAGCGGGGAGTGGTCTGAAGCCTGGAGCTGGGCCCCTGGATGGGGTGCGTGCTGATTAGGCAGCGTCTTTGGGAGGGGCCTGTATCAGCTCTGAATAAGCAGGTTTGGTGAGAGTCCTCAGAGCACACGGTACTTGGCCGGAGGCCCCACAGAAGCCTCCTTGCCCCATGTGGCCTTTGCCTGTGTCCTGGGCATAGAATGTGCTCTTGCACGTCCCTGGCAGTCTGCCCACTTCTGTGCTGGCCCTGCAGATTGAGGAGGCAGCTTGGGGCATGGGGCACAGTGGCTCCTGGGGAAGCAGAGGCTTGGGGTGTTCTGAAGACCTTGCTGCAGAAGGGTAAGGACCAGTTTGCCCAGAGTTGTCTGGGCATGTTGGTATTAACTGGTCTGAGCTGCCTCTGTGGCACTGATGTCTGATAAAATGCCCCAGCTGGCGGGGCTGAGTGGCCCTGTCCTTGGGGGTTGTGCCATCATGATAGGTGCATCCAGGTCTGGCTTCCTGTTCAGGACCCCCTGCCCCCACCTTCCAACCGATCCTCAGAGATTCCTCTTCAAATGTAGCTGCTTCCCACTCCCCTGCCCACCCACTCTAAAACAAGTCAGAAGTCAGGCGTTTGATTCGGAAGGATGGGAGCTGGGTTCCGAGGTGCATGCCGAGAATCCCAGCAACTTAGTGAAATGTTATTTCAAAATAAAAAAGGCTGGGAATGGCTCAGTGGTAAAATGTCCCTAGGTTCAATCACCAGTACCAAAAAAAAAAAAAAAAGATTTAAAAGCTTGGGACATGGAACGTTCTGTAGGGAAGAGAGAGGCCAGGGTGTTGGGCCACAGAAAGCCCCACTACATGACATGTGCAGGGCTCAGAGGCTCTGTATTCCTGTCTCTCAGGAGGGCTTGCCTCTGGGCCACCCTGAGTGTGGAAACGGTGAGGAAACTGCGTTTACAGGTGGCTTTTCGGGCCATGCCCTCTCTGCCACTGATGGGATTCTGCAGCCTCTCATTAGGCAGTGGAAGAAGCCAGTGCTTGGCCAGGAGCTATGTCCACCTAGAAACGAGGACCTGAGCTCTTGGAGGGTAGGGACCTGCCTGTCGTTTGCCACCTGTAGGGCCTGCTGCTCCATCGGGGTTGTAGAGCTTAAGAGCCACCTTGGGCGCTGCTGCCTGGTGCACTGTGGGCTCCCTCATGGGAGCTCGGTGTGGGGGAAAGGGCGCTTGCTGCAGGCTTGACGGGGTGGGTTCAAGTGCAAGCCCTGCCGTGGGCCTCGGCTCCCTTATTTTGCTCGGGTTACTCTAAAGCTCAAACAATGTGCACATAGACGGTGGCTCAGGGCCTGGTTCTGAGCCAGTGTCCCATGGTAGCCTCTGCCCTCCTGGGCCTGGACTTCAGCCTGCGCTTTTAGTAAGAGCCACAGCAGCCCAGCTGACCCTCCCTGCCCCTCTGTCCCGCCTCCCAGACCTTCACAGCCTGGTGTAACTCCCACCTGCGGAAGGCGGGCACGCAGATCGAGAACATCGATGAGGACTTCCGCGACGGGCTCAAGCTCATGCTGCTCCTAGAGGTCATTTCAGGTGAGCCTCCCACTGGCGCAGTGCCACCCACACGGGAACTGGTGCCTCGTCACAGTGGGCCCCAGAGACACTGCCCCATGGCCACCGGCATCTGGGCATTGGCCTGTGGGCAGGTGCAGAGTAGCCAGGAGGGCCAGAGCAGGGGACACTAAGGCGCTGTCCGCTCCGTCTCTGTGCTTCTCTCAGGGGAGCGGCTGCCGAAGCCCGAGCGTGGGAAGATGCGGGTGCACAAGATCAACAATGTGAACAAAGCCCTGGACTTCATCGCCAGCAAAGGGGTCAAGCTGGTCTCCATCGGAGCGGAAGGTGAGCTCCTGACCGAGTTCCTGACCTTGAGGCTGACGTTGCATTCTGAGCCCATGCAGTGGTCTAGTAGTGGAGCCCTTGGGGTTAAAGCCCCAATGTGTATTCACCAGTGACCACAGTGACTGCCCTCCATAGGATACTGGGCCCAGCAACCCCCACACACCTTGCAGGGAAGTCCAGGTGGATATAGTCCAAATCTGGGAAGTGTAATGGACCCAGCCATGAGGGACAGGGCGAGGAATGACTTTGACTTAGACCCTGGTCATCCTCATTTGTTCCTGCACTGGACCCAGCTACAGTGACAGACATGTGACCTGGTCCCGCTGTGCCAGGAGCACCTCCACCAGGGCCCTGCCTGGCATGTGTGGGCAGGAGGGATTGCAGAGGAGAGAAGGGGCCTAGTGGCCCCAGTCGGGGTGTTGGGAAAGGACACAAGGACAAAGGTCAGTGCCCTGACTTCGAGAGCAGGCTTTGGACTGCCCCAGGATCCTCTGTGTTCCAAAGGGATACCGTGGACCCCACTCGGCCAGCCCTGTGCCCTCCCTCTGGGGCAGCGGGCTGTCCTCAGGGCCCCGGGGTTGAGCTCCCGGACGCTTTGGGAGACGAGCTGAGGCCTGATGGAGCCCAGACGCTCCCAGAGCCCGGGCTCCAGTTCTGCTCATTAGAGCAGGGTTTCTTGCCCTGACATCCGTGTTGTCCCAGCTTTTAGAAAAACAAAGAAAACTAATTGCCATTAATGACAGGCCCTGAGAGTGTGGCCAGAGCTCCAGGCCAGAATGCGCACACTGAGCTCCAAGGCCTGCCCCGGCCCAGGACCTCTCCCAGGAGGGCTGCCAAGCGCTGCATGCCACAGTCGAGGTGGTTGGTGTTTGTTTAAAAAAAATCAAAACCCAAAAATTCAGTCAGGCCCAGAGATGTTCTGTCCTGCTGGCTCTTTCCCCTGGGCCCTGCTCCAGCCCGTGCTGCTCATGGCTGCATTTGTTTTGCTCAAACGCGCGTCTGTCAATACAGAAGGGGTTGGAGGAGAGACCGGGCGGCCTCAGTTTCATTTGGAGAAAAACTGGATCTGAAATGTTCCCATTCATGCCCAGATTGGTTCCCTTCCAATCCCTGTTACCACTGGGCCCTGGGACGAAGCTAGAGGGCAGCCTAATGGAGCCTCATCCACCTGAGAACTTGGCCCTGCCCTGGCTGCAGCCCCCGCCCCTCCACATAGCCGGGCAGTTGGGGGAGAATGGCTTCTTTGTGGGGTTTACCAGAGGGGAAGCCGTCGGGCACAGCTGCAGGTCAAGCAACAGCTGGTGGACGTGTCTTGAGCCTGCACTTCCAGTGGCTGCGTGTGGGATTGGGCTGTCCCCTGCCCTGGAGGGCTGTATCTTGGTGGCGGGCCCCATAGCTTCCCCGAAGAAAGAGCTGCCTTTCCCACAACTGGGAGGGAGCAGGTGGCTCTGCTCAGTGTCTGTGTCTGGGGACTTGGACCCTGGGACAAGATTAGGACAGACACTGGTCCCTTCCCCGCCTCGGGCAGCAGACATGCATTTCCTCATCCTGGAACCTGAAGTCCAGAGCCGCTGTGGGGTCAGCTGCGGTTCACCCGCTGTCCTCCTGTGGCTGTCAGTGCTCCTTTTCTTCTGGGTGTGTCCCTGGGAGGTGTGCCCCTCCACTTTCTGACCCCTGCGTCCTCTAACCACGCCTGCCCTCAGGTTTCCGCTCCTGGGGGGGCTGCGCCTGGCCTCCCCAGCTCCTGCAGCGGCCTTCGCCGGCCCCTAGATGCTCTCTCCTGTCTTCTGAACTCGTTTGCAGGCCCCTGTGTGGCCCGCTGAGACGCGGGCAGCAGAGGAGCTGGGGCCGGGCGAGGCTCCTGGAGACAGGCAGTGAGGGATGAGTGAGCGAAGGCTCGCGGGAGGAGAGGCCCCAGGGGCATCCTCCATCGCCGGACAGGTGTGAGGTCCTCGAAGCAAAGAAGAACCTGGCTTGCTGAGCAGCCAGAGGATTCCAGGAGGGGGAGGGACAGTCACCCTGTGGGCCACACTGAGGAACACAGGGTCATCTCGGGCACAGTGGAATCTTTAGCAGGGGTGTGACACAAATCCAACCCTCCTGGCTGCTGTGAAGAGGTGACCTGTCTGTAGGGGTTAGGAGGAGACAGCATGGCCAGCTTTGCAGGAGACGGCAGGGGCACCAACAAGGGTGGCAGCAGCCTAGGTCCCCAGCACTGCTGAGTAGCCCGTGCACTGACCCATCAGAGCCCGGCTCAGCGGAGGGCAGGGCCTTCACTTACAAGCAGAATCAGGCCTGAGCTTAGGTGCCATGGCATAGGTGTGAGCAGAAGGCCACACACCCGGGACAGTCCTCCCGGAGCAGTTCCGTAGCTGGGCCATGACAATGAGTGGTCCCTGGGGAAGAGGTCTTCATGACCTAGGAGAGATACAGAGATACAAGGCACCCGGCAGCTGCAGGCTTTTAAAACAGTCTTCTCAGCGCGTGGCGCCTCCTCCCAGGGAGGCAGGCGGGTAGCCCCTGTCCAGCAGAGAGCTGAGCTGGTCTCCCGGTGGGGCTGGAAGGCTGCCTGGGAGAGCTGAGCCTCCCTGCAGCCTAACAGCCCCGCCCCTCCTCCCCCGAGCAGAGATCGTAGACGGCAACGCGAAGATGACACTGGGCATGATCTGGACCATCATCCTCAGGTTCGCCATCCAGGACATCTCCGTGGAAGGTAAGGGTGGCAGCCGCCTTCCACCTCCCCGGTCACGTCAGTTCCCAAAGCTTTGTCTTCGTGCTTCAGGCCCCTTCCTTGCTTCATTGGGGTGACTCAGAGGTGGCCTTTCACAGGAGTCTGTCATCCCCTCCCATGGCCTTGTTCTCATGGTCCCCAGGGTGTGGACTCTCACACTGCCCCCATGAAGCGGGCAAGGGAGACTGGCCCCTTTCAATTTTTTATTTAGAGACCGGTCTCACTGAGTTACTCAGGGCCTTGCTAACTTGCTGAGGCTGGCTTTGAACTTGCAATCCTCCTGCCTCAGCCTCCCAAGCCACTGGGATCACGCATGCTCCACCGCGCCCAGCTACAGCTAGGAACTTTGGTCACGTACTAAGTGCTAAGTTGGGCCTGGGCTGGTTCTCTCTCTGCCCAACCCCCCACCCTTGGGTCTTGTCCTCATGGACCTGGTGTCGGCCCCGGCCATCCAGCTACCCGTGTGCACCACAGGATGGGAAAAGCTGCCAGGCCACTTTATGGAGGGGGCTCCTGGGTGCTAGGTCACAGAGTGACCAGGACATAGGTGTTCCCTAAGCTTACAGAACTCCCAGTCTGAGGTCAACTGCCCTGGGCTGGCAGCTGGGATGGGCAGGGGTCTGCTGCTGTAAGGGTGGGCATCCTCCCTCCGTGGGTGGTGTTTGCCCTGGACCTGAGGCTAGGTGTCCTCTGCGGGTCAAGTTCTGAGGTGTATTTTTGAGCCCGTGTCATTGTCCCTGTGTTTTGCAGAGACCTCTGCCAAGGAAGGGCTCCTCCTCTGGTGCCAGAGAAAGACAGCGCCATATAAGAACGTCAACGTGCAGAACTTCCACATCAGGTGAGCATACGACTCGGGCACCCCCGTCGCCACCCCAGAGCCACGGGGCTTCCTCCCACCTGCCCTACTTCCTGTGTTTTTGTTGTGGTCTATGAGACACCAGCCCTCAGTATGTCCCTGTCCCAGCCCCTGTGGTCCCACAGGAAGGTGCCCTGGTCTTCTCCAAGGAGGAAGCAGTGGCCACCTGAAGGCCCAGCACTCCTGCAGCCTTCTAGAACCTTCTTCTGCCCCAAGCAGAAGACTTGGGGACTGATCCTTCGTTATTATCTAGAGGTGGGGAAATATACTCTCTGCTAAGAAGATCAGCACTAGGCCCAGCTTGATCTCGCTCCCTGTGGTGGGAGAGGGTGAGACATATCACCGTGACCGAGGCAGGCAGGGCTAGTGCTGCACGAGAGGTGGGGCGGCCCTCTGGTTAGGGCACAGACTCAGATCAGGTCCTGCTTGGTGCGTGACTTCGCCCCTCTAAGCTTCTGGGGTGGCACATAGGTTCCACAGGGGTCCTGGTATGTTCTCCAGAGCCCTGTGCTGGATATTGAGGGCCTTTCCCGTCATACTCCACTGTTAATAGCACATGCTCCATGGTCCTCCCACCTGTCTGTACGTCTCTCTCTTTTGGTAATACAGATTGAACTCAGGGGCACTCGGCCTCTGAGCCACATCCTCAGCCCTATTTTGTATGTTATTTAGAGACAGGGTCTCACTGAGTTGCTGAAGCTGGCTTTGAATTCGCAGTCTTCCTGCCTCAGCCTCCCAAGCTGCTGGGATTACAGGCTGCCACCACGCCCTGCCCTTTTTATTTTTTATTTTAAGACAGGGTCTTGTTAAGCTTCTTAGATCCTTGTTAATTTGCTGAGGCTGGCCTTGAATTTGTAATTCTCCTGCCTCAGCCTCCTGAGTTGCTGGGATTCCAGGTGTGCGTCACTGTGCCTGGCCGTGGTCCCTCTCTTGATGACTCCTCTATATGTCTCCTTCCTTTCCTCGCCATCAGATGATGATCTTCTCACTCGTTTATGTGTTCAGTCAGTGAATATCTGTGGAGTACATGCTGCTTCAATGAGGCCCTGCCGTGGGCGGTCGACCCCAAGGCAAGGGGAGCAGCAGTCGGAGGTGCGCGGTGCAGCCATTTCAGAGAGTGAGAAGTGCTATGTAAATATGGTACAACTGAGCAAGGCAAAAGAACGCTAACTGGGGTCACATTCTGAGCAGGTGACATCAAGCCTGACCTCGGAAAGAACCAGCTCTTTAAGTAAGGATCTCAGAGAAGAAACTCTAACTAGTCCAGCTTAGGACCAGCTTGTGACTCTGTAGAGGATCTCTTTGCTGGAGAGACCCCCTGCATGCCACAGTGGACTCCTGCAGGGGGCCTGGGCTCCAACGCAGGGCTCTGTGGGTGCTGGGCAAGTGCGCTGCCACTGGGCTGCATCCCTGCCTTTTGTGGGTGTGTATAATTTTTGATTCAGTGTCTTGCTGTGTTGCCCGGGCTTGGTCTTGAACTTGTGATCCCGACTCATCTCCCTGGTAGCTGGGATTGCCGGCCTGCGCCACAGCCCCTGACCACAGCCCTCCGTGGGTCAGGTCAGCCACGGGGCCAGGTCACACAGCCCAGGCACTGGGCTCCTCTAAGTGGGCCCATCTCCTTCAGGGCTCTTGGGTGTACAGTGCTCAGAGGGTCAGGCCATCTCAGTCACACAGTGCTTGTCACACGTCAGACACTGGTGTAGGCACTTACTCATTTACTCCTCACCACCACCCTAGAAATTAAGAACGGCTTTGGTGCCATTCCATGTTCCCACCACAGTGAGGGCACCCTCCTCGTGACCTTTGCTTTGCTTTCTTTTCTTTTCTTCTTTTTTTTTAATATACCAGGGATTGAACGTAGGGGCTCGTAACCACTGAGCCACATCCCAGCCCCGCCTTTTTAAAAAAAAAAAATTTAAGATATTGATGGGCCTTTATTTTATTCGTTTATTTGTAAGCAGTGCTGAGAATCGAACCCAGGGCCTCCCATATGCTACCACTGAGCCACAACCCCAGCCCTCCCCAGTCCTTTTTTATATTTTATTTAGAGACACGGTCTTGTCAAGTTGCTCAGGGCCTTGCTAAACTGCTGAGGCTGGCCTTGAACTCACGATCCTCCTGCTTCAGCCTCCTGAGCCGCTGGGATAACCTTTGCTTTTCATTTGCAGCTGGAAGGACGGTCTTGCCTTCAACGCCCTGATCCACCGGCACCGGCCAGAGCTGATTGAGTACGACAAGCTGAGAAAGGTATGTCTCCTGCTGCCCTCAGTGGCCTCTCACACTTGAGTCTGATGCCCTGACTCTGGGCTGCCGTCCACTGTCCGCTTCCTTGGCTGGATCTTGGCTCCGTTGGGCAGGCTGGGAGCATTCGTGCCCGCTCCCCGGGTCTCTGGCTTGGTGACTGACTTGCTCCCTGAGTCCCTCAGGGATTGTCCCGTCTCCCTCCATGGGTATTGCAGCAGCCAGGCTCCTAGGGCCTGTCCCTCAGGCCTTCTGACTCCCCTTCCTTGGATTCTGGTTTAGGCAGCACCCCCCTCTGCCCCCGGGGAGGACAGTGGGGGATTCTGAACCGCCACCGCCTGCCAGCACCTCCTGGGCGAGAGCCAGCCCCGTGCTCTCAGAGCTCCCGGCTCTGGGGAAGGCAGGGCAGCATGTCCACAGCAAACCCAGCACAGGAGGCTGTCCCCGCGAGCCGAGCCGGGAGGCCACCTACAGAAGGACGGTGCCCCTGAGCTGGAGGGGCTGGAGAGGGTCCCTGGAGGAGGAGCAGCTTCAGGCCAGAGGAGGGCACGTTCAGACACAGGCCCTCAAGCAGCTCCTCTGGTCACAGTGAGAATGTGACTCATTCCAGCTAGAAACCGACAAGGGGAAGCAGGACGGGGGGCTATGAGGACCGGGGGCTGGGGCACTCCAGGAGGTGGGCCACAGGTGCTCCCCACACCTGCCCCAGTGCGCTCTCAGGCCTGGGCTGCACCTGTGGGTTTTCAGGGCAGGAAGTTGATCTCAGGTGACGGGTGGCTGGGAATTCTGTGGGAAGTACGTGCCTGCGTTTTCATGGAGGAACAGTTCCATGGGTGGGCTGGGCTGTGGCTCAGTGGCAGAGCATTTGCCTGGCATGTGAGGGGCACTGGGTTCGATCCTCAGCACTACATAGAAATAAGTAAATAAAAGATCCATTTACAACTAAAATATTTTTTAAAGTTCCATGGTTTGCCCCATGGCGGGCATTGGCCTTCCCGTCCCTGGACAGCTCACCTGGGGACTCCTGCCCTTGGTCTCCCCACTCCCAGGTCAGCTCTTGTGCCCCCAGCCCATGAGTCCTACCCCTGACTGCTTCCTGTCCCCCTCGCCCCCACAGGACGATCCAGTCACCAACCTGAACAATGCCTTCGAAGTGGCTGAGAAATACCTCGATATCCCCAAGATGCTGGATGCAGAGGGTCAGTATGTCCTTTTGGTTCAGTGACCACCTTTCTCTCCCGCCTCGCCTGTCTGGTCTGGCACTGGGCCAGGGCCTGCAACCTCACCTGACCTTGGGGGTAACCTCAGGGAGCTCAGCCGGTGGAGTCGGGGGAGGGCTGAATAAGTCCTGGTGCACGGGACACCTGGACGGCGCATCACCTTGGTCCCGGAGCAGGGGCAGCGAGAGCCGACCAGGTCTCTGTGGGGTGGAGAAGGGCGGGGAAGGAAGCAGCTGGGGGGCGGCTCTCTGGGCCTGGGGCAGGGTGGTTGGCCACGGCGCACTGGCTCCGGCTTCCTGCGCCCAGCCGGCCCCCCACCTCCCTGCTGTCCAGGCCGCCAGGGTGGAATTTTGTTTTTTCCTTTTCCGACCTCACTCCAGCCAGCACCACCCCCAACCAGGACCCATGTCTCTGGCCTCTGGTGGCCCCTGGAGTTGACTGTCCTTCAGCCCCTCGAGGCCACCCTCAGAGAGGAAGTGGCCTCCTTCTGATCCAGTTCCCACAGCCTTGGCCTTTCCTGAGACCCCGGGGTTCGGGGCGGAGGGTGCACCCAGACCCGTGGGTGCCCCAATCAGTTCTGAGGGTCCTTCTCCCAGGACAGCGTGGCCTCGGGAGCCTGCTCGGGCGGCTTAACCCCTGTCGTTCACTTGCAGACATCGTGAACACGGCCCGGCCCGACGAGAAGGCCATAATGACCTATGTGTCCAGCTTCTACCATGCCTTCTCAGGAGCGCAGAAGGTACCGGGCAGGGCCGGGCAGGCCCTCCTCGCCGCCGCTGCCCAATGCCGCCGCTGCCTCTCGCCTCCCACGCTCACCTCATTTCTCTTGCAGACGGCAGTGGCCTCTCTCCAACTGGAAGCCACCCCCCCACTCCTGGGCATCACTGCCTGTTCAGTCTTTGCTCTAGTGTCTGTCGGGTGCCTGGCCGTGCCAGGCTGTGTTCTAGGCAGTGAGGACAGAGTTGTTGCCAGTCAGGCAGGTTCCCTGCTCTGTGAGCGCGGACGCCCTGGCTGTAACCACCATAGGTCAGCACACAAAATTATTTCATGTGGCGAGAAGTGTGGTAGAGGACTTGGGACAGGATGGTGGCCTAGAGATAGCTGTGGTGACTTAACTGGCCGTGAACAGGAAGGGGTGATGTGAGTAGGCTCTTGGGGTGAGGAGAAGGACTGAAGATTATGGTGAAGACATTCCAGAAAGAGTGAGGCAGGTGCAAAGGCCCTGAGGCAAGGATTAGCTTTTACAAGGAAAGGCTAAAGAGAAGAGAATGAGGGGAAGAATGAGATACGGGGCCAGACTGTTGGGGCTCATCATAGTCTGGGACGAGGAGGTGTAGAAGAACACTAGGAGTAAGGAGTCACACCCAACATGTAAGCCCCTGCTTACATTTTCAGAAAATAAGTCTGCCTTGGTTCCTCCAGCCCCAAACAAAGCTGCTTTTACAGAGGCCGCGGCAAGTCTGCTTCACAGAGCCCTGGTTTGGAAAGGAAGTAGCTTATCCAGACCTTTCTCCCTCTGTTCACCAGGCAGCCGCACCACCCGGGCCTGGGGGGCTGGCTTCCAGTCCAGAGCAAGCGCTGTTCCTCCCGCATGAGCCTTGGGCCAGCCGGCTCCCTGCCTGCATCTTTCACTCTCTCTGCCTCTCTCTCTCTCTCCCTCTCTCTCTGCGCAGATATTGTGGGCACTCTGAGGCCAGATGAGAAGGCCATCATGACTTACGTGTCCTGCTTCTACCACGCTTTCTCGGGGGCCCAGAAGGTGAGCCGGGGTGGGAGGACCCTTGCTGCTGTGGCTGCGGACTTGCCCTCTGTCACCCTACGTCACCACTGTCTGTTCACATATGGTCAGAGCCCTGGCTAAGCAGGGCACCAGAAGGGCCACCCAGGACAGATGTCCCGTGACTTGGTGTCCCCAGTGCCTCCCGCCGTTTGTCTTTGTGGGACTTCTGCAGGGTCCCCAGATGTGCTCTGTTTGAGCGCAGCCCACCTTGTGAGTAGGCGGAACATCCTGCTCAGACAAGGAGAAGCCCAGTGCACAGTAGGTGGCAGAGCTAGGATGGGACCACGTGGCATCCTTCTCAGGGCCTCCCGCCTGCTGGCCCCTGGCCCCACCCAGGCTCAGCTCTGCAGGCTGGCCTTCTCTGGAGCTCCCCGCTCTCCCACCCGCCCTCCAGAAGCCGAGCCAGCTTGGGTAGAGCTGGCAAAGGTGCCCACAGGCACCTTTCCCTGAGCCTGCTGACCGTATGCCACCCCTGGCCCCTCAGGGGCTCTCGTTTAGTGCCTCTGTGCCCTCCCTGGTCTCTGAAGCATCGCGGGCAGCGGAGTGTTCCGCTAACTTTGTGTCAGCGTTTGGTGCAGAGGACGAGGAATCAGTCCTTGTTTAAAGAAGAAGTGGGACTCTAAAGTCCCAGGACCACGGCTCCTGCTGCCTTCTGTAGACCACCTTGTGTCATTGTGACCTTGGATAAGGCACATCCCTCCGTTTCCCCATCTATGAAATGGGGCTCGCAGTAGCCCCTCTTACAGGATTGTTCTGGGGTAAACAAGGCCCTGCAGGTACAGCCAGTGTTCCGTGAGTGGCCAGTGGGGTTGCCCCTGCCCTGCCAGGTGGGCACGGGTGGTGTTTTCTGTCCCCCTGGCCACATGACCAGATGGAGCCCCTTTCCCTTCTACTGGCCTGTGACTGGGGCTGATGTCTGCCATGTTCTGCTGGAGGGCACAGGCAAGGGACACCCAGGGAGGACGCACCCTCCCCTGGGAGGAGGGTCCTCACTGCAGACCGGCCTACGCACACTTCCCACTGGACTTGCCCACTGTGGTCCTCCCTGCCCACCACACCGCCCTCACCAGGTGGCTGTTCCTCTTCCTAAAACGCCCCTGTGCTCGGAGCTGAACTCTGGTGGTGGTCGAGGGTTCCGAGGGATTGTGGGAGCAGAAGCTGACGGAAAGGCGGGTCAGAGTGGTTGGAGGTTTCTGGGCAGCTGGGCCTAGAAGCTTGTTGCAGCCCCTCCTGTGGAGGAGACATGGGCCACCCTGCAGGACACGGGCCTGTCCTGGAAGGAGAGTGCTAGACTCCGGTGGCGTCGGCCTTCGGCTGTGAATTCACCTCTCAGGTCTCCTCATGATGCCTGTTATTGCTGTGGTCATCTCCCAGAGATTGGTCCCATCTCTCTCTTAAGGGTGCTTTCTGGGGTTTTTGTTTCATAACTGCAAGGTCACCCCAGCCTGGCCTTGAGTGGCCCTCTTTCCTGGTCATCCGTAAACACCGCCTCTTTCTTCCTTTACTCACTCAGTTCACTCACCAGCCCTGAGCACCCGACCCCTGACCCCCGAGCTGGCTGCCAGGAATCCAGTGACCCCACATCCCTGTGACCAGCAGCATCCTGGTGGAGAGTGGATTTAAGCTGGGGGTGCCAGATGTCACTGCCCGTTAGGGGTCAGAAACTGACCCCGCGACCCCCCCGCCAGCTGCTGCCCTGGCTGTGCTTCCTGTGCGCTGGGGCTGGTGTCACCAGCTGAGGCCCCGAGAGCTCACTTCTGAGGGGCACTGCCTGAGGTCCCTGGCGTGTCCTGCGCAGGGTGCAGGGTGTGTGCCCTTGTGTGTGCACGCGCTCACGCTGGCCTGGCTGGCTGCGCCCCTCCCTGCCTGCCCTGCAGTGTGGATGGGAGAGGCCAGGCCGAGTGCCTGGAGCCGTCTCCCGAGCCTCTGTTTTCCTCCCGTCGCTCTGTAGACCCTCCTCACTATTTCTGTTCCTGTTCTGTTGCCGTTTCAACTCCTCTTGGACCCTTTCTGTGCTTCCTGAAAGGTACCTGGCCTCTCCCTGGTGTGGCACCTCCCTCCTGCTCACACCTGTGCTCCCCCGCAGAGAAGGCAGGGCCTGCTGCCCACGCTGTGTTCTCCAGAGCCATGGCCCCTTCTGCCCACAGCTGATTTCTGCCCACGCGAGGTGGTAACACCCGCCCGAGGGGAGGAGAGGGGACCGGGCGTGTTGTACCCACACGCTGGCTGCTCCTGGGGCCAGAGCCCCCTGTGGCTCCCTCCAGCTGTTGTCCACCCGAGGCTCCTCCAGGACTTGGGCCCACTGCAGCCCCAGCGCTCCTCTTCGTGGGGACTCTGGCGAGGGCTTGTTCTCAAGACAGGAGGCTCCCGCAGGAGCACGCAGGGCCCAGCCGCCCTGCTGCAGTTGCACTTTCTTTCCTTCCCCCTCGGGAAGTTCTCTGAGGGCCATGGACAAGCTGCTTTCTAGGGACGCGCTGTTGGCGGGAGGGTCCCCAAGCCTGAGGCAGTCCTGACTCTGCACTTCTCCCGTCCCAGGCCGAGACCGCGGCCAACCGCATCTGCAAGGTGCTCGCCGTCAACCAGGAGAACGAGCACCTGATGGAGGACTACGAGCGGCTGGCCAGCGACGTGAGTGCTTGTGTCCCTGCCCCCCTGCCCGCAGCTTTGCTGACAGCTCCTGTTGCTCTTGGCCAGAGGTCCCCGCAGCCCTAGTAGGGAGATGGCAGGTGTGGGCACAGGGCGTGCGGTCGCCAGGTCGGGGCGCGGCCCTTTGGCCTGGTGGTACAGGGTCAGAGCCTGGTCCCTGTCGCAGCCAGCTCTTCCTGCAGAGATGCTCAGCAGTCACGTGACTGTTCTTCAGAGGCCACTGGTTTCCAGCCTTTGAGATTTCACAGACCAGAAGAATTCGACAAGTATCTGACAACCAGTCTAGGGCGGCCAACTTTTTATTCTGCCTACACATTTTACAAAAGCAAAACCGGGGTGAGGCTCGGTGCTTGAGCTCTTGCCTGCCACGCACGAGCCTGTGCCCCATCCCCAGTGCTGCAGCCGTCCTTCCCAACACCAGGCAGGGCAAAGAGCGGGGCTTCTGGGTCCCCCGCCATTGCCTGCGAGGGACCCTGCCCGAGCGTCAAGGTGCACTCTCAGGCAGACGCCTCTGTCCTCGGCCCCCTCACTTGGCTGGGGTTGGCGTTTGGAGCCACTTGCCCAAGTGCTCTCCGATAGACAGTAACTGGCTTTACCTTCCTAGAATTGTCCTAGAAAGATCAGAGTAGCTGCTAGGAATACACGTTACTTTCTTTTTCAATTTTCTGATGTGTTTTGGGTCCCAGGCCATGCTCCCTTGTGGACCCCTGCCCTTGTGACATTTACCATCCCTGAACCAGGCAGAGAGGCTCTTAGATAAGCTCAGGGAAGCCAGGGATAGTGGGTCACCTGACAGCGAGGAGGGGGCTTCTGAGGAGGGGTGTTTGCTGAGCTGCCCACGTAGACCTGGGAAAGAGGCAAGAGGTACAGCCAAGAGCAGCACGGGGGTTCCCAGGAGGCCTTGTTCCCAGAATCCTGTGCTGTGGGGTCCCAACAGGACTCACGGGAGAGCCAGGCTAGGGAGGAGGGGAAGCCCTGGGGGCAGGCCCACAGTGGTCCAGGTCCCATGCTCCATAGCTGGGGGCAGGCTGTGGGCACTCTGCCCTCTGCAAGGGTCACCACGGCTTCTTGTGGGCCCGCAGCTCCTGGAGTGGATCCGGCGCACCATTCCCTGGCTAGAGGACCGGGTGCCCCAGAAGACCATCCAGGAGATGCAGCAGAAGCTGGAGGATTTCCGCGACTACCGGCGCGTGCACAAGCCGCCCAAGGTGCAAGAGAAGTGCCAGCTGGAGATCAACTTCAACACGCTGCAGACCAAGCTGCGCCTCAGCAACCGGCCGGCCTTCATGCCCTCCGAGGGCAGGATGGTCTCGGTGAGCGCCCGCCCCAGGGGGCCATGCCCGCGGGACTGAAGAGCAGCTGGGAGGGGCAACGGCAGCTCAGAACAGCCCTTGGGCTTGGCCTGCTGCTCGGCCAGCATGTCTCCCTCAACCAGAACACATGGCCTCTGGGGCTGGCTGGCTGAGGGACACTCCCTGGTGTCACACTTGAGTGGTGTGTGTGGAAGTTTGAATTTGGACCCCTAGGCTGCTGTAACCCTAGGATCGGGGGTCACCTCTGGCTCCATAACCTCACCCACAGCATCCCTCTGTCTGTCCATCCATTCACTCGCTCTCCAGTTCACAGACTCATTCAGTTAATGCAGAGGAACCCAGGGACCGAGTGTGCTGGGCTCTTGGCACCTGCACACGGCAAAGCGGGGTCGGGCAGGACTGTGGCCCCGCCGCTGACCTTCTGCAGCCTCCTATGACAGCCCTGCCCTCTCCTGCCCCCACAGGACATCAACAATGGCTGGCAGCACCTGGAGCAGGCGGAGAAGGGCTATGAGGAGTGGCTGCTGAATGAGATCCGCAGGCTGGAGCGGCTCGACCACCTGGCAGAGAAGTTCCGGCAAAAGGCCTCCATCCACGAGGCCTGGACTGACGGTACGGCCCTCTTCCCCGTTCCTGCTCAGATGTGCACACACGCACGCACCCCCGGACCCCCTGCTGTGCAGGGTCTGTGTGTCCAGCCCCTTTCCTGTCTTGTCTAAAGCTGCTTTGGGACTCGTCCAGCCCCAGGCAGCAGGGCGCACCTGGGGCCATGTCTTCCTTCTTGCCCAACCTGCGCTGGCCTCAGAGATTATTACAGGCCTCTTCCTGGGTCATGAAGGGTCAGTCATCCAGGAATGCAGCCAAGCCCTGTCCTGCTTTTAGGGAAGTGACTGTATAGCTGTGCCGTGGCTTCTCTGAGGCAGTTCCCATCCCCATCCAGGTCAGGCATATGGACAGGGCTCTCCTGTCCCTGGCACCATGTTGGGACAGTCTGCCCCCGTCTCACACTGCTGGTGCCGCATGCTGAAGAGCTCGCGTGTTCCCAGCTGCCTCTGGCTCTGCTGCGGGACCTGCAGTGGCGCTCGCTGGAGCCCCTCCTTGCCCTGCTTCAGGGCCTCCTGCCAGGGGCCTGGACCCCTGCAAGATGGGTCCACTTGGAGGGAATTCGTGTCGCCTCCTGTTTCCCGGCGGCCTCGGAGCTGCCTGTGCCTTGGCTCGGGATGTAGAATTCCATCACGTCCCTGGCCCTCGGTCGGGACCCACACCATGGTTGAGATTCCAGATTCCAGGGGCCAGAAAACTATCAGTCCTGGGAAAGCCAGAGAAGAAAGCAAGCACAGGCCAGGGGCGGGGTTCACGGGGGCCCTGGGTTCAGCCCCAGCTCTGGTGCCGGTGGGAATGTGGGGGACAAACACAAAAGCCCTCCAGGCTCCTCGCTCCTGCTCGTGGCCCATACTGCCTCCTGGCCCTGCTGGCCCTCCTGGCCCTCCTGCCACCATGGCCCAGCTGATCCCCCTTCTCGCCTGGTGTGGTCCTTGGCTCTTCTGCCCCTCACTCCTCACAGAATCTCCATCCAGCCTCTGGGACCTCTGCTAGCCACTGTCCACCCTGCTGTGTGGGCAGGCCACCCCACCCCTGTCCCAAGAGGTTCCCATGGCAGCTCCACATGACCCACAGGCCTGTGCCCACCTCAGCTGTCCCTGGCTGTGGCCAGCTCGTGCCCTTCACATGAGCTCAGCCTGCCCTTCTCCAACAGCAGTGCCAGATCCACAGCGATCCCCTGGTCCTCTCTGCCAGGGACACATGGCAAGGCCAGGAAGCTGGCCAGGCAGGGACGGGGGGTGCAGGCCCCTCTCCTGTGCCTCATAAAAGTGGTACCTAGGAGGAGGGCGTGATGGCTGCTGCTGTCTCCTGGGGAAGGAGGCTGGCGTTCAGTCCGTATGTTTGTTCAATAAACGTGTCTTCAGCCACTCTCCCAGACAGGCCTGTACGCAGCAGCTTTCCTGCCCAGGGAATGCTCGGGCCAGCGAAGGTTTGCATTTCCCTTGTCCTAGAACCCCTGGCCACAGCAAGGAGAGGTTACAGCACCCACGTCCCGCGCTCAGGCTGAGCCGTCCCCTGCTGTCTTGCTCCACATGCTCCTCCTCCAGGGCTGCTGGGGTGTCTGCCTATGGGTTTCCTTTCTGGGCACGTCTTTCAGTGCCCTCTCCAAGGCTCCAGGAAACCCTGGGCAGTGGTTTTCTGAGGGGCGTGGGTGCGATGGCCCACCAGAGCCCTGTCCCTGGGAATGACTGGGTCTGGCCTTCACCTAAGGAGTTTAGAAGTTAGCTTAGTCCTGGGCCCGGGCCCGGCTGGTCCAGGAGCCTCCACATACCCCTGCCTGGCTAGGCGTCCCCTCCGCCACAGGCGTTTGGCATCAAGCCCTGCCCTGCATCAGCCCGGAGTCCCGGGCAGACCTGCCAGCTCCCGTGCCCGAGACCAGAGCTTGTCCTCTGAACCAGAGAAGGGGCTGGCCCGCAGTGCCCTGCGCCCCTGCAGCAGTCAGGACGCCTCCTCAGTCCAATTAGGGGTCTCGGGCTGGTTTGAGCATCACTGCTCAGCGCTGCAGGGCTGAGGATCCATGCAGGTGCTCCTCGCTGGGACCTGGATTTCCTGGAAATGAAACCAAACACCAGTGAACCCCCACGTCCCTCCTCTGGCTGCCACTTGGCCTGATCTGATATGGTTTGGCTGGGCCTGCTCCCTGGTTCCTCAGGCGGCCCCTCCAGCTGCCTGCTGAAGCGCAGCCGAGGCCCAATGCTAACCTGCTATTTCTGGTTCCCACCCCAGGGGAAGGCGGTCTGGAGAGGGGAACTGCCCGCTAGCCTCTGTGGTCAGGCCTCCCGAGGGGGTGGGGCGGCCGACTGGCCAGGGAGTAGTGTCTCCCGGGCAGCCCACCGCTTGCCTGCGTGCCAGGCCCTGCCGAGGGGTGGCTGGTAGTTGCCGGACAGAAGAGGCTGTGGGTGGCTGAGATGAGCATAGCACTGGCTCCGCACCCGCCACTCTCACGTCACCTCGCTGAAGCCTGGACTAGCCCGATGCCATGTAGCTGCTGCTGTTGGCCCCATTTTACAGATGAAGGATGGGACCCAGAGACTTATTAGTCACCACACGGGGTGGCAGCTGTTTGTCAGGTGCTCTGGGCAGAGCCAGAAGGGGCTCTCTGAGCTGCCACTCCTAGCAAAGGAGCTCAGCTAAAGCAGGGCCCCTTAAGAGCAGGGTCCTCACTCCCCTCCCGCAGGCTGGCGCACTCCTCTCTGTGCCTTGCAGTCACCTCACTGGCTTGCAGGGTTGGCTTGAGCTTTTGTGCTGGGTATGTCATTAGTCAGGCTCCAGGACTAATAACAGTGTTCCTCCCTTCAAAGGGCCTCACAGCAACCCCGCCCCACTGCATATCAACAGCCAGAGGACAGTGGGAAGGGGCTGAGATGTGTGGTGGGATCACCACCCGAGGAGCCTGGCTCCAAAAGGCTGTGGTGCAGGCTCGGGGCCAGGCTCCCAGGAGAACCCAGACCCTGAAGCTGCCCCTTCCCTGGCCCTGCCGGGCGAGTGGGCCTTGGGCCCAGGTGCTTCTCCAGGTCCTGTCCACCAGAAACGGGGTCTAGCTTTCTGGCCCTGCTGCCGTGGTCCGATTCTATGGTCCCCTCCCAGTAAAGGGGGTTGAGTTCAGAACACATGGGTTGAGTTGGGATCTGTCTCAGACCCACAGACTCCATCCAGAACATACTTGGGCCTAGAGATCCCTGGAGGGCAAGGAAGAAGGTTCTGGAAGTTTCTGGACTCATAGTACCTCCCTCGGCAAGGAAGGATGTGGAGTCCACATTCCCCTTCCCCTCCTAGTTGGACAGCCCCATGGCTGCTGGGCTGCTGTCCAAGTGCCTCTGTGCACCCACCCCCAGGGAAGGAGGCCATGCTGAAACACCGGGACTATGAGACAGCCACCCTGTCAGACATCAAAGCCCTCATCCGCAAGCACGAGGCCTTCGAGAGTGACCTGGCCGCACACCAGGACCGCGTGGAACAGATTGCAGCGATTGCCCAGGAACTCAAGTATGTGTGGGCCCTCTGCGCCCTCCCCTGGGGGGTGGTGGAAGCATCCCGGGTCCAGCCTACCGTGGCCTGGAATGGGGCCCTTGAGCCTTCACCTCCTAGATACCACGAAGGGCCTTCTGGGGTAAAACTTTTGGCCCCTCCTGCCTCAGCCCTGAATGAAGAACAAGGAACTCTAGGTCCTCCAGCAGAGAAGAGGTTGCTGACCACTTGTCCTGAGTCCTCAGGCTTTAGGGGTCCCCGGGCCTCACCCGCCACCCTGCCCACCATACCATGTAGGCCCCCAGCCCCTGGCGGGGTGGACTGCTGGTCTGTTGCACTCCCAGCCGCTCCTCCCCGAGGAACCGGGCTGCACAGTTGGCCCATTGTTCCACCCAGCCTCTTCCCTCCTGCTCAGAATACACTTACTGTGAAGGCTTCCAGGCAGCCGGGTCTCGCCCCTCCCTTCCCCACCCTTCAGATAAACTTGTGTGCACAATTAGTACACTGAGCCCCTGGAGCCCGTGAATGGGGCCTTATTCCACCAGCGCAGCGGCTGCGGCAGGGAGGGCCTGGCGAGTGGGAGGCCCAGGCCATTACTTCATGGAAAATCCACAGGCCCTAAAGGGGCCGCAAGGCTCCCAAAATAGCCGTCTGCTCAAAAATAGGCTTCTTGGCTGGAGCTGCCTCTTCCACAGCCACCCCTGCCCTGCCGCAGTTGCCCCCAGAGTCCTGCTATTCCTGAAGATGGGTAACCCAGGCTAATGCCAGGGAGCCCCGCACTGGGCACCCTGGTTTCCCTCCTGCTCCCCCGTCCTTGCTGTGGGGTGCTCTGGGGCTTCCCATCTGCCCCAGACAGTGCTGTAGGGCTTCCACATGTACCCCCCAGGGTCCTGCATGTCCCTACCAAGGACAGCAAGGCCAGAGGCAGGTACCCTCAGGGGCTGTAGGGGCTATAGGGACCTGGGCAGGTGCCCCCAGCTGACTGGGCCAGCTGCATGAGACCTGTTGCCCTGACCTGGGGCCTGGGGCTTTCTAAACTGTTCTGGAAGAGAGAGGGAGGGTCTTTTGAGTGCTGTCCATGCCACAGTCATGGACAATAATAATAATAATAATAATAGTTCCCAAACAGCAGCAGCCCCCTCACTCGGGGTACAGCCCAAGAACGTACCAAGGGGGCACAATGGATGCCCGAAGCCGTGAATAACACCAAACCTTAGGTCTGCTATATTTTCTGTGCATACGTACCTATCGTGAAATTTAATTTATACAGTAGGCACATTAAGAGATTATCAACAACAAAGTAGTACAATTGTGACAATATACTGGAGTAAAGTTCACAGGGATGTGGTCATTCTCTCTTGAAACAGTCACGACATTGATGTTTTCAGTGGTACAGCAGACCCCTTATCTGAGGTTTGCAAGCCAAACCTCAGATAAGGGGTCTGCTGTACCATTATTATTTGCCTGTTAAGGCAACTTACTTATTTTCTTAAATATCAAATTGGTTACTTAGCATGAGATTGCATGCTAGTTACATCTTTTTTTCTTACTGCCCGTTGAAATGAATTAAATCGTTCATGAGTAGCTGTTGCTTCTTGTATTTACGAGGTGTAGAGGCTGCTCTGAGCACTTCATGTACATGAACTGACTGGACACCCCCATAGTCTCATCCCACGTCACAGATAAGAAAACGGAGGCATCTGGAGTAGGGGGTACACTCAGCCAGGATCATTAGGGGTCAATCATCATCAACCACATTCCAGAGCCCGTGGTTTGAGCCTCTGCACTCTGCTGGGTGTTCTTTAAATCAAGGAACAGCCAAAATCCCAGGCTTGTTAGGGCTGCACTGCAGCCCCCCGCCTGGTTGTTTAGAAGCCACTACTCCCACCCGCCCCACTCCTCCTGCCCTGGGCAGCTGATTACTACTGCCCTCCAGTGTTGGCCCTGGGACCCCTGGGGCAGGGTGCAGCTACACCCCTTGCCTGGGGTCTCACTGCCATGTGCCTGGCCCACAGCGAGCTGGATTACTATGATTCCCACAATGTCAACACTCGGTGTCAGAAGATTTGTGACCAGTGGGACGCCCTGGGCTCTCTGACCCACAGCCGCAGGGAAGCCCTGGAGGTGAGGAGGGGCTGGGTCACTGGTGGAGCCCTGGGCCCTGACTGTCCTTGAGGATGGTGGGTAGTGAGGATGATGCCCAAGTCCAGGGGCTTCTCCTGACCCCCCTTAGTGCTCCTTGGGACTCTTCCTTCCTCTACTCACCCGCTGACCTGCCCTCCTGCTCTGTCCCTGTCCCTATCCGCACATCACAGAAAACAGAGAAGCAGCTGGAGACCATTGACCAGCTGCACCTGGAGTACGCCAAGCGGGCCGCACCCTTCAACAACTGGATGGAGAGCGCCATGGAGGACCTGCAGGACATGTTCATCGTTCACACCATCGAGGAGATCGAGGTCTGCCAGGCCCCGGAACCCTGCTCCCTTCTGGGGGCCCAGGAGGTCCAGGCTGCCCCCCTCATTCTTACTCCTTCCCTTAGGGCCTGATCTCAGCCCACGACCAGTTCAAGTCCACCCTCCCGGACGCCGACAGGGAGCGGGAGGCCATCCTGGCCATCCACAAGGAGGCCCAGAGGATCGCTGAGAGCAACCACATCAAGCTATCTGGCAGCAACCCCTACACCACCGTCACCCCCCAGATCATCAACTCCAAGTGGGAGAAGGTGGGCCCGAGCCCCTCGCGGGGAGGGCTGGTGGGGCCGGCCAAGCAGGAGAGCCCACTGCCCTGACCACTCCTGCCGCGTGTCCCCAGGTGCAACAGCTGGTGCCAAAGAGGGACCGCGCACTTCTGGAAGAGCAGAGCAAGCAGCAGTCTAACGAGCACCTCCGCCGCCAGTTCTCGAGCCAGGCCAACGTGGTGGGGCCCTGGATCCAGACCAAGATGGAGGTGAGGGTGCCCCCCTTGCCCTGGGCGTGGGCGGAGTGGAGCATGTACCTGGGCGAGCTTCTGGGTCAGAGGGTCCCTGTGGCCCCTGGGCTTGTTAGGACCCCTGATCACCCTCTAGGACTAGGAGGGCCACCAAGTTATGTGGGCAAAAGTGGCAGCACTAGACAGAAACCTGGCCGAGGCTCGGGCAGGTGAGACTAGAGCAGCCCCTCCCTGCACGCTGCGCCTCGCGCCAGCCGCACCTCTGCACCTTGGTTCTGTCTCCAGAGTGGAGTGGAAGTTCTCCATTCCCCCCAGCAAATGCATCTGGCCGCTGCTCTGTGCTGGCCCCACGGGAGAGATACCACAGAGCAGTGAACAAGACAGTCGGCACTCCTAGCGGCTCCCTAGGGACCCTCTTGAGCCATAGGGTTTGGGGGCACTGCTGATAGCAACTCCAGCCACCTCCTAGTAAATGCTCGCTGTGGACCAGGCTGACAGTGAGCAGCCTCTTTAAACTCAGCAAGCCTGGGGAGGGGGCCTAGGAGGGCCAGCCTTGGGGCTCAGCGCTGTCTCTGCAGCCTGTAGAGCCTTGGACTTGAGGGTCCGCGGTTAGGAGCCACAGGCCCAGGCTCAAATCCTGGCTGCCTCTTACTGCGATAACCAGCCCCCTTGAGCTTCCATGTTCCCACGTCTGTGGTCAGGCCTGTTTTAGGTGCAGGCCTCACAGAGGGACCAGGGTCCAGTGAGCTTAGGGGTGTGACACACATGGCCCACGGACTCCCCATGATGGCTGCTTTTACCTGAGAGGAGGACCAGAGCGGGTAACCCAGAGCAGCCGGCCTTTAGGTCAGCAGTCCTGTGGCCCAGGACTCCAGGCTGGAGAGCCCCCCGGGGTTGGCTGGAGTGGTCTCACCCCTGGCGGCGCTGCCTTCCTGCAGGAGATCGGACGCATCTCCATTGAGATGAACGGGACCCTGGAGGACCAGCTGAGCCACCTGAAGCAGTACGAGCGCAGCATCGTGGACTACAAGCCCAACCTGGACCTGCTGGAGCAGCAGCACCAGCTCATCCAGGAGGCCCTCATCTTCGACAACAAGCACACCAACTACACCATGGAGGTGCGCAGGCCCAGCCGGGCTCCGCCGCTCGCCAGGCTCTCTGGTGGAAATGTTTTTTGCTATTTAAAATTTGTTAAAAGACTAGTTCAGCCCAGCGTGGTGGCGTACACCCATAATCCCAGCAGCTCGGGAGGCTGAGGCAGGAGGATTATCAGTTCAAAGCCAGCCTCAGCACCAGCAAGGCGCTAAGCAACTCAGTGAGACCCTGTCTCTAAATAAAATACAAAATAGGGCTGGGGACGTGGCTCAGTGGTCGAGTGCCCTTGAGTTCAATCCCCAGTACCAAAAAAAAAAAAAGCCCTACCTGTACTCCCCCATCACCGTGGCAATACCTATCTTGGGTTAGACTCACCCAGGGACCTGGAAGCCTCCCCCAGACCCTGACTGTGTGCAAGGGCAGTGTACCAGCATGATGAGAGTTTTGAAGCTGGTCCCCTTGGTGGCTTGAAATCAACCCTGGTGACAGCGTCTCATCATGCTGGTCCACAAATGCCACAAACCACTGTTTCCCATCCCCAGAGCCAAGGTTGAGCACTGGCCAGCCTGCCTCTAAAGAGGTGCCATGTGGATCTTGGCACAGGGTGTCGGGTCCTTGCCCCCTGCCATGTTCATCCCAGGAGTGAATGAAACCAGTGGTTGGCAGAGGTGGCAGAGAGGCCCCACGCCCCACATGCAGGAGGGTTTGGGGCTGAAGAGGCCCCAGGGGAGACCCCGACCAGCCACCACACCTACGTTCACGCCCTGCCCCTGCCCGGCTCCTCCCCAGCACGTGCGCGTGGGCTGGGAGCAGCTGCTCACCACCATCGCCCGCACTATCAACGAGGTGGAGAACCAGATCCTCACCCGGGATGCCAAGGGCATCAGCCAGGAGCAGATGCAAGAATTCCGGGCGTCCTTCAACCACTTTGACAAGGTGGACATCCCCCTGCCGCGGTCCCTCCCTCCCCTTTCACCATCCCGTCTGGCCCCTCCATCTCTGCATCTGTCTGTACCTTCACATCTCTAAGTATCAGCCGCCACTCAGGCCTGGCGGGATCTCAGCCAGTGACCCCGGGGGGCGCACACAGGAGAAGTGGGGGGGAGGCACATCCTTGCTGCCTATGGCTGAAACCCTGTGGCACACGAAGTCCCAGCATTCCCAGGATTTATGACCTGGCTTGGGAATCTGGCCCCCACACACTGTGTCCTTTAGAGGACCTAAGCACCCAGCCCTGCTGGGCTGATGTGCCACCACCTGGCGTCCCTGTGTACAGTCCAGCCTTAGCGCTACCCCTCTGGCCCTGGTGGCCCTCTCTCCTAGCCCAAATCACAAGGGCAAGAAGAGCCCCCGCTCCCTCCTGCACCCAGGACTGGGTTCTCATTGTCACCACTGCCCAGAGGAGGCCAGGGAGGTCCCTGGTTGCCTCGGGCCCCCTGGGCCGAGGCCCCAGCTGGCTCCTGCCCCAGCTGTCCCTGGCCATACCCTCATCTGTGTTGCCTCTAACTCTGTTTCCCTTCCCCGTGTGTCCCCCCACCCTCTGCATGTGGCTGGGTCCCCTCCCACCTCTGCGGCCTGGTCTCCACACCACCCTCCCGCACTCCCGCCTTGGATGGCCCCGGCAGGACCATGGCGGGGCACTGGGGCCCGAGGAGTTCAAGGCCTGCCTCATCAGCCTGGGCTACGACGTGGAGAACGACCGGCAGGTACGCGCACCCTGGGCCCCGAGGACGGCGATTAACTGCTCTCTCTCTCTCCTTCTCTCTCCTCCCCTCCCCTTCGCCTCTCCTGCCATCGTGTGTGCCATCTCACGGCTCTCTTGCCACCTCCCTGCCCTCGTGTCTCTCCGACACTTTCCCCCTTACCTGGTCTCTCTGGCCTCCTGTCTCCCCGCTCCCGCCACTGTCCTGTCTGCCCGCTGTGCACATGGGGCGGCCCTTCTTGCCTCCTCTGGGCCTGGCCTCCTCTGCTATGCCTGCGTCCTGGGAGCAGAAGCAGACAGGCAGCATGGACTCCGATGACTTCAGGGCTCTGCTTATCTCCACAGGATACAGCCTGGTATGCAGCCTCTGCCTCCCCTGCCACCGCTCCTCCTCCTCCTCCCGCCCCCTCACGCCTGCAGAGCTTCCATGTCCTCGGGGACACTCCTCCTCCAAAAGGCACAGCCGTCCTGCACTGCTGCGCTTGCTGGGCTGGGGTCCCTCCGATGACTCCCCAGCCCCTCCTCCCCAGAAGTCTCCAGAGACGGGGGGCAGCCCTCCTGCTCTCTCCCTTTTCCTTTCTCTTTCTCTCTTTTCTTTCTTCCCCACCTCCAGAGCTACCTCGTGAGCCTGGGGCCGGGGGCAGTAGACCCTGACTCCCCGCATCCTGAGGCCGTGGGGTGGGCAGAGGGGCCACCGAGGCCTGGGCCTGGGCCGCCAGGTGCAAGCTCTGCCTGGCCCACGCCATTAAGGCAGGCTGGACTCCAGCCCTGCTCTCCTGCCCTTCTCCTCAGACCCACTCCACCAGTCCCAGCCCGGTGCCCCTTCCCCACTAAGTGCCATCTGTCACCCGTCCCATCACCTCGCAGGGCGACGCTGAGTTCAACCGCATCATGAGCGTGGTTGACCCCAACCACAGCGGCCTTGTGACCTTCCAAGCCTTCATTGACTTCATGTCAAGGGAGACCACTGACACAGATACCGCTGACCAGGTCATCGCCTCCTTCAAGGTCCTGGCCGGGGACAAGGTGAGCGAGATGCTGGAGGGACCTGGGGCTGGCAGGAGGGTTCCCTACAGCAGGGATCAAAGCTGGCACTGGGGCACAGGGTGGCTCAGAGTCCTTCCTGCCACCCCCAGAACTTCATCACGGCCGAGGAGCTGCGGAGGGAGCTGCCCCCCGACCAGGCCGAGTACTGCATCGCCCGGATGGCGCCCTACCAGGGCCCCGACGCCGTGCCCGGGGCCCTCGACTACAAGTCCTTCTCCACGGCCCTCTACGGGGAGAGTGACCTGTGAGGCCCTGCCTGGGAACCCCGACGCCCGCTTCACGGCCTCCCGGAGGGGCCGGGAGCCCCCCCTCCCCTGACTCTGTATCTATGCAAAGCACTCTCTGCCGGTCCTTGGGTGGGGGTGGGCAGGGAGGGGCTGGGCGGGCTCTGTCCTCTCTCATTGGTTGGCCAGGAGGTCCCCCCATCAGGTGGGGGAAGGGAGACTTTTGGGGTCAGCACCTCTGGTCAGGTAAATATATATGATTTGTTGGGTTTTTTTTAACCTATGTGGAGGGGACAATGGATCCCCACAGCAACACAGGTCCCCTCTGTGCCCTGGGGACACCCCTCCACATCCAGGTCCCTTCTTTGCCCCTGAGGTCCTTCCAAGGCCTCCCACATCCAGGCCAAAGCCCCATGTGCCTTGTCCAGGAACCGCCCTGCCCTGCAAAGGGTCCAGCAGGGGGCACCACAGCTGCCCAGTGGACCACAGCCCCCCTGCTCCCCGCCCCTGCCATCTGTGATCCCAGGGGCCTGGTCTGGCAGCCGGCCCTCACCCCAGCACCAGCCCAGCCGGCCTTGGCCTTGTTCGGTCTGGTCTCAGATTTTCTAAGGACCAAAACAAAACAAAAAAACCCACAAAAACAGAACAATAAAAATTTAAAAATCCACCAAAAAACAAAAAAAAAATAAAAAACAAATTTTAAAAAACACCTAAAAAATTAAAAACTTTCAGAGAATTACTATTTACTTTATTAACTTACGGATTTATTATATAAATATATATTCACCTAGCAACATATCTTTGCCGCCTCTCGCTCTCGTAATGAAGACATAGCTGATTTGCTGCCCTCCCCGGTCTCTCACTGATTTTTCTCCTTGTTTGGGTTGGGCAGGGGTCTCTGGGGGCCTCCTGAGGTGGAGGTGGGCTGCTGGACTGGCTGCCTGGTAGTTGATGGTCCCCCCACCCCCTTTTGAGTTTATTCTGATTGATTTTTTTTTTTTCTTGGTTTCTGGATAAACCACCCTTTTGGGGACAGGATAATAAAACATGTAATATTTTTAAGGATTCCTCCCGTGTCCTCCTTCCCTCTGCTGTCTCTGTTCTCTCTCAAAAAAGTACAGGAGCCCATGGTCCCCATCCATCCCATCCGGGAGTTAGATAAGAGGGTGTCACAGGCCCCTCCGTTCCCAGCAGGGAGCCAGGCCCAGTCCACACAAGCTGCCCAGGAGGGCCCTGCAGACCCCGGCTCTGTGTGCAGGCAAGGAGACTGAGGTGCACAGAGGGGCGCTCGGCCAGCCGCTGGTGGCCAGGCCTCAGCCATACTCAGGTGCCACCCAGTGAGGGCGGGTGTCTCCAGGCAGGGGGCGGAGGGCTCGGAGCAGAGGTGGCCTTGCGTCTCCCTGCCTCCAGCAGCCGGTGCTCCTGACCTAACACCCTAGGAGAAGGTGGCCACTTCCATCCACTGGGCAAGAGAAAGAAGAGGCAGGCTGGAGGCAGGGTCCTGGGCGGGCACCAGAGCCACCCTGTACCCGAGCCCAGGCCCACCTGTCTGCGGGTCAGACAAACGACCCCCTCGCCCCCATCCAGGTGCTGGCTGCAGTGACCTGTGCAGAGAAGGGCAGGGTGAGTGCCCCCATCCCAGTCCCCCAGCCACGGGAGGCATTCTCCTTGTGCCCCAAGCAAGGGGCACAGGGTGGCACTCACGGAAGATGCAGGTGAGCTGGGCAGCGCAGGACACGAAGCGCTCAAAGTCCACACGCAAACGGCTGTCCCGGTAGCGGCTGGTGAGGGCCTGGGTCAGCTGGTTGTTCAGATGGAAGCCTAGAGGGAGGTGCCCCGGGAGCCCACCCAAGTCCTGGGGAGATGCTGACACCACAGGGCTCCGCTCCCCCTCGTTCTACATGTGGCCTGGGTTCAAGTCCCAGCTGGGTGGCCACAGGCCGCACCTTACACTTCTGAGCCCGTTCCCATCTGTCGAAGGGGTAATATGACAGTCTGGACCCACACACTAGTGTGAGAATGGAATGGCTTATCATGTTTACTGTGGCAGGCACCTATTATTGTTCCTTTTTTGTTTGTTTGTTTTTTGGTACTGAGGATTGGATTCAGGGGCACTTTACCACTGAGCCACATCCCCATCACTTTTTATTTTATATTTTGAGAAAGGGTCTCACTAGGGCTGGGTTGTGGCTAAGCCGTGGAGTATTCGCCTAGCATGTGCAAGGCCTTGGGTTCGATCCTCAACACCACATAAAAATAGATAAAGTAAAGGTATGGCGTCCAACTACAACTAAAAACAAATAAATAAATATTTTTTTAAAGGGGGTTCTCACTAAATTGCTGAGATGGCCTCTAACTTGTAATCCTCCTGCCTCAGCCTCCTGAGTTGCTGGTATTATATGTCTGCTTTTTTATTACTGGCTTATTGTTCCTTTTAAGTGCTGTAATACTTTCTCTCTGCCGCTGAGCACTGGAGAATAACTGTATGCAAACATTTTCATCAGTCTGACGCCAGTCGTTTCTCCATGCTCTACATCAGAAGTAGTTTCAAAGTCACCTTTGCTATAGAATCTTAACAGAGCCTTTCAAAAAAACACCACATGATCCTCCACCCCTCAGACACTCAGGGTTGCCTGATGACCCTCTCCTCCTCCGTCCCCACATGTCCAGGTACATAGTTACCAGGACAATTTCACCAGCTTCCACTGCACCTAACTGCACACTCATCCATTTAACAGGTAGTTATCATTAGTGGGCACCTGACACGTCTGTAACCCATCTCAGGAGGCTGAGGCAGGAGGATTGCAAGTTCAAAGTCAACCTCAGCAATTTAGTGATTCCCTAAGCAACTTAGTGAGATCCTATCTCTAAATAAATAGATAGATAGGGTTGGGGATGTGGCTCAGTGGTTAAGCAGCCCTGGATTCAATCCCTGCTACCAAAAAAAAAAAAGAGCCCTCCCAGGCATCTATCAATCGTATTTCTGTTAGTGCCGGGGGCTAGGCTGAGCTGAGTCTCTGGGTCAGGAAAACCTGGCCAGGAAACCTTCCTGGCCGAGTGACCTGCTGCAGGTCTCTGACATGGCATCTGCCCTCAGGTGTTGGGGTGGTGGGTGCTGTGCCCAGGGCAGACGGAAGGCCCTGAGAAAGAGCCAGGGCCCTGTGGTTGCCCTCTGTGTGAATTCCTACTAGAGAAACTCTCAAGGTCAGTTTTCTTCTGCCTTGAATACTCCTGGCAGGTACCAGGTGACAACGAACAAACGGTCAAACCTTCCCCCTGTTCTGGGTCATTCTCTCTCTGTTCCTGTCTCAGACTCAGCGCCCTGGTTCGCAACTTTGGCTCATCTTGTCCTACACATCCCTGAACACTTGCTCCCCACTCTGGGTCTCATTCTGTCACTCCCACTGAGTCACAGTCACCCAGCCTACTTTGTGGTGCCAGAAGGGCCGAGGTGTGGCTCAGGAGCTGGGGGTTCCCAGTGCCGACCAGCCCCTCCTCGGCCCTACACAGGAGCCCTCTCGCTCGCTTTCCCAACTTCCACGGGCTCCTGCAGTCACCCTTCGCTCCGCCAGATCACAGATAGGGACTCAAGGAGAGGGAGCTGGCAGAGGACTCCAACCCCAGCTCACCAGAATCCAGAACATTCCTTCACACTGCCCGGAAAGCCAGGGCCTCTCAGGCACCAGCTGCCAGTCTTCCCTTCCTGGAGCACCCCTACCCACCTCACCACCTCCCAGGCCACCCCCACCCTCCCCCCACTACACTGGGGCTCCCTCCCTGCCTTCCCATCTGGCCTTTTCCAGGGTCGCCCAGTCCCTGCCAGGAAATGGCAACAAAGGACTGGCCACAGCTGAGTGCCACCCAGAGCTGAGACTGGTGTAGAAGGAGGAGGGCCAGGCCCTGTCCCCATGGCCACCCCAGGGACCCTGTCCACACCTGCAGCATTCAGCGCCAGCCTCAGCTCGTAGGAGTTCATGGTCCCTGATGAGTCCTCGTCAAACTTGTCAAACGTGGCCTGGGTGGGGAGTGGAGGTCAGTCGTCCCCCGCCCCCCGCCCAGGCCCTCGAGCAGTGGTCGAGCATGCTGAAGAGGCTAAACGAGGCCTCCAAGGCCACACAGCCTGGGCTGCAGCTGCTCTCCCGGCCACAGGCCCCAGGCCAGCAGCTTAACGACTCTGTGCCTCCATTTCCCCATCTGTGACATGGGAACAAAAGCAACTCAAGGGCCTGTGAGGACAAGTCGCGCTTCCACCCACAAAGGCGCAGGGAGGGCTCAGTAAATGGTGACTTATCACTGTCATCTGTGCAGAGATCTTTGATCCCTGCCTCCTCACAGGGATCTTTCTGGCCAAGTAAAGGCCCCAGGAAGGGAGGGGACTTGGCTGGGGTCACCGCCAGAAAGGGGCTCAGCTGGAAGCTGAGATTTCAACCCAGGACCAGAGACTATTCTCCATCCCTGAAACATTCAGTGCCCCTAGAGCAACCACAGAGGGATGATGGACCCGCTAGGGACATCCCAGCCAGGTCACTCCAAGTAGAGGTAGAGTGGTCCAGTCCCCGCCCATCCCCACTCCATCCCCCGTTCTCTGGGTCCTTGATGGCCCGCAGGGTGTCTGTGCAGGGAGAGGCTGCCCTGCAGGGCCCCCCCCCCCCCCCCGCAACTTACCTGCCACACCAGCAGGTGGCTCCAGAGCTGTTGGAAGTGGTGCAGGGCCAAACTTGGCCCATGCTGTGGATGGGGGAGTCTGGTTAAGATCAATGTCTCCAGAAAAAAAGAGAGACCCCCAACATCCCCTCATGCACTGCCCCATGTACCCCAAAACACCGCAGCAGCTGCTCACAGGTCCTGACGCCGATCTCTCTAGGGGTCCTGGTGTTGGGCCTGATGTTGGTCCTGGCTACAAGAAGAAAAATGTCAATCCCTGCATGCCAGCCATCATGAGCACTCTGTGGGACACAGCTCCCCACAGCAGGCATTTTATACAGACTCAGACACGAGAGCCTGCGATTGCTCTAACTAGCAGAGCTGGGGTCTGAACCCGGCAGGGAGCTCCAGTCTGCTCACACGTGCCTCAGAGAAGGGGGAGCCAAGTGGCCTTGGCACGGGCTTGCCACAGGATCCACCATGGAGCACGTTCAGGGAGAGGCTGCCAGGTTGAAGCAAGGTTCCTGCGGCCTGACCCCCAGCAGCATCATGGATGAGCATACATGGGGAGCTCTGGGGTCCAGCTCTGGGTTGTATGGACCCCTGGCCAGCAGTCCTCCACCCGAACTCACCAGGTTCCAGGGCAATGCTTAGCAAGGTCTGGAGCTGATAGGCATTGAGTTCTTCCTCCTGGTCAGGGAAAGAGTCACTTGTGAGGCCCTTTGCTCTGGGCCAGGCCCTGAGCTAGGCTGGGCTGGGGGTGTGACAGAGACTGGGAGAACCCCAGGCCTGTCCTTTCTCAGGGTTCACCTTTGGGTGACAGGGGCAGCTTCCATAGAAGGGCACTTTGGAAAATTGAGGCGTGAGCCTGGCAGGAGGTGCAAAGGAAGGAAAATTAGAGGGTACTGCTGAAGGAAGGCTCGAGGCAGGGAAGAGGCTTGGACATCTCCAGAAAAGAAGTTCATGAGAGAGCGCACAGGGAGAGCCGGAGGGAAATCAAAATGAGCAGCCTAGGACGAGGGGCTGGAGAGCAGGAAATCAGGAGGGACTGCCCCGCAGCCCAGGGCCCCCTCACCTCCCCAGCCAGCTCCAGAAACAGCTGTGCCAACTCCAGCTCCAGGGGCTTGTAGGGGACCTGCGGAACGGGACAGGGGGCGCTTAGTCCTAGCCCAAAGCCCATCCCTCCCTCGTCGCCCCCTCCCACAGCAGCCCCTCACCATGAGGGCCTCCAGGTCGGCGCTGATCACGTCATCGATCTCCCTGCAGATTACGGACAGGCAATGTGGAGGGGGGCTGTTCCCCAAAACTGGGATGCAGGGCGTGCAGGGTCCCAGCGGGGTAGGGTGGGGTCTTGGGTCCCAAGGCACATCCCCGCCAGGCTGAGGGTCAGGGACCGGGCCTGGGGTGGGTGCCGGCCTGGGATCGTGGGGCGGGGCTGGGGCTGGGCGTGGTCCCGAGCGGGAGGGGTGTGGTTTGGGGCGGGAGTGGGGCGGGGCGGGGTCCCGGGCGGGGCTCCCCGGCTCACACTGCTGTGTGGCTTCGCTCTGAGAAGATGCGCAGCGTAAAGTCGGCTTCGTCTCCCTCCTGGGAGGCGCTGGGCACCACCAGGTAGTGGCCGGGGCTCAGGCGACAGCGGCGGCTCACGTCGCGACGGGCGCAGAAGACGGAGCGGTCGGCGCGCAGCAGTTTCGGTAAGAGTGCGCGGCTGCGCGGGGAGTCCCAGAGGCCGAGCAGCTGCGGGCAGCGGGGCATGACCACGACCCGCCCGAGCTCCCTCCCCAAGACCTCCCACCCACTGCACCCCAGACCACCTGGCCGAGCGTGCCCGGCCCCCAGACCCCGACTTTTCCCCTCCAGCGCTGGTCGACCAAGCCCCAGGGCTGGTCGAGGGATGGGCGCTGGGCCACATCTGAGACCCACCTCCTCTGGGATCTGTAAGAAGGAAGAGTGTGGCCGCTGGGCTCAGCAGCAGCAGGGGGTGCCACTGCTCAGAGCCTCCACCTCCCCTCCAGACCCGTCCCATTTCTTTGGTCCTGGGCCTTTATTGAACCTCTGACCCAGGTTCCCTCTGACTCCTTCCCAACCTTCCCCTCCCTTATCTGTGCCCTTTAGTCCCATCTCGGCCCTCCTGGTCCCCTGTCTGTCCCCACCCTGTCCCTTCAATCTTTCCCAGACACCCTCCCTCAGCTCCCTCTCTCCTCTGACCCAACCCCAGTTCCGTCCGTGCCCCTGCAATACCCCTAGAATCCCCTGCCCTCCATGCCTCAGCTCTGCCAGGGCCTCACCTGGAACACGTGGAAGCCCACGGTGAGGTAAGTGAGGCCCTTGGCCCTCAGCTTCCGGCGGTTTCGCTGGATGAGTGACAAGAGGACCGTGCACTTGGGGATGCGGCCCCCCCTCGCTGGGCCCCCTGCCCTGCCTGCCCCCCAGCCTCCCCAGGGTCCCTCCTCATCCTCATCGTCCTCCTCCTCATCAGGCTCCAGCAGGGTCAGCCGGAATTGAGGATTAGTCCAGAAGGTTTCTAACAGAGGAGAGAAAAAAGGGGTTTCCGCCTGGTGCAAGCCCCCGCCCCAGCTTGCCTCTCAGGGTCTCCGCTTGGGCCTCACCGGCACTCGGCTGGCTCCCTCCAGAGTTGAAACCTCGTACCCAGCGACCTTGGAAGGTGTGGATGTGCCAGCCACCCCCAGCCGGGTTGGGGCCCAGCACCTCTGGGCTCAGGGAGCAGATCTGGACAGTGTTGAAGTGGCGGAGGAAGTCCTGCAGTTCCATCCTGCACGCGGCAGCAGTCAGAGCCACCCAGGCCACCCCCAGAGTCCCAACCCCAAACAGCTCAAGACCTCGGAGCGACTCCCCCAATCACAAAGCCCTGCAATTCCTTACATACTGCCAGGTACCCCTTGATCTCCAGAAATCGCTGCGCCTCCAGGTCCCCCAGTGTCTCCAAGTCCTCAGAAATGCTCCACAAGTAGCCAAGATTCACAGAGTCCCCCCAAACATGGTCAAATTGCCTTTACAAAACCCCCACCATTGAGACCCTCAGTCTCCCAATTATCAACAAGTATCCTTCAAATCCTCAATTCTATCAAAATTCAAGAAATGCCAAATGTCACCTAACCTCCCTAAATACTACCCAATCCCTTCCAAACTCCCCAAAGACGACTTTGCTGCCCAATTCCCTAAACATCACCTCGACTACTTCTTGGCTTTGCAAAATAGAGCCCGACTCCCAAGTTGCCGCCGAGAATGACGCCGTCTCCCTATTAGGCCCCATCTCCAAGGACATCTCCCATGTCTCTCCTCACCCTGAGCCCCCTGATTCAGTGCCCTCCTAGAGGCAGAGCTGGGTCCCTGAGAACTCACCAGAACTCGCCATCCTCCTTCTTCACCAGCAGGGCCTCTCGCCACTCAGCGGGCAGCGCATCCCAGCGTGGGCAGCTGGAGAGAGGGGTGTGAGGGGTGGGCAGGTGGGGCCCAGCCACCCACCCACCCCAGGCCCTTCCCACCTGTCACTCCAGGCCCCGGTCCACTCCACACGGCCCCACGGGTTCCGCAGTCGCAGCAGCCTCACTTTGGTGAAGCCCAGGGACATCTAAGGACAGCAGCATCGGTAGGGTGGCACCTGGACACCCCCTGCCAGTCTACCCGTGGGGGCTGCTCACCTTGTGTGTGCCAGTGACTGAATATGCATGTCCCCTCACCAACCCGTCCTCTGTCCAGTACTCGCCCCGATCACTCTGGGAAGGGGACCAGAGACAATGAGTCTGGGGTGGGGGAGGGCAACTGCTGTCCCCATGCTCCCAACCTCCTGCCACCCAAAGCCCAGCATTGAATGGCATGGGGCTCAGAGAGGGCGCTGGAGTTGGAGAGTACAGGACACAGGACGGGGAGAGGGAGAGGGAGGGAGAAGAACCAGACAAGGCCAGAGGGAAAGAGGCTCCTGAGGCTGGGGAGACTCAGAACCGAGAGACCAGGAGGGGAGACACCGAGACAGAGGAGCAGGCGCCAAGCAGAGGCTTAACTACGTGGCTGAGTGAGTGCGTCCGAGAACCCAGGAATGACTGAGCGCATGGCGGGGTCTCGGTTGCACACACGATGACCCAGGCTAAGCCCATGAGAATCAATCCTGGGGCTTCTGCTGAAGTTCTCACAACTAGTCTTTTTTTCTTTGCCACTGAAGATGGAATACAGGGCTGCTCTACCACTGAGCCACAACCCCAGCCCTCTTTATTATTATTTTTTGACCTTTTGGGTGGCATGGGCTACCTGTAGCTATGGGGACCCCTTTGTACCCCAATGACTAAAAAGCCTACCTGAGAGTGAGACTAACTCTGTTCCAGGATAGAAAAACACGTTTGCAACCTCCTCTGAGCACCTAGATCCAGCTGTTCCTGAAGCTTTTAGTTGGAAGAGCAAATAACATTTCCATCTAACCTTCTCCAGTTTGATGTGTGAGAGAGAATAAGACAGCAGCAGGAGCTGAGAGGACAAGGACAGGAAGCTCCCCTCCCGCCGCACCCCCGACTCAGCTCTGGTCCTGACAGGGGTCTGTGCGGGGGTCCAGCTCTCACCAGGGCAGTGGCACCCACAAGGGACTCCTTGACCAGGGCGTGGCGAAGGACAGAGAAGAGGCCTGGAGTGTCCTGCCTCAGGTAGAGCACCTCGCCCACGCCGCCCGTGAAGTCCACGAAGGCCTCGTTCATGTGGCCGCCTCGCATCACCTCATAGGAGCCGTGCAGCCTGCGGGGGCGGGGGGGGGGACTGAGAGTCTCCGATCTGGGGCCTCTGTCCCGTATGGGGACCCCCAGGGGCCATCCCCGAAACTCTCCCTGAACCCATGACACTTGCTAGAAAGCCTTGGAGCCTCGACAGAGAGCCCTGGGGACTGCCCGGGTCCTGGGAGTCCAGCCCTGTGTCCAAAGTGTTGAGTTTCGGGGGAGACGTCTGCTTTAGGGGTGATTTGTCTGGGCTTGTCAGGCATCCAGAGCCTCGGGATGGGCGAGTAAAATCCTGAGGGTCCCAGGGTTACAGGCACTGTTTTGGAGGTTCTCTAGATGAGGCCCTAGACGGGGGGTGGCCTGAGATCACAGGTCCCTGAGGGGGAAAAATACAGGATCTGGAGAACCTGGGGTCTTTCAGGAGATGTCAGGGTCCTTAGGACTTATGTGAGGGGCCGGGGCTGGGGGCCGGGCCAGGGCTCAGTGTGGAGCCTCGCCTTGCTCAGATGGGCCCTGGGTTCCATCCTCAGCGCCCCATAAAAATGAATGAATGGAACAAAGGCACTGTGTCCACCGGCTCCTAAAACTACGTGTTTGAGAAAAAACAAAAGAGCTACTGGGTGAAGGATGGGCTCCGGGATGCTTCCCCTACACGTCCGCAGGGCACGTCGCGACAGCAGGGTTCTGGGGTTGTGACTTGGCGTGGGATCCTTGGTGGCATGCCTAGGGGACTCCGGAGGTTGGGGTCTCGGGATCCCTGTAACTTGGGGGCCCACGTGGGGTCTGGGGGTCCTCACTTGGCGTAGGCCTTTTCCAGGAGGGGGGCCCAGAACTCATTCCGCTGCTCCGAGCGCACGAACATCAGCTTCCCCTCGCGCACGGGCAGCCTGTCGTCCACCACCACGTCCACCCAGCGGCCAAACTGCCAGAGCTGGCAGGACAGGGGACACAGCTCCAACTGGGCTCCCAAAGCCAGTCCTCCCCGGGCCCACCCCTGCCCCTGCTGCCCCAGGCCCATAGCCCCACAGGGACACTGTCCACCGTGAAGTCCATGTCACCACAGGGCAGCGGAGGCCTGCACAGAGGACCTGGCTTCTACCTGGAAGTGGAAGACACCTGCGTAGCCATCTTGGAAACCCTGTCCAGGGGGGACCACGCGGCACAGGAGTCGGGGGTGCAGAGTGAGGGCGGCGGCGGCGGCCAGGAGCCAGCAGTTACCTGGGGGGAGGCTGGGTGAGGAGGAACAGGCAGAGGGGAGGGAGGAGCGGGACGGGAGGCAAGGACAGGGCCTGGACGGGGGCGGAGGGGGGTCTCACCCAGGCTCCCCTGACACACGTCCGTGCGGCTCATGTCTTCACAGATGAACTGGGGCTCGGCGCAGAACTCCTGGGGGGGAGGCCAGACCTCAGCCCCGGAGGGAGGGACAGCAGGGAGCTCAGATGCTGCGTCCCCTCCTGCCCTTCCCTGCTCCAGGGTGACGGGGCCTCTGACCAGGACCACCCAGCAGGTCCCTGAGCCGAGCTCAGCCTCCCTGGGCCTCCCTGAGTCCCGGATGGCTGGACCTGCTCTGAGACCCAGGGGTCCAGGGCCCGGTCCTCCTCCCTCAGACCCAGGGGTCCAGGCCCCAGCCTCCTCCCTCAGACCCAGGGGTCCAGGGCCCCAGCCTCCTCCCTCAGACCCAGGGGTCCAGGGCCCCAGCCTCCTCCCTCAGACCCAGGGGTCCAGGGCCCCAGCCTCCTCCCTCAGACCCAGGGGTCCAGGGCCCCAGCCTCCTCCCTCAGACCCAGGAGTCCAGGGCCCCAGCCTCCTCCCTCAGACCCAGCCTCCTCCCTCAGACCCAGCCTCCTCCCTCAGACCCAGGAGTCCAGGGCCCCAGCCTCCTCCCTCAGACCCAGGAGTCCAGGGCCCCAGCCTCCTCCCTCAGACCCAGGAGTCCAGGGCCCCAGCCTCCTCCCTCAGACCCAGGAGTCCAGGGCCCCAGCCTCCTCCCTCAGACCCAGCCTCCTCCCTCAGACCCAGCCTCCTCCCTCAGACCCAGCCTCCTCCCTCAGACCCGGGGTCCGGCCCCAGCCTCCTCCTTCAAACCCAGAAATCCAGGGCCCCAGCCTCCTCCCTCAGACCCGGGGTCCGGCCCCAGCCCCACTTTACATGGGGCCTCTTCCACTCCACCCCTTTGGCCTTCTCGGAGTCAGGTCCCAGGATGTCATAGCCAAGGGCATCAGGGCCAGCAGGGAAGCAAGGGTCGCGGAACAGGATCCCTGAATCCAGGCAGGCCGCTCGGATTGCCTCGTAGACCTGGCCTCGAAAGGGCTGGGGGCCCCTGGCTCCGGGCCCTGCCTCCTCGTCCACCAGCTGGATGGTGACCTTCCTGCTGCTGCCACACTCCATCTGGACACTCTGATCTCACAGACTGGCCCAGGCCCTTTAACCTCCTGAGTCACGGAGGCGGGCCTCTGCCCCCTCCGCGCTGCGCTGGGGGTCTTTAGGAGCCTTCCCTTGTTAACATTAATTGATGGTTTGGGTGCCCGAGAGCAGGACGCCTCTTCAGTGGTTTCCTCCCTGGGGCGTGGGGCCTTCAGTTGTGGCCAGGATAGCAGCTTAATGGGCTTGGCCAGCAGCAGGAGGAAAGGTGGGCAGAGCTGAGGAGGACTGGCTGCCAATGTGGGAGTGCCAGAAGGAGGTCAGTGTGGGGGTGTGTTTCAGCCTGCATGACCTGTGGGGCTGTCGAGGCAGGGATGGGGAGGGAGGCGAGGTGACCTCTGTGTCCATATCTCGCTGTCTCCTGTCTGCCCATGGCTCCCTTATGTCTCCCTCTCTTCTCCACCTCGCTTCTGTGTCTCCCCCAGATCTCTTGGCTCTTGGAACTTTGTCTCTCTCTCTCTCTCTCTCTCTCTCTCTCTCTCTCTCTCTCTCTCTCTCTGTGTCTCCCTCTGTCTCCATCTCTGAACACCCACCTCTCTCTTCCTGTTCTGGGAATTGAACCCTGGGCACTTTGCCACTGAGCCACATCCCCAGTCCTTTTTAAATCTCTCTATTTTTCATATTTTACTTTATTACTTACTTTAAAATTCATTTTGAGACAGGTTCTCGGAGGCGGTGGAGTCTGGCTTCAAAATCATGATCCCCCGCCTCCGCCACTCCCCGCCTCCCAGTTGCTGGGGTCCGGGGTCCTGGGCGTGTGCCACCGTGGATCCCCTCTTGCCCACCAGCTTCTCCTTGTCCCTGTCTTGTGTCTGCCCCACTCTCGGGGCCTCTCCACCCTGTTCTCTGTCCCTGTGACCCCCCCCCGTGGCTCTATCACAGCTCTCCTTGGGCTCACGTCCCCCAAGCCCTTGGAAAGGTGGACAGCCGGGTCTGGGGTGACCACAGAGGGACAGCTCTACCTGTCTGGTGCTGGGAGCCAGGGTCCTCTGGGCCCACAATGCCCCATGCCACCCACAGGCACTCAGAGCACGGCCACCCAAAGGGGTGGTGAAGCAGGCTTTCTTCCTGCAGAATTGCCCAGAGCCCCCGCCAGGAGGTATCACGTGGTCCCTGCACTTGTGTCTTCGTGCAAGTTGCTAAGCGCTCCGTGCCTCAGTTTCCCCATCTGTACCATGTGGTGATCCTAGGCACTATCTCAGAGGGTTGTTGTAAACAGCAACTGGAGTGTGTTCAGAGGAGCATTTGAGGTATAGCAGCTGCTCAATAAACCTTAGATGTTCTGAGCACATCCTGAGGTTCCCTCACGATTATGCCCCTCTTCCTTGGTCATCTCGGTCTTCTTGCTGCAGTCTCTTCTCTTCCTTGCCACCCCTCCAGCTTCCCCCCACCATTTGCCCCTAGGTCCCACTAACCCTAGGAGCAAGTATTCAATAAAACCTGACTGACATCTTGCAATGACCAGGAGTCACCTGTCCTGTAAAGACTGCCTGTTCCGCCCCCAGGTCCACCTGCCCCTGCCCTCTGCCCCTCACTGAAGGGCACACCTGGTGTTGCAGGGCTCTGGTCACACCCCACCCAGGAGAGTGTTCTACACACCACCTACAACCAGGCCCCAAATGCGCTTTCCCAGGACAGCGGGAGAGAAACCGCACCGACGCGATTGTAGGGATGGCTGCTGTTTTGTTTGTGTTTTGCCCGCTGCGGAGGGAACGGGCCTCGCGCTGCTCGGCAAGTGCTGTGCCACCGAGGTGCAGCGCTAACCCGGGGGTCTGTCGTCTTCAGAGCCCAGCACCAGGCTCAAGCAGGGCTGCCGCTTCCCGCAGCCAAACGGAGGGCATCCGACCTGCCAATCCGGCCCAGGGCCACGCCCCGGCCACGCCCCCTCCTAAGAGTGAGAGCCTCAGCCCCACTTCCTCCCCTTTCCATCCTTTCAAGAAGGACCGTGCTGGGTTCCTCCTTCACCAGCCAGGACTGCACCCGTGGGTTCAATCCCCAGGACCAAAAGAGGCAGCTTAATAAAGTAAAAAATAATAATTAAGACCCACCTCAGGCCAAGAGAAGACATTTTTTACACATATACTATTAAGTGTGTATAGGGAATAAATACAGTAACCGCTGTTCGAAGTGCTTACTCTAAATACCGTGGTCCCTGAGCTACGGTGCACCAAGTAGTATTCCAAGCCCTTCACTCCTAGCGTCTCATTTAATCATCCTCTGAGCTTTGAGAGGCGGGGTTTACAGTGATCCCCCATCTTACAAGAGGAGACTGAGGCACAGAAAAGTGTGGTGATTTTCCCAGGTTCTCAGAGTCACAGAATAGGGATTTAATTCAGATAGTCTGATTTACCTCGCAAAAGTCAGTATTCAGAATATATAAAGAGCTGCTATAAATAAACAACAATTACTCCAACAGAAAAGTGACAAAAGACATAAAGTACCAATAGTCAATAAAGATATAAAAAATGTACTCCAAATGCTAAGTAGGGTCCCATGAAGTAACATCATATCCACTAGATTAGGAAGAAAAATTAAGACATCTGAAAATATCAATTGTTCATAGAAATGTAAAGGAAAAGAACAGCTGATGGAGGTGGAACCTGGTCCAATCACTGTGGAAGACAACTCGACATTCCTCAGTAAATGTCTGCCCTGGATCCTAGCACTTCCATTCCTAGGTGTGTATACAGTTGGCCTCGTTTCTGCAGATTCCACATCCAAGGATTAAATCAATGGCAGATCAGAGAGATTGAGAAAAAAACTGTGCTGAATGTGTCCAAGACTTTATTCTTATTAGTCCCTAAACAACACAGCAGCGAACTGTTACATGGCGTTACATTGGATTAGGTTCGAGGCCAGCTGGGATTATTTAAATCAATGGGAGGGCTTGGGAGGTGATATGCAAATGACACGCCACGTTACATCCGGGACTTGGGCATCTGCAGGTTTTGGAACCTTGGAACCGATCCCTTGCAGACACTGCCTGTATACCTGAAAGAAATGCATACACGCGTCCCAGATGACACGTTCAAGAACGTCCAGAGCAGCATGGATCGTAAAGAAAAAAAAAACCTGAAAACAACTCTAATATCTACCATCAGCAAAATGAGCATCTAGACTTAAGGGACCTGAGGGGCTGGGGTGTAGCTTGTGGCAGATACTTTCCAGCATATCCTCTTTCCTCAGCTCCACAAGTTAAGAAAAGACACCTCTACTAGCGACAGTAGAGGTCACCTTATTTGGGTCATACTTTCGAATAAGTGAACCACTAATAACTTTATGATATTTATGGGATAAGTAAAAATGTGGAGCTGCATGTTTAGTGATAATTATCATTGGGTTTTTTTGGTTTTAATCAGGACTCAAGTTACGTGGGTTCACTGTAGCTGATGGATGCTTCTTTCCCCCCATACTGGGGATGGACCCCTGGCCCTGCCCCACATGGCTCCGCATTTATGATGTAAACAGCAGGTGCCCAATCACCACATCCTCTGGGATGGCAGAGCTGGGCTGCTGGTCACTAGCGGCTCGCCACAGCACTACAAAAACAAACCAATCCAAACAGTGTCAGAATTCCTTTTGAGAGCGTCAGGGTCACAAATCACCCCACAGAGAGGTTGGCGCAGGGGGACCTCCGGCCAGGCCTAGGGAGCCACCGACATGTACCCAAAAGAAGGGATTCCCGGGCGGGACCCAATCAGCATAAGCCATGAAGCCCACACAGAGGTCAGCAGAGCTGAGCCCTGCCCACCGAGGCCAGCTGGGGATACAGCAACCATCGGTGACACAGTCAGGACACCGCTGAACAACCTGTTCTGTGGGTTGCACCCAGCGGCTGGCCCTCCCTCTGGGCGCTCTCCCCTCCCATTACAGAAGAGGTTCATTTGAGGTGAACTTCATCATATCCTTGGGGACCATATACACGAAGTCTTATAACTGGCACCGGCTGACCACAAGCCATCTGGAACCGTGGGGCTCCACAGGATCATCTAGAACGCACATCTGGTGCTGTCCCTGAGAGTGAACCACGTGGGTTTACTGGGTGCATGCACTCTGTTTATTTCATCTATCTATTTACCTATTTTTAGTACCAAGGGTTGAACCCAGGGACCCTTAACTGGGCCACATCCCCAGAGCCTTTTTCTTTTGAGACAGGGTCTCACTAAGTTGCTTAGGGTCTCACTAAATTGCTGAAGCTGGCCTCAAACTTGCGATCCTCCTGCCTCAGCCTCCAGAGTAGCTGGGATTACGGATGTGCACCAACACACCCAGCTGCCCACACTCCGTCTAAAGAAGGGCAGGAAATATTTTAAATATCTTAGTTGACATCGCATGATGCCAATTTCCACTGGTGCCAAGACAAACGCATTTTCGACACTCACTCTGTGAATGAATGAGCCCCTCAGCCGCTTCCCACCTTCATCGTGCAGTTAGTTCTCAGGCGCTTTTTTAAGGTAACGGATGGAAGCAGATGACCCTTTGGCCTCTGGTGGGACGCCGGCCGCCTGGCTGCCCTGGAGGTGTGGATCCTGGCCTGGGAGGACTAAGGCCCCCGTGTGAGCCGAAGTGACAGTGTTTCTTTCACTCTGTCATAGACTGGGTTCCTGAGAACCTGACTCTGAGACAAAAGTCACTTGCAGAGGGCTGTGGTGGGGTGTGGGGGAGACACCCCGAAACAAGTGAGCCAGGCAGGACCGTCAGAGAGAGAAGCTGGCCTCTGGTGGTTGGAAGAACCCCCGCCAGGCCCCGTGGAGCACTGGAGGTGGGAGGGCCCTTGACTCGCCCCGGATCGCCCCCAGGGGCCTTGGCATCCTGGCATCCTCTGGGCATTGGCCAGGGGCCGCCCTGGGAGGGGCATAACTGTGGGCAAGGCCACTGGCCCAAAAGGGACGCCACTGAGAGAGGCCAGCAGGGACACCCCCAACACTTCCCATCCGCGGGTCCCCCACAGGGAACCTTTGGTACATTCAAAATCAAAGTGAATCATATTCTTATAAATGATTCTGCTGGATGCGGTGTCACATGCCTACACCCCAGTGACTTGGGAGGATGAGGCAGGAGGATTGCAAGTTGGAGGCCAACCTGGGCAATTTAGGGAGACCCTGTCTCAAAAATTAAAGAAGGGGGAGTGGGGAGGGGGAGGCAGACATGGACCTGGACGTGGACGTGGGGGTCGGGAGTGCTGGGGAGGTAGCCTGTAGAAGGCAGGGGGGGGGGCCTGTCCTGTGGCCTCACGCCTGTAATTCCAGCGGCTCAGGAGGCTGAGGCAGGAGGATCGAGAGTTCAAAGCCAGCCTCAGCAACTTATCAAGGCCTTAAGCAACTCAGTGAGACCCCGTCTCTAAATAAAATATTAAAAAGGCTGGGGATGTGGCTCAGGGGCTCAGCACCTCTGGGTTCCATCCCTGGTACCAAAAACAAAAACAAAAGAAGTTTCCTAGGGACAGTTCTGGAGAAGAGGGGGCTACGTAGCAAACATGCTCCAGGAACCTCTGAGAGGACTGGAGAGACAAGAAGGAAGGTGAAGAGACCAAGTGGACTGTGTGTGTGTCCGAGGAGCCGGAAAGGAGGAGAAGGGGCAGATAGACGTTGAAGCGTGAGTGTCCGGAAACCCCTAAATTGGATGCAAACATTAATTTACAGACCCAAGAAGATCAAGAAACTCCAAGAAGGGATGACAAAGAGGTTCTTCTCTAGACTTATTATAGTCAAACTGCTGGAAAAAAATACCAAAGATAAATTTGAAAATAGCGAGTGGACACCAGGTGAGTGGTTCAGGCCTACAGTCTACCTGGGAGGCCGAGGCAGGAGGATCACTTGAGTCCAGGAGGTAGAGGCCAACGTAGGCAATGGAGGGAGAAGAAGGAGGAGGAGGAGGAGGAGGGGGAGGAGGAGGAGGAGGAGGAGGAGAAATAGCAAATGGGAGATAACTCCTCATATACAGGAAAACAACTGTGCTGTTAATGGCTAACTTCTCATAGAAACAATGGAGGCCAAAGGCAGCTGAATGTTTTGCTGAAAGTGCTGAAAGAAAAATCAAACTGTCGTCAAAGATTCTCCAATAATTCTACACTCAGAAAACCCTATTCGGGGCTGAGGACGTAGCTCAATGGTGGAGCCCTCACCCCGCGGGCCGGAACCGCGGCTCCACACTTGGACACCCAGCCCTGCAGAACACAGAGACCCAAACCCCAAACTGAAGGCCAAAGAAAGACATTCCCAGGTAACTGAAAGTGGAGAGAATTCATGGCAAGCAGACTTACCCTCTAAGGAATATTTAGTCAAGTTCTTCCCACTCAAAGAAAAGAACACCAAATAAAATCAAAACCACAGGAAGGAATGGTTCCAGAAATGATAAATATGTGGGTAAACTATTATTATTATTATTATTATTTTTTTTTTATTATTGATATTGGGGATGGAACTCAGGGGTACTTTACCACTGAGCCACATCCCCAGCCCTTTTTATTTTTAGACAGGGTCTTGCTAAGTTGCTTAGGGCCTCAATAAGTTGCTGAGGCTGGCCTCTAACTTTCAGTCCTCCTGCTTCAGCCCCCAGAGTAGCTGGGATTACAGGCGTGTGCCACTGTACCCAGCTGTGGGTCAACATTTACCAAACCATATTAATATCTATTTATTTTCCTCTTTTATTTTATTTTATTTATTTTTTTTTTAGAGAGAGAGAGAATTTTTTAATGTTTATTTTTTAGTTTTTGGCGGACACAACATCTTTGTTTGTATGTGGTGCTGAGGATCGAACCCGGGCCGCACGCGTGCCAGGCGAGCTCGCTACCGCTTGAGCCACATCCCCAGCCCTTTTAATTTAATTTTAAAAATAAAAGATTGTATAAAGTAAAAATCGTAGCCCTGTATTATTGACTACCTAGCACATGTAGATGTGATATAGCTACATAAATACAAATCTATAAATGGTTTCATATAGATACGAAAAATATAGAGTCAAGGAAGGTAGGAAACACGGATATATTGGAGCGAAACCGCCTTATTTTACTGGAATGAAGTCAGTACTAATGTGAAGCCAACTGTGCTGAATTAAGATGTCTATTGGACTCCTTGGGGTATCGCTGGGAAAACAGCTTTTAAAATCATACAGTGAAATCAGGCAGAGGGCCGCCCACCTATGATCCAGCCTCTAGGGAGGTGGAGGCAGGAGGATGTCAAGTTTGAGGCCAGCCTGGGCAACACAGTGAGAACCTGCCTCAAAAGAAATCTTGAAAATGTGTGTACAGTTAAAGATGAACAGGGCGCGGGGACTTGGCTCAGGGGCAGAGCTGGCCTGGCGCGTGGGAGGCCCTGGGTTCCATCCTCAGCACCACATAAAAAATAAGCAGATGAAATAAAAGCATGCTGTCCATCTACAACTAGAAAAAAAATTAAAGAAAAAACAGCAAAAATAGCAAACGGAGGGTGGGGGGTGCAGCTCTGCACCTGCCCGGCCTGCACAAGGCCCTGGTTCAATCCCAGCCCTGAAGAAAACGTGTGAGATAACAGCGTCCAGACACACCCACACTGACACGTGAGGGGGGTCGGGTGCAGGTGGGGAGCACCTGCCGAGGGTGTGCAAGGCCCCGGGTTCAATCCCCAGCATAAGGAAGGGGGCCGGGTGCAGGGGGGGCACACCTGTCATCCCAGTGGCACAGGAGGCTGAGGCAGGAGGTCACAAGTTCAAAGCCAGCCTCAGGGACTTATCAAGGTCCTGAGCAACTTAGCAAGACCCTGTCTCTAAGTGAAACACAAAAAGGGCTGGATGTGGCTCGGGGGTCACACACCTGGTACAGAGAAAGGAGGGGGGAGGAGAGGGAGAGGAGGAAGGAGCCTCGGGTGTTCCCAGGTGTCTGCCATCCCCTCTGCCCATTGTACCAGGGTTGGTGGGTGGGACTTGGAGGAACGGCAGAGGTGCTGCTGTGCCACCTCTCAGGGTAGGGTACACACTGCAGCTTCTGCCCCGGGCACATTTTTTGGGACATCAGCCGCTTCTCCAGCATCTAATGCAAAGATCCAGGTGCCTTGACACTGAAACCTCCTGTCAACAGCCGTTTACAGTGTCATCTTGGGAGAGGGGCCTCCCGTCGTGGTCAGGCCTTTGGAACAAGGGTCACACTTTTTCTGCAGAGGGCCACAGGAGAGGGACACGGGGAGAGGGACACAGGAGAGGGCCACGTTAGGCTTTTCAGGTGACGCAGTCTCAGTCTCAGCATGGCCACCACTGACGGAGCTCCAGGGCCCCCATCAGGTCCCCACACGTTACAGCTGGGCCGTGAGGCCGTCCCCAGGAGCATCGGGGTGAGCGAGCAGCCTGGGCCCCGCCTCCTCAGCTGTCCAGGTCTCACCCCACTGACCGGGTGGCTCGGGGCAGGTGGGTGAGGCTGGAAGAGGGGTCCCTGGGGCTGCCCTGGGAGACTGCATCGTCCCTGGGCCCTTCCGGAACCTTCCAAGGTTGGCATCCTCCTAGCCCGGCCACCCCCCCCCCCACCTCCCACGATGCTCTGTTGGCCCGGATCACTGGAGGCCGCCATCTGGGGACCGAGACCTCTGAAACTGTGAGCCCCAAATAGACTTTCCCTCCAATGACTTGATCTTGTCAGATATTTTGGTCACAGTGTCGGAAAAGTGACTAAAACAGCCGGTGACCGAGAGTGGTTGAGTGACAATGAGGCTTAATTTATGGTCACTAAAATGTGAGTTCCATATAATTTCCAGTGTCATGAACCTGAATTTTTCTCTGGCTTCTTAGAAACCTTCACACTGTGCTCAGCTTGAGAGCCACAGGCAGGGGGTGGACTCAGCCCACGGCCACCGTGTGCCAAGTTCCCTTTTCTTCAATTGAAATGCCACTGGCAATTTGTGACTTCCTGAGAAATCCTGGGCTGTAGCCACCCAGGGAAGCCATTGCCATAGGCCTAATTTTAGAAATTGTGTGAGATGATAAGTGGTTTTGTACGTGTGCATGTGGGGACCGAACCCAGGGCTTCATCACTGAGCCACCTCCCCAGCCTTTTTTATTTTTCATTTTGAAACAGGTAATCACTAAGTTACTGATCTTCTCACTCAATTGCCCAGGCTGGCCTCCAACTTGTGATCCTCCTGCCTCAGCCTCCAGTGTTGCTGCGATTACTGGCCCAAGCCACCACACCCAGCTTCCCCAACCTCCTTTTAAATTTTATTTTGAGACAAGCCCTCACTAAGTTGCCCAGGCTGGCCTTGAACTTGCAATCCTCCTGCCTCAGCCTCCCTATTTGCTAGTATTACAGGTGTGTGCCACTATACCCACCTAAGTGTTTCTTTTCTGTTTTTAAGTTTTGGGGGGTAACTTGTTATGCAGTAAGAATAACTAATGTTCCCAGACTGAATGGGAAAGCAAGAGCCATCTATATGTTGCTCACAACTACACATACTTTGGATCTAAGACAAAAATAAATTTACAGAATTTATAGTAGATGGGTGGGGAGATATATACATTGAAAATCACAATCACAAAGAAATTACTTGAGGGCTGGGGGTGCAGCTCAGTGGTTGAGCACTTGCCTGAGACCCTAGGTTTAATCCTCAGCAATGTAAAAAAATAACAATAATTAAGAAGGGAACAATACTAATGGTATACAGATATTTTCAAAAATATCTAGCTAGGACAGGAGCTATGGTGTACACCTGTAGTCCCAGTGAATTGGGAGGCTGAGGCAAGAGGATTGCAAGTTTGAGGCCAGCCTCAGCAACTGAGTGAGACCCTGTTTCAAAATAAAACATAAAAAAGGGCTGGGGATGTGGCTTAGTGGTAAAACACATTTGGGTTCAATCCCCAGTACTATCACCACCACTATAATAATAATAATCGTTATTCTAACTGGGCACAGTGGCACATGCCTGTAATCCCAGCAACTCAAGAGGCTGAGGCAGGAGGATCACAGTTTGAGTGCAACCTCAGCAACTTAGAGAGACACTGTCTCTAAAAAATAAAAAGGGGTAGGGATGTAGCTTAGCGGTGGAGTGTTGCCTCGCATGCACAAGGTCCTGGGTTCCATTCCTTCCATCCACCCCCCAACATTATATGAGAATTATGAGCCGCTTTATGCCAACAATTTAGGCAATTTAGATGAAATAGGCAAATTCCCAGAAAGACAGAAATTACCAAAACTGACTCAAGTTTGCAAATCGATCCACAACAAGCACAGTGATTTAAAAATAATTCCACAAAGAAAGACAAAGTCTAAATGGTGGCATTGATAAATTCTATCAAGTACCAAAGGAAAAAATGACCATTCCGACACAGAGAATGGAGGCAGAGAACACGTCCCAAATCACTGTATGAGGTGGTTGTTGCCCTGAGTCCAAGATTGGACAAAGATGTCACAAGAAAAGGAAACTGCAAATATTCCCCTGAACACAGACGCAGACACCCTGAACCACATATTAAGAGATGGAATCCAGCCTGTGTGTAAAATCGAGTGTGTTCCTGAAATGCCATGATGCTTTAACACTGGAAATCCAAACTACGGGATGAAAATAGCCAAATGGAAATCTCAACAGACTCATAGAAAGTATTGAGGAAGATCCACAACCTATTTATGATTAAAAAAAAAAAAAAAAAAACCTTAAGTCGGGTGCTGTGGTGCTTGCCTGTAATCCCGGTGACTAGAGAGGCTGAGGCAGGAGGATCACAAGTTCGAGGCCAGCCTGGGCAATTTAGTGAGCCCCTCAGTAACTCTGTGAGACTCTGTCTTAAAAAGGGCTGGGGATGTGGTTCAGAGGGGAAGCGCCCCTAGGTTCAATCCCTAGAAAGGCAGGCAGGCTCCCGGCAAAGTAAAACAAGAAAAAAATCCACAACCTGATGAAGGTCAACTACAAAAATCCTATAGCAACATGCTTCGTGGAGAACAGGAAGACGCTTTCCCCCCGAGGATGGGACACGAGGCAAAGACACCTCCTCTTACCAGAGCTTTTTAACACAGGACAAGAAAAGTGTCCCTTATCTTAAATGCTTGAGACCAGGAGTATTTCCAGAATATTTTATTATTCTTTTTTGATTTTGGAATCTTTGTCTATCTGTTATGAAATATCTTGGAAATGGGACCCAAGTCTAAATATGGAATTTTCGTATGTTTCCTGTGCATCTTATACACCTAGCTCAAAGGTAAGCCTATTTATTATTTTTTAAAAATATTTATTTTTTAGTTGTAGTTGGACACATCACCTTTATTTTATTCACTTATTTTGATGTGGTGCTGAGGATCGAACCCAGGGCTTTGTGCGTGCTAGGCGGGCGCTCTACCACTCAGCCCCAGCCCCAGCCCCAGCCCCAGCCCCAGTCTGTGGATCATCCTCAGTGTGCCTGCAATTTTATTGTCATCTGTGCCTGGAAGTCAGATGTGGAATTTTCCACTTTGGGCAAGATGCCAGGGCTCAAAAAATCACCGAGGTCTGGGGGTGTAGCTCGGGGGTAGAGCACTTGCCTAGCACGCAAGAGGTCCTGAATTCCATCCCCAGCATCTCCAAAAAATAAATAAATAAATAAATAAAATAATAATAATAATAAAATAAATAAAAATCTCCAATTTGGTGCGTTTCAGAATTTGGATTTTTGGAGGGGAATGTGTAACCCGCACCAAAAGTCCTACCCAATGCAAAAGGCAGGTAAGATCAGGGAAGGAAATAAAGATCAGGAAGCAAGAAGTAAAACTCACAGGTGACATGACTGTCAACCTGTAGAAAACTTAGGAAAAAAAACTACAGAAAAAGCTACAAGAGCTGAATTGTTAATTTAACAAGGGTGAAGAATATAAAGTCAACACACCAAGAAAAAAAAATCAAAAACAACCAACCAACAGACAACACCTACAGCAGCCATAAACACCCAGTATTTTTATGTACTAACATTGAACTTGAACTACTGGAAACTAAAATTAGATCATGGACCTAAACACAAATGATCAAAGTGTAAAGCTACAACAAGAAGACATCAGTGGAAATCCTTGTGACTGTAAGTGGGCAAAGATTCCTCCCCTCCTCCTCCTCCTCCTCCTCCTCCTCCTTCTTTTTCTTCTTCTTCTTCTTTTTTTTTTTTTTTGTTTTTGATACCAGGGATTGATAGGGACACTCAACCACTGAGCCACATCTCCAGCCCTATTTTATTTAAAGACAGGGTCTCACTGAGTTGCTTAGTGCCTTGCCTTTGCTGAGGCTGGCTTTGAACTCGAGATCCTCCTGCCTCAGCCTCCCGAGCCACTGGGATTACAGGCGTGCACCACTGTGCCCCACTGAACAGAAAAATTTTTGAAAAAAATTTCAAAAAGCAACAACCAGACCTTTATGAGAAGAGTACTGTAATTTTATACCAAGTTCGAAAACAGGAAAAACTAAATTATGAAGATAAACCAGGTGTAGTGGTGCATGCCTGTAATCTGTTACTCGGGAGTTCGAGGCAGGAAGATCGCAAGTTCAAAGCCAGCCTGAGCAACATAACAAGCTCCTGTCTCAAAATAAGAAACAAAAAAGGCTGAGGATGTAGCTCAGTGGTAGCGTGCCACTGGGTTTAATCCCCAATAATAAATAATGAGGACAGACAGCAGGTAGATGGCAGTCAAGGGACAGGAGTGCGGGAGAGAGGGGGAGGTAAATGTCCTGTAACTTAATAGTGGTGGTGGTCACACAACTGGATTTGCTTGTCAAATCCATGCAACTGTGCACCCCAAAAAGATAAATTTTATTGTGTATAGAGAATACGGCAATAAAGTTGATGTTAAACAAAACACAAATGTCCAGTGACTTAGACCCTGCTATGTGGAATCATATTCTCTGGATGATGTGTGACCTTGAACAACAAATCAACCTTCTGGTGCATCAGAGTCATTATTTGGAAACCATTGTATACTGAGGATGAAGTTCAGAGGGTTGATCTGAGGATCCACAGAATGATTAGCACAGTGACCAACGCAAATAGGGACTCATGAACGATACTAGGACTCTGGGTCTAAGTGACAAACAAGAGGTGGAGCCGCTGGAGGGTGCTACCATTAATTCACAGAGGGAAAAATGGTATATGTGCTTGTGTTTAGAAGTCCACAGGGGAATTGATGAACGATTCACAGTAAGTGAGAACATGGGTACCCGAAAGAATATGTATATTGTGTACACATGTGTCAAAATGGCAAATATGCAGAGTCACTTAACCACTGAGCCACATCCACAGCCATTTTTTTTTTTTTTTGAGACAAGGTTGCTGAGACTGGCCTCAAACTTTTGATCCTCCTGCCTCAGCCTCCTGAGCCACTGGGATTACAGGTGAGCACCACCACATTTGGCGATTATTACCAATTTTTAATTTCCAAATAAGTCTCCAACACTCTGTCTGGTCACCCCCAATACTTTACTGTGTGTTTGACACAAACAAGAAGTCTCCCACATATCCATCGCAGGACAACGGTGAGAAGCAGGAACTCACACAGATGGATCACTAAGGTCCGACGCGCAGATGGCAGCTACCATTTATTCTCCACTTGTGCCAATAATGTCCACTATCTATTTTGCTTTCCCCTGGAGACATCTTTACCTAAATACTTTAAGATATGTATAAGTTCTTGTCATGGCTGAATAAAAGTTACCTCTTAACAGTGAGCCTTGGAGGGCTGGGGAGATTCAGACTTTGCTACTGAGAGAAGCGGACAGTCCTACTACTTCCCACCCGCCCCCCATGGGTTGGGCATCGAAAGGGACAGATCAGCCTGCAGGTCGCAGGGCTGAAAGGGCTGGAGTCCAGGGATCTCGGTCCCCAGGACGCCACGCTCAGAAGCTACCCGCGGGTCCTGCGCCCGCCTTGGTGGAGATGTCTATGTCGGCGGCGGCCGCCAGGGGGGGACCGTCATCTGTTGCTCAGGTTTTGGGCTCGAAGCCCAAGGCGCGTCTCTCCAAGGCGTGGCTTGGGACGAAAATTCCCGAAGCTGGGCTGCCAGACCCAACTTGCCGTCTCTCCTCGGGGCCTCCGGCCACGCTCCTCCCGCTGCCGAGACCTGCGGCCACCACCGAGCACTGCGCCCAGGTGCAGGGATCGGGGCACGCGGTGGCCCTGGCCTCTCCCAGCCCGCCCTAAAGGGGACCGTCAGCGCGGCCCTGGACGCTGGAAATCGCGCCAGGGGCCCGGGGTGCGCTCAGCGCCGCTTCCCGAGGGTCACAGCTCGGGGTGGGGCGGGGGTCGGGCCGTGGGGTTGGCAGGGTGGGGCGTGTGCTGATTGGCAGCGGGGACCCTACACCCGCCTTCGCATCCCCGCCGCTCGGCGGGGCCCTCGCCAGCCGTAGCGTCTGCCCGGAGGACGCGCAGGCTGGGACCTGTCCCGACTCGGCGCAGCGCGCAGCCGGCGACGCCCACCAGGGTTCCCAGCCCCGCCCGCCGGCGGGTTTTCCAGGGGCCGGGGGAGACGGGATGGCGGGAGAGAGGAGCTGGGGACATGCCACGCACACGTTCACCGCGTGGTTTCAGGGTGCCCAAGTGATCATTTCCCCATTTTGCTCATGAACCCACTTTGGCGTCCGCTGGCCCCGCGACGTGGTGCCAGGTGATGGGCTGAGCCCCTCGCTGCTCTGGTCCCAGCGCATCAGCTCCGAACCCGGGACCTGGGACTTGCTTTGCAAAATGCTGCATCGTGACCAGCCGCAGGACCGACCCGTCCACATGGAGACCCCCCTGCGCTCCAGCAGACAGGCCCTGCCCGAGCGGGTGCGGGTGCGAACCCCGCTTAGGACACGGGTTCCCTGCGCGACCCTGAAGCGCGGTCTTCGCCCCTGAACCCGTTTCTTCATCCAGATGCAAGGACACGGACACAGGAACTGGGGTCTAATACTTTATTTTCCATCCTTCTTCCCGGCCTCCCGCGACCCCAGGCTCTTGGTTCTGCTCAGAAAACCCTCACGGACCCCAGCTGCACGTCGCCGCCCACCTCCATCAAGCGCACGCGCGTCAGCGGCAGCCGGTGACGGAAGTGGTGGTACTCGGAGTCCCCGACCACGGCCTGCGGGGAGAGGGTCGGGGTTAGACTCGGCCTAGGGACACCAGGTCCATGTTCCAGCTCTGCGTCTGGGTGCCTTGGGGAAGGTCACAACGACCACTCTCTGGGACTAGATCCTAGTCGCTGTCCCCAAGCCGCTCCCTGGCTCTTCCCCTTTCCGACCTTTACGCCTGGCCCTCTAGCACGACTGACCCCGAGTAGGGTGGAAGATGTCTGGTCTGGGTCACTCCACACCCCCCCACAAGACACCACCCCTTGGGCTCGTGTCCACCTCGCCCTGGCCCTGTCACCGCCCAGCACCGGGGAGTGGCCCAACCAGGGAGAGGGTCTGCGTAGGCCCCTTCCTGGCAGTGTTCCCAAGCTGTCTCCCAGCGCAGAGCCGACCCTAGTGCTCCGCTGGGGACTTCCCTGTCGCCGACCGCACCTTAAAGCCATCTTCGGTGGTGATGAGAAGGACCTCGAAGGGCTGCCCGCGCTGGAAGGGGAGGCCAGGGCCGCGCTCCTCCGGGCCCCAGGCGCCGCGCTCCTTGCTGTTGAAGACCACCTCGGTGGCGTCCAGCCGCGGGTTGAAATGCAAGGCCGCGTCCGCTTCGGGCTCCTCGCTGCACAGCAGGTTTACGTGGAACCTGCAGGGGACGGTGGGCGACAGGGCTCCGCTCAGGGAAGGCTGTGCTGGGACCGCCCCTCTCCAGACCCCGCCAGAATTTCCAGACCAGAATCCTCACACCGCAGAGGGGGGGAGGCCAACTAAAGGCCACGGATTGCAGATTCCGATGAGGTTTATGGGATTCCTGGGCACACATCCCCCTACACCAGGGTCCCTGTGCTCAGGCCAGAGCCCCCCTTATTTCCAAAGAGCTGCCCACGAGTCCTGGTACTAATGGCCAGAGTGATTCGGATTCCCAGGAGATTGCCGGGAAATTCTCAATTCCTAAAAGACTAGGAACAGTACCAGGGGCCCCACTATTTACAGAGCACCCAGAAGGCCTGAAGTCCCAGATCTAGAAAGTCATAGGATTGACTGCCAAGGCCTCCCAGGTGCCCAGGTGGATTCTGGGAGCCCAGGCACATTTCCAGAGTCTTGGAGGCTCAGACATGGAAGTCCTAGGACGTCCCCAGGAACCCTGAGGTTGCCCTGAAATCCCAGAATCTTAGGGAGATTCAGATTTCTGAATGTGAGAAAAAGGTCCCCCAGGAGACTCCAAGGCTCTGGTGGACAGAGACGCCCTGGGGCACCGTCTCTGGGCTGCAAGGATGGGGACGGGCTGAGCCTGGAGAGTCCCCACCCTTCCTCCTGTGAGCGGTCTCACCTGCTGGCCTTCTCAGGGACGACTCCTCGAATCCTCATCACGGTGCCCACGCGGAGGCCCTCAGGCAGAGAGGTCTTATGGGGGACATTCTGCAAGATTCCGGATATTGGGGGGGCTTGGGAACCCGGAGACAGAGACGGAAGTGGGTCCACCAACCCGGAGAGGGGGAAATGCCAGGGTCAGGATGGGCAGAAAGCGTAAGAGAAAGGGTCACAGAGAAAGAAAGAGGAGAGAAGAGACAGAGGCAGGGGTGGGACAGAGAAAAAAGGTTTCAAGAGAAAAATCAGGACGAAGCCATCGAGAGGGAGAGAGATCAACGGGAAGGACTGTCCGCCCAGACACATGGCCCTGGGGAGCTCCCAGGCGCATTACCCACTTTCTCCTTGGAACTGGAGGCCTTAGCCAGGCCTCGGCCCTCCCTCCTGGCCCAGGGAGCCTGTGTCCAAACCCACAGCCCCCACCAACCCTGGCCCCTAGACTCACGGTGCTCCCTGACATGGCTGGCAAGTGGTTCAGCAGCGGTGGTGGCAGCGAGCTGCTGGGGGACCTTAAGTAGAGGCTGGGTGGGGCAGGCCCCGTGACTCACCCCTCCCATCGCCCACACCTGGCACAGACCCTGGCCCTGGGGCAAAGCTGGCATGTCTGGGGCAGGCCCTGGTTCTGGCCTGGACCCACACTCCCTGCAGGATCCTGCTGCCCTGTGGCTCCCCTTGTGCTGTAAGAAAAGGCAGGTTCATAAGAAAAACCCAGATCGGGCCAGGGGCTCACCCCACTGCCACCAGCCAGCCAACCCTCCCCGCTCCTGGCAGGCAGAAGTGCGGGGTTCATGCTGGGTCCTGAGGGCCCCACTGGGCTGGAGCCTCCTGCCCTGGGCTGAGGACAGCTGCACAGAGACCCAGCTTATGGCTCTGAAATGGTATGACAATAGTGACAGTTAATCATGGGGAAGGGTGGCTCCCAGGGTCAGGATGGTGCCCACTTGTCCCTTGCTTTATCCTGGGTTTCTACAGGGTGCCAGGCACATGGTAAGTGCCCAGTGACTTGGGTGGAACAGGAAAGACAAACGAAGAGCCTCCGGGCTGCCTGGTGGGCAAGAGACCACTGACCTGGCCACAGCACACGGGGCGCTGGTCACCCTTCCTGTTGTGTTTGATACTGGGGATTGAACCCAGGGGCACCCTACCGTGGAGCCACATCCCCAGCCCTTTTTGTTTTTCATTTTAAGATGGTCTCACTACGTTGTTTAGGGCCTCGCTCAATTGCTGAGGCTGGCTTTGAACTTGCAATCCTCCTGCCTCAGCCTCCCGAGTCACTGGGATTGCAGGGGTGCGCCCAGCTCAGAGCACCACATTTTAGAGAAAAGGAGACCGAGGCTGGAAGCGAAGCAGTTTGCCCAATGGCAGAAGCTGTTCAATCGTGCTGACCACTTCTAGGTCCCCTCACCTCTAAATCTGTCTCGATTATTCTGTCCCGTCTCCCTCCTACCCTGTCACCACATCTGTCCTGTTTCTCTCCGTCAAGGCTCTCTCTTGCTCCTCCTCCCAGAACTCCTCGCACCTTTCCACTGAAGTTGCAGACAGGGGAATGGGCTCAAGGTGTCCTCGTCCCCACCACTGCCCAGACCAAGAACGAATCAAAGTGGGGACCCTGCCACCCGCCCAAATTCCAGCCCCCTTGAGCCCAAGACACCAGAAGAAGAATCCCAGATGGGAAGTGGAGGAAGAAGGCTGAAAGAAGTTTCTGGAAAGCAGGGGAGGAGGAGAGAGGGGGCACACAGCAGCCCCACCCCTGCCCCACCCATGGGTGGCCCAGAGCCCTGCAGCAGGGGCAGACCGGAATCCACTTCCTCCTTCCCCAATCCCAGGCCTCCAGACTGTCCCCATCGCCACTCAAGGCACCCCGGCCAGGGGCAGGTCCAGTTCACGGTGGCAAGAGCTCCAAGAGGGACACTGGGCAGCCCCACCAGGGGGCTGCAAGCACCCCCATTCTACGGAGGCGAAAACGGAGTCCTACAGGGGTGCAGATCAGCCGAGGCCAGATGGCAAGGAAGAGGCCAGGCCCTGAACTGGAGGACTGAGCCAGGAGGACGCAGGGATGCTCCTGAGGTTTCTGTCACTGTAACAAAATACCCAAGAAAAATAACGGAAAAGAAGAAAGATCAGTTTTGGTCTCTGGTCTCAAGTTTCAGTTTTCTCAATCTTGCCCCATTTCTCTGGGCCTGCCGTGAGGCAGAACCTCATGGCGGGGAGCTCTGTAGAGCAGGCCTCCAAGGGCCCGTCTCCCAACAACCCCCCACAGGGAATCCACCCTCCGTTGAATCCACTGATGAGGTCAGAGCCCTCATGAGCCAATCACCTCCAAGAGCCTCACCTTTGAACCTTGCTGCGTTGGGGACCAAGCCTTCAACACATGAGCCATGGTGTGGGGGGGTACATTTCAGATCCAAATAAGCAATGGGTTTCAGGTACCATGTCATCAATGTGTGGTTCTTTAAAGTTCTATTTTGTTTTTTGAGCTCATACAGACCTAGGTTAATGTTTTGCTGATCAGTTCTATTTTTTTTGACTATAGAGTTTTTAAACATTGCAATGGAGATTTCACCTGTAAAAAGTTATAAGGCCTTTACTATAATGTTATGTGTTGTATGTATTATATTATGTGTGCACACTTGTGTTTTGTGTTATATGTTTGAATGTACGTATGTCCATATATCATGTATGATGAGCGCTCATGATAAAATGGATCCAAATTTTTTTTTCACGTGATTTATATGGTTTAATTTAAATTGGGTAAACAACTGTTGAGGATTGTTTTAATATGTAAACAAAAAAGAAGGTTAACAGATCTGTTTGTTTACTTTCACCTTTCCTTTTCATTATATTTAATAATTCTCTTAAAGATAATGTAAATTGTTAAGAAAATTGTTTTCTTTTAGTGCCTTCTGTAATGTTACATAATTTTTTCTTTAGCCATTATTGCCAGAATTCCTATCTTCATCCCAGTGCCGGTGAAGACAATGTAAATTGTTAAGAAAATTGTTTTCTTTTAGTGCCTTCTGTGATGTTACATAATTTTTTCTTTAGCCATTATTGCCAGAATTCCTATCTTCATCCCAGTGCTGGTGAAGTCAAAGATAAAACCAATCTACAGCTTCTACAATAGCCATCACTGAACTGCTTGCAGAACTTGCCTGGACACATTGTGAACTCACCTGTATGCATTGTGAACTATCTGTTGGTGCAGCGACTTGTGGTAGTGTTGGGGTATTTTTGCTGATGATGTCATTGGTGGTACAATTTTTTCCAAAAGGAGCCGTCAATTGGCCTGGTGTATCTTCCTCCCTTCTGCTTGTCATGATCGTCCAGCTAAAATTTGGGGGCCAACAGAGGTGAGGCAAAGAACCTCACCCCCCCACTGGTACAAAGACCTCTCCACAGGTGTGGCTGTATACTGGACCGGTAGTCAGTGACGGGTAAGATCCAATTGCAATGGTACCAACCTAAGGACCATATGTACTATTGGACAACCTAAGGCAGGCACGGTCCCTAAGCCACATGCTTGTTGTTTAAACAGAGAGGGGGAGATGTTGAGAGCCACAGCCTGAAGGGGCCCCAGAAAACTTCCAGCTGCCGGCTGATGATTGGCTCACAGCGGCCCCAGCAACATCTAGCTGATTGGCTCCTCTGCGGTGATGCTCATTGGGCTGTTTCCCTGCCCTTTCAGACCAAGGAGCTGCTCATTGGGGGACTTTTTTGGCTCCGCCCACGTGACCCAGCCAATCGGCCTCAAGAGCAGGAGGATTGTGGGAGGTGGAGAGAAGCTTGTGTGGGAGAGAGAGGCTTGTGGGAAGCCGGTGGTGGCAGTTGAGGCTCTGAGGGTTTTTCCTGAGAGGCTGTTTTGTTTGGCGTGTGTGGTTCTAAAAATAAAGTTAGTTTCTTTTGACAAGTGGCTCCTGATTGTGCCCAGCCAGACTGCGGCAGCGGGTCCCATTATTCTAGTGTTATTCTCCAAATAAATCAGACTCTTTTGACATTTTGTAGTAGAGATGGATATGTCATCACCAAAATGATAGAAACTAGACCTGGCTGGGTGTCGTGGACACAGAAGGCAAGGCTTCAACCGGGGCTTCATCCAAAAGAGGATAAAACCGATGCAGAGGGGTGTGGTGGTCAGCTTTCATTACTGGGAGCAAAAGTCTAACAAGACCACTTAAAAAGGAAGGGTTTATTTTGGCTCAGAGTTCAGGTTTCAGCCCATGGTCTGTCGTCTCTGAGGCAGCAATAGCATGGCAGAGGGTGTGGTGGAAGAAAGCTGCTCAGCTTGTGGCAGCCAGAGAACAGAGAGAGATGAGTGAGAAGATAAGGCCTTCCAGGGCACACCCCCAGTGACCCACTTCCTCCAACTGGCTCCTGCCTCCCAGGAACCCATCAGCTGTCAATGGACTCATCCACAGATGAGGTCAGAGTCCTCACAATCCAATTATTTTTGAAAATAATTGAACACATAAATCTTGGGGAGATGTTCTAGATCCAACCCATATCATGCTGCCCCTGGCCTCAAAGGGTCATGCCCATTTCACAACACAGAAGGATTCAGTCTATCTCCAAAACCTTAACAGCTCCAGCATAGCTCAAAAGTTCAAGTCCAAGGTCTCTACTGAGACTCAAGGGAAACCCTTCATTGTGAGCCCGTGTAACAATCAGAAAGCAAGCTACGTTTCTTGTGTGCAATGGCACAGAATAAACACTAAAAGTGAAGAATAGGCCTATAGAGAGAAGGGATGTTACCAAAGCAACACAGAAACCCAGCAGGGCACATGCTAAGTACCAGAGCTCCGTAGTAGGGGACGTTCAAGGTAGTGAGATATGAGTTCCAAATGGCTGGGGCAGCCGCACCCCTATGGCCTTATCAGTTACAGCCCTCGTGGCCTCTCTCCTGGATTGGGGGCGGATGATCTATATTCCTGGAAGCTCAGACTTCCTGGAATATCCATTGGAGCTTCAAGTTCATGATCACAGCTTCAAGCATCATCCTTTCAGGGGCTGCCTGAAGAGATTCCAACCCTGACACACATTTTCTGGCTTCCGTGTCCTCCCTTTTCAGTCTGTGTGGAAGCTTCCATGACCCTGTAAATCCAGCAATTTTCATTCCTGCAAAACGAGCATCAGATGGATAATGCCAAGATCCGAGTGACAGCCATCCCTCCTTGGACCATGGCTGCAGTGGCCCCTTAGTGCCTGGGTGGCTGAACACAGCAAAACAAATCCCAGGAAAACAGTTTCCTAGTCAGCCTGTGGGAGCAGGGCACACCCCAGCTCTCTTTTCCAAGCAACATCTTTCAAAAGGACTTTCACTTTTACACCTTGAACTTGTGAAGGGTGAGGTCTTGCTGATTGCTTCAAGACATCTTCCCTATAGTCTCTATGAAAAAGTTTTCAAACCTTTCTGCTCTGCCTTTTGCTCCCAATAATCACAGTAAACCTGATTAAAAAAACAGCCAGCAATACCTATGCCACAACCTGAAAAATATGCTGCCTTCAAATTTCCTCCACCAGATTAAATTAGTCTGTCACCTTTGCACAAAGTGTTAGGGCATGGACAAAATGTAGACAGGTTCTGAGCTAGAATGTAACACAAATGGCCTCCAGTTCAACTCCTAGTAAGAGTCCTCATTCCCTTCTGAAATCTCATGAGCATGATCATTACTGTCCACCTTCCTAGCTGTATTCTAGATCACTCTAGAATGGTCCATTAAACTCTGTTTACAACAGTTTAAATCTTCTCCAGCCTGAATCTCCAAACTTTTCCAAACTCCTTCTGCAAACCAATTCCAAAGTTAGTCACAGCAACCACCCCACTCCTGGTACCAATTTTCTATGTCAGTCAGATTTTCATTATGGTGACCAAAATACCCAACAAGAGTAACTTAACGGAGGAAGAGCTCATTTTGGTTCATGGTTTCAGGAGTTGTAGTCCATGGTCTACTGATGGTTTCTGAGACAGAAACATCATGGCGGAAGGGTGTGGTAGAAGAAAGCTGCTTAGTTCATGGCAGCCAGGAATAAGAAGAAGGAGAAGGAGAAGGAGAAAGAAGATAAATTCTTCCAGGGCACAGCCTCAGTGACCCACTACCTCCAACTAAGTCCCACCTCCTAGTAGAACATTCCACTATTCACAGATGAGGTCAGAGCCCTCATGCTCCAAGATTTCCTTAAAAGCAAGGCCCCTGAACACGTGAGTCTGTGTGTGTGTGTGGCGGGGGGGGGGCGGCGGGGGGGGGGACAATCCAGATTCCAACCATAACCAGGTGGACCAGGCTTCTCCCCAAACAAAGGAAGGGACAAACTTTTGTTGAGTTGCTGAGGTGAGTTAGGTGGTATTTCTCATTGACCATCAGTGTGGTATGTTTATAAGGAATATTTTTCTTGTGAAAGACATGGATTGGTAGTTACCTGGTTTATTCTTGGAGATTGTGTGGCACCAATATCCCGTCTTTTATGGTGTACCTGATCTCTGTCCTACCTGGTCCTAGCAATAAACTTATTGAAATACTTGGGAGGGAAGGAGGAAAGACAACATGGAAAAAAATACCAATTTTAAGGAATAACAGGTCAGGGTGAAAGGGTTTGGGTATTTCCCCTTCCTGTCCAGATACCACGCTTTTAGTGGGTCACAGGTCAGAGCCCAAAGCCTTTGGGGTTTTTCATTTTCTGTCTCCTGGGTGGTCCCTAACAGTCTCAATTTCTCTATGCCTCCTTCTTTATATTATTTCTGTTTCCCACGGACTAGCCGTCTCACCTGATTCTCCATTGTGGGTGGGTATGACTTCATGTGCCTCCTGCAAGTCCAAACTCGCCTTTGGCGTTTGGCTAAGTGTTGGCATTAATCTATCATCTCATTCAGTTCTTGGAATTGAGATATGCTTTGTCCTTGATTGATGGTCTTCCTTGTAAGTTCTGTTTTTTTTTTAATTTTTAAATTCTGATTTGTTATGTTTGGCAGCAGAATGCACTACAATTCACATTACACACCTAGAGCACAATTTTTCATGTCTCTGTTTGTACACAAAGTTCTTGATCACAGCTTCGTGTCTACGTGTACTTAGGGTAATGACGTCCATCTCATTCCTCCGTCTTTCCTATCCCTGGGCCCCCTCCCAAGGGATTCTGGACTTTCTTGTAAGTGCTGAACAATAGTTCCATGAGCATTTTTCATTTCTAAATAATTTATTTCTTAATATACTCATTTATATGTATGTATATATATGAATACTCCACCTTAAATAAGAGTTTAATGAGTTTTGACAAATATGTAGACCTGTGTTATCTCTAGTTCCCTAGTGCCCCCAAATAGCTATCCCCCTCCCCCTGCCCCAGGAAACTACTGTCATCCCTGAGCATTTAAATGCCACAAAGTGGCTGGGCATGGTGGCACACACTTGTAATGGGGTGTGGGGAGGCTGAGGCAGGAGGATCTCAAGTTCAAAGCCAGCCTCAGCAAAAGCAAGGCTCTAAGCAGCTCAGTGAGACCCTGTCTCTAAATAAAATACAAAATAGGGCTGGGGATGTGGCTCAGTGGTTGAGGGCCCTGAGTTCAATCTCTGGTACCAAAAAAAAAAAATAAATAAAGACACAAAATTTCATCTGCAGTAAAGAGGGCTGGGTAGACTGATTTTTCTGACTTTAGTCCTCATTCAGGAAACAACCTAGGTGACAACATTCTAATTGCACACAAGTGGCTGTAGGAATTCAAACCTCGGGGCTCCCTCGGGGTCAGTTTGCAGGTGAATTTTTTTTTTATTATTCATTTTGTCTACAGTGAATTCAGAGCTTGCTTTGGTTTTGTAAATTAACATTCCAGTGGTGAAAATGCCACATTTTAAAAATCTGCCTTTTGAAAGCTCTTTTGTCAGTTCAAAGTCTTATAATTCTATTTAGACATGCAGTAAATTGAACAATCCAGTCGCTGCAAAGGGGAAGTCTTTCCCGCCGTGCGCAGTTCCATTTATAAACTTAGCTGGTTAAACGCTCCTAAATATTTTAAGTTGCATGTACAGTTTGCATAATGTATTCGTTTTTCAGTTTTTCAATTTTGCAATCAACATTTCCAAGTAAGAAAGTGATTCTTGTAAATTTCAGTGCATAAGCAATAAAGTATATTGAGCGGCTCTCTCTCCGCCTCTTTTGGCTGCCTGTCCTTCCTTTGCTGAACAATGGGGTCCTAAGACCATTCCCTTGGCTGAGTGAGGTCACTGGGTAATTGGTGGGGCAAGGAATTTGAGGTAGCCTTTGTGGGACTCCGAGCTCTCTAGAGAGCAATATGTTAAAGAGCAAGCCAGATCACTCAGTCTCTCTATGGCTTCTTGGAATTGACTGTCACCATCCACGATGAGGCCCTCACAAGAACTGGCACTATGTTGTTTGGACTTCCAGCTTCCAAAACTGTCAGCTAATAGACCTATTTGCTTTATAAAATTAGCCTGGCTCAGGTATATTGTTATAGTAACAAAAAAAGTCTAATACATGTGTATTTTTTAACCCTCAGGGACAAAAAAAAAAAGGAGACAAATGTAAGTACCAGTCAACTTCTTTGTGGACTCCACAAACTGAATGCTTTGCCAGACATGGAAAAGTATAGAAGAATTTACTAACACAGTCTCCCAAATGGCTTAGGAATAGGTGGCCCCAGATGCTCGTGGGAGTGGTATAGAAAACAGGAGACAAGGATGAAAGAAATCCCCAAGATTGTGGTGAAGGGAGATTCTGGGTGGCAGTGACCTTGGGACTCCAACCACCCTTCCACCCGGTAGGAAGTGGAGGGCAGGCATAAGGGACAGTCTGGGCGAGACCTCTAGGAAGGTAAGACTCCCAGAACGTCTGACCCATGTGAATGTGCGGAGAGGGAGAGGAGGTTTAGTCGAGGGATAGCGAGCTCAGGATTTCAGATCCCAAGGACACGAAGCCAACAAGCAACCAGATGATTGTGACCCCCAGGGAAAAAAGTTACACAGGAAAGGAGACAGGATGAGACGTACCCAGGGCTGGGTGGGTGGGGCCAACATTGTCACTGCAGCACTGAACACGGAGCTCACCAAAGTGGTTTCACAGTTCTATCAGAGACAGAAAGGGCACAGGCACAACTGGGGTTGGGAGGGGCCGTGAAAGACAGTTGCATCCTCTTCCTCCCTAGTGGGACATCAGCAGGTAATCCCCAAACGGAAAAATTCAGAAGAAGAAATAAATGGATTATTTAGAGCTATAAAGACTCAACAGCAAGCATTTGACCTCTGCAGAGAGGGGAACTGGAGGGGGGTGGGGATAGACTGCTGTTTCATAAAAATGTCTGTTTAAATGCATGCAGCTGGACAGATGGCGCGCACCTGTATTCCCAGCTCAGAGGCTGAGGCAGGAGGATTGCGAGTTCAAAGCCAGCCTCAGCAATTTAACGAGGCTGTCAGCAACTCAGTGAGACCCTGTCTCTAAATACAAGATAAAAAAGGGCTGGGGATGTGGCTCAGAGGTTGAGCACTCCTGAGTTCAATCCCAGGTACCAAAAAACAAAAAAAGTGCATGCGGGTGTATCTTTGACAATATTAACATGTAGAGAAAATAGACTCGGCACAACACCTCCGTCATGTCAAAAGTTACACTGATCACCAGACAGGGTAGTGCACTGACCACATTTTTTTGTTTTATTTTACTTTTTACTTGGTGCATCATAATTCCATGTAGTAGTGGGATCGGTCGTCACATTTTTATACATGTACACAATATAACAAAAAAATAAATGTGGTCAGTTTCATGACTCTGTACCTCTGCTTTCTCTGCCCATCTCCCTCCCTCTGGTCCCCTCCCCTGCTCTTCTAGTCTTAGAAATGTTCTGACAGAGAGCCCGAGCCGAGGGCAGAGACCCCAGAAACTGATAGATCTTTCCTGACTGGGGGTTCTGCCTTGCTGTGGACATAGATGTGACTGTGGCCTTAAAGTGTTGAACAAGCAAACTGCCCCCACACTACCAATGGGAGCAGGGACAGATGCTGTTCTTTCTGAGTCTTTTGGGTTCTATGTTCAGAGTGTGGACAGGCTGAGCTGGCTCTGGGGCAGCACACGCCCTGCCAGTGACCGGGAGACCACCTGCAAAAACCAGGCGAAGGTGGTTACCTCCCGTTGAGGTGGACTATTGCAAATGGCCCCAAAGTAACGGGGAATAATTTCAGGTCCAAGGAGGATCAGCAGGACACAGAAGGAAAGAAAGGAAGGAAGGAAGGAAGGAAGGAAGGAAGGAAGAAACCCAAGAAGTTTTATATGCATGAATCATCTCCAAGTGAGCTCTTTGGAGAATTTTCTGGAAGCCTGCTATGTTTTTGAAGTATCTGAACTATCAAAAAACACCCCAAGGGAGCTGGGGTTGTGACTCAGTGGTGGAGCGCCCGCCTCGCACATGTGAGGCCCTGGGTTTGATCCTCAGCACCACGGGACAATAAATAAAGGTATTGTTTTTTTAAAAAATATTTAAAAAGAAAATACCCCAAGGCCTGGAACAGTGGCACACACCTGTAATCTCAGTGACTCAGAAGGCTGAGGCACGAGGATCGCCAAGTTAGAGGCCAGCTTCAGCAATCAGTGATGACTTCAGTGACTTCATAAGGTCCTGTCTCTAAATAAAAATAAGTAAATAAATGCTGAGGCGAGGGAAAGAAAGAACACAACAACAAAACCAAGGAGAGATGGGCTCACAGAGCTCTACGGTAAAGTGCCCCTGGGTTCAACCCCCAGTACCAAAAAAAAAAAAAAAAGTCAGTGTCATATAAACCAAAAAGGGTGGAGGATGATTTCAAATTCCAAGAGGGGGACAGGACAGCTCTTTGAAATTTCTTTGCTGTTACTCAGTTCCTGAGTCGGGTGGGCAACTCTGTAAAAGGTAAAAATAATGTAGGATAAACAAAAGATACGAAATGCTAGGGAGCCAGCCAGTGTACCCCCAGGGATGTTCCCAAGGGAAGGAAAACTAGTCACACACAATATGATGGCACGAGAGGGACAGAGCAGCGCCACTCACCGTGGACAAAAGATAAAAGTGACCCAAACGTCCATTATAAAGAAGACAAAATTGTACCTCTAGACCTGAGAATTAGATTGACATAAAGTAGATTAATGAAAGAACATTAAAAATGATGGTTTCTTTCTTTTCTTTCTTTCTTTTTTTGCTTTTTGGTGGTGCCAGAATTAACCCAGGGCCTCGTACTGGTGTAAGTCGTCACCACTGAGCTACACCCCAGCTCTGCACTTACACATTTATTGTAAGTTGCACATGTCAGGGAACTCTCCCAAGGCAAAACCTGCTGGTTTGGAGTTTTTTTGGTACTGGGGATTGAACTCAGGGGCACTCGACCACTGAGCCCCATCCCCAGCCCTATCTTGTATTTTATTTAGAGACAGGGTCTCACTGAGTGGCTTAGGGTCTCCTGAGTTGCTGGGGCTGGCTTTGAACTCATGATCTTCCTTCCTCAGCCTCTGAGGGTGCTGGGATTACACGCTGTGCTACCTCGTCCAGCTCCAAGGCCTGTTTTTATATCAGGATGAACACAGGGGCAAAAGCAGCTAAGTTGTGCAAGAGGCTGAGGCAAGATAGGAACAAGACAGGAATTATCCTTTTTCTTTTTTCTTTTACCAGGAATTGAACCCAGGGGTGCTGAACTACATCCCTCCTTTTTATTTTTTATTTTGGGACAAGGTCTTGCTAAATTGCTCAGCCTAGCTAAGTTGCTGAAGCTGGCCTTAAATTTGCAATCCTCCTGCCTCAGCCTCCCCAATTGCTGGGATTACAGGCAAGTGCCCCATGTCCGGCTAAAAGGTGCCGATTTTACCTGAATAGTTCAATGAGTTTTGACAAGTGTGAGACCTGTGTAACCACCTCCCCAGTGAGGCTCCCCAGTTCAGCCAAATAGCCAGACGCCCCCTCCCGGAGGAAACCCACGAAGTTTCATTTGCCTTGGCATAAAGAGGGCGGGGCAGACTGCTTTTTCTGACTTTAGGCCTCTTTCAGGAAACAATTTAGGTTAAAAAACAAACAAAAAAAAAAACATTTGATTGCACAGAAACGGCTGTAGGAATTTAACCCCAGGCTCCCTGGGGTCAGTGTGCACATGACTTTTTACTTATTTTTACACAGTAAATTCAGGGCTTGGGCTGGGGATGTGGCTCAAGCGGTAGCGCGCTCGCCTGGCATGTGTGCGGCCCGGGTTCGATCCTCAGCACCACATACAAACAAAGGTGTTGTGTCCGCCAATAACTAAAAAATAAATATTAAAAAAAAAAATTCAGGGCTTGCTTTGGTTTTGTAAATTAACATTCTAATAATGTCCAGTTCCATTTGTAAACTTTTAAAATTAAACTTAAACTCTTAAATAGTTTAAGTTGCATATACAATTTTATAATGTTAGATATATATATCTAACTTTTTTTTGTTTTGTTTTGTTTGTACCAGGGATTGAATCCAGGGTGCTTAGCCACGTAGTCATATCCTCGGCTCTTTTTATTTTTTATTTTGATACAGGGTTTCACTAAGTGGCTTAGGGCCTCACTAAGCTGCTGAGACTGGCCTCAAACTTGTGATCCTCCTGCCTCAGCCTCCCGAGTCCCTGGGGTTACAGGCAGGCTCCACAGCATCGGGCCCTGTATTTATTTTTTAGTTTGAATCATCCATTTTCCCAAGGGATTCTTGTAAACTTCAGTGCTCAAACAGTAAAATTCACTGAGTGGCTCTTTCCCTCTTCTTCCTTCCCTTTCTTCCTTTTGCCAAAAAAAAATGAGCTCCCAGGGCCATCCCACGGGTGGAGGGAGGTCATGGGTAGGGAGGCTGCCTGAGCGCCGGCTCACCGAGGTGGACAGGGCTGAGCAGGATGAGGCAGGTGACCAGGGCTGGCAGGAGGGGATGGACTCGGACCCAAGGGAGGTGCCACGCAGAGGTGTTGGGAAAGTGGGGGGTGGGGGGCAGGGATGGGTGCAGAGGTGGCCCTGGGTCACTGATGGGAACTGGAGCAGCTTCCTGCCAGAAGGAAGGACGGTGCCCGAGGCCTGAGAAGGTGAACTGCAGTTGGAGGTGTCCCTATAGAGGAATGAAGAGTCCTTGGGTTGGGGCCAGGGGAGAGCACTTAAAAAAAAAAAAAACTTGTGCAAAATCTACATGACCTCGGCTGACACTGTGTTGACACTGTGTCAGGAAATCCACACTGAGCCACCAGGGGTGTCCTGACCCTGGCTCAAGCCTGGCCTCTCCCTCTGGACAGTCCCCTGGAGGACCGTTCTCTCCTTAGCAGAGTGGGCGTGCGGCCCCCACAGTGATGAGGCTGCCCATCCCTGAGTCTCCCCCTGAACCGGACCTTGGCCCAGGTGCCGAGCAGGCCCCAGGGCTCTTGGCCACCCATGGGTGGGGCAGGAGTGGGCAGCACAGGAGGGCTGCTGGGCTGCTGGGAGAGGCTGCTGCTGAGGTCCCCCACGCTCCCTCTCCTTGCCTTCCAGAAACTTCTTTCAGCCCCCCCTCCACTTCCGCACTCTGGGATTCTTCTTGTGGTGTCTTGGGCCCAAGGGGCCTGGGACTGGGACTGGGACCAGTGTTACCAGAGTCCTGACTCTGAGGGGGTCCAATACCCAGGCCTGGCCACTTGGCCCAGAAGCCACACAGAAAAGGTAACGGTGATGGCGCTCGGGTCACAGCGCAGTGTAGAGCACTTGCCTGGCACTTGTGAGGCCCTGTGCGCCTTCTCAGCACCACATACAAACAAATATTCACGACAACTGAAAATATACATATATTAAAAAATAAAAAAGAAAAGGTAATGGTGAAGAGCAAGACTAGGGCCAGATGCAGTGACACACGCCTGTCGTCCCAGTGGCGTGGGAGGCTGAGGCAGGAGGATCGCAAGTTCAAAGTCAGCCTTGGCAACTCCCGTGAGGCCCTAAGCAACTCAGTGAGACCCTGTCTCTAAATAAAACATCAAAAAGGGCTGGGGTAGGGGCTGGGGTTGTGGCTCAGTGGCAGAGCGCTTGCCTAGCATGCGTGAGGCCCTGGGTTGGATCCCCGGCACCACATAAAAATAAACAAATAAAATAAAGGTATTGTGCCCATCTACAACTAAAATGATATTTTTTAAAAAGGTGGGGGGCTGGGATGTGGCTCAGTGGTTAAGCACCTCTGGGTTCAATCCCTGGTACCAATAAAAAGAAAAGCAAGAACGGAACGTTAGTCCATCAGTCTGGCCATCCTGGGAAGGCAAAGGGAGCCCCAGCACCCCAGCCCTGACAGCGGGGTGCTCACTGAGCTGTAGGTTTAAAAAGAGAGTCGGGCAGGCGCAAGAAGTTGGCATTGTCACTGCTCAGCTTGCGGTCTGGTTGATCATTATTTCAGTTGTGGACCCGCAAGGTGTCTTGTCACTTGAGGGGACAATCTCCATTTGCTGCTCAAGATGTTTATCTGTCAGGAGGAAGCAGTTTGGGTTCCCAGATGGCTCAGCGGGGGTCTTGTGGTGTCGTGGCTGGCCTGCAGGATCAGCTGTTCCTGAGCATGTTGTTGGTGCCTGAAAGCATCTGGGCCCTTCCGGAACAGAATTTGCTGACAGTGTCCCTGCAAATCCTGTGTCAGTCTTGAAGGGGCCTCAGGTAAATTTAGGACTGATTAACCTGGTGTTACCAGTTTTTCGATAAACACTCCTTAGATGATGAACACACCCCCGTGCAGAACGAGCATGTCGCACAACGCAAGCCAAGAAAGAGCCAGATCCAGAGTGAAGGCCAAATGCCTGCTTCCTCCTGCCTGAGGTCCCCTGGGCATCCGCAGCCTCAGTGCAGCAGTCTGAGTCCCTGTCGTAGCAGGGTCCCCACTGGGAATCACTCTCCGCCTGGATGGTTGGGGGACTAGAACTAGGACCCCCCACCTCCCTCCCTGCTTCACCCCGTTGACAATGGGAGCAGTTCTGGAAGGAGGAGTAAGGAGGGAAACAGGACAGATGTGGGCGGTGGAGCCACGTGTGCCTGGGACCCCAGCAACCTGGGTTCAAGGCCAGCCTCAGCCACTTAGTGAGACCCTGTCTCAAAATAAAGAGGAGAGAGTTGGAGTGTAGCTCAGCTGGTAGAGCGCTCGCCTGGCATGCACAAGGCCCTGGGTTCAATCCCCACACCACAAATAATGATAATAAGTTAATAAAAAGGAGAAGAGGCTGGGGTGTAGCTCAGTGGTAGGTAGGGTACCCCTGGGTTCAATCCCTAACCCCTAAATTTGTGACAGAGAGAGAGAGAGATGGAGATTGATTTGGTACAGAATGATTGAGAGAGAAAGAGGCCTGAGAGATGAGGGAAGACTGGGACATGATCACACCGTTGAAGAGCTCCTGCCTTTGGGTAAACTGCTTCCTATCCAGCCTCAGTCTCCCCATCTATAAAATGGGCTGATCAGCGCTCCCCGATCTGATCTGTGTGCTGTGGTCAGCTCAGTGGTCATCCAGGCGGCCCAGAGGCTGTTGCTTTGTCTTCCCTGTTCCACTCCCAATCACTGAGCACTGACCACGTGCCCAGCACAGTGCAGGGTGCATCAAGGGACAAAGAGGACAGCATTCTGCCCCTGGGAGCTGCCTTTTCTACATTATGGTCCTTGTTACTTTTGTCCTGTTACCGAGCCATAAAAACTGGGGTCTCCTGGAGCTGGGGCAGGAGGCTCCAGGCTGAGAAGGAGGAGCCTGAGACCAGCATTATGCAAGAACAGCACAGGGGTCCTGACTCCCGGGAAGAGGGGAACGGCCTGCCCCCTGCTGAAGCCCCAGTTGGTTTGCCTGCCTAGGGTCCCGTTTCTGCTGTCCCTGGCAGAGTGGTAAAGATCCCAGCCCCTGCTAGCACAGGACGGGGTGGAACAGCCAGGACCCCTCTCTCCTTCCTTGCCAGGAGAGGAGGGTAGACTCTCCAGGCTCAGCGGATCCCCAATTCACAGCCCAGAGGTGGTGGCCCCAGGCACGTCTCTGCCCATCAGAGTCTTGGAATTCCCAGGCCATCGCTCGCATTCAGAAATTCGATATATCCACTGGCTTTCTCCATGACCAAAGGATCTGGGGGTTCAAGGACAACCTCAGGGTTCCTCAGATAGTCCTAGGACTTCTGCATCTGACTATCTGAGACTCTGGAAACATGCGTGGAGTCCCTGGGCCCTGCTGGACACTGGGAGGTCTGGTCAGCCTCCTGAGGATCACAAGTTCAAGATCAGCCTCAGCGAGTTGCTGGAATTATAGGCATGTGCTGCCACAATCAGCTTTCCCCGTCAATCCTAGGACTTTCTGGGTTTAGGACTTCAGGCCTTCTGGGAGTCGGGTGCCCTGGGAATTGTGGGGTCACTGGTCTTGTTCCTAGTCTTCTGGGAACTGGGGATTTCCTGGGCATCAGGAATAATCTGGCCATCAGCAAAGGGCTCTTTGGCAGCTCCCAGGAGCATGGGAAATGAGGAGACCTTGAGCCTAGTGCCCAGGGCTCCCATAAACTTCTGGGTGCATCTGGAATCTGAAATCCAAGGCCATTAGTCCACCAGCCCTCCCTCTGCTAGGGTTTGGCCTTTGGCCTTGGACTCCAGACTAGGGATCTGCCTGCTCTGCTGCAGCTCCTGGAGTTAAGCCCTGAGGACAAGACTTTGCCGCCAGTGGGAGCCCAGGAAAGGGGAAACTCCTCTGATCCTGTTAGAACCGACTTGAGTCACGTTTTCCTAGAGGGGAACCTGATGCTCTCAGCGGGTGAGCGATTTCTCAGAGTCACTCAGAGAGTGTAGACCCAGGGCCTGATCCTGTTGTCGGTCTCCAGAATCTAACCCCAACCCTTGCCCTGAAAACGGGGTGATTGGAGACTTGAAGTATCACCACTTCGCCCACCGAGGCCACTGTCCCAGAGGAGCGCGTGCGTGAGCCTGCAGGAGCCGGCGGTGCCCTGCGGCTTGGGTCGGTGAAGGTCTCCCAAGCAGAACCCAAGAGCCTGCGGGGCTGCGGCGAGGCCGGGCGGAAGGATCCACTTAATAGAGATGAAGACACTGAGGTTTAGAGAGGTGAAGACAGCGGCTCAGGGATCTCAGCGAATCCGTGGCCACGCGGGATTCGCACCTGCGCCCGTCGGGCGATTCCTGCCGGGGGACAGGAGGGTCTTGATTTCCTGGGAATCAGGAATAATCTTGGAAGGGGTGGCTCTGTGGCCCCCGGGACCCTGAAAATGGCGCAGGCGGGCGGAGCTGGGAATTCTGAAGGATGTCACCGGGTCGGGCGGCATCCAGCATCCAGACAGGTCCCAGCCTGCGCATCCTCCAGGCAGACGCGACGCCCCGCGGAGCCAAGAGGGACGGGAAAGGCCGGCTTGGGGACCCGCAGCCCATCAGCACACGCCCTGCCCTCCAACCCAGGGGACCCTTTCCCGAGACTGTGGCGGGGGTAGCGACCACCTGGGGTGACTTTTGAGAGGCGGCACCACCTGGCGCCCGGTCGCTGCACGCTGGGCGTGGTGGCCGGGGTGGAGGAGGCTGCGAGCTGGGTCTGGCAGCCACGTTTCAGGAATATTTGTCCTGAGCCGCGCCTTGGAGGGAGGTGCCCTGGGCTTTGTGCCCAGATTCCCGGCGGGGCGGGGCCGAGCCCCCTGGCAATCATCAGTGACCTTGCCGCACTGACCCCAGCTGGTGGGGGACAGGCCAGCTGTTCCTGGCTTAGCCCGAATCTGATTGTGGCGTCCTTGGGGACAAGCGGTCCCAAGGACAAGCGGTGGATCCTGGCTCCACCTGCAACCTTCCCTTCGGGCTGGGCTGTGTCCCCACCCAGGAGCCTGGGCCCTGCTGAGACTCACAGCAGGAGACCCGGAAAGTCTGCCCCCAGTGCTTCTGTGCTGGTGTTAAAAGTTAACTTTTATTTGGCGTGACGAGACAAGCACACCTCGGGGTCTATAGCACTGGGAAATTGCATCCTAAAAATGACCTTGTGACACAGTCCACATACAATAAAAGTCATCCTTTTCTAGGTTCAGTTCCACGCATTTGGTAAACACAGCTGTGTGCTGCGCTCACACCGCACCCGCACCTGGCATCTCCCTTTCAGACCACAGGCTCATAGCGCCTGACAGTTTCTAATCAGTTCTGCATCTGTCTTCACAAACTAGTTCTTCCTGCTCTAAAACTAATTCTAAACTAAGTCTTCCTGCTCTAAAATTTAGAATTGTGGGCATGTGTGCCTATAATCACAGGAGACTGAGGCAAGAGGACCCCAAGTTAAAGGCGAGCCGGGGAACTTGGCAACACCCTGTCTCAAAACAAAAAGGACCAAGGATGTAAGCTCAGCGGTGGAGTTTCTCTGGGTTAAATCCTCAGTACAAAAAAAAAAAAAAAAAAAAAAAAAAAAAGTCTGATACAATCTGGGGCCTTCCCTTTCTTTCTAGTACATATTTTTAAAGCTATAAATTTTCCTCTGAAGACTGCTTTGGCTGAATTCTATTTGCTTTTTTTATTTTAGCTTTAAAATTTTATTGAAATTCAGGTTTAGAATTTAACAACTTAAGGGCTGGGTTGTGGCTCAGTGGTAGTGTACTTGCCTAGCATGTGTGAGACACTGGGTTCAATCCTCAGCACCGCATATAAATAAATAAAATAAAGGTCCACAAACAACTGTATAATACACACACACACACACACACATTAATTTAACGACAATACAGTATTATTTTGAATATATTCTAGGTAGTATTTTCACTTTCTTTACATGATTTCTGGCTAAACATTTTTGAAAAATACTTTTGATTGTAGATGGGCACACTACCTTTATTTTATTTTTTATGTGGTACTAAGGATCAAACCCAGTGCCTCACACATGTGAGGCAAGTGCTCTACCACTGAGCTACAGCCCCAGTCCAGTGGTTATAACTTTTAAGAACTTATACTTTCTAATTTTTCATGAGATGCCAACTACATACTTGTTAAAATCTTGGATATTTTTCCAATTGTTCTTATCTCAGTGTCAAAAGTTTAAGAAGTAGTGGGGCGTGGAACTCCAGGCTGTAATCCCAGTGACTCAGAAGGCTACGACAGGAAGATCTCAAGTTCAAAGTCAGCCTCAGAAATTTAGTGAGGCCCTGTCTCAAAATTTAAAAAAAAAATTTAAAAAGGTCTGGGGATATGGCTCAGTGGTAAAGCACTTCCGGATTCAATCCTCAGTATTTAAAAAAGTTTCATTTTATTTATTTATTTATTTTCTCTCTCTCCCTCTCGCTTTCTGGCACTGCTGGGGATTGAACCTGGGGCCTCATGCAGGCAGTCTACCATAGAGTTATATGCCCAACCTCATAATAATTTCCTTCGTGGCAAAATTAATACACTATCAAAATGCACAAATCTAGGCTGGGGTTGTGGCTCGAGTGCTTCTCTCACATGCATGAGGCCCTGGGTTCGATCCTCAGCACCTCATTAAAAAATAAAAATAAAGATATTGTGTCCATCTACAACGAAAAAAATAATTAAAAGAACTCTTTAAAAAATGCACGAATCTTCAGCGTACCTTCAGGGAGTTCTGGAAAATGCGTAAAACTTTGGAATCCAGGGCATAGAATGCCCCATCACCCAGGAAGTCGCCTCAGACACGCAGCAGTCTCCACGTAGTTGGAGTCACCCTAACCTGCAGAACGTCTCCCTCCCCTCCGGATCCCCTCCTTCCTGGCTCCTCTCCTGCCCCATACCTGTTTCTCCCCCAGGTCCCTGTCTCAGAGGTGGATCCTGATTTCCACTCAAGTCCCCTGACCTGTCACCCACCCACCCTTCACGCCTCCCCATGGTCTGGTTCTGTTCCAGCCCTGATGTCCCCTTCCCAGGTCCCTGCCTGCGTTCCCACTGGGTTCCTCAGAACCTGAACTCCAAGAGACAGCTAGGGGGATCCCTCTAAAGACCCCGTCTGGGCAGGGTGTGGTGGCACATGCCAGTAATCCCAGCAGCTCCAGGGGTGGGGGTGGGAGGGGATGATAAGGGAGGAGGATCAGCAGGTTCAAAGCCAGCCTCAGCCACCAAATCCCCAGAAACAGAGAGAGAGAACACACTGCTGCCAACACCTTGAGAGAAAGAATGGGTGACAGGTAGATGGGCGGTGGCCCGCCAGGCGGTCAGTTGGGGAGAGCTGAGGGAGGCGATGGAGCCACACAGAAGACACCCTCAGAGATTTTATTAGGGGTTAGGAAGGTGTCCTGGGGAATCCTTTTGTCTTTCCAGGAGTTTCGCCAAGAGTAGATCAGACCTGAACATAGGACAGGGTGACGTCGCCGTTGATCTCCAGCGTGTCCACTGTCTGGAAGGCGGGGAGGCGGTGGGAGTAGTCAAAGAGGTGCTGGCCGTTGTTGTAGACCTTGAAGCGATCCGTGCCACAGCGAATGGACAGCTGTGGGCAAGGGCCAGGCGTGAGGCCAGGGCAGGGCAGAGGCTCTGCCAGCAAGTGGGGAAGGGGACCCCAGACTTTTTTTTTTTTGTACTGTGGATTGAACCCAGGGGCACTTAACCTCCGAGCCACATCCCCAGCCCTTTTTATTTTTATTTATTTATTTTTCTGAGACAGGGTCTTGCTCAGTTGCTTAGGACCTGGCTAAATTGCTGAGTCTGTCTTCAAACACTTGGTCCTCCTGCCTCCGCCTCCCGAGCTGCCAGCAAGACCCCAGACTCACATCAAAGAACTGGCCAGGGCCAAACGGGTTGTGGGCGATCTTCCTCTCCTCAGAGCCCCAGGAGCCTCTCACACAGGTGTTCCTGACCACGGCGCCCTCACCCATGCGGGGGTTAATGTGCAGAGCCAGGTCCCCCGAGGACCCCACCTTGAAGTTAATGGCAAAGCTGAGGACAGAGAAGGAGTGTCAGATGGGTCTCCAAGGAGGAGGAATGGGTGCCTGGACTCCTGGGTCCCCGAGGGAGGAGGGCTGGGGTCCCCCTGGACCTAGGCTCTGTACCTCTTGGCCGTGGGGAGTACGTAGCCCTTGATTATGATGGTTCTCCGGGCCGTCAGCCCCCCATGCAGCTTCGTTGTGAATGGCACAGGCTGTGGGAGGAGAGATGGGTCCCGTCCACAGGCAAGTCCCCAAAAGCCAGGTCCAAAGACACGTTTTCAGAGTGCAGCCCTCTTTGTTCTTGGGAGATGTCCCCAAGCAGGTTCCTGCACCCCCTCCCACCTCCAGTCTCAAGCACCCTCCACCCACCACAGAGCTGACCTCCGAGGCCCCCCACGGGTCAGCCCCTCCCCCCACCAGTCCCCCCCTCCCCCAGCCCACCCACCAGAGCCCCAAGCCCCTCAGGGTGCCATACCGGGTTGAAGGTAGGGGGTCCCATCATGGTCTGTGAACGTGAGGAGGCAGCCATGTTATTCCATGACAGTTGACAAATGCCACGACACCCTGCTGTGCACACATCCTTCTCCACCCTGGGTTAGTGGGACCGGCCACAGCCCCCCCAGTGCGCCCCCACTGTCCCCATCCCTCTGACGGTCCCACAGCCCGGTACTCACAGGCAGGCTGCCCAGGTGGTGATGATTGGGCCCGGGACCCTGCAGGGATGGGTGGGGAGGTAAGGGACCCCGGTCCTTCAGCCACCCAGACAGCTCCCTGGCTGCTCCTCTTCCGCCCCGGGGAGCCCTGGCCCCAGCAGGTACTTACATAGTGAGGTGGCAGGCCCATGGGTCCCTGTGGGTGCAGAGAGAGGAAGAGGAGATGATCAGGACCCCAAATTCAGGACAGAAGTTATCAAGGACGCCTGCCCCGGGCAGCCAAGGCCACCATGCAGGGGTCTCTGAAGTTCAAGGTCGGCCCCAGATGACTGCCCGTTTCCCCTGAGCCTCCCCCAGACCTTCAGGACCACGGCTGAGGACTCTGCTCCCTGTTTGCTGCCCAGGGTCCTCGGTCCCCAGTCCTGCCCTCAGCCCAGAGGCCGGATCTCACAGCCCAAGCACCTCGGGACCCCTGCCCCGGCCTCGCGAGCCACCCCATCACCCCATCTCCAGCCGCCATGGCCCCTCATCCACGTGCCCAGCCCTGGGCAGGCGGGGCCCTCGGGGCCCCCCGGAGCTCCCTGTCCCCCAGGCCAGGAGACCCCTCTGCCTAGACCGCCTTCCCCCCTCCCTCCTTGGTTTCCTCCCCCTTTTCTCTCATTGCCTCCTTTCTGCCTCGACCTCTGGTTGCAGCCCCTGTTCTGAAGCCTTTTAAAAATGGCCGCGCAGCTGTTTTCCTGTTGAAAACGAATCGGTGCTGCCCCGGGGAGAGGCACAGGAGGCAGGAGAGCCCCCGCAGGCCCTGCGCCTGTCACCCGCTCTGTGACCCTGGGCCCGTTACTAAAGCTCTCTGGGCCTCAGTTCCGCATCTCACCACCATGGGTCACTGGGCGGATTAAAGGGATGTGGCAGTGTCAGTGTGCCCTCCCCACCCTGTCCCTGGCCTCCTCATGGGTGACACAACCCAAAGTGAGATCAACAGTGAGTTCCTTCTTCCTGTGATTTGATCCTACATCTCTTGAGACCCCTGGAAACAAAATGTGCTTTTTCAACTGTTAAAAAAAAAAAAATTGTGCTTTTTTCTTTCTTCTTTTCTTTTTTTCTTTTCTTTTTGGCACTGGGAATGGAACCCAGGGTGCTTAACCACTGAGCCACATCCCCAGCCCTTTTTATTTTCTATTTTGAGATGGGATCTCACTAAGTTGCTTAGGGCCTCTCTAAGTTGCTGAGGCTGGCCTTAAACTTGCAATCCTCCTGCCTCGGCCTCCTGAGCTGCTTGTGCCACCATGCCCTTCTTCTGTGGCTGCCTGTGTGTTTTTGGACTCCATATTGGACGAGGAGAGCCCCCTGCTGCTGTGTGCAGCTGTTAACGTTCCTCCCATCTCTGGGTGATGGACCCTTGTGTACCCAGTCACCTGTTGGGGAACACGTGGGCAGCTCTGACTCTGGGGCTTGTTTCTTTGGAGGGTGCCGGGGATGGAACCCAGGCCTCGCGCTGGCTGGGCAAGCCTCTGCCCCTGAGCTGCCTCCCTAGCCCTGGGTTTTTGTAAATGGCGCTGCGGGGGTGGTGCTGGGGGTGCACGGTGGCCGCCCTTTGCCTACTGTTCACCGAGTGCCGTCCCTCGGCCATCGCAGTGTGGTGTGCCAGCGCTCCGAGGCTCGCCAGCTCTTTTCCAAGGACACTGTGTCTGCCGCGCTCCCAGCCACGTGGGAGGGCTGGCTGGGCCACCCGCCTGACCACAGAATGCTCCTGAGGGGCTGACGGGCATGGAATGGCAGCTCGTGGCTTTGATTGAGGTCCCCAGGTGACAAATGGCATTAAGCAACCTGTCGTGAATGTGCTTTCTGTTCACAAATTCTTATCTCACTTGCTGACTCCGTTTACACACCTTCTCCTCCAGGAAGCTGTTTCTTTGTGACCCTGTGACTAAGTCTTTCCTTTTCTCTCTCAGGTCCCCTGTGTGTCCTTTGCCCTGGCCCCGTCCCTCTGCCCGCGCCTCCCCACGGGGGTCCTGACCACTGGATGACGTCCCTGCCTGGCACAGAGCAGGCGCTTGGGGGGACAGTGGGGACAGATTAAGGAAGGAAAGAAGCAAAAAAGGGAGGGGCCAGCACGCACCTGATTTGGGGTGAACTGGCCCCCGAGAAAGTTGATTGACTGAAGATGCAGGTCGCCATTCACCTGCAGGTGGGTGACCATCTGCAGGGGCAGCCGGTGTCCAAATTCGTAGAAGGGGTTTCCATTGACCACCACCTGGAGCGGGGACAGGAGGGGTCAGCATGGGGACCTGGGGCAGGTAGGAGCAGGGAGCGGGAGGCAAGCTGGAGAGCCCGGGCCTCAGGGACCTTGGAGTCCAGGGGTCAGAGATCAAGCTGGGGTCAGAAGTCAGGTCAGGAGGGTCCAGAGAAGAGGGTTTAGCTGGAGATGGAGATCAGGAGAGGACTCGCCCGAGGCCTGGCTTTGGCACCAGCTGGGTAGGTTTAAGGTCTAGCTCTGACACGCCCTGGCTGTGTGACCTCTGAGCCTCTGTTTCCCCATCTGTGAATTGGGAACCTGCTCATATCTGAGCTGGTCGGGAGATGCAACCCGACGTGACAGGGTGTGTTGGAGGCAGGTGGAGACCGGGGGTCCGTTGCTCGGTGTAGCTCAGGCGTCCGGTTCCATCGTGATGCTAAGTGACAGGCACAGGGCCAGGATCCAGCTCCATGGGACTGGGCACTTCCCACATGCTAAGCCCTGGATGTGGTGACATCCACAAGGGACCTCAACAGCTCAAGGGATCCTTCCCATTGCCCAAAACGAAGGCTATAGGTGTAGAGTGACCAACTGGAACCTGAGCGTGGACAATCCTGGCCCAGATGCCGAGGTTAGGAATTTGGCTCCACGCCTGTAATCCCAGCAGCTTGGGAGGCTGAGGCAGGAGGATCGAAAGTTTGGGGCCAGCCTCAGCAAATCAGCAAGGCCCTGTGCAACTTAGTGTGATCCTGCCTTGAAATGAAAAAAATTAAAAGGGCCAGGGCTGGGGCTGGGGCTTAGTGGTAGAGGCTCGCCTAGCACATGGGAGGCCCTGGGTTCCAGGCTCAGCACCACATAGAATAAATAAATAAAGATATTGGGTCCAACTACAACTAAAAAAAATTAATATATTTTTTTAAAAAAAGGCTGGGGATGTGGCTCAGTGGTTATGCATTCCTGAGCTCAATCACCAGTACAGGGGGAAAAAAAGAAGAAAGAGAAGGAGGAGGAGGAGAAGGAGAGGAAGAAGAAATCTGGTGCTCAGACAAAGAGCCTGGGGCCTGGGGGTCTCCCACCACATCTGGTCCAGGAGAACACGCACAAGGAGTTTGGCCACAACAGAGGACCTGGTCAGAGGGCAGAGGCCAGGGATCCCTGCACAACCATTTGAGGTCACCCACCAGGTGCTCTAAGCCACACAACATGGTGAGTGAGAAAAGAAATGGAAGGCAGTGGCCCAGAGCTGTTGTGTACATACTTTAAATAAAAGACAAGCACACCTGCAATCCCAGCAAGGGAGAGGCTGAGGCAGGAGGATCACAAGTTCGAGGCCAGCCTCTTCAACTTTGTGAGGCCCTACGCCGCTTAATGAGGCCCTGTCTCAAAATAAAAGATAAAATAAAAAGGGCTGGGAACGTGGCTCAATGGTTAAGTGAACTTGGGTTCAATCCCTGATACCAAAACCAAAACAAAACAAAACCACCCCTGTGTGAGACTGATCAGCGGCAGGCACCCACCCTCTTTGGACCTGGATCAGACACATCGGAAAAACAACATTATGTGACGGCTGGAACAGGCAGGTGATATTAAGGAAGAACCTTCCCTTTGTAGGTGTGACAGTGGCATTGTGTCTATGCTCTTACAAATGGAGACATTTATGAATGAAATGACATAATGTCTGGGATCTGCTTTTAAATAACAGGGGAGGCAGAGTTGGTGGAAGAGGAGGAGACGCCCTTGCGAGGTGTGGGACACACCACTCGGCTTTCTGTGCCTGGGGCTTCCTTTCGTGTGTGTCCAGAGCACGGAGCAGACAGAGCGGAAGTCTGCATCTGCGAGCACTGGGAGCCCGAGGTGAAGAAGGCCGGCAGCAGCCAAGGGAGGAGAAGGAGGGAAGCAGCAAGAAGAGGTGGAATAGGCAGGAGGAGAAGGAGAGGAAAGGGAAAGGGAGGCAGGAAGGGGGAAGGAAGAGAGGGAAGAAAAGAAAGAAGGGAGAAAGGGAGCAGGGGGCGGTGGCACACGCCTGTAATCCCAGCACCTCGGGAGGCGGAGGCGGGAGGATCGGGATTCAAAGCCAGCCTCAGCAACACAGTGAGGCCCTAAGTAACTCAGGGAGACCCTGTCTCTAAATAAAACATAAAAAAGGGCTGGGGACGTGGCTCAGTGGTTAAGCCTCCTGGGTTCAATTCTGATACCAAATAAATAAAGAAAGAAACGGAAGAAGAAGGAGGCAGGGAGGCAGGGAGGAGGCTGGAGGGGGGGGGGAGGCCGAGGGAGGCGCCCAGCCAGACCTTGTAGTGTTCCGCCATGATCATGAACACCAGCTCAAAGGGGGCCCCCTTGCTGAAGGGCATGCTCCTCTTCCTCTCCTCGTTGCCCCAGCGGCCACCCTGCTGTGAGTTGAAGACCACCTTGTCCCAGCCATCGAAGCGGGGATTGAAGTGGAAGGCGATGTCCGCCCCCGGGTCCTGCCCCACAGCAAAGTTCACCTGGAACCTGGTGAGACACAAAGGGCTGATTCCCCAGAGGACACCTGCTGCCTGCAGGGACCCCTCCAGGGACCTCTGTCCTCACCCTCTCCCCACATTCTCTGCCCCGGGCACTACTGACCAAGCCAGGAGAGGAGGTCGTGACCTTGAGTTCCAGAGATGGACTCCCACAGCCGCCCCTTGGCTCGCTGCTCCTTTGAGACCACCTTCCCCACCCCTCCCAGTTTCAACTGTTTGCTCTGGGGACTCCTGCGGTCACAGCTGACATCCATTGGTTGGAGTTTCTCTGCTCCTTCCTGGACCCCGACAGTCCTTCCCCACCCATAGCCAGAGAAGCTGGGAATGCCCAGGTCAGGGCACCTTCCACACTGCCCATCACCAACCTTCAGAAGTTATTCCAACAGGGCAGGACCCAGCTGCCACAGGGCCTTTGCACTGGCAGTTCCCTCTCCTCTCTTCCTCCATTCCTCCCTCTCTCTCATCTTGGAGGTGGCAAAAAGCTCCTACAGGTGGGCCGCAGCACCGGCTCCCTTGCAGCCTAGCCTGGTGGGACGAGGTGGGGGTCCACTTACCGCTTCATCTTCTCATCGGCCACTCCTTGGATGTAGATGGACATTCCGATGCTGAGGCCGCCGGGGATGGGCTGGTTGTAGGGCAGAGTCTGGAGAATGGGCCAATGAGGGGCGTCAGAGGCCATGGGACAGTCGCAGCCCTTCCCCCTCACCGAAACCCCTTCTGGTCCCGCAAGCAGGGGACATGAAACTGGAGTGAGGAAACTGGGGGAAGAAGCCCAGAGCCAGCCGGAGCATCATGATGGGGGGCCTGATGGTTGGGGGTCCCCCACGGGTTGGAGTGTGGCTCAAAGGGCCTGGGGTGGGGCCTGGCTGGCATCTCACCGGGTTGTAGGTGGGCTGGTAGCCGGGTGCAGGGACAAAGGCCATCTTCAGAGGCTGCGCTGGTGGCTTGTGCTAGAGAGGAGCTAGAGGAGAGAGAAAGTGGCAGGTGGCAGGCAGTGGGTGGCCCTTATAGCAGAGGCAAAGGGAGTGGCAGGCAGGGAGGGCCACGAGGTCCTTCTCCCAGGGATCCCTGAGCACACACTGGCTTTCCTGGTGGACACTCGTCCCCACCTGCCCGGGCACAAAGAGGAAGTGCTTGTAGACTTCGGCCTCACCGGGGCCTTATCAGAGCCCATAAAACCCTGCCCAGACTCTGTTGGCAGAGGGAGGGTGGGACCAGGCAGCAGGGCCAGGGCAGGGCCGCAGGAGTGGCCTGGACAGCTGGGCGGTGGGAGCAGCCCGAGCTCCCGACTCTGTGGAAGGGTGGTGGCCCGAGCCCTGGCGCCCAGCAGGTCCCCGCAGTACGCTGCGTCCTGGGGACAGTGGGTGAGAGCCCACTCAGAGCCAGGGGTTCCTGGCCCCGGTCCTGCCTCCGCTACTCCTCGGCTATGCCGTCCCGGGTCCTTACCCTGGATTCGCCCCTTTTCCTGGGGCTAAAACAGAAGTGACAGTAGCAACTTCATAGATCCTTAAAAGGAATCGCTAAACTAATAAATGCCCAGAGCAGGCTTGGCATGCAGAGGGCGCACAATTAATGTTTGGTCTCGACACTCATTCCAGACATAAACCCAGGAGGCTGGGATTATATATGATAAGAAAACCCAGTGTGGGGCTGGGGCTCAGCCGTGGAGCACCCGCCCAGCCTGTGGGGCCCTGAGCTCCATCCCCCTATCACCAAAGATCTTTTTGTTTTTTAAACTTTTTTACAAAGAAAATCCAAAGTTTAAAGAAATGAGGCGGGCAGCACAGGCCCCAGCCAGATTCCAGCAGGGGGTCCCCTCCGCTGGGGAGTGAAAGGCACAGACAGTGGGCACAGTTCCCAACTGCAGGGAGGAGACCAGGGGTAGGTTCTTGGGGGGATTTCAGGCCCAGGGAACCCCACAACCTCGGCTCCCTCCTCCCGGGACGTCCTGTTGGCCCTGGCCACCCGCAGCTGCTGGTCACCGTTCCCGCGGGCCAGATCCCTAAACCACCTTCACCACTGCCCTCCCTGGAGCCCTGCCACCTGTCCTCTCCCAGTAAAGACACAGGTTCTTTATAATGTTTTATTGTCCAAAGAGCCAAGAGAAGGCCCTGGGCTTGAAATCGGTGTCGCAGGGCGATACACTGAGGGGCACTCGGAGACCGTCTCCATTCCGCTCTGCAGAGAGAAGCCGGACCCCAGGCGCCGCAGGCCGGGGACCCGAGGGCTCTCAGAGTTTGGAGAAGGTGACACTTTTCGCGTCCTTCTTCTCCATCATGGCCTGCACGGACTTGACGATGTCCTGGGTTTGCAGCATGCTCATGTTCCAGGTCGCCTGCACAGAGAGGGCCACCAATCAGAGGACAGGCACGCGCAGCCCGCGCCCCACCGGCTGCCCCGGCCTTACCATGTAGCTGAGGCCCTCGGCCACCGGGCGGTCGCGGGAGTAGAGCAGGTTGATCTTGGTGCTCTGCACGGCCACCGGGCTCTTGCTGGCAATCTCGGCCGCCAGGGCCAAAGCCAAGTCCAGCATGAGCTCCTTGTCCGGGAACATGCGGCTGCGACGAAGGGACAAGAGGGGTCGGGACAGGCAACTGGGGAAGGGCCGATGGGCTGTGGCCCTCACAGAGGACCCCAGTAAAAGGGCCCAAGGACAGGAGGGTGCTGGCCCCCAAAGGAAACAATCCTGCTGAGGACACACAGGGCCAGGCCCGGCGCTCCCGCACCCACCTGACCAGCCCACTGCTCAGGGCCTCGTCGGCCATCATCTTGCGGCAGGTGAAGGCCAGTTCGTTGACCAGGCTGCAAAAGAGAAGCGTGGGTCAGACACGGCTGTCATCTGGGAGATGCCCTGTGGTCCCCTCCCGGGGTCCCCTCACCGCACCCACCTCTGGTTCCCGATGACCTTGGGCAGTCGCTGCAGTGTCCCCACATCGGCAGCCAAGCCCACGTCCACTTCCTGGGGGGCACAGAGGTGTCAGGGTTCATTCTGCCAGGGGTGCTCCCCAGGACACCGCCATCAGGGGCTCCCCCAGGGCACCCAGGCAGGTGCCCTGATCCCTGCCCTCCAGGTCTTCCCTTTGCCACATCTTTCTCCAGAGCGACGCCCTTCCTGACCCCTTTACCACATCAGGGTCTCCATCCTGCCTCCCACCCTCTCCCGCAGGCCCCCAGCAGTGACCCCAGCCTCCCGCCTGTCCCCACACCCCACCTCCCCGGCTCCTGACCTCACCGGGACCGCCTGCCCCTGGCTTCCTCATGGCCCAGCCTGCTTCGGAAGGTTCAGTTCGGACCCTCTTCCCAGAGGCCCTGAGGGCAGGCTCCCTGGCCCACCCTGGCCCTGTTCTGCTCGGGCTCACTGCCCAGTGGTGTGCAGGACCCCGGAGGCAGGAGCTTAGGGGTAACTCACCTTCACCTGGAATACAGCGTCCTGGGTACAGTAGCGGATGTCACAGGCGGTGATGAGGTCCACACCTGGGGGGGCAGGGAAACTGAACATCACCCTGCGGGTCGTGGGGTGGCTTCTGGGGGCACGAGCCAGCCAGCGTGGGCACCCTGGCAGCAGGTGACGGCAGGAGACCAGGCTCACCTGCTCCAATACAGTTCCCGTGGATGGCAGCGATCACGGGCTTGGGGCACTGGAAGGGAATGGGAGGGTCAGGGTCAGGGTGGGCCACAGAGAGAGGCCACAGAGGATGCCCTCCAGCCCCCAGAGTCACCTTCTCAATGACACTGAAGGTTTCTTGGAATCTGCTGATGAGGTCACGCAGGTACCAGCTGATGCGGGCCACATCGTCCCCTTCAGGCTGCAGGAGGTTTGAAGCCATGTCCATGAGGTCAATACCTGAAGAGGAGGCAGGCAGAGGCTCGCCCAGCCCACCAGGACCCACCCACCACCTGGCCGGGGCCAGAACCCAGACACCATGGGTGGGAACCCCCAAATCAGCACAGTACAGAAGGCAAGTCCCACAGACTCCCAGGGGATGGCCTGTGAGCGTGAGCTGAACAAAGACTGCCACCAAGGCACTGCTGAGTCTGTTCAGCCACCCAGTGAGGTGGACCCTAGGACGCACCCAGTTTGCTGGTGGTAAACTGAGGCACAGAGAGGTGGCACACTCACCTAAAGTCCCACCAGCTTGTGAGCAGAACTGAGGTTTTGGTTGTGTGCAGTGGCACACGCCTGTAATCCCAGTGACTCAGGAGGCTGAGGCAGGAGGATCACCAAGTTCACGGCCAGCCTCAGCAACCAAATGAGGCCCAAGCAACTCAGTGAGACGCTGTCTCAAAATTTTTAAAAGGGGAGAAGCTGGGACGTGGTTCAGTAGTTAAGCACCCCCGAGTTCAACCCCTGGGACCACACAGCTGGCTCCAGAAGACTCATTTCCTTCTTATCCCAGGTGGGCACGGACTCAAGTTTTATGGCAAAATTGAGTCCATGGTGGTGATCTTGCCTCAGAAGGCAAGACCCAGATGGAGCAGATATTATGGCTCCCATTCAAGATAATCCTGAGTTTGACTTGTGTCCCCCCAGCCATCCTCTCTCACTCTACTCCTGGTCCCCCGTTCCCACCTGTCCTCAGCTGGTCCCCACACACAGCCTGTGAAGCCTGGAGTTAGGTTAGAACCCCCTCTTCTTCCCTTCCATCCCACTTTCTTAGAATAAAACACCAAGTCCTCACCGGGGGTACAGCTAAGTAGTACAGCACCTGACCTGCACGCTCTAGGCTACGGGTTCCACCCCCAAGACTGCAAAAAACACCTACGGGGGTGCACACCTGTAATCTCAGCAACTCAGGAGGCTGAGGCAGGAGAGCTGCAAGTTCAAGGCCAGCCTCAGCAACTTAGTGAGACCCTACCTCAAAATAAAAAGTAAAAAGGACTGGAAATGTGGTTCAGTGGTTAAGCACCTCTGGGTAAAGAAGGGGTTCAGTGGGCAAGCACCCTGCACCCAAAATAACAACAATAAAGCCTTCTGAAGGCAGATGGGGCTACAAGGTCGTGGAGATGGAGCCCCAGAGGCCCGAGCGGAAGCTGGACGGCAGCGGCGTCAGTCACCACTGCTGTGTGTCCGTTTCAGCAGAGGTCATAGCATCTGAGCAGCCTGCTGGCGACTCGGGCTCCCACACTACATCTGAGGAGCCTGAATGACTCACCAAGAGCTAGGACAAGCCCAGTATGACGGCCTCTTGCGACACCACCTTCCACTGTGTGTGTGTGCGTGTGTGTGTGTGTGTGCGTGTGTGAGTGTGACTAGGGACTTTACACACGGCAATCTTCCACAGAGTGGCAACTCCAACCCTCATTTTTATTTTGAGGCATGGTCATGCTAAGTGGCCAAGGCTGGCCTCAAATGCGCCATCCTCCTGCCTCAGTCTCCCAAGTAGCTGGGACCACAGTTGTGCCCCGCTTCTCCCTAGTTCTTCTGGTTTAACTGCCCTGGCCCTGCAGAGGCTGGCGATTGCTACTGCTTGAAATAAAGGGCCCAGGTGTTGGGACCAAGTGTCCCCCTCCAAAGCAAGAACGCTGCAGGTGAGTCGCTGGGAACTTCTAAACATCCTTCATAACCCTGCTGTCACTCACCCCCGTGAAGCCACAGCAATAAACAGGTCGCAGTGTTAACGCTGGGCACATAGGAATGTTCTGCACGTCAACTTCTTTCATTTAATCTTCATAAACCCAGTGAGATTGGTCTGGTGGGATATCCATATTCTTCAGATGAGGAGCCAGCAGCAGAGAAGCGAGGGGACAATGACAAGTGGTAGAAGTGGGGCTGCCTAATGCCAGAGCCTTTTCTTTTTTCTTCTGATTTTAGGGATGGAACCCAGGGCCTAATCTGTGCTAATAACATACTCTCCCTCTGTCATACCCGCTCCCCTGAGCCCTTGCTTTTAACCAGCACCACAGTCACCTGGGTCACAGTTGCAGTGGTTAAGATCAAGGATTCTGCTGGGTGTGGTGATGCATGCCTGTGATCCCAGGGACTCAGGAGGCTGAGGCAGGAGGATTGCAAGTTTGAGGTCAGCCTCAGCAACTCAGTGAGACCCTGTCTCTAAATAAAATATAAAATGGGGCTGGGAAGATGGCTTAGGGGTTGAGTGTCCCTGAGTTCAATCCCCAGTACCAACAACAACAACAACAAAAAATCAAAAGGACTGGGACTGTAGCTCAGGGTAGAGCATTCTTGAGTTCAATCCTGGGGGAGGCAGGGGCGGAGAATAGGACCTTGGATCACAAGGTCCATTCTATCATTGGATCACTGTGACCCTGAATTTCTTCTTCTGACCTTCAAGGGCTTGCTGTTAAACACAGGTCAAGAGATAGCCACAATCAGCCAGGAGTTGAAAGATGAGACCCAGAATGAAACCTCATCTTTTTTTTTTTTTGGCACAAGGTGACTGACCAATTTTTTGTTTTTGTTTTTTGTTTTTAGTACCAGGGATTGAACTCAGGGGTACTCAACCACTGAGCCAGATCCCCAGCCCTTTTTAAAAATACTTTATTTAGAGATAGGGTCCATTAGGTTCCTTAGGGCCTCAATAAATTGCTGAGGCTGGCCTTGAACTTGTACTCCTCCTGCCTCAGCCTCCCAAGTCAGTGAGATTACAGGTGTACACCACAATACCTGGTTTTCCCCCCTGCCCTACAATACCAGGGATTGTATCCAGGGGTGTTCTACCACTAAGCAATATCCCCAGCCTTTTCTTTTTTCAAAGACAGGGTCTTATTAAGTTGTCAAGGTGTTGGGGCTGGCCTCAAGCTTGTAATCCTCCTGCCTCAGCCTCCTGAGTTGCTAGAACTACAGATGTCCACTAGCATGCCCAAACACATATTCTTATGATAACACTCTTGGTTAACACAGCAATAGATTCAGAGTGGTTAAGTGCCTTGTTCAAGATCACAGATCCATGACAGAAACCCAGACTTCAGGGCCTAGGACTCTGTCATGTTCTGTTGGACTCATCTATATAACATTTTTTTTAGTAGAGGTGCTGGAGAAGGAACACAAGGTGTCATGCACGGCAGGCAACCACTCCATCGCTGTGCCACAACCCAGCCCTCTATATTTGAGTGTTTTAAATTAGGCCTTTAAAAAAATTTGATGAAAATTTAAGTTAGAGTCTGCTTAAAACCCTAATGAAGAAGCACTCCTTCTGCTCTGTCAGCAGCAGGGTGCTGGAGCACAGTACCTGAAGAGAACATCTTTCCTGCACCTGAGATCACTACAGCCCGGCAGTCAGAGTCTTGAGCTATCTTGTTGAAGCATTCCACCATCTCTCTGTGGAGAAGCACGGAGTGAAGGCCTAAATCTGGGGTGCAAACCCCCTGCCCTGATGTCCATCTCTCCCAAGGCCACTCTGACCGGTCCCTCTACCGCTGCCCCTTCCTCCAGGATCTACAGGCCAGACCTCCAGAAGGCCTTGTTCATGGCATTCCTCTTGTCTGGTCGGTTTAGCTGCACATGGAGAATGTGTTTCTCAGCAGGTGTCACCAGAAGGGACTCATAGCTGTGGCCTGAGGCTTCGCAGGGGGCTGCTCTGGAGGCCTGCTCTTGGGCAGCAGAGCCCATGGGGCGAAGGCTAACACTGAAGTCCTGCTGGGCGGGTACTGTGAGTCCTGCAGAGAGAGAGGAAGACCCCCAAATGGGGACATCACATCTTCAAGAGCAGAGGACACACACCTCTGTGACTCTAGGTTGGAGAAGACAAGCCCTCGGAGACCTAGGGTTAGAGGGATACGGGCTGTAAGATTGGGGGACACTTATTGTGGGTCATGACCCAGAACGGAGACAAGCTGTCAGCGACTCCACACTGCGAGGCGCGAGCTTGCAACAGGGGACAGCCCTTCCTCGGGCAGCTCGGACCCTCGGTAACCCCGACAGCCTTCCTGCTTTACGGCTGCTTTGACAGCGCGACGCAGCCATGGACCCCACACAGGTCCGGAGTGACTCACGCCGCATCAGCAGGTTGCGGAGACTGCGAGAAGCCGCCATCGCTACTGCCATCGTCGCAGTCCTGGGACTGGTTCTGCGGAGTAACCAACAGGAGGAAGTCAAGGGGCGGGGACAAAGCAGCCTACGTTGGGTGAGGGCACCGAAGCCGCAGGCTAACCGGCAATGACGCCTTTCTTTCGCCATCTTTACTAAGGGCAACCGGAAGGAGGGCGCCTGGGGAGGGCCCTTTGCCCCAGTGGGAACCCGGCCTCAGAAAGTTCCGCCCGCGACCACCGCTGGGTGTGTAAGTTCACCGCCGCGCAGCTGGGCCATGGCGGGCAGCGGAGCTGAGCCTCAGTTACATAACCACAACACAGCCGCCGCAGCCCGGCAAGTGCATATTTGCATGTGTAAGTTAATCTAAGAGGAAAAAATTACTTATAAATTAAGAGAAAAAAAAATTACTTTTTTTTTTAACACCTCTTTTGGTGTCTCCAGAAGAGGGTCCAAAGGATTTACAGAGAGGGCAACTTGACTCAGGATCAATGAGTCCCTGGCACAAGTCATAGAAGTGAATTTTTCAGCAGGTTGACACAGATTTTATAGAAAAGCGAAGGATATGCATTCAAGGAGAGCAGGCAAGGGGCACACGCCTGTAATCTCTGCAACTCGGGAGGCTGAGCCAGGAAGATTGCAGGTTCAAGGTCAGCCTCAGCAATTTAGTGAGACCTTATTTCAAAATAAAAAGGGAGGGTGGATGGGGACGTGGCTCAGTGGTTAAGCAACCCCCTGGGTTCAGTCCCCAGGACCAAAACAATCAAGGGAGGATGCAGGCCATCTGGAGAGTGAGGGCCATCTGGAGAGTGAGGGAAGGTATGTAGGGATGACCTCAGTCTGATGGTTTTGGTGGTACCAGCCTTCTCCCAGTCCTTAACTGATAGGCCTCCATTATCTGATCAGTAGGTAACATTGGAAAGTCCCCCAAGTTACAGGCAGCAGGGGCTGCTGCTGCTGCTTCTTAATATTTTTAGCTGTAGATGGACACAATACCTTTATTTTTGTGTGTGGTACTGGGGAATCAAAACTAGTGCTTCACCTGTGCTAAGTGAGCACATGTGAGCCACAACCACAGCCCCCCATAAATATTTTTTAAAAATATCTTTTCTTATTTATTGAGTTTCCTTTTGTCTTAACATTATTTTAAAATTTATATTTTGAGGGGCTGGGGATATAGTTCAGTTGGTAGAGTGCTTGCCTCATATGCAAGGCCCTGGGTTCAATCCCCAGTACCACAAGAAAAAATTATATTTTGAAATAATCCTTAAATTTTTTTTTGAAATTAGATGTGGAAAATTTTTTTTGTTATTTTACTTTATTTTAAACATTAAAAAAATTTTATATACATGATAACAGTGGAATGTATACATTTACCCATTTACAGCACAAGTTTTCGTAACTCTATTGTATATAAAGTATGTTCACGCCATACGTGACAGCAGAATGCATTTTGTTTCATTGTATACAAATGGACCACAACTTTTCATTTCTCTGGTTGTACATGATGCAGAGTTGCACCACTTGTGCAATCATACAGGGAAAAAAATTTTTTTTGAAGTAGACAAATCATCAGATGTGATGGTGCACATCTGTAATCCCAGCCATTTTGGAGGCTGAAGCAGGAGGATCACAGGTTGGAGATCGCCTCAGCAATTTATCGAGACTCTAAACCACTTGGTGAGACCGTGTCTGAAAATATAAAATATAAAAGGCTGGGGACAAAACTCACTCCTTGGTTCAATCCCAATCCCCAGTACAAAATACTTTTTTATTGGCATGTTATAGTTGTACATAATGGTGGGATGTGCTGTTACATATTTGTACATATATACAATATTGTTTTAAAAATTTGCATATTTTTATTGGTGCATTATATTTGTATACAACGATTGGAAACATTTGACAGACATGAGTATACTGTCTTTTTTATGAAATCAAGAGTACTTGGATTTATATTTAGCAACTGATGATTTAGTATGTTATAAACAACACAGATCTTTTAAAATATATATTTATAAATATTTATTCTATTTATACTTACCTAATTTATCCATTTTAATAGCTATTTGGAGATTACCCATGAAACCAAGATATCAGACAAGCACAGTTAACATTCCAAAGTTATTATTTTTGTCAAGAAAAACCCTAAAAGCAGCTGAGCACAGGAGCACCTGCAGCTACTCGGGAGGCTAAAGCAGGAGGATCCCAGTTTTGAGATCTGACATAAAACAAAACTATCTGAAGTATAGCAAGTGAGCTGGGCCCAGGGGCCACTCCTGTAATCCCAGCGATCAGGGGGCAGAGGCAGGAGGATCTCGGGTTCAAGGCCAACCTGGGCAACTTAATGAGACCTGTTTCAAAGTAAAAAAATACTTATTTTTCTGAAACCCTCAAAAAATTTTTAAAAAGGGATGGGGATGTAGCTCACCCTTTACAGCAACTGCGCTTTTCCAAGGTGTAACCATTTTTAGACAGACAATGGTGGGGGTGGGTGGCGGGGTGATCCTCAATTAGAACAAGAGGACAAAGAGAAGGACACTTTTCCTTCAGAGCTATATCTATTAAAGAGACAGGTCAGTATTGAAATAACTTATTTCCCCAAATATTGAGTACAGAGAATGTGAAAATAAACACAAGAATCAGCGTGACTCAGTCAGAGCACTGGCTCAGGATACTCCTGACGGCGGCAGCACAGGTTGGGCTGGCTTAGCTGTGGCTCAGATCATTAAGAGGCTTCCAGAGTCAAGAGGCTGACCCGGAAGACAGATCAGGTCTACTGTGGAGATTACTGGGGTTGGCTGCTTTCTGGTGTCACATTTGAAGAACTGAGGGGGAACTCAAAATGCTGGGAGGCCCATCCCTCGTGTGCCGGCTGCTCCCTCCCACCCACCCAGGGCCAGGGCTGGTGGTCTGGAGGTGTCTCCTGTGGCCAGTGTTTCATGAACAAGCCCTAAGCCCTCTCTTCTAAGGGCCCAGAAGGGTTTAGACAAGGAAGAGAGAGAACTATCACCTGTTCAAGTCCTATAGCGGCTTGAATTGAAAAGTGACACTTTTTGCCTTTGGTTTCAAATGGACTTAGGTTAGCACCTCACGGCCAGTGACAGCCTAGCTCAACAAGGACAGGCTGGGCCATTCTGCAATTGCAGGGTAAAGCAGAGAGGGAAGGAAAAGACTTAAAGACCTTTGAGCTCCTTCATGGTTTCAGAGTTCTAAGACTCTGCCAGACCCCTGGGTGCGTGTCAGCCAGCCCCTATTGCTACTCCAATCTGCGTGGCTTGGGGCTTCCCCAGACATCCAACATGGCAAGTAAGGTGACTCCAGTTTGGCTCTTCAGTCTTTAGAAGTGGAGGAAACAGAGGGAAAGACCAAAAAAGGAGCACCCACGACACACTCAGAGCCAGGCAGAAAGGGAGGAGCTCAGACTCTCCAAAGTCCAGGCCTCAGGGTTCCCACCTGGGGCGCCAAGAGATGAAGTCATGGGAGAGAAGCAGTTATCACCAGAGAAGGGTCCTCAGAGAGGGAACTGCACTCAGGGGAGTTCCCGTATACACGTGATGAAAAAGAAATTTTCAGCAAATGTCAACAGAGGTACAGATTTATTTAGGAAAGCTGAGCACACACATTCAAGGGAGAAGGCAGCTACCTCCAAAGTGAGGGATGTGTTTTGGGGGTTCCTGGCTCTTCTTTTGAATAAAACTTAGGAGTGTGGGCATTGCAAGGTATGTAGGGATATCAAGAGGTATATGTACACAATGGAATATTAGTCAGCCTTAAAGAATGAAATTATAGCATTTGCAGGTAAATGGATGGGGGTGGAGAATATCATGCTAAGTGAAATAAGCCAAACCCAAAGAACAAAAAGGCCGAATGTTTTCTCTGCTAAGCAGAGGCTGATCTATAATTGGGGGGCGGGTTAAGGAAGAACAGAGGAACTTTGGATTGGGCAGAGGAGAGTGAAGGGAGGGGTGGGGAAGGACGGTAGAGTGAGACAGACATTATCACCCAGTATACATGTATGATTACACTACCGGTGTGACTGCACCAAGCACAGCCAGAGGAATGAGAAGTTGTGGTCCATTTGTGTACTATGTGTCAAAATACATTCTACTCTCATGTATGACTGGACAAATTAGAACAAATTAAAAACAATTTTTAAAAAGATGTTTACAATGGTCTTATCCTTCTCAGGTCCTTAGGCTGATGTGGTCTCCATTATATGATTAGTAGATTACCATAGAAAGTCCCTTAAATATAAGCTTCTTAAAATGTCATATCTCTTTAATCTACTTCTTGGTGGGAAAAATTACTTCTTCTTAACAGTACAAAATGTAGATTTACAGATTTCCCAGGAATTTGGGAGTGACAGGCCTGGAAAAATATAGGAAACTCCTAAATTTAAAAAAAAAAAAATAAATATTTTTTTAAGGCTGGGGTTGTGGCTCAGTGGTGGAGCACTTGCCTCCCACATGTGAGGCACTGGGCTCAATCCTCAGCGCCACATAAAAATAAATAAATCAAGATGTTGGGTTCATCACTAAAAATAATTGTAAAAAAATATATATTTTCAGTTGTCAATGAACCTTATTTATATGTGGTTCTGAGAATTGAACCCAGTGCCTCACATGTGCCAGGCAAGCGCCCCGCCCACCTTTTTTTTTGAGACAGTCTCACGTAGTTGCTTAGGGCCTTTTAAGTTGGAGGCTGGCCCCAATCTTGCAATCCTCTTGCCTCACTCAGCCTCCCAAGGCATCAGGATTACAGGAGTGCAGTACCCTGTCTGGCCAAGACTGGTCCACTTTTTAATTCCCAATTTTCTGGTATGTCTGTTAACCTTCTTGAGAGTTACTTGTCTGTGTCATTCTTCCCTGAGAAATTTCATCCCTTTAATATTCCAGAGCTGGGGTTGTGGCTCAGTGCTCCCCTAGCATGAGTGAGACACTGGGTTTGAGCCTCAGCACCCCATAAAAATAGTCACTGTGTCCACCTACAACTAAAAAAAAAAAAACATTAAAATAAAAATACTACAGGGTCCTATTTTTCAGGGAAGTCCATTTCATACATTGTTTTAAAAAAATAAAATCCCTTGGAAAATGCATCACCCAAGAGCATAAAAATATTGGTTAAGTAGGCTGCTTAGGGAGATGCTCACCAAGGTGGTGAACAGATGTCTCTGGGCCAGTGGGACTATGGGGAACTTCCCTTCTTAATGAACATGTCTGCCAGCCAGTTTTAGACTATATAAGCAGATTCTTTAGAAAGACAGAAACTATCAACAGATGACTGTTTAATTATCCATGCTATGGAAAACACTGAAGCCTCTATACAGAAATAAAAATATGTAAGGGAAAAAATAGAAATACCTAACACATGTATAACTCTTTGGAGTAAAAAAGTATAGTTGTAAATGGCTTTATATCCAAGAGACCCCTGTGGACCATCAATGGAAGGAGACTAACAGGGAATGAAACTGGATGCTGGGTGACCAACTGGTAAAATTTACTTTGCATCCCCTTCATTAAAAAGCAAGCCGTAATTGATTTAGGAGTGAGCTTTCCTTGGTGAAGTAGGTTGGTCCAATAGATACACACGATGTAAATTTTAAAACTTCAGGTTCAATTTTCAAAGCAGGTTGTAAAGCACACCTATGTACAATCCTAAGTTGTCACTGTGATCTGTCCTGCAGGATGAGCAAAGCCCTTTAACCAACCAGACTCCTAGGCCTTGCCCACTAACTGGAGCCATCTTCCCGGGCTCACATAGCCAAGTGGGGAGTTCTGCCATTCACTACAATTATTTAGATCCTTTAACCCAAGTAACTTCACTGCTAGGAATTTACTTCCAGATTAGTATCAGAGATGTTCTCTAAGATACTTGTGTAAAGACCATACCCTGCAATGTTTGCAGTGGCAAAATAGACCTGGGAATTACTTTCAGGACACACCCACACAATGATACTCTACAGGGGTAGAGATAAGGAGATGGTTGTGTACTAAGTATGATTCATAACACAACACAAATGGCACATTTTTATAAAAATGCAGATATGAAAACATCCTTAGGAAAAAAATTACGAAGTAGTTGTTAATAAACTGGGGTGGCACGTAACTCAGAAAGTTGGGCCAGGACTAAAAAAGTGAGGGCAGCCTAGGCAACTTGGTGAGATCCTGTATCAAAAATAGGCTGGGGATGGGGCTCAGTGGTACAGCACCCTGGGTTCATCCCCAGTACGGGGGTGGGAATTATAACCATTGAGTAAATGGACTCGGAACTTACTTTTCAACTTTCTAAAAAGGCAGACATGTCCAGCATGGTGGAGCATGTCTGTAAGGCCAGCTCTCAGGAGGCTCAAGTAGGATTACAGATTTTTTGAGACCCTGTCTCAAAAAAGGAAGAGTTGTGGATTAAAAAAAAAAAAAAGGCAGACATTTACTTCCAAGACTTAGGGCCCCTTGAAGCTTAACATTTTTTTTTGGTATTGGGAATTAAACCCAGGATGGGCTAAATCTCAACACCATTTATTTGAGATGGAGGCATCTACATTGCCCAGACTGGTCTTTAACTTGTAGTTCAAGTGACCCTCCTGCACCTGTCTCCTGCACAGCTGGAACAGGCCATGGTGATGGTGCAGGGCTCTAACAGCTTACTCTGAAAATGATTCTCAACTAGAGCTCACTTGGGCACAGCCCTCCAAGAATGCTGCTAAGGCCTGCTGGGTTTTCCTCCACAGGACTCCTTCATTCTCTGCATCTTCCCATCTACAGCCCACCTTACTTCTGAGGGCTAGGCCTGCATTTCCTGAGAGCCTGGGGGCTGTGCCCTGACCCGCCAGTACCTCTTCAGAAGAGTGAGGGAAGCAAACACACCCTGCAATCCCAGCAAGTGCTATGTTTATTTTCCAAACAATTTTATTGAAATGTGCCAAGAGTACATGGGCAGCACAAATGTATGAACAGGAAAAAAAAATCACATGTACAATAATCTTTAAAAAGTGAAGGTTAATCTTGGGAGATATCAGTTCCCCCTCTCCCCTCCCCCTCCAGACTTCCAGCATTTCCATTATGGTTAAGCCTCTACTAACCTAGCATTAAAAAAAGGAATACAAGAACTTTTGCAAAAAAAAAAAAAAAAAAAAAAGACCAACGGCATAAAGGAAAGAGAAACGTTTTCCTGCTCGGGTGGGACTCTTCCTGGGCCCCTAATTAGGAGGCATGCTGAGCGGTGGAGAAGCACAACTTCAGAGTGTAAGGATACGGGCCATCTGCAAAGGAAAGGACAGAGAAGTCTGGCTGGGCTCTCCAGGGAACGCTCCCGGACCTCGTTCTCATCTGTACCCACCTCCCACTTCTGCAGTTTAACTGTGCAGAGTCTAAACTTGTCACTGCCTGATATGAAACTTAAAAAATTATCCAAATACACAAGGTATTTTCCCTTTTCTTTCTTCACTCCCATGGAGGAGCTTATTCCTACCCACATTAGCTATTCTACGCAATGGGGCCTGGCCCAGCAAATTCAAGTTGATGGCCAAGTGAAGCCCCCTTTGGGGTACCATCTCTGCCAGTCTGACACAAAAAGAACGACAGCTTGTTGGAGGACAAGTCCACACAACTCCCAAGCAGGCAGAGTGGATGGCAGCAAGCAGCCTAGCTGGCCTTCCCAGGAGACATATCATCAGACTGCTCTCCTGGCGACCAGGTCCTAGTTGCCTGCCAGTGACAGGGAGGTAATCTCGTGGGTCCTGTCTCAAAGGCAGGAGGGACAATTCTGGCCTGAAGCCAGCCAAGCTACCAAGCTACCAGGGGAATGACTCAGGACACACAGATACTCACTTGGGTTTTTCATCTGGTAATGGTTCAGGAAGCCCAAAGTCTCCAAGGCATCACTCTTGGATTCCCACTCCAGCAGTCCAGAGGAACTGCGCTCACCTGAGTAGAAAGCAAAGAGAAGGCAGAGGAGTTTTGGTGGACCTGACAGCCACCAAGCAGGGGCCTACCATCGGCCAAGGAATCAGTGGAGGAAGGCAGGGCTGCAACTCACTTTTGCCTGAGAATACTTTCACAGAAGTTGGCCGCTTCACTCCCAGCTCATCACAGATCTGCAGCAGAAACAGAGGGTGAAGGAATTCAGGGCACAAGGACTACACAAAGGGAACTCAAGCAGACCAGGGCCCATATGGCCGAGGGCTTGAGTGTTTCTGGAGGAATGGTTTCCAGTTTTTTGTTGTTGTTGTTTTAAATATTTTTAGTTGTAGATGGACATAATACATTTCTTTACTTATTTTTTACATGGTGCAGAGGATTAAACCCAGTGCCTCACGCTTACTAGGCAAGTGCTCCATGACTGAGCTACAACCCCAGCCCCTTAATCTCATACAATTTTTTTTTTAAAAGAAAACATATGGAGGGCACGATCATATATTCTTTAAAGCGTCCCTGTGACATGAAAAGAAACACAGCTTTCAATTCTCAACACTGCCAAAGACCAACTAAAAATATGCCTTTCTAATCTCCTCTCTTTAGTCACCATCTGGGTATCAACATCCTCCAAGTGTTTGCTCAAGTAAAAGTGCAGGGCATCACCTGAGGTAACAGTAGGGTCCAAAGTGAACTCTTGCTTTTAGCTCTCCTCTCTGGCTAGCTGTCCCACTTCCCTCTGACCAAGTTATCTAGGCCCTCCCTTTGGGTGTTATGCAGACACTGAGGTGCCCAGACAGGGCATCCATCAAGAATGCATTGTCACCGGGCTCTTGAAGACCTTCCCAGCGAATAAGCAGCAGCTCCAGCTTGCCAAAAATGCAGGAAGATCAAGGCAAACTCAAACTCAACTGATGCTGGAAGTTTGGTGTCACTCTCTCATGCCAAGACTGTGAGCAAGGATCCCCACCTGTCCTCGTCTGTTCTAGCTCAACCCAGAGACCAACAGAGAAACTCCATGGCACTCACCTCGAAGAAGTTCTCTTCGGTCACCTCCAGAGGGGCATTGAAGAAGTGCAGCACATTACTGGGGTGCTGGATGCGGTTCTTGGCTGCCTGCTCCGGAGTAGAGAACCGATTGTTTCTTGATTCGCTGAAGTCTTTGTAACTGCAGGACCCGTCTTCCAGCCCGTATGACTGACCGGGCATAATGGCTGGCTGCTTGGAGACACTGTTGGAAGAAATAAAAGGGAAGCTTTGTCAGACCCTCAGTTATCTCCTAAGTCTTCTACTATGGTCTCCCTCAGAGCTCAGTGGGCCCTGTGCCTGATAGTGTGGTATGCCTCAGGGTACATTGCTCCACTGCAGAGGCAAGGCTGACCTGTTTTCTCCCATGGCCTCAGAAGAGGGGCAGAGAACACAGATGCCACACCCCATTCCAGCCCAAGTACCCATATCTCAGTCTCACTATACACCTCTGCTAGGCCCACTCCCACCCATTTCTCCTTGGTCTTTCTCCAACCCTCCCTTGCCTGGCATGACAGAACTTACCAGACATTCATCTTCTGCCCAAACATGAAGTTGTTGTTGAGGTGAGTAATGGCTCGGTCAACAGCATAGCCATCAGCCATTTCCACCATGGCGGCCCCCGGCTTGCTTTTCATGAACTTTACCTGGGGAAAAGCAGCTGCAGTCAGCACTACTGCCCAGCTATGAAGTTAGCTACCCCTCCAAAGTTAGTCAGAAACAATAATGCCTGCTCTGGCTCTGGGCTTAATATTTTCTCACTGTAAGAGGGGAATCAGGGCCACCTGGAAAACTTCCCTGGCCTTTGAGCATGCTCAATCCAGGCAGCAGGGTATAGGCAGTGTTTTCCTAACTGCAAGGCAGGCCCTGGTCACAATGTAAAGGATGTTTTGTTTTGCAGGGCCAGGGACCAAACTGGTGCTGGGCAAGCGCTCTGCCACTGAGCTGCACCCCTAGCCCCAAAGGCAGGCCTATTATGTGGGTACTGCACTGAGATACAGCAAGACAGAGCAGCAGAGAGCGAGGCCAGGCAATTTAGCTCCAAATACTGCTTATGTGAACCTGGGAAGTAATTTAACCTCCATCCTTTCCTGTCCCATTAAGGTTTGTGAAAACTGAACAAATTACTACCTCTTCCACATCTTCAACAAAACTGTACACATGGACCCTTTGCCTTGTATTAACTCCTTTTCCTTTTTTTTTTTTTTGGTAGTACTAGGGCTAGGGATTGAACCCAGAGGCCCTCTATCAATGAACTACATCCCCAGCCGCTGGTTAAGTTTTGAGGCAGGGTCTTGCTAATAAGTTGCTGAGACTGGCCTGAAACTTGGAATCCTCTTGCCTCAGCCTGTTGAGTTCCTGGGATTATAGGCATGTGCCACCATGCCCACTTATCTTTAATGGGCAAGCTAGGGGCTACAGACTTAAAGTTGGTCTGAACAAAAAAAACAACAAAACACACACTCGGTCTCAGGTCAGCCAACATTCAGCCCTGGCCCACAGGGAATGCAAAAAGGCCCAGGACTGTCAGAACAGTTAAAAGTTTTCCAGGAAATTCTTACCTAATGTTCTAATGGGTACATTCTTATATACCTTTTGAATTTTTATATTCACATACTGGTTAAATCCTAGTTCTTTTTTTTAACATGATAAAATCCTGGATTAACACTGGCAATTCAAATAACCAAAACCACAATGACACAGTGAGAATAAAACAAAACCCATCTGCAAAGACTACTTGGGCCGCCTGAGTCACCCACTTCAGAGGCAGGCCTGTTCCCCACTGGCTCTTCCCCCTCCACTGCCTGGCAAGCTGAGGCCCAGAGCCTTCCTTGGGCCTGCTGGGTTTAAAGGCAAGCAACTGTCGCAGCAAAAGCTCACCTTCTCCACATTGCCATACAAGCAGAAGACATTGAAGACTCGATCACAGTTCATCTTAGATTGATCCAAGCCATAGACCATGAGCACAGGGCTGTCGGCGTGGGGGCCATACTCGGGTGGTGGGGGAGGGGGTGGGGGGTGCCCATACTGGGGGCCGTAGCGGCTTGGGCCCCGACGGTGACCCCCCACTGGTGGGCCCATCCTTCTCCCTTCGTAGTGAGGTGGGGGGGGCCCGTAGCCCTCATCATGGTAATGGCTGTGGTACCCACCGTGGGGCCCTCCTGGGGGGTGGGAAGGAAAGAGAGGGAGGACGGGTGAGAATTTGCGCGGCGGGCGGCGGGCAGGGGCACATGAGCCACGGGAGTCCACGGAGGGGAACCCCCTGCCCTCACCATATTCTGCGGGGTGATCTCCCAGGAGAGGGGGCTGCCTCTGGCGTTTATTGGGGTTACTGCCAGGGTCACCTGCAGATAGAGAAAATAGTTACAAGTCGAACTCAAGAAAAGGGATGTCCTTCTCCCTTCTGACTAGAAAGGCTAATCTCAAAGTTGCTCAGCTCCCATGAGTTTCACTGCAAACCCTTTCTTACAAGGGCTGCTGGGGATGCCTTCCTAAGTCCTAACCCAGGATGGGCGTGAAGCCCAGACCTTAAGGCCGGAACCCCACTCCCCACCCCCTGCCCACACCAAAGAGGCCAGCTTCCTTTCTTAGAGAAAAGGCCAGGCTTTCTGCTTACATGCTCTTACCCACCCCAGCCTCCTGGGGAAGCCCAGCTCTCAGGTCCTCTGGGGAACTTGTGAGCTACTATGGAACTGATGGAAGGGAAGGGCCAAGAGCAGCTTTGTAACGTAATTCCCAATGAAGGGAGGAAAGGGTAAGAGCCGATAAAAATAACCAAGGAAGGGCAGACACAGGATAAAGTCTGGCCACCAAAACCCCAAGGCTCTGGGAGCTCTAGGTTCCATTCTCTTGTCGTGTGCTCTCTAGTCCCTCTGTTCTCAACCCTGGGCCCAGTCACCCTCCTCCCCAGTCCCATCCAGCCCAAGGAGACAGACTGTAGGAGCTGACGAGCAGGGCAACAGCAGAATCAGATCAAGTGAGCAGTCATGTACAAGGCATTAACATTCTCAGACCCAACAATGGCGCAGATTCACCCCCCCAACCCCAGCTGCAGTTTATAACCACTGCCATTAATTTAGCGCTTAAGTGGCAGACACTGGGCTAAACGCTTTACAGACATCACAGCTTCTTGAATTCCTCACAACAACCCTATGAGGTAGGTACTAATGTTTTAGCCCCATTTTACAGATAAAAAAACTGAGTAGTTACCTTTTAACTGAGCAGTTAAAAGACACTTTGGCTCAAGGTCACAAAGCAAGTTAGTGGCTGGGCCAGGATTTGAACCGGGTCTGGCAGACTGCAAAACCCAGGGCTCGAAACCAATGCCCCTTTCTGCCACCTGGCCTGGGTTTTGTTTTTTAACAGTCAAGTCATTACAAAGATGGAAAAGGGCTACTTACAGCAGAAGTACAGAGTACAATGTCCATTTGTCACAAAAAACAAATCTGTATTTTCTCTTACCATTGGACGCTTCAACAGTGAGTTAGCACAGTTCTGAAAGATGGCGTCCCATCAAACATACACTGCGACCCTGCATCACATGGTTTTACAGTCATAAATACAAGTTACGGTACACATCCGCTACATTTTTTAAGAATTGTTTTAAAAGTCAATGTTTTGATTAAATCAAAATTGGCTCACAGATGTTCTGTCCTCAGAAGATATCAGAAAAGTGGAAATAAAGGTGTATGAAGTGGGTAGTGTCCCTCCGTGTTGTCACCTCCTCACATTGTGTGCTGCAGTGCGGTGCTTCTGGCTGTGTAGCGCTCCATGTGCGTGTCTCCTGGTATGAAGTGTGCCAGTGGCCCCACTATGCCCGCGCTTTTGGCCTTGGGAGCGCGCCTGGTTACCCACCAGCAGGTAACTGTGTGCCTCTGAGCTGTTTGGCTGTCTGGTTTTAGATCTGTTTTGGTTTTTTGATTTTTTTTTTGTTGTGGTTTAAGTTTTTTTGGTTTGTTTCTGATCTCCAGTTGGTGCAGATTATGTTGGCAGCCGGTGACTGCAGAAAAAATAAAAATATCAAAACAGAAAAGAAAAAAAGAAGGCCCTCCCCAAACCAAAGGACTTAAAAAAGCAACCCATATGGCGAGGAATGGAGAGAGGATCCTATTGTCTTGGAGGCCCATGGAATCTACTTCAGTCTATGAAACGTTCTCCGAAAAGAGCACCGCTGGCTGGCTGGGAGAGCTCTGTTCTCTGTGTTTCCTACTTCTGTGTACATTCTTGGGTTCAAGTTTGCTTGGATTTTGACTTTTTTTTTTTTTTAATGTTTAATAAAAAAGCAGTGTCTGCTGCCATGTTGCGTTTCTTTCTCTCTTTGTCTCTGTCTGCCTCTGTCTCTGTGCTTGTAGCTGTTCCTTGGAGCGCGGTGTGGTGTTCTTGATGTAGTGAGCTCAAGTCTGCGGCTGTTTCTGGGGACGTGGTGGAGGCTGCATGTTCTGTTCTCTCCAGGAAGAGCTAGTGGTTTTCTACCCTGTGTGTTGGTGAGCAATGTGCAGAGGCAGAGCCGCTGAAGTATGGTTCCTGAGGGGGTGGCGAAGCACCGCCCTCACTCCAGGTTACCTCATCAGCCCTCGATTTTTTTTTTTTGGCCCCAGCCTTGGGGCAGCCAAAGCTGAGAGGCATCAAAACCAATGCACAGCCAGCCCCTGCCACTAGCCCCTGCCGGTCTGCACATCTTCTACTTATGTTCCTTGGAGAAGAAATGGTTGGTTGCCATGTTTCTGTTAGCAGTCATGTAATGCCATTGCCCGCTCTGGTACATTCACTTGGTCACCAATTTGTCTCTGACCTTTGGAGCAGCCAGGCCCACAGGGCCTATTGTGAGGGTCCTGGGGAGTCTAGCCCACCCTGCCCACTGCTTTCCCAGCTGCAAAGGCGAGCAAAACAGGCCTCCCTAGGAGTGGGGCCTCTGCGATGTCAGCAACCAGCCTCCTCCCTCAGCCCATGGCCTAGTCCGACGAATCAGACCAAGATTTGGACGGTCTTGCTGATTTTCAAAGGGGGTGCCGCTGTTTTTCAAAGGCAATCCTCCACCTCTCCCGCCTACCAAAGGCAAACCATTCTTGGCAGACACTAGGAAGGGGGTAGTCCATTTGGGCCCCCTGCAGAGTTGTTGAGTCCCCTCTACAAATGAGGTGTGGCATGTCCGCCCTGGTCCAATCCAGAATGTCTGACCTCCACAAGGTCAGCTTGCTCAAAAGCTCTGCTGCAAAGTCCAGCAGCCCTCATCACCTGCTCCATCTGTCACCCCCACAACCAGACCCTCTGAACAGCAGAGAGCAAGAGGACCATTCCTGGCCCAGTGGAAATGAGTCAATGACCCTAACCAGGCTCTAGAAGGAAAGCAGCAATATCCAACTGGGAGCTGCTACTGGGTTCTAAGCCCCCTGTCAGGCTTCATCCTCAGTGAAGCCATGCTTCCCACCTGGTCCAAGCCTCAGCCTTGACTCTGCACCCTCAGCTCTTCAGAGGGCCCCAGGCAGGACCTGCACAGGTCCCTCATTCGCCCTCTTATCACTGGGGTGTCTTTTTCAAGAACTGACCCCAAGGCCCTCCCATGTCCATAGGGAGCCCAATGGCATTACATAACCCTGAGCCCGGGTCTATGAAGTGCACTAGTCGAGTGAAGGCGAGGCAGGTATGTTTAGAACAAAGTGGCCGTCAGGATTACCTTGTCCACTGAGGTTGGGGTTTGTGTAGTCCCAAGTATCTTGATCATTCTTGAACACATTCAAGCGTGTAGGCTGTAAGGACAAGACAAAGCTTGAGACCAGCCATCCCGTCTCACCTAGAAGCTGCCAAGGAGCAATCACTTCCCAAACCTACCTTTGCATATTCGATCTTCAAAGTGCAACAGCCAGAATAGATGTCAGCCCCATTAAGTGAGGCCTTGGCCCGCTGGGCACTTTGCACTGAGTCAAATGTGAGCTTAATTAAGGAAGGTTCCCTTGTTGAAGCTCTTTGGAAAGGACTTCCAGTTGTCTCAGGGATGAGTTCAAGACAGTACTCAGACTGTGGTGCATGTGGGCTCTGGGGTCAGCTTACCGCCACAGCCTCAGGTGACAAGTCAAAACTCTGGAGATGGGACTGGAGTGTTGCCCATGGAGGAGTGGCCACTGTCCAGAGTACTCCCATGATCTGTACTAGCCCTGACATCATCAGAGATGGTAACACCTCCTCAGCACCACCACTCCAAGCCAAGTCATCACCACCTTCTTTGCCCCAGTTGTCTCTCATGCTGCCGTAACCTCAGAAACATCAGGTTATAATTCCTCCTGAAAAGCCCATTAGTAGCTTCCTAGTGAACCCTGACAAAGCACCACACTACTGTCCAAGATACTCTAAAGGAAACCCTCTACCTTGTGGGCTACTCCATGCTCTTCAAATCCTCATGTCTCCCCTCCTTATCTCATGACCTATGCAAAAGCCATTTACTCTCCACCTGAAATGCCCATTCCTGTCTCCTCATGGAAATAGGACAGCCTTCCTTGGGGACCTGTCCAAGTCTCCTTTTATACTCTTTTCACCATAAATCTCACAATTCATTCTTTCGTTCTTTTTAAAATATTGTTTACTTGTCAACAGATCTTTATTTTATTTACTTATACACGGTTCTGAGAATCAAACCCAATCAAAACCACTTGCTAGGCAAGCACTCTACCACTAAGCCACAACCCCAGCCCTTAAAGTTCACTCTTTCTTAAGATTTTCACTATTACAACATATGTCTGGTTTCTAGTTATCTCTCTAATCAGATCTTGAACTCTATAAAGGCATCTGGTATATGGCGGACATTCAGTATACACATGCTAGGCAAAAAAATGTTCCTAAGCCACACCCTGTTGAGAACCCCACCCCAAAAGCCACCTACTTCCCCATAAAGGATATTCCACCATGGCCTGGACTCCATTCTTCCGGAAAATGACAATTCTCTGGACAGGACCACAAGGATTACAGATAGTATAAAGAACATCCTGTAAAAGCAAAGACAGGCAAGATGAAAGAGTCCTGGGAAATCAGTCTGGCGTGGGGAAGTGACAGGGAGATGAAGAAGGGAAGACACTTTGCAGAGGAGCCTACAGGAATGCCTGCTGACACGCACCGTGGTTATGGAATAGATGGGGTTCAGGATGGTAAAGAGAAGCACACTGTTAACACTCCGGGAGTCATCTGAGTCCCCAGGGCGAGAGATCTTCTGGCTGGTAGAATAATTGACAAAAGCAGGGTGACCAGCGATATAGATTTGGTTGTCGGCTGCGTAGTTCACTGCATTGCAAGCCCCCAACACATCTTCAAATTCTACCAGGGCTTGTCTCTTCTTAGGCATCACCACCACATAGCTGGCAGAGAGAACATAGGTTTCAATCATCTTGGGGGAATGGAAATTATGAGAATGTCTCCCAGTTTTCTTTAAAATGACCCAACCCCAATACTCCATGCCACAGGTGTAGTTTTAAGTCACCCCTTCCTCTGGGACCTCCTTCTGACCTCTCCTCCTCACTAGACTGAGTCAGGTGCCTCCCACATACAAGAGTTTACCCTATAATAGTGCTGAACTCTCTGGATGGACAAGTTTCTGGAAAAAGGAATCTAGGATAATTTTGTTCCCTTTTGTATTCCCACCACCTCACATGTGCCAAATAGTCAACAAAAATTTGCTGCTGAGTAAAGCAATGTTGACCAGAAAGTATGAGGCAGAGAAAAAGAGAAGAAAGGATGTGGAACTTGCTACAAGAGGATCCAAAGTTCAACCCCAGGAGTAGAGATGGTGTAAACCTAGTCAAAGGACCTCAGACCAGAAAGGCAAAATCACTACTTCCAACCAGAAACCAGTGTCACAAAAGCACACTAGGACCTGGGCACAGTGGTACACTGTAATCCTAGCAGCTCAGGAGGCCGAGGCAGGAGGATCACGGGTTCAAAGCCAACTTTAGGAACAGGAAGGGACTAAGCACCTCAGTGAGACCCTGTCTCTAAGTAAAATCCAAAATAGGGCTGGGGATGTGGCTCAGTGGTCAAGTGGCCCCAAGTTCTATCCTCAGAGCGCGCATGTGCGCGCGCGCGCGCGCGCGCACACACACACACACACACACACAAACAAAAAAAAACCAAGCACACTCCTGGTCTTTGGGCCCCGTACCTGATGGGTCCAAACTCCTGCAATGCCTCCACAAGGTCAGCTTCCACCACACCGTCAATCAGGCCCCTGATGTGGACAACTGGGGAGGCAGGGGTTTTGTGGGGGTCATCGTAGTTCTCCTGAAAAAGGAAACAGAAACAACACCTCATTTTGTGACATACAAGATCATAGTCCTCTGTGTTGTTGGAGATCCAGTCAAATAAGTTACGTGTCACCCAGGAAAGATGCATGGGGCAGAAGAGAGGGAGCAATTCAACCCAATCACCCCAAAAGGATTCTGGACCAGCAGAATAACAGCCCTGAGTGGTAGCCACTTGCCCATTGGCTCTAGCTTCTGAGAAAGGGAAAAAGGTGGAAGGGAAAAATCTCAACTTTTACATCCCTCCAAGAACCATCTCTCCTCCTGCTCAATCAAGGAAACACAGAACAGTGGCTTAGAAAGCAACCTAGCAGGTGAGGCTTAAACAGCTATCTGCTGTGGTGTGAACAGACTGTTTTCTGCATGTGCCCCACCTTCTTTGTATTTTCTGGTTGAGCAAACCAGGCACGACTGTTCTCCACCAGTCATCCCCAAGTCCAGCCAGGGCAAAATAGTATGTGCCCTTAAACTTGTGGAAGACCAGACAATTTTGACTCCTTCATGCCTTTTATCGCTCCCACCAAAATCTGCTTCGAGAAATACTGCCTAAGCTGGACTAAGGAAAAAGGGGTGAGGAAACTCAAAGAAGAGCAACTTCAACCCACACCACTAAGTTCCTTCTCAGAGGAAGTGTCTTTCCAGTCACAGAGATAGCAGCCTCTGGGACTCAGGAGCAAAGTAACTTTCTCCTCCATCTCTCCTGGGCTCTGGGCCCAGCCTCCTGTCTGAGAAATCACTGGGCACAAGACCATGGAACAGGGACAGAACTGGATTCTATTTCAGGAACCGACTGCACAAACCACAGGAGACACACCCTTCCCGGTGGTTATGGGTCCTGAGTTCTAATTCCAGAATTGTCCCTCACTAGCTATGTGATGGAATCTCCCTTATCTTTTGCTTGTTTCCTCTCTGGAAACTGGGAATTCATATACCTGCCCCAAACCCACAGAACAGAGATTCCTTAATAGAATGACTTCTGAGCAGGTCAAACAGAGCCCGGGAAGACCGAGCAGAAGCCCTTTAATAACTTCCGCGGATGGGGCTGGCCCCTACCCACAAGGGACAACTGGTGTTTTTTCGGGGGTGGCAGATTTAAGAGGCTGAATCCCTCCTCCCGTGGCCACCGGGGAATATTTGGGTTTATCAATCTCCAAGAAATTGAAATCGTAAGCAAACGTGTCAAGGTTCCAAAGTCTGGCTCAACTCCCAGACAACTAAATCTGCCTCTCGCAAATCTTCCTATTTCCAACGCCCACAAAAATAGGGAAAATATTCTGCGCTGGGGTATATTTTTCAATAAATCAATAACTGGAGGCCGGCAGTCAAGGCGTGACGCTACTGGGATCAGACAGCGATCGGCCTGAATTCCCCACTCCGCCGGGCCGCCGCCCACCCGTTCCCGCTCACGAGATGCCCCCCCCAACCGCCCACGAGGCCAAGCGAGAGAAGCGCGCCTGCGCACCGGGCCACAGAAGAAAATGATAAAGGGGGGGAAAAACGGCCCGGCCGCGTGCCCGACCCCCACACGCTAGCCCGCGGCGCCTGCGCAATACGTTGCCCGCAACGCGAGCAGCTTCCTCCACCCCCTCAACCCCCGCTCAGGATTGCGCGCACGCGCAAGTGCCTGTCCTCGCGCAATCCCCGCCGTTTGCCCAACGCCTGCCCCTCCCCCACTCCCGTCAGCGGCGCGAGGGCTTAGGCGCCTGCGCAGAGGGGCCCCCCAAAATAAATACCCTGAAAGTACGAAAATTTCCCACCCTTCCCAGAGTCTAAAGCCCTAGCCTCACCCCGCCGCCGCCTCCCGCTGCCCCGGCTCCTCCACCGCCGCCGCCGCCGCCTCCGTGCTGGTCGCCGGCGTTGTCAGTCTTCAGCCGTTTAGGAGCCCGGCCGCCCTCACTGCCGCCGCCGTAGTAGCGGCCACCGCCGCCTCCGCCGCCCGCCGCCGCCATCTTCACCATCGCTCCCGACCGCCTCAGCTGCTCGTCCGGCTGCTGCCTCTGCTCCAGCCGCCGACGCCGCTTCTCCGCCCGGGGCAGCAGCCTCCGCGACATGGCGGCGCAGAACCCGCCTCCCCCCGCCTCTCATTGGGGGAGGGACCCGCCCGTCACCCGCCGCCCCCACCCGATAGGGGGAGCCACTGGCCCCGCCGCGGGGGGAGGGGAAGCTTCTGCACGCCTTACACGACTATTGGACCCGGCTCACGCCGTTCTGCAGAAGGGCCCACCCTCGTTTGTCTGAAACACTCCTTATAGGCCAGGGCTTTCTGCCAGTCATTTCTCCAATCCCGCCGCCTTAAAATAAACCCCAACTTGATAGGTCAGATTTCTGGCATTGCCCGGCCTCACCAAGAGCGCCTAATAGGAGCGACTCTCCAACTTTCGGGAGAAGTCCCGCCTCCTTCCCACTTTCGTTGGTTTTGTCGCTAGTCCGTCAAACTGAAAATCTTCAGTCTCCCCAGTCACGACTACCTTCCAGAGCCACTCTGCAAGGAGGCAAGGAAGGCGTTCATTTTTGTCTCTTTGCAGTGGTTACTACAGATGCCTATCTTTTCTGTCACCACCCAATTGGTCAATGGAGAGTGGAAAGAGTACGCTCTCGCTAGATGGTAGGACTACTGATGGTCTCTGATTGGGTGAAAAAGGGAAGCCATAGGCGCTCTTTGGCGCAGTCTAGGAACGGATCTGAGCAAGGACGCATGCGCCTATGTGCTTTTCGGGGCCTCCAGAGGCGGGGCGACTCTTCAAGGAAGCAATCGCGGGAGTATCTAGGGTATTTTTTGGTTGTCTGATGTTTGCCGCTCCGGAAGTCTAGAGCCACAGAGAGGGCAATTCCCTGCTATCTACATTCCCATCACTGTACCTTGTACCTCTTCACAGCCAACCTACTCACGGCCGGTTTTTTTTTTCCCCTTTTTAACTCTGTTCTCACCCTGTCAGTTCGGCAGTCATTTCTCCACCTCTAAATTTGGCCACAGTAACTCCTTTCAGTTCCCAGAAGGGGAAGGAGCTTTCCCACACCTCTCCATCTTTGCCCTTGTGCGCCCCTCTCCGCAGAATACTTTTCCCGCTCTCCCTCCAATAGAAGCTAAGGGTCAACTCCCTGTCGGTGCAGTCAGAGTTCAGCTCCCTACCCACCCGGACCCCCAGGATTTGCCTTCTGATAACTCAAGCCACTGGCTTTCACAGGACGGCCCTGAAGTGGACTCCCGGGATGGTACCCTCAGAGGCTCCAGCGAAGCCCAAAGACCCGAGCTCGGGGGCGGGGCGCCGGAGTTACAGTAGTGGAGGGGCCGGGCCCACCTCCCACGAGGAGGGCCGTGCAGTGACGGGGCTGACCCCACCCCCGCGGGGGGCACTGACGAGCTAGGGGCGTGGCTCAGGGTAGGACGCTCGCTTTGCCTGCTCGAGGCCCGGGGTTCCATCCCCATCACCAAAAATTAAATAAAAAGAAATAATGAGAAGCAGGCAAGTGAGTCTAGGGGTCGTGGGAAAGGCGGAGGACGGGCCCAAAGGTGCTCCGGAACCTTTCCGCCCGGGTGAAGGGGTTCCCACAGTCTGCGCCCTGCGGAAACTAAGTTTGAAATGGGGTCAAGGGCACAGAAAGAATGGAATAGTGCCAGTTTGGGGGACTAAAGTTTTTTGGGAAAGTATCTGAGGAGACCCTAAAATCAACTGCCAAGTCGCACCCGGAAGATCACAAAACCCGGCAGGACTGGGACAGAGGGCGCCACGGGCTCTGGGTCACGTGACGTGAGCGGAGGGCGGGGTCGCGGGCCCAGACGTCAGAGGAATGCGGTGGGGGAGGGGAGGACCCCGGGCCCCTCCCCTCCCCGCCCCCGCGCCCGGCCCGGACGCCCCTCGCGCCGGCGTGCGCCGACTGAACGCTGCGGAACCGGTCCGGGCGCCGCGCGCCGCAGGCCCTCTCCCCTCAGCGCGCGCCCACGGCGGCGACCCAGCGGCCGCGCCGTCTGCACCCCACGCTCGCGGCCGCCGCCCCACCCCCAGCCCTCCGCGCGGACGGCCGCGGGTAGCGCCTCTGGCCAGTGCCCCCGCGCCCCTCCCTGACCCCGCGCCCCAGTCCCCTACCAGCTCGGCGGCGAGCCTGGCCGGCCGTCCGGGATCGAAAAGAGCAGACACTGGGAAGTTTTGGGGGAGGGAGGGGCGGGCCTTAAAGGGACCACGACCTCTTTTCAGCGTGGAAAAAAAAAAATGTGTGCGGGGAAGACCGAGGAGGCCACGAGGCCAGAAAGGAGTAGGAAGAGCACCGGACGCCGCACTCGAACTCCGCGCCTCTTCCCCAGACCCCCACCCCCGCAGGCAGAGGGTCGTCCTTCCTCTTGGTCAGCCAAGTGCCGGGTTGGTTTGTTGGGTTGCGTGGTACAGATGGCCAAACGGACTCGGGTGCAAGTGACTGACCCAAGGCGCCTGGGCGTGTCAGTGGCTGGGCAGGTTTGTCTGACGTCAAGGCAGAGGCATAGCCCGGCCCTGCAGTGCCTGTGTGGTTCTGGGGGCAGCAGTAGAGGTGGAGGTGAGGAAGGCTCCGCGGTCACGGTACCGTGTTCTGATAGGAGGCTGCTGCTTTGGGAAACTGAGTTAGCCATCCGGAGCCTCTGTTTCCCCATCCATTAGGGGCTCAGTCCTAGCACCTTCCCCAGGGTGATCGTGAGGACTGCTTGGGTGCATGGAACAAAGGGGACCTAAGAGGCTTACCCCCATTTCACAGATGACCTAAAACAAGCCCACAGAGTGCGCAGAACAGCTAGAAATTCCACAGCAGGGCCGCCTGTCAAAGAGCAAGTCACTCCCCTTAACTCTGCGCCAAGCGGCCAAGTGAAATCTGAGCTGCACAGGTTCTTGGAAACCCACACCTACCCCCTTTCTACTAGTTTTCCGCCTGGCACAAACACTGCCTTTCCTTTTATTTGTTAAATAGCCAAAGTTCACTCTTGCCTGGGGCCTTTGCCTTAGCTGATCCGCTCACCTGGATGTTCTTTCCCCACTTTGCTCCTTGTTATCTGACCTGCCTCGTCTGGGATGTCAGGTCTTGACCGTTCCAGCCTAGTTAATCTTCACACAGTTTTTGTGTGTGTTTGGGTACCAGGTATTGAACCCAGGGACACTTAACCACTGTGCCTGAGCCACACCCCCAGCACCCCCCCATACACACACCTTTTTTTTGGAGAGGGTGTCTTGCTTAGGCCTCACTAATTGCTGAGGCTGGCCTTGAACTTGCCATCCTGCCTCAGCCTGAGTTGCTAAGATGCCAGGGATGTGCGACCTTGCCAGCTCTCCATAGTTTTAATCATGGCTCCCCACTTAACTACCTTTTTATTCTTCTGCCATAGGACATAGGAACCTTTCCAGACTTTGGGGGCCAAAAGTAAGTTACATAACCCATTACTTTATTCTTTTCTTTTTTCTTTTTTTTGTAGTGGGGATGGAACCCAGTGTAAGGTCCTTACTTAGCATCTGGACAGCGATCTTAAGTGAGAAAGGCTCACCACCCTGTCATACCAACCCAACCCTTCACTGCCTGCATTCTTTCCCGCCCAAGGGAGCATCACCAACCCCACCCTTAACCACTCACATTAGGACACGCCTGGCTCTAATCCCTGAACCTGCCCCATCAAAGTCCCAAACCCCAAGCCTGTTTTGCCTCTCTCCATCTATGGAGAGATGTGCCTTTATTTGTCACCTTGGCAAAGGGAGCCTCCCTCAACGTCTACGCAGACTCTAAACGTCTACTTCAGGCCTCCAAGCTTCTCACTGCCATTGGAACTGAAGATGGCGGCTAAGCGACCTCCTTCTCCAGTGGGCACTTCCCTCTTGACCTCTTTCCTTGTTATAGGCCTTTGGCTGATGCTCACTGCCTGCGTCTTTAGATTTATTCAAGCCAGATTCAAAGGATCTCTCCCCAAACCATGAGCCAGCTTCTGTCACAGGTCAGCATCGCCTGGCTCCTCCTGACTGTCACCATTGCCTCAGTGACACCCAGTGCCCCTAACAAGGGTCCAGATGCCGCCCCTTCCCAGCAGGAAGAGGCTACAGAAGATTGATCTATGTCCCTGTCCCTTAGGGGGCCCAAAAACAAAAATAAAGGGGGAATGTAAAGTCCTTGCTTAGCATCTGGACTGCCATCTTAATTGAGAAAGGCTCACCACCCCCTCACACCAACCCAACCCCTAACCACCCACAGTAGGACCCGCCTGGCTCTAATCCCTGAACCTGCCCCATAAAAGTCCCAAATCCCAAGCCTGTTGTCTCTCTCCATCTATGGAGAGATGGCCTTCAGCTCTGACAAGTTACCTCTCCTGTGTATCTATTTCTCGCTCACCTATCTCCTGGTTCCTCACTTTCCTTTCACCCAGGGCCGAGGCAAGCCCCCAGCACCAAGCTGTAGCCCAGCCCTTTATTTTATTTTGAGTCAGGGTCTTGCTAAGTTGCTGATAATGGCCTCAAACTTGTGATCCTCTGAGTCGCTGGGATTTAGGTGTACATTACATTTTGGATGCTTTACATTTTGTACATTGCATTTTGGTTAATGGCATGCATACCCCACAGAGGTCCCATAAGAAGGTCTAGCCTAACAATGCCAGCCATCTTCATGGTAAGTACACTGATGTTTGCATAATTCCTGGGGCCTCCCCTGCTTAAGTGAGGCTGCATTCCTCAATGACCCTCCCTGCAGGCATTCAAGCATTTAACAGTTGTTAATTGAGCCCACACCATCTGGGGCAGGTGGGTTAAAACCGTCAATGTCAACGACAGAGCTAAAATCAACACTTCGGGGATGACTTTCGATGGACAATAAATGGGGAAAACTTGTGAGATGGCGGTAACTGCTGGGAAGAAAAATGAGGCGAAAAGGACCCGGGGTTGTGTGAGGGCAGTGTGCGCTGCTCAGAGGGGTCCCTAGGGGAGGCTTCTTTGGGAAGGTGACATTGTGGATACTGGGAAAAGAGCGTTCCAAGCCCAGGGACAGCCAGTGTAAAGACCCTGAGGTGCCAATGGGCAGGGCCATGACTCCAAACCGCTCTTGTGGGGCTCACCTGTGGGGCTCAAAGTGGCTGGTGCCCAAGCCCCCGGGTTACTTTGGCTATTGTCACCAGTGTGAGACACCACGATGAAGTACTGCTAGGGCTATAACTCAGTCGTAGAGCATTTGCCTCAGATGTGCTGAGCCCTGGGTTCAAGTCTCAGTACCACAAAAAAAGTTAATTAGGCAACAACAACAAAAGTTAATTTGGCAATACATGTACGTGATGCAAACATCAAACAGCAATCAAACATCAAACTTGGAATGATCAGCCTCCTTGCCTGTCCTCATTTCTCTCCCAGAGGCAGCCATTGCTACCAATCCCTGAGAATTGCATGGTTGGGCAATTTTGTCACATGAACGTCATGGAATGTTCTAACACAAACCTGAATGGCATGGCCACCTACACACCTAAAGTATGTGCAGTGCCTATTGGTTCTTTGTAGACCAAAGAGTGATTATGTGTGACATTGACTGTACGATACCCTTTTCCATATTTCATACAAATGTTTCTGGTCTTTGACTTTTTTTGGAGGATCATTTTGTATTTGTATATAAAGAACTGCTTCATTATTTGTTTTTTGTTTTCACTCTTAAACAATCTTATAAACCAAAGCATTGCCTTAAAATTGTAACTTAATGCCTCTAGATATTCCCCACCCACCTTAAAAAATAAAATATTAGTGTCTTTGGGCCCTTTTCCTTGTCTCCCTTGAATTGCCTTGCCATCTCTGCACTCAAGGGGGTGACCACTAAGCCAGGCATGGCAGGGTGCACGGGTAATCCAGGGAGCTCTGGAGGCTGAGGCAGGAGGATCACCACGTTCAAAGCGAGCCTGAGCGACTTAGTAAGGCCCTAAGCAACTCAGTGAGATCCTGTCTCTAATTAAAATATAAAAAAGGGCTGGGGATGTGGCTCAGTGGTAAAGTGCCCCTGGGTTCAATCCCTGGTACCAAAAAAAGGGGAAAAAAAAAAAGGTAACCACTGTCCTGAAATTTGTCTTTATAACATACTTGCTTGGGCTGGGGATGTGGCTCAAGCGGTAGCGCGCTCGTCTGGCATGCGTGCGTCCCGGGTTCGGTCCTTAGCACCACATACAAAAAAAAAAACAAAGATGTTGTGTCCGATGAAAACTGAAAAATTAATATTGAAATTCTCTCTCTCTCTCTTTAAAAAAAAAAAATAATAATAATATACTTGCTTTTCTTTATGGTTTTATTACAAACCTTTTTTTCTTTATTGTTTAATTTTTTCTGTTCAGAGATCTCATAAAATGGAATCACATTGTTTGTATTATATATAAATATGTTTATGTTTATATATAACAATAAATATAGTATATTCAATTATGAATTAAATTATCAAATATAAGTATATATTATAAATTATATAAAATTATAAATATAAGTTAAATCATTTATATATAAACATATGTATTTTATGTTATATATGTATAATAACTTATTTATAATAAATAATAAAATATATTTATACGTAATATTATTTATTTCATGCAAATATACATTCATATGTTGTAAATATGTACATAAATATAAATTTTTTTCCCTCTCTTTTTTTTTGTTTGGTGCCCTAAATTGGACCCAGGGTCTCATAAATGCTGGGCATATGCTCTATATCTTAGCCCTTTTTCTTTTTTGGTACTTGGAATTGAACCCAAGGTTGCTTAGCCACTGAAATACCCATCCCCAGTCCTTTTTATTTTTTTACTTTGAGACAGGGTCTCACTAAGTTGGTTAGGGCCTCCATACATTGCTGAGTCTGGTCTTGATCCTCCTGCCTCAGCCTCCAGAGCCACTGGAATTACTGGCATGCGCCATTGTGCCTGGCTCCGCTGAGATTTGTCCAGGGTGGTTGAAATATCTTTTTTAGGGCTGGGGTTGTGGCTCAGTGACAGAGCGCTTGCCTAGCACATGTGAGGCCTTGGGTTCAAACCCCAGCACCACAAAAAATAAATAAATAAAATAAAGGCATGCTGTCCATCTACAACTACAAAATTTTTTTTAAACCCTTTTTTGTTCACTCATTTTTGTTATTGTGTATTATCCCACTGTAGGTATGTAACACAATCTATTCTGGCAGTGGGCTAAATAGTGTGTAGGGGGGCATTTCCTAATTATTTGGCTATAAGAAAAAAAAAGCTCTTTGCCCATTCTTAGTGAGGCTTTCTAGTGAGTACGACATGTTTCCAGCCAGAGTCTATGAGAAAGTCTTTTTCTTTTTGAGCATTACTTAGGCTTAAACCCAGGGGTGCTCTACCACTGAGCTACATCCCTGGCCCTTTTTATTTTTTATTTTGAGACAAGCTCTTACTAAGTTGCCAAGTCCTCAGATTTGTGATCTTCCTGCCCTGGCCTCCCCTGTGGATTACAGGTGTGGTGCCCTTGCACCTGGACTTCTTTACTGCTGAGCTACTTCCCCAGCCCGGCTTCTTTTCAATGTCTGCATAGTTTTTCTTGCAAGATGTCGTGTAATCTACTTTGTGGGTGGCCATGGGGGCTGTTACTAGGCTTTCACTATCACAAAGAGAACTTCAATGATCGGCCTGATATCTATCTATCAGTTTTCACATTGGCAAATGTATCTGTAGGATAAATGCTGCTTCAAAGAAGAGGTACAGTTTATTTAATGAATCATATTATTGTTTATTATCACTTCTTTCTCGGTTGTTGTTTTTTTCCTGCTGTTATTTTTCAAAACTTATCTCCCCCCACCCCTGCCTTGACACTGGGGATTTGAACCCAGAGACACTGTACCACTGAGTTACAGCCCCAGTTACCATTTTTTTTCCTTTTTGGTACCACAGATTGAGCCTGGAGGTGCCTAACCACTCAGCCACCTCTCCAGTCCTTTTTAAAATTTTTCATTTTGAAACAAGTTGGTTAGGGCGTTGGTAACTTGCTGAGGCTGGCTTTGAACTAGCAACCTCGAGTCTATCCTAGGGGTCTGCCTATTGTGGACTTTCAGTGTTCCTGGAACCCTACACTACATGACCTTTTGGGTCTGGCTTCTTTTACTCGACATGTTCGCAAGGTCCACCACATTGTAGGATGTGTCACTGTGTATTTTTTGAGGCAGGTATTGGTGATTGGATGCAGGGTGCTTTAACCACTAAGCCACAACCCATGCCCTTTTAATTTTTATTTAAGGTCTCAGTAAGTTGCTTGGTGCCTTACTAAGTTGCTGAGGCTGGCCTTGAACTTTCGATCCTCCTGCTTCAGCCTCCCAGGCGGCTGGGCTGACAGGCGTGTGCCATTGCGCCTGGCTATTTTATTATTTTTAATTTTATGGCCAAGTGATAGTGCCCTGTCAGGATATGCCATATTTTGCTATTGATCAGCTGGCAATGGTCACTTCTTCACCCTCTCAGCTCTCAGCTTGCTGCCTCTCTCGCAAGAGGCAACACTTGTTTTTGTTCTAGGTGATTTCCTCATCCAGGTAAATGGTCACTGGATCTCTCTAGCCTCTGTTCCCTGACCTTTCCTCTAGTGACTCTGTCTTCCCCCAGACCCTCCCTCCCACGGTCACACCTAGACCTCATCTCAGCAGCCCAGCTTTCGCAGAATCTCTGTCCCTGTATTTTGATCTCTGTCCATGACAGGTCTTCTCAATTCCTTCTCTTCAGAGGCTCGGTTCCAACAAGGCCCTGGCCTGTCACCTTGCCCCTGCTCCTCCTCCCCTCCGCCCCTCCCCACCATACTCGGCTGGCAGAACCTTGATCTTCGTTGGATCTAAGGCTCCACCTACTGCTTGCCTGCATTTGTGCAGCTGAATGGACAGAGAAAATGTTGCCACATAATTTTTAACTGGCCTCATCTTGAATCCATTTCACTCACTTTGAGGGGACCCGCAATGCTGCTCAGTGACTTTGCCCCAAGTCCCTGGTCGCGGGCCTTGGGGGTACGATATACCACACCTTCTCCTCCAACCTCCAACAGCTTCTTCCCCATCCTCACTCCCTGCAGTGACCTTCTTCCTGCTTCCTGCCAACCTCCCACCACATCGGATCCCCTTTCTTTCGCCCTCTCATTCCACCTGCCCGCCAGTGCCAGGCCGGCAGCCATGTTCCCACTGACTGATGCTGATGGTCTTATTGTTCTCTTCCACTATTCAAGAAATTGGTTCTCAATGGATTCAGAGACCCAGGAGAGAAATGTGGCAGGTCCCCAAAGCAGAAATACTCTGGCTTCCTCCATCTCTTCCTGCTCCACTTCCTCCTCCTCCACTTCCTCCATCATTCTCTTCCTCCTCTTCCTCTTCACCTCTGCAGTTTCCAAGCAGAAATAGCTTCAAGGTCTCAAATTGAAAACTCAACCAGCACAGTGGTTTATGCCTGTAATCTACTGTGGGAGCCTGGGGAGGCTGAGGCAGGAGGATGGTGAGTTCAAAGCCAGCCTCAGCAACTTAGCAAGGCCCTAAGCAACTCAGTGAGCCCCTGTCTCTAAATAAAATACAGAAAAGGACTGGGGATGTGGCTCAGTGGTTGACTGTCCCCAGTTCAGTCCCTGGTCCCAATAAATAAATAATAACTGTACAATTTGGGGGCTGAGGGCTTAGCTCAGTGGTAGGGCAGGCACTTCCCTAGCATGTGTGAGGCCCTGGGTTCCGTGCCCAGCACTGAAATTAATTAATTAAGTTGTACAATGTGAGGAGTTTTGACATATACTCCTGTAAAACTAGTGCCACATCCAGATGGCCATAAAATAATGAAGCTATCCATCACCCTAGAAGTTTCCTCCAGCCCCCTTGTAAACCCTCTGTCCCCCACCCCCTGACACTCACTGACACTTCCAGACATCTGCTGATCTGCTTCCTGTCATCAGGGTGAGTTCATGTTTCCCGAATGCAGTTATACAGTGTGTACTCCATGTCTGACTTTTCCATTCAGCATAACTCTTGAAATTCATGCATGTTGAGGTCTATAAATAATTTGTTCCTTTTTACTCCCAAGTACTAGTTTATTACATGGCTATACCACAGTTTTTCAAGTCAGGTCAATTGAGGGTTTTTTTGTTGTTCTTGTTGTTTGGTTTTAATTTTTTTTGGTACTAGGGATTGAACCCAAAGGTGCTTTACCACTGGGCCACATCCCCACACCTTATTATTTTTTATTTTGAGACAAGGTCTTGCTAAGTTGCTGAAGCTGGACTCCAACTTGTGATCCTCCTGCCTCAGCCTTCCAAATAGGTGAGATCACAGGTGTGCATCACTAGCCTGCAGTTTTAAATTTTTGATGTAGTCCAATTTTTTCTTTTGTGGCCTATTCTTCTGAGAACTTAGCCAAGAAATTATGGCCAAAGCCAAAGTCATGAAGCTTTCTCCCTGTGATTTTCTGAACAAACTTTTCTCCTAACCCCATGCAGTTCACTTAACCCTGTGACACCAGATGTGAAGGGACTTTTTTCCACACACCAACTCTGTAGCGGATACCAATGGGGTGTCCTATAATTTAACTCAATTCTGACACTATCCACCTGGAGAGAGCATCTGATCCCACAGGTTGTAGGCTCAGTACTACAAGCCAGCGCCCGCTTTGGATGCCAGTCATGAGTCCCAGGTTGTCACCTGTACTTCTGACCAACCATGCGGGAGATTCCCATGATCCGCTCCTCAGAACTGATGGATTTGCTAGCATGGCTCACAGAAGTGAGGGAAGCAACCGACTAATTTTTTATACAGACAGTCCCCAAGTGACTGATGGTAACTTAGTATTAGATGGTAACTTTCACTTAGAATTTTTAAATTTAATTTAATTTTTTAATGCTGAGGATAAAACCCAAGGCCCCCAGCATGCTAGGCAAACACTCTACCATTGAGCTACACCCTCAGCCTGATTTTTTAATTTTATACTGGTACAAAAACTATGTGCATTCAGTAGAAACCATACGTTAAGATTTTTTTTTAAATTTTTTTTATTGGTTGTTCAAAACATTATAAAGCTCTTGACATATCATATTTCATACATTAGATTCAAGTTGGTTATGAACTCCCAATTTTACCCCAAATACAGATTGCAGAATCACATCGGTTACACATCCACATTTTTACATAATGCCCTATTAGTAACTGTTGTATTCTGCTACCTTTCCTATCCTCTACCATCCCCCATCCCTCCCCTCCCATCTTCTCTCTCTACCCCATCCACTGTAATTCATATCTCTCCTTGTTTATTTTCCCATTCCCCTCACAACCTCTTATATGTAATTTTGTATAACAATGAGGGTCTCCCTCCATTAACATGCAATTTCCCTTTTCTCTCCCTTTCCATCCCACCTCATGTATCTGTTTAATGTTAATCTTTTCTTCCTGCTCTTCCTCCCTGCTCTGTTCTTAGTTGCTCTCATTATATCAAAGAAGACATTTGGTATTTGTTTTTTAGGGATTGGCTAGCTTCACTAAGCATAATCTGCTCTAGTGCCATCCATTTCCCTGTAAATTCTATGATTTTGTCATTTTTTAGTGCTGCGTAATACTCCATGGTGTATAAATGCCACATTTTTTTTTATCCATTCATCTATTGAAGGGCATCTGGGTTGGTTCCACAGTCTAGCACTTGTGAATTGTGCTGCTATGAACATCGATGTAGCAGTATCCCTGTAGTACGCTCTTTTAAGGTCTTCAGGGAAAAGTCCAAGAAGGGCAATAGCTGGGTCAAATGGTGGTTCCATTCCCAGCTTTCCCAGGAGTCTCCATACTGTTTTCCACTTTAAGATTTTTTAAAAAAAATTTTTTAGTTGTAGTTGGACATAATACCTTTGCTTATTTACTTATTTTTATATGGTGCTGAGGATCGAACCCAGCGCCTTGCACATGCTAGGCAAGTGCTCTACTGCTGAGCCCCAGCCCCATACTTTAAATTTTGAATTTTGATCTTTGCCTGGACTAGCCAGGTGCAGTAAGGTGTAATCTGGGGCAGCAAGCCACAGCTCTGAGTCTGCCCCGTGACACCAGAGGAGACATCACTGATGTGTACCACTGAGCCACATCCCCAGCATATTTTGTATTTTATTTAGAGACAGGGTCTCACTGAGCTGCTTAGGGCCTCACTTTTGCTGAGGCTGGCTTTGAACTTCAGATCCTCCTGTCTCAGCCTCCCAAGTAGCTGGCATATGCCACTATGCTCTGCAACCCTCAAGCTTTTTAGCTTTCAAAAATGATTGCAAGGGGCTGGGGACATGGCTCAAGTGGTAGCGCGCTCGCCTGGCATGCGGGAGGCACTGGGTTCGATCCTCAGCACCACATAAAAATAAAATAAAGATATTGTGTCCACCTAAAGCTAAAAAACTAAATATTAAAAAAAATGATTGCAAGTCTGGGTGTGGTGGCACACCGCTGTAATCCCAGTGGCTCAGGAGGCTGAGGCAGGAGGATCACAAGTTCCAGACCAGCCTCAGCAACTTAATGAAGTCCTAAGCAACTCAGAGAGACTCTGTCGCAAAATAAAGTAAAGGACTGGGGACTTGGAAGCAGTTAAGCATGCTTGGGTTCAATCTGAACAAACTTTTATCAAAAAATGAAAAATAGGGCTAGGGATGTGGCTCAAGCGGTAGCGCGCTCGCCTGGCATGCGTGCGGCCCGGGTTCGATCCTCAGCACCACATACAAACAAAGATGTTGTGTCCGCCGAAAACTAAAAAATAAATATTAAAATTAAAAAAAATATATCTGGGAGGAGCTGTAAATCTAGCTCAGCAATAAAGCCCTGGGTGGCCTAGCATGTGTGAAGCCCCAGGTTCAATGCAATTGAAGTATAAAAAAAATCGTGAAATTCTTTATTTCCTGGTGCATCTTTTTTAGTTGACAACTAAATGACAGGATTTTGATCATTATAAAATGTAAAATTTTAATTTTCTAAAACCTTTTTATGTGACACATAATAATTATCCATAGTTATAGGGTACAGGGTCGTATCACAACACATGTCTATAACGTGTAATGATCTGATCGGATAACTGGCACATCTATCATCTCAAACATTTGTCATTTCTCTATGTTGGGAATATTGAAATTGAGCTATTTTGAAATATAAAATTAATTGTTGCCAATCATAGTTATCCAACTGTGCAGTAGAACATTAGAAGGGATTTCTCTTGTCCAATTTTCACCATCCTCTCTCCATCTCTTCCCCCTCTATCAAATGGAAAATCTAAATGGCAGTGCATTTCTGGTAAGATGAATTCAGGGGGCTTTTCTTTTTTTGTGTGTGGGGGGTGGGGGTGCCAGGGATTGAACTCAGGGGCACTTAACCACTGAGCCATACCCCCAGCCCTTTTTTGTTTTTTATTTAGAGACAGGATCTCACTGAGTTGCTTAGTGCCTCACTATTGCTGAGGCTGGCTTTGAACTTGAGATCCTCCTGTCTCAGCCTCCTGAGCTGCTGGAATTACAGGCGCACACCACCGCACCCAGCTGAGAGGGCTTTTCTTAATTTTCCTTCTACCTGTGGATGAATGTCCCTGTTGCTACAAGGAGACTGAATTGAGCCTCCATTGGACTCCTATTTTTCTTTTTTATATACTATTAAATTCCAGTGACCACTGTTACAAATGAATACACTTTTGGTGGCTTAAACCAGTAGACATATGTCAGGTCCAGTGGTGCACTCCTGTAATCCCAGGGCTCTGGAAGCTGAGGCAGGAGGATCATGAGTTCAAAGCCAGCCTCAGCAACTCAATGAGACTCTGTCTCTAAATAAAATATAAAAAAGGGTAGGTGGGTACTGGGGCTGTGGCTCAGTGGTAGAGCACTCGCCTAGCATGCGTGAGGCACTGGGCTGGATCCTCAGCACCACATAAAGAAATAAATAAACAAAATAAAGGTATTGTGTTCATCTATGAATAAAAAAAGAAATTCTTCAAAAAGTGGGGGGGCAGGGGATGTGACTCAGTGTTTAAGCACCTTTGAGTTTAATCCCTGGCATAAAAACAAACAAATACTAGACATGTGTTCACTCACCATTCTGGACGTCAGAAGTCTGAAATCAGCATCTCTGAGCCGGAAGTCAAGGTGTCAGCAGGGCTGTGTTCCATCTGGAGTTCTAGAGGTGCCTTGGTCCCTTGTGCCTTTCAGCTTCTGGTGGCTACAGTATTCCCTGGATCATGGGATCACTCCAGTCTCCAAAGGCAGCACCTTTATTTTATTTATTTCTATGTGGTGCTGAGGATTGAACCCAGTGCTCCACCCCTGAGCCCCAGCCCCAGCCTGAGGCCAGCACCTCTGAACTGCTCTCTGCTCTGGCTTCACACCACCCTCTCCTATTTGTTGAGATCTCCCTCTGCCTCCCTCTTTCATGGTTGCGTTTGGAGCCCACTAAAACCGTCCCAGACTCCTCCCATTTTAAGATCCTTACCATCACTGGGTGCAACGGTTCACACCTGTGATCCCAGCAGCTGGGGAGGCTGAGGCAGGAGGATTGGGAGTCCAAAGCCAGCCTCAGCAATTTAGCAGGGCCCTAAGCAACTCAGCAAGACCCTGTCTCTACATAAAATATAAAAAGGGCTGAAGATTAGAGTTGTGTGACTCCCCATCTGGTTCAGTATGAGTTTTAAATAGCCAATAATTTCACTGGTTTTAGTTTTTTTTTTCCTCTTCTTTCCTTCTCCCCCCCCACTATTGTTGTGCTAGGATGGAACCCAGGAGCCCAGGGACTGGGGAATGCCAAGAAAGCACTCGACCACTGAGCTACACCCCAGATTTTGTTTTAATTTTTATTATGTAGTTGATAGAAATTTTAGAATTACATTCATAGTTTATATTGTATTTCTACTGAAAAGTGCTACTCTACGGGGACAGAAGACAATTAACACAAAAAGTGAGTATATTGTGTTCTATGGTAGAAATAACCCAGGGGTGCTTAACCACTGAGCCACATTCCCAGCCCTTTTTAAAAATATTTTATGTAGAGACAGGGTCTCACTGAGTTGCTTAGGGCCTTGCTAAGTTGCTGAGGCTGGCTTTAAACTCTTGATCCTCCTGTGTCAGCCTCCTGAGCTGCTGGATTTACAGATGTGCAACACCATGCGTGGATTATATGGTACATCTTGAGGAAAAAAAAATAAAGAAAAAAAATTGTCGTTGCTATAACAAATCACCACAATCTCAATGACTTGAACAAGTTTATTATTTTATAGCTCTCTAGGTCAGAAGTCCAGAACAAAAGCCGAGTTCCTTCTGAAGTCCCAGGGGACAATCCATGCCTTGTCTTTTAACTTCTGGAGTGTCCGCCTTGGTGTCCACATCACTCTGATTTCTACTGGCATCATTGCTCCTCTGACTCTCCCTCTACCTTTTTTTTTTTGGAGCTGGGATTGAACCCAGGGCCTTGTGCATGCGAGGTAAGCACTCTGCCAACTGGGCTATTTCCCAGGCCCCTGTCTCCCTCTTATAGGGACCCTTGAGCCAGCACACTGCTAACCTTCTCACATCTGTCCTTGATGTGAGCACACCTGTGATGTGTTAGGTAGCATATTCACAGACTGGGGGGGGGATTAGGTTGAAACATCCTTCTGGGGTGTCATTATTTTGCCTATCACCGAGTCAGGTGGGAGTAGACATGGTTCTACAGAGGGCTGTCAGGGAGAGCCTCCCTGAGGTGACATCTGCGTGAGGACCTGGAGGGGAGACAGGGTACACTGCGGTTATTAGGGAAGGGCACTCCAGGAAGCAGGAACAGCTCTTGCCAAGGCCCTGAGGTGGCCATTCCCTTTTCCTGGGAACCCTTCTGTCTTGCTGTCCCTAATCCGCGCACTGTCCCAGCCGCCTTTGTATCTTGCTTGAGGAGTAGAGAGGGTCTGAGACGGCTAATCATCAGTGGCCCCTGGCACAGTAGCGACTGCCCATGGCTCCTCAAATGGCAGGTTGGCCTGTGGGGGTGCAGGGAGCCTGAGTCAGAAGGAAAACAGGTCCCACTCCCGCCTCCTCCCGCATCCCAGACTGGCGGTCACCTGAGCTCCAAGTGGGTTCTGTCCGTGCAGCGTGCGCCTGCGGTGCCACTGGCGAAGGGAGTCACGGGCCTCGGAGCTGAGCCCCTGGGGTGCGCGGCCCGCGTCAGGCTGGTAGTGGGCGATGTGGTGCAGCGCCCCAAACCACGTGGTCAGGTAGTACCCGGCTGGGGACGAGAAGGGGCGGTCAGCCGCCTTTCCTGCTGAGCAGGAGGAGTGTATCTGGGCCTTGGTGTTCTGGAGATGGGGACTCACCCTCTCCCCGTAGCTCCTCCGGATCCAAGAGCTCCATTAGAAACTCCACGTCCAGCTGTGTCTCCCCAATGTGCGGACTCCAGATCAGCTCCTCGGTCAAGGCCGGCAGGAAGGCGTCGGCCCCCTGGGGTTCTGGGAAAGCCAGAGGACAGGTCCTGAGGTGGCGGGGGCTGTGGAGACATCTCCCATCCGATCCCCAGGACCGCGAGACCTGGCTGCCACCCCACCTTGTCCAGTATGCAAACACCTCCTACCAGGACCGCCACCCTGCCACCCTCTTCTTCGACGTGCGCACAGGTGCATCCTACCTGGCTCCCCCAGCCCTCAAGCCACTGCACTCCCAGTTAGACGCCCACGGCTCCTTTACTCCTTTACCTTGGTTGTCGCCGCCCGCCAGGCCCGAGTACACGTCGCTGCACACCTCCAGCAGGAGCGCCACCTTGCGGCGCGGCGCGCATGCGGCGTGCAGGTGCTCTAGGCGCGCGTGGATGCGGTTCCGCAGGGAGGGGGCGGGGCTTGGACCCTCAAGCCCCGCCCCCTGAGCACCTGGAGGCCCCGCCCCCACCCGCAGGGCTATTTGCCGCCGCCTCAGTCGCCTTAGTTCCTGGGCGCGGAGCGTGCGGAGTCGCGTCCACAGTGCAGGCTTCAGCGGCTCCAGCACCGCCCGGCAAACGGCCGTCTCCACAGCGGGACCTGCGGGGCGTGGGGCGAGTGAGGACAGGCCACCCAGTTGATCCACTATGGCAGGCCGTTACCCCTCCCTAGCTTCTGGTCACCCACAGGGTAGATAGAGGTGTGAACACGTGCCTGGGACAAAGCGTAGGGCTGTCCACGCACGTGTGAGATGGTGCGTGGGGTGCACAGGTTCTTTTATTTATTTGCTTTTTATTTAGAGACAGGGTCCCACTGAGTTGCTTAGAGCCTCGCTTTTGCTGAGGCTGGCTTTGAACTCGCGATCCTCCTTCCTCAGCCTCCCCAGCTAGGAGGGCACCACCCCGCCCGGTTGGTGAACGGGTTGTGACTTGCAGGAAGGGGCAGCGAGTGGAGAGGAAACAGGTGTGCGCACCGATCAGGAGAAAGAAGGTGGATTCGAACACATAGGTAGGGCCAAGTGAATGCGCACCTGAGGCCGTGGGGGTTCCCTTCCAGCCCTCCCCATTACCAAGATCCTCGTCCTTCTGGGGGCCCCCCAGGCCCCTGTTCCCAAAGACGGCTCTGACATCGGGGTCTTTTGACAAGTGATCCTGGAGGTCAGTAAGGAGGTGCCGCACATCCTGCAGCAGCTCGGTGGCCGGGTCTCCTGGCCTGTGGGAACCCACGCAATCCGAGGTGAGGCGGGCCCGGAAGCCCCGGTACTGCCTGGCCACGTAGCTGCTCCGCGCCCTGGCCAGAGCTCGGACGTGGACAGTGAGCACATCCTCCGGGGCTTCCACGTCATCCTTGTAGGGGTCGTTGTCCTCATCCTCCTCCTCTTTCTCCTCCACCAGACTGGCCAGAGCCGGCCCAGGAGGGCGCACCTCTGGGCTGAGCGGCCCTTCCACCCAGGAGACCCGGTGCTGGACGGGGTTCCTGGTGGCTGGAAGTGAGGAGAGGGTTGGGTTCCACAGAGCAGCGGGAGCAGCACCCTTATCTCTCCCAGGGCCCCAGCTCACCTGGATCATGCCTCTGGGCAGTCTCTGGCTCTGTTGTTTGGGGGTTCTGCTCTGTTCCCCAGCTTCCATGAGTCTCCAGGTAGAGCTGGTTCACCACAGAGAGCACCCTCCCTGAGGGGTCACCTTGTACCCTGCCAACCTGCACAGAATCTGGAGACCAGCACAAGTAGGTATCCCAGGTGTCTTGGGGTGAACCCTGGTCCCTTCAGAGCACCAGGAGACTTAGTCCTAGCCTTCATCACTCTAGACCAAGAATGGAATGCCGCTGGGTCCCTCCTTTTCCAATTCTGTCCTCTGTTAGGACTCAGGAGTCCAGGATCCCATCTCTGCCTCCCTAAAGGACCCCCAAATCTAGGCCTACAGCTCTCTCTGATCCCTGGCGTTGTCCTCCTTCAAACCCAGTGATCTGGTCCCTCAAGTCCAGTCCCTGTGGAGTAGTGGGCCAGCAAGGCCACCCGCCCTTCTTTACCTTTGTGTTTCTCTCCGGGCGCCAGAGTAGAAGAGGGCAGGAGCAGTGTTTTAGGCAAAACATCCCTGAGAAAAGAGAAGAGAACTACAGTGTCCATCTTAAGGACAGTCCCCCTGAGCCCCTATGATGGGTGACCGGTACCTGCTAGCTGATAAGAAGGCCAGGAGGTGGGGTAGGTCTGGCATGCAGAGGTTGGAGGTCTCCAGGGACACACCTGGGGGCAGGAATCAGTAGGGATGAGAACAAAGAAAAAAAGAAAAAAAAAAAAAAGCAACAAAACTGGAGGGTTGGCAGATCGTCTCTCCTGGGACTCTCTACCACCATCCCTGCAATCTACCCCCATTGCAGAGGCCTTCAGAACAGGGACATCAGGGACATTTCCATTCCTTAGAGTCCCCATCTTTTCCTCCCTCTTGATTCTTGCATCCCGCTGATGCCACCAAATAGGATTCAGTCATCAGACAAATATTTAGGAGACAAATTCACTGGCTTCCTGTCTCCTGTGGTGCATTTTCAGTGCTATGAACAAAACAGAGTGATTAAAATGACTGGGACCATCTTAGCTCTGGTGGTCAACAAAGGTTACATTTCTGCAGTGGCCCAAAGGACGGAAACTAAGTCCACTCCAGGGAGACCCAAAGCAAACAAAGGCCCTGCAGTGGGAACACTTACCATGCTCAAAGGGCAGGGCATGGTGGGACCAGAGTGCAGGAGGGGCATTAACGAAGAGGTTTCCATCGCACAGCGTCTTGTAGGCCGCGATGAGAGGCTTAGATTTGTATCTAAGTATGTTGGGTGGTATTGGCAGGGTTGGAGGAAGGGCTGTGCAAAGTGCAAGTGATGTCTGGGAAGACCACCCTGGTAGCTGTGCTCAGAGTGGATTTCAGCAAGACCAGAGCGGGTGTTTGGGTCTGTAACAAAGGCTCAGTCTATGGTGGCTTCAACAGACATTTATCCCTCAACATAACTAGACTACCGGGCAACAGGTGATGGGGGCTCAGACTTAGGTGTCAGGGTCAGGCAGGGTGGGGCCGACTTAGGAGATATTCTGGAATGAAAGCTGACAGATCCTGGGGATACATTTGGACTGGAAACCACAGGTAGGTGCCTCACCTCCAGGCAATTTCTGGATCCTGTAGGTGTTGACTTCTCCTGGTGAAGGTCCTGTCTTCAACACCAGGACTTGGCTGGGGTCATGTCCCGTGACCAGGAAACTCTGGGGGCGGGGTGGAGGCAAAGGTCAACTTGACAAGCGTATCTGTAGATATAAACTCTCCCCCTACTCTGAGTTCCATGTGGGTGAGACTGGTTCCCCCAAGCCTCAGGACGTGGGACCGTGACTGCTCTCTGCCTACTTTTTGGTTCAGGGCATGTGACCAAGCTTAGCCAGTGGACGTCTTCCACGGGAATTTTGCTGAAGCACTTTGGAAAACCTCTCTCTCTCTCTCTCTCTCTCTCTCTCTCAATGCTGGGGATAGAAACCAGGGCCTTGCGCAGGTTAGGGAGCATGCCACCCCTGAAACACATCTTTAGCTCAAAAGATCTCTTTTTACACTGGGGTTGCTAAGTTGCTGAGTTGGTGGGATAGATTCCTGGTCTGGGGACTTTGTCACCATCTTTGCCACCACAAAGACAGTGTCCTCCTGAGGAGGAAGATGTGATAGACCCTGTTAGTTGTCCTTTCCAAATCTAGCCCATATTCCTCGCAGAACTCCTTGTTCAACGCATCAGCATGCCGAGCCACAGGAAAGGGCGAAGGATCTGACTGGAGTGGCTCTTAGCTTTGACCGTATAACTCCCAGGTGAGCTTGTCCCCCCCTTACCCCCTGCTCCCCCAGCAGTGACTGAACTCGGGGCCTCGTGTATGCTGGGCAAGGGCTCTACCACTGAGCTATCGCCCCCGCCCTCCAGGTGAGCTTTTATTTATTTATTTATCAGTTACCACCAAGCCACATCCTCCCCAGCTGTTTTTTCTTTTTCTTTCTTTTTCTTTTTTTTTTTTTTGAATTAGGGTCTCACTAAGTTGCTGAAGCTGGCTTTGAACTCGTAATCCTCCCGCCTCAGCTTCCTGAGCCACTGGGATTGCAGGCGTGTGCCACTGCACCCGGCCAGGTAGATGTTTTTAAATATTGCCATCTGGACCCAACCCAGGTATTCTACCTTTGCTTTTCCTGGTCAAAAAGGGAAAAAGAAAGATACAGACACATCTGGGAACTCCTTTCTTCCTGCCTGGAAGACATGTGGGCTGGGCCTGGGGAATCATGGGGGAAGTCCTAAAGAATTGCAGAGCAGCTGGCCTTGATGTCACTGAGCTGCTGGCCCAGAGTGGCAGCTGCCTTTCTAGTTATGTTGAGGGATAAATGTCTGTTGAAGCCACCATAGACTGAGCCTTTGTTACAGACCCAAACACCCAGAGTTTCCACCGTTGAAAGCAAAGCCAAGAAATGGGAGGAGAAGAAAGCCATAGGTTGTCTGAGGCTCAGAATCCAGACCTTCCAGAAGATACTTTTACTTCTGGGTTTTTTCGTTTCTCACAACCAACAGGGTCCTGCCTGGTGGTCCCAAGTGTCATGGGAGGGTCCTCAGCTCTGAGACTCACCCCTAGTGGCCACAGCTCCACCAGGGCCTTCGCATCATTGGCATCCAATTCAGGGACCTGCCACACACCACGCGTCCTCTGCAGGCGAAGAAGTGGGGTGCCGAGGACCCCTAGAGGAGTCTTGCCTGCTCCATTTTCCTGTGGCAGGACCAGCCCATGATGTACGGAGTCCAGGAGGTCAGGGATCAGAAGTGGGCAGTGTGACATGGAGCTGGGTCAAAGGTGCAGACAGGGGCAGCCTAGGGACAAAGGGTCAGAGACGGGGCTCAGGGTCTCATGGGGATAGAAGATAGAAGGGATTTATAGGTTTGGGGGCCAGAGATGGAGACCTTGGCCCTGGCAGCCCTCACCTCTCCCCCTGGTGGGAGCCGTGGAGGCCATGTCTGGCAGGACCACCTTCAGGGTATGGGAAGCCAGTGAGCCATGGCCTGGACTCTGACAGGGAGGGAGATATGGCTCAAGGCTGCTCCCCACCAGTATAGCAGGGACCCTGACCATTCAGAAAGGACTCCAGTGACCACTAACTCCAGTGCCCCAGGTTTTAATTCTTTAATTGCCGGATGGTGGAGAAATCTGGGGATCCCAGAGAAAGACTAGTGTCATTGGTGTGGGGAGAAGACCCACAACAGAAGCTATTTGCCAGGTGGTTGGGAATATGCCAAGATTTTCTCAACTGCTATAGCCGTGAAAATGTGGACTGACTGAATGTGGACCTTGCCAAAACCCAGGGTCTGAAAGAGGTCTCTGTCCCTAATGCAGCGACATTTGTCCAATGTAAGACCATGTGTCCTCTTCTCCCTTCTCAGACTATGGAGGGGCCCTACAATATTTTTTTCTGAACCTTTTCTCTCTTTTTTCGTACCAGGGATTGAAACCAGGGGCACTTAACCACTGAGCTACATCCCCAGCCCTTTCTTTGTATTTTGTTTGGGGACAGGTCTCCCTGAGTTGCTTAAGGCCTCTAAGTTGCTAAGGCTGGCTTTGAACTTTAGATCCTCCTGCCTCAACCTCCCGAGCTGCCGGGATTACAGGCATGCGCCACCAGGCCCTGCTCAACATTTTCTTGTAAAATTTTCAAAACTACAGAAAATCTCAAAAGATTTTAAAAATGTTTTAGTGCATCTGAATGCCCACTGCGGGGATCCACTGTGAACATTTACCCCTATTTGCCTTATTACACATCTGCTTCTTAAGCCATTAATCCCTCCATCAGACCCCAGCAGTTTTTTTTTTTTCTTTCAGTACAGGGGATTGAACCAAGGAGCTACATCCCCGGCCCTTTTAATTAATTTATTTTTTATACATTTATTTATTCACTTTTTATGTGGTGCTGAGGATCAAACCCAGTGCCTCACATATGCTAGGCAAACGCTCTACCTCTGAGCCACAACCCCAGCCCCCTGGCCCTTTTGAGACAGGTTCTCACTAAGTTGCTGAGGCTGGCCTTGAACTTGTAATCCTCCTGCCTCAGCCTCCCAAGTGCCTGGGATTACAGGCATGCGTCACTGTGCCCAGCTAGACCCCAGGTACAGAGTCCAAAAGGGCTTATCCCTCAGAAGAGCACTTTTGAGTATTTCCCTGTAGCAGTTCCAGGAACAGGAAAGGAGAAAACATCACTGAGCTCAGGCCTAGAGTTAGGTGCCGGTGCCCCAGGGAGGGTGATGAGCACGAGGGCCCTGCTGAGGATTCCCTTCCCATCTGAGGTGGTGTGTGACAGACAACCAGCAGCTAGGAGAATGAATCGACCCACTGACCCAGAGCCCAGGTTAGGAAGGAGGCGGGCAGGGGCAGGTGTGTGCGGGGTCCAGTAGACGGCAGAGAGGGTGAGGCCAGGAGGCGGTGTCCCCTGGGAGGGGGAGGATGTGGGTGGTGGAGGCCAAGGTTGGGTGGGGGCAGCTGGGGTGCAGATGCCAGATGCTGGGTCCCTGGGGGCCCTACCTGTTTCCGACGGGATGCCTGGGGTAGCAGGAAGTGAAAGTGTCCTCTAGAGAGGAAGCTGGGCAGGCAGGGGGAAGAGGCGGGGCTGGGGGTATCTGAAATCAACCTTCCCCCCTCTTTCCGGGGGCTCAGGGCTTAGGAGATCGGACACTGAAGGAAGGGACTCTGACAGGTTTGGAGGCCAGAGCTCAAAGTCAGGAGGCCCATCCACCCTTAGGGTCCCCTCCTGGCACCCCTAGCTGTTCCTCTGAAGAGCCTGGAGAAGTCTGTGTCCTTAGTGGCTCAGGATCTCACCCCACCCGCTGGCTGCTTCAAGTACCCCCAGAAAGGAACACAGAGACCAGACAGCTGACGATTAGTTGGTTTTGGTTTTTTAATTTGTCTCCAAACAAACAACATCCTCTGCCCATCCCCACGTGGGCAGTGGGTCCCAAGGGGAGGGGGCCCAGCACCTACTTTGGGAGTTGGAGGCGGAGACCCAGGAGCCCTATCAGGCTCAGACCCTCCCCAACCACAGTGGGAGCTGTACTGGGAGGACCACACCCCGGTCTAGGGTAGGTTGGGTTTGATCTACTTGGCCACAGGTCCCTGAAGCAGTAGAGAGTGAGGGCCCTTGGCCCCCTTCGGTGACAGTTAGAAGTCTGGGGGCACCCCTGGCCTCCTGGGAGCAGTTAGAGGTTAGGGAAGGCTGCTCCTTAGAGGTCCTGGGCTGTTAGGTCAGGCTGCTTAGGCTTTGGCTTTAAGGGGATGTTAGAGATTTGCTGGGATAAAGTGGGGTGTGGCTAGGACCCCAGTTTTAGGAGGGAGTCATTAGGAGACTGAGGGGGCGTACGGCTCTCCCCAGAAAAGAGCTGTGAGTTAGAGGGGCCAGTGCTGGTTGGGGCTCTGCTGTCCCAGAGGGTCTGGGTGTCCTGCCTGCGAGTCGGGGCTGTCACTAGGGCTTTTCCGGCTCTGCGGTCCTGGCCCCGTCCTTGGTAGGAGGTGGGGACCTCCTGGGGGAAGCTACGGTGTTGGGGTTGGGGGCCCCTGACCCAGACTGGGCATCTATGCTGGCGTGCTCCCTCCGAACGAGGTCCTCCAGCTCTTTCTGCAGGGCAGAGTTGGCAGAAGTCAGAGGTCACCACATGCCAGAGGGTCAGAGGACGCGTGGGTTGGGTGGGGTCCAAGGACTGGGAACAGGGTAGGCTGGGGTCCCCCAGCCCCTCACCTTCCATCCGAGGAGGTCAGCGAGGGCCAGGCAGCCCTGGTCACAGTCACCCAGCCAGGCCACGTCCCTGCAGTGCGGGCAGGACAGTCAGCGGTGGCCGAGGCCAAGGCCTCTGCTGGTTCTTGTGGGTCCCTGGGCCTTCTGCCTCCCTCCCCCGGCACTGTCCCTTAAGGGCTGGCGCCCCACCGGCCTCACCTGTAGGCCTTCTTGGAGTCGAAGTCCATGCCTCTTCCCAGGCCCATCATCATGCCCAGGAAGGGGTCCGTCTGCAGGGGAGGGGAGACTGAGGGCACAGCCCCGGGGCCAGGTGCCTGGGCGGTGTCCCAGCTCTGGGATTTGGGTCAAGTGACTGGGCCTCTCTGGGACAGTCCTGGCACCCTGGGGAGGGCTGCAGCGCCACACACCCTGCCCTGCCCGCAGGCGCTGCCGCCACGGATTCAACTGGGTCGAAAAAGGTTTTTAAAAACTGCGTCTCCACCGGACACGTCCAGTCCCATTTTCTTGTCGTTATTCCCTAAACAACAGCCCCACAGCAGCGCTCCCCAGCGCTGACACGGTGATGCGTTCTAAGACACCTGAGAGGACGGAAAGTGCCCAGGGACGAGCGCAGGCCCTGGGCAAACCCTTACCACTCTACATAAGGACTCGAGCCTCCTTGGATTCTGGTAACCCAGGGGGTCCTGGAACAGTCCCCCTGGGGTGCTGGGGACAACTGTCCATGCTGGGAACATTATGTAGCCCACGGGATGCTTACTCAGGCCTGGCAGCTGTGTCCCCTGTCAGTCAGGGCGACACCCCTCCCCGGGAGGGCACGAGGCCCAGCTGGGGTTCCCCGAACCCCAGGAAACAGCTGGGGGGGTGGGGCAGCCCCGCCTGCGCTGGCCTGTCGCCACAGTCGCAGGCCCTGGGCCTGGCTTCGCACATCCCCTGGGCCTGACTCTTGGGTCCCAGGAAGCACTTCACTCCTCTTTTGTGGCTTTAGCAGGTTTGAGGTGGGCTCTGTCACTTGCTTGAAAGGGTCCCGAGTGACCCAGAGCCCTGTGGAGTCCGGGCAGCTTGGAACGTGACCGCTCCAATTCTTGACTCCTGAGTCCGAGCTGAGCAGCCCCAAGGCCTGGGACTCCCCAGCTGGAATTCTCTCGGGGACCTGTCCCCTCCTTCTCAGAAAGCCAGCGGGAGGGAGGCCCGCAGCACGGGAGGAGGGGAGGAAGGGCGACCGGTGACCCACCTGGCCCGTCTTCTCCTTGTTGATGAGCAGGCGCGGGGTGGAGAGGGGTGCCCTGGGGGCGGAGGGGTGGTCAGGCTCTGTCCTGGCCCATCCCCGGCCGTCCCCCCACCTGACCCCCACCTACTTGCTGACGAGGGAGGCGAAGGGCTGCACCTGCAGGGAGGTGCCCATGATGATGAGCAGGTCCACCTTCAGGAAGTCCTGCGCAGAGTGGCAGTGAGTGGCAGTGAGCTCGCCTCTGCTCATCCCGCAGCAGGCCCCCCACAGGTGGCTGGGAAGAGACCTTCCCCGCACAGGGGAGCAGGGGCGGGGACACTTACTGACTGCATGCAGGAGAAGAACCGCGCCGGGAGGTTCTCGCCAAAAAAAATGATGTCTGAGGTGGAGACAGATGGACGGACACAGAGACAGGAGGACACAGTGACACGGAGACAGAGAATATAGGCAGGAGGGGAGGCAGACCCGAGGCTGGGGGTGGAGTCGGGGAGTAGCGGGGACGGCAGGGGGACAGAACCCCAGTCTTCCCAGGACGGACGGGGGCACTGGCTGGGGAGCAGGAGTGGCCGGGGCTGGGGCGGGCAGGCGCGGCCTCTGGGAGAGGTCAGCGGGGCGCAGGCTCCCTGGCCTCGGGCTCACCAGGTTTCACCACACTCTGGCACTTCTCGCACCGTGGAGTCACCTCCGTGAAGAGCTTCTCTGGCAGGAGGGACAGGAGGAGAGGGACATGAGACCTGGCAGGGGCTGGGCCGCCGCCCCTCTGTCCCTCCTCACGGCCAGCACGAACACAACATTCAGAGCAGGGTTTTGATGGCTGTCACCCCGGCCACGGGGACCCTCCTGGGATGGCTGCCCTGCTCAGAAAACACCTCCCCTCTTAGAGAAGGTCCCCGCCATCCCCAGGCGTCCAGGGCGGCCCCAGTACCACTGCCCACAGCTACCGAGTGAAAACCCCAACACAGGAGCAGACACAGCCTGCCGGTGCCCGCCTGGGGAACTGGAGGGAGCTCTCCCAGGGAGTCTTGGAGGACAGCCCTACGTCCCCCCTGGGTCACAAAGGCCGGGTGACCCCCAAGCCTGGTGGCAGCAGAGAGAGGGAAGGACAGGCACATGATCCCGGGATGGGACAGAACCTTAGGGCCAGCTGTTGCCCATTCTCTGTGACAGACCCCTGTCCCACCCCTGTGACAATCACCCTTTTGCTGTTTATGATTAGGAAACAGGAAAGCACTTCTGTCCCTTACACCCCACACACTGGATGCATTTGTTCAGCTATTCACTTGTTCATTCCACACACTCGTTCAGAGCAGGGTTTCCATGGCTGTCACTGGGGCTCTTTCTGCACCGACCACATGCTGTTTGTGGGTGATGCAAAAGATCCCGCAGCGAGACATAAAGGGGGTGCTGTGCATTGTATGTCGCCCCAGCTGCGTGCCCAGGGGCAGTCGACTGGCATCTTCTCAGAAAGGCCACCCCCAGTGGCTCTGCCACAACTGCACAGCTGTCCTGATGTGCTGTGGACACCGAGGCTCTGTTAGGTCAGCATAGAGAGTACCAGAAATGGCTTCCCCCGGCCTGACGGTGGCTTCTCTGTCCACAATGATGTCAGACATAGGCTTGCCCTGGCCTTCAAGATGTGTGGACTGCTCATTATTTTTCCTGGACCCTGTCCCCACATGAACAGGGATGACAGCCCCAGCGAGCCTGTGGTCTGTCCCCTTGCACCAGCCCCAGCCCTATCCCTCCAGGCCTGCCCCCAGCCTCCCGCGCCATGGATTCTGCTTGTGCATCCACTATGGCAGTCAAAGAAAGCTACCAGGTAGCTGTGCGACTTAGATGAATAAAACATTTAACAACACTAGAAGTTCAAAGCTGGGTGTGGTGGCACTTGCCTGAAACCTTAGCAGCCTGGGAGCTGGGGCAGGAGGTTGCAAATTTGAGGCCAGCCTGGGCCACTGAGTGAGAACCCCTCTCCGTACAAAGATAAGAAGGGTGGGGTGCAGTTCAGTGGGCAGGGCTTGTGAGGCACACGTGAAACTCTGGGTTCCATCCCCAGAAACGCAAGAATTAAAACATAGGAATAAACCTTTTGGGCTGCGGTTGTGCTCAGTGGCAGAGCGCTTCCCTAGCAAGTGTGAGGCACTGTGTTCAGTTCTCAGCACCACATAAAAATAAATAAAAAATAACAGTCCATCAACAACCTAAAAAAAGAATCCACCTGTAATCACAGCTATTCAGGAGGTTAAGGCAGGAGGATCCAAGTTTGAGGCCAGACTGGGCAACTTAGCAAGACCTTGTCTCAAAATTTTTAAAAAAAGGGCTGGGGATACGGTGGCACAGGCCTGTAATCCCAATGATTTGGGAGGCTGAAGCAGGAGGATCACAAGTTTGAGGCCAGCCTCAGCAACTTAGAGAGACCCTGTCTCAAAATAGAAAATGAAAAGGCTGGGGATGTGGCTTAGTGGTAAAGCACCCCTGGGTGCAATCCCTACTATGCCCCCCGCCAAAAATTTTAGTTCCTCGGTTCCACTAGTCGCACTTCAAGGGCTCAGCAGCTGTGTGTACAAGTGGCTGCCTATGAGTGTGGTCACAGCAGGTGTCCCTCATCTCACAACGTTCTGTTGGACAGTGCTGTTCCCGGGTGCAGCTGAATTTGCCTCCATGGGCCTTTCATGGAGGATGGGGTCAGTGCATTTAAAAGGACACAGAGCTAGGGTTTTGTGACCACACAGAACAGGCCATGTGACCGCATAAGGACCGTCTCTGTGTGACCGAATCTGCTCTGGAGCCGCGTGCGTGCACCATGGCCTGGCTGTACAGTTGCCACCACCTCACCCCCCCACCCCTGGGGCTGGGATCATCTGCTGAAAGAGCCGGAAGAGCTGAGCAGGACAGAATGGCTGCCCACGACGCGGAGACCCTGTTCCCCTGTTCCTGCGCTAGGAGTGGCCAGGCGGGCACCTGGCGGCGGAGCTCTGGCGCCTCACCTTTCATCCAGCTCAGCGGGTACTCGCGCCTGCACAGGGGGCTGATGCAGTGGGAGGTGTAGAAGGTGCCATGGGCCTCCACCAGGTCCTCGGGCTCCAGCCCTGCCACGCGCTCCAGGGTGTCTATGTTCTGGAAAGAGACGGCGGGGACGTGAGTCAGGGAGCAAGTGGAACAGTGGGCACAGGCCCGGAGAGGGAGAAGCCAGCGGCAGGTGAGTTTGGAAACTGTCCTGTTCATCCAGTGGGGCCAACAGTCGGGGTGGCAAGCCAGACGTGGGCTACTCAGGAGACTGAGGCAGGAGGACCACAAGTTTGAGGGAAACCTGGGCAACTTAGCGAGACCCGTCTCAAAAGCAAAGCAATAAAAATTCAAAACAGTCAGAGGATGGGGATTGGGCGGGGGTGGGACGAAGACTCAAAAGGCCACACCCCCAGCCTCCACCAGCTCATAGGACATTTTTCTGCAGATTCAGGCCACTCTGCTTCCGATTTTCAGTAATTTGGTTAAGAGATCCAGGCACTGTACTGATTTTTGCGAGAAGTTTGGTGAAATAAACGTGTGAATCTCTAATGTCTGTTGGAGACGGAGCCTCCTCAGTTGTGGTATCCTTGTGTAGTACCCAACCTGGACATCCGTACATGGTGGCTGGGCCATACACTGACATCAATAAATGAATCAAGAGGGCTTATTTGGTTTGAAACACAATGATTTCTTACCTGGCAGGCATTATGGTCTGTTTCATAGATGACATGTTAACCTATATTCTTTTAAGGCATTTTTGTATGAAACTGGCCAGAATGTTCTCTCATTTTTCTTGAAACGACCAACCCCAGTTCCCATTGACAACTGCTGTTGAGGCAGGTGCTGATGAAGGCCACCAGAAGATGTGACACAGGGATGGCTGGTCACGTGCAGCCTGCGGCTGAACTTACAAGGTCTCTCAGACTCTGTAAACCATGGAAAGGGGTTCCTTTCAAGGGCAGATGGCCCGACTCCCCTCTCAGCTCCCTGCAGTGATCAGCTTGTCCCCATAACATGAGACAGGAACCACTGTTCCCAGACCCCTGGCGTGTCCTTGCCCCACGCTGTAATAGAAATTCTGCTTTTGCCTTTGGCAACTGACTCAGTCTACTGTCTGAGTCCCTAGTGAGTGAGTGCACTGTGTGCTTACAAATAGCTAATTAACAGATCCAAGAATTACAGCAGCCACCCCCTTATCCGTGGGGGGGATGTTTCAAGACCCAGAAGATGACTGAAATTTTGGATAGTGTCAAATCCTGTAAATACAAATGCTTTTTAATTTATGATGAAGCTGTGTTCTGATAAGTCTATCATACGGTGAAAATAACCTAGGTGGAGAGGGCACTGTGTACCCTGCTGGATGTCACAGCTGCACCCAGGCTCTGTACAGCACTGGTCATTTCCTTCCATGAGCATGAGGCTGACCAGGAGCTGCAGCTTGCGATGGCTTGCTACCGCCGCCCAGCATCACAGCTTTGCCACACAGAACCAAAATTAATTTGTCTTTCCATGTTTTATGTCCTTGTGTCTCTCTGCATCATAACTCTGGCATTTGGGGGTCTGTTAACAAATAAAATAAGGGTTACATGAACCTGATAATCAAGATGACTGAGTGACTAACGGGAAGGTAGCATATACCATGTGGATATGCTAGATAAAGGGATGATGAATGTTCTGAGCAGGGTGGAGCAGCACAGCTTAGAATCTCATTATGCTACTCAGTGGAAAACTGACGAACTGTTTATTTTTGGAAATTTCCATTTCACATTTTTGGACTGAAGTTGAAAGCAGGTAACCTAAACCACAGAAAGCAAAACTGAAAACAAAGGAGCACAACTACACCTCAGTACCTCTGTGCTGTTCCTGTACAGCACTTTTGATACAGAAACAAATTAACAAAAGGAACAAGGCTGACCTGTAGGTACTGATATGATCTCTCCAAGGTGTTACAAGGTACAGAAAAACAAAGCTGTGTGTATAGGATGTGGAAACATAGTCATGTGCCCCTTAGAGACAGGAATATGTTTTGAGAAATGCATTATTAAGTGATCATGGAGTGTACTTGCGTAAACTAGGATAGCTATAATGTCGCTATACTATAATGTCACTAAGGCTATGTGACCTTTTGGGGAGGGCTGCTGGGGACTGAGCCCAGGGTTCACAGGTAGTGAGCATGTGCTCTACTACTGAGCTACAACCCCAGCCCTTTTTCTTTTCTTTCTTTCCTTCCCTCCTCCTTCCTTCCTTCCCTCCCTCCTTTCTTTTTCAGGGTCTTGCTATGTGGCCAGGCCACCGCACCCAGCCAGGCAATATAATCTTTTTTTTTTTTTTCCAATTACAATTTTGGGGGGGGTACTGAGGATTGAATTCAGGGGCACTCAACCACTGAACCCCATCCCCAGCCCTACTTTGTATTTATTTAGAGACAGGGGCTCACTGAGTTGCTCAGCACCTGGCTTTTGCTGAGGCTGGCTTTGAACTCGTGATCCTCCTGCCTCAGCCTCCAGAGCTGCTGGGCTGACAGGCGTGTGCCACCGCGCCCGGCTCAGGCAGTCTTATGGGGAGCAGCCAGTGCATGAGCTGCCATTGCCACCTCCGGGAATGTTCATTCTTCTGACATAGTTGAAAATAAGCCCGTTCCTTCACAGTGCCCCCCCACACTGAACTAAGTTTAGATTAAGGAGGGTGGAGTGGGGGCTGGGGGCTCTCCCCAACTGTGAGGTTTGTATTTAAATCTGAAAATAGGGTGAAGTGCTTGCAGAAGGAGACTCAGCCTGGGGTACAGCTCAAGTGTCTGCTGACATACTCCCCCCACACCTAACCCCGCCACAACGGCTGCAAATACTGAGGGGGGGGTGCTCTACCACTGAACTACATTCCCAGCCCTTTTTTTTTTTTTTTTTTTTGAGACAGGGGGCTGGGGTTGTAGCTCAGCGGTAGAGCACTCACCTAGCACAGGTGAGGCACCGGGTTTGATCCTTAGCACCACATAAAGATAAAGTAAAGATATTGTGTCCACCTACAACTAAAAAATACACACAAACTGAGACAGGGTTTTGCTAACTTGTCCAAGTTGGCTTCAAACTTGCGACACTATCTCAGCCTCCTGGTTAGCTGGATCACAGGCATGCCTCACAGCCTGCTCTAATTTTTGCTTTTTAGCTAGACTGTTTACCATTTGTGCTTGATTATTGATATGATCTTAGGATCACCTGGCTATCATGCACATTCTAGATATCTTATCTTTATTTCCTTTTCCTCGTTTTCTGCCTTTTTTTGGAAATGCAGTTTTTCTTATTCCACTTCATTTTTTTTGCTGGCTTATTTGCTACAACTGTTTTGTTATTTTAGTGGTTGCTTTGAGGGGGTGGGGTGGGGGGTGGCAAATGGTGGCCTCCTGACAAAATCCAGCCAGCCACCGGCTTCTGTTTGGTTGTGAGCTAAGAATGGCCTTTTACATTTTTAAATGTTTTTTTTTTTTTTTTAAATCAGGATAATGATGGTACAGGGCAAGTGAAAGTTATAAAAAATTCAAGTTCCAGGCTCCATACATCAAGCTGCACTGGGATACAGCGAGGCTCCCTCATCTCCACGTTGCCTGGGGCTGGCTGCCTTTACTCCACACCGGCAGAGTCAGGCCAGACCATCACATTTGGAGACAGGGTCTTGCTAAGGTGCCCAGGCTGGCCTTGAACTTGTGATCCTTCTGCTGCAGCAACCTGAGTAGCGAAGAATCAGCTTTTAAACAGCATGAAGCTGCTATGTGGGTGTGGACATGGAAGGTTCTTCCAGACAAGGGCCCAGTGGAAAAAACCAAATACGGAGCTTCAAGCGCAGCGTGAACACGGTGTATGATTCACGAGGCCTCGAAGCTGTTTGCTGTGGAGATCACGGTGGCTTGAATGAAGGTGACAACTGTCCTAATGTGTGAATGGCAATTGCGCCTTGAGCTAAATATAGCCTTGCACATAGCTCCCAAAGTGCTGCGTCATCACAATCGAGAAGGAGCCAAAGATGGCGTGTTCCAGAAAACTGGGTCAGTGACTCAAAAAGGGACTGAGGTGGAAGAAGAGGACGACAGGAAGCATTCCATGAAGCATGAGAGTGGGACATTTTTTCCCCACTCTTGATATATTTCATATAATTAACCATTTAAAATCTCTATGTGGAGTTAGATCCGTGCGTTAAATATCACAGGCAGGAAGCTGGGCACAGTGTGTTTCCTGTAGTCCCAGCTACTAGGGAGGCTGAGGCAGGAGGATGGATTAGCCTAGGATTAGAGGCCAGTCTGGGCAACATAGCAGGACCCCATCTCAAGTAAATAAATAGTTAATTAGATTTTAAATCGCAGGGAGCAGGTGGGTGCCTGTGAATTTCACACCGACCCACACATACTCATGTGGGCGTCCTGGTGAGAAGAGCCCACAGTGGAGCGGCTCGGATTCAGAGCTGCGTTTTGCCTGTGAAGTGACATCAGTGGCTAAGCTGAGTGGCCCTCACACGTGACTTTGATGGAGGCCTCAGTTTCTCCTCCTGTTGGATGAGTAACTCCAACCACACCAGCTGCTCTGGCCAGGATCTTTCTGCTCAAACCCAGGCTCCGTGGCCAGCTGTCCCTGCACCTGTCTGCCTGGTGTCCCAGCTCTAACCCCTCATGCCTCCCAGTCCCCCAGCCGCCCACCCGCCTTCCCCTCTAGGAAGAGGCAGCAGGCGCTCGGCTCAGAACTGGTGGCCCTGACTCTCCTCCGCCCCTGGCACAGACAATCCGGAAGCACCTTCACAACCTTCATACCCACCCCCTTCTCCGTGCCCCGGGGCTGGCCTCGTCCTCTCCTCCAGCTTGGTCTCTGTGGCTCCTCCCTGCGCCCTCCCCCCATTGGTCCCATGAGCCCCCAGGGGAGCCTGCCCAGACCCTCCATGGCTAGTCTCAGGGGAAAGGCTGCAGCTCCCCCGTGACCCACAGACCCGTGTGATCTGCCCTCCTCACCTCCCTGACTCTCTCCTCCTCCTTCCCTCAGGGCTCACTCAGTCCAGCTTCTTGGGGTTCTTTGTGCACTAAACGCAGTGCCCCTCTGGACCTCGGCCCCTCCCTTTGCCTGGAACCTCTCCCCTAGTAACCCCAAGGCTCCTTCCCGCTCCTTAACAGGTTTTGCTTAAATGTCCCCTTCTCCGGCAGCCCTGTTGACAACAGCACCTCCACCACTAACCTCCTGATTCTCCTGATTCTTCTCCCTTTCTAAATGTGCCCCTGAGACCTGTCACCATCTGACACACTAGGTCTGTGACTTCTCCATCTTGTCCTTGTGACCTCCCCCCCCCCCCACAACATGAGAATATCAGCTGGAGAGAGGCAAAATTCCTGCTCTGTTTTCTGGCACTGGGTTGGCACCAGTGAACACCCTTAAAGAGCACATGGCTTATGCTGGGTGCAGTGGCGCATGCCTGTAATCCCAGCGACTAGGAAGGCTGAGGTAGGAGGATTGTAAGTTTGAGGCCAGTCTTGACAACTTAGGGAGGCCCTGTTTCAAAATAAAAAATAAAAAGGGCTGGTGACGTAGCCAGTGGTAAAGTACCTTTCGGTTCAATCCCCAGTACCAGAAAGGAAAAGAAAAAGAAAAAGCAAGCACTTGGCTTCAAGTCAGTTCTTAGTATCATGTCCTGTGAGTAAAGTGGACTCTCTGAGTCAGGTCTGTCCTAGGCTTGGACAGCTCCTGGAAGGAGGAAGTTATGCCGTCCCCGCTGCCACCACAGCCCCCATCTACTTCATTTAAGCAATTTGGACCCCGCTTTTAAGCATTCATGCTCCCCCTGGTGGCAGTTTTTAAGACTGCAGGTGCCAAACTGGGTGCTGAAAGATGCCTTTATATACCTTGCAGTGCTGGGAATCAAACCAGGACCTGGCACCTACTCAGCAAGGGCTCTGCCACCAAGCTGTGTGTCTCCAGCCTTTTTAAGCTTATTATTATTATTATGGCATTTTAATTTCTTTTAAATATAATTGACTTTTTTCAAGCAAAGAAACAGAATCAACCTAAGGATGTGGTCCTCCAGGGATCTAAGGCAAGTCTTGAGATCTTCAGCAGAATGACCCTACAGTACCAGGTGCTAGAAATAAGGTTAGACACTCTAAATAGCAACCACTTATCTTCATTTTTCAACAGGGAACAGCCCAATGTCCAGTCTTTAAAGGCCTGGCACATAGAACATCTTGATCTACAAAGGATAGAACGACCCAAATCATATGCAGGCCAACCTACTGGGAAACAAGCCCAGAGCTGGCCCAGGATTGGGTATCAGAGATGGTGCTTATACTTTGAAAACTTACCTGCGACTCAAAAAATTCCTGGTTTCTGACACTAAGAAATAAAGTAAAAAATATTTCAGATGGATCCATACTAATGTGATTTTACAGAGGTCTTCCACCAGAACGTTTTGGTAGAGTTAAGAGTAGGGGATAAGAGCTTTTGATACTTTAAAAATAAATTACTTAGTAACTAAGAAATTAGACATACCTCAGTCTTCCATTTGCTACAATAACAAGTTGACAAAGAAGATTATTTAAAAGAAATGCTCAATCTAAAGAGGAGGGAATGGTAACACTTTCCACTACAGAATAACCTCCTCTTTCCCAATTAGCATTGCCATTCTTCCATGATACAAATTCATCTGGAAAAACCTGTTGAGTTTTGCCAGGGCCAGATGAAAACACAGTGTTTCCTAATTAGCTAAGGAAGCTCAGTGAACATTTTTGGGATGGACCCACAAGCTCTGGCTACTATTCTGTCAAACATCTGCAAACTACATCATTCTTCAGCCCTTAGCCATGGTTTCTGTTCAATATCTCAAAGCTGTGTTCAATTCCACTGTGACTTGTCTCAGGGCTGAAGTGAGTGTTAGTCATCAAAGTCTGGAATGTCATCATAGGAGTAACCCCGGTAGCTTTTAGGTGCACAGTAGGCAGTGCACAGATGGTAAAATCCTGGCAGGAACACCAGCATGCCAATGACCAGGACAGGAACGCCCGGTCTACCCCGCTCCTCGCTTTAGCTAATGTAGCCTGATAGCAGGAGGGAGCCTCTGATAATGAGAAAGGTGCCAATCGAAAACAGCACAGTGGCAAATGCAATGGCCTTACAAGGGACCTTAAGAAGGCTTTTCTTAACTGAAGGTCAGAGGTCAGTGTGGCCATCATCTGGCTGGAGAGCCTTGAGCACTTTACTTTACTACCAGGGATTCCAGTAGCCAGATTAGACAGCGTCAGAGCACATGGAAAAACAGCTACAGTCCAAGCACCCGCCAAGACTGGGGCTGGCAGGGACCCCACCCATGGCTACCAGATGAAGCGTCCCAGGCCTCATGGCACAGCCCCAACCTAACTGCTGCCCCAATGAGAACCAGCCTGTCCCCAGAAGTTCTGAACTTGTGATCCTCCTACCTCAGCCTCCCAAACTGTTGGGATTAAGGCCTGTGCCACCACACCTGACCATGACACCTACTTGTATTCAAGTGTTATATCTCTGTTTTACAATTTGGTGTTTGAGGTATGGGTTAGCGTGTGTGCACACTGCTACAATACATCATGTAATTCCAAACGTACTGATAAAACAAAGATAGAGGCACAGACATACGTGACTGTGTAAGACTCCACAAATCTCGCGGAGTAATCAGAAGGCCTCAGTGTGAGCCACCCTTGCCAAGTACCCTGGCACGAGGAGGCCCTGGGTTAAACCTCTGACCTGTGCACACCATGGCACATTTGATGCCATACTTATAATTATGCAAATGAATAAAAAGTGCCACTTCCTTAAGGTAAAATGTCCACCTGAAAATTGTCACAGTGATTTTGCCAGCTCTAATCACTTCGGTGTCATCTGCTGGAAAGCTCTTAAAACAAATAGGAGCAGGCATGGTGGCGCATACCTGTTATCCCAACAGCTCGGGAGGCTGAGGCAGGAGGATCCCGAGTTCAAAGTCAGCCTTAGCAACTTAGTGAGACCCTAAGCAATTTGGAGACCTTGTCTCTAAGTGCCTCTGGGCTCAATCCCTAGTAACAAAATCAATAAATAAAAGCAAATAGGAACTCTGGGCCGTCCATGTGTCTGGGCCATCCCCTTAGGTGGGGCGCCCTTTAGCAGCACGCACAGGATGACCTGACAGGAATTCACGGCCTCCTCACCATACACTTGAGAGGGTGAGGCTGTTCTGGAGCCCATTTTCTGAAGGGGAAACTGAGGCTGAGAGGAAGTGACTCACGGTAGGTCATGTGGCAGGGAAGCAGAGTGGCCCCACGTCTAGCTGAGTTGCCCCCAAGCTCTTAGCACACAGCACGCCCCCCGCCCAGGCGCCCACCTTCCTGCCTCCCCCGCCTTCCCGCCTACCTGGGTGTAGCAGCGCAGGAGCAGCCCCTTCTCCTTCATCAGGCGAATGAAGTAGTGACAGATGGTCGGCTGGAGGGGGTGAGGACAGGCTGCTGTGACATCCACGTGCACTGCCCCCTGGGGAACCGTCTAGCACTCGGCCTGCTCCGCCTCGTGGAACCATCACAACGGCCTCACGAGGGAGCCCTGCACCAGCCCATTTCCCAGATGAGGAAGTGGACATCCCGTGGTGGGGAGGCGGCAGGGACAGCAGGGAGGGAGGGGCCAGAGGCTGAACCGGGCAGGCTGCCCCGCAGTCCAGGTACTTGAGGACTTTATAAAATTTGGCTGCAGGGCCCTGGAGAGGGCTTCTCCACGTCCCCTCTCGCCCACCCTCCCCTGCAGGAAAAGATCTCACCTTGAATTGCCCAGGATAGAGTTCCTTGGCAAGGGCAAAGAAGGGTTCTGGATGTTTCTGTGGGCGAGACAGGAAGAGGGCCGATGCCCCAGGTGAGATGAGTGGGAACCGGGCAACCCCTCCCCGTCCCTCATGACAGATGGATACCTTAAAGTAGCCAATCTCAAAGATGGCCTCCGGGTAGGGGAGATGGTATTTCTCCAGGTTGGCGTAGAGGCCAGTGGATGGAGAGCGGAAGTCGGGGATGCCCGCAGCTGGGGGAGGAGGGACGGGAGACGATCAGTGATACCAGCCCCATCTATACCCCCCAGGCGGGGCTCGGAGGGCCCTCCCCAGCCCCTGGGAGGTGCTCTGCCATTTCTGGGGCAGCAGCTGGGGAAAGGGGACACCTACCTGTGGAGATTCCGGCTCCCACCAAACAGATCACCCTGCGGCCTGGAGGACAGGAGTTTAAGGTCACTTGACACAGTTTGTTCAGCCTTTACGACAACATCACCCACCTAGGCCCTGACCTCGCCTCCCCTGTGCCAGGCAAGCACTTCAGATGCACAATGGTCTTCCCAGCCATCTCCAGGGGAACAGTGTTGGCACTGTCATGTTAGAATCAAGGAAACCAAGGCTCAGATTGGGGAAGACAGTCACCCGGAAGAAGAGTCAGCAAGAGGCCAAAGAATGCACTGTTTGAGGGGCTGGGGCTGGGCTCAGGGGCAGAGCGCTTGCCTGGCATGTGGGAGGCACTGGGTTCCATCCTCAGCACCACATGTAAATAAATAAAAATACTGTGTTCATCTACAACTAAGAAAATATTTTTTTAAAAAAAGGAATGCACTGTTTAAAATGATACCAATTTAGGAAGACTTGGGAAGGAGACTCTTGAGTAAAAGTTTCTCCCCCTGAGAAGGCTGTGGGTGTGGTGGGGGGCGGAAGGCGGGGTCCCTGGAAAGAGATGCACTTTAATATAAGCCTCCCAGCCCAGGGATGTCGCAGAGGAAAAGCACTGGCCTAGCCTGCTCAAGGCATAAGTTCCACCCCAGCATGGCAAACCCTGGTAACAGCTCATCTTGTGAACACAACCTTGGATGACCTTGTACTTCTAGCACATTCTATAGACTCGTTCATATCCTTTCCTCTGAAGGCAAACACACATCAGTCACTTGGAACCTGGTCAAGTTCAGGTGAAGTCTAAGGATCTGCCATCTCAGCCACACTCCCGAAGTTGAGGGAGGAGACAGGCTTGAGGTCATGGCCGTCCCGTTCCCTGGTGGCTGTGGGGTCTTACACTGCTCCTATTACTACCCCAGGATTCAGCTTTCTCCTCTGTAAAATCAGGATAATTACAGTACTGATCGCAGGCTGCTCAGAGAATGAATTAATTCACGTAAAGCTTAGATCAGCGCCCGGCACGGGGCAGACACTGCCTATGTGTGACTCGTATTCTTTGAGCCAATTGTACCAAACTTCTCAAGACCCACAATTTGGATCCTTGTAAGCATTTTGCTCCATAATTTTTACCAGTTCTCATAAAAGAAGATGGGAAGATGTGGCTGACTGTCCACAAGCACACAGCTAAGTAGAGACAGCTAGGGCTGGGGGGACAGCCTGCCACATGGAACCCAGGCACCTGCCCATCCACCATAGAGATGCAAGTGCAGTGCCCCAGGAACTGGGTGCCCTGGGGTGTCCAATCCAAGGGAAGAGAAAAAGGGTAATCCGAGGTCAAGGTCGGCAACAGCCTGGGCCCTTGCTTCATCTCTGGGATGCCATCCAAGCAGGCCTGGCTGGACCCAGTGGAGGCTGAAACAGGGGGATCATGTACTCTGGTTTCAGGGGACCTGGGATCCAGTCCTGCCAGCTCTTTGATCCTACAACAAGTCAAAACCTTTCAGGGCCGCAGTCTCCTCCTTTGTCCAGATCACTCCTATAGTAATGGCCTCCTGGGTAACTGTGAAGACCCAACGAGAGGCCCTTACAGGGGTAATGATTATTATAGTCTCACAGCCACCTGCATGTGCCAATCACTTCAAGACCCAGTGCAGGGGGGCAGAAGACGAAGGCTTTGTGCAGCCACTGTCTGGATCCTCTCAGGGCCTCCCACACTGGAGGATGGCGTGAGGCAGGCTAGGGACAGCAGGTCTGGGGAGACGGCAGCAGCTGGGGACAGGGAAACTGGAGAAGGCGTTCTCAACAAAAGGCTGTTCAGGACCCTCAAAGGGTCTATTGTTCCCCTGGAGGACAGCTGAGAGCCTGATTTCTCAGACTTTGGTGACTCAACTTACTGCAAGAAATATAAATTTCGGGGTGACCCAGCCAGCATACACTCCCCGAACAAGCTCCCTGTAACAACCACAGCGAACACTTCCACACTAGGTTCCAGGCCTCCAAGCAAAAGTCTCAATTTGTTCAGCGCCACCCCTAACCCCGTGAAGTGTAATTATTCACCCTCATTCTAGGAAAGGAACTGGCCAGAGACCCAGAGCTTGATTCAGGTTGTGACCCATCTTGGGCCAATGGGAGTCAGTCTCTGGTGTTTTGCCTCAACCGCTCGCTGCAAGTGTAGGTTCTTTGAGCAGCAGCAGCTGCTAACCTGGTGGAGTCTGCATCTGGAGCTGCGGGGAGTCACTCATGCCCCAGTGGGGGAAAAACAGCACCAGAGAGTTGAGACCGTGGAAGCACCTAGGTCCAGCCGTGCTCAAGGCTGGGTTCTAGGGTCTGCAGAGTTTTTTGGTTTTGTTTTGTTTTTTGCTTAAGAACTGGGTTTCTTTCTTTCTTTCTATATACATATATATATATATATATTTTTTTTTTTAGTTGCTGATGGACTATTTATTTATTTATGGTGCTGAGAATTGAACCAAGTGCCTCACACATGCCAGGCAAGTGCTCTACCACTGAGCCCCAGCCCAGCCCCAAGGACTGGGCTTCTTACTATTTATAAACAAAAGGTATGAAGTCATTTGCGGTCAGGAATGAGAGAAGTGGCCCAACCAGCTGGGACACGCGACTTACAGCGCTCACTCTGCATGTAGCGGGCCACCCCTTCCAGGGTCAGCTCATCCAGCAGACGCTCCTTTTGGGTGACCAGGCCCAGGGTCTGGGAGAAGAAGTTCCGCAGGAAATCCACTGGCCAAAAAGAAGAGAGACAGCGGCTGGTGGGCATTCAGCCCGGGCGTGTAGATGTCCTCAGGGCCCTGAACCAGCCCTGGGGTCCCCAATCCTCCCCGCCACTGAAGGCACAGTGCCTGGCCCAGCCAGTGGCCTCCAGACCCTGCTCTGCCCATTTCTACAAACTCCGAATGTCACTCCTGGTGGCCCCAAGGAGTGTTCCTGGACCCTGGTCCTAACTCCACAGCCCTGCCCTCCCTGCCCTCCAAGAAGACACTTACTCTCTGCTTCTCCGCCAGCAGCTCCTCCTTCAGGGTCTGAGTCGGAGTCCTGGAAGGGTGGGGTGGGGGTGGCCAAGCCCCAGAAGTGGGTTAGGGAGGGAGGGGTGGGCGTGGCAGCGACACTGGGTTTGAGGGGAAGGTTCTGGGGGAAGTGGCCTGAGGGAGGAGGAGCAGGAGAGGCCTAGTGCTGGGGCCACCATGAAGGCTGGGACGGGCTGCTGCGGGCAGGGGCCCCTGGGCCTGCTGCTCCGTGGGCATGACCTCGCGAGGGGCTTTACTTTTCTGGGTCTCAGTGCCTCCTGGTGGAGATGGAGCTCAGGGCTGCCGTGAGGATGGACGGAGTTGGCACAGGTGAGGTGCCCGCACAGCCCTCGCCAGTGGGTGCTCGGGAAATGGAAGTGCTGGCTGCTGCTGTATCACAGGCCTGGCATCCACAGCCTCCCCTATGCCCCTGTCCTGTGGAGTGTGGCCCGCTGTCCCTGCTCACGGATGTCATTTCCATGGGCAATGCCAGCAGAAGGCCTTGGGTCCACCCCCGGGTCCCCCTGCTTGAACCCCTCTCACTCTGCGCTCGGGGACTCTGTCCTGGGCCCTCCTGGCTTTCCCTCGGCTACTGCCACATCTATACCAATGGCCTCGCCTAGTCACTGATAATGCCACCTCATCATCAGACCCAGGGTTCCTGAGGCCTCACCCTAGGTGACCTCTGCGTCCCTCACTCTGTGTCCCAAATTGGCCTCAGCATCTCCCCCAAACCTGCTCTTCCTCCCAGGCCCCCCGGGGTGGATCTCACTGTCTTTAGTCACCCCCACCGCCCACCCTTGCCTGCTGACCACAGCCCGCAGCCCCTGGTCTGTCCACTCAGCCTCCTGAGAGTCTCTCTACTGACCCCTTCTGTCCACCCCAGGGCTCTTCCTGGTCCAGCCTGTCCTCTCTCCAGGGTCCTCCCCTGGCCTCCTCCTAGACTCCAGGTCTTAGTCTCTGCCTCCAAACTACCCGTGACCCTCCAGGTGACGTCTGTATGGGTCAGCCCATTCCTCCCTGCTTCAGAGGATTCTCTGGTGACTGCAGGCTCGTCATGCCACTCAAACACATCCACAGCCCCCAGTGATGTCAGTTCCAAAGGGGCCGGGACTTGGTTTGTTCACCACTGAATGCCTGGTGCTGAGAGCACGGCAGAGCAGGGCCTCTGGAACCATCCACCATTGAATGCAAGCCTGTTCTGTGCGAGGCCAGGGCCGTACCCTGCCGCAGATCTACAAATCCACAGCTCGACCAACTCAGTCTTCAGCTTCAGGGCCCTCAGATAATGCCTCTTCCTGGCCACTCGCTATTCTGGTTCCAAGTTTTTGGAATAAGAACCTCCCTTCAAAACATATTTAAAAACAATTATCACTTTTTTTTCAGTGCTAGGCAAGTCCTCTACTGCTGGGCCTCAGCCCCAGCCCCTTCATCGCTTTTTAAGATTGCACAAGCTTTGCAAAAACTCTGACCATTAGAAAACACATAACCTGGGCAGTTGCCTTTTGATTTTCCTGCCCCCCCCCCTTGATACAATCACTACTGAGAGCTCAATGGTAATTTCTTTTCTCTGCATATAGAAACTATTTTTGCAGAAACCGGTCCTATCATGGTACAAGGCTGCATCTAGCATTTTCCATGGAACAGCAGACCATGCAGCCACCTCATTCTTTCAGGCAGCTACACAGCATCGCATTGTACAGATGAACCATAGTTCATTTTAGGTGTCTCCTGGCAGCCATTTGGGCTGCTTCCAGTCTTGCCCTATTGTAGACAATGCTGTGATTTACATCCTCGCATCTCTGTGGGACTGAGGATCCCTTCTTACCACAAGACCTTTTTCTTTGGCAGTGGTTGTGCTGTGGGGGCCCGGTGAGGGGGATGCCAAGGCTGACAGGAGGCTGTCACACTCTCGGCACGGCTCTGCTGTGCCTCTGTGGGGTACTGAAATCCCAGCTTCTGCACTGCTTATATTTGAAGCGTGCTCTCAGGGTCTGGCTGGGCTGGCATTCTTTCAGGCTGCAGACAGTGAGGCTCTGTGGTAGGGGGTCGGATATGGGACCTTCCCAGTAGGGGGGCCTGAGGTGCTGGTGGGTGCCTTCGAGCATCTGTGAAGAGGCCAGTCTGTCTCTCCTGCAGCATCTAGAGGGCAGTGTGCCCAGGGCCATGAGATTATGGGTTTGAAATCCTTCCCTGTTTCTCTACCAAGGGACAGAAGACAAGTTACTCAACAGTTCTGCCTTTTTCCTACCTGGAAAAAGGCCTTACTCCTCATAGGAATACTGGGAAGATTAAAATGAGATGATGCATGAAAGCATTAATCAGAGTGCCCAGCTGGAGTAAGTAGTCAATACATGCTGCCCATGGCTATCATTAGCTGACCACCTCCAGCTACCCAATTACCCACCAAGCACATCACACTCTTTCCTGCTCCCAGGTCTTTCTATGAGCTGTACCCTCTGTGCGGGACACCACTTCCCACTGTTCCTAAGAAATTCAAGCCACACATGGTGGTACACGTCTGTAATCCCAGCGGCTTGGGAGGCTCCTTGACAGGAGGATCACGAGTTCAAAGCCAGTCTCAGCAACTTAGCAAACTTAGCGAGGCCCTAAGCAACTCAGTGAGACCCTGTCTCTAAATAAAATATTAAAAAAGGCTCAGTAGATAAGCGCTCTGGCATTCAATCCCTGGTACTAATAAATAAATAAATAAATAATCGAAATTTACTCTTCACTTGTTACATTGTGACTATATATCACTCTGAATCCTAGACCAGCCTGTGGGATCCTCCAGAAAAGAGCCTCTTTTGGAATCTTCTGTGACCTACAAAGTTTGCTCTGGGCTCCCAAAGTGTCAAGCTACTTTCATAATCACCTTGTAGCATCATTTTCTTGTCATTTATCCATGAGATCTGTGAGTTTAGGAACCAAATTGGATTTGGATACTTGTGTCTACTAGATGAGTAAAAAAGGAGGTTCAAAAGAGACTGGGGTACGGGGGTGGGGGGTGGGTGCACTAAAGAAAAAGTAAAGTTTGGAGGGAAGTCCTAGGGTTGAAACACACACTTTTTTTTTTCTGACAATCCCCAGAAGCCACCAGTTCCCAGGAGGCTGTACCAGTTGGGGAGGGAGATTGGGATAATGAGCTGAGGGCCCTGGGGTCACTGTCTCCCCTCTGCCACCTCCCGGGGGTTTGGGATGTGGAACAAGTCCATCTTTCTCCTTCCCTCCACCCTTTCCCCCATCTCACCTGAGCCTCCTGCACCTTCCCTGCCTGGTTCTCCAGAGGGTCAGAGGCTGGGGAGGAGGGGGAGCAGAGGTGGTTACAGTGGGGGGAATGGTTAAGGGGGAAGGAAGGGGTTCAAAGTGGCAGTGGCTGGGACAAGAAGACCCACCAACCTAGTTATGCTGGAATCAGGGGTGGCGGTAAAGGTGGAGTAGAGGGAGGGAGGGGATGGGGCAAAGCAGACCTTCGAGTGCAGAGGGCTGGTTAGAGAGGGGCCAAGAGGCCAAGGAGGAGAAGGTTTAGGAGAAGAGGGAGCAGGAAGTAGGGGTGCTGAAGGAAGACGCAGGTGGAGTTAGGAAGGCCACCGTGTGAGCGTGTGAGCAGGGAGGAGTTAGTTTCAAGGCAGAGAAAAGTTTGGCGAGGAAGAGAGACCAGAAGGGATACCTTGGCTAGGAAACGGGTTTGGGAGAGAGGCGCGGTGTAGGTTTAGGAGAGGCACCGGAACTAAAGGGAAGAGATAGGGGGGAACACCAGGCACCCTAATCCTACAGTTGCCCCATCACCAGGTACCCTTAGCAACGGGGACCGCGGCAACATAATGTCCTTAGTAACGGGGGTCCCCGTCAACCAAGGGGCGAGAAACACGCGATCATTAGTAACTCGACAAACGGGTGGACTAAGCGGACCCTTAAAACTTCGCGACCCAGGAGTCCACCGACCTAGTAACGTGGACCACCTAGCAACGGCCATCGGAACCCACTCCCCTCAAGCAGCCCCTATCTCCCGTCCCACAGCGCCTGCCCTCGGGCCCCGGGGCCTGCAGCCCTCAGCCAGGCCCCGGCGCGGCCCGACCCTCCCACCGGGGCCCCCGACTCACGGTCCGGCTCGGCCATGGGCGCGGGGCGGGGGCCCTCGGGGCTGTCACCGACTGCTCTGTCCCGTGACGGCACCGGAAATAGGAGGGGCAGGGATGCGACAGAGAACTACAATTCCCAAGAGCTATCGCGGCAGCATGCGCGCTGTCGCGTGGCGCGCTCCGCTCTTGAAAAAGGAAAACGCGCGAGAACCGGACTACGAGTCCCAGAGGGCCTGGCAGTCGACAGCCATGTTGGTAAAGGGCGTCCGGAAAATGTGTGGTCGGCTAGAGAGCGTAGTCCATCTGACTACTCTGATTGGTCACAGCACGGTAAGGGGGCAGGGCGTGATCGATTTGCCCTGCTCTGATTGGGTGAAAGAGGGGGCGTGTTGGGGAATTCCCCACAGGGCGGAAGCACCGGAGCTCCCGGCAGAGCCCAACGACAGACCGGCGGCCGCGGGGGCCCCTGAGGTGGCCGGGGCCATGGCCGGGGTTGCGTGCTTGGGGAAGGCTGCGGACGCGGATGAATGGTGCGATAGTGGCCTGGGCTCTCTGGGTCCCGACGCAGCGGTTCCCGGAGGACCAGGGTTGGGCGCGGAGCTGGGCCCGGGGCTGTCGTGGGCGCCCCTCGTCTTTGGCTACGTCACTGAAGATGGAGACACGTGAGTGAACCCTAGACTGCCAAACCGAGCCCTGGGATCCGATGTCTGGTTTCCCATTAGTCTCGGATCCCTGTGGCTTCCTAACCTTTTACTCTTAAGTCTGACTTCGATGCTGGACTTCCTGACCCTAATCCCCAAGTTCTAACTTACTCTCCTACTTTCATCCTATCCCAATAATTTCTGACCTTCCTTTCTGGAGCTCTGTTCTTAGCTCCTGGCATCCACATCCTGCCTACTGACCCCCAAGCCCGATTTGAACCTTCCTGACCCCAGTCCCAAGACCTTAGTTAGAACTCTGGCTTGGGTTCCTTCTGCCCTCTAACCTCCAAATATGATCTTTGATCCTTAGCTCCTGATTTGTTTTTAGACGTTGATTTCCAAAATACTTGCCCCAAAAATCTATGATCCTGTCTTCTAAGTAATGATCTCCAAAATCTTAAGTTCAGAGAACGTAAGTTCCACGCTACCACTGCAGACCTATTTTAGGTACTAGCGATAAGTAGTGAGGAAAAGAGACAAAAATGGATGTCCTGTGGATTACGTATTTTAGTAGGACAATTAGATTGCTAGAAAGACAGGAAGAAAGAGAGACAGAAAAAGAAAGGAAGATTCAGTCGAAAGGCAGTAAATGCTTTGGGGAAAAGGTAGGAAAATGAGACAAGTTTTTAAACTGAGGAGAACATTCTAGGCAGAAGGAAGGGTGGTTGAGTCCTACGTAAGGCGCTGTGCCTGGGAAGTGGAAGTGTCCTATGTAAGGGACTGTACCTGGGGGTTTTGTTGTGTTTACTGTAGCATCCCCAGTGACTCAAGGAGTGTCTGATGGATGAGGCACTCAGTGGATCTCAAAGAACCACCTTTGGTTTCATTAATTTTCCCTATTGTCTTTTCAGTTTCTATTTTATTGGTCCCTGTTCTGACTTTTTATATTTCCTTTCTTCTGAGTGCTTTGGGTTTAATTTTATAGGTTTTTTTAAAATTGGGAATTGAACCCAGGGATACTCTACTACTGAGCTATGTCCTTAGCCCTTTATTTATTTATTTATTTATTTATTTGTTTGTTTTGAGACAGGATCTTGCTAAATTGCCAAGGTTACCCTCAAATTTGCAACCCTGTCTCAACCTCCCAGATAGCTGGGATTACAGGCATGGGTGCGCCACCAGCCTGGCTCAAATCTTTGCTTTTTAACTGGACTGTTTAAACCATTTATGCTTAATTTAATTATTGATATGGTTATTTATTTCTTGCCATTATATGTTTCTGTGTATCTTATCTTTATTTTTCTTCATTTTCTGACTTTTTGGAAGTGGAGTTTTTGTTATTCCATTTTATGTCTTTTGCTGGCTTATTTGCTATCACACTGTTTTGTGATTTTAGTGGTTGCTTTAAGGTGGGCTTGGCAAACGGTGGCCTCCAGACAAAATCCAGCCAGTCACCTGCTTTTGTATGGTTGTGAGCTAAGAATGTCCTTTGTATTTTTAAATGGCTTTTAAAAATCAGCATAATAACAGTTCATGAGAAGTGAAAATTATAAGAAATTCAAATTTTATCTAGACAGGGAAGAGGGGTGGGAGGGAAAGGGAGGGGGCAGGGGATTAGCAAGGGCTGTGGAATGTGATGGACATATATGTACATATATGAAGACTCGAATTGGGTGTCAACATACTTTATATATAAACAGAGATCTGAAAAATTATGGTATATATGTGTAATAAGAATTGTAATGCAAAAAAAAAACCCCCAAAAATAAAGTACATGTATAAACGCATGAATTGGCGGGAACATACTCTGTATACAAAGATATGGAAAATTGTACTCTATATGTGCAATAAGAATTGTAAAACATTCCACTGTCGTGTATTTAAAAAAATAAAATCAATAAAACTAACTAAATAAATATTTTTAAAAAAGAAATTCAAATTTTAGGCTCCATAAATAAAGTTGTATTGGAATATGGTGAGGCTCTCTCATGTACATGTTGTCTGGCTGCTTTTACTACAGCAGTGGAGTGAAGAGAGATTTTGTGAGGGCCGGGCTGTAGCTGTGGTAGGGACTTGCCTAGCATATCTGAAGTCCTGGTTCCAATCCCTAGCACCAGGAGAAATAAAACAAACAAAAAACCCAAGAGACTGTATGATCCCAAAGCCTAAAATAGTTATCTATCTCCTTATAGAAAAAGTTTGTTGACTCTTGCTTTAAGGTTTATAATGTATGATCTTATCAGTGTCCCTTCAAGCAGTCCTGTGCTACCTCGAATGAGGGAAAGAACCTTAGAATGGCTGAGGTAGCTGAGTTGCACGGTGCAACATTCGTGAGGCCCTGGATCCAATCCCTAGCACCTCCAAAAAAAATCCCCTCTTGGTCTTTATGCCATTCTTGTCATACATCTTACTATAAACCCCATCATACATGGATATTATTTTTAAAGTATCTTTAAAGAGATATTTACATATTAGGAAAAAAACACACCCATATAGTTACCATTTTCAGGGTTACTTTATTCCTTTGTAGATCAATTATTTCTACTTGATATAATTTTTCTTTTGCTTGCGATTTCCTTGAACTTTTCTTGCAGCATGGGTGTGCTGGTGATTAATGCCTTTAGCCTTTGTATATCTCAAAACATCTTTGTCTTTTTTTCCCACTGCTGGGTTTAAACCCAGGGTCTTGCACGTGCTAGGCAAGTGCTTTATCACTGAGTACCCTCCACCCCCAGCCCTTGTCACCTGTATTTGTTTCTGAAAGATATTTTTGCTGGGTAATGAATCCCTGGTTGACGTCTGTTTTCCTGAACTTGAAAGGGGTGTCTCCGTTGTGTCTTCTTGTGCATTTCCTATGTGAAATCTTCTATCATCTTTATTTTTATGCCTCTGAACTTATGGTGCCTTTTTTCTCTGACTGGTTTGAAAAAGTTTTGTCTTTTTTTAAATTTTTATTATTTGTTGATGGACCTTTATTTCATTCATTTTATTTATATGTAGTGCTGAGGATCGAACCCAGTGCCTCACACATGCTAGGCAAGCACTCTACCATGGAGCCACAACCCCAGCCCAAGGTTTCTGTCTTTATTACTGGTTTTGAATAATTTGCTTATGATATAAGCAAAATAAAAAATAAGACAAATCTTATTTTCTTTATGTCCTTGGGATTCATGTGCTTGTTGGGCCTGTGGTTTTTATCAAATTTGGAAAATTTCCAGCTATAATTTCTTTTTTTTTTTTTTAAGAGAGTGTGAGAGAGAGAATTTTTCAATATTTATTTTCTAGTTTTCGGCGGACACAACATCTTTGTTTGTATGTGGTGCTGAGGATTGAACCCGGGTCGCACGCACTCCAGGCGAGCGTGCTACCGCTTGAGCCACATCCCCAGTCCCAGCTATAATTTCTTAAAATATTTTTTCTGTCTCCCTCTTCTTTTGGGGACCTAAATTACATGTGTACAAGACTTCTTGAAGTTGTCCCATAACTCATGAATGCTATTCTCTCTCTCTCTAAGTTTTTTTCTCTGTTTAATTCTGGATTATTTTCACCCTGTCTTCAAGTTCATTAATCTTTTCTTCTGCTGTTGTTATCTGTTATCTGTTGTTAATCCCATCCAGTGTGTTTTTTATTTCTGATGCTGTAGTTTTTATTTCTAGGAATTCAATTTAAATTATTATCTTTATCTCTAGTGAATTTTTTGAACATATGGAATAAAGTTACAGTTATTTTAATGTTCTTTGCTAATTCTAATAGCTGTGTCATTTCTGGGTTGATTGATGGTTCTCGTGATGGATTATGTTTTCCTGTCTCTTCACATGCCTGATAATTTTTGGTTAGATTCCAGACATTGTGAATTTTACTTTTTGGGCTGTTAGTTTGGTATTCCTGCAAATATTCCCGAGTATTGTTCTGGGGTGCAGTTAAGTTACTGGAAGCAGTGTGATCCCTTTGAGTTTTGCTTTTATGATTTGTTAGGTGGGTGCCAAACAGTTCTGCATCTAGGGCTTATTATCCCCACCTTGAGGCAAGACCATCCTGAGTAGTCTCCTCAGTGTCCTGTTAATCATGAGGTTTTGGCCTGGTAGGAATGGGCCCTTTTGCTGGCCCTGAGTAAATGATGGGTACTTTCCTCTAATCCTTTTGGATTGGGATCCCTTTGGGATCCTCCCAGACATCCGACAACTATTTCCAGAGCTATTTCTGGTCACCATGCCTAGTATACAGTGAGTGCGCCATGTTTGTTAAGTGAAGGAATACAAGAGCACTTGACCTCTGCCCTCTGACCCCTGTCTTTCTCCCCAGGGCACTGCACTTGGCGGTGATTCATCAGCATGAGCCCTTCTTGGATTTCCTCCTGGGCTTCTCCGCGGGCACAGAGTACTTGGACCTGCAGAATGACCTAGGCCAAGTGAGCCACTGGGGACCATGTAGGGCACGGGGACCAGGGTTCCCGGTGTGATCTTAACTTCTGCTCTGTGCCCCTGTAGACAGCCTTGCACCTGGCAGCCATCCTTGGGGAGGCGTCCACGGTAGAGAAGTTGTATGCAGCCGGCGCCAGGTTGCTAGTGGCAGAGCGCGCGGGCCACACGGCCCTGCATCTGGCCTGCCGCATGCGGGCACATGGCTGCGCACGCGCGTTGCTCCAGCCCCGCCCGCAGCTCCCCCGAGAAGCCCCCGACACCTACCTCGCAGAAAGCCCCGACCACACCTCGAACCCCAGCCACACCCCCGTTGCCTTATGCTCTGAAACCGACTTGGAGAAGGAGGAGGAGGAGGAGAGTGAAGAGGACTGGAAGCTGCAGTTGGAAGCCGAGAACTACGAGGGTGAGCATCCCTGAGGGTGAGCATCCCCGCAGGGTGAACATCTCCCGAGGGTGAGCATCCCCGAGGGTGAGCATCTCCAAGGTGTGAGCATCCCCCACCCCGGAGTGAGCATCCCCCGAGGGTGAGAATCCCCTGAGTGTAAGCATCCCAGAGAATGAGCATCCCTGAGGGTGAGCATCCCCGCAGGAAGGAGGCCGGCTCCCAGGCAGGAGAGGGTCCCAGGCCTTGGGCTCAGCTTTCCTGGCCTGAGACCCAGCCCCTTGGATCATCATCCCTAGGCCTCAGGAACCCCGGCCTTGCAACCATTCAGGCCCCAGATCATTGAGGATTGGGCATATAGGACTTAGGACCTCCATCTAATGGTCTCAGGTAGCTTGGGACCCAAACCTGCCACCCAGAGCTTCCAGGATCCAGTGGTTGGACCCAGGCTTCTCACCTTCATGGTGCATCCATCCAGGATCCCTGTTTCTACCTACAAGCCTCAGGCCCCAGCCCAGCCAGGACTTGGGGATTCAAAACCCAGTCTTTGTGCAGTTATGGCATCTGGGTTCCCAGCCATGGGCAGCAGCTTACTGGGGCAGCCCACCCCAGCCAGGCCTCATGGGGAAGGAACTTGTCTGCCAAGGTTCCTGGCATCTGAGTGTCTCAGCTCCCCCATCTATAAGCTCAGCTTCCTGGGATCAGGCTGACCAGGTCACTTAGGAACCACTGTTCAGCTGAGCCTGGATCCCAGGCCCTTCAGCTACCCAGGTCCTTTGTGAAATAAGACGACAGGCTCAGGTCTCCAGGCCTCAACATCTGGGGCCCACAGCTCAGGATCCCAGGCTCTTCACCCACAGGCCCCAGACATCCTACAGCCCAGGAATGGCACCTGCCCACACGCTTAGCCTGCCTGGCACTCAGGATCCACCCGCCGTGCCTGGGAAGGAATTCAGGAGCCAGACCCCAAACATGACCCTTCTTGGACCCCCAGCTTCACGGCACTGGGGAGCTGGGCCCCTCACCCATCGTCTCACACCAGCTGCTCTGTTCCCAGGCCACACCCCGCTCCACGTGGCTGTCATCCACAGAGACTCAGAGATGGTTCGGCTACTCCGGGATGCAGGAGCTGACGTCAACAAACTGGTGAGCTGCTGTGCAGGGCAGGTGTGCAGGGGAGGATCCGATGGTTGGGCCCAGGCTTCTCCTCCTGGGGCCTCTGACCTCTCTGCCACACCCCACAGGAGCCCACGTGTGGCCGGAGCCCGCTGCACTTGGCAGTGGAAGCACAAGCCACCGAGGTGCTGGAGATCCTCCTGAGGGCAGGTGCCGACCCTGCCGCCCGCATGTATGGGGGTCGCACCCCCCTGGGCAGTGCCCTCCTCCGACCCAACCCCATTCTCGCCCGCCTCCTCCGTGCACATGGAGCCCCCGAGCCTGAGGATGAGGACGACAAGTCCAGCCCCTGCAGCAGCAGTAGTGACAGCGACAGTGACAGCAGGGATGAGGGCGTGAGTCAGGAGGGACACGGGGCAGCCCAGCTGGGGGGTCAGGGTAAACTGGCACTGGAGGCGGGGAGGAGGTAGTTAGGCAGGGCATACACCAGCCTCGGGCCGCTATCAAGGAACTCGGTCGGGCAGCCGCGCGGGGGCTGCGGGCATCAAGCAGGACAGATGGAGGGGGCGGCGGGAAGAATGTGGGCAGCCAAGGTTGGAAAGTTAGGCAGCTGCAGAAGTCGAACTTGGGAAAAGGTTTGGGTGGCAGTGATAGTGACATGCACAGGGGTCGATGGCAGCGTGGGAGTGAGTCTGGAGAACAGGAGTTGGAGAGCTTGGCTGTGGGCAGGTGACCTTGGGCAGCCCTGGGAACACTGGCAGAGGGGGGAAGACCTCAGTCGCAGTGAGGAGCGAGGCCTTGGGTTGGGGAACACGGCAGCAGACACGGCCTCGAGCGAGAGACAGCAGGAATGGGGGGGTTGAAGGAGTGTGTGAAGGCAGGGGGCGTGGGGAGGCCTCAGTGCTGAGCAGCTGCTGGGCCAGAGCGCCAGTGGCAGTGGCGGGAGACACGCACCTGGGAGCCATGACCTAAGTAGTGCTTTGAGAGCCAGGAGCAAGGGAACCCGGCTTCCAGCCAAGACCCAGTTCTTAGGGTACTGTGACTTGGGCAGTGGGCAAGGTGGCAGCTGCCTGAGCCCCTCTGCCACCCCCTCTACCCCCAGGATGAATACGACGACATCGTGGTCCACAGTGGCCGGGGCCAAAACCGGCCACCTCCCACCCCAGCGTCCAAACCTCTTCCTGCCGACCCCGACCCCGTCTGATTTTTTGTGTTAATATAATTTCTGATTTAATAAAACCTCAATTCTGACAACCAGCGACCAGACTGCTGTCCTGTCACTCCCGGCCGGCCGTCAGGGTGCAGTGCCACACGCCAGGCGAGGTGGTTTTCTCTGTGCTTTATTCACTCGGAGGTGGCAGTGGGCCAGCTGGCTGGGGGGGGTCCTGAGCTGAGACGGCCCAGACCCCGCCCGGCTTGGACTTGTCCCCTCAGGATTGGTTCAGAGCACACCCTGCCCCCCATCATGGTGGGGGCTGGAGTGGAGTGCCAGGTGAGGTGGGGGCTTGGGGCCAACAGTCCTAAGCCATTGGGTGTGCTGGGGGCATGAGCCAGGGTCAGCCCTCCCTCCTGACCCCCTCCCCCAGCATGGCAGCGGCCTTCTGCAGCTCCTCCCACACGTGCTCCAGCCGCTCCAGGTCGTGCTCCTGGTGGGACCAGACACCGGGAGTCACAGGCAGGCCACCTCAGTGGTCACCTGTAAATGGAGGCCCTGTCTCTGCTCACGATGACGGGCCACTGTGGTCATCCCAGTTGTTGCCACATCCCATCTTGGTGACACAACCCCAGAAGAGAGGTTGGCCAACGTGACCAGTAGGGAGGTCCATGTGGACTGTCACAGCCAACAGGAGCAGCCACAGGACTGGCAAAGGCGCCTGATTTGGGTGACCCATTTGGGATATGATGGCCATTTTGGTTACTACCACTAAGCATGGTGACGCGGCAACGGTGTCCCCCTCTAGCCCAGATATGCAGCGGCTTTCATGTGGCCGGCTTGCGCATTGTGGACTGGCAGTGACGGTTAACTGAAGTGCCTCAGGGGAATCATGGTGGCCCTTCTGGTAACTGTGGTCTCAGGGGAGCCACTGTGGCCCAACGGAGGCCTTGCTTGGGTGTCGTCCTGGTCACTCATTTGTTGTGTTTTGTTTGGTGCCAGGGATTGAACTCGGGGCCCTCAGCCACCGAGCCACGTCCCAGCCCTGTTTTGTATTTTATTTAGGGACAGGAGTCACTGAGGTGCTTAGCGCCTCGCCATGGCTAAGGCTGGCTTTGAACCCGGATCCTCCTGCCTCAGCCTCCCGAGCGGCTGAGATGACAGGCAGGGCCACCACGTCTGGCGGTGGGTCTTGCCATGTGGTGGGTCTTGCCATGTGGCCCAGCACTAGCAGCTTGTTTGGTGACCTGTCTTGGAGACCCCCCCCTTCAGCACTCACCTCCCTCTCTGAAGCCTCTTCCTGCTTGGCCCCAGGGCTTGGCGGCGGCTGCTGCTGGTGATGGTGGCGCGGCAGGTCCCTGTGCCCCTCTCCTCTGCCCGCCTTGGCCCCCTGCCATAGGCTGCGGTGCCCACCCAGCATCTTCAGCCCTTTCTCCTCTGCCTTGAACTGGGCCGTCTCCTCGTCACTGGCCTTCTCTGTCACCTGCCTCTGGGGGCCCCCTCCGCCCTCCAGATGGTGCTTCCACAGGTCCTCGAAGGTCTCCACGGGGCCGCTCTCCTCCTCCTCCTCCTTCTCCTCCTCCTCCTTCTCCTCCTCCTCCTCCTGCCGGAGCCGGCTGTGCAGCTGCTCCTGGACCTCGGACCTGTGGCTCCTCTCGGCCGCCTCCTCCTCTTCCTCCTCCCTCACCTCCTGGCTGCTCCGTGTCTTTCCAGCCTCCCGCTTCTTGAAGTCCCCACCCAGCAAGGCTTTCTCCTCAGGTGACAGGCAGCCGTAGGGCTCTGTGTCACACATCTCTGGCAGAAAGAGACGGTGCTCTCTGTGCCGCACACCGGGAAACCCACAGGGGGACTGTCCAGGACGGGGAGAGGGGCCAGCTGCAGGGCTCTCTGGCCCAGCCCATCCCTCTGCAGGAAGCCTGCAGGGTGACCAGGCCAGGCTCGGCCAGATGGGAGCCCTGGACGGGAGGACCCAGGCAGAGCCCTGGTGGGGTGAAGCGGGCTCCGGGGGACCCGGGCCTCCTTACCTCTGTGGAGAAGAGCTGTGCAGGGTCCTCTCTGGACCTGGCCCAGGGTCAGCACCTCTGTGACCACCTCTGCCAGACAGCGGGTCAGCTGGGGATGGGGCAAGGTGTCAGGGGGGAGGTGGAGGGCAGCGGAGGCGGAGAGGAGAGTGACTGGAGGGACGGGGGCAGTGGGGACGTGGAGAAGGCTGGGAGGGGGGGAACCCAGAAGGATGGGGGGTCCACACCACACGTCTCACCTCCTCCTTGGAGGGCCTTGGTGCCAGGGGAGCAGCCGTGGCTGTGAAGAAGGGTGATGCTGTCCTGGGTACTGACCAGCTTCCCGGCCACCTCACCCTCCCTAGCCCGCCTGCCGGGTGCACCGTCCCCACCCGCAGTCCAGTCGGAACCGCTGGGGTCACCACCCCAGGCCCCACTCCCTGGGCCAGCGCCAAGGCCACCCACCCCCTGACCCCTGGGATGCTGGCGCTCACCAGGGCCCAGCAGCAGTGCCAGCAGCGGGGGCAGTGTCAGCAGGAGCATGGTGGAGGCAGGCTGGGCTGGGCGCGTGTCCCCGGCCCCTGGTTGTAGGGCCAGGTGCCCGAGCCTTATAACCAGCGCAGCTCCCCGCAGGGAGGGGAGTGACCCTGCTCCGCCCCTCCCAGCCTGCGGCACAGGGACAGCTGTGGAGCAGCCCGCCTACCCCAGACCCTCAATTATTCATGGGGACCTGCCTTGCACACCCCCACCCCCAGCTTCCAGGCCTCGAGCGCTGTGTGCTCTTCTTCGGGACACAGGACACAGGGGCTGCTTCTTCCGGGCCCCAGCGGGAGGAGGCCCTGGGTTGAGTCCAGGGACAGCCACTCACAGACCCACCTCGGCAACCATCCTCCTCATCTGGGAAGGAACCTCACTGGCTCAAGAGGCCGCAGTTGGGCTCTGGCCTGGGTCCCAGTCCTGCCACTTGCCAGACAGACAGCCCAGGGACAATGGCTTAACTTCTGGCATTTCTGTTTATAAAACAAGGTTGGTGACAACCCACTCCACAGCTTGCTGGTGAGGGTGAAATAGTGTGTATGGCACGTACGGCAGTGCCCAGCGCGGGGGACTGCAGGGTCTGCACACCAGTCCACTCAGTTTTATTGAGCACCTTCTACAGGCCAGCTCCCCTCCTGGGCCCTGGGGCCACAGCAGTGAACAATCTGGCCAACACCCCAGTCCCGAGGGGGTGACGAGGACATACACACAGGTTACGTAGGGAAGGAGAGAACACTGCAGTGAATGACAGAGCAGTCGTGGGGCCATGACAACTTTGTCCTTTACTCTGATGGAGCCGTGGGGGCTCTGGGGAGGGAGGGGCAGGCCCTGACTTGGGGGTTCACAGGGAGTCAAGGAGACAGCCGGCTTCTGTGATGATCCAAGGAGGAGACACTGGTCAGCAGGACTGGCAGAGGGCAGGGAGGAGAGGGCATGACAGGCTGTGGCAAGACTCTGAAGGTGGACTGCCAAGGTCACTGATGAGCTCGACAGGGACGTGGGAAAAACTGCTGAGGAAACCTCAGGGTCGATGCTGGAGCAGGGGACAGGGGTGAAGCGAGGTGAGTTCCAGCGGCCAGCAGAGGCCTGCCCTGGGGGGCAGGGACGAGCTCGGCCTCCTCGAAGCTCCTGGGGGCCCGGGGCACCTGCCTGTGGTCTGGGGTTGCTGGATGCTGCCAGCCCAGTCCTCACAGCCACAGACCCCCCCCCATGTCGGCTGGGACCCCCTGCCGTTGCCCAGCGCCTCCCGGGTGGCCCAGGCTCTGCCCCTGCTCACAGCCGCACAGAGGTCCCTGTTCTGACCATTTATTGAGGACCTTCTGCCCAGCACGAGGGAGGAAAGGAGATGGAGGACAGAAGTCTGTCCGTCCTCCTCCCGTCCCAGCCATCCTGCCTCCTGCTGCGGGCCCCAGGAGCAACAGGTCACCCAGGGACTCAGAGAGGGCGGGCAGGGGAGGGTCAAGCCTGGAGCCGGGGTGTGAGTGACTCAGCCGTCAGGAGGGTTCAGGAAAACAGGTCCCTGGGCCAGGCCTCTGCAGCCCAGGCAGCAGTGACAACCGCTGGTGTGCGACGTTCTCAGCTGGAGGCCGCCTGGCCAGGGTCTCTGGGCTTCCGGGGTTGGTTGGGACCAATGTACTGGAGAGGCACGTGGGTGGGGGCCGTGATCCGATCGGTGCCGAGGTAGGGCTGGAGCGCAGGGGGCACGAGGACAGAGCCATCCTGGGGACAGAGGAGGCCTCAGGACACTGCCCTGCCCAGCCGGCCCCCTCCCTGGCGCTCGGGCTGGACCCACACCTTCTGCTGGTTGCTCTCCAGGAGGGCGATGAGGAGGCGCGGCACCGCGCAGGCCGTGGCGTTCACCTGGGGAGAGAGGGCTCAGGTCCCAGCCCCTCGCCCCGACCCCTGACCCCCTTGGACACCCTGGGCCCCGGGAGGCCGCTGGGGAAGCTCTGGGGAGGCTCTGGGCGGGCGGCCCTCACGGTGTGCGCGAACCGCAGCTCCCCGGCCTCGGTGCGGAACATGATGTGGAGGCGGCGGCTCTGGAAGTCAGTGCAGTTGGAGGCGCTGGAGACCTGGGGGTGGGAGGGGGCTGAGAAGGTGGCCACAGGGGCTGGCCTGTCCTCCCGCGCCCGCCTGAGGGCTCACCTCCCCAAAGCGGCCTCGGCCGGGCATCCAGGCCTCGATGTCGAACTTGCGGTAGGCGGGAAGGCCCAGCTCCTGGGTGGGCATGTCCAGGACCCTGCGGCCAAGGGCAAGGCCTGAGGAAGGCTGCGGCTGAGGGGAGCAGCGGAGGCCACGGAGGACAGACAGTGGCAGAGGGGAAGGGGTGGGCAGTGGTGTGGGAGAGGGTGGCACAGGAGGAGGGCGGGGCGGGGGACTGGTGGAGGGAGAGAAGGCCGCAGGAGCACCAGGAGCACCAGGAGCACCAGGAGCACCCAGCTCTATAAGGTCACCCGGAAAAAAGTGCCTTTCTCAGCTTTAGGGACGCGGGGACAGTGACGCCTGGGTCCTCCCTTTCCTGCCTGCTTTCCACTGGAGAGAAAGAGGCGTCCTGGGCCTGCAATGGAGGCAGGGCCCTGGGGACGGGAGCAGCCAGGCCGCGTCTGCTCCCGGGAAGGACGACAGTGACAGACAGACATCCTGGACGTGGTCCTGTAAGCCTCATTCGGGAAAAAGGAGGCAAAGGAGGCACCAGATGGGGGAGCACCTAGCAGGTCCTTGTCCTCCTCAGCCCCGCCCTTGGCCACCCCCCAAGTGGCCCTCTCCGCACCGGAAGTGCAAGCCCAGCTCCGTCAAGATCTCCACCTGAAGGGACAGGAAGTCCTCCAGCAGCTGCGAGCTCTGCTCCAGCCCGGGGCCTGTCACTCCAAACATCTCCACCTGGGGCAGGGAGGGCACAGGGGTCAGGAGGCCAGGGGTGGGTGGGGGACACCCCTGCCAGCCAGCGCCAGCTGTGCCGACCTTGGTGAAGTGGTGCACGCGGTACAGCCCCCGGGGCTCCTTCCCCGTGTCCGTCTCGGCCCGGTAACAGGTGCTGGAACAGACCATCCTGGTGGGGAACAGGTGCGTTCAGACCAGGCAGGACAGAGTGAACGTCACAGGTTGGGTAGGGTCTAAAGGAACTGAGTGTCACCTGACTGGCAGGTCCCTGACAGCCACAGTGTGGTCCATGAAGTAACCTGGGAGGAGAAGGGGGCAGGATGGGGTCAGCTGAGGCTGCTGCTGCCCACAGGGTGACATTCAGAAAGGCATTCCTCTGGAAACAACGCCAGGTCAGAGTATGTGGCTGGACTGTCACTGTTGAGCAGTAAACAACCTACACAATTGTACATGTTGGCCCTTGTCCTGGGCAAGCTTCCCCCATCACTGTGTGTTCCCTGACAATCCTGCCATTCCTCACCGCTCCATCTGAGTGGGCGCTCACCTGCGAGCCCGACCTCGGCCGTGCCAGCCAAGTTGAGGTCTTCGAAGCGGGAGGGGTCAATGTTGTAAATTTGGGACGGGGTGGCATTTGGCGTCATCCCACAGCCTTCCTGGGGGAAGGCCATGGGGTCAGGCAACCTGGGTCTCCCCTAGTCCCAAGTCATAGCCCCTGGTCCCCCACAGAAGCATCGGGAATCACCCTGGCCTCCCAGTTACGGCCTGACCCCCTCGACTCAGCCCTGGGCACTATCCTCAGGGGGGCTGCTGGTCCCCCTGCCTCAGGTCCCCCTGCCTCGGGTCCCCCACACAGGGCCTGCACCCAGGGCTTCACTCACGAACACGGCTCCTCGGAGAAGGTCTGGCACCGTCATGGGGGTGAAGCCCTGTGGGGGTGGTAATCGCATCAGGACCCAAGCTCAGTCCAGAGGAGGGACATTGCAGAGTGAGCCGGTGGCACCCCTTGCCACCCCCAAGCCCACCCCACTGCAGGGAACAGCTGAAGGCCTGAGCAGGGGCCTGGGCCTGGGCGTCCCCGTGCTGGGGCTCTCGGCTGCAGTCCCTTCAGCTCCACTTCCCCCTCGTGGTCCCACACGGGGCGGCTGGAGCTGTCATTCACAAGCACAGATCTGACTGTGCCCTCCCCAGTGCCCTCAGGAGAGGGCCAGTCCCTCGCCAGAGCCAACACCCCTGCAATCAGCCCGCTGCCCCAGGCTCCCCAAACCCTCCACATACACCGGGCAGCGAGGGGCGGGGCTACAGCGCAGCCGGGAGCCAGCTCCGTGCCCAGCAGTCCCGGCCTCACATGGCCTCCCCGGGCCTCCCCGCTCCAGGCCTCGACCTCCCGTCTCTAACGCGGGATGACAGCACTCGCCTCGTTAGGTTATCACAGGAATCAAGTCTGTCCAAGTGCAAGAGGGCTCCCAGAACAGCGACTGTTGCCGGGCACCCTGAGCCCCCCCAGGTGGCCCTCCCCTCCTGGCCCGTACCCGGCGGACCAGCTTGTTGAGGGTGAAGTTGACCAGACCGTGCTGCAGAAGGGCCCCTGCCCCGCGGAGGTAATAGGAGCGGTGGCCGGACACGTGGGACAGGCGCCTGGGGGACAAAAGACAAGCGGGTGCACATGGGCCAGGGCTGGTGGGGAGGGGCTCGGCACCTGGGCGAGGCCAGCTGCCAGGCAGGGCTGGCATCAAACATTCATGCTGGGCAGGGCCCCGGCCCTTTCTCATGCACGCAGAGCCCAGGGCAGGAGTGGCTGCCAGCTGCCAGGTGGGGACAGCAGGTATGGGGACAGGGCCTCACTTCTGACGGATGATGTCGAGCTTCTCGCCAATTTCCAGGTGGCCCCGGGGTTGGAAGGAGAAAGCTGGATGTGGGTGGAAAGTAGAGGGGTGAGGGGGAAGGGAGGGGGAGGAGGAGGAGGGTCTGGGGAGGGGGGAGAGCGGGCGGAGAAAGGGCGAGGAGGGGAGGGGGGAGGCCAGGGAAGGAAGGGGGGAGACCAGCTGGGTGGGACGCAGGGGGATGGGGGAGAGCGGGGGGAGGGGGCAGGGGTGGAGGAGGGCGGGGAAGGGCTGGGGGGGGGGGGGGGGGGGGGGGGAGAGTGGGGGAGGCCCAGGGAGAAAAGCTGAGGAACAGGGACATGGAAGGACAGGGAGGCACAGGAAGGGAGAGTGAATCAGGCAGGGGGAGTGCGCAGAGGCGGGGAGGGGGTGATAGGGGGAGGGGGAGGGGGTGTAGGTCTGGGGGAGGGGAGGCGGAAGGAGCTGACAACTGCCCAGACACCCAAGCCCTCAAGACCAGAAGACGTGCTGCCCCCACAAGCGCCCGGTCCAGACAGCGCCCTGGGCCTGGGGCCTGGCCCACCTGGCTTTTCTCCGACTACATGGAGCACTCGGGCCTGGCTCTCATCCCCGATGGGCTGCAAGGAGACAGGTCGTTGCGGCGGGTGGCCTGGGGGCCGGTCCTCCCCCGCCACCCAGCACGGCACTCACGGCGTCTGGGTGGGTCTGGTTGGGCAGCCTCAGCGCCCGCACGTAGAACCGCTCCTCGAGCTGGGTGCCCCTGGGGTACAGGGGCGCGAGCTTCTTCCGGATCTCCCGGCCACGTGCCCGTAGAGCCTGGTATTGAGGGTCCTGAGGAGGGAAAGGGGGTCAGCCCGGACAGAGTGGAGCCCCCAGCCATGGACCTCAGTCTCCCGCAGGGTCTATGGGACCCTTCTTCTGGCCCCGCATCCTGAGCTGCCTTTCAGGAACCTCCCCCACCACACGGCAGCTCCCGGGCCGAGGCTCACATCTGGACCCCGGGACATCCTATTGCTCTGGCCACCGGGACAGGCTCAGAGACGGACATGTGACCTGAGATGAACTCATGAGACCGACCCCAGGACCTGACTGGAGCCACCAGGACTGTGTGCCTGACCCCTCGTCCCCTTCCCCAAGGGGACGACGCTGGGCACAGCAGCCACACCTGAAGGAGCCAAGGAGCCGGCTCTCCCACTACCACCTTGCTGCCTCCCTGCCCACCCACCAGGCCAAGGTGGACACCCTGGGTACCTGCTGCACTTGGCTGCTGTCCTGGTTCACCTGGTGGAAAGAGATGGGGGATTAGCAGGATCAACGCGCAGGGTGAAGGTCAGCCGAGGCCACGGGATCCGAGGCTCTGCGGTCACTGCTCTGCTGGGGCCTTCCCCCTGTTTCTGCTGGGAAGCCACAGAGGCCAGGCGACAGTGACCACACCTGCGGCTGTGTGGTTTATTTATGTGTTTTCATTTGGGGCATACCTTAGTTTTCTCAGGGGGGCTCTACCACTGAGCCACGTCCCCAGCCCTTTTTACTTTTTATTTGATTCTTGCTAAGTTGCCAAGCCTGGCCTTAAACTTGAGATCCCCTGCCTCAGTTTCCTGAACGTCTGGCATTGCAGTGTACGTGACCGTCCGGCTGCAGCTGCATTTATCACCTGCCCCTCCTGCCAGGCTCTGGGTGACAGGCCTCACATGACCTTACCTCACGGCCACTCGGTGAGGCCAGCGCAACGTGATCCCCATTTGGAGATGAGGAAACTGAGGCTCAGGGAAGGAAAAGTCTGAGAATGTGGACCCAGAGGCCTGCACCCAAGGGCTTTGGATGTTCTGAACCTTCCATGATCCAGAGCAGCTGAGGGCATCAGACAGGTGTGGGTCTAAATGCCAAGGTGCCCACCAGTGCTGTGCCCTTAGGCCAATCTCTTGCCCTCTCTGGGCCTCAGTCGCCCCATCTGTGACGTGAGACGATGGCAGGGCCTCCCTGGCAGGGAGCTGGGCAGCTTCTCCCTGAACACTGCAGTGAGCTCCGCTGTCCGTGGCCACCTGCCTCATGCACAGCCCAGGGCCCTGCACAGGGAGACGGAATCCCTGGGGGGCGAGGCCTCTGCAATTCCTGACTGCAGGACTGAGGCACATCTGCCTCTGGGGTCTCAGTCTCCCCAGATGAAACCCTGGGCTGGCACTGTTCCTGTCGCAGAGCTGCTGCCAGGATGAGGAATCTGGGCAGCACCGGCCAGTGCCTGGTGCGCACTGAAGGCTCTGTAATGTCTGCCATGGGGGGACGGGACCCCGGGCCTCGTGCTCTCTACCACTGAGCTGCAGCCCCAGCCCTGAGGTTGTTTTGGAGCCCTCTGTGGCAGAACCTCTTGGTTTCCTCACCCAGGATTCCTGCTTTCCCCTTCCCCGTGGAACCTGCTCCACTGGACCCTCCCCAGGCAGTCCATGGTGCATCCAGCTGAGGCCGACTCGGAGCAGCCTAGGCCGGCAGCAGGGCCTCCATCCCCCTGCTGATGACGGGTGTGGGGTGGGGCCTGGCCCAGGAGACTGAGGGGTCTCTGCTTAGGGAACCGTCTCCCTGCTCCTGGAAAAGGCATCAGGCCAGAGAAGTCTGTTTCCTCCCCTGGCGGAGTCAAGCAAGGCGATGGCGCACTGCGGTAGCCACCATGGAGCTGAGACAGAGACCGAGGGCAGGCAGGGCACCGACGCTGCGGGTGCAGAGGGACAAGGGCCTGGCGGGGGCACAGGGAAGAGCTGCTAAGTCACCCTAGGGATGCCGGGTCCTGGCCACTGTTCCGTGAAGCTGTCGTGTGCACAGGTTCAAGCGCCTGCACTGGGAGGGACCCTCACTGCCGCTCCCCACCCGCTCAGGGCCCATGCTCACCAGCAGGGCCCGCACGGCCTCTGTCACAGCCTCCTTCTCTGCCTCCAGGCTCCGGATCTGCTCTCGAAGCTGCCTCAGCTCCTGCCACACTGCAATCTGGGGGTGGACGCAGGACGGAAAAGGTGAAGCCCTGGCTCCTCTCTGCGGCCTCGCCCTGCTGGTCACCTGGCCCGGTGGTATTCCCAGGCAGAGCCCCCCCGCTGTCCCCAGCAGCCTTTCTCCCCACCCCCACTCAGAAGAACCTTTCCTGATGTTTTGGTGGCACGTGGCGCCCCAACGAAGACAAACTCCATCCTCCCTGGCAGCTGCTCTTGTCCACGTGACCAAGACATGGACGTGCCTGTGACTCTTGGGTCACCTCCCTAAAGATAAGACCCCACCCCGGACTTTCTTTTGCTCACTCCCCTTGGACTAGACCATGGACCCGGAGAAAGGCCGACCCCTGCAGAAACCGATTCCAGGCTTAAGGAGTGACCCAGAGTAACGGGTGTGGACTGCGCGTCAGTGTCCCCTGATCCAAGTTTTTTGGGTTTTGGTACTTACTGGGGACTGGACCCTGGGGTATTTACTGCTGAGCTACATGACCACCCTTTTTAAAAATTTTGAGACCGGTCTCACTAAGCTGCCCAGGTTGGCCTCAAACTTGGGGTCCTCCAGCCTTAGCCTCTGAGTCACTGGGATCAGACATGCACCTCTGCACCCAGACTGTGTCCCCGGCCCCCCAAAATTAATATGCTAAAATCCTAAATCTCAACGTGAAGGTATTAGAGGCGGGGCCTTTGGGAAGTCCTGAGGAGCGCAGTTAGTGCCCTTGTAAAAGGGATCACAGAAGCTCCTTCCCCTCCCACCACGAGGACGTGGAAGATGACATCTACGAACCAGACACCAAATCTGCTGGTGCCTTGACCTTGAACTTTCCAGTCTCCAAAACTGAGAAACAAATCTGTTTATATAAGCCCCCAGGTCTGTGTGTTGTTACAGCATCCCAGACTACAGCAGTGAGTTGTAAATTAACATTTATGTTTCTAAACTAACACTCCAAAAAATCACAGTATGATGTGCGTGACATAAAGTTTACCATTTTACCATTTAGAAGTGTACGGCTGAGTGACGTTAAGTACACTGTGGAGGTGCCATCGCCATCGTCCAGCTCTAGAATGGCTCCATTTTTCCCAACTGAAACCCTGTCACCCTTGAACAGGGACTCCCCAGCCCAGCCCTACCCCAGGCCCAGTCTCTGTGAGGTATTCCAGGTATTTCACAGAAGTGGAAAAAATGCAACAGTTGCCCTTTTGTCCTGAGCAGAACGTCTTCAAGGACCACCTGGGCCGTGGCACGGGTCAGGATTTCCTTTCTAAGGATGCGTGAAATCCCACAGCGCGTGCACGTCTCACTTCCTTTCTCACTCGTTCATGGAGGGACACTCAGTTGCTTCTACCTCACTGCTCCTGCCAATAATGCTGCTGTGAACACGAGTGAACAAATATGTGTCTGAGCTTTCAGTTCTTTTGGATAATCACCCAGAAGTAGAACGGCTGGACCACGTGGTAATTCTGTATTAACTTTTTGAAAACTGGCAACAGGACCGTGGCAGCTCACTGTTTTACACTTCTATCTGCGATGTAGAGGACTCTAATTCCTCCTAACATAATTCTTGACAATGTTTATTTTTCTGTCCCCCACCCCATGATGGAGAAATGGAAAATGCTCTCTCTACCCTGAGCTCCACCCCAGTCCTATTTTGTTCTTAAACAGCCATCCTAAAGGGCATCTGTCCACTTTCTGCTTTTATAACAAAATACCAGAGGCTAGGTCATGTATAACAGAAAGCAGATCATGGTTTCAGAGGCTGGAAGTCCAAAATCAGATGACAGCATCTGTCGAGGGCCTTGAGCTGTGGCACAACTTGGCAGGAAAGTGGAAGGGCGAGTGGGTGTGAGACAAACGGGAGCGGTGGCCTGTCTTTATAAACACCACTCTCAAGGTCTGGGGCTGGGGCTCAGCGGTAGAGCGCCTGCCTCGCACATGTGAGGCATTGGGTTTGATCCTCAGCACCACATAAAAATAAATAAGCAAAATAAAGAAATTGTGTCCATAGATAACTAAAAAATATTTTAAAAAACCACTCTCACGTCAGGCTCAGTGGCTCACGCCTGTAATCCCAGCCGCTCCGGAGGCTGAAACGGGAGGATTACCGGTTCAAAGCGAGCCTCAGCAACAGGGAGGCACTAAGCAGTTAAGTGAGACCCTATCTCTAAATAAAATACAAAATAGGGCTGAGGATGTGGCTTAGTGGTTGAGTGTCCCTAAATTCAATCCCAGGTACCTCTCCCCCGGCAAAAAAAAAAAAAAAAAAAAAAAAAACTACTCTCAAGATAACTGACCCATTCTGGAGGGAAAAGTATTAATCCCCCTTAATGTCATCGCCTCTGAAAGTTCCCCCTACCTCTTAACGCTGTTATACTCAGGATCAATTTGCACCATGAGTTTTGGAGGAAACAAACCACATCCAGATCATAGCAGGGTTTAATCAATCACTTTAAAAACAAAAGTGAATTAAAAAAAAAAATTTCTTCACACATGCTAAGAACAGAAAACTTTGGTTTCAATTGTGGGTGTGTGAAATGTATTTCTTACTTTTGGCCACAAAGACTGGAAAACCCTACCAAAGATTGTGACACTCTAAGTTACCTTCCATTACGCATTGGCTCTTGTAAACACTGGTCCCTCCACTTGGAACACACCTGTTCCCTCAATTTCTGGATCTCACGCAATCCACTAATCTTTACCTAATGCCACCCACCTCCTGAGCCCTCTCAGACATGCTCTACTTTGCCTCCACAGCACTTATCACAGATTATAATTACGTATTTATAACTGTATGTGAAATACTTCTTTAACTAGACTGAACTCGGATCATCTTACTCATGGGAGAGAATAATGGAGCAAAGACTGGATTCTGGAGTCAACACAACACAGGTTTGGGGCTGGGCTTGTAGCTCAGTGGTAGAGCGCTTACCAAGCACATGTGAGGCATTGGGCTCGATCCTCAGCACCACATATAAAATAAAATAAAGGTACTGTGTCCAACTACAACTAAAAATTTTTTAAAAGATGAAGCTGGGGATATAGCTCAGTTGGTAGAGTGCTTGCCTCCCATGCACAAGGCCTGGATTCGATCCCCAGCACCACCAAAAAAAAAAAAAAAAAGAAGAACACGACACAAAATTCCCTCCCACTCTGTCACTTACCAACATCATGATCTTGGGCAAGTTCACCTCTCTGAGCCTTAGTTTCCCCTCTGATGTAATCAGGGAAATAACAGCACTTAGTTCATAGGGCTGTTGCAAAATTAAGTGAGGCTAAAGTCTAAAAACCATTTAGAACAGGCTAGTAAAGAATCCAAGAAAGGCTGGTAAGACTTGGGGACCTCATTATATTCAGCCCACCTCTAGATATACGGTGACCCTGGTTCTAGTTTCCTAGCATGTAATGTTATACAAGTGCGAGTGACGTTAGTATTTATTCACCGCCTTTTCTCAACGCCTGGAACACTGAAACGCAGTAGGCGCTTCTTAAAACACCTGCTCAATGAAACCATTCATTCATTCTTTGGTTTGGAACCAGGGACTAAACCCAGGGGCACTCACCACTGAGTCACACAGCTCTGTTTATGTTTTTGAGATAGGGTCTTGTTGATTAGCACCGTGCTAAACTGCTGAGGCTGGCTTTGAACTAGCGATCCCCCTGATCCCCCTGCCTCCAAGCCGCGGGGATCGCAGGCGAGCACCACCGCGCCCAGGGAAGCGTCCATTCTTAAACTCTATTCACCTGCTCGTTCCTCGCTCTCTCCAAGAGCTTCACCCCTCATCCCCATCTGACTCACACCCCGTTCCTAATTTTCTTTGCGGACTTAGAGCAAGCCCGGCGAGAGGCTGGACTACAGAGGGTCCTGGTAATAGTCAATTCCTAGAGCACAGTGGGAACCCAGTGCACATTACGAAACAGACGCAAGATGGCACAGAAAGCATCTGTGGCATATAGTAAGGTCTTAACATATAGCAGGGACAAGCGCCACATAAGTGAGTGCCAAGCACAACATACTGGCTAAACTCGAAAAGAAACTAAAAATTCCTGCAAATAGCTGCCCCCGGCGCCCCCTAGCCACCGAAAGCACGTCTTGCAAGCCCAGTCAGCTGGCGCAAGCGCACTCACGATCGCGGGCAGATCAGCCGGCCGCAGCTCCCCCTTGCGGAGGTCCAGGGCACGCGCGACCTCTTCTGGGCATGCGCACAGAGGCTCCATATCCAGCTGAGGGAGAGCGCTGTAGCCCTCGCGCGCGTGCTCGTACAGAAGGTTCCGGTCTGGTTTCTCTGCAGCGAAACTCCTCCTTGGGTTCTGGCTGGAGACACAGTTTCCCTGGGGCCGAAGCCCTCGACGAGCCAACAAAGGCCACAAACGCCGAGCCATGGACGCAGCCATCTTGGACTGGGAACAAAGAGTCACACACTCTTTATCCCGCCCACTCCGCATTTACACCAATTAAAAAGCAGCTCTACTGCTCGGGATGAGCCAATCAGACTCTGGAAGAGATTATCTTTCCAGTGCCTTAAAAACTGTTCAATGGGGAACGTGGACTGGGATAGACTCTTCTGTGGTCCAATCATCGTCTGAGCCCCACCCCGCCAGGGACGAATGAGCCAATCACTGCCTCGGTAGCACCCGGAAAGGGCTTGAGGCACTGTTCAGCGTGTCTGCGGACGGTGCGAGGGTCGGTGAGGTCAGTGCAGTCCTTAGCTCTTGCCAACCTCCCCGGCCCAGTTTCCCCTTTCCTTCTGCATGCGGACGAGGGCGTCTGGGTCCCGGGGATCCTGGTCAGAGCGAGGCTAAATTTGCGAAAGGACTCTGGCTGTGTGGTTAGACCTTTAGAGGAGGTTCCTTAGGTTCTGAGAGCGGGACTGGGAGAGTCTGACACCTTTTGCGACTACGGCCACTTTATCCTCCTCTCTGAGTCTCTTAATCCCTAACACAGGGACCCACCAAGCGGCAGGATGTCCTGGTCACATCTTCTCCGTGGGCTCAACATGGCCCTAAGTCGTGGTAAGTTGGGGGCTTGGGCTGCAGGGACAGAGTTCTCCTCCTTGGGACTTGAGCACCTCTGTCAGAGCCCCGATGGAATCAGTGAGTTTAAATCAGTTCGTACCTGGTCCGTTTCTGGGGGGGATGTGGGTGCAAGAGCAAGAGGTGGTGGGAGGTAGATGCACTGATGTTTACTATGACTATTACAGTCATGCCCCGCATAACGACGTTGAGGACCATATACGCAGTGGTGATCCCATTAGATTATATTGCCCAGTGATGTCCTAGCCTTCTTAGTTTAAGAACAACATAAGATCGCACAACAAGGAAATTGGCTACGATTTGGGGCGCTGAGGCATACACCTGTAAGCCCAGAGACTTGGAAGGCGGAGGCAGGAGGATCCTGAATACAAAGCTAGCCTCAGCAATTTAGCGAGGCCCTGAGCAATTTACTGAGACCCTGTCTCAGAATAAAACATAAAAAGGGATGGGATGTGGCTCAGTAATTGAGCACCCCAGGCTCAGTCGTTGGTACCAATGGGAAGAATAAGTGGCCAATGTCTTCTCACTTAAGTTCACCTGACTCTATTTGTTCCTTCTGCAAGTTATTATTAAATACCTCTCATGGGTTAGACATCCAAGCAAGGCCTTTAGCCATTCATTCAATTGATGTTTATCCTGAGCCTACTAGGTGCCAAGCACTGAAGGAATTTCTCAGGCATCCTGCCCTCTGAGACATTTCATTCACCTATTTACTCTGCCAACTTTTCTTAAGCCCCTCTGTTTGCCATTCCCCGAAGATCACAAAGGTGGGCAGGACAGGCCTGCTCCCTGCCTTGGGAATCAGAGCTAGCTGGAAATGCATTGATTCGTGGTAGTTTCATACACACTACTGAGGAGGGAGACATGATCATAGTGCCCAGGAAGCAGATGAGGAAACCGAGGCACTGTCAGGCCAAGAATCTTGCTCAAGGACTCATCACTTCTAGAAATGACTCATTCCTTTTGAGGATTCTGCTGTCACTTTTTTTTTTTTTTAGTTATAGATGGACATATTCCCTTTATTTTATTTATTTATTTTTCTATGGTGCTGAGGATCAAGCCCAGTGCCTCACATGTGCTAGCTAGGCAAGCCACTCTGCCACTGAGCTACACAGCCCTCTACTGTCACTCTTACAGAAGGAGACACGGGAGTTGACAAGAGGCCAAGGGCCTGCTGGATATGTAGTGTGAAGTTGTGGTGCTGATGGGGTATCTATGCTAGTGACAGAGAGGAAGAGGAGGTGGATAGATGTATGACACTGTAACCTCAGCCCAAGAACTTGCACAGGGCCCAGTGCTCCCCATTGCTGCTATGTCTGTATTATTGGGGCCAAGACATAGTAGGTGCTCAGTGAAATTTTGTTTCTGAGAAGCCAGTTGTCTTTGAATCTTCTTATATCCTACATCGAGTCTATGAGTAAATCCTGGTGGTCTTCATTGGAAATATATCTACCTCCCCTACCACCTGCCTTTTCTTAGACTACATCACAGTCACAATGGTCTCCTCTTTGTTGGTGTTGGGGACGTGGCTGGAGCAGCATGAGAAAATGAGCCAGTGGGCAGAGAAGTAATGGGCAGATTGTACCTTGTGGGTCACCTTTCCCCGATGGCGATGGAGCCACCGCAGGGATCTGAATAGGGGAGGGATATGAGCTACTCGCATTGTGACTCCCCCTGGTTGTGTGCTCAGGAACAGGCTGAAGATGCAGGGAGACCTGGGAGCGGGAGAGGTGCGATTAGCCCAGGCTGAGGACGAGGCTGGGGCAGACTCAGATGGGCGCGGGCAGGAGGGAGAGAGCTGGTGGGTTCTGACCTGAGGTGAAGGCAGAACTTCCAGGGTGTACCCACAGGTTGGGCAGGGGTTTAAGAGGGTCACAACACCTCCAGGAATACCCAGAGGGCTGCGGCAGTGATGGCACAAGTGTCTGTCCCTGCAACACGGTGTAAGTGCTCGTGCTCCGTGTCACCATGTCTAAGCAGCATTCAGGTGAGCGCCTTTTTTGAAGAATATCATGAGTTAATTTATGTAAAATGCTTAAAACAATCTCATGGGAGGTGGTTGCTCAGTAAATAGCTGTCATCTCTGTTGTCCCTAATGCCCCCAGAGGTAAGCCAGTGTGGCCAGGTAAAGTGCTTGGGCGGATGCCAGGACACCAGCGTGGAGTTAGGATGCTGTCATCTGTGTGCTGGGGTGATAACCCCTTTCCACTCTCCCCGCTGTATCTTTCCAGGCCTGGCCCTGGTACCCCAGCTCTGTGCCACCCGCCCCATGGCTACACTGAACCAGATGCACCGTCTGGGGCCCCCAAAGCGCCCGCCCCTGCGCCTGGGCCCCACGGAAGGCCGGCCGCAGCTGAAGGGCGTTGTTCTGCGCACGTTCATCCGCAAGCCCAAGAAGCCCAACTCCGCCAACCGCAAGTGCTGCCGCGTCCGGCTCAGCACAGGCCGCGAGGCTGTCTGCTTTATCCCCGGGGAGGGCCACAACCTGCAGGAGCACCACGTTGTCCTTGTGCAGGGTGGCCGCACCCAAGACCTGCCAGGAGTTAAGCTCAAAGTTGTGCGGGGCAAGTATGACTGTGGCCACGTGCAGAAGAAGAAGTGACCAGCCAGTGCGCTGAGGCCTGGGCACCTGCAGAACAGGGACGTTCCTTGTGGGATCTCCAGCGGGTCCTTCAAAGTCAGCTCTTCCTGTTCTAGAGGCAGCCGGCCCTGGGTTCAAAGCCCAGCTCTGCCTCTTCCTTCAGGAGCACCATAGCCCATAAGGTTCCCTGGGTGCTGTCAGCACCCTTGGCTTCTGTGTTTAGAGTTGGCCTGTGGGGCCTCTTCTGCCATCACCTGGGAAGCACACAGGTCCCCACGGTTGTGATGCAAACCGTCCCCACCTTTCTGCAGCATTTGCCCTCTCACTGTGGCCCTGGCAGCTGCCATCCTTTCTGGGCCTCAGTTTGCTCTTCCAAAAAATAATCCCATTTGCAGTATCCCCTCCGTTTCGTTTGGTGAAGATTAAACTACATGCCTCTGTGTACAGTGCATGTGTGTAGGGCTGTTCTAAGCTTTGAAGTCAAATAGGCAGCACTGAAACCCTTCCCACAGGTCGAGCGAGGGGCAGGGCACAGACAGCCCCACCCTCGAGCGTGGGCACTGGCAGCCACTCATTGAGGTTGAAGGGTGCTGAAAGGGTTTAACAGCCCCTCAGAGTTCAGCAGAGCATCTTGCTGGGTCTGTAGACAGGATGCTGCCTGGTTCATGAATTGCTAACAAAAGCCAGTTACATCTTTAAAAAAGAAAAAGGATTAAACGGGGTGTGCTGCCTGACTCCATGTAGTGACTCACACGCCTGGGTTCAACCTATAGCGGCCGCCCCTCTGGGCCTCTGTTTCCAAATGGCATTGACAGCAAGATACCGACTCATGGGATCGCAGGCCTGGCCATTTTTGAATTTAAGCTGTGGGAGTTGTGTTTTCGTCCTTGGGCTCTGGAGCCCAGGCCTCCCCTGCACTGGCCTGGTGAGCTATAATAATAGGTCATTTAAATGGCATTGATAAGGACACCTGCTGAGAGCTGTTGGGAAGACCCCTGAGGGCAGAACTGGGAGCCACTCAGCTGTAGCCCTCTGGGTTCTGGAAGCTCATCTTTGTGCCAGAAGCATGCACAAAGATTGTAAACATGAAACTATGGGTCCTTTAAAAGACCAGAGCTGGAGATGAACCATTATACTGATTATAGACAAAAAACACCTGTTACCTCATGTTTAGCACCAATTTTATTGAGCTGGTTGGTTGGTTGACCATGCCCGGAAATGAGGAAAGAGCTCCTGGCACACCTTGCTCAAGAAGTCTCTATACAAGATGGTGTGAGTGCAGGGAAGGAGGGTGGATCCGGCTGGAGCTGAGGGCAGGGACCTGGCCCCAGGGGAGGTGCTGATGGGCAGCGGGGTGGACATTGCTCAGCAGTGGCGGGTTCACAGCCCCACAGCTGGATCCCGGAGACTCCCCAAACCACAATGGGATTTCTTTGAGGTCTTTGCTGGTCTCCAGGTCAGATGCTCTGAACGGCCTCCTCTCCCTGCCAGCAGTCAGCCCACCCCAAAACACGCAGACCAGTCACCAGGGAATGGTTTACCCACTGACATCACATGAGGAAATAATTTATAGACATGAACCAACTAAATGTCAGTTACTTTTACGACATCCCCAGCTGGGGAGCTGAGGAAGCTCTAAGGAGCCCCCTGGGTCCCTGGTTTGTCACACAGCATGAGGACCGCCATGCTGAAACAGCAGCAAGTGGGTTACGGGAGGTGTGCCCTGAACCAGCCACACGGGACCCCCACTGTCCCCGAGTATCCTCTGGCTCTGGGATGTGAAGCCACCCTTGATTTTGACAGCATCCAGCAGGTGGCAGTGCAGTCTGGACTGCGGGGTCAGGCTGGTCACTAGGACGGGCGGATCCTGATTCTCACGGTGGAGTGGGTCACCAGGGCACCGTAGTGTCCTACCCATGAACGCATGTCTCTCCCGTACTGCTCAAAAGACACGTAGCGGATGCCCTTGCCAAAGTTGGTGAAGACGTGGGAGACCTGCGGGAGGAGAAGGAGGGGTCCTGTGCTCGCCTCTTCGTCGCCTCAGCAGGTGCTCCCGAATACCCAGCAGGCACCTGTGGGCCCTGCTGGGGGACAGCAGTGAGGCCAGCAGCACAAAAGACAAGCACACAGGGTAAGGACTGCGGTTCACCTTAATAGTACCCTGCAAACAGTAGGTGCTCAATGTTTGTTGAAGGCTGTTGTGCTAATACATCTGCAAACATCCTGGAACGAGGCCTGGGATGTGATGTAAAAAGGTTCAGAAACCGTCAGCTATTACTACTGGTGTCCAGCCGATGACAGCGGAGAAGGGAAGCCCCGCAGGGTGACAGGTTGGACGGGTGGGCCTTGGAGGGAGGGGGTCGAGGGTGAGGGGAAGGCGCTCTGGACCCACCTGTCGGCAGCTCCTCTCAGTCCATTGAAGGACCGGGTTGGGGGACGCTGAGAACTTGACCACTTCGTTTTCATACATGTCCAAGAGGCGGACCCGAAGCCGGTAGATGCAGCCGCAGTTTTCTCGGGCGCCCCACCTGCCGGGTGGCAGTGAGCCTTGATTCTCCTGCAACCCAGCCAGCTCCTTCTGGGTTGGGCATCAAGGAGGGAGGCTGAGGCTGGTTTTCTCTGCACCCAGATGAGGGTCCTACGCACCTACACGGCTTGGGCATCTCCAGGGGCGGAGCCTGGTCCTGGGATGGAGCCAGATTCCGTGGGGGGAGCTTGGGTGCCCCCGGAGTGGAGTGGAGCCTGGAGGGCCGTGTGTGTGTGTGTGTGTGTGTGTGTGGGGGGGGGGCTACACTAGGGTGTGTGGGCTGTGACGTCCCGGGCCCCAGCCACAACCTAGGGGAGGAGCCCGAAGATCTGGAGAAAGAACTGGAGCCCCAGGGAAGAGACGGAGTGCTGTGCGGGGAACCTGGGTGCTCTGGAAGGAGGCAGCTCGTGTACGCTCAAGGTCCCCACCCTAACTGTGCTTCCTCTGAACGTCAGTTCTTAGGGCATCGCGGTCTTTCAGAAGCCTTGGACCTTAGGGTCAACGCAGAGTTGGGGATGATGGTGACATCAGACCAGTTGCTGGACTCGTGAACAACCCAGGGGTCTGCTGGGAAGAGGGTGGGGAGGCGGGCATAGCCGGTGCCTTGGGCTCACCAAGGGTCCGCCCCTCCCTGGCTGTGCAACTACGACAGTCTCACTTCACCCGAAGAGTGTGCATTTCCAGCCTGACCTCCGATGGAGGCCTGAACTGAGGTCTTGCTGCGCCACCACCGTGGCTCACCTCCGTGGCTCCAGGACAGACTGCTACTCCACTCACCAGTCGGCCACGCAGATCTCGATCTGGGCGCTGTCCAGCAGCTCCTGCCACACGCCCTCCATCACCAGGTCCACAAGCTGCCTCTTGAAGCACCATCTGGGAGGGGAGACGCAGGAGATGGAGCACACAGTGCTGATCTTCAAGCTGCACCTAGAAATCACCTCCTCCAGGACGCTTCCTCGGATCACTATGCCTAAAGTAGCGGCTCAGGGTTTGCTTTCCAGGATAGGAAGATGCCCGATAGACTGTGTCACTGCGTCACTGTGCTGGGCATCTCTCCTTGTGTCTCAGATCCCCTCCCCTTTTTCCACCCTGTCTGGGCTCCAGGAGGCTGACCTATATACCAGCCTGCCCTGAGTGCTTGTGGGAGACTGGGGTATGAGTGCAAATGGAGGTCACACAGTGGACACACAAGCAGGGAGTTCCTGGGCCTCCTAAAATGTGGGGGCCCACTGGGCATGGTGGTGGGTACCTGTAGTCTTAGCTACTTAGGAGGCAGAGGCAGGAGGATTGCTTGGGCCCAGTTTGAGACCAACCTGAAGTTTGAGACAAGATCCAGTCTCAATTAAAAAGAAAAATAAAAATGTGTGGGGTCCCAGGGCCAAGGTCGCATGATCTTTATGGCATTGTCACCCTTATTTTCTGCTTCCTGGTGGTGGGCCAATGGGGTGCTGCAGCAGGAGATGCAAGGAAGGGAACAGAGTAAAAGTCAGGCTAATCCTACGGGGTCCATCCTGAGAGACGGCTGTGTCTCTCAAAGGAAGACACAGCACCTCAGCACCCTCTGCTTACAGCCTTCTCTGTCCTTTTTAATAGCTGCTTCCTCCCTTCCCCTGAAGGCTGGAGGTGGCAATGTCCCTCCTCTTCTTCATTACTAGCCCAGCCCTGGGGTCCGGTAGGATCCCGTGTAGTCTGCCCAATATTTACAAACAGTTCCTTTTCCTAATTTGAATGTAAGATACTAACAGAAATAGTGTAGCCCTCTTTGAGAATACAACAGACATTGATCTGTGGAGCAGAAGAGTGTGAGCGACAGACCTAAGTATATATGCAGACGTCATAAATGCAACACCATTCTATGGGGAATGGAAGGATTCTGTAGCAGACAGTGCTGGGAAAACTGCCTCAGTATATGGTATGTGGGGAGTTGGTCCTTACATTCAAGAGTAAAGATCTAATGTAAAGAGCTGTGAGGTTACTAGAAGAGAATATAAGAGATATATAAAAGACCATTGTCAAGATCTAGGGTGGGGGGCTGGGATTGTGGCTCAGCAGTAGAGTGCTCCCCTAGCATGGGTGGGACCCGAGTTCGATCCTTAGCACCACATAAAAATAAAGACATTGTGTTGTGTCCATCTACACCTAAAAAATAAATATTAAAAAAAGATCTAGGGTGGTGAGGAATTGTTTTAAAACAAAATTTCAAGAATACAATTTTTTTTTTCAGTTCTCAGTATCAAACCCATGGCCTCATGTATGCTAGGGAGTCGCTCTCTTTCTAAGCTATACCCCCAGCCCAAGAATACATATTCTAAAGCAAAAAGAGAGATTAGATCACAAAGAAATAACAGATTTCTGCCAACAAAGAATATAGTTAGAAGAGATGGCAGATTGGGAAAAAATTTCTGCCATTCCCAGAATGGACAAAGGACATCTAGACTACAAGGAATTCCAAATTCCCTCCCTCCCCCTCTTCCTTCCTTCCTTCACTGAGGATTGAACCCAGGGCCATTTAACCACTAAGCCATATCCCCAGCCCTTTTTAAATTTTGAGACAGGGCATCACTAAGTTGCTGAGGCCAGCTTTGAACTTGCCTTCCTCCTGCCTCAGCTTCCCAGGCTGCTGGGATTACAGGCGTGCACCACCACACCCAGCAAGACTACAAGGAATTCTTGCATGTTTTAGGAAAAAGATTTCAGTCCTAATGGAAAATATGAACAGGCAATTTACAAAAGAATGAATTTTAAAAGCTAGCAAGTACATGAAGACATGCTTCATTATTAGTAAACATAACAATGCAAAGTAAGCAAAGAGATACCACTTCACCCATATGTAGTGGCAATGACTAAAAAGCTAAGTAATGCCACACGGGAACGTTTACCTAAAGGAAGAGGACAAGCAGACTGAGTATGGGGTGGGGTGAGGGGCCGAGGACAAGAGAGAATAAACTAATTAATCAAATAGTTTTGATGTCTTCATAGTATTTATCATGATCAGAAGCTCTGGGACCATATCACCTGGGTGCAAATCCCAGCTCCATCACTAGATATTAATTTCTCTCTGAGATTCAGTGTCCTATTATAAAGTGTCCCAAGGGTTGTTGGGACAACAACCATGTCATAGGGTTGTTGCCAAAATTGAGTTACATGTAAAGGGTGTAGCATAGGCTAACCCCTCTAAAATGCGTGTTGTGTTGTTATGTTACTGTTTGTGTTTGTCCCCCCAACTCTACATTTAAAATGAAAAAGAAAAACGGGCACATTGCCAACGTTTCTGATTTTTCCTTGTATCTCTGGCCTACAAAACTGCCTGGAACCTAGTACTTGGCAGGCTTTCAACAAACGTTTCATAAATGGATGAAAGAGGAAAGAGACTGAAGGTAGGAACAAGGATGGTGAATCGGGTCCCTTTCCCTCTTTCGGCCGTTGCCCCACGAACAAGGGTCACTCACTCGAAAGAAGTCACAAAGCAGGTCTGGGAAGGGGCCCCTGGCACCAGTGTCAGGTTCTTTTCCACGGCCCAGCCATTTCCTCCATGCTCCACCTCCCAGCCTCTGAAGCCCTCTGTGAGAACACAACAGAGTTGAATAAAAGACAGCCTCAGGCCAGGTGGCCCGGCAGAGTGCCCCTCATCACCCAACTTGCCCCGCCCACCAGACCTGGCATGTGGTATTCCTCGTCCCACAACCTCGCCACACAGCCCGCCCATCCACTCAGCTTCTCAGCCCCATTCGGTCCTTCCTCCTCGGTCCCGCCCCTGTGTTGTCCTCCCCTCAATCTCTGCAGCTACTGGCACAGCCCGGGTTCCCTCCTCGCCCGCCCACTCTCCGGGTTTCCCGCCCCTGCAAGGTGGTCCAGGCCTCCTATGCAAGCTCCGCCCCCTCCAGCCTTCAATTGGCTTCAGCCCAGCACGCCCCTGGCTCCACTTCCTAGGCCACGCCCACCGGGCTTACCTCTCCAGCTTCCCGACTCAGCCCCGCCTCCTGGGCCCTCCAGCCGCCTTGCCTATTGGTTATATCTCAGGCCCTGCCCACAGCCCTGCCCTGGCCCCGCTCGCCCCTCAGTCTCGCGGGGCCTCACACCCCACAAGTCTCCACAGTCCCCCGCCCCCGGCCCGCCACATCTTCCCGCCCCGCCCGGCCCCGCCCCCGGCCCGCCCCCCGCTCCGGCCCCGCCCCCGGCACGCACGCTCTCCGCAGGAGTTGAAGATGAGGTTGCGGCCGAGGGGCGCACGCAGGCAGTAGCGCGCCAGGGCGCAGAGCGGGAGCTCTTCTTCGTCGTCGTCGCTTGGTGGGCAGCGCTGGGCCAAGGCGTAGAATGCGCGGCCTTCGGCGCTGCGGTCGCGGGCCAGCTGAAGCAGCCACACGGTGGGCCCGTCTACCACGTCGCGCCAGGCGCGGCACACCGGGCGGCAGCGGGTCACTAAGGCTCGCGGCGGCACGTGGCTCAGCACCTGCACGAGCAGCTCCGGGGGCAGCACATCCAGGGCCACGGGCGGGTCTACGGGCAGCCGCCGCCTCGACGGCCGAGCGCCCATCTCCCGCCGCTGGCGTCCTGCAGGTCCAGAGGGGGCGGCGAGTCAGCGCCAAGGTCATGGGGTCCCTGAGCGACCCAGGGGCTGCCACGGCCGCGGAAGCTACGAAGCTACGAACTCGGTTCCAGCCTCCTGGCTCTGAACATTGATAGAGAAAGAGAGACCCTCACTTCTTCCTCCTTCCTTCTGGGGCAAAAGACCCCTCCCTGCGCCGACTGACTCCATTAGGCCGCTAACCCTAGCTCCCATCCGGGCGCGCACTTGTGCCAGGCAAAGCACTTTATATGACTGTAAGATACAGACCCCTCCCGGCAGAAAACTAACCCCAACCCTCCCTTGACCACTCTCTCCCACCCCGTCCAGCTACAGCTTTCTATCCAGGGTCTCATGCATGCTAGGCATGTGCTTTACCTCTGAGCTACATCCCCGGCCCAGCCCCATTTCCTTGTTTCTTTTTATAGTAAAGCTTCTTGCAACTTAGTGAGAGGCCCAGTCTCAAAAAAAAAAGAAAAAAAAAAGCCGGTGCCGTGGCCCACACCTGTAACTCCAGCAATTTAGCGAGGCCCTTAAGCAACTCAGCAAGATAAATAAATAAAAAGGGCTGGGGACTGGCTCAGTGGTTGAGAGCCTCTGGGTTCAATCCCCAATACCAAAAAAAAAAGAAAACAGGGGAACCAGCTTGGTAGAGCGCTCTCCTAGCATGTGCAAGGCCCCAGGCTCCATCTTCAACAAACAAAAACCTTCTCAAAACAATTGTCTAGACTCACCACCTCACATCTTCAGCTTTCATTCTCTTGCCAACCTTTTCTAGTCGGGCCTTGCTCCCTGCCCTGTGCTGAGATGTTGAGGTAACAGCGACCTCCAGGATGAGAGGCCTAGTTACTGTCCCTTGGTGGCCTTGCTTGACCTCAGCAGCATCTGCTGATTATTCACCCCACCTCCCCTCTGGACTCCTGTCCTCTCCAGTGGCTTCTTGTCAGTCTCCCTGGCTGGCTCTTCCTCTTCTCTCTGATCTCACAGAGTTGGAGCTGGGCCTCTGAAACTCTTCTCTGTCAATCCTTGCCATCCCTCTCCCCCTTGCTTCTCTCCTCCATGGTCGCTCCTCACAAGCATCCAAGTCACAGGTAGTGCCCTGCCCTCCTTGGAGCTCTCCTGTGATTCCATCCCACTCTCGGTGAAAGCTCAGTCCTTCCCGGGGTGCACGAGGCCCCTGTGATCTGCTTCATCCTCTCTATTCTCATCTCCCTCTCAGTCACTCTGCCCCAGCCACACTGGCCTCCGTGCCTCTGGGGCTCGGTGCCTCTGGGCCTTCACCCTGGCTGTCCCCTCCAACTGGATGCAGACGATTTCTTTGCTTACTTCCAAATATGCTTTAGGTCTTTGCTCAAATGTCAGCTTTTCCACGGGGCCTTCCATGACAACCTTATTTACAATTTCAGGGCGTCACCACCATTACCTACGCCCCTTCCCTTCTCCTCACTTAACACTTCTCTAATGCACCTATCACCTTCTAACAGAAAACACGATTAACTATGCAATTAACTTATTAGTCCTCTTTGATATCTGTCTTTCCTACCACATCGTAATCATCATGAGGGCAGAAATTGTTTCTTTTGCACGTGGCATACCACAGTGCCTACAACAGTGCCTGATGCATACTAAGTATTCAATAAAGAGAATGTTAAATGGACGAATGGGCTGGCGTGCAGCTCAGTGGTTGAGCGCTTGCTTGGCATGTGTCAGGCCCTGGGTTCTATCCTCATGCCTGCCAACAACGAAACAAAACAAAACCCCACAAAAATACAAGCAAAACCATTTCGCGGATGAGGGAACTGATGTCGCACATGTGTAACCAGGTGGGACACATTTATTTAACCAGAACTCAGTGACTAGCTCAAGGTCTAGTCAAAACTCACTTCATACCCTGAGGCAGATCCCTCTAGTAGGGAAAGCACAGAGTCGCCCACCCATCCTGCCTGGGTCCAAGTCCCAGCTAAGCTTCCAGCTAGTTATAGGATCACGGGCAAGTTGCTTAACCTCCTCTCTTTACCTGTTTCCTCTTCTGAAAATGGGATGTTAAAAGTGCTGACTTCTGCTGGGCGCGGTGACACATGCCTTTAATCCCAGTGTCTCGGGAGGCTGAGGCAGGACGATCACAGGTTCAAAGCCAGCCTCAGCAATTTAGCAAGGCTGTGAGCAACTCAGTGAGACTCTGCCTCTAAATAAAAACTAAAAAGGACTGAGGATATGGCTCAGTGGTTAAGTACCCTTGAATTCAATCCCCAGCACCAAAAAAAAAAAAAAGTGCCAACTTTATAGGGCAATAGTGAGGATAAAGCAAATCAATATTTATTTATAAAGTGCTTATGAAAAGCCTGTGGGGGCTCATAAGTAAGAGCGATATTAATTTAATATTAAGCACCAAATTATGTCAGTTGCTAATACTATTATTACGCTTCACAAAAAAGCAACAAGCAACTATTCAGCTGTGATATTTTCACGCAGTGTATTTATTGGCCCTAATTAAGCCATCGTACTGTGCGTCTAAGCTGGATCATCTCACTGAATCTGATCATCTTGTTAACAGGCGAAACAATCCTCTGAAGTCGCCCTGGGTTAAGAGGCTCCAATGAACTAATGCTTGTCATATGGGCGCACACAGGAAGTGCTCAGTTCATGTCAGCTATTATTATTTTTAAGCAGATTGATTAAAGTTTTGTTTGAAAGAAAAGAGGACTGGAGGGCTGGGGGTGTAGCTCAATGGTAGATCACTTGCCTGGTATGTGCAATGCCTTGGGTTCAATCCCCAGCACTGAAAAAAAGAAAAGATTCTATCAGGCAAGTGTCCCATGGATAGAGAAAAAATTCTAATATATCGTTTTTATTTTTATGTTGAGATAGAGTCTCAGTAAGTAGCTGAGGCTGGTTTAAACTTATGCTCCTCCCGCCTCAGCCTCCTGAGTTGCTGGGATGACAGGTGTGCACCACCAGACCCAGCTCTGATACCATCTTTAACCCCACTACAGAAGAACTGAAGTCATGGAGACAGATTTTAGAGAGATTAGTTTGTGCTTTTCTCCCCTTGGTTATTAGTTGCATTAATAATTATCTTGACTCCTAAAACCAGCCACCAGTTTGCCTGGCGGGGATATGAGACCAACCAGGTCCACTCTTCTTAGGAGTGTGCTGGTCTTTGGCAATCTGGGGCTGGGGTGGCTGTCTCAGCCAATGAGGGCAGTCAGACACCATTAAGGAGCAAGGACCTCCAAGAGATACGCTTCTTGCCGGGCACAGTGGCCCACACCTGTAATCCCAGCAACTCAGGAGGCTGAGGCAAAATCGTGAGTTCAAAGCCAGCCTCAGCAAATTAGCAAGGCCCTAAGCAACTCAGTGAGACCCTGTCTCTAGTAAAATACAAAAACGGGCTGGGGATGTGGCTCAGGGGGTTAGCGTCCAATCCCTGGTACCAAAACAAACAATATAAAAACGCACCTCTTGAGTTTTCAGCCATCCTTCACAAACCACACAAGCAGCTTGCTCAGGACACACCAGGTCCCTCATATCCAACATGTTGCAGCCTCAAGGCCAATTTCAAGCCCGGTACTTCCTGCTGCCCTACTTGCCCCAAATAACTACAATGACTTTCCCTACTGACATGTTCTTCCTGAGTTCTCATTACGTTGCTGGGTCTTTGTGACCACCTCAGCTTCCAGAGCAATGCGGAAGTGACATTGCCCAGGGATTTCCAAAACCTAAAAGAGGCCCCTGCCTGATGGGCCCTCCTTTGGAGCCCTGAGTCCAGGGGTGTGCTGCTAAATGGTTAACAACTGGCTCTTAGGAGCCGGGTGGGGAAGAGCTTGGATTTATAGACTCTGTGGCTTTCCGTGGGGTAAATCATACCCACCAAGGCTGATTGCAAACGGCCCATGTGAAATCCCTGAGCTATGGGATTGGAATGAGCTCAAAAGAGATTTGCACAATTAATTAGCTAGAGCAAGCTGCCCGTGTCATGGCAGGAGCCTGGGTGCCCTGAAGTCCTCATGCAGAGAGAGGCGAAGACAGGGAGGTGGCACCAGCTGCTCCAGCCCCAGCTGTTTCAATCTCCCCATCGCAGGAGTTGATGCAGGAATGAAGAAGCCCTGGGAAGGCCCAGCCCCGGCCCCTGTCTGATGGCAGCTGCATGAGACCTTCCCTCCAAAATGTGGACCACTTAGCTGGGCTCAGTCAGTCCCCATAACCATAAAAGATAATAGTAAAATAACGTTTTTGGGGGCAGGGGGATTGAACCCAGGGGTGCTTTACCACTGAGCCACACCCCAGACCTTTTTATGTTTTGTTTTATTTATTTGTTTGTTTGCACTTTCAAAAAAGATCAATTAACATAATTTCATTGAACTCAGGGGCACTAGACCCCTGAGTCACATCCCCAGCCCTTTTATGTATTTTATTTAGAGACAGGGTCTCACGGAGCTGCTTAGCACCTCACATTTGCTGAGGCTGGCTTTGAACTCTTGATTTTTCTGTCTTAGCCTCTGAGTCACTGGGATTACAGGCGTGTGCCACCATGCCCGCCCCTTATGTTTTATTTTGAGACAGGTTCTCATTAAGTCACATAGGGTCTTGCTAAATTGCTCAAACTTGCAATCCTCCTGCCTCAGCCTCCCAAATTGTTGGGATTCCAGGTGTGCACCACCTTGCCTGGCCTGAATTGTTGTTCAGCAGGCTGTTATGCAGCACTAGCTAGATGGAACTATGCTTGGGGACCTACCTTGAGTGGGATGGAGACCCCAGAGGTAGCCCCCAATAAGAAACAGTGGGTGTCCAAACTTAGACCTATTTGAATTCAAATCCTGATGCTACCCCCTGTGTGATTTGGGGAAAAAATATTTATTTCCTTTGTACCTTGTAAATATAAGTCAGGAATAGCATGATTTTTTAAAAACATTGGTTTAAGTACTACGACTGCTATTTTTGTTTGTGTAATATCTTTCTTTATTTCATTTTATTTAAAAATCTAGAATTGGATCTTTTGTCACTTGAGAATATGGTCAATGACTCAGTGACTCATTTCACCATAAATGGAGAGTCTATCCTCTGTCTTCATGGATTCTGTATCCTTGGACTCAACAAGCACTAATGGTACATATTTGAAAAAAAAAAAAAAGGACTTTTTTTTGTCGTTATTCACTAAACAATACAACTATTTATATAGCATTTGTACTGCATTAGGAACTATAAGTAATCTGGGGATGATTTAAGGTTTACAGGAAGGTGTACATAAGTTCTATGCTGCTTGATGTATTTTTTGGTGGTGCTGGAGATCAAACCTGGGCTTCAAGCATGCTAGGCAAGTCTCTACCCCTGAGGGACATCTCCAGTTCCACTCTCTTGTATAAGGACTTGAGCATTCCAGGATTTTGGTATCCCTGGGTGAGTGGCGGGGATCTTGGAATCAATACCTGGGATCTCAAGAGATGGGGTATGTGCTGAACCACAGCAGAAATGATTCCCTACCAAGAGAATTTGAAAGCATTACAATGTCAAGCTGGGCAGAGGTCTACTTATTTAGAAAGCATATATTTTTTTCTATTTCTTGATCTGAGGGCTGGTTACGTGTTCAAGATTCACTAGGATTTGATAGGTGGTTGGGTGCAGTGGCTCAAGCCTGTAATCCCAGCAGCTCAGGAGACTGAAGCAGGAGGATTGCAAGTTCAAAGCCAGCCTCAGCAATTTAGCAAGGCCCTAAGCAACTCAGCGAGAACCTGTCTCTAAATAAAATATAAAAAGGGCTTGGGATGTGGCTCAGTGTCAAGTGCCCCTGGATCCAATCCCTGGTACAAACAAAACAAAACAAAACAAAGTTAGTGAACAAAAGATGAGAGTATTATATAATGAAGGAATCCACAGGAACAGTTTAACATCAGCATGTAAATCTATTTAGGGGGCTGGGGTTGTGGCTCAGTGGTCGAGGGCTTGCCTAGCATGTATGAGGCACTGGGTTCAACTCTCAGCACCACATATAAATTAAAAAATAACATAAAAGAATTCTGTTCATCTACAACTAAGAAATATTTTTTTAAAAATTTACCTAACAATCTTTAACTTGTATAACTTATGGAAGCCAGAGACCTTTTAATAGTGACTAAGAAATTTTGCACAATATACCTGTTACTCAATGAGTATTGATGCAAAAATATATTTTTGGTTTGTTCAAATATATTTTTTGCTTGAGAAACTTAACAGTAACCATCATTTTATTTATTTATTTATGAATGGTTCTGGGGATGGGCTGGGCTCCTCTGAGTAATCCCTGCTTAGATTGTGCCAGACAGTGGCTGGGGCCGGGTCAGTGAGGGCTTCCTTGCACCTGGGATTGGAAGACAAGAATAGTTGGTGCTTGTTCTCAGGCTTTTCTGTTTTCATGAAAGGGGTCTAGCAGGAGCCTGCACTTTCAAAAAATATCAATTAACATAATTTCATTTGCAAGGCTGATTGCACTGACCAGATTTCACCAGCAAAGAATTCTCCTGCCCCAAATACGGACAGCATCCCCAACACACCGCCTTCATTGTCTATAGTCCTGATTTTACTTTGTAAGTTTTACTTTTATTAACTGTATCAGCTAACAACCATTAGAATAACAAGTATAGTCTTGGTATGATTAGAAATATTTTTACTTGATGTGATATTATACATTTTTGTCCACAGAATGTCATTTCATGCCAGGTGCGGTGGTGCACGCCTGTAATCCCAGTTGCTTAGGAGGCTGAGGCAGGAGGGTCCTGAGTTCAAAGCCAGCCTCAGCAACAGCGAGGCACTAAGCAACTCAATGAGACCCTGTCTCTAAGTAAAATACAAAATAGGGCTGGGGACGTGGCTCAGTGGTTGAGTGCCCCAAAGTTCAGTCCCAAGTACCCCCCCTCAAAGAAAGAACTGAAAGTGAGATGCTCTCTGATGATTCACCTGGGGAAGGGGACAAGAGGAGGTGGGTCCCTGTGTACATCATGAGAGCATCAGGGAGAGCAGTGAGCGAGCCATCAGATCAACGCCAGAAACCACCATCAATACCCACCCCCCTGCAGAGTTGCACCACAATCGTGAAAGCTGGGTGGTGGGACTTGGGGTGTGTACACATGCACGTGTAAATCTTTTCATTTATCTTTTGCACGTGGATCCTATACTTCCTAGAATGGGCACCGCTAAATAAAAAAGAGCTTCGTTGATGTATAGTTGACCTTCACCAAAGCGCACACAGGTCAAGTGCGCAGCCTGTGAAACCCTGACCACGCTCAAGAGGCTGCCGCCATCCAGTGGGTTTGCCCCGTCCCAATGAACCCCCAAATGCCATTCCAAAGCAACGACTAATCTGCTTTCTGCCGCTGGAAGTCGGATTTTTTCCTTTCTATAATTCCATGGCAATAGAATGACAGAGTGTGCCAGGTATCATTTGACTGCCTCCTTGTTCCAAGCCGCGAAATCGGAGGGGGCCCTTTAAATCTTTTTCCCTGGGCAGCGGACGCGATGCTACGTTTTGTCAGTAGATGGCGCCAGAGAGGCGCCGCTGGAGGCCGGGTGGGGCGGGGCGGGCCGGGCGGCTCCCTGGCCGCTGCGTCTCCAGCGGTGGGTCCCGCGGTGCGCGGCGGACAGCAGCGCTCACCTCACCTGAGAAGCGCTTTCCCGGCAAATTCCATTACAGGGACTCCTTTGCCCTTGGATGGCTACAGCAAACCTGCTCCAACAAGGTCAAGATCTCTCCCAGGGCTGCCCTCCTTCTCAGCCTCTCTCCCCTTACTTAGACTTGCTGCTCTTTTTATCTACTATTTATTTTTCTTTTCTTTCTTTAATTCTCCCCCCCCCCCACACACACACACACCCAGACTTGGTCTCACTATGTGGCCCAGGCTGGCTTCAAACTCCTGCGCTCAAGGTGATCTGCTGCCTCAGCCTCCCTAGTGGCTGGGCTACAGGTACACCCAGCATTGTATCTGCTATTTTTATATTCATCACTGTTCTTTCTCTTTGTTTTTTAGCAGCCAATCGCTTGCACTGTGATTCCCTGTTATAATTCATAATTCTGTAGCTTAAACATTCGCTGCTCAAATTCCTCTGTGGTTTCAGTTTCCTGATTGGACCCTGACTGACACATATAATACGTACTTCCTTGCATCTAGCTTCCTTCCTTCAGCATAACATGTGTGTGATTCATCTACATTGTTGGGTGTGTTCATCCATCATTCATTCCTTTTTTATTGTTGAGTAGTATTCCATTGAACAGATAAACCATAATCTGTCCAGTCCTCTGGGTTGTTTCCAGTTTGAGGCTGTTATGAATAAAGCTGCTATGATCATTCGTTACACACACGTATGGACATACATTTGCATTTCTTTTGAGTAAATACCTAGCAGTAGAATTCCTGGGTCATGGGGTAAGTATTTAACTTTTTTTTCTTCTTGGTACTTGTGATTGAACCCGGGGATGCTTTACCAATGAGCTACCTCCCAGCCCTTTTTATTTATTTTTTATTTCGAAATAAGGGATGGCTAAGTTGCTGAGCCTGGCCTCAAACTTTGATCCTCCTGCCTCAGCCTCCTGAGTCGCTGGGATTACAGGCATGTGCCACCACACCTGGCAACTCTTTTACTTTTGAACGGTTGCTGATGGTGTTTCTAACCTGCTACAGATGGTTACACAAGGTCATCAGTAAGACAAGATTAAGATTCCTTTCTCTTTAGGAGGATTTATATGTTCGAAGATTCAGCATGGCTTCCCGTTCAAGAAGGCAAACTGAGCTATTGATAATCAAGATGTGTCACAGCCTGTGTGAGCCTGTGGACATGTTATGTTTTTAAGGAACCAAATGTGGGTGCCTGATGATCAGAGGGAACCCCTGATCCCACACCCGGGGTTCACCTCTTATGTGCCTGGTTCTGTGCCAGACTCTCCACACGTTATCTCAGGGACCCCGAGTTCAGAGACCCACTGGAGTGGAGGTCCCCGCTGAGGTAGGCTGGGTGGAAGAAACGGACTGAGGCTGGGACCGGGACTCACCAGGGGTCCTCAGCTTGGCTGCACCTTCCAGCTTCTGCAAAGAAGCCAGATATCCCAGCTTTTATGTGAAATCACTCAAATTTGAAATATAAAGATAAATCTTAGAAAATCAAAGTACAACGTGGGCCAGATAAGACATCTATCTGCAGACCCGGGAACCGGCAGGGGGTTCCGAGCAGTGGAGGGGACTGGGGATTGGAATCTGGGCAGTGTGGCCTCCCTCTTAAAGGTCACCCTGCAAGTCAGGTGTGGTGGCACACATGTCTATAATCCCTGTGGCTCAGGAGGCTGAGGCAGGAGGATCGCAGGTTCAAAGTCAGCCTCAGCAACTTAGTGAGACCCTGACTTTACTGGGGATGCAGCTCGGTGTCAGTTAAGCATCCCTGGGTTCAATCCCTGGTACAAAAAAAAAAGAAGAAAGTAAGTAAGATGGAAATCCAGGCTTCCTCCACCAACAGGGCCCCCTGCAAGAACCAGAGTTCTCAGGCGTCCTTTGAACTGGGCAAGGGGCGTGGGGGAGCAGGACTCTGTTACAATAGCTCTACATCAAAACCAAAACACACGGGAAGCCCAGACCAGACACCCAGCCTCTTGTTTGGAAAAGTGTTTGGACAGCAAGGATCACCTGCACAGGAGCCGCTTGACCGAATATGGAAGTCCACAAGCAGAACTGACCCCAGAGGACAAAGAGACAATGCAGAGGAAACAGACAAGAAAAAACCTTCACGAGACACCTAGGGCCGGCCTCCCGGGCTTTGGACCTGCACAACGGCCCAGGCTTGTTTAACATTCTGCTGCTGCTGTCCCGTGTGTGTGTGTGTGTGTGTGTGTGTGTGAGTGTGTGTGTGTGTCTAGGGATTGAACCCAGGGAGCTCCAAACCAAGCGACAACCCCAGCCCTTTTTATTTGTTTTATTTTGAGATAGGCTCTCACCAAATTGCCCAGGCTGGTCTCCAACCTGTGAGCCTCCTGCCTCAGCCTCCCGAGTTGCTGGGATTACAGGTAAAATAAATTCTGAGCAAGGGGCCCCACATTTTCATTTTGCCCAGGGACCCGTCAACGATGCAGCTAATCCTAAACACACTTAGGTTGAGATGTGCTCAACAAAACAGTCAGCCGATACTATAAAGGGAAGGGACAGAGATCCAAGAAGTGGATTGGATGATTCCTAACAGGAAGAAGCTTCTCACAGAAGGGAATAATTAGTTAATTAATTAATGAGTAATAAGAGGAAAACAATGTGAGGTGTTAATTCTAAGGGCCAGAGCGCAGAGGGGAGGAGAGATAAGGGACACTCACCAGTTACCAGCTGCGGCCAAACCAGCAAAATCATCAGCCCCACATTCCTGACCAGATGTTGAAATCCTATCTCAAACACCAGGTGGCCAAGCCACCCGGCACCCTGCATCTGCCTACAGCCAACCCTACCCAGCGACAGGCACTTCCCACAGTCGGTCCTGGGTTCCCAACCTTCTGCTGGGCCACCGCATCCCAGGTAGCTTTAGTGGAAACGGTTACCCCTCCCTCCCCCAGAGTCACAGAGGCGCTCCTGGCTGCCAGCTCTGGTGGGTGGGTTTTGAGCTGTTACCTGGCCTAGCTGCTGGTGGTCCCTGGAACTTGTCCCCTACCGGTCCTTTCTGGCTAGCAGTTGACGCGGCTCATTACTTCACAGATTCCTTGGTCTCCAGAATCTTTTTCTTTGGTGCAGGGCTGGAGTGGAACCCAAGGCCTCAGTGTGCTGGGCACGTTCTCCACGCCTGAGCTCCACCAGGGACCTTCAAGAATTCGAGAAATAAACTAAAACCTTATTTGTGTTAGATCCGTTTAATGCAGCCCAGGAAAAAGGATTCAGAGCTGGGGATGTGAGTTAGAGGTAGAGCCCAGGCCTGGCAGGCTCCATCCCTAGGACCACAAATAAAAAAAAGGAACCGTTTTGACCTGGAGACTAGGAGGGTTCTCTTTACAGTGGCTCTGTTTATTGTTTTATTTGTTTGTTTGTTTATACTGGGGATCCAACGCAGGGGAACTTAACCACCGAGCCACATCCCCAGCCCTTTTTATATTTTATTTAGAAACAGGGTTTCACTGAGTTGCTTAGGACCTCGCTAAATTGCTGAGGCTGCCTTTGAACCTGCGATCCTCCTGCCTCAGCCTCCTGGGTCTCTGGGTTTACAGGGGTGCACCACTTTGCCCAGCTTGTTTATTGGTTTTTATGGGAAAAGGAGTGTCTTTTTTCTACAACTGGTACTAGGACAATTGGAAATCTACGTGCAAAGAACTGAATTTTAGACCACTGCTTCACACTCTATCAACTCAAAATTAATCATGCACCTCAACTTCAGAGTTAAAACTGGGGCTGGGGGTGCAGCTCAGTGGTAGAGCATGTGCTTATCATGTGTGAGACCCTTGCTTTCACCCCCAGCACCACACTGCCCACCCCGAGAGTTAAAACTGCAGAACTATTAGAAAGAAACAAGAGAAAAATGTTGTGATTTCAACTTAGGCAAAGATTTTTTTTTTTAGATACAATACCAAGAGTGTGATTTTCTTTTCTTTTCTTCTCTCTCTCTCTTTTTTTTTTCCTGTACTAGGAATTGAGTCCAGGGATTTATCACTGAGCCACATCCACAGGCCTTGCTTAAGGCCTTGCTAAGATGTTAAAGCTGGCCTTGAACTTGCAATCCTCCTGCCTCAGCCTCCTGAGTTGCTGGTATTATAGGAGTGTGCCACCATGCCTGCCCAAAAATATGAATTTCAAAAGAAAAAAAGACAAACCAGACACCATCAAGATAAAAGAAAAAAATCAAAACAACACTGAGATTCCATCTCACTCCAGGCAGAATGGCAATCACCAAGAATACAAGCAACAATAAACGTTGGTGAGGATGTGGGGGAAAGGAACACTCATACTTTGCCGTAGGACTGCAAATAGATGCAACCACTCTGGAAAGCAGTGTGGAGATTCCTCAGAAAACTTGGAATGGAACCACCATTTGACCCAGCTATCCCACTCTTCAGTTTATACCCAAAGGACTTAAAATCAGCATACTACAGGGACATAGTCCATCAACGTTTATAGCAGCTCAATTCACAGTAGGTAAGCTATGGAACCAACCTAGATGACCTTCAACAGATGATTCGATAAAGAAACTGTGGTATATATACTCAATGGAATATTACTCAGCCTTAAAGAAGAATGAAATTATAACGCAATTTGAGGGTAAATGGGTGGAACTAAAGAATATCATGCTAAACAAAATAAGTCAATCCCAAAGAACTAAAGGCTGAATGTTTTCTCTGATATTCAGATGCTAATTCACAATAGGGAGGGGGAGGAGAGGTATTTTAGACCAGACAGAGGGGAGTGAAGGGAGGGGAGGAGACATGGAGGTAGGAAGGATAGAAGAATGAATCAGATATTATGACTCTACGTGCATATGAGTACACAGACCTGTGCAACTCTACATCACGTACAACCGGACAGATGAGACCAGACGGATGAGAAGTTGCACTCCATTTACGTATAATGTGTCAAAGTGCACTCCACTGTCATGGATAACTAGTTAAAATACACCCCCCCCAAAAAAAAAGTCTAATTAAATAAAAATATAATGAAATAAAAAGAATAAAACTTTTGTACTTCAGAAGACCCCATTAGCGCTTGTCCATCATGCCTGGGTTTGGCCCTCAGCACCACTATCAAGAAAACAAATCAAAACCTTTGAGAAAACGAAAAGAGAAGATGAAACAATCCTTGCCTAGCATGGGCAAGGCCATGGGTTCAATCCCTGGTCACACTCACACACACACACACACACACACACACACACTCAAGCTATAGATGGACAGAAAAAACTGCAAATCAGATTGCAAAAGAGATGAAGGACTTGTATTCAAAATATGTAAAGAACACTGAACATTCACTAACAAGACAAACCAACTAAAATGGATAAAAGATTTGAATAGACATTAATTTAAAAAGATGCAGGAATGACTAAGAAGTGGATGAAAGTTGCTTAATGGAATTAGGCATTAGGAAAATACAAATTAAAATCTCCAGAAGACATTTCACAGGCATTACAATGTCTATTATTTAAACTGACACTGTTGACAAGTGTTGTGGGGGATCTGGAGACGACTGGGACCTGGTGGGAATGTAAACCTGTATATCCATGTTTAAGCTTCTTTAAAATTTTAATATTAAAAAAAAAGCTAAGCATCAACTTACCATGAGATCCAACAATTCTAAGTAGATTTTCTACCCAAGATAAATGAAAACAGACATCCACACAAAGACTCAGATGCAACTGTTCATATCAGCATTGAACATTCAGAAATAATTCAAATGTCCACTCATTGGTGACCTAGACAGAATGTGGTATGTCCATTCAATGGAGTACTATTCAGCAATAAAAAAGAGCAAATATGCTATAGTACGAACCCCAAACCAGTGTGCTAAATGGAAGACAGTCAGAGAAGACTACTGGTACTTAAATGAAAGACACAGGTACTTAAATGAAATGTTCAGAAAAAGGCAAGTCTATAGATACAGACACTGCCTTTTTGCAGTGAGGCCAGGGGGAGAACAGAGTGACTACAAATAGGCAAAAGGAGCTTCCGGAGGTGACGGAAACGCTCTTAAACTGTGATGATGGCTGCAGCAACTGCAAGATCACGAAAAGTCACTGAGGTTTCCACTTAAGGGGGCTGACTTATGGCTCGCAAGTTTGTAAATTTCACCTCTTTTTTCTTTTTGTGGTAGTGAGGATTGAACCCAGGGAGCTCAGCCACTGAACCACACCTCCAGCCTTTTTTATATTTTATTTAGAGACAGGGTCTCGCTGGGTTACTTAGGGCCTCTCTAAGTTGCTGAGGCTGGCTTTGAACTCATGATCCTCCTCCTCAGCCTCGCCACTGGGATGACAGGCGTGTACAGCACCGGCTTTAAATTTCACCTCTTAATAAGGCTGTTAAACAGAAGAATCCCGCAAACTTCCTAGGCTATACCTATTGTCCCAGGGTCATTAGGGTGATTCCTCAAAGTCCTGAAGGTGGGATCCTGGGGAGAGAGAGGGTTCCTAACCAGAAGGAGCAAATGGAAAACTTGAGCTAGCAATGACCCTGTTGACCTGGACACAAGTTCCTCAGGTAGTTGCTTTATAATTATTTGTTAAATTGTATATGCAAGATTTAGACCCTTTTCTGTATGGATGTTATATTTTACAATTAAGAAAAATAGTGCTATCCATGAACACCAGGATAATATAAACCAGAGAAGGACATGTCTAATTGTATCTTAGTGGAAATAATAATCATCCGTATTTGTTGGGGACGTTCTTTATGTGCATCATCCCAGTCCTGGGAAATTTCTGGGCAAGAGGGCATCACGGGGCTAGCACGGGCCATGGGTTTGGGGAATTGCTGATGACAGGTGGCAGAGGAGGTCATCCTGGGCAGAGGGGACGCAGTAATTGTTTTGTAGTCGATCAGCCTTGTGTGGCTTTTATAGAGAGATGTTTAGTTATTTATTTACACACATTTTGGGGGAGAGGGCAGTACTGAGGTTTGAGCCCCAGAACAATCGACGACTGTTGCAGCCCTCGTCCTGTTTATTTATTTATATTTGAGACAGAATCTTGCTAATCGCCCAGGATGGCCTTGAACTTGGGATCCTCTGCCTCAGCCTCCAAGTGGCTGGGATTCCAGACATGCACCTCCACACCCCACCGGCTTTCCCTTTCTTGACTCTGAGATTTGTCCTTTGTCCCCAACCCCCAAACCCAAAAGCTCTGAAAACTGAGAGTTATTCCCAGACCCATTTTGGTGGCAGGGGCAGACTTGAAGTGCCATGAGGTTTGTGTGGTCTTCCCAAGGACAAGCAGGCCTTTCACTGAAGAAATCCAGGAGTGCCCTTATGGGTGGGGGGCTGGACCCCCAGGGGGTGCCTGAAACCAGGGATGGTACTCAGACCTATATGGACTGTTTTTTCCTGGGCACACACCTACAGTAAAGTTTAATTTATAGATTAGGCACCGTAAGAGATTACAACAGTGACTAATAATAAAATAGAAAGTTTTAACAACACCAAGTCTTAAAAGTGATTTGAACTCAGCTTCTGACTTTCTTTCTCTCCCTCCCTGCCCCGGCCCCCGCCCAGTACTGGGGATCGAACCCAAGGGTGCTCTACCACTGAGCTGCAACCCCAGCCTTTTCAATTTTAGTTTGAGACAGGATCTGGCTAAGCTGCCCAGGCTGGCCTCGAACTTGCCATCCTCCTGCCTCGACCTCCCGAGTCACTGGGATCACAGATAGGTGCCATTGCATAGTTTCAAATGTAGTCTCTCTCCAATCTGCATGGGGTTGTCCTCGCCTTCTGTCATCCTGTGGGATGCCACGGTGCCTGCCTGATGAGATGAACAGAGGTAAAGGGCAGGCATCCGGGCATCGTGGCCCAACCCTAGGCTGCTGTGTAAGGGCGACTTGAACAGAGCACTGGGATTTTGCCACAAGCCACCTGATAATTAATGATCTAAGGCAGCTTCCAAGTAACTAAGAGGGGGCTGCGAACACAGGACAAAGGATGGATCTGCATCCCAGGAAGGAAGGAGCAGGACGTCAAGAGAGTTCGCCATGCTCCTCAGTCCAGCATGCCATTTCAATCTCATGAATTGCTCATTTCTGGAATTTTCCATTTCGTATTTCTGACTGCAGTTGACATAGGGTAATTGTAACCATAACAAGCAAAAGTGCAGAGGAGGAGGAGAAGACCTCTCTATGAATGTGTTTGGTTGCCCAGGGCTCCCTGGTCCTGTCAGGATTTGCCTCATCTTGGAAAAGTCTAGTTTCCCAAATGCGCCGGCGGACTTCTAGTAACTCCCTGGCCTCATGGTTGTGGGGAAATCAGATGAGATCAGGGCCTGGCCCTCAACAAATGTTAGCTGCGGGTAGAAGCGTGTTACTATGATTAGCAGCTAGGGCCCCAGCGTGGGCCTCCATGTGTCGGAATCATGCCTCACTGGAACTCTGACGAGGAATGTGGGAGGGAGACGCCTTAGGAAATCACCAGATGAAACACAGCAGGACCAAGAACTGTCCCTAGGGCACAATCAAAACCACACCGGGAATTTTAAGAAGGAAAGGAAAAAAAAAAATGCCCAGTTCAAAAATCCACCCCAAGCAAAAAAGAGTGGAAGGGAGTACCCAACAGTGGTCATGATGTTACCAGTGTTCACAGGAAACAGACGGTGGTAGTCAAGAAAACTCCTTCACCAAATAATAAACACTCCTGTTAGCTGAGCATCTACTTTGCTCTGGGCTGGTGGGAAGTACTTTACAAAACCTCAGGGAAAACTCACCAACAATTCCATGAGGTGGACATTACTTTCCGCATGGGGAAACTGAGATTTGGAGGACAGAAGCTACGTCCTCAAAGTTACCTGGCAAGACTGTGGTAGAGCCATGGTGAAAGACGAAATCACAACAAATTTAGTTATAGATCGAATTAGTTTTTATTCACAAGTCATAAATCAGAGTAGCCTTGTGTGTGTGTGTGTGTGTGTGTGTGTTATTGGGGATCTAAACCCAGGGGCATTCTACCACTGAGCTACATCCACAGCCCTTTTTATTTTTTATTTTGAAACAGTCTTGCTAGGTTGCTGAGGCTGGTCTTGAACTTGAGATCCTCCTGCCTCGGCATCCCGAGTTGCTGGGATTACAGGCCACTATGCACGGCTCTGGCAGCCTCCATTCTACAGTACGGAATGTGAGGTCCTACCAGCCATGGGAGAAGAGTGGGCTTTGTAAGGTGAGATGGGGGGAACAAAACAATAGGGCCAAAAAAGCTGATTGGCCAACATCATGTTATTTAGGTTACATTCTGGAGGGGTTATGGCAAAGGGGACTTCCTTACACACGGACTCAGGTAGACAGGGATGTCTGGCTTTTTTTTGTTGTTGTTTGTTTGTTTGTTTTTTAGGAAAAATGGTGTGTTTGGGGTTTCATCTGCTTCTTTAAAAGTTTCCGTGATGGGCTGGGGATGTGGCTCAAGCGGTAGCGCGCTCGCCTGGCATTCGTTCGGCCGGGTTCGATCCTCACAAACAAAGATGTTGTGTCCGCCGAAAACTAGAAAATAAATATTTAAAAAATTCTCTCTCTAACTCTCTCTTTAAAAAAAGAAAAAAAAAGTTTCCGTGATAATGTAGCATTTGGCATGAGTGACTCCATTTTGGTTGGGTCTTGTCACTTGGGGCCTAACTCAGGAGCTCAGGACTCCCATCATTTTGTTTAAGAGCTAGGACTTGAATCCTAATAATGTACAGGATCTGTAGATTGTGCCACTATATGAATCTCTTCTATCTCTTTCCTCATTTCTAGATAATTTTGCTTTATGTTTCCCAATTTTTTATTTTAACATTTTCATCATGTAGAAAACTTTGAAGAATAGTAAAATGAACATTTTGCCATACTGTACTCCCTCTGTTTGCTCTACTAGTCACCCAGGCTGGCCTTAAACTCATGATCCTCCTGCTTCAGCCTCCCAAGTTGCTGGGTTTACAGACTTGTACCACTGTGCCCAGCTCTGGTTTTCTTAATTCAAACCACTGTCATTTATTTATTTTATTTATTTTTCTTTCTTCTTCTTCTTCTTTTTTTTTTTTTCTTCTGGGACCAGGGATTGAACCCGGGGCACTTAACCACTGAGCTTCATCTCCAGCCTTTTTTATATTTTATTTAGAGACAGGGTCTCACTGACTTCCTTAGGGCTTCGCTGAGTTGCTGAGGCTGGCTTTGAACTCACAATCCTCCTGCCTCAGCCCCCCTGAGCCGTTGGGATTACAGGTGTGTGCCACCATGCCCGGCCCATTTCATTTTTTCTTTAAAGAAATTATATTTTTTTAATCTCAGAAAAAAAAGTTGGTAGGCTCATCTTCTATTTGATTTAGGAGCTGTATATACAACCTGATTGGCTAAAAACATTTTATAATTTACATGTATATTTAGACCATTTATTTTTTTTAAAATGTATCTTTTAAAGTATGCTCCTTAGCCAGGCCTTACAAAGAGGAGGTGTCAACAGATACTGGGTATATTTATCGGAATAAGAAATACAAGTTCATTTTTTAATTAATTTATTTATTGTGGTGCTGGGGATGAAACCTGAGGCCTCACACATGCCGGACAAGTGCTTGCCCACTGAGCCATCCCCCTAACCTAGAAATACGAAAGTTTAAGAAATTATTTTATGTTAAGAAAGTAGTCAATAGAGAAATTAAGAATCATGTTATGATTATATGGAAAAGACAGGAAGTGTGGAGCTGATGAAAGTCGTCTCCTATTGTAAGCAAGGGATCAATGGACACATTGTTTAAGAGTTCAAAAATGAAGAAATAATCCAAAAGTTTGCTTTTAAGATTTGGAAGCATTTACCCAAGGAATACATAGCAGAAAAAAGTTAAAAAATATGCACGATCGTTTACGAGATACTTTATCCGTTTTTGAAAAGTAAATCAATTACCAAAAAAAAAGTTATAGATATCTCTGCCCAGCAGGAGAGCAGCTAATGTTTAAACGACTGTTAGTTGTCCCCCACTACCACCACCCCAGCTCGGAGGCTCCCTGGGTTCCACTGTCTTTTCTTCTGGTGGCTTCCCAGGACATTTAAACCATTACTCTTTACTTAAAAACCCATTCGTAATATTTCACTCTCTCAAAGTGGGAAGCAAACAGATGCTGTCTGAAGTTGAGGGAACAAGGAGAACGTTCATTGAGGAAAAAAAAAATAAATCCTGAGCTTTGCAAAGTAACTTGGGCGAACTCAGAAGCGGAGGCGTGGCCACCGCCACCCTGCAGGCTGCTGAGCCAAGCCCAGGCCCCGGGCTCCTAACGCGCAGCCTGCGGGGACCCGGGGCACCGGCGGCCAGGGGCACAGCAGGCAGCCGCCAACACGTGTCGGCCGGGGCGGTTCCAACGAGTACTGAAGGCGACACCCGCGGAGCCGCGGAGGGGTCGGGGTGGCGGGGTGCGCGTTGGGGACCCGTTTTAAGAGCAAAGCTCAGGACCGTGCGGGGCTTCCTAACGAGCGTTTGCAAAACTCTTGAGTTTACGGGGGGCTGGGATGGAGGGGGGCCTGGGAAGGGGGCGCCGGGACGCCCGGGGACCCACCCCACCCCGGGGGCGCCCCGCTGCGGGTGAGGACGGAGCCCTCGGTCACACCTGGGTCCCTACCTGTCCTGCGCTCCCCGGGCGGCCCGCTCGCAGGGGTCTGGGGACCGGGATCGTCTTCCCGCCCTGCTCGGGAGGCAGTCGGGGGGCTCCCCGGGATCGGCCTGCCCAGGGAGCCCCGGGATCGGCTCTGGGCAGCCGGTCCTCTCCCCGGGGCTGGCGGCTGCAATCCGGAGCCGGGACCCGCGGCCGAGCGCTGTGGCCGGCGGGCGGGAGGTGGCCCTGCCCCGGCGGCTGCGCCTGGAGCCAGCGAGGGCGGCGCCCGGATCGGGAGGGCGGCGGGCGCCGCGCCGAGGGAGGGCCGGGCCAGGAGCCGTCCCGCGCTCGAGATCCCGGGGAGCCTCGCTGTCCCCATGTGGCTGCCTGAGATCCGGGACCCGGTTTCCCACCGTGGGCACCTCCTCTCGGCGGGTTCCGCCGCCCCCAGGCCCCCGCGGTGGCGCTGCGCCGGGCTCCCCGGCTCCCCAAGCCCTTCTCAGTGGCCTGGGGCTGAAGCCGCCTCCGCCATTCACAAGGTCCCTCAGATCCTGCGACCCTGCACATCTCGTCGGTGGCCCAGCTGCGACTGTGAACCAGAAGCAGACTACATAGCTTTTTGTTTGTTTGTTTGTTTTTGTTTTTAGTACTGCGGATTGAACTCAGGGGCACTCGACCACTGAGTCACATCCCCAGCCCTATTTTGTATTTTGTTTAGAGACAGAGGCTCACTGAGTTGATTAGCACCCTGCTTTTGCTGAGGCTGGCTTTGAACTCGTGATCCTCCTGCTTCAGCTGCCAGAACTACTGGGATTACAGGCTTGCACTCCTGCGCCCAGCTCAGACTACATAGTTTTACAACAGTCACTAAATTATTTACTCCTACAGACAATAGCTATTTATTACAGATCAATTAGAAACAACACAGGGGAGTCCTCATTCCAGTAATTGAATCATCAATGGATGGTAAAGCCATAGGTAAAATGTTGTTAGGGAACGGTCCAAAATTCATACCCAACAGATGACTTCATTACAAAGGTATGTGTGTTGGGGGGATGTACCTATATACTGGAGTGGGGAGAAGTAGGCAAGACATCTCCTAGCCAACTGATCATACGGTATCCCCAACAGTGGGACATCCTGACTTCAAATGCATCTGGATACATCACAAAATTGCCTATACAGATCTTTTTTTGAATTCAGGGGTGCTTAACCATTAAGCCACATCCCCAGACTTTTTTATTTTTTATTTGGAGACAGGGCACTGCTGAGTTGCTTAAGGCCTCACTAAATTGCTGAGTTTGGCTTTGAATTTGCCATCCTCCTGCCTCAGCCTCCTGAGCCACTGGGATTACAGGCATGTGCCACCGATCCTGGTTCCCAGTGCCTCCTCCTGCATGTTTGCTAGGCAAGCTCTGTGCCATTGAGCTACATCCCCTTTGCAGAAAAAGTATAGGAAAGATGATGTGAAGATACACTGGGAGAATGGCCACGTGACTTAAGTGCCGCATCTACAGGCCAACAAATGCCAAGGGCTACCAGCAAACACCAGAATCCGGAGAATAAAGGAAGGATTCTTCCTTAGAGCCATCAGAGAGAGCATGGCCCTAATGATACCTTGTTTTCATTTCTACCATATGGAACTTTGAGACAAGGAATTTCTTTATTTCAGGAGGGAAAAGAAAAAGTGTTGAGCCTAAATTTAACAATGAGGAAACAATCAGGTAGTGAGAATGGGAGACGTCCCCAAGACAACTGGCCAGGACTCTTCAAAAGAGTTAACATATGGCTGGTGTCCTGGCACACACCTGTGATCCCAGAGGCTTGGGAAGCTGAGGCAGGAGGATCATGAGTTCAAAGCCAGCCTCAGCAATGGCAAGCAACTCAGTGAGACCCTGTCTATAATCAAAATACAAAATAAGGCTGGGGATGTGGCTCAGTGGTTGAGTGCCCCTGAGTTCAATCCCTGGTACCTCCCCCCCCCCAAAAAAAAAAAAGAGTTAACATGAAAACCAAAAAAGAGATCAGAGAGTCATAACAATCAAATATGGTTGTTGCAACCCTATTGGGTCCTGAAGTAGCTTTGATTCAGGCTTTCTCCTGCTCAGTGCAGATTTTCTGTTCCCATCTGGGTTTGTCCCTTGGTATTCTCAGAGGAACCCAGCTGGTGTCTGCGGGTGATGGAGGTGCACTTTCTGTTCCTAATACTGGGCTGTTTTTGCACCAGGTCTCTACCCTGCATTGCAGTATGAATGGGTGCTTTGAGCCTGCCGGTGAGGCTTGCTGCTGGGCTCATCACTCCCTGTGGATGAGTCTTGGAACTCCTCTCTGCTTCCCTTCCTTCTGCTACAAGTTCAGGGATAGGGCTGGCTGCCAGGTTTTTTTTTCTTTTCTTTTCCATTTTAGATGCCAACATCCACCCTAGTTACCACCTGGGACAGTAGAGTTGAGTCTCTACGAAACCACCCTTCAGCTCTGGTTTTCCTGAATGTTGGGTGGCCTGTGCCCTGGGGAAGAGGGAGGGAGATGGCAGAAAGCTCAGACTGACTATCACTGGTGCCATTCTGTCTCCATTGTCGCATTCCTGTCTGTTTTCCACAACCTGGGTCATTCTGGGCTTACGCCTGTAATCCCAGCAACTCGGGAGGCTGAGGCAGGAGGATACCAAGTTCAAAGCCAGTCTCAGCAACTTAGCAAGGCCCTAAGCAACTCAGCGAGACTCTGTCTCTAAATAAAATACAAAAAGAGTTGGGGATGTCCCTCAGTGGTTAGGCGCCCCTGGGTTCGATCCCTGGTTTTAAAAAAAATAAGTAATAACAACAACAACAACGATCCGCAAGAAATCATGTAAGTGCTGGGAAGTGGGTCGTCAAGGCAAATGCACTTCTGCAGAAAGCCCGCTCCCAGCCGGAGTCTTGCGAGCGAGGGTCCTGGGCTCTTACCTTTTGCCTGCTCTTACCTCAAACCTAGCGCAGCGCTGCCCTCCACTCTGATTGGAGGAGCTCCGGGCTTCCATCTCCGTGATTGGCTAACTTTAGAATTAGGGCAGGCAAAAGGGAAGGGCTCCGATTAAGGCTGTATTTCGTCTTGAAGATGGACTCCCAGACTTTCTATTTCTCATGCCTGAGCCCCGTCCTAAATGTCATCATTTCCCTGTGAACCATGTCTTCTGTCTCCACCTGATTTGTCTACCAGAAATGTGTTCTGTTGGTGTCTCTCATTCACGGATGGTCTCTGGGGTCCACTGAATAACAGCCCATCGAAAATATCCACATCCCAAGCCCCAGGATCTGCAAATATATCACCTTACATGGCAAAAGGGACTTTGAAGATGTGTCAAGTTAAGGATTTTGTGATCAAGAGATTATCCTGGATTATCTGGTGGGTCCTGAATGAAATCGAAAATGCTCCTTCCAAGAGGGACCCAGGGGAGTTAGGCAGAGGGGTGTGGACTGAGAGCGGAAGCAGAGGCCGGAGGGATGTGCTTCGAAGACGAAGGAGAAGGCCACAAGCCAAGGAACGCAGGGGTCACTAGAAACTGAAAAGGGAAGCCAGGATTGGTGACGCGCTGCTGCAGACCCAGCTACTTGGAGGCCGAGGCAGGAGAAGCCCTTGGGTCCAGGAGTTTGAGACCAGCCTGGCCAACACAGTGAGACCCTGTCTCTTAAAAGAAAAGAGAAAACAAAACAAAAAACAACAACAAAATCACCCCTCCCCCCCAAAACAACAACAACAACAACAACAAAAACTGAAAAAGGTAAGAACATGGATTCTTTCCTTAGAGCTTCCAGAAGGAACCAGCCTACTGACACCTTTTTTGGGGGGAGAGGGAGGAAGAATTGCTGGGGATTGAACCCAGGTGTGCTTTACCTCTGAGCTATATCCTCAGTCCTTTTTCTACTTTTCATTTTGATAGGGGGTCTTGCTAACTTGCCCAGGGTGGCCTCAAAGTTGTGATCCTCCTGCCTCAGCCTCCTGAGTCACTGGGATTTCAGGTGTGGGCCACCACACCTGGCAGCCCCTGCTGACACCTTGACATTGGAGCAGGGGAGCTTATTTCCCACTCCCAACTCCAGAACTGCAAAAGAACAATTTTTGTTGTTTCAAGCTACTGAATTTGTGATAACGTGTTACAAAAATGACACACCTTGTTACAAATTACGTGATTGGTTATGACAGCAGTGGGAAAACAAATAGGGTCTCCTTTGCCATCTCTTTGCCACGGTCCCTTGATGGCCCATCACTCTGTGTGGGTAAGAGTGTACTACAGGACTGTTTAGGCCATTTGTGCTGCTATCACAAAATACCTGGGATGGGGTGATTAGTACTGAACAGCCTGGTCTCCTTTGAAGAACTAGACCAGGGAAGAGAGTCAGCGGGATGGTTTTTGTTCAGCCGGCTGAGTCACCAGGGGGCTGTGGGTTGCCAGAGGGCTGCTGGCTAAGAGAAGAGAATTTCAAAAGACATGAAAAGAATTTGAAAACAGGATCTAGTTTTCATAAACGATATCTCCCCAGGGAAAGAAATAGGAGAGGTGTTTACAGGACGGGTGGAATGTGTACTGGTGGTGGTTTGCTGCTATGGTTTAGATATGTCCCCACCCCCCAAATCTGTATGAAAAAGGTGGGTGGCGCTGTTGGGAGGTGCTATGAACTGTAAAAGGTGGGGCCTAGTGAGACTCCCTCCCTAGGACATGCCCTCAACAGGGGTAGTGGGACTCTTGCCCTTCCTCTCTTTCTCCGCTTTCTGGCCCCAGATGTGAACATTTGCTCGGGCACATGCTCTGGTCATGATGCACCACCCTCACCAAAGGCCCACACCAATGGGCCGCCTGATCTTGAACTTGAATCTCCAGATCAGTGAACCAAAAGAAACTTCTTAAATAGCCTGTGCCAAGTATTTCATTTCAGTGACATGAAACCAACTAATACAGTTGCCTTATGATTTCCAGAAAAGAGTCTATACTCATTAACAATTGAACTCTGTTTTGGGGGGAAATGCCAAACATTTACTGAACACACCAGATCTGTAAGAACCTGCTTATCACTGATCAGAACAGGATTGATAAAAAAAAAGAGGGTGTGTTCATGGGAGTTTGGAAAAAAACAAAATTTAGTTGCTGTAACAGGCATCCAACTTAAAAGTTTATTTCTCTTTCTCTACTCCTCTCCAGACTGAAAAAATGGCCTTCGTTCAAGAGGTGACTCAGGGACCTGGGCTTCTTCTAAGTCCCTGAACTATAACTTGCTGCCACTCTGTCACATCACATGTTGCTGGTCCAGGAAAAGATCAAAATGCAAAATTTAAAATATGTTAGTGATGGCATATTGCTTCACACCACGGTAAAATTAAAAAATGTTGCCATCATAAGTTGGGGACTCTGTATCTGTTAGCTACTGCTGTGTAACATATTACCCTCCCCCCAAAAATAGTGGCTTAAAACAACAATTTTTATCTGACATCTTCTGTGGTCAGAAATCTGATGCCTCTGAATTAGGGTCTCTCTCAAAGATACAAGTAAGATGTCAGCTGGGACTTCGAGCCATTTCAAATCAACTGGGAGGATCCTTTTCCAAGATCACTGGCACGCCTGTTGGCAGGCGTCTGGTCCTGACTGGCTATTGGCCAGATGTTAGTTCCTTAGCAAGTGGGCCTCTCCATCGGGCAACCTGCCATGTGGCTCTCCACAGAATAAGAGAGTAAATAGCAAGAGAAGGCCAGTAAGACAGAAATCATAGGCTGACAAAGGAGAGAGGGTTTTGAATGTTCTCAATACAAACAACATATATGGGTGGTATTTTTTTGGGGGGTGGAGGTAACAGGGATTGAATTCAGGGACACTTAACCCCTGAGCCCCATCCCCAGCCCTCTTTCGAATTTTATTTAGAGACAGGGCTTTGCTGAGTTGCTTAGGGCCTCACTTAGTTCCTGAGGCTGGCTTTGAACTCCTGATCCTCGGGCCTCAGCCTCCCGAGTTGCTAGGGTTAGAGCTGTGTGCCACCTCACCAGGCAAAATGGTATATGTTTATGGTGATATGTTAATTATCCTGATCTGATCTGATCATTATGCATGTATACATATATTTCCGTGTCGGACTACACACACACACACACACACACACACAGAGGTCACTGTCCTTTTGAAGTCTCACTGCATCATTTTGCCATCTTTCCTTTGGTTACAAGTGAGTCACTAGGTACAGTTCACACTGAGGGGGAGGGGATTCCACAATGGTGTGAATACCAGGAAGTGGGGGTCATTGAGTGCCCTCCCAGATACACACTGTCTCCTACAACTGTGGACAAAAGGGAGTCGGAAGTTGGGGACGGTTAACTGTGCCTAGCACTGCAGTGTCCCTCTAAGGGGAAAATCAGTTGAATGTATGCAGGGGACACTGATGCTTCTAGACCCCAATGGTGACCACAGTGACCCCGTGAGCTTCCCGGTGCTACAGGGGGAGGCGTTTGTGCCAAAGAAGGCCTCACGCCTTCATATTTGAAGTTAATTTCCAAGGTATTAAAGCTACCAATTAAAACATTGTCTTCCGTAAGCTTCCAAGTTCTATTTACAAGGATTAATTCTATTTATAAACCTAAGAAATTTTAACAGCCACTTTCAGGAGCTGTTTGATTAATGTTCAACCAACTCGAGCTTCAACAGCCCCACATCCCACTTAGAATCTTAGCTAATTAAATTCCCTGAAATGTTCTGCTTTCGCAAATTTAAACTGTTCGATTTTTCTCCGGAAGCTCAACAGAAGTTTCTAAGAAGCAATACCTGCCCAGGCACTTAATGCTTATAATAAATTAAACATATCAAGGTCTGTTAAGCATTCTAGTTTCCTTTACTAACTTAGACCGAAAACTTCTTTTATTTATGTTTCAGTGAAAAAAAAAACCTCAGATCTAAAATAATGAATTACTCAATTATTCAATTTAGCTGGGAAGATGTACATTTATGGTTCACATTTGTCACACTTTTTTTTGGTACTGGGGATTGAACCCAGGGGCACTCAACCACAGAGCCACATCCCAGCCCTTTTTTGTATTTTATTTAGAGACAGGGTCTCACTGAGTTGCTCAACACCTCACTAAGTTGCTGAGGCTGGCTTTGAACTCACGATCCTCCTGCCTCAGCCTCCTGAGCTGCTGGGATTACATGTGTGCACCACTGTGCGCAGTACTGGATTTTCTTAACAAATAGTTTTGTTTTTTTTTTAATTTTTTATTGTTGGCTGTTCAAAACATTACATAGTTCTTGATATATCATATTTCACAATTTGATTCAAGTGGGTTATGAGCTCCCATTTTTACCCCATATACAGATTGCAGAATCACATCAGTTACACATCCATTGATTTACATATTGCCATACTAGTGTCTGTTGTATTCTGCTGCCTTTCCTATCCTCTACTATCCCCCCTCCCCTCCCCTCCCCTCCCCTCCCCTCCCCTCCCCTCTTCTCTCTCTGCCCCCTCTACTGACATTCGTTTGTCCCCCTTATATTATTTTTCCCCTTCCCCTCAATTCCTCTTGTATGTACTTTTGTATAACCCTGAGGGTCTCCTTCCATTTCCATGCATTTTCCCTTCTCTCTCCCTTTCCCTCCCACCTCTCATCCCTGTTTAATGTTAATCTTTTTCTCATGCTCTTCGACCCTACTCTGTTCTTAGTTACTCTCCTTATATCAAAGAAGACATTTGGCAACAAATAGTTTTAATTCCAACCATCCCAAATGTTTCTTAAATATAATACACAAAAATGTTTATTCTGTGGGTTTGGTTCCCGTCATCCCTGAAGGAAACAGAGACTTACAAAACCCTCAGGGAAAAAGGGAACTCATGAACCTGACCCACCAAAAGCAATTGACTAGCAGGGCGGTGGAGTAGGCCTGTAATCCCAGTGGCTCAGGAGGCTGAGGCAGGAGGATGGCGAGTTCAAAGCTACTCTCAGCAACTTAGTGAGGCCCTAAGCAACTCAGTGCCACCCTGTCTCTAAATAAAATACAAAATAGGGCTGGGAATGTGGCTCAGTGGTTAAGTGCCCCTGGGTTCAATCCCGGTACCAAAAAAAAAAAAAAAAAAAAGGTAATTGACCTACTCCCCCCACGACCTGGCTTTGTTAAACCCTATAATACTCTGCCCGTTGTTGGAGCCTGGCACCATTGTCCCCTTGAAAATGCGCCTCTCCACTGCTTAAAGAAGTGTCGCGATCTGCTGAGGGTGGCCTCCCTTCTTTTTGTATCCTCTTTCACTTGCTTTCAATTCTTCTGTTCAAAGTCACGCTTCCCCAGCCTCCATGGAAAGAGGCTCTTAGGAAAACAGTTCACCCCCATGCGGGGAGGTTCATTCTTGGTCAGAGATTGGGAGCCGGAGGGGAGACTTGGATTTCCTAGTTATGAAAAGACACGGACTGAGTCCTTTTTCGGTGGTCACCCTAACGAGAGCAGTTCCTAGGCAGCAAGGGTCTGGGCTGCGGCCTGCGTGCCAGGTTCTGGGGTGCCGTCCCCTCAGTTTCCCAACCACGACTGGCTCCTGAGTCACATGGTCTCTAGCAGAAGAGGCAGATGGAGGCACAAACCCAGGGACAAGGTTTTTCTTGGGACTCCGATAGAGCAGCATGGTGACACAGCATGGCCAGACAGGGGGAGGTGCTGGCTCTTCTTCCTGGGTGAGGATCTCAGGGGTGGCACATCTAGGAATTTTAATTGGCTTTGTGCACATTTTCTAAGGGGTGTGTGTGCGTGTGTGTGTGTGTGTGTGTGTGTGTGGGTGAACACTTTAACCTTGAGGGAGGGGCGATCAGTCTGGGTCAAATGTTTCTCTCTCTCCCTGAATCCTCACATTTATCTTGTGAGAAGGATGAGTGGCTGCAGCTGTTTAGAGAACACATGGGGGAGGAGGAGCAAGCTCAAACCATGCCAGTTAACAGAAGTCAAGAATTCTGGGAATTTGCTGTTTGGGTGTCAACTCAACAGCTTTTTTTTCTTTTTTTCTTTTTTGGTTACAAGGCCACATCCTCAGCCCTTTGTACTTTTTGTATTTTTCATTTTGAGGCAGGGTCTCGCCAAGTGGCTGAGGGCCTTGCTAAGATGCTCTGGCTGGCCTCCAATTTGCGATCCTCCTTCCTCAGCCTCCCAAGTCTCAAGGATTGCAAGGTGGGCCACTGTGCTGGGAATCAATAGTTTTATTCTTTATGTTGTTTCTTCTTGGAGAGTCCTGGCGAGGCGATCCTGGCTTTAATGGTGTCCCTGGTTTCTGAACTGATTCGGCAGTTTGGGAGAGACTGAGTGAGAGGGTAGGGAAAGGGACATAGCATGCTTTCTTTGTGGGGGGGGAGGTACCAGGAGTTGAACTCGGGCGCTCAGCCACTGAGCCACATCCCAGCCCTATTTTGTATTTTATTTGAGACAGGGTCTCACTGAGCTGCTTAGCATCCTGCTTTTGCTGAGGCTGGCTTGGAACTTGTGACCCTCTTGCCTCAACCTCCTGAGCCGCTGGGATTGCCCAGCCGTAGCATGCTTTTCATAGCTAACAAGCCATGAGTTAAGGCCCAGGAGTGAATCTGCCCTATTTTAGGGGGTAGGGGGCTGCGGACTGGCCCGTAACCAGTAACATCAGGAGGATGTGTGAAGCTGTCCCTCGGTGACTCACCCTGGATGGCCATAGGCTGGTCTAAGTACTGCCCAAAGCTATTCTAAATTCTTTCCACATTCAGTCGGGTCCAGCAACAACCCCTGGGGACAGTTAAATGACACCCAGTGTGCTGATGATATGGCTCCAAATCCCTTTGCCTGGCTTTGCTCCTGGCCATGCTGAAGTCATGGATGGTGACCCAGAGATGAGCAGGCACAGCTCTGGGGGTCCCTCACGGGTGGCACAGATTGTCACCAGGAGAGCTCAGATCCCGCCCTGTGTCATCAGAGTGTGGAGACAGCACAACAATCTGAAATCCACCAGGCTCCCACCCCCAGCCCATCCAGTGTGTTAGCTTCCCCCCCCTCCCGGGGCCTGCTGCACTAGGCAGACCTCCCCCAGCCCCGGCTCCACTTCTTAAAACCTCAGAGGCCCCACAGGCTGGAGGAATGGAGGAGGAGGCGAGGGGCCCACTTGGGGGAGATCAGATGTCAGGCCAAAGGACTCCAAAGCCAGCCCCTGCCCGTCAGTCAGCCCGGGAGGAGCACCTGTGATTGGCAGCACCTATTATATGCAGAGCCTTGAGGGGGGGCTCCCCCCTGAAGGTAGACAGCTGTCAACCAGGGGTTGTAGAGACCCTGCCTGATACTGGTGGCAAAAGTGGGACAGCGTATGCATAAATTCTGAAGGAAAATCAGCAGAGTTTGCTGTGGAATTGGATTTACTGTGAGAAGGATGGGAGGGACGGGCGGGGGCCCACACAGGAGGCCGGGGCCTCTGCTCAGGGCAGTTGGCTAAATGGAGACACATCTCCCTAGAGAGGGGAGGGGAACAGGTAAGGACTGGTTCAGAGAGGCGCGAAATCAGATTTTCTGGGCTCATGCTCTGAACTTCAAGGCCAACGTTTTGTCTGGATTTTGTCACCATCACCTGAGCAAGGAATGCACTGAGGGAACAATCAACCCACAGATCATTAGACAGAAGTTTTGCAGCAGGACTCATCCCTCGCAGTGTGTTCTGATGTTTTCTATCATATTTTATTTTAAAAATTGCCTGGGCGTGGTGGTGCATGCCTATAATCCTGGGGACCCCAGAGGCTGAGGCAGGAGGATTCCAAGTTCAAGGCCAACCTGGGCAATTTAGCAAGATTGTGTCTCAAAATAAAAAATACAAGAAGGGCTGGGGATGCCGCTCAGTGGTAGAGGACCCCTGGGATCAATCCCCAGTATCACAAAAAAAATTTTTTTTAAGTGAAATAAAATAAAAATGAAGCAAGGTAAATTACGCCAACAAGGGGTCCCTAAAGGACTCTGAGTCAGAGAGAGGCACACTGTGTGATAGTCCATAAGTAAGTGGCCCAGGCTGGAGATGACTGAGGACCATGTGTGCTCTACTCACGTGCTACAGGAGTGGCAGGACAGGCTAAGAATGTGTGGGGCCATGTGAGATGGGGCCAGTTAAATTTCAGCAGGTTCAATCACAAAGGGGAAGACAGGGAGAGACATCACCTGGAGCTGATTGGTTTCTGCCACAAAACTAAGGCAGGTACAGCACTAAGCTTGCACAAGTGTGGTTTAATCCAATCTTCCCACAACCCTACGAGGAAGTTATATGACACAGGAGTGCTTTTGGTTGCAAGTAACAGGAACTCCAGCTAACAGTGGGTCTCAGTAACAAAAGGGTACTTATTGTTTTGCAGTATTGGGGGTGGAACCCAGATTCTTTATTTCTTGCACTGGGGATTGAACCTAGGGGTGCTTTACCTTTGAGCTATATTCCCACACATTTTTTTTTTTAATTCTGAGAGAGGGTCTTGCTGAGTTGCTGAGGCTGGCCTCAAACTTACAATTCTGCCTCAGTCTCCCAGGTCTCTAGATGATAGGCCTGTGCCACCATACCCAGCCAGAACCCAGATTCTTGAGCATGCTAGAAACGTATACTACCATGGAGCCACAGCATCTCCAGCCTTTGAGGGCACTGATTTATTTAACGAACACTTTGGGACAAGCTACCTCTGGCTTGGTCCAGTAGTTCAATGACATCTTCAAAGAGCAAGGTCGTTCCTATTCCTTTTTGCCATTAGCATGTTGGCTTTTATCTGTCAAGATGGCAGCCTCAGTTGCAGAACTTTATACTTAAAGGCAGGAAGATGTGGGAAGTGATGGCCATCCAGAAAAACTCTTCTGATGCCTCATTGACCAGAGCTGGGTCACATGGGCCACCTTTATCTGCAAAGGAGGCTGCAAGAGCAAGCATTCAGCAAAAGAGAGTAATTTCATGTGTTCGTCAGCTTTCTGTTACTATAACAAATACCTGCTCTAGTCAGTCTATAAAGAAAAAAAGGGTTGTTTTTTTTTTTTTTGGCTCAGAGTTTTAGATCAGGTGACCTGATTGGTTTTTGCCACAAAACTATGGCAGGTACAGCACTAAGCTTGAACAAGTTGCTTTGGGTCTGTGGTGAGGCAGCATGTCGTGGTTAAATGTGTGATGGAGGAAAACTGCTCATCTGGCTGCCAGGAAGCAGAGGAGGAGGAGGAGGAGCCCGGGGTCCCATAATCCCACAATTTGAGGGAACACCCCCGATAACCTAAAGACCTTCCTCTTGGTTTCACCTTTTAAAGTTTCCATCACCTCCCAATAGCACCACCCTGGGGACTAAGGCTCTAACACATGGGCCTTTAGGATCATTCAAGATCCAAACCATAGGCCCTGGGTTCCATCCCCAGCGCCACACACACACACACACACACACACACACACACACGATCCAAACTAGAGCAGGCAGCCATGCAGCCATGGATGGAGGGTTCCAACTCGTTGCCTGAGGCTGGACATACTGTTGCACTGAATTAAAAGTGGGGTTCTGTTAACAGGATCTCCCACGTGGGACTGGGAGGACTCCACAGAATTTAATAATGCTGTGGTGTAGCGGTGACCATCAATCCTGATGCAGGCTGGAGCAACTGACTGGGTTCCAGAAGCCCCCTAAGGTGGCCCTTTGATTGTGGGATGTCAAGGGGACCTTGAGGAGGGAAGAAAAGAGGGCGCTTGGCCATGGACAGTCCCCCACCAGTGTGGAGGACCTTGGTATTTGAACCACCTGTTGGCTCTGTTCCAGATCCGCAGGAAGCCAGTCAAGAGCCCAGCCTCTTCCCCTGTGGCTCTGCAGTCCCCTGGGGACGTTCATACAGCAGGACATGGCGCTTGTCTGTGTGAGGGAACAGACTCCCCAGAGGAGTTAGGCTGCGCCTTCGCACTTGGCATGCACCTCCACTTTCCGGCGTATCTATGATGTGCATGATATTAATTACATGCAGTAGTTATAATTACCATAATCAGCCATCATCCCTCTGAGCCAGGATCGTTCTCAGTGTATCACACACATCCCCGCAGCCTGCATCCTGTTAGAGAGGGCCCGGGACAGGATGCAGCTTATGGGAGACCTGCCATCATTATGTGGAGGGGAGGAGGCCCTTAGGAAATAGCTTGCCATCTGGGCTCGGTGACACACGCCTGTGATCCCAGAGGCTCTGGAGACTGAGGCAGAAGGATTGAGAGTTCAAAGCCAGCCTCAGCCACGGTGGGGCCCTAAGCGACTCAGCAAGACCCTGTCTCTAAATAACATACAGAAAAGGTCTGGGCTGGGGCTCCCAGGCTCAATTCCTGGGACCAACAAAAAGGTTTGCCCAAGACAGCGGGTCTCCACTGGTGTGAGTCTGCCCCACCCAGGGCCCAGGAGGGACTCTGGCAGCATCTGGAGACATTTTTAGTTGTCCCACTAGGAGGAAGGGAGGCCCGGACATCTAGTGAGGAGGGCACAGGATGCTGTTAAATATTTGACCAGCCCCAGGACAGGCCCTCCCAGCCAAGAATCATCCAGCCTCCAAGGTCAATAGAACCAAGACTGAGAAACGCTGCCCTAGAGACCGTCACGCCCTTGGGACAGAGGCATGTAGGGAACAGCCACGGAAGCGGGATGAGTCATCGTCCCCAGCTGCCCACAGCGCGGTGTGTGGTCAAGAGTGGCACACACCGTGGTCAGCCACGCAACCAGCACACTAGCTTCATACTAGGGGTTCGAAACATAGAAATTAACTAGTGATCATATTAAAGACACATGACTCTCAATTTACCCTTTATGCCCAGCTCAGAAACGGCTCCTCCCAGCTCCTGCCTCGAGCCACCTGATGTGGCAGCGAGGTTTACACAAGAGGCCAGCAAGAGAGAGAAAAACACGCCAGGGAGTGAGATTTTATTGGGGAACAAAAAATTCAGGGGAAAATTCCATCCAATGAAGGTCAAGGGGGGCAGCATTCCAAGGTCAGGGTCAGTGATTGGTTTTCAGGTCAGTGGTCAGCCACACCCCCACACGGACAGGCCCTCGCACCTGGGGAAGGGTGGGGAAGGCTCTGACACAGCTGGTCTAAGCGCCTCACACCCAGCCAGGGAGGTAGCTCAGATCACGTGCGAGAACGGCTCCCCACGCTGTAGTGCAGTTGTGTGATGGACATTAGTGAACAACGGCCATCTTCACCAAAGGGGGTGGACTCAGGGTGATGTTGAATGAAAGAAGCCACCTTCACACGCAGGCAAAGCCACCTATGATACATGTAGACCAGTGTGTGTGCGTGCAGGTACGTGTGCCCAGGTACACAATTCATGGATGGCGTTGGTGCTCTTGAACTTGGTATAAATGGATGCACAGAAACTGTAGGGTAGAACACTAATGGGGTGGGGAGAGATGTTATTGCAGAACTCAGGATAGTGACAATCTCTGAGTAGGGCAGAAGGGGCAGGACCCACCGTGGGCTTCTGAGGCACTGGTCACTATTTGGTGGACACGGAAGTATGTATTTTATTATTGTTTAAAAATAAGAAACCATGAAAACACACACACACACACACACACACAGTCGGTCAGAGCTTGTTTCTTATGTAGGGTTTCCTGGGAAACACTCTGAGCTGGGGACTCGCAGGCAGATGGTTCTGGGGGGCTCTGTGGGGTGACGCTTGTATGGAAGCGGGTGCTTCTGGGGTCTGGGGAGAAGGTACAGTGCCACCCAGCCTCAGCCAGTCCTACAGAGGACTTGGGACTGGGGATGGCCCAGTTGGGGAATGGCGTCAGACTTTTGTACACTTTTCTGAACAGACATAGAATGTGGCTGGCCCTGGGGATGGTCTCGAGCTTGAGCCAGACGGTTGTCTTTGGCTGCAGGGACGCCCTGAGACAGGCACAGCTGAGCCACCAACACCGACACTCCAGCAGCTGGGGGAAAGAGTGCCTCAGACCTGAAAGGGGTCTTTGTGGCACATGGCGGCACACACTGTGCTTTTGTGCCTGTGACATGTTTCCCAACAAAAAATTTCAAAAGATCTAATATAATATGCCATATTAACAAATTAAAGTAGAAAAACACATTTGATAGAATTTGACACTCTCTTATAGTAAATAGTGATGGCCAACTAGGAATGAGAGAGAATCTTCATCTGATAAAAGGAACCTATCAAAACTCAGTAACCAATGCCCAACTTAATTAGAACAATCCCCCTTGCCAGGCATGGGGTGCACACCTGTCATCCTTGAAACTTCGGAGGCTGAGGCAGGAGGACCACAAGTTCGAGGCCAGTCTCAGCAACTTAGCAAGGCCCTAAGCAACTTAGTGGGACCCTCCAAATAAAAAATAAAAAGATCTGGGGATGTGGCTCAGTGGTAAAGGACCTCTGGGTTCAATCCCTGTACTGGAGAAGGAAAGGAAAGAGAGAAGGCAGGGAGGGAGGGAGGGAGGGAGGGAGGAAGGAAGGGGAAAACTAACCCCTTAAAGCATTAACACAAAACTTCAGCAAGTCTGTGGGATATAAGGTCAACATAGGAAAAACATCCAATAGCACTTCTATACCAGCAGCATGATTATAAAGCATAATTCTTTTTTAAAAAAGATTCTATTCTCTTATATTTTTTTTAGGTGTAGATGGACACAACACAATGCCTTTATTTTTATGTGGTGCTGAGGATCGAAGCCGGGTCCCACCCGTGCTAAATGAGCGCTCTACCGCTGAGCCACAATCCCAGCTCTTCTATTCTCTTATAAAACAAAAAGTCTGCTTAGCCCAAACGCCAAGAAAAGATTTCCCTGTTCTTTTGGAGTAAACTCTGAGCCTTATCACAGGACGACAAAGATGAGCTAACAAAGGAGACCGTGTCCCATCACAGAGGAGTCAAAGTGGACGGGTTAAACTTGACCCGAGGGGACAAAATGTATGATCCCACGAGGAATCTATCAGGTCCTTGAAACAGGCCAACACGGGGAGCCAGAGAGCAGGAGGCGGGTGGAGTGGGATGGGGGTTAGTAGTGGGTACGGCGTCTCTGCGGGGATGATGAAGGAGTTCTGGAAGTGGATCCTGGGGACGGTCGCACCGTGTTGTCAGTGTGGTTTGGGCCTCTTCTGGATTATACACTTAGAGTGGTTAAATGTTCACTATATATATAATCATGTTAAAAAAGAAAGTGGCTCGGTGGACTGGGGCTATAGCGCAGTCAGTAGGGTGCTTGCCTTGCATGCACAAGACCCTGGGTTCAATCCCTAGCACCACCAAAAAGAAAAAAAAAAAGTGAGTGGCTTGGGAGGCTGAGGCAGGAGGATCCTGAATTCAAAGCCAGCCTCAGGAATTTAGTGAGGCCCGAAGCAACTCAGAGAGACCCTGTCTGTAAATAAAATATAAAAAAAGGGCTGGGGATGTGGCTCAGCAATTAAGGACCCTGGCCCTGAGTTTAATCCCTGGCATCAAAAACAAAATACATAAAAATATAATAATAATAATAATAATAGAAGGAAGAAAGGGGGAGAAAGAAGAATGAATTCTATATATTTAATTCAATACGTCTAAAGATGGAAAGTGTAACATTGAATGAAAACAAGTTGCCGGAGACCCATGAAGGTGACATTCTGCTACACCCGGACTTGGGTCTGGCCATGTGGAACAGACGAGCAAAATCACAACACCCTACAGGAGATCATGTCACTGCTGTCTTCACCCGCGCCTGCCTCCTCTCTCTGCGGTTCCTTGGATGTGGCTTTCCTCAGGGCCCGCTCTCCTCAGGGTCCAGAATGGAGCTCCGGCCATCACACACTCGTTCCAAGCACCCAGAGTGCTGAAGAGAAGGTGGAAAGTGGGCCGTGACTAAGCCAGAACTTAGTCAAATGCAAGGGGAGCTGGGAAATGTAGTTTTAATTCCAGGGAGGTTTTTCTAGCCAGAGATATTGTTATGGTTTCTATTGCTCTACTGGTAGGCGAGAATGGGCGTCAGAGGACACCGGGTGGGTCACCCCACACCATCTGTGACAGGAACTGCTACCTCCATCAGTTTCTTCATCTGTTTTCTTTTTCTTCCTCTCACCCATAAAAGCCATCAATATTGAGTGGGCCACCCAGTAGGAGTTCCCAGGCTCCTCTCAGCTAGATGTCCCCATGTGACTAAGTCCAGGCCAATGGATGTGGAGATATTTTGGGTGACTTCCAATTCACCCGCTTTAAAACCGAGCCATTTTCTCACATTTCCTTGTCGCCCTCTCCCCACTGGATTGGAAATAGTATTTCAATCGTTTCCTTAAACCTAGAGATGGAACATGGTAGAAGATCCATCAAGGATCAATGCCACCCACCTGCCCAGCCTGCCCACCAACCTGTGGAGCATTAAATGACAGATGTGTTTCCTGTTGCTGAAGGTTCTGGGTTTTGGAGGGCTTGTTCCTGCAGCCTCGCCTGCAACTTAATGAATATAGAAACTGATATCAGAAGTGAGATGCTAACTCCAAAGCATTAAAATAAACAAACAAAAAAATTCTAAAGTGTGTGGCATTGTCTTAGTGATCGTACTTCAGAAGGAAAGACCAGGTACTGAGGGTGACACACTGGTGACTTGTTATGTCAAGAAAAATGTTCTGGGGCCCAGGGTGTAGCTCAGTGGTACAGCACTTGCCTAGCACATGAGAGGCCCTGGGTTCTGTCCTTAGCACCACACACACACAAACACACACACACACACACACAAACACACACACACACAGTGTAGAAATGTCTTCTGTGATAATCAGGTTATCAGACCTTTGGTCACCTGAGCTTATAGGTTTCTAGGCAAATGCTTAGAGAAACTCCTTTTGCGGGGTACATACTGTTTGTACTCGTGAGGGCTCTTCAGAGAAACAGCTAATGGGAGATCAGATACATTTTATTTATAGTCGTGCGTTGCTTGACGACATGACGTTCTAGGAACTGCATCCTTAGGTGATTTTGTTGTGTGAACATCAGAGAGAATTGAGCAAACTAAGACACCTCTGATGTTACTAGGCAATGAGACTCTGTGAGACACCCTGTGTGTGCACTCCCTGGCTGACGGGAACGTCATCACGGAACGCAGGACCGCACGCGGACGCATGTGCTGACTTATTCACTGTGGGAATTGGCTTCAGTGCTTAAGGAGCCAGGAGGCCCCACACAAGCTGAGAACCGGGGAAGCTGGGGATGTGGCCGTCTGAGTCCAAAGGCCTGTGACTCTGGAGCACAGCGTGGGGGGGGGGGGCTGGGGGAGGGAAAGTAGGTGATGGTCAAAGTCCTGACCAGAGTCCAGAGGATCAAGGGACAGAAGCATCAATGTCTGAGAGCCAAAGACGGAGGTCCCAGCTCACCCAGGGACGGGGAGTCGGCCCTTTGTCTGCCCTCTGCCCTAGGGACTAGGTGATGCCTGTCCACCTTGGCAAGGGTGGTCTTCTTTACTCAGCCTGCCAAGACAAGCCAGATCTCTTCCAGAAACACCCTCCCAGACATCAAGTTCTCCCAGCTAGCTGGGCATCCCCTAGCAGGTCAAGTGGACCTATAAAATTAACCATCAAGCAAGGCATGGTGGTGCACACCTGTAATCCCAGTGGCTTGGGAGGCTGAGTGTCACGAGCAGCTTCTCAGCCTTGTCTGGTTACCAGGAGTTCCCTTCCGGATATCTGCACTGGACCCCGGACCGCGACGTACGCGAACACCAAGCACGAACTCGATTGCCTTTTGAAATGCTGGTTTATTCGCACACCACACAAAGCAATACACGAGGTGGCTGGCTCACACTGCACGATCTTACTCTCAGGCGATGAGAGTTGATTGTGAGCAAATACATGGAGTTTCCCTCGCGCTTATATACTCTATATGTTTACAACAAACTTGTTTGTGTCTAACTTATCTAACATAAGCACACTACCTAGTTACATCATCAACTTATCTAACATGGGCATACTATCTAGTCATCCTATAGCCAAAAACATGTTTACAACTAAAAAGTCACTTAGTCACTGCAAAGTCCAAAACAAGTCCAAAACAAGTCCTTTTGCTGATTCATGTTGTTTGTTCATCCTTGATGTTTACTCCTGTCACTGAGGCAGGAGGATCGCGGGTTCAAATCTAGTTTCAGCAATTCAATGAGGCCCTAAGCAACTCAGCGAGACCCTGTCTCTAAATAAAATACAAAATAGGGCTGGGGATGTGGCTCAGTGGCTGAGTGCCCCTGAGTTCAATCCTGGTACCAAAAAAAAAAAAAAAATTAAGAATCAGACAGATAAAGAAGGAAGTTCTACATATTTAGAACAATCAAAGAAATTTTGGGTCTAGCTAGGTTCTCATTTCACATGAAACTCAATTCGGAAGTGTGCAGAAGAGAGGCAACATACAAGCTTGAAGTTTCTTATCTTTTTTGGTAGGTCGGGATCTCCCTATGTCCAGGTTGACTCCTGAGCTCAGGTGAGCCTCCTATCTCAGCCTCCCTAGTAGCTGGGACCATAGGTATTGCTACTGTGCCCCCTGAGACTTTTATTTTTATTAATTAATTAATTAATTAATTAATTTTTGGTTCCACGGATTGAAACCAGGGTGCTTAACCACTGAGCCACATCCCCTATTTTATTTAGAGACAGGGTCTCACTGAGTTGCTTAGGACCTCCCTAAATTGCTGAGTTTGGCGTTGAACTCATGATCCTCCTGCCTCAGTCTCCGGAGCTGCTGGGATTACAGACGTGGGCCACCGCCCGACAGTGAGGCTTCAGTGTTTAGAAGGGCATGCTGCCAAGGCTGGCCCTTGGCTGGCATCAGGAAGCTTGGATTTTGGAAGCGCTCCCACCACTCCCTGACTGATAAGGTAGTTTATTGTGACTAGACTGTGCAAACAAAGTGGTTCAGGCTGATCACTGTGTGCTCGAAGAGTGCAGACTCCCAGAAGGGAGGGCACTTAAACCATATTGCTTGCGCAACCTTGGCAATGTGAGACTCGCTTATTAGTCCTGGAATCCAAGGTGCCAGATGTCAGCCAGGAGCTGGCCTTGCAGACTGGTCTCTCTAAAGATGCTAAGCATTTGGTGACAGTTGAATGGAAAGTAGGATGTTCACTTATCAGCTCTCAAACTATCTCTGCCCACATCCCATGCCATCTGACTTCTTGTTGTTATTATTATTATTGGGCACCAGGGATTGAACTCAGGGACTCAGCCACTGAGCCACATCCCCAGCCCTATTTTGTATTTTACTTAGAGACAGGGTCTCGCTGAGTTGCTTAGGGCCTCGCCATCGCTGAGGCTGGCTTTGAACTTGTGGTCTTCCTGCCTGAGCCACCTGGTCCAACTCTGACTTACAATTAATGACTTACAATTAACAAAGGGCAACATCTTAGTTTTACAGTGAAAAATCCCAGCAAATACCCCCAGGACCAAGTGATCAAAGCCATTTGCACACATTATGGGTCCAACGAACCTCATGAGCCTCCTGCTACCTAACCTGACCAGAGGCCTGGTGGTCAGGGTGGAGGTAGAAGAAGTTCCCGAGGGACCTCTTGTGGCATTTCACAGCTTAGGTCCCACGGAGGGCTGTCTAAATCTGTGACGGTCTCAGAGTCCAAGTCCTATTCTTTGGCATGTGCCTGCTTTCTACTTAGCACAGCACCTGCCGAGGCTGAGCCCACAGAGACAGAAGGCTGTGGCCGGAGCCAGGCGAGCAGTTAGCACCGCGGCTGCAGGAGGCGAAGAGTCAGGGCTCCTCTTCAGCAGCAGTAAAGCCAAGAGGCTGCAGGCCAGAGGCTGTGCTCCAAGTCCCCTCGCTGCGCACGGCTGCCCTCAACCATTTCTCTCCTGTCAGTCGATTACTAAATGAAAGAATTAATCTGAAAAGATGATATGCTCCGTGATTCCAAGTGTATGGCATTCTGGAAAAGGTGAAACTGGAGAGAGAACAAAGATCCGTGGCGGCCAGGGTTTAAGAGAAGGGAGATGAGTATGTGAGCATCGAGCATTTGTAGGATGGTCAAACTGTTCTGCATGACACTGTGTGTGTGTGTTTTCTTTCTTTTTAAAAAATTTTTTATTTTTATTTTTTGGTACTGGGGATTGAACCCAGAGGCACTTTGCCACTGAGCCACATCCCCAGCCCTTTTTAGTTTTTATGTTGAGACAAGGTCTTACTAAGTACTTAGGGCCTTGCTAAGTTTCAGAGGCTGGCCTCGAACTTGCAATCCTCCTGCTTCAGCCTCCCCAGCTGCTGGGATTATAGATGTGTGCCACCATCCCCGGCCATTATTATGTATTTGTGAAGGTCCATGGAATTTGTACGACACCAAGAGTGAACCCTAATGCAATCTATGGACTTTGGTGACAATGTGTCAACGTAGATTCATTGATGGTACCAAAGATACCACCCCAATGGGACATGCTAGTGGGAGGGAGGCGATGCATGTGTGGGGCAGGGGTATATATATTGGGAACTCTGTGCCTTCCACTCTTTTTTTTGTGTGTGAACCTAAAACTGCTCTAAAAAATAAACAAAAAAAGGCAAAAAAAATTTTTTGCAGTTAGAATGAAAAAAAAAATAGAAAGAATGTTCACTAGCCTGGAAAATGACCATCCTCTAAGGGTCGGGCATTTGATTTTTAACAGGGGCTCATTAGCCAGCTCTAAATTGCTTTTCTAAACTCTCAAAGTGAATTCCCATCTGGAGATTATGTCTCTTCACATCGTCTCCCTCCCCCCAAAGGCTTCGATAGGCTAAAATTATGGTAAAGCCATCGTTTTCGGAGACTGGCACTTGTTCTCAAGACCTGCACAGCATTCAATTATTCAAATTCCAGTCCTCTCACGGTGGCAAAGAGCAAGGCCGAAGCCACACCCACAGATTACTCTTGCAGATCTCTCTGCTCAGGTGACCTCTAATGTGTATTAGAAGCACAACTCTTTTATGTGCTGGGGATTGAACCTGGGGCCTCACACTCAGCTACATCCCCAGCCCCAGCCCCCGGGCAGCTTTTCAAATTTTTCTCTTCCTCTGTTCCCACTGCAAGTTTACTCACGTCTTTAGCAGTCAACTTTTTTTTTTTTTGGCTTGGGCACTGGGGACTGAACCCAGAGACATTTAACCACTGAGTCACACCCCCATCCCTTTTTATTTTTTATTTCGAGACAGGGTCTGGCTAAGTTGCTGAGGCTGGCTTTGAACTGGCGATCCTCCTGCCTCAGAGTCACTGGGATCACAGGCCTGCACAACCGCACACCCACCTTGCCATAACCACTTGGCAGAGTTCATAATGGCCCAGAGATTTCAGCTGGGAGGAGGGTGGGCTCAGCAGCCTCTAAGGCTGAGGAAATCCCTGCAATCGTGTGTGTTTTATTTTGTTTTTTGTTTTTTCTTTCCATCTGGGTTACCTAAAGTATGGACCCAGCCTTGCAATTTTTTTTAAAGATTGTGTGTGTTTTTTTTTTTTAATTTTTTTTAGTTGTAGATGGACACAATATCTTTAAAAAACATATTTTTTTCTTTAGTGGTCAATGGACCTTTGTTTTTTTTTTTCATTTCTATGTGGTGCTGAGAATCCAACCCAGCGCCTCACACATGCCAGGAAGTGCTCTGCCCCTGAGCTGCAGCCCCAGTCCCATTTTTCTTCTCATTTGGAGGAGAACAATGCAACCTTTTAACATTTAGTTCATCTAAAACTCAGTGGGGGGCATTTGACCTCTTTTGCTTCCCTCCTGGGACAGAGAGGGACAGGGCCAAAGGCCTCCCCTGCTGTGTTTTGTTCTGAGTGAGCTCCCACCCAGATGGGCCACGGTGGCTTGTGTCATGCCTCCAGACGTTGAATCCATGGTCTTAAGTTCCCTAGGTCACATCTGCCTCCTGCCACACGGCAGCTCATCCGCTGTTTCATACCATTGTAAAAGTCACTGATGCCAAAGTGGAGTCACTTTGGTACACATCCAACAAGAGGCACGAGAAGGAAGTCCCCAGACATGTACTCCCATGACAGGACTTACCACAGGATTCCCATCGTCACACAACTTCCCCAAGACACTGTTCTGACAGGCTGTGTGCACGCGAACACTCACCCGCCAAGGGCTGCGGTCAGCCTCCCGGGATCGCCAACTTCCCTGCAGCCCTCAGTCTTTGTAACTTTGGTTTTGAAATGACTTGTGTGGACTTCTTCTCTGTCTTTAAAATATTCTCCATCTGCTGGGCCTGGTGGCACACGCCTGTCATCCCAGTGTCTCAGGAGGCTGAGGCGGGAGGATTGTGAGTTTATTTTTTTTTATTTTTTATTTTTTTTAGAAAGGGTGAGAGAGTGAGAAAGAGGGAGAGAGAGAGAATTTTTTTAATATTTATTTTTTAGTATTTGGCGGACACAACATCTTTGTCTGTATGTGGTGCTGAGGATCGAACCCGGGCAGCACGCATGCCAGGCGAGCGCGCTACCGCTTGAGCCACATCCCCAGCCCAGGATTGTGAGTTTAAAGCCGGCCTCAGCAACTTAGCGAGGCCCTAAGCAACTCAGTGAGACCCTGTCTCTCTCTAATAACACTAAAACAGGGCTGGGGATGTGGCGCAGTGGTTAAGTGTCCCTGGGTTCAATCCCTGGTACCCAAAACAAAAAACAAACAAAAACTTCTCCTCTCCCCGGCTGCCTGGCTACACCTATGGCCAGCCAGAACGTGTGTATCCTGAATCGCAGATCACTTACTCCCCAAAGAACTCACTTATTTTGGAGAACTTGTTTCTTTCTTTCTTTTTTAAATATCTTTGTTTATTTTCATGTGGTGCTAAGGATCCAACCCAGGGCCTCACATGTGCGAGGCAAGCGCTCTGCCACTGAGCCCCAGCCCCAACCCCAGAACTTGTTTTTTGAAGTTTCTTTCTAGGTTGGAGCATGGGGTTGTGTCCTCTCTGTCTCCCTGTTTTCCTCTCCCTTAACTAGTGTGATAGGCATATTTTAGCTACTCAGGGTCATAAGACAAGGCAGAACCTGGAGGAATCCACACTCAGATGCTTCTGACCTCTGTCTCCCAGGAAGGTCACGAGTGTGTGACTTTCAGGGAAGGTCATTGGAGGCATAACAACCAAAGCTCTTCCTGGGGACTGGTCACAAAGGCCCCTCTCCTTAGCAGGGAAGAACAGTGGGAAACTTCCAAGTTGAATCTTCCAGATGCCAGCCACAGGCCAACCCTGCCCGCAGGCCTCTCTAAGGATGGACCCTGGGACCTGCTCTGTGGATCCTTTTCTGAACAGATGGTTAGTGGATTGATGTGAGGTTCCTGATTTCGATAGTTGTAATTCTGCAGGAGGAAGCCTTTATTTATAGAAAATACACATAGAGGGGCTGGGGTGGTGGCTCAGTGGCAGAGTGCTTACTTAGCACATCCTGAGGCACTGGGTTCGATCCTCAGCACCACACAAAAATAAATAAATAAAAATAAAGGTATTGTGTTCATCTACTACTAAAAAATATATAGAAAAAGGAAATACAGTGAAGAATTTTATAGAGAGATTGATAAGGCATCAAGTGGGATATGCACTCCTAAATACTTGAGCATGCATGAGGCTCTGTGTTCCATGTCTAGCACTGAAAAAGAAAAGGAAAAAGCTCTTTATGCCATGCACTTCTTTAATATATACCATATATGTAAAAAAATAATATAACAGGAGGGAATCCATAGGGGATGGGTGGAGAAAGAGAGGGATAGGTTATAAATTGACAACTACTAGGGCTGGGTAAAAGACCCGTGGAGGTTATCATACTCTTCTACTTTGTTTTGTATTTGGAATTCTCCATAATCACAAAATAAAATAACAGAAAGCTCGGTCAGCAAAGATGTCTTCTAGATGGGGTTACTTATGGAAGAGGAGGAAAATGGCACTGTGGGTGTTTTAGCTCTATCTGTAGCCTTGTATTTACACACACACACACACACACACACACACGCAGAACTTTAGAAACATAGATAAGCAAAATCAGTAATAAATACAAAAATGTCACCACCATATATATTCATGCAGCGTAACATGCATGTGTGTGCATACATTCCTGCTGTGGTCAAGATGTTTATGTACCCACAAAATTTGCAGCCTGGAAGTTAATACCCAATGTGATTGTATTCAGAGGTGGGACTTTGGGATTGTCATGAGAGTGCCACCTTCATGAATGGGATTAGTGCCTTTATAAAGGGGTCGAGCAAGCCCCAGGCTCCTTCCAACAAGTGAGGAGACAAGTCTTGCCCATGACCCGCACAGACGGAGATGATCTGGGTTTCAAAGGGCTGGCTGCAACTTTGAACTAAGAAAGCGGCAAAAAATCACCCAACACAGACAGAAGTTTTTCAAATCGAGGGCAGGACGGCTCTGCGACATTAAGGGTCAGCTTCCACGCTGGAAAAAGAGCGCTGCCCAAGGTTCCTTTACCTTATAGCAGGGGGCATCAGAGGCAGGGATAAGGTTTCAGGGGTGGAGTCTTGCTTCCTGATGTCTTGTGGTCAGCAGATTGACTGACATCTGGGAAGTCACACCCATCTCAGGTGCCGCCTGGGATCTTAGGCAGAGCTGGAGGGGCAGGCGCACCTGCATCATGCTATCAGACAGGGAGCCCACGGTGCAGGCCTAGCCCCTCAAGAGGCCACGATGCACAATAGTTCACACACACAGCCCACGACAGCTCGTGACAGACAAGGACAGGCGCCATCTTGAAAACAGCCCTCAACAGACACAGACCCAAGGGCAGCTTGATCTTGTACTTCTCGTCTGCAGAACCTTGAGCACGTTTCCATTGTCCATAAGTCATCCAGTCTCATGTCATTGGTGACAGCAGCCCAAATGCATGCAGACAATGCAAAATGAATGCATGTGACAGACACGTCTTCCAGGCAGTGGGTTCCCTCTTTCCGTTCCTGTAAAGGTTCACCTCATTCTTCATTTTCAAATTCCTCCACTCACCCACAAATGTCCTCTAGAGCGGAACTGGGTACTCTGGGACCACCCCCACATGTGGTTAGGACCTTCAGGTCTGCTGTAGACTGTCACAATCCCCTGTTCATGATCCTGGCAAAACTCCCCACATCTGGGTTGGCTCTTCAGTGGAGCACGCCCTGCTCCTTCCCCCACTTGGCCCCCGACTTGCAATGGATTGGCTTATTTTTATTTATTTATTATTTTTACTTTATAATGGCATAAGATACTATGCATTAGAAGGCGCACTGTGAATTTGGAATTCTCTTTCCCCAGACTAGACATGGGCGATCCAACACTCTCTCCTCATGCTGGGCATTGCTGGTGGACCACAGCTCCCGGTCACAATCAGGAGAGAAAACAATGGAGAGCGCCTACACTGTGCTGTTGCTAAGCCATGATGCTCTGTAGACTAGGTACAGTCAATGCATATTTGACTGATGGTATCAATTTACAATGGATAGCCCCATTGTGATTTTTTTTCGGTACTGGGGATGAAACCCAGGACTCCCACCTGCTAGGCAAGCACTCTTACCACTGAGCCATCATACGTTTTAAAGAGCATCTGTATTGCGAGACTGGACGTCTGAGCCATTCAAGATCAGGTGGACGTTGTGCAATACATCAAAAGCCACCGCACAGTGCCTTTGCTCAGGTGACCAGGCCTCAAACACCTCATTTATCCACCCAGCACCAAGTCAGCAGTGACCCTGGAATGGCCCAATCCTGCCATTGTGTGGTTCCATGTCACCTTCATGACTAAGGCCATGAATACGCTGTCACTTTGACCCTACACCCATCTGCTTCCCACCCACCATCTGCCTAATGCAAGGACACTGACTGGAAATTTTTGTCTGCATCAAACATTTTCTTGGTTCCTCTGAACCAAGTCATTAACTTAGGCAGTGACATGATATTTCTATTAAAAAGATCTGAGCCAGGTGTGGTGGCCCATGCCTGTAATCCCAGCGACTAGGGTGGCTGAGGCAGGAGGATCACAAGTTCAAAGCCAGCCTCAGCATAAGCAAGGTGCTAAGCAACTCAGTGAGACCTGTCTCTACAGAAAACACAAAATAGGGCTGGGGATGTGGCTCAGTGATCAAGTGCCTCTGAGTTCAATCCCTGGTACCAAAACCAAAAAACAAAGATCTGAGGCACTTTTGGCAAAATAATAAATTTATTATATATGATCACCAGATACATTCTAGATACTTTATATATTATAGCTGATAGATTACTCTCTTGCTGTTCGGAAAACAAAATGTCAAAATGAAAAATAAAATCATTTTAAATATCACAATTACAGAGGTCCTTGAGGATCAGGGCTGGACTTGAGGTACCTCCTCATTTCCCAGGGAAGTCAGTGTGGGCAGATTTATCTCCAAATCCTGTTTGAACCTAGGTGACCTTTAGCTTCAAGGCCTGGGTCCAGCCCTGCAGCCCAGAAGGCCCCGGAGGTCAAGTTCACCACCCAAGGCAGCTGGAATCTGGCTAGAAAGAGTTCAGAGTCCAGTACAGGGCTTCCCTGAAAGGACAGCTAAGTCCCTGAAGCAGAAAGGAGAGGGGACAGAGACCAACAGAGGGGATGGGACAGAGGGGGCTGTGCTGAACTGCTGGTGGGGGGAAGAGGGGTGAGAAGGCCTCCTCAGGCGTCGCCTGTGGGTCTCCGTTACGCAGTGCTGTGCCCACCCAAAGCAGCAGTCGTAGGTAGACCTGATGGAAGACCAGGCTTCCAGTGGTTTCCAGAATCTGAATGCAGGGCCCAGAAGGACCCCTGGCTGGACCCTGAAGTTCTCAGTGTGCCAGGGAGGTAGAAGCACTTGGTTAACGAGGGGTCCCAGCCAAACGTCCCGGCGCCTAGACGGCATGGTCAGGCTCTCTCACAAGAAAGGCGTCCCTTGACTAGGACTGAGAGACTCGTATGATCACACTGGAGTTGGTCACACGGGCTCCATAGTGGCCAGCCCAGAACTGTGTGTCCTGCCCCCAGTGTTCGAAAGACACGAAACGGACGCCTGTCTTGATGTTGGAGAACACATGGGTGACCTGTAGACAGAGGAAGGGGTTGGTACTGTTATGTGATGGCTGAGATGGGGGGCAGAACCTTCTGGAAGAAGATGGCAGCAACATCATCTACCCTCCTACATGTTCTTCTAGAAGCTCGCTACTCCTTCATTAATTGGTGGAATCCAATCCCCTTCTCCTGGGATTTGGGTGGGTTTGCTTAGAACCAAGAATTTGGTAGAAGTGATGCTGAGTAGATTTGGCCAAGTGACTTCCCAGGCTAAGTCAGAAAAGGTGACAGACTCACTTTTCTTGCACCTCACCCCTGAGCCACCATGGAAGCAGCCTGACTGCCCTGAGGCCGCCATACTGTGAGGAAGCTCAAAGCAGTCCAAGCCCAGACACCTCCGGGGAAGCTCTGGGACTCAATGAAAAAAGAGATTCTTGGCCAGTCACCAGTTGCCACCCACACACATCACCTGCCACCCTGCCCTTCAGCTCCAGGCCTCATCTGCAGGCCACTATCTGAGCATGAGGGTCTAAAGCCAGCACGGCCCACCTCAGCCTTTCTCCAACTACTGACTCAGGAGATGTGAGAGGCAACAAAAGGACTGCTGTTGATTTTAAGTCACTAAGTTTTGGGGTGATTTGTTACATAGCAATAAGTAACCAGTATGGACCCCACCATCCTTTCCCTACCCCGTCAGACTCACCTGAAAACAGATATTGTTGTTCCACTGCTCGATGGGGTCAGGCACAGCAGAGAATGTATCTAGGACGGTCTGGTCAGTGTCTAGAAGTTGGACAAGGAGTCGATACTTACAGCCACAGTCATGTCTGGCTCCCCACCTGTGGAAGGAGAGAGCCCTTGAAGGCTGGACTTGCCCCTCCATCTCTCTGGGTGTCTGCTACCTGAAGGCCTTCCCCAAATATACAAATCCAGCTTCTCAATGTTCTTCTGAGTGACCTCTGGACCCCTGGAACGCTGTGTCTGAGAGGTGTCTTTGTTTGATGGAGACTTGAGGATACTAGTGTCATAGGGCAGGGGCTGGTCATGCCTATATAGCTACAGGTCACTCCAGAGTGGGAGCTGGTCACTCCAGAAAGACCAACAATGAGGCTTTGGTAGCTTTGAGTCAATGTCAATTGATCTGAAGGCTGAGATTAACCACACAATCAGGCGGTGAATCAATAACGCCTATCAGATGAAGTCCCAATAAAAACTCTGTAAATGAAACTCGGTGAGCCTCCTGAGTTTCACCACGAAACTCATGGTGAGAGTCCATGAGTCTTGTCATACATCAGTGCTGGGAGGGTGACAAGTACTAACTGCAGGGGAAAAGACCAAGGGAATTTCTGTTTTATTTTTTGGTACCAGGGATTGAACCCAGAGGCTCCTAACCACTGAGCCACATCCCCAAGCCCATTTTATTTTTAATTTTTTCTTTCATCTTTTTTCTTTTTAATTTTTTTAATTGTCATTGGACCTTTATTTATTTTTATGAGGTGCTAAGAATCAAACCCAATACTTGACACATGCTAGGAAGTGCTCTACAGCTGAGTCACAACCCCAGCCCTTATTTTTAATTTTTTTGACATAGAGTCTTGCCAAGTGGCTTAGGACCTCACTAAGTTGCTGAGGCTGGGTTTGAACACATGATCCTCCTGTCTCAGCCTCCCCAGTTGCTGGGATTACAAGTTTGTGCCACCTCGCCTGGCCCTATGTGCTTCTTTTGACTGATTTTACTCTGTATCTTCCTTGCAATAAACCATAATTGTATAATAGTTTTCTGTGGGTCCTTTAAGTGAATTAGTGAGAGTGGTTTTGGGAGTCCTCTAAACGTGAAGCTGGTATTAGAAGTGAGGGTGGTCTTGGGGACAGTGCCTTCTAACTCTTGGCTTTAAATTCTCACAGACATTGATGCCTGGCACTCACCCTCAGAAACATGATGTAATGGACGTGCAGGAGTTTGAAAAGCCACCTGGGTGATGTGCAGAAAAATTTGGAACCCACTGATTCTTTTTTTTTTTTTTTTTTGTGGTACTGGGGGGGTGAGTGCTCTACCACTGAGTTACATCCTAACCCTATTTTGAGATAGGGTCTTGCCAAGTTGCTGAGGCTGGTGTTGAACTTGAGATCCTCCTGCCTCAGCCTCCTGAGTCGCTGGGATTACAGGTGAGCACCCTGCTTCATTCTTTACAGTCAAATGATGTACCTGATCATAAGAGACAGGTATCACAATTTGACAAATAGTAATTAAATAAAAAATAAAATTTATTGGGAACGTATCTCTTAGATAAGTTTCAGGTAGGGGTTTTGTTGCCTTGACTATAAGTGAAATTGCTAAGACCCCAAATTCCGAAGTCAGTTGGCCTGGATCCCCGTTAGTCTTTACATCTGGGGACCACAAACGACAGTGAGGACTTTTTTTTCTCCCTTGTAAAGCTGAAGAAGGGGAAATGAGGAAGAGAGAGGGAAAAACAACCAGGATCTTTCCACCATAGACAGGATCTGCAGCAGATGAATTTCAGAATAGGCGATATACAGCCATAGAGACTATGGGGTTTGGCTTCCTTAGAGTCACCTGAGTCATGTACCCACCCCCCCCCAATCTTCATGTACTTCTGTTTCAACAAGACTGAGCTGGATCCAATCGGATGTTTTCCAATCCAGACCCCTTTGGAGAGGAGGAAAGGGCTCCAGGGTAGGATTGCCTCTTCCTCCCTGACCTGCAGTTTCTTTATCTGTAAGGGGTTGTTAGGAGCCCACATTGAGCTGCCCATCAAAGGCCAAGCCACAGGCAGCCAGTCTTAGACAGGGGCTGCTTGTTATCACACTCACCAGTCAGAGACACAGATCTCAATCCTGCCACTGTCCAGCAGTTCTGGCCACAGACCCTCCTCCTCCAGGTCCAAGACCTGCTTCTTGCGGCACCAACTAGGAACGTGGGAGAAGGGTCCATGAGAACAAGCAGATCTTTCTCCTCCCCCACCTCCCAGTCCTTGGAGAGTAGGGGCTTTCACCAGAAGGAAGTTACGAAACAGGTTTGTGAAGGGGCCCCCGGCACAGTTCTCCTGTTTTCTTCCACCACCCAGCCATCTCCACCGTGCTGCACCATCCATTTCCGGAGGCCTTCTGTTAAATAAAAGGATGGTAATCCTAGCTACTGGAGGCTGACACAGGAGGACTGCAAGTTTGAGACCAGCCTGGGCAATTTAACGAGACGGTCCCAAATAAAAAAAATTAAAAGGGCTGGGGATGCAGTTTAGTGAAGATGGAATCCCCAGTACCGGAAAAACAAACAAACAAACAAAGCCTCCCAAACCCCTGAGGCCTGGGTCCAAGTTCCACTTTCCCACGGGAGACTGAGCACTGCCTCGCCCCAGCCCGGGCCACAGCTCCGCGGACCTCGCCCCTTCCCACCAGCTCCCTGCAGGCCCCGCCCCGCCCCGCCCCCAGGCCCAGGCGGACCTCGCCCCTTCCCACCAGCTCCCTGCAGGCCCCGCCCCGCCCCGCGGCCCAGGCGGACCTCGCCCCTTCCCACCCCCTCCCTGCAGGCCCCGCCCCGCCCCCAGCGGACCCCGCCCCTCCAGCTCCCGGCGGGCGCTCCCACCCTGGCCGCACGGGTTGCAGATGAGGTTGCGTCCCAACGGTCTGCGCACGCAGAAGCGGCCCAGAGGACAAGGCCTGGCGTCGCAAGCGGGGGGCAGGCAGTTGCGGACGAACGACATCAGGGCGCGGCCAGCGGCGCTGTGGTCCCGGGCCAGGATCAGGAGCCACAGGGCCTGGCCGTCCACCAGGGCGCGCCACTCCCGGCACACCCGGCGGCAGCGGGTGAGGAGCGTGCGTGGGGGCACGTGGCTCAGCACCACCAGGAGCAGCTCGGGTGGCAGTTGGCTCAGGTCCAGCGCCTCCTCGGGGTCCAGCTTCGGCCCGGGGACCCGGGTGGCCTGGCCCCTGGAGGCGGAGGCGCCCATGGTCCCCCAGCCGGAGCCAGCTGCGGCTGCGGGGAGAAAGGGTCAGGGCGTCAGGGACCGGCAGCCTCCGCGGCGCGCCACTCCGCCGGCCCCGCCCTTGCCGGGCGCGCGTCCCGGAGTCTGAACAGCCCCCGAAGCACTCAGAGCCTCCCGCCCACCCTTCGCACCCCCACGTGTCCCCAGGTCCCCACCCTCAGCCCCTCCTCGCCAGCCCCCATCTCGCTCACAGCTCCCTGCCATCCAGCCCTCCCTAGTGGCCCAACTGTCCCCCGAGTCCTACTCCGGAGCCCGCCGATGTCCCTCGCGTGGGCCGCGTGGTGCGGCTCTCGGCCTCCCGCTCCCTTTTTACTCGCCGGCCCCTCCCCTCGGCTGGCACTCCTCTGCCGGCCGCGGTCCAATCCCCGGTGCCTTCCTCTCCAAACCCACCTCCTTCCCGCAGGCTGCGGGCGGCAGGGGAACGACTCAGCCCCTGGGACGCGGCGGGGAACCGGCGGCGGGAATCCGGGCTCTGTCCCTCGCGATCCGCACCTTGTAATGTCCCTAATTCTGCAGAAGGCGCCTGGCACTGAACAACCGCAGTTATTTCGGTCCAGCATGAGGGCAGGATACCTCCTTGCGTTATCTCGTTTAAACTTTTCCATCACCTTTAAGGCGGGTCATGGTTATCCTCTTTCCCCAGGAAAAAAACAGACTCCAACCGCCAAAAATAAGCGTTCTAACCCAAAACACCAGACAGTCTTTAGGGACAGTCTCACTGCGGGCCCTCGTAGCAATCCCATGAAGTAGGCACTGCTCTGTTCCCAAATGGGAACAGATGAGAAAACAGGCCCAACAGAAGCCAGGGGACTTGCCCATGGTCACCAGACTAGTAGTGACAGAACTGGGAATTGAACCCCGCTGTCTAGCTCCAGAATCCCCGATTTTAACCCATGTATCAGCTCTGTTCAATAAGTTTTTTAATTTTTCTTTTTAGTTATTCATGACATCAGGATTCAGTTTTACATAATTAAAAAAGCAGACTATGATTTGTTCAAATTTGGTTCCCAGTATTTCCCTTTCCCTTTTCCCTTCTCTCTCCATCTTTCTGTTGTTTTTTTATTTTTGTTTTTTTTAATTAATGCCTTCTGGATATCCATGATGGTAAGACTCACTGTGGTACCTTTCATAAAAGGACACAGGAAAGTTAGGTCAGATTGATTCCTCGGTTCTTCCCTTATCCAGCGCCCCACCCATTCCCCTTCCTCTAGCCCAGGGGCTTTTTCTATTTTGATGGAGTCTCCCCTGCCCCTCGGCACTTTCTTGCTTTCCTTATTTTGGACTGGCTCCCACATATCAGAGAAGGCATTGGACCTTTGCCTCTCTGGGTCTGGCTAATTTCACTTACCATCACAGTCTCCTCAATAAAAGTTACGATGAGTCATTTATGTCATTTTAAACACCAACAAACAAAACTGGACATGGATTCTTGGCCACATGGAACTTTCCTTCTAGAGGGAGAGGTATCGTGAACAAACAGACATAATAAGCGAATTATATAGCACTGGGGAAATTAAAAAGACCTCTGGCCAGTTCCCCCGCAAATGCAAATACTCTCCACAAATGTGGAAAAGAATGAAAGCTTTAAAAATGAGTAGCATCGAGCCAGACCATAGAGGGCATCAGCCATGAAGAACCAACTGGCAACGAGTGAAGGACATCCTGTGCTGGAAAGTGATCAAAGCTGTGGAAACCTAGCAGGGAAGGGGGTGGGGCAAGGGCAGGTGGAGTGTGTGGGGGCAGACCTCGGGTCAGCGGGCTCCTCTTCACCAGTATTTAGCGGCAGAGTCCATTGGTGGAACCCTAGCACGGCTCATTTTCGGAGCAGAAAATAGCGATGGGCTGGAGCAATGGTCTGGGTTATTTAGGGTGGGGCAGGTGGGCGATTCTTGGGGTTCATTGTATTGGGGTCCTGCTGATCCCTTAGAGTGGAACAGGAATGTGAACGACATTGGGACTGAAGGTAGATGCACTCAATTCATGACCCGTGGAAAGGATGGCCTGAGTTCTTCTCTCTCCCAAGCTTTTTTTTTTTTTTTTTTTTTGGTACCAGGGATTGAACCCAGGGGCACCTAACCACTGAGTCACATCCCCAGCCTTTTTATATATCTTATTAGAGACCGGGTCGCGATGAGTTGCTTAGGGCCTTGTGCTAAGTTGCTGAGGCTAGGTTTGAGTTCGTCATCCTCCTGCCTCAGCCTCCCAAGTTGCTGGGATTACAGGCCTGCTCCTGGCCTCACTCCAGTCTTCGCACCAAGTGCAGAATAAAAGCTGTGATGCCTTTGACTTAACATCTCCAGGAAGGAACTGGAATGAGACAATTGTGTGGGTCCCAATGAGACTGTTGTGGGTGCCACAAAAGGACGGTGTGTGCTTTCCTCCACCCCCACCATGGGCCTGCAGAGCAGCTGAACAGCTCAGTCTAGTCACAAGGCCAAGGTGTCTGCAGGATGATAGCATCCACAGCAATTCCTGGGGTAAACTAAGCCCCCATTCCCCAAGGCCAGGGTGTTTGCGCAAGAAATAAAAAATCTTTTAAAATTGTGCCTCCAGCTGATGAAATATTACAGGCAGAGTCTCAAAATAGTTGGGGATATGGCTCCCTGGTGGAGACCCCTGGCTTCACTCCCTGCAACAAACAAACCAATATTGTCCCCATGAGGGGGCTTGAGGAGGGAAGCGAGCGTGAGGAGGTCTCTCGAGGGCTGAAGGAGGGCTCTGCTCAGATCTTCTGGGCTCCTGACACATCACAGAAGAGAGTTTAAGGATGGGTCAGGTTTTACCAGAGAGGACGAGCTTGACTAGGAAGTGAAAGGTGAGCGCGCTGCTCTCCAGGCAGTGTCCCTGCTAACGTGACAGTGAGACACTGGCCAGGCTTAGGGTCAGGGTTTCTATTAGAGCATGGAATTAGGTGGGATAGGTCTGGCCTGGAGTGTTGAAGCCAGAATGAGACAGGCAGGCAGTACAGACAGGTAAATCAGGAGGATCAAGGAGGCCAATTCTGAGTGAATCTGGCAAGTTGGAGGCTGTCCCCCAGGGATTGGAATTTAGTTCCTCCAGAGCCCTTCCTCCACCCTTATCCAGAACCTCCCCCGCTCCAGCCTGTGGCCAAGATAACCTGTCCCAGGAATTGCCCCTCCCTAAGGGAGCTAAAAGGTGGTTGATTAATGTGTCCTGGGCTGCTCCATCCTGCCCTTCCCCCCCCCCCAGCCCACCTGGTTCCCATCTTCGGGCCACCGCACCGAGTCACAGTGCACCGGAAGGAGAGAGATGAGGGGAAGAGGGCAGGAGAACAAAGGAAGCCTAAGACATATAAAAAGGGCAGAGCACCTCGCTTCTGGGATACCCGGATACCAGCTGTGGACCCATAGAGAAGTCTCTGTGACCCCCTTTCTAAATAAACCCTGCCTATAGGCTGCCTGGGCGCTTCTCTAATGTTCAAACTTCAACCTGTGGGGAAGTGGGATCAGTGGTGGGACTTCCCTTGGGATGGCATATATTGAGCAAGAACGAGTTTCCCCACTGCGGTGCTGGCCAGGCAGGTGGCTTCAGCACGCATCTGTGGCTGACGGGTCATATTCATGGTCTAAGTCAACGGTAGCCCCTAGCTTCACAAGGTCAAAGGTCTCTTTCCATCCCTGAGGCTCCTCTGTTGGACTCAGCTGCCCTCAGAGGCCAGTCCACATTCCAACATGGACATCTCTCTACACATTCCTAAAATTCTATCTCAGTGGGACAGAAGGGCAGAGGCTGAAAAGTCCTTCTCTCTCAGTCCCCAATTCTCCTCCCCAGAGGTGGCCTCTGTCAATTTCTGCAATGACATCCCAGGCTATACTCTGAAAAAGGAAAACAATGAATGAGCTCAAGAAGGTTCTAGTTCCTAGAATATAATGGTTAGAAAGTAATGATTCCTGGGGTGGGGGAGGGGAGGGGAGGAGGCAAGGCACCCAGGGGCCATTTGAGAAAGTTATGGGTCAGGGTAATGGAGGGTGCTGTTTGGGTCCCATGGAAGGTCACACCCAGAGAGTTGTCCCGATTCCTACAGTCATGGCACCCTAGGCTGGAGTCCCCACAGACTGGATTCGCTCTCCCGCCCCTGGAAGAAACAAGCTAACCAGGGAAAAAGTTGCAGTTTGGTCAATTAGTGAGCTAACTACCTCTGCAGGCCCTACAAAAGTATTGCAATTTATAGAAACAAAAGCCAGGAAATCTACGTATGTAGATGAGGTCGGTGGTGCTAGCTAGATATGTTATAATTGTGGTTTCATTGGCACCCTCAGGGCCAAGTGGGGAAGATTTTCAGTTTCTATTCTCAGTGTGAGAAAGCTGGGATGGAGAAATACTGGTTTTCAGGAAACTGAGGACTCGGAGCTTTCCATTCCAAAGGGGGCTCTGTCACACTCCTATTATTCCATGTCCTGTGCATTCTCCTGGAGGAGGTGTCAAAAGACAAAATCATGACAAATTGTAGTGTCAAGATCTTTACTGGCTGTTTTTGCAAGTCTAGAATCTGGTAACGCCTCGTCCTATAAAATAGAATGAGTTTTCTAATCAGCTGAGTAGAGGAGTTTGGTTGATAGGGAGAGACAAAGTCCAGGAGTTCAGGAAGGGTGAAGCAGATTGGTTGTTTGAAAGTTCCTTTTCTTGTAAAGCAAAGGGGATTCCTGGATTTGGCTCTTCTCTATCACTTTCCTGATGACTGGGAAGGTAAGATCACAACTCAGTGTCAGCTTGGTGACTTGGGACTTGAGCATGAGTGGCTCTACTTTGGTTGGTCTCTTGAGCTCAATCCAGCCAGTGGTCTCCTATGCATTTTATTTCACAGAGGAAAGCTGTTAATCTGCACTTAGAACCCAACAATGTCAAAGGTGTTAACAGATGCTGAATTTTCTAGAAATGTAAATACTAGGTTCACTGAATGAAGATCGTCCTTGGCTTTTCTTGGGATTTTATCATGTTTTTTTTTTTCTGCTATGGTTTGGTCATGGTTTAAGTATGTCCCCTGAAGATTTATGTTGATAAAAGAAAAATTATGAGATGTCTTAAATTTAATTATAAAGGGCCAGAGGATGAAAGGGAGAAGGTATGGGGGAGGATGATCAGTTAAAAAGCTATGGGCTGAACAGAGCAACATACACATTCTAGAATTTGAATTAAAAACTGAACTCGTTGGCTAGGTGTGGGGGTGCACGTCTGCAATCCCAGCCACAGGGGAGGCTCAGGCAGGAGGATCTCAAGTTCCAGGCCAGCCTGGGCTCTTTAGTAATTTACAATTTAGCAAGACCCTGTCTCAAATAAAATAGGCCGGGGATTTAGTTAGTGGTAGAGTACCCCTGGGTTTAATCCCTGACACTGCAAAAAAACAACCCCCCCAATAAAAGAATAGAAAAACTTAATACATCCTATCACAACACCTTAATTCATCCTATCATAACCCCAAATGATGCAGAAACAATTAATTGCTTCTTATGGACTTCCCTCCTATCCCAAAGCTTTCCCCACTCTGTGTAACCATCCTTCTCATCTATAGATCTAGTCAAAGTGGGGTCAATATAAACATTTAAAATCTTCCTTCCCCAAATTTTCTTTTTATTATTTATTTATTTATTTATCTTTTTGGTACTGCAGATTAAACTCAGGGGCATTCGGTCACCAAGCCACATCCCCAAACCTATTTTGTATTTTATTAGAGAGAGGGGCTCAATGAGTTGCTTAGCACCTCGCAGTTGCTGAGGCTGGCTTTGAATTCATGATCCTCCTGCCTCAGCCTCCTGAGCCCCTGAGATTATGGCATGGGCCACCTCCACCATCCAAATTTTCATTTTTAAATACTCTGTTGTTTAGATCCAGTGGACACTTTCCCAACTGCTACATGACCTTCCTGCTGGGGCTGCAGAAACTTGTCCTAGGACTAGACTAGTCCCTTCTTTCTGGCTAGCATCTGTAGAGGCTCAATAAATCTTTCTTTTCTTTTTTTCTTTTTTTGTAACAGGAATTGAACCCAGGGGTGCTTTACCACTGAACCACATCCCCAACCCTTTTTATTTTTAATTTTGAGACAGGGTCTTTCTAAGTTGCTTAGGGCCTAGATAAATTCCTGAGGTTACCCTCGAACTTGCAATCCTCCTGTCTCAGCCTCTGGAGCCATTGGGATTACAGATATGCAACACTGCATCTGGCTCAATAAACATTTTTTATTTCGGAAATCTCTCTGTCTCTCAATCAAGAGTATTAGTTTAAGATGGGTGAGGTAGTGCACGCCTCTAATCACCGTGGCTGGGGAGGTTGGGGCAGGAGGATCATGAGTTCAAAGCCAGACTTAGCAACTAAGTGCTAAACCTCAGTGATATGCAACTCAGTGAGACCCTGTCTCTAAATAAAATACAAAATAGGGCTGGGGACATGGCTCAGAGGTTGAGTGTCCCTGAGTTCAATCCCCACCCCCTTTCTTACCCCTGGAAAGGACTATTGGTCCTTTCCTATTTAACAATGTATTGAAATTTCATCGCCATTGCAAGGTATTAAGAAGGTGAAATCTTCTTAATGGTGGTGCACACCTGTAATCCCAGGGGCCCAGGAGGCCAAGGCAGGAGGATTGCAAATTCAAAACCAACCTCAGCAAAGCCAGCTTCTTTGGCACTTTTTTTGCACAACTTTTTTGGCACAGAGTTTAATCTCTGGTGCCAAAAAAAAAAAAAAAAGGTGGAATCTGACTCTGTTTAGAGGTCTGAGCCTTTGGGAGCTGATTAGGATTAGATAAGGTTATCAGGGTGGAGTCCCTATGATTAAACTGCTGGCTTCATAAAAAGAGAAACCAGAGGACACATGCATGTGCACATGCACGCGCGCGCACACACACACACACACATTTTCTGTTTCTTTTTTTTAAAATATTTTTTAGTTGTAGATGGACACGATACCCTTGTTTTATTCATTTATTTTTATGTGGTGCTGAGGATTGAACCCAGGGCCTCACATGTGCTAGGCAAGTGCTCTGCCACTGAGCTACAGCCCCAGCCCACATTTTCTGTTTCTTGCCTTGCGATTTTCTGTGCCAACTCAAGAAGCAGCCAGCAAGAAGGCCATCACCTCCAGAATGAAAGCCAAAACAAACTTCTTTTCTTTATAAAAGTACCCAGCCTCAGGTATTTCATTATGGTAATAGAAAACAGACTAATACATCCTTCTGTTCAGTAAAACATCTCATGTAGGCATACCAGCTGTGGGTTTTACAGAGTTGTTGCTTCAGGGATTCCATATAAAAGGGCAAACATTCTGGGGATATACTAAAAGCACAGGTTCAGAGTATTGAGGTCTGCATTTGGAACACATTCCCAGGAGGTGCCTGAGTCATAATCATATCAAAACAAGTCTCTCTTGCATGTTGATCTACACACCTATTCTTTGAAGTACAAATTTTCTCTCCTTTTATTTTGCCCTTAGCTATAGTTAGGTCATTTTATTAACATTTGAACAATTACCCATGAAAACAGGTTTTGTTATTTAAGGACTTCATTTCAAGGTAGGAGAGGAGATGTGCGGAATTATTGGCTGGAAATCAAGGTCACTGGCTCCGGACTAGCTGGATCAACAAGGACGGTGAGGGAAAAGTGGGGTGGGGGGTGCAGGGCAGGATCCCTGCTGGAGCATGGGTGGGAGGCTGGAGGGAGAATCCTGCCTGTCTGGTTTGCAGAAGTAGAAAATTCCTGGACCTGGGAGTTGGGAAGTAAGTGCGCCACACCCGTTGGCCCAGGGAGCTCCGTCTCCCCAGCTTCCCTGCCCGGCCTTCTCTCCAGAGCCCACAGTTACCAGCACGTGTGTCATGTATGTGTGACTAGAAACACAACTAGGAATAGATGCTTCTGTGTTGCGAGGGTTGGAAGCAACAGTTAAACAGTATCCAACCTTTTCTGCTCTCAGAAGGCAGGGAAGGGGTTTGGAAAGAGGCCAGCGCCAGAGAGGAAGGACCCAAGGAACCAGCCTGGGCAGGTGGGTGGAGGAGGTGATGGTATATATTCAAACTCCTCCCCCAGAGAGTCAGTCAAGGAGCACCATCTTGGTGTGAGTCCCCTGGAGAGGAAGGAGACCCAGAGAACCTGAGTGTGAGACGGCTCAGTCCCCATGTGCAACCCAGCCTCCAGCACCCTCCAGCGCCTCAGACCAAACCAGGACCACAAAAGCCACACACTTTTTTTTTTGGTACCCAGGATTGAACCCAGGGGAGCTTACCACTGAGCCACATCCCCAGTCCTTTTTAAATATTTTTTTTCATTTAGAGACAGGGCCTTGCTGAGTTGCTTAGAGCCTCACTAAGTTGCTGAGGCTGGCTTTGAACTCATGATCCTCCTGCCTTAGCCTCTCAAGTTGCTGGGATTACAGGTGTCCACCATGCCTGGCTGTTTTGTCTTTTGGAAGAAACCTCATGATCAATTTTTTTTTTTTTAAATATATCCTTCCACCCAATCCCCCACTGAGTTGTTTTTTGTTTGTTTGTTTGTTTTGTTTTGGCACCAGGGTTTGAACCCAGAGGTGCTTAACCACTGAGCTACATTTTCATCCCTTTTTACATTTTATTTTGAGACCAGAGTCTGGCTAAATTATTTAAGGCCCAGCTAGATTGCTGAGGCTGACTTCAAACTCGCAATCCTCCTGCCTCAGCCTCCAGAGCCACTGGGATCACAGGCGTGGCCCCTGCCCGCCACTGGGTTATTTTAAAGCAATCCCGGATGCATCATCTCCTCTAAAACTATTTCAGCATATATCTTTAAAAGATAAAGATTCTGTCTCCCTCTTAAAATGTAACCACAATACGGTTGTCACAAGAATTATTAGTGTTTTTTAATATATAGGATTACCTTTACCAGCACATGGTCATGCTGATGGCACTCCCAGGATGAACAGGAAGACTCCTAGGGGTGTCCTGCTTTGGACCCTCCCAGCCGTTCTGCAGGCTGTAGGTCAGGTGGTTTCCTTAGGCGGGTGGTCCCTGTTACCTCTGCCTCCTTGACCCATCGAGTTATTTTCCAAGCCTCCTCCATGAGTTTCCCATTCTGATGGGCCAGTTTTATCATTTGTTTTATTTTACGTATTTATTTATTCTTGTCAGGGTGCTGGAGGTGAACCCAGGGCCTCACACATGCCAGGCCAGCGCTCTACCACTGAGCTACATCCCCAGTCCTGGGCCAGTGCTTTGCTCTTTAAAGCTTCTTATTTTGTTATGTTTAACCTTGAAAACTGGCTCTGATCAAACTTTTCGTAAGGTCCTGATTGTTGGTTGGTATGACTTCAATAGGAGGAAGCCCCTCTTTAGGGCAAAGAAGGTGTGTGGGTGGCTGGTTGGGGCGGCACAGTTTGTAATCCCAGCAGCTCAGGAGGCTGAGGCAGGAGGATCACGTGTTCAAAGCCAGCCTCAGCAATTTAGAGAGGCCCTAAGCAACTCAGTGAGCCCCTGTCTGTAAATAAAATGCAAAACAAGGGCTCAGGATGTGGTTCAGTGATTAAGTGCCCCTGGGTTCCATCCTTGGTACCAGAAAAACAAAACAAAACTAATTTAGCTTAAGGCTCCTAATTGGTTTTTATTTGCCAGTCTAGAATCGGGCAACACCTCACTCGCCAAGATGGAGTAACGGGATGAGCTGAGCAGAGGGGCTGGCTTTTAGGCAGGAAAGAGAAACCGAACAGAAAGCAGATTGGTGGGTCTGGTTTCTCAGTTACTTTCCTTGCAAAGGTGACAGCAGAGAGTTCCTTATCAGGACCAGGAAAACTGGCCGTTTTGGAATTTGACTTTTATCTCTCTCCCTTTCTCTTTTTCTCTCTCTCCTGGAAGATTAGATAAACAACTTAGTTTCCATTCATGTTTCAGCATGAGTAACTCCATTTTGGTTTGGTCCATGGGGCCTGGGGCAGGAGCTCAGCCCAGACCAACAGCCGCCTACCCACTTTATCTGACACCTCCAATAAACCCCCTGGGAAAGGGCGCGCAGCCCCTTCAGTCAGCAGAAGAATGCAAACTCGAAGAAAGGATTACGCACACACTGGAATCTGGAATGGCTAAAAACACCATCAACCAACAAACCCTCATTGTTGGTGAGAACATGGAACAACAGGCGCCCTTTGAAAGGGTTTGGGGGAGCGGGGTTACTGTCCTGTGCCTTGGAAAACTGCTAAGCAGCACCTAGGAAGGCAGGCCTGGCCGTGACCTTGGGGGCGTTCCGGGTGTATATGCGAGCTCCTCTGCACAAGAAGGACAGGAGAATGTCCACCGCAGAAGGTACCAGCTTCAGCTAAATACAGAATGGATGGACTTTGGAGGCAGACAGTTAAGGAAATAAGTCAGACACAAAGGAGGAGCTTGATTTTTTTTGGTACTGGGGATTGAACTCAGGGGCACTCGACCAGGGAGCCTCATCCCCAGCCCTGGAGACAGGGTCTCACTGAGTTGCTTAGGCCTTGCTAAGTTGTTGAGGCTGGCTTTGAACTCAGGACCCTCCTGTCTCAGCCTCCGGGCTGCTAGGATCACAGGCGTGTGCCACCGTACCCGGCACATGCTGTGATTTCCTTTAATATATTTAGGAAAAGAGTGATGTTAGGGCCCAGGATGATAGTTGTCCTGGGGACATTACCTCACTGATGGCTAGAGACAGGCTCAGTTTGGCTTTTCTGTATGTAAATTGTGTGAGAAACAGAAAGTCTGGTGGTCCATTTTTAGGATAGAGTTTTTAGCCTTAAATGTAAACTTGGGATGTAAGAAAGGCAGGGGGAGGGGACATGGAGCAGAAGGGAAAGTCCCCAGTAGCTTCGTAGCCCACGGATGTGGCAGATCCAAAGTCCAGGCATTGAACAGCCCCTGGAAAAACAGGAGGTGGGAGGGGTCGGCCTGACCAGCAGGGACAGGGGTCTCTGTTAGGAAATAGTAAACTGGGGAAGGAAGTAAGAGCCAGGCTGGGGCTGGGGCTGGGGCTGGGCTGGGCTGGGCTGGGGGGGGGGTGCCGAGCACTTGCCTTGCACATGTGAAGCACTGAGTTCAGTCCTCAGTACTTATAAAAATAAGTGTCCATCTACAACTAAAATATATATATGTAAACAAGGAAGTAAGAGCTGCATGTGTGTCACTCACCCAAGAAGGCTTTCCACCACAGAGAACAAAGGGAGGCAGGGACAACCAAAGGTGTTTCTTCACATAACCCAAAAGGAGACCCTAAAACCTAGGTGATCTTCCAGAAGACTATGCACCCCATGGTACTCAGCCAGTGAGGAGTGGGGGAGGGACCCTGCACACGGGGGATAAAATGCTGATTGTGACCATTCTGGGGGTCCCTGACCATGGGGTACCGGATCTTGCAAGACGGTCATTAAAGTCTATTTTTACTGTCCCCCCTGTCTCTGAGCCCATTCTTTGAGTGTGAGTAGGTGAGCGTGTTCTCACCTATTACTCTTCAATAAAAGGTTAAAGCTGGATGCGGTGGTGCTCGCTGTAATCCCAGGGACTTGGGAGGCTGAGGCAGGAGGATCACAAGTTTGAGGCCAGCCTTGGCAAATTAATGAGACCCTGTCTCAAAATAAAAAAGGCGTGGGAATATAGCTCTGTGGTAAAGTGCCCCTGGGTTCAACCCCTAGGACCAAAAAGAAAAAGAAAAAATTAAAATAAAGCAAAGGGACAAAAACCAAAAATCAAGCCTGGCTCTAAGTGACAATGGCTGAATCTGGACCTCCAGGGCTCCTGGTTTATCATGCTATTCTCCCTACTTTTGGTATCTGTAAAGTTTGTTGGGTTCAGAAAATGGTACCCCAAAGTGTGGCATTTTGACATTGTCACACCTTGGATCTGTAAATGTCCCTCAAAGGCCCCTGTGTTAAAGGCCTGGTCCCTGGTGTGGCACTAATGGGAGGTGATGATGTCAGAGATGGGGACTTCTGACCTGGTGTCACTGGAACAGAAACCGAGTCAGGAATATAAAACCACCCGGCAAAGCTTTCATGGGGTGTTGACTCACAGCAGAGGGAGAGAGGGAGAGGGAGAGGGAGAGGGAGGGGGAGGGGGAGGGGGAGGGGGAGGGAGAGACAGCACAGGGGGAGAGAGAGAGAGGGAGAGAGGGAGAGGGAGAGGGGGAGAGGGGGGGAGAGGGAGAGGGGGAGAGGGGGGGAGAGGGAGAGGGGGAGAGGGGGAGGGAGAGGGGCTGGGCTGACAGCCAAAGACCGGAGGAGCCGCCCTGGTGTCTGGTGGGCTGGGGCGGGGCTGATCGTGGTGCCACTTCTGGTTTTGCCAGGTGGCTCTGGAGAAGTCCTCAGCACTCCAGGGACAATCTCCACTTATTTGTTCTGCGGCTGTTTATCTCTCAGACCTGGGACTGGAGGGGGCCATTCTTTCCCCATGAGGTGACTGCTTCTGCTTGGGGAGCTGTGGTCTCTCAGTGGGATGACCTTTTGCATGGGGGGCTCTGTTTTTCTGCAGGCTCAGGACCGAGGACTTCCAGGCGCCACTCCAGTGGATCTGGGCAGGAAGTTGTATGAGGTGGCAGTTGGATGTCCCTGCAAATCCTGAGAATGCCGCCACTACTCTGATCTCGGTGCCTTGGGCTTTGGATGAACACGGCCTGGATGATTGACAGGCCACACGCAGAGCCCAGCAGGGACCTGACCCCGAGGTCAAGGGAAGACCCGAGACAGGACCAGCCCAGGCGGAGCCGTGCTTCAACCCGCTCTTACCCGCCGGGCGCCAGCAGGCCCAAGTGAAGGGTTACGTCCCCTTTGTCCCTCTGGAGGTCCCTAAAAGTCTTAGAACCTCTCATAAGTGGAGTGAGAGGGGCTGTGGCTGTGGCCCAGTGGTAGGGCGCTCGCCTAGCAAGAGTGAGGCCCTGGTTGGATTCCTGGCACGGCAGAAAATACATAAATAAATAAAATAAAGGTTCATGGACAACCAAAAAATATAGATATTAAAAAAGTGGTGTTAGCAGAGGGGCAACCTGAGAAGTAGCCGCACTTGGTACCTATAGTCCTGCAAATTAAGTCATTTTCTCAGAAAGAATGTTCCACAAGCTGCAGGAGGAGTTCTTGAACTCGGTGACTGTAACACACCGTGGTCTCCACCTCCTCTAACCCGGGGAAAGGTGAGGAAGCACACAGCCAGACTGCGCCTGCGCAGGCTCCTCCCCTGCTGGGGAAGACGCCCCGCCCCCTCATGAATAGGCATCACCTTCCAAATGTCCTGCCCCTCCCCAGCTTCAGGCAGGTACAATTTGGGAAGTGATTTCCCTCCGTCTCCTCATTCACTACAAATAAATGTCACTCTGTGACCCTGTGCTTGGTGTCTGCTTCCTGATTCCCTCCTAGAGGCAGAGCCACTGAGCCTCTGACAGTGTTGGGAGGCCTGGGAGAGGACTGCAGGGCCCCTGGTCTCTTCCTCCTTCTCTCTCTCTTTCCATTTCCCAGCCAGCAGGTGAGCCCGGTGCTCAGGAGTGCACTCCTGCCACAGTAAGCTGCCTCCCCACAGGCCCCAAAGCCAGGAAGCCATTAGATCATGGAGGGAAGGAAACAGCCAACACTGGGACCCATTTTTTTCTCTTTATAAGTTGATCGTCTCAGGTATAATTAGTTACAGTAAGGAAAGGCCGACCTGGACCAACTGCAAAAGTAGTGTTTCCCTGACCCTCTCCCCACCCCACTGAGCCCAACCCCATTTCTGCCTCCTCTGCCTCTCCCAAAACACAGGGAGGGTTTTCTTAGTTTTTCCCAGAGGTTCCCTTATCTGACTAGAGGAAACTCCTCCAGAAGGACTGAGCTGGCCTGTTCTTTGGGTGCTGCGGATCTTGAAAAAAATCACTAAGTAAAATTGCCTATGGCCCCACCCCTTCTGGGAACCAGGGCGCGGGGAAGCTTCTGTGGCTTTAGGATCTTGGGTGCCACTTCCCCTAGGGCTCCCTGTACCTGATGAAGTGCCTGCTTTTCTCCTGTCCCCTAGGGTCAGTTTGTTTGGTGGCCTCCATGACCTTCACTGCAGAGGGAAGGAGGGAGGCCGCTCACCCCTACAGGTTTAAATATCTAAACTTCCCTGTCAGGAGCCATCTGAGGGCTGGGTGTGGATTGTGTTGCCCGCAGGAGCCCCTTGAGGGGACAGGCCTGGCTCCGGACCTCCCTGTCAGGGCCTGAGGGCCTGATGCAGGTGCCCCTCCCCCTCCAGCTCTGCCTGAGACCCCACCCAGCATGAGATGGGGGTGGCCTGCCCAGATGTCAATCAACCTGCGGACACCAGACCTCCCCGAGAAGGCTCCGCCCTCGAAGCCTTATCCCCTGCGGTGTCCCCACTAGAGAAGAAAGAAAATGCGGGCTCACGCTCTTTTCCAGCGGGGAAGCTGACCCCTGAGGTCGCAGAGCGTCCCTCCCTTGATTTGAAAAGGACTCTCAGTGTCGCCGCTTTCTGAGCTCAACGTCGTCGCAGCCGGCTCTTCTGAACCAGGTCGCCTCCCCCGCGCGGGTCGTTGGCGAGACCGCCACTAAGATCCAGCGGTTCTGCCTCTTGGTTTTTCCCCCTCAGAATGAGAACAGGGTCTTGAACAGCGACGCCCCGCTCTGGGGAGGACATCGGTCCAGCAGGGGCAGCAGCCCAGGGGTCCACCAGCAGGTGACTACGGAAATGTAAAGTCTAGACAGGAGTCAGCCTTGAGTGGAAGGAGATCGGGCGACAGCGTGGGTGAGCCTGGAGGACGTTACTCTGTCTGAGTCAGATTCTGTCCCCTTGTGAGGAACTTAGAAGACTTAGAGCTGACAGAGACCCAAACTGGAAGGTGGTTGTCTGGGCCCGGGAGGGAGCAGGGGGCGGTGCTGGTTGATGGGGACGGAGTTTCAGTTCTTCAGGAGGGAAGAGTTCTAGAAAGTGATGTCCACACCTGAAAATGGTAAAAGTGGTCAATTTTATCTTATCTGGATTCGACCACGATTAAAACTCTTAACTGCAAAAGATCAACAATAACATTTTTCTATAAGCAACGATAGCTTTAAGGTAGCGCAGCATAAACCCAATAAAAAATGAGCAATACTTTATGAGAAAATGTGTAAACTTTACTAAAGAGCACAGAAGAAGAGCTCGGTGAACTGAATGGACAGAGAGCGGTGCCCGGGTGACCTGGTGATATTGTGACACAAGAACATGGGGTCCCCCCATGGCCACATGGACGGATCCAGAAAGCACATCCTCAGTTCCAACGCGAAGGTGCAGGTTGTGACCACCTTTTATATAAAATTTATATAGAAGCACACGCAACAGTGCTGTGTCATAAATGTGGGGCACTTACCCCAAGAGGACAACACTACCTGAAATGTGTATCCTTTCCATTTATTTCAGGACAGTGGTTATGCCTTGGTGGGGGTGGGAGAAGAGAAGGTGCTATGGTTTGGCTCTAGAATGTCTCCCAAGGGTGTTTAAGGCTTGGAACCTTTGAGAGGTGGGGCTTAATAGGAGGGCTTTAGGTCATTGGGGACACACCCTTGAAGGCTATTGTGGAGCCTGACCCCATCTTCCTTCTCTTTCTGCTTCCTGTCCATGAGGTGAGCAGTTCTGTGACACCAAGCTGTGATGAGCTGCTCCACCACAGGTCCAACACCCCAGGATCACCAGGCCATGGAGTGAAATCTCCATGATGGTGAGACACAATCAGTCTTTTCTCTGTATAAGTTAATGATCTCAGGTATTTCGTTATAGTAACAGAAAGCTGACTCACACAGAGTGTTCGGTTTATGTCTCTGGAACTTAATTTATTTTAGAAAATGAAAACAGAAAAATATGTTAAAATGTTGATCATATTAAATCTGAATGTTAGATCCATAGTATCTCTAGAATATTATTTTTGGTCATTTTCTGTAGTTTATACTTGAAGAAAAGAAATATATTGTTTTTCTCTAACCCTCATATGTTTGTATAGGATAAAACTCTTGTAACAAAAGGCAGATTAACAAAGAGAAAACCAAATAAGCTTATTATATTCAGTGCTCATTTTGCAGGAGAAAATTCAGTGATTATGATTATTGTTACTGGAGATTGAACCCTGGGGGTCTCAACTGTAGAGCCATATCCTTAGTCCTTTTTGTTTTTCTTTGTGAGACAGGATCTTACTAAGTTGCTGAGGCTGGCCTCAAATTTGCTATACTCTTGCCTCAGCCTCCCAAGTTGCTGGGATTACAGGTCACGGAGGCCACCAAACAAACTGACCCTAGGGGACAGGAGAAAAGCAGTCACTTTTATCAGGTACAGGGAGCATTAGAAAGTGGCACTCAAGATCCTAAAACCACAGAAGCTTTCCCGAGCCCTGGTTCTCAGAGGGGGTGGGGCCATAGGCAATTTTACTTAGTGATTTTTTTCAAGATCCGCAGCGCCCAAAGAACAGGCCATAGCCAGGGACAAAGTTCTCCCGGGTTCTGGGTGATGGCTTTCAGTTTCTTCTTCTTCAGGGTTGACCTTCCCATTGCATGGAATGCCCGGATGGGGCTGCGGACAGCTCAGTCCTTCTGGAGGAGTTTCCTCTAGTCAGATAAGGGAACCTCTGGGAAAAACTAAGAAAACCCTCCCTGTGTTTTGGGAGAGGCAGAGGAGGCAGAAATGGGGTTGGGCTCAGTGGGGAGGGGAGAGGGTCAGGGAAACACTACTTTTGCAGTTGGTCCAGGTCGGCCTTTCCTTACTGTAACTAATTATACCTGAGACGATCAATTTATAAAGAGAAAAAAATGGGTCCCAGTGTAGGCTGTTTCCTTCCCTCCATGATCTAATGGGCTTCCTGGCTTTGGGGCCTGTGTGGAGGCAGCTTACTGTGGCAGGAGTGCACTCCTGAGCACCGGGCTCACCTGCTGGCTGGGAAATGGAAAGAGAGAGAGAAGGAGGAAGAGACCAGGGGCCCTGCAGTCCTCTCCCAGGCCTCCCAACACTGTCAGAGGCTCAGTGGCTCTGCCTCTAGGAGGGAATCAGGAAGCAGACACCAAGCACAGGGTCACAGAGTGACACTTATTTGTAGTGAATGAGGAGACGGAGGGAAATCACTTCCCAAATTGTACCTGCCTGAAGCTGGGGAGGGGCAGGACATTTGGGTGGTGATGCATATTCATGAGGGGGCGGGGCGTCTCCCCCAGCAGGGGAGGAGCCTGCACAGGCGCAGTCTGGCTGCCGGCTTCCTCCCCCTTCACCACACCTGGATGAAGCCTCAGTTCCAAAGTAACCCAAAGCTGGGCACATCCCTTGGCTCAGGAGGCTGAGGTAGGGGGATCACGAGTTTAAAGCCAGCCTCAGCAGCTCAGGAAGGCTCTAACCAACTCGGTGAGACCCTTTCTCTAATAAAATACACAAAAAGGTCTGGGGATGTGGCTCAGTGATGCTTCTTGGTTCAATGCCCAGGACAAAAAAAAAAAAGAAGTAACTCAAAGCAGTGGCTTCGGGTCCCACCTTAAGTAGTATTTAAATAACAGTATTTTAAAGAGCAATAAATCAATCTTAAGCACAGTGACCACTCAGCTCCAGAGACAGGAACACTGTGGGGAGAAGTAAATTCTGTTCCCAGATCTGAGCTAATAAGCAGGTGACACAGGACATCTATGTCTTTAGATGGGAGACAGGAGGGAGGTAGGGGGACCTTTGTTCTTGTGAATTGCTGTCCTGCTGGGGCACGCAGAGGAAAGGCACAGGACTTAACTATCTTCAGTTCCACAGTCCTCAAGATTTTAAGGAGAAAATCTGCTGAAGTTTGGGTCCTAAGTGTCTCCCAGAGACCCACGTGTTGGAAGCTTGTCTCCAGCAAGGCACGACTGCGGGGTGGTGGCATCTCTACCGTGGTGGGACCTCATAGACGGGTCAGACCAGGACTGACCCTTGGTCCTCAAGTTACTGGGGAAGTGCCCTTGAAGGGACAGTGGGAAGCTGGCCTCTTCCTCTGCATCTCTTTCATTTCCCAGCCACAGATGAGCAGTCCCACCCTGCCACACACTCCTACCGTGACATTCCGTGACATTCCGCCTGTGGGAGGCTCAAAAGCAACTGGGACAGGGCGGTGCTGGGGCTCAGGGGTAGAGCTCTTGCCTAGCACGTGTGAGGCACTGGGTTCCATCCTCAGCACCACATATCAATAAATGAATAAAATAAATGTCAATCAACAACTATATATATATATTTACATATTTTTAAAAATCAGGTCATTCAAAAAAAAGCAATGGGGCCAGGCCCTCAGGGACTAAAACTGTCCAAACTGTGAGCCACAATAACCCTCTTCTCTTATAAGTTGATTCTCTCAGGTAATCTGTTATGGTGAGGGAAAGCTGACTAACACAGTTTCCTTTATACTTAAAAATAGGTAACACTCAAAATAACCTCAGGAGTGCTCCCGGGGATGAGAACCAGCACAGAGTCCTCAGACGGACTCATCTCTTCTGAGTGCTAGGAGGTCCCTCGAGCTGGCTGGCAGGTGCTCTAAACTAACCTCCTCGAGTTACCACACCTGTGCTGGTGCGTTCTGACCCTGCCCCGGGAGAGAGCAGGGATTCAGTGTGGGCCGCAAATTTGGAACCTTGGGGTTTGCCAAGTGGGAGGAGAAAGATGGTGCCTATGGCAGGCAGGGGAGGTGAGTCCTCAAGGCCCAGCAGGACTGACCCCCGAAGCCAGGACAGAACAGGGCCCGGATCATCAGTTCTGTTCACCAGCTGTTTCCACTTTCTATCCGAATTCTTGCCCTCATGAACCTGAACCTCCTGAACAGCCCTGGGACCTCAGTACCACTAACTCCATTTTACAGATAAAAACCTCAAACAAACCAAGACACAGAAGGTAGCAGAAGTCCCCAGGTTCCACTCTGGCTTCTCAGTCTACTTCCTTGAGGCCCAGAAGGAGTCAGGAATGATCTGTTCCAGAATGTTCTGAATTGGTACTTTGATTTTAAGCTGCAAGCTCGTGAGCAGCTGGATCTCAGCAAGGACTCTCTGGCCCGCCCTTTCCTACCTTCAGCAAGTTGTAAAAATTCTTATGAGAAAGCTGCCTCCCCTGGGCCAACTCTAGAAGGTGACACTTGTCACGAGTGACTGAGTATCGGTGCTGCAGTGGGTGTGGGTAGGTGGACCCCCTCCCCCCACTAGCCTTGCACCCCTCCATTGGCCTCCTAGGGGCCCCCTGAATTCCCATCCGTAGCCCACACTCCTCTGTCTTGTGATTTCTTCACAAAATGTGTCATTCTTTTTGCAAAAAGTACAAAAGTTTCGGCTCCGTCCGTTTCTTGAAGTTCCTACTGTCTCGAGTGGGTGCCCAAGTAAAACCTGTTTTTCTCCTGTCAGTCTGCCCTGCATCGGTTTGCTTCCTAGCCCCAGCCAAAGACCCCACTTGAAAACTGAATTGGGTAGAGGGATTATTAGCTGCCCCTACAGCTCTGTGCCAAGGTCATGGATTTCTGGTGGGGAAGGACCAAGGCCTCAGGGCACCTGCTTCCACTTAAACCAAGGAGCCTCCTGTCAATGAGACTGTCTCCTTTGTCCAGTGACCAGATGAGCCAAGCAGCAAGGAAGAGCCAGCTCAGGTGCAGCCCTCGTGAATCCAGGTCTGGCTCCATCACCAGAGGTGGGCTGCGGCCTTCCCATCTGGGAAATGGGAGAGTAGCAATACCTAAATTGAGGGGGGGTTAGAGATCTGATGGAAGGAGGCATATAAGATGTTCAGGCAAGTCCCTGGGGGAGAAGGCAGACGGGCTCGGGGAGCTCAGCTGTCCTCGAGGGTCACCTCAGTGGCTGTATAAACCAGGGACAGAATTCCCACCAGAAGCTGGCTTCCCCGGGCCACCAAGACCACCATCACCAAGAGAGCAGTTCTTTCACTGGGGCATCATGGTGCCAGTGTGGGGGACAGGGACCCTGGATCTGGAGGCCGAGCACCCAGAGCCACCCCTGTTGGGAGTCTCCCTGAGAACTCCCCGGGCCTTTCAGATAAGGAGCCCCTAATGCACCATGGCGGTGGGCAAGTTGCCAGTGGGCGGATAACAAGCTGTTTTGAAAACCTTCTAATTGGCCCTCCCGTCTTCCGTGGTCGAGGACAGTTTGTGCCCCCCAAGAATCTTACGCAGGGCGGACGGGCGTGTACCCTAGGTGATGACCTGACCTTTACTATGATTGGCCCCGGGGGCTTCCTGGTTTAAGATAACTCTCACTTTCTATATAAGCTAGCACCAGCTTGCCGTAAAGTGCTTCATCTTTGTCACTGCTGTCTGTGTGTGTGCATTTTAATCTCCCACGACAAACCTTGGCCTTTCAACCCCTACTGAGCTGGCAAGTCACTGGTCTTCTGACAGAAGCTCACGTTCTTCCTGGGTTCAACACAGGACACCCCGTTTGTTTCTGAGCTGGGCCACGACTTCCTGACGGAGCTCATAACTATCATTACGTGGCTGACCCACGCAGCACCTAGTTCAACGGAACCAGGACACTATGAGGAAGTGACACAGTCACTCACATATTCCTCAAGCATTTATTGAGCACCACATATTTACCAGGCCCCGGGCGAGGCCCTGGGGACAGAGCAGTGGAAGAGATAGGCACAGTGTGTACCTTCCTGGAGCTGATGTTCTGCAGGACAAAACAGACCATAAATAAGGGAGGATGTAAATAAGTAGAATCTAGAAGGGTGGTAAGTACTAGAGAGAGAGCGAACAAATTTATGGGTGATAAATATGGGGGGAGGGGTTGCAGTTTCAGGCAGGGCTGTCAGAGAAGGCTGCACTGAGAGCTGACTTTGGGGCTGAGATCTAGAAGGGATAAGGGATTAAACCATATTGATATCTGGGGAAGAGGTCGTGCAAAGGCCCTGTGGCAGGAGCAAGGAGCAAGAAGACCCATGGGGCTGGAGCAAAATGGAGAGTGGTAGGAACAATACTCGGAGAGGTGAGGAGGCAGTGGGGGCATCCTGGGCCATAGGGGGGACTCTGTCTTTTTCTGAGTGGAAACTATGGGAGGATTCTGAGTAGGGGAGAACTTGATCTGATTCAGATGTTGATACTGAAGCAGACCAAGTACCCCTCGCCACACAAAAGACCCTTATCATAATTAAGCTTCTCCAAAGACCCTCCCCATAGGGACTGGGGATGTAGCTCAGTTGGTAGGGGGCTGGCCTCGCATGCACTGAGGCCCTGGGTTCAATCCCAGCAACACACACACACACACACACAAAACAAAAAAACTAAAAAAACCCTTCCCCGTAAATACACTTCTTGTCTCTAAGATTTTACAAAGAGTATCAACAAGAGTTCACAGGATTCTGAAGACAGCTCAGTGTGGTTGGGAGCTTTCTTGTTCATGCCAGGTTTATAGACAAAAGGTGTGATAGATTCTGTCTCAGAGACAGCTTGTTGCTATGCTAAGATACTATCTCTGTTTTCTTGGTAAAAAGTGTGAAACCTCTGATTAGCCTAAGAATATGGGACGAAGAGTAATTGTCATGTACCTACCAATGTCGTGTAACTGCCTTCCTGAGTGTAAATCTCCCAGGATTTCCAGACTTGGGGACCAGAGACTTTTCAGGCATGAGCCGCTGCAGCTTCAATAAACCTGCTTCCTGAAAATTCCTCGAGTGCCCCGCCTCCTCTGTCCCATCAATAGTGTGATTCACAACAGATACACACAGTGTCTTTTCTTTCCCCTGTTTCCACACACACAACCCCTGTAACTCTTGGAATCTCCACAGTGATGAGGTGATGTGTCTTTGTTTTTTGGGGGGGGTTTGGTGCTGGGGATTTGTCGGGAGCCACTCTGGAAATACACGCCCTTAAGTCCTGAGCAAGAGATGCTGAGCCATTATCACGCCCCACAATAACTTGGGGAGAAGCCATTCAAATGCGGCAAGAGGTCAGGTTTCAGGGGTTGAGTCTTGCTTCCTGACGTCTGCTGTCAGCTGGTTGACTGACGTCTATCATTGTTGTGCTTTCTTTGCCGTTTTCCTAAGTTACTGGAATAGTCAGATTTTGTGAACCCAGCATTAGGTCACAGCTAGGGTAGATGACGATGCTTTTCATTTAGAGACAGGGTCTCAGTGAGTTGCTTAGGGACTCACGAAGTTGAACGTGGGATCCTCCTGCCTCAGCCTCCTGAGCCACTGGGATTATGGTGTGTGCCATCATGCCTGGCTGATAAGTGTCATTTTGCGTGTGAATGAGGTGTCTGAGGCTGGGGCTTCTAGGCCTCAGGATGGGGGCTGGTTGCCAGGGAAACCAATGTGTGATCAGAAGGTGGAACTTTCAGACCCCCAACCCCTGCAACTCCCCATCAAATGAGTGAGGGCAGAGGGGCTGAAGGTCAAATTGATGAACTGCTAATGTGCACCCCAAAAATTCATATGCTGGGAACCTAACCTCCTAATCCATATGTTAATGGTATTTGGATGTGGGGTCTTTGGGAAGTAATTAGGTTTAGATGAGGTCATAAAGATGGGGCCTCCCATGATGGCATTAGTGACTATATAAGGAAAGAAGAGACCTGGGCCAGCATGCTTGTTCTGTCTCCCGTGTGATGCTGGGCACCATGTTATGACACAGCAGAGGCCCTCACCAGAATCCAGAACCATGCTTTGGACTTCCCATCCTCCAGAACCATGAACCAAATAAACTTCTATCTTGACCCATTATCCGGTCTCAGGTATTTTGTTATAGCAACAGAAAATGGGTTAAGACATAAACCCATGCAAGCAGTCATGCCGGTGACATCTTCCAGGCAGTGAACATAAGGAGGGTCCTGGATGGTGGCGGGTCTAGATGGGACACAGAATTTCTATGCCCCTTTCCCCACACCTCACCCTAAGCATCTCCTCATCTGTATCCTTTGTAATTTCCTTCATAACAAACGAGTGAGTGTAGGTCAAGTGCTTCTCTGAGGTCTGTCAGTGTCTACCACAGGATAGAATCCAAGAAGGTCATTGTGGTGTTTTTAGTCACTTTTTCACAGCTGTGACTAAAAGACTCAACCAGAACAATGGTAGAATGTCGAACTGAAACACTCAGGGTCACTCCAGGTGAACTGGGTGTCAGACCAGGCGGGGCAGGCAGCAACCAAAGGAGGCAGATTTAAAAGGGCTGCTGAACAGGCTTTATTGAGATCTCACTCCCAGGTGGAACTCGATCAGACCCACAGAGGGGACAGGGGAAGGGTCTGAGGAGAAACCGCGAGGAAGCTCCACCGGACTGGACTTCTAAGGGGCTTACAGCAGGAAGGGAAGGGCTTGGGACAGGAAAAGGTGTCTCTGGGGTCCCTTGCCCCCTTGGAGTTGGTCAGGGGAGTTGGCTGAACTCCAGGATTGGCCAGGGGATCCTGCTGATTGACAGGTGTTAGTCAGGAGATCTGGCTGATTGACAGGCATTTCCGCTGGCATCTGATTGATGTTCTTTTCCGGAGCAGGCTGCTTTGTCCTAAGTTGCCACTAAGTCGCCACCAAGTCACCACCACCGACCTAACACTGGGCTGCACGAAATAATCACAGAGACAGAGAAATACCTTTTTCTTTGGGTCCTGTGGCAGCTCCTCTGACCTTAGGGGTCCGTGGGAAGAGAGCGAGGAGGAGCACGTGCTGAACCCTTTTATTGGGGAGAAGCCATTCAAATGCGGCAAGGGGTCAGGTGTCAGGGGCTGAGTCTAGCTTCCTGACGTCTGCTGTCACACGTTGGCTGACACCTAGGAAGGCCACACCCAAAGGCAGAGCAAGAGAAGGGGACACAAAAAAGGAGTTTCCATGGAACATTCTATCCCAAACAGGGCAAAGGGGTAGGATTACAAAAGAATAGGTGAGTGTCGCTCAACCCCAGGGGTATGGCTACTCAGAAGGGTGGCCTTGCTATCCCAGGGGGGTGGGGTGGGGAGAAGGGGAGGGGTGGGTGGGGGAGGGGGAGAGAAGAGTCACCAGTCATGGCACTACCCATGGGACTAGGGACCTTTCAGATGGCCTTGCTGCATCAGCACTGGAAGGCGGGGTAACTCCATGAGGCTCCCCACAGTAGAGGGGGAAAATTTATTTGGGGGCTCAGGGTTTCAGAGGTCTCAGTCCATAGACAGCAGGTGACATTCCTGGGGTCTCAAGGTGACCAGAACATCGTGGTGCAAGAGTATGAGAGAGAAGAGGCTCGTAGGACGATCAGAAAGGAGAGAGGGAGAGGGAGAGAGCAGGGCCGGGGTCTCCAGGGGCCAGACACAATATGCACCCAAAGCCACGCCCCCATGTCCCCTCCTGCAGCCGCGCCCCCCTCCAGTTCCCAGTCAGTGACTCCCACAGGTGACTCGGTCACTGAAAGGTTGGGGCTCTCACCACTCAACCCTTCTCCCCATCCTCCTGCCTTGCCTCACACAGGAGCTGACACGTGGGAGCCTCCACTGGTGGCCCTGGGAGGCCCAGGTAGCTGCTAGGAGGACGCGGTTGACTTGGGGTTGACTTGGGGGACCTCCGTGGGTGTCCGCTGCAGAGTCGCTTGGTGTGAGGGGAGGGCCCCCTCCTGAGAAGTCACCCAGTCTCGGGGCCAGGGGGGAAGGAGGACCGGCCTGGGCGGCTCCCACCTGCCCACAGGTGTCCACGGAGCCCCGCCCACTACACCTGGGAACAGCCGGGGGCGGGGCACACACAGGAAGCTGCTCTGGATCCCCTGGGAGACCCGGTGGGCTGTGCGGGGACAGGGGCGGGATCCGCCAGGGACAGGGTGTGGGGTGCAGGGTCCCCGTGATGGTGTTTGGGGAGCACACGGCTGTTGTGTGAAGCCCCGGCTTTGCCAACAGCGCGATGGGGGATCTCATGAGAGAACTCATGGGGCCCGGTGGGGCTGGTGACCCCTCAGTGAAGATGTAAAGTCACCGAGAGAGGCGGGGGACTTGAGTGTCCACTTAGGAACCTGTGCACGTCAAATTCTCCGAAGTGACCAAGCATCAACTCTTCATGTCCTTTATTGTCAAATGTGTCATTTCTGGGCTAATTTAATGTCCCTCAGCAGGCAGGAGAGATGGTGACACTGTTAAGCGTCATGCTCTTCTGGCTCTGCTAATCTCTGAAGCCATTTATTTAAATGCTGGTGACCTAGGTGCCCCTGAGGCTGCCCCCCCTGCTGTGCCATCCCTGAGTACCAGCCTCCAGAGACTCTCCAAGGTTTCTCTGGGCTTGGTTGATGAGGATCCCAAAGGTAAGACTTCACCCGAGTAATATGAGTGAGAATTTTTCTGGTCATGTTAAATAATCATGTTTGGAATTGTGTGGTATAAATGTAGAACCACCCATATTCCACTCCGGCTGTTTTACACTCTTTAGGCCGTAAGCCCTGCATGTTTAGTCCTTCCACATTGACCTTGCCCCTGCCTTTAACCCACCAGTCCCCAGTGAGGATGAGAGAAGTAAATAGCATGGCCTTGTGTCTGCCCTCCCCCAGCTCAGCTGAAGATTGGTGATAGATGGGAGATCATCTGTCACCATCACCTGGAAAGGCCTTGGTTTTGTGGAATCATGGTTTGAAAGTTTCTGGAGGAGAGAGGCTGTGTTAGTCAGTTTCCTGTTACTATAATAAAATACCTGAGATAATTAACTTATACAAAGAAAAGGTTCCTCTGACTCATGGTTTCGGAGATTTCAGTCTAAGATCCGATGGAGGCTTTGCTTTTAGGCTCTGAGGGGGCTGCCAGGTGGTAGTAGGATGTGATGGAGCAAAACTGCTCACCTCATGGCTAGGGAGCAAGACAGAGGAAGAGGCCAAGGTTCCACAGCTTCCTGTGAGAGGAGGCCCCTGTGACCTAAGACCTCCCAGGCCCCTCCTCTTAACAGTTTGAACATCCCCCAGTATTGCGGAGCTGGGGACCAAGCCTTTAACACATGAGCATTGGGGGGCATCCAAGGTCCACATGACAGCCAGGCACAGTGGCACACGCCTGTCATCCCAGCTGCTCGGGAGGCTGAGCAGGAGGATCAGGAGTTCAAAGCCAGCCTCAGCAACTTGGCGAGGCACTAAGAACCCAGGAGATCCTGTCTCTGAATAAAACATAAAAAAGGACTGGGGATGTGGCTCAGCGGGTAAGTGCCACTGGGTTCAATCTCCACTCCCCAAAAAAGATCCAAATGATATCAGAGGCCTCGTAATTTTCCAGTTATGGGGAAGAAACTGGCAGGTCCTTAAGAGCCACGTGTCTCTTCCTGGCAGCAGGAGCTACAGGCTATGAATCACAGTTTCCGTGGTGGAAACAAAGGGATCTTCATCTACAGCAGGGAAAGGTGTAGACAGCTTCTCCTTAAAGGCACATCATCACCTCTGGTAAATCTGTTTCCCAAATAGTTAGCTTCAGCCTTGGACACTAAGGACAGCACAATTCTCAGATCACAGATCTGGTTCAAAGGAACCAGAACCGACCCACGTGTTTATATCTGCATTTTATCAGGCAGCACAAGCAGATTTTGATGATGCCTCATGCAGGCTGCAGGTTGGTATGTTTTAAGTAATAAAACCCAGTCTTCCTTCACGGGGTTTAAAAATAAAATACAAGCTGGGCGAGGTGGCGTACACCTGTCATCCCAGCGGCTGGGGAGGCTGAGGCAGGAGGATCCAGAGTTTGAGGCCAGCCTCAGCAATTTCGCAAGGCACTAAGCAACTCAGTGAGACCCTGGCTCTAAATAAAATATAATAAAGGGCTGGGATGTGGCTCAGTGGTTGAGTGCCCCTGGGTTCAATCCCTGGTACAAAACAACAACAACAACAACAAAACAATAAGAAGCCCTTGGGGGAGAGGCCAGGAGGGTCTGACAGTTGGCTTGGAACTGGGCAGGGGGTGAGGAGGCTGTCCTGGCTGCCTGCTGGTGGCCTGTGCAGGTAGTGGACCCCTGTGCTGCCTGCACCCCTCAGGTCGTCTGGGGGCAGCCCCCTGAGGGCAGGGCCCAGGGCTCTCCCTGTGAGCAAGTAGGGGCGTCCAGAGCCAGCCTGCGCGCGCATTCTGGTGGCTGGTCAGTGGGGCCATCCCTTGCCAGGTTGCTGTCCCAGAACTGGGCTCCAGTCCTGGAGTCGCGTGGTGCTTCCAGCCCGCCTTGCCGAGAGCGGATGGCACCCTAAAGAGGACCAGGAGGACGAAGCCCCCCATCCGGGAGGCCCCAGAGAGCCTGTGGCCCGGGCGAACCCAGTTCCTGGGCGGGAACCTCAAATCCTAAGGAAATCGCTACAAAATCCAGCCCCGCCCCCACCTGCACGGAGGACGCTCCCGCTGGGTCCCCAGAGAGGCGTCCCCAGGAGACCCCGCGACCGCGTGGCACAGGCAGAGAAATCAGCCCTCATTTCGGGGAAACTGAGGCTCGGAAAAGTGAAACCCAGGGCGCAGGGCAAGGGTGCAAAGCCACTTCACCTGGTGACTCCAGGCGACGCCACCTGCCCCGGGTCCCAGTGAGACTCCTCACCGAGCCGCAGTTGGGCTGCTGGGCTCCCTCAGGGGGACAGAGGAGGCTGGGGAGGCCCTTGAGGCTTCAGGTGGGAGGGGACAGGTCTCTGTCCCCTGGGAGGCCAGGCCCTCTGAGGCTCCCAACCCCTTCCTGTCTGGACCTGGTCCTTGGGGAAGGGGAGCTGAAGGTCCCCTGTCTGTCCCCGGGGCGCAGGGCTCATTCCTGCTCACTCCCGGGTATCTGCTCCCCGGGGACCCCAGCTCAGGTTCCATCAGCCTGAAAGGGCCCCGTGCACAAGCCCACGGGACAGGTGTCCAAGGAAAGTGTCACCTTGCCCGGGGACACCGGGAAGCAGTCAGCCCATCGGTACCTCCAGGACTCAGGGGCCAGGAGCAGGCAGCGTGGTCCCTGTGGTGCTGGCGAGGGCCACCTCCCTGTGGACCGAGCCCCAGGCTGGAAGGGGCACCCCAGCCGCCAGGCCACCAGGTCAGCCGCGGCCACACCCTCGCCCAGCCTCTCAGCAGACCCGTCAGGTCCAGCCCCACGCAGCCCGGGGCGGCACCTGCCCAGCTCCGCCCCCCACCGCGGCTGCCCCGCCTCTATCGACCCCACCCTGTCTGACCCACCCAGGATCCACCCCGTGTTCTGCGGCCAGAGGGCGCCTGTGAGCAGCTGTGTCAGATCACTCCTCCGCTCAGAGCCCTCCCAGGGTGTCATCCCGATGAGTAAAAGACAAGTCTTCCCTGTGACCCACAAGGCCACACATGACCTGCCCGTCACCTCTCTGACCCAGTGGCCTCCCACTTGCTCCCTTGCTCACCCTGCTCCAGCTACTCCTTGTGATTCTGTGACCACTTCAAGCGTGTTCCCACCCCAGGGCCTTTGCATCGGCTCCTCCCTCTTCATGGAACACTCTCCCTCAGATCTCCTCATGGCTCCCTCTTTCCCCTACTCCAAGTCTTTGCTCCAGTGGCACCTTCTGGGCCCAGGCTCCCCCTTACAGCAGCCTTGGCTGTCACTACCTGTCCTTTCTGTCTCCCTTACCCTGCTGGGCTTCCTGGACTTCTCCACCAGCTCCATCTCAGGATCTCAAGGAATCGCCATTGAACGTGGCCACCCTCCCACGAGCTCCCCACGAGGGCTGGTTGACTCCATGGTCCTGTTGGTGCTCTGTGCCTGGTGGCCTCCAGGGAGTGCTGACATTCCCTGGCTGGTGGCCACATCACACCAAGTCCCGCCCCAGCACAGTGCCTTTGCCTTGTCTGGACTGAACCTCTCTCTGACCCGCATTTAAAGACACTTGCAGGGCTGGGGACACAGCTCAGCTGGCAGAGTGCTTGCTTGGCATGCACCAGGGCCTGGGCTCCGTCCCCAGACCACGACAACAATAAAGATGCTTGCTGTGGCAGTTAGGGCCACCCGATGACCCGAAATCTCCTGTCCCCATCCATCCACTCATCCCTGCAAAGATCCCATTTCCCTGGATCAGTGCATTTATAGGTGACAGGGATCAGGCTGCCTCTCTTCTGGTTGCCATAACAAAGTGCTCCCACCGGGTGACGTATGAACAGCAGAAGTTTATTGTTAAAGACGGGAAGTTCAAATCTAGGCAGGTGCAGATTTGGGCTCTGGAGAAGGCCACCTGCTCACAGTGTCTTTTCCCGGGTCCTCAGCTGGTAAGGGAGGTTTCCTTTATGAAGTCACCAGTCCCATCGGGAAGGCTCCGCCCCCAAGACGGGTCAACTCTCAGAGGCTCCACCCCCAATCCCATCATCTTGGCTGTTGGGATTTCCACATATGAATTTTGCAGAAAGTGTAAATATCCAAGCCAGAGTGGACCCAGACCTATTTGGGGCCATTATTCCGTCCACGAATATTCAGGCCCTGACACAGAGTTATTGGCATTAAAAATGGTTCCAGCCAGACGTGGTAGCACAGGAGGCTGAGGCAGGAGGACCTCAAGTTCATAGCCAGCCTCAGCAACTTAGCGAGGCCCTAAGCCACTCAGTGAGACCCTGTCTCAATTTTTGTTTTAAGGGCTGGGATGTGGCTGGGTGGTTAAGCACCCCCGGGCTTCATCCCCAGTACAAAAAAAAAGTTCCAGGATAGATCTTTACGGATGGGGATCTGGGACTCTAGTCAGTTGGGTTTAAAGGTGCCCTCAACCCTGTTGCGGGGTTAGGGGACGCTGGTGTCGCACAACATACAGAAACAAAACCGTTACTTAATTGTCACCTGTGGTCACCTGCCACTAACAGGGTCATCCACTCTACGCTGCTCTCCTTGTTCGTCCCTGGTGCTGAGGGGGACCCAGGGCTCTGCGCATGCTCCACCACTGGGTCCCCTCAGCCCGAGTTCTCCTTGTTATCCGAGGGCGCAGCCGCTGGCCATCAGGGCTGCCGACTTCCTGGTTTTGGTGGGTGCCGAGTCTCCCCAAGCTCCTTTTAGGGGCGAGGGGCTTCTCAAGCGCATCAGAGACTCTCCTGTGCCCTCACCAGCCGGACCACGCGGGGGTACGGGGCCCACTCCAGCAGGGACACGGTGGGAAAGCCGTGGACGTGCCAGGCCCTGGTCCCCAGATCCAAGCATGGAGGGTCCTCCACTGAGCACCCACAGGGCGGAGCCTGGCCCAGCCCAGGGTCATCCTGGTCCATGTCCTCTCCCTTGGTGCAATTAGCCCAGGAATGGGCGCCCCATCCAGTTCTGGCCAGTGGGGTGCAAGGAGGTGTTTAAGGGACGGTTTTGGAAAATTTCAGAATAAAGGATCCCAGGTTCCCAGTTGAGAGTGAGAATCTGTGTTCACTAGAACCACTGGAAGGAGGCCCGAAGGAGAACGTCTGCGAGGGGCGTGACCTGTCACCTGCTGCCCTGGGGAGGTGCAGATTGACGGCCACAAAGAGGGAGGTAAATGGCGGGATGACAGGTTTCCTTTAGGAACTTAAGTCACAGGACACCTGGCCATGGTGACACCTTACATTGGGAAATTGTGTGGGCTGTGGGATGGGCAGTTGCAGAGCGACCTGAGGGCGCCGACCACGGCAGGGTCCAGGCTGAAGAAGACACGGAGGTCTCCCTGTGGGGGAGATCTGGGCTTCCTGCATCAGTCCTTTGTGGCTGCGACTGGTGCAGCACGACACAGGGTCTCCTGCAGGGGCGACAGGCGATGGAGAAAATCAGAGACAAGGAGCCACAGAGACGTGATTGAGCGGAGCTGGGCCAGGCGGACACTGCCTGCTGATGGAGGAGAGTGGCCCAGGGCTAGCTCTGCGGGCTTATTCCACAGGGCCTCCCAATCAGGAAGCTGAACGGTCCAAGCCTCGGGAGTGATCAAGAGGCTTCTCTGTGCACTCAGAGGTCACAGAGCTAGAAACGTTTTTGCAGCTATCCTACCGTTGCAGTGCCGGGATCTCCTGCTATCATCCTGCTGCACCCCCGAAGCCCACTGTCCTGGGTCATCTGATCACTGTGAGCGCCAGAGCCGAATGTGAGGCTGTTAGCATCCTTGGTTCTGCTTTTTGGCAAGGAATGTTTCCCAGATGGGAAGTTCAAAATCTGACACTGCAGCATCAGCTCTCCACACATTACCCTTTACTATAACCAAATAACTGAGGCTGTCGGCTTTGTAAAGAAAACAGGTTTGTTGTGGCTCACCGTTCTGCAGGCCCGAGACCCAGGGGCCATGTCTGTCGATGGCTGAGTGACTCAGCTTCTGGTCACTGTGAGCAAAATACCCGACAAGAACAACTTAGAGGAGAGGGAGTTGATCCTAAAAGTGTTTGGGGGCTCATGGTTTTAGAGCCCTGCGCTTGGGTGAGGGAGCTACCTGGGTGTTAGCAGAGGAAAGTGGCTGAGGCCCTGGCGGCTGGGAAGCAGGGAGGTGGGGGAAGGGACCAGGGAAGATAAACCCTTCCAGGGCACACCCCAGTGACCTACTTCCTTCCCCTGGGCCCCACCTCCCAGCAGGGGGTTAATCCAGGTGAGGTCAGAGCGCTCAGGTCCAATGGGTGCCTTAGGCTCCTCCCATGCACCTTGCTGCACCTGATTTTCCTTTTACACCAATTATACAAAGTCATGCCCCCCCCCTTTTTTTTCCAGGATGGAGCCCTGGTTCATTCATGAAGCTGCGCACAGAGCTCCACCCGCTGCGCCCTGAAGTCACTCTGAGCATACAGAGCGGCTTTTAAGGCGAATCAAGTCTAAACTTCAAGAAAAATATTAAGTGAACAAGAGTCAAGAGGACCGTGAAGGCTGTGAGGTTCTCTTGGGCCGCCGGAGCCCGAGGTTCAGGACGCCTGGCCCAGGAGAAACCCTGCGCTGGTTCCCGCAGGAGTGACTTGGTCGATGACCAGCTCTGTGACGTGGGCTAAGCCACCTACTCCCTCTGGCCTCAGTTTCCTCATCTGGGAAATCGACTCCACGTCCTGTGAGCGCCAAATGGGGGAGAGAGAGAGGCCCCGGGGGCTTGACGGCAATTAGCTAAGGAAAGTGTGGGGGACCCAGGACCTGAGAGCTGTGAAGAAAGCCATCTTGGGCCCCTCACAAAGGCAGTCTCCTAGGAAGTCGAAGTGCCTGTGTAGGGGGTTGAAAGGCACAAACAGCCCCCACCGTGAACGGCTGTTTTTTTTTTGGTACCAGGGATTGAACCCAACCCAGGGGTGCTTAACCACTGAACCACATCCCCAGCCCTTTTTATTTTGAGACAGGGTCTTGCTGAGTTGCTGAGGCTGGCCTCAAAGTTATATATAATTAAAAAAAAATAATAGAAATAATGTCAACACAATGGACCACACCTGTAATCCCAGCAGCTGGGAGGCTGAGGCAGGAGGATCACGAGTTTGAGGCCAGCCTCAGCAACTTAGTGAGGCCCTAAGCAACTCAGTGAGACCCTGTCTCTAAATAACAATATAAAAAAGGGCTCTAGATGTGGCTCAGTGGTTAAACTCCCCTGGGTGCAATCCCTGGTACAAAAAAAAAAAAAAGATAAAATAAGTAATATTGAAAAATGCCAGGCATGGTGGTGCGGGTCTGGAATCCCGGTGGCTTGGGAGGATCACAAGTTGAGGCCAGCCTCAGCAATTTAGCAAGACCCTGAGCAACTTAGCAAGACCATGTTTCAAAATTAAAAAATGAAAAAAGGGGGGCTGGGGTGTGCTTAGTGGGGAGCACCCCTGAGTTCAATCCCCAGTACCGAAAAGAAATAGTCTAAAGAAACCATGGAATTGCTGCCCCCAGAGTTAATGGGCACGTGCCCCCCGCCCAGCCCGTCTTGGTTTGGAGCCTGTTTGTGCAGGTGCCGGACGGTGGTGTTCCCAAAGAACCTGCTTCATTTGGGGCAGAGGGGTCCAGGTCTGTGGGAGGAATGAGGGGTTGGGGGCGTTTATTCTTATGGTTAAACCATGAGGTGGTACACGCTGGTGTTGGGGCGCAGGTGAGATTGGGAGAGACCTTGATGAAGGGGACTTGGGCCCAAGCAGGTTGCAGTCTTGCCTGGCGTGGGCCTGGGCTGCCCGGATGCCCTCCTGCTGTGCTCCTTGGTGCTGTCTGGGGGAGTGTTTGCTTTCTGCAACAGACGCTGGATGGAGATAGAGCCATGCCGGAAGTGCTGGAGGTCATCTTTGAACACGGAGGCCACACGTTCCAAGATGAGATGCCATCATGCTGGAGATGACAGAAGAGGAAATAGGCAGAGGTGTCCCTTGCTGCTATTGCTGAGCCACCGTCCTGACCCACAAGTGGCCCTCCCTCAACCCTCCCGACTTGGAGTAATTATAAATGTCTTCATCAGAGAAGTTCTTGGCACTGGGTTTCCTTTCACTAGAGCCCAAAGCATCTTGGGTAGTATGCTGGGGTCACCAAGACCACCCTTGGGTTTGGTGAGTCACTAGAAGGACTTGCGGGTCTCAAGGTTCTAATTCTCTACATTGAAACAATATGAAACCAATCAGAAAAGGGAAGAGGGGCATAGGGTACAGTCCAGAGGAAACAAGCACCAGCTTCTAGAATCTTCCCCTGAAATCGCCTAAGAGGCACTTAATTCTCCATCCACAATATGTGACAACACATGTGAAGTGTTCTGAACCTGGGAGTCCAGGATTCTTAGTGGGAGTCAGTTACGCAAGAACTGACTACAGTTGCTGAAGCTCCAGCAGCCCTGGAAGGAAAGCAGATATTCAACCACAAGATACCTTGTTTGACCAAACGACCTGGCCAAACTGGTTGTATGAGTCCATTTTCTGTTACTATAACAAAACACCTGGGGTTGGACCCTTTATAAAGAAAAGAGGTTAATTTAGATCACATTTCTGGAGATTCAAGAGCATGGCACCAGCATCTGCTCAGTTGTGGCGAAGACCTCTTAGCCGCATTCCAACGTGGGGGGTGGCAGCACTGCAGGGTTGTGTGTGAAAGGGAGAGATCATGTGGTGAGATCAGAGGCTACAGGGACCCAGGGGCTTGGCTTTCTCTTTTTATAACAACGCACTCTGGCGGACACTAGCAGGGGTCCCACGAGGACTTCGTTCATCACTTTCAAGGGTTCCCATGACTCCATTAAATCTCATAAGGCCACGCCCCTTAGAGGCTCCCCACCTCGCCATCACCACCTTAGCCACCAACCCTTGGGCGTGAATCTCATCCAGACCGCAGCCTGGGTGCCCCGTAGTTCAAGACCCAAGTGGGCAGCACGTGCTTAGGAGGGCATTGGAGGAGTTCAGTTCCGGGCACCAGCCAAGGAACACAGGTCTCTCTGGGGACTGAGCAGGGACCTTGCTGAGTCAACTCTTCTCTGCACCAGTGACATCATTGCCCTCATTTTTTTTTTTCTTGGAGGAAATGGAGATCTGGAGAGATTAAGAAATGTTCCCGGGGCTGGGGTGTGGCTCAGTGGTAGAGCAGCACCTGGCAAGCGAGGCCCTCACTAGAGCTGGTACCACGCTGCCTGGACTTTCACGCCTCCCAAACTCAGATAAAACCTCTTTTCTTCACAAGGTTCTCAGACTCAGGTATTTCATTACAGTAACAGAAAACATACTAATATGCCAGGGGAAGTTCTTTTTCTTTTCTTTTTTTTGTTCCAGTGATTAGGAAAAGTCACCAGCACTTCCTGGGCAGGGAACCAGGATGCTAGATGTTCCAGGAGGCATCCCATGGTGCCCCAGACAGGCAGTCCCACACTGTGTCCCACTGGCCATTGCTGTAGGTAAAGAACTTATTCACAATTACCCAAGCCCAACCCTGAACTCCATTTTACACATAAACAAAATTTTAACTTTCTGGAAGGTAGCTACTGGGTAAAAACAAGAGAAGCCTGTTCATTGGCCATGATTTAGGTGCCTGCACACAGGCAGGACAGTGCCCCGTCTGTCTTCATTTGTGATGGTGCAGTCAGCATTCGGGAAGGTTCTGCCTCCAGCACCAATTCCTAAGCCCTGGGTGATGTCTTGTAGGTTAATCAGGCTCAGTCTTTTCATTGTTTTTCTATAAATTAATTTCCTCTTATTCTTCCATTATTACAATAAGGACATTATCCTGATTTCAAAAAAATTTAGGTGTGGGTACGTGACCATTAACCATAAACTTTACTTCAGGGTGATAAGAGCAACATAAAATATTTATTGTAGCATAATTTATAATGATAAAAATCAGGACATCAGTGGCCTCAGGGCCTGAATGATGGCAAGAGGAACAGGGCCATTTAAGCAGGTGTATTTTTAAAAATATTTTTTTAGTTGTAGATGGACGCAATTTATTTTTATTTGTTTATTTTTATGTGGTGCTGAGGATTGAACCCAGGGCCTCATGCATGCAAGGCAGGCGCTCTCCCACTGAGCGCACCCCAGCCTTGTTTTGGATTTTATTCAGAGCCAGGGTCTCACTGAGTTGCTTAGCACCTCGCTGTTGCTGAGGCTGGCTTTGGACTCACGATCCTCCTGTCTCAGCCTCCAGAGCTGCTGGGATTACAGGCGTGAGCCGCTGCGCCCAGCCAAGCAGGTGTATTTTATTGTGATTGTAAGATGAATTACAGCTCACTCAAGTGGAATAAAACATAAATTTTAAAATATCTGTATAGAAATTTTAAAAGTATATGTTAGAAGAAAGAAGTGTGGATCTGATGAGGCTTTGACATCAACGAAATGAAATTAGACTGGCACTTAAAAACCAGACAAAAACAGAATAGAATAAAGGTTCTAAGGATGGGGCAGGGCTCCGTGACAGAGAACTGCGTCTGGGCCCTGGGTTTTACACACACACACACATACACACAATCTCAGTAGTGCCCTTATTAAGGATGAACAGGACATAATGAATTTTGCATGAATTATACAAAACTTTCAATTTTGTAATAGATACGTTTGTGTGTCTGTCTGTCTCTCTGAGTCTTGCTGGTCTGTGATGTAAATACGTTTCTTGTTTGAAACTGTAGTAGTCAAATATATGTTTTATTTTTTGGTACCAGGGGTTGAGCCCAGAGGTGCTTAACCACCGGGCCCCATTCCCAGCCCTTGTTAATTTTTATTTACAGACAGAGGTTCACTAAACTGCTTAGGGCCTTCCTACATTGCAGAGGCTGGCCTTGAACTTGCCACCCTGAGCCTCCCTGGGATGTACAGGCCTGTGCCACTGACCCAGCTCAATACATTTTTTGAAAACCCTAAAATAGTAGTTGCCCAACTTCCAAACACACTCCCCATCTCCCGGCAGCACACCCACCAGGAGGCGGGTGGACGGAAGCCCCTCACACACTCTTCCTGACGACGTCTGGTCTTCCAGCGTCAGCTAGGATCAGGTGTCATGGTCTTACCTGGAAGCCCGCCAGTTAGGAGCTTGTGTTCGCTGGAAGATGACATGTGACAGCGGTGTTAGTTCTAGGGACCACGGGGAAGGAGGAGAAGGCAGAAGTAGTCAAGTTGTCATCATCTTGACAAGTTCATCGCGATGTCTATGTGTGACAGCCCAGGAGGACAGGGACAGAACTGGGGAATACCATCGCGCAGCGTGTCCGGGGCTGGCGGTGCCTCCACCTGCATCCGGTCTGTGTCTGCACCTCACAGATCAGTGAGGAAGGAGCGATCCCACCAGGAAAGAACGCAGAGGATGTGAACAGGTCATTCACAGAGAAGGACATTAATGGAGATCACAAGTATCTGAGTGAGAGAGGAGCTGATTGGCAGTAAAATAAGCGCAGATTCAAACCACACTGAGCCAGGCGCAGGGGCCCACACCTGGAATCCCAGCGGCTCAGGAGGCTGAGGCAGGAGGATTGCAAGTTCAAAGCCAGCCTCAGCAATGGCGAGGCGCCAAGCAACTCAGTGAGACCCTGTCTCCAAATAAAGTACAAAATAGGGCTGGGGGTGTGGCTCAGTGGCTGAGTGCCCCTGAGTTCAATTCCTGGTACAAACAACAACAACAACAACAAAAAAAAAACACCACTAAAAAATGGAATTCCTGCCTGGCATGTGGGTGCACAGGGCTTGGGAGGCGGAGGCAGGAGGATTGCGGGTTCAAAGCCAACCTCAGCAACTCAGTGAGGCCCTAAGTGACTGTCTATCATCTGAACACTGCAGCCACCTCCCTGGTGTCTCTGCTCTGTCCCTACCCACCGTCTCTTCTCCTTGTACCCAAAGAGTATCAGAAGACAATTTGCCGTGAAGGTCCAGAGCCCTGGGGGTGAAGAGACCTTACTAGCTTCCAGGGGCCCAGGGGACAGAGAATGATAATCACAGCAAAAGACCCAGGAGCAGAAGGGCCTCTGACCTCTCAGGAGCAATATTGCAAGTGGGGGGGAGTGATGCTTGGAGAATTCTGAGAGAAACAGGTTTTTACGCCTGAATTTTCTACTCAGCCAAACTGTCAATCAGGATGGAAGGGCGAGGGTTTTGAGTGTGCAAGCGCTCACCCACTTCCCTCCCAGGAAACCGTTCCCAGGAAGTCACAGGCAGGACGAGCTCAACACGAGGGGAGCATCACCAGGGAGAGGAAGGACAGGCCCAGGACACAGGGGACTGACGCACAGAGGTGACAGGGGAATCCCCGCATGGGGCTGGGCATCCGGCTCGGATCCTGTGACCATGGGCCATGTTCTTGGGTGTCCTGGACTTGTCCTGACCGTGATCTCGCTCCCCCTTCAGGACCTAACTCCGACGCCCTGGGGACACCGTTCCCTCCACAGCTGCTGCTGGGCCGCTCCTGGGAGCCTGGGAGCCGAGGGCAGCCTTCGGTGTGTTTGTCAAAAGGGAGAAACCAGAACTGACCGCACTCCTGCTGGCCACCCTGACAGAGACCCCCGGGGTGGCCACCACGTGCCTTCTGGGATCACTCATGCTCTAGCCCACAGATTGTTCCAGAAGGCGTGTGTGCACTCTCAGGGACACGGGTCCCAGGCTTGACTTGGGTTTGGTTCTGCTCATTCTCTCCTAGAGGCTGTCCCTCAAGAGTGGCCAGAGGCTGTCCCTTAAGAGTGGCCAGACCACCCTTCCCACACACACACAGGGCTCTTCTCTCTGAGCCACCGTATCTCGGCTCCGTGGCACCCGCCCAGAATCCCAGAAGTTTGGGAGCCCGAGGCAGGAAGATGGCAGCCTCAGCAACTCAGTGAGGCCCAAGTAACTTAGAGACCCAGCCTCTAACTGAAGAATAAAAAGGCCCAGGGATGTGGCTCAGTGGTTAAGTGCCCTGAGTTCTAACCCTGGTACCAAAATAATAATAATAATAATAATAATAATAATAATAATAATAATAATAATAATAATGCCCAACCATCACCACAGAGTCTCATACAAACCAAACACTCCTTCACCATGTGATCTAATGATCATGGTCCTTGGTGTTCACCCGGGGAGCTGGACACTTATGTCCTCAAAAAACCTACAAGTGGGGCTGGGGTTGTGTCTCAGCGGCAGAGGGCTTGCCTCGCATGCGTGAGGCCCTGGGTTGGATCCCTGGCACCACATAAAAATAAACAAATAAAATAATGGTGTGTCCCTCTACAGCTAAAAATTTTTTTTTTTCAAAAACTGTACAAATGGATGTTCATAGGAGTCTTCTTCTTCTTCTTTTTAATATTTTTAAGTTGTCAATGGACCTTTATTGTCATTTATTTCATGTGGTGCTGAGGTTGGAACCCAGCGCCTCTCACATGCCGGGCAAGGTCTCTACTGCTGAGCCACCACCCCAGCCCCCACAGCTTTCTTCTTCATGGCCCCGGATGTGGAAGCAATCCAATGTGCTCCAGCAGGTGAGCAGATAGACAGACAGTGGGACTTCCAGAGAGTGAAGGAATAGTCAGGGCTCAAAAGAAAGGAGTGATGACCTCGAGGGACATGGAAGACACCCAGTGGAAGAAGCCAGTCTGAAAGGGCTCCGTGCTGTTGGATTCCAACTACATAGGACATTCCGGGAAAGCTCTGCAGACGGTAAAAAGGGCAGGGGCCGCCGATGGTCAGGGGTGGGTGGCGGGAGGGTTGGGCTGAGGGGCAGCAGAACCGTTCTGTGGGGTCCCTGATGGTGGACACGGGTCATCAGACGTTCGTGGAGACCCACAGAATGAACAGAGTGGACGCCATGCGGACAAACTGCACCCACGGGCCGTTCTGGGGGGTCAGCGAGTGACAAGGGACCTCTCTGTCCCTTTCTCTCAATGATGCTGTCAACACAAAACGACTCTAAAAAAACGACGACTTTAGAAAAATCACAAAGAAACCAGACGTGGAAGATGGGTGAGATCCAAAAATAGTCGGGAGTCTTCTTAATAACCTGATAGCAGTGTGACTTTCTCAGTTTTGACACATGTGTCACGTTCCGCGCGATGTCAACGTGCGGGGAGGCTGTGCGGGGAGGCTGCCCGGGGAGCGTGGGATTCTCCGCGCTCTCTTTGCGCATCTGCTGCCAATCTAAAGCCCATCCCAGGAGGAGAGGAGAGAAAGGCTCAGTCCATGTCCCGCAAATCCACGCTGGGGGTGAGCTGGGAAGAGAAGCCAGAGCCGGCGCCCCCCTGTCACCCCAGCGCTCTGGAGGCCGAGGCAGGAGGATCAGGAGTTCAAAGCCGGCCTCAGCCCTTTAGCAAGGCGCTGAGCCACTTGGGGAGACCCTGTCTCTAAATAAAAAATTTAAAAGGGCTGGGGATGTGGTCCCTGGTACCAAAAAAATAGGAAAACAAATATCGAGAAGCATGAGTAATTGATATAAATGTCACAATAATGGATACAGGGACTTGGGAGGGACAGACAGGCAGCACCCAAGTGCTCCTAGAAGTCCTGCTTCCTTACCGAGGAAATACACAGGCTTTTAAATTGCTGTTCCCCTCACTGTACCCAGGGCTTCTCTGCTCTGTTCCATATGGTGTGGAAAAGACAATGAAACCTTGGGGCAGTGTCTCAGGATGCCTGGTTGTCACGTAGGTGCAAGGGGACACTCCCAGGGAGTGTGCACACAGGGGACAGGCCTCAGTCCTGCGCTCTCTGGGAAAGCCCTTCCCTCCCAGACAAAACCGACTCCCCAGGGCTGTTCCACCCAGTGAGCACACAGGGTCCCTGTTCCTTCTCACAGACGGATCCCCTTCCACAGCAGCCAGGGTCCCAGCATGGACAGCTGCTTGTTCTGTTTTAGGGTGTTGGGGAGCAAACCCAGGGCCTTGCTGGGCAAGTGTGTACCATTGAGCTACAGCCCCAGTTCTTTTTAAATTTAATTTGATTTTATTATTATTATTTTATTTCATTTTATTTTTATTTTTTTGAGACAGGATCTCACTAAGGGCCCAGGCTGGTCTCAATCTTTTAATCGCTTTGCCTCAGCTGCCTGAGTAGCTGGGACGACAGGTGCCACCCCGCCCGGCTCAAGCATATGTACTTTGAAGATGTCATAGATCCCATATGCAAGCCAGCCAGATCCCCTGGTGTCTGCATTTTCTAAGACTTATCCAAACTAGTGTCCAGTGGCCCACACCAAGGCCGGAGGGAAACCCAGAAGTCCTCGCGCAGCTTACTCAGAGACAGGAAGTCTGTGCTGGCTTCCTGCATCTGTGAAGTGGGTGCATCCCAATCCCCGCCTCACGGCCTTGCTATGAGGATGTCTGAAGCATTGGGAGCAGCGGCGAGCACCGAGCATTCTGGGAATGTTGTTTAAAAAATACATTTGAAGAGATTGTAAAAGGTAATTTTTTTGTTTATTTTTGTGTGGTGCTGAGGATCGAACCCAGTGCCTCACGCATGCTAGGCGGGCACTCACCACGGAGCTTCAGCATGCGCCCTAAAAAGGTAATTTTTAATGATTCCTATTGACTTTAAAATCCTCCACCAGCTGGGTGTAGCAGGGGCGCAGTCCTGTCATCCCAGCGGCAAAGGAGGCTGAGGCAGGAGGATCTCGAGTTCAAAGCCAGCCTCCACAACGTCGAGGCTCTAAGCAACTCAGAGACCCTGTCTCTAAATAAAATACAAAATAGGGCTGGGGATGGGGCTCAGTGGTTGAGTGCCCCTGAGTTCAATCCCTGGTACTAAAAAAATCAATCAATCAATCAATCAATCAATCAATCAATAGAAAGGGCAGGGGGTGTGGCTCAGTGATGAAGAGTCCCTGGGTTCAATCCCAGTAGCCTCCCCCCCCCAAAAAAAGCCCTCCACCACCCTTGACTTGATTCCAGTGGAGAACGCAGCCAAGCCAACACTGAGGTGACAAGTATTGGGGCAAACATTATGAAATAGCTCCTTTTGTTGAGGGTTTACTCCATCCTGGGCCTCAATTCCAGGTCTCATGGAAACTTCTTCCTCACCCAGGACAGGGCGGGGCTGGGAGATGCCACTGAACTTGAAGCCTGAAGTCCAGGATGCAACGGCAGACTCCCCAGACACAGAGACATTTTAGGGACAGTGGAGCGCGGTGGCCTTGGAGCAAAGCTGGCTCTTCTTACTCACAGTGTGAGCTCAGGTGAGTGAGCTTCTCTGAGCCTCAGTTTCCTCTTCTGGGAAAGGAATTCCGAGGAGAGCGGAGGCCTCCCCTGGTCACGCACCCGTGAGCACTGGGTCTGTCACCGCGGCTTCCAAGCTCCGAGTGAGTCACTCTTCCTTCCTGCTGTAATTTGGAGCAGGGTGGCATGTCCCCAGAGGTGAGTTGTGCCCTGGGCACACCCCTCACCTCCGGTAGCTCATGGCCCCTGATGCAAGACCGCACACACAGTCAGGATGAAATCATGGAGCCCAGAGTTTGGCACGGAAGGAAATGGATCTGTCCCTGCCACCTCCTCCCTATCCCAACCAGAAGAGGACCAGCTACGGTCACTAGTCATAATCACCCCTGGTGGGGAAGGTGACCTTGGAGGACAGCTAATAAAGAATAGTTCATAGCCAGACTTGGTGGCACTGGCCTGTAATTCCAGCAACTCAGGAGGCTGAAGCAGGAGGATCACAAGTTTAAGGCTAGCTTCAGCCATTTGGTGAGGCCCTAAGCAACTTAGTGAGACTCTGCCTCAAAATAAAAAAGTACAAAAAGAAATGGGGTGTAGTACCCACACGAGGTACCACCCAGCCCCTTTTATTTATTTATTTTTTTTAAATTTTAAGACAGGGTCTCACTAAATGGCTGACGCTGGCCTCAAACTTTCGATCCTTCCACCTCAGCCTCTTGAGCAGCTGGGATTATAGGTGTGCACCATGTGGCCTATCATTTATTTTCAGTTTCTCCCAAGAACATTTGCACCCCAGGCTTTCAAATCAGGCCCACCAGGCTCCTACTCCTGCCTTGTGATCTTAGGTAGACGGCCCAGTCTCTCTAGCCTTGGTTTCCCCATCTACAAAGTGGAGTTGCTAACGAGGGTGCAGCATCAGTGCAATTGTTCATGCAAAGCACTTAGAATGCCCAGTGCCGTGGTGCACACCTGCAATCCCAGCAACTTGGGAGGCTGAGGTAGGAGGATCACAAGATCGAGGCCAGCCTCAACAACTTCGTGAAACTCTGTCTCAAAATAAAAATAAGATGGGCCAAGTGTGTAGCGCTGTGGTAGAGCACCTCTGGGTTCCATCCCCCGTGCAAAAGTAAGACCTAAAACACCAAACCCCCAAACACTTAGAATGACGTACAGCACACAGGAGTGCTCCAGACACAGTGGACACGGCAGATTCTTCCCCAGGGGGACCCCAAGACCTGTCAGTCCAGTCTCTGTCCCAGAGGTACGTGCCACCTTTCCTCCTGGAAGGAAGCTGTCTCCCCACACTCACGTCCTTCACACCCCACCAGGTCAGTGGCTTGAAGGTCACACAGAATTTTAGGCTTGTCCAGCCTCAGTTTCCTCATCTATAAAATGGGCTCCTAAAGTCTGTATCACAGGGCTCAGGAGTGCAGCTCAGAGCACTTGCCTCACATGCATGAGGCCCTGAGTCCCGCTCCCAGCACCACACACTAAAATAACACCCCAAATAACCAGGTCATTGTTGGCCCCTTAAATGGCCCATTCCCACACAGAGCGCCCGGCTCACACCGCAGGGTCGGCTGCTGCTCTGGTTTCCCACCATGACTGTCACCAGCAATAGCTGTGCGCAGGTCCTCAGGGGTGTTTCCCAGAATTTTATTATGAACATTTCCAAACCTGTGGGGGCAGATGAAAGGCTTTTGCTGGGCACCGTGGCGCACGCCTGTGATCCCAGTGGCTCCGGAGGCTGAGACAGGAGGATCGTTGGTTCAAAGCCAGCCTCAGCAAAAGCGAGGCACTAAGCAGCTCAGTGAGCCCCTGTCTCTAAATAAAATACAAAAGAGGTCTGGGGATGTGGCTCAGTGGTCGAGTGCCCATGAGTTCAATCCCCAGTACCAAAAAAAAAAAAAAAAGACTTTCACAAGGGACACACACTTACCTACCACCTGGATTCTATGATTAACATTGTACTATTGTTGCTCTATCACACATCTACTAATTCCTTTGAGTATCCAACAATTCATCTTATTTTGTTAGGATGAATTTCCAAATCACAGAATATTTCTATTAAGGTTTTTCAAGCAGGGTCAGGTACACTTTCCTGTAATCCCAGTAGCTCAGGAGGCTGAGGCAAGAGGATAGCAAGATCAAAGCCAGCCTCTGCAACTTAGGGAGGGCCTGAGCAACTTAGCAAGACCCTGTCTCAAAATAAAAAATAAAAAGGCCTGGGATGTGGCTCATTGGTTAAGGGCCCCTGGGTTCAATCTCTGGTGAGATATTTATGTGTTTTTTTTCAAGGACTCAGTTTATACCAAGTGCTATTTTGAGCACTGTTCTTAGTTGATGCCATCCATCCTTCTATTTGTCTAAATTTCTCCTCAACTCTCTACATATGTCAAGCATGCCGAATGGTATATTATCCCCACTTCACAGATGAGAAGATTGAGGCACAGAGCGGCAAAGGATTTATAGCTGCTAAATATTTGGAGTTGGGTTTGAACCTGATAGGAAAAAAAAAAACTGGCCTTTTACCCATTGATGCTCTCTCTTTTCTTCTCAGATTGGGTGCAGAAAGCCACACCATGGGACATCGTGAACCAGCAGGAAGGAAAGTCTGGAGGAGCCCAGTAAAGATAGCACTGGACCAGGGTGGTGTGGCCAGGTCGAACCCAAACCTTATGCTCCAAGGAGAGGCAAGCACAGGGTGATTACATAAAGTCCCTTCCGAATAATTGCAGCTATTATTTGCTGAGCTCCTCTTTGGGCCCCACCCTGAGTTACAGATGCTGTATCTTTCCAAGAATTTTTGAGGCAGGCACTGCTCTAGCCATTCTAGACACAGGACACGGAGGCTACAGGAAGGGCAGGCACTCGCCCAAGGTCACAGTGCCCAGGAGTGGCAGGACAAGATTCAAACGCCAGCTGGTCAGTTCCCTGAGCCACAAAACCTCCTCTGCTCTTTCTCCTTCTAACTATTAAGTCATAAAAGAATATTTTTTTTCATAATTAAAAATAATTTAAAAAGTGAGGTCTCCCCTAAGAAAGTTGGTTCACTTTAAAATAAATGTCAGCCAAGAGCGTTTACTCTGAGAAAAATTAAAATCCCTACCTCACACCACACACAAAAAGTCACTTCCAGATGGATTGCCAGCCGACACGGAATGCAACATGGTGAAGCTCTAGGAAAATAACGTAAGAGAGCATCAGCCTGTTTTGGAGGTATGCAAATATTTCTTAAATAAGATATATATATATAGCTATCCAGGGCTCCGGATGCAGCTCAGGGGCAGAGCAATTTTGTACTATGCTTGAGGCCCTGGGTTTGATCCACAGGACTGAAAACAAAAACCAACAACAACAAAAAAATCACTATCCAGAAAAGATTGATAAACTAGACTATGCTAAAGTAAAACCCTTTTTTAAAAAAAAAATGCCATTAAGTGGTGCACACCTGTCATCCTAGCAGCTCAGGAGGCTGAGGCAGGAGGACTGTGAGTTCAAAGCCAGCCTCAGCAACTTAGCAAGGTCCTGAGCAACTTACCGAGACCCTTTCTCAAAATAAAAGATAAAAAGGCCCGAGGATGTGGCTCAGTGGTTAAGTGCCCCTGGGTTCCATCCCCAGTACCACAAAAAGAAAGAACAAAGGCATCAACAGCACATAAACTGACAAATGGCTTGTATCCAGAACATTTAAAAATGGACAACTCAACAGAAACCAGCCGAGACACTTGAACAAGCACATCACAGAAAAAAACAAAAGGACAGACAGAAGGTTAATGTGTAAAAGAAAAGACGTTCTATGTCCTGACTCATGGGAAACGCAAATTAAAATGACAGTGAGCTGCCACCTCACGCCCACCAGGATGACTTAAAGAGAGACAGCCGACAATGCCGACGTTGTCGTGAGGGCCCGAAGCAATGGAAATGTCTCCTGGGGGCTGGTGGGAGAGAGATTGTTACAATGACCTTGGAAAACTCTTGGGTGGTATCCACTAGAGATGGACAGACATAGACCACGGGACTCAGGCATCCTGCTCCCAGGTTTATGTCCAGGAGAAGTGTGTGTGTGTGTGTGTTCACCCACAGAATCGGCTCTAGAATGTTAAGAACAGCCGCAAACACGGATCCCCACTGCCTGGTGGATAGGTAAATAGACCAGGGAACATGCACACAATGGATACTACTTGGCAACCAGGAGGAATGGATTGCATTTATCAGCCCAACCCAGATGAATTTCACAACAGTCATGCCGCGGGAGAGAAGTCAGCCCAGGAGTCCACACTGCACATTTCTATCTGTTATCCTATGCAAAAAAAAAAAGGCAAAAATGGAACTACTGTGGATCGGGAGGCATACCTAGGTAGGAAAAGCAAAGTCAGGTCGACGTCAGCAAAGTAGGTTTCTCCACATGGAGGGAGAAAGTAGTACCTGGGAAGGGTCAGGAGGGGGCTGGGGAGCTGTGAGGTGGAATTTCTCTGCCTGGATGATCCTCTCAGGAGGCTGAGGCTGGAGTTCAAGGCCAGCCTCAGCAACTTATCAAAGCCCTAAGCAACTTAGTGAGACCCTTTCTCAAAATAAAAAAATAAAAAGGGTGTGTCTCAGTGGCAAAGTCCCTCTGGGTTCAATCTCCAGTATCCCCCCCCCAAAAAAAAAGAAAAGAAAGAAAGTTTAAAAAATGAGTTAGAAAAGTAGGCTCATTATCTTACAAGTGGTGGTGATGAGTTGTCTGGGGTTTAACTATGATTGGAAGGGATGTAGGATACTTGCTCTGTGCTAGGCACTGTTCCAAGTGTTTCATATCTATTCCTTTATTTAATCCTCACAACAATCCTTTGAGGTAGTTACTGTTATTATCCCCACTTAACAGATGGGGAAACTGAGGCATCATGAGGCTAAATTACTTGCCTAAGGCAGTCCGTTCTCTAGCTATCTGGCCCCAGAGTAGATGCTCTGGTCACCACCCCAAGATTATAGCAAGACCTGAGGGCCAAGTCCCACTCCACCACACAAGGCCCAGCACATGTGACTCTAATGGGGCCCTTGAACTTGGGTTGGCGGATGGACTTCCAGGGCCACAAGTACTTGGATAGGAGAAATAAAAGAACCAAAACCCTTCATCGCGTTTGCTTTTATTATCCTTCAAATGGATAGCCTTAAAATGCGGTCTGGAATCTCTATGGGTTCCCCAAGATCTTTTTTAGGGGTTCATATGTTCATAATGATATAAAATGTCTTTGTCTCTTTCATTCTTCAAAGGCTCCCAGACCTGTGACGAGACCGTCCCTCCGATGGCTTTTGGAATGAATGCATGCCTGTGCTTATTTTATTTCTTTCACTATTTTAGTTTTCTACAGAGTCAATAGTAACAGACGTGACCCACAATATTAAAAAGTTCATAAGTTTTCAAAGTGACACTTCTGAGAGCCTTTGCTGTCCTTGAACTTCAGCTCATCCTCCTGGGGTGAGGAACTCAGGGGACCACGGGATTATTTGTGAACACGGGGCTTTGTCCTGCGAGGAATTTACAGGGGGTTTTGAAACTATTACAGCCATTAGGGCGTCTCAAACGTCTTCCATGCACATCAAAACTTCTAAGTCACCTTATTCCTTTGGGCCTGCCACCCGAGTGACATTAAATGCATTAATAAATAAACACATGACATATTTGTTTTAAAAATATTTGTCTGTCTGTAATCAGCATGGAGTCTCTGTAACTCTGTGTTTGGTTTACACGTGTACAAACATGATCTTGAGAAGGGCTGGCCAGCTTGCCACAGGCGCTTTTAGCACAATGACAGTTAAGAATCTGTCCTCGTGGAGACCATCAGAAAAAATAAATAAATAAAACAAGGGGTGATGTCATGACGGAGGCCACAGTAGTGGTGGTTAGAGGTTCTTGAGTCCGAGATGCTTTTCTTTATATTTTAAGGTGCTATGGGGAACGGTGCAAGGTGGGGTGCAGAGGGTGGGGGCTCAAACCTGCAGAAGATTCCTCTGCAGTTCAAGTCTCAAGTTGCCCGTCTGGGATTCTGGGTGCTGGTCAGCCACAGAAACCCACACTTTGAACTTACAAAGACAGGAGTGAGGTCATTTAGTTGCAGACAAGAAGGGGGTAAAGAGGGGCTGGGGAGATGGCTCAGTTGGTAGAGTGCTTGCCTCACCCAAGGCCCTGAGTTCAATCCCCAGCACCCCAAGAAAAGGGGGGGGGTGGATCTTTTTTCTGCATATTTTGGTGACAAACAGCCCCAACATTCAAATAGCTCACAAAGGTTTGCCAGTTTCTGGAATTCACGCATTCATACTAGTAAAAATACCAGGCTTAGGATGATGCACTTGAACCCTCTGCTATCCCTGGCACGGCAAAAACCGAACCTATATCTGGTTTGTATCCAGTCCTTACTGAGCCAGGCCGGATTTCCAGCATCAACTTGTTTAATTCGCACAGCAGCCCAGGGGTTATGAACTATTATCACCTCCTTTTTACAGGTGAGAAAACAGAAGTTCAGAGAAGTTGAGTAACTCGCCTAGTGCGCACAGCTCAGAGGCGGCACTGACATTCCAAGGGGGTCTGAGGAGTTCAGAAAGGGAAGAAGCCTCCAGGAGAAAGATGTCGCCGGCTGGGCTGGAGCGGCCGGGGATTCCGCGGTGCCCGCACACCTGGGTACCTGGGGACGGGGCATCGCCTGGCGGGGGCGGGTGTATGTACCTGGGGCTCCGCAGCTGGGCAGTGGGGTGCGTGGGGGGACGAGCGCAGCCTTACCTGTCCCGGAGCTAACCCGGTGTCCGGCTGGGAGGCAGTGGCGACTGCGTGCTGTGCCTTTCTGGGTCCTCTTTCCTGTGCCCCACCCTGGGGGGCGGGCGGGCGTGGGGCGCCTGGGACCGGCCCGACCTGTGGGACCCGGGGCCCCAGCTGTCTGGGGAGCCGGTCACCCCGAGGCAACCAGTTCTTCCGGGGCTGGGACAACTGTGGGCGGCGGGAACCCAGCTGGGCGCCTGCAAGCTCATAAATAGTGCGGGCGACACTGGTGGCCGAGACCAGCGTGCGTGCAGCCGGCGCCCGCGAGGGTGAGCCGGGGTCCCGGAGGGCGTCCCGGGTCCCAGCCGCCCGCCTTCGGGGGGACGGTTTCAGTCCCGATCAGCCCCAGATTGTCCCCGGGGAACCGGAGAGAGCCCTGGGGACAGAGAGGGAGGACGGAGAGGGCCGGGCGACAGCTGGGGGGAGGACGCAGGCGGGGAGGACAGCGGCACTAAGGCAGGATGGGGTGCCGGGGGCCAGGGGAGAGGCTGGCTTCAGGCTGAGGACGGGGTCGAGAGGCGGGGTCCCTGGGGACAGGTGGGACGCTAGGAATCTGGGCAATAAGGCCGAGGAGGCTGGGTTGCTCGAAGCCGAGTGGAACGGCGCCACCGAGTCCCCAGCCCCCTCCAGCTGTGAATTAGGGCCGCGCGCGGCCCCGGCGCCGGGCGGTCCAGGGTTCAAATCCTCCCGGCTCCACCACGTCCTGGCCCTGCCACTGAGTCACCCGGTTGCTCAGTGTCCTCTCGGTGATAGGACGATGCTCGCCGCGGCCACCTCCTCCTAGGAATGCGGGAGGCGTCCCGGGTGCACCTGTGCTCAGTGCCCAGCGCGTCGCCAGGCTCAGAGCCTCGCGCTCGGCTCCCGCTGACGGGTCTCCTCTCTCTCCAGCATCTGGATCCCCAGCGCCTAGGAGGACCCCTGCCACCCTCCCTCCGTCCAGAGGAGGGACAGGCCGACGCCACTGCCCTGCGGGAGCCCCTTCTCTCCACCCCTGCTTCCTCCCTGCCCGCCCCCAGCGTCCCCCTACCATGAGCCCCCGCCGTGGCTGCTGCGCCTGCTGCTGGCTCCTCCTCCTCTCCTTGGGAGTCCCGCGGGCCCCAGGATACCCCAGCGCTGCCCCAGAGCAAGTCCATCTGTCCTACCCAGGTAAGTGTCCAGGGGTCCTGGCGATGAGTCTCCAGTGAGGCCCTGCCGTGCTTCCTTGGTTGGGGGGCAGGAAATCTGTGCCGAGTGCTGTGGACCCCAAGGCTGCTGGCCATTTCCTCCCGGGCCTCAGTTGTCCATCTCTGTGAAATGGGTCTACCAGCGTCCCGCCTCTGGCTGTGTGGGAAATGACGACGGTGTCCACCCCATCCTGGGTGCTCTCCTGCTCTCCAAAGGGGGCTGCTGCTGCCCCTGCTCACCGTGTCGCTGTTGTATCTTCAGGAACAGGCGTGTTAGTGCACAGTAGGCCCTAAGATCCATTGTGGAGGAAACTTCTAATCTTCCCCTCCCCCCAAAAGTACTGGGATTGAACCTAAGGCCTCTACCACTGAGCCACATCTCCAGCCTTTTTTTTTTTCTTGAGACAGGGTCTCTCCTGCCTCCTGAGTGGCTGGGACTACAGGCATGTGCTTCCTCACCAACTCCTCCTTATCCTGAGTGGAGCAGTCACAGGGGCACATGTCTGTAATCCCAGTGACTCAGGAGGCTGAGACAGGAGGATCTCAAGTCGAGGCCAGCCTGGGGCTCAGTCCCTGGGTACCAAATCCTGGTACCCAAAATAACTAATTAATTTAAAAAAGGAAAAGGTGTGAAATCTTGTAATCTGGACCTTCTGCATCCAGACCCCCTGGTTTTGAATCTCAGTTTTGCTATTTACCTGCTGTGTAGTCTTGGGCAAGTGACTTAACCTCTTGGACTCCTCATCTGGACAATGGAATAATAGGAGAATGACTTTGTGGTGAGTCCCTGTGGAGTGGCAGAAGTGAGCCTGGCATGCAGCAGTGATTGGCGTGCGTTTTTGTCTCAGGACAATGCTGAAGATGGTTGAGAACCTCAGAGAGAGCTTTAGTTTACATGTCCATGTCTATCAACATTCACCTACTTACTAGAAATGGGAACTGCAGCAGGGGCTTGGCTCCATGGTAGAGCACTTCCCTAACACATGCGCCCCTTTGGTTCCCCCCAAAAAGCTGAGACATTGAAAAATACTTATTAAGTCATTTAAAATGAGTAAGAACAAACACCTTCTATATTAGTATAAATGACTTTTTTTTTTTTTGTACTGGGGATTGAACTCAGGGGCACTTAGCCACTGAGCCACATCCAGCCCTAGTTCATATTTTATTGAGAGACAGTGTTTTTCTGAGTTGCTCAGAGCCTCGTTAAACTGCTGAGGCTGGCTTTGAATTGCAACCTTCCTGCCTCAACCTCCTGAGCTGCTGGGATTACAGGCACGAGCCACGGAGGATACAGGCATGTACCACCGCACCTTGGCTAAGTGACATTCTTAATGAAAAAAAAATCCAGAAAATTCTATTTTGCCAAAAAAGAAATATAATAAGGACGAGGACAGTGGAATCGACTTAAATCTTTTATTCTGTCTTTTTCTTTTCTTTTTGTGGTATTAGGAATTGAACCCAGAGGTGCTCTACCACTGAGTGACAACCCAACCCAGTCTATTATTATTATTATTATTATTATTATTATTATTTTGAGAAAGGGCCTTACTAACTTGCCTAGGCTGGCTTCAAATTTGCAGTCCTCCTGCTTCAGGTGTGCCACTGATCCCAACTAGATTTATACCTTTTAAAAGTCTGGCTGAACAGGTGACAACCAGACTGTCCCTCACTGCTCCTCTCCCAGTTTTTGTGGCACCTTGGTGCAGATGATGTAGGTGAAGGAGATCTGATCTCACCAGGCTTGTGGCTGAAACAGGGAGGAAGAGTTCAATAGGAGTTTCAGATAATTGTGGCTAGTTTTTCTTTGATACTGCACCAAAACACAACGTAAGTTTTTAAAAATTTATTTAGTCGTCAGTGAACACACAGTATCTTTATTTATTTTTTTGTGGCACTGAGGAGCGAACCCAGTGCCCCACACATGTGAGGCAAGCGCTTTACCACTGAGCTACAGCCCCAGCCCCAAGTTTTTCCTTATTTTGAATAAAAATTTATAAAGGTTTTAATTTTGAAGTAATTGTAGACTTCCAGAAGAGTTTCAAGGGGTGTCTGGACTTCTTCTGTGCCCTGCATCCATCTTCCCCTCGGGGGACTCTCTTCCATCACCCCAGCCCTGTCAAGGCTCAGGCACGCCCATGGATGCCATGTTGTTAGTGAACTCTTGGGCTCCACCTCTGCCTTTACTCTAATCCACAACCCCAGCCCCTCTCGGCATTTATTTCTACCCATGTTGGTTCCTCAGTCTTTTCTTATTTTTAAGTCCTTGACTCCCCCAACCCCTGCTTTTTCCTCATTGAGACAGACTCTCACTATGTTGCCCAGGCTGGCCTTGAACTTCTGGGCTCAATCGATCCTCCTGCCTCAGTTTCCCCAGTAGCTGGGACTAAATATGCACACCACTGCACCTGGCTCCTTGACACATTTTTTTTGGTGCCAGGGATTGAACTCAGGGAGCCATACCCCCAGTCCTATTTTGTATTTTTTTTTAAATTTAGAGACAATGTCTCCCTGAATTGCTAAACACCTTGCCATCGCTGAGGCTGCCTTTGAACTTGCAATCCTCCTGTCTCAGCCTCCCGAGCCGCTGGGATTCCCAGCATGCGCCACTGTGCCTGGCTCAGGTTTAATGTTTTAAATAATTTATTTTGAATATCATATATAAATGTTGTATTCAGCATGTTTGAATCTGAACCTCAGAATGGTCTGTAGATTTTTTTTTAATTGAGACATAAGATCTGGATATCTTTAAGGGGCACATTATGAGAATTTGATACATGTATATACTGTATAATCATCAAATCAGGATAATAAGCACCTTCATTTCTTTAATAATAACTATCATGATTTTAGATTTAACAGTGGTTTCCAAAAATATTACAGAGAATTCCCATTCCCCACCCCCACTCATTCCCTGTCTGTGAGCACCTTGTGTAATCATGGTACAATGACAAAAACCATTTTTTTTTTTTGACAAAAACCAATGCAGGCTCTCCCTGCATTCCAATTCCAGATTATATGATCTGGAGTCAGACTCTTCAGTTTCATGAGCCTCAATTTACTTCTTCATAAAATAGAGTGACAATAGGGACTACATAACACCCACAGCTTTACAACGGGACCTATTCTCGACCTATACTTGCTCCAGAAAAATGGAGCCAGGCACAGCTGTGTGCATATTTAGTCCCAGCTACCTGGGAGGCTGAGGCAGGAGGATTGCTCAAGCCCAGGAGTTGGAGGCCAGCCTGGGCAACATAGCAAGCTCAAAATAAATAAATTAATAAATAAATAAATAAAATAAAAATTAAAAAATTTAAAAAGCCAAACAAAACAACAAAACAGGAAACCAAGGTGTACAGGGCCTTGGACCCGCTGCAGGCCTGGTTCTGAGTCCACCAACTCCCCAAAGTCTGTGCCGTTGCAGGATCCAGTCCCGGATCTCATGCTACATTTTGTGGCTCCGCCTCCTGAGCCCGGTCCAATCTGTCAGTTTCTCGCTCCTTTGTCTGTGTGATCTGGGTATTTTTGAGTAGGATCAGCTATTTTGCAAGACGCCCCTCATTCTGAGTTTGTCTGGTGTCTCCTGATGGTGAATGAGGTTGTGAATTTAAGGCGACACTCCCATAGACGAGCTCTAGCGGCCCTTTCTCTGATTGATAGCAGAGGGTCCCTGATGTGGGTGTGGCTTTTGGCTGCTGCCGCTGCTATTGACCTTGACGGCTTGGTTAAGGAGACAGATGCCTGCTGGCTTTCTCCACCTAAAGTCATTATTCTCCTCTTCACAGTTAATAAATGGCTTGAGGGAGCAGCTCAAGACTCAGAAATCCTATTCTCCCCCAGTGTTCACCCACTAATTTTAGTATCAATCAGTGGATTTTGTCTGCAATAATTATTAGTGTGGTGCTTGCCTAACTGTGATAATTTTCTCATTCTCTCTTTCCACCTAATTGAACTGTTAGTATAAGGAGGAGTGGTCCCTCCCTCCTCCGCTTATTCAATTATTTACTCCTATCATGGACTCATGGGTATATCTTATTTTTCTTTTCCTTTTTCTTTTTGTGTTTTTGTTTTGTTTTGTTTCGTTCTGAGGATTAAACTCAGGGGCACTTAGCCACTGAGTCACATCCACAGCCCTATTTTATATTTTATTTAGAGACAGGGCTTTTCTGAGTTGCCCAGGGCCTCGCTAAGTTGCTGAGGCTGGCTTTGAATTTGAGATCCTCCTGCCTCAGCCTCCCAAGCTGCTGGGATTTTAGACGTGCACCACTGCGCCTGGCTCATGGATATTTCTTTTATTCCATAAGTGAATTCCAATGCTATTGTTAATTATTCCGCGGCTCACAGTGTCCCGGATTTGGTCCTTTGGGATTGCTCCTGATTGGCTTCTGTGTTCTTTCTTTCTAACACCCCCCCCCCCCTGTTTTGAGCGCTTCCTCACTTTCTGACACCATAAATGATTTCCTTCCCCTTCCTGGGAATCACCTATTCTCCAGGGAGTCCGAACTCCTTTTACTGGAGAATGGTATTTAGACACCAGTCTCATCACCAGGTGTGCTCACTGGGCCTGGGGTGTCACTGGTTCATCTCTCTCAATAAGCAGAGCAAGGTGGTCCCTGCACACAAACACGCACACCGCACATCTAGATGTCTGTATTTGTCTGTGTCAATATCGACATCACGAGCTCCCGCTGATACCTCCGATTTCCACCTAACTTTCGTGTGCTGGAGGAAGAGCCCAAGTCCGCAACATTATGCTAGACCATCTGGTATTTTGACGCCTTGACTTGGTTGCTGACATTTAACTGAACCAACCCCTTTCCTTACTTGTGATCTCTTTCTCCAACACCGAGGAGTCTGACTCTCCCTCCCACCTACCTACGTGCCTGTTCCACCTTAGTGTATATGAAGCAGCCTCAGCAAGGACACTGGTCCCCCTCCCCCCCAGTTATTCTCCTCCCCTACTCCCTTGAGTGTGCTGTGCTAGTCATTTTTTTTATATCACGGGGGCCATGTGGTAGTGCTTATATTTCATATTGGGTTCCTTCCACACGCTGGGTGGTCTTATTTATTTATTTATTTACTTATAATATTTATTTTTTTAGTTGTGGTTGTCACAATACCTTTATTCCCTTCATTTATTTTTATGTGGTGCTGAGGATGGAACCCAGGGCCTTGCATGTGCTAGGCGAGCGCTCTACCGCTGAGCTACAATCCCAGCCCAGATCACACTCGTGTGCCTTTTTTTTAAAAAATTTAATTATATTCCTGGAAATCATGCCATGACAGTGCATAGAGCTTCTTCTTTGTGTGTTGTACTAAAGATTGAATCCAGGATCTAGCACATGCTGAGCAAGCACTCTACCACTGAGCCACATCCCCAGCCCCATTTATCTTTTGAGACAGGGTCTCACCAAGTTGCTGAGGCTAGCCTTGAACTTATGATCCTCCTGCCTCAGCCTCTGGGATTTCAGACATGCATCAAAGCGCCAGCTCCTCATTCACGTTTGCCTCACTGTGTGGGTGGTGTTGAGGCTCCCTCCCATCCACAGGCATTTAGGTTGTTTCTGGAAGTTTACAATGACAACGAGTGCTGCCACCGCTGACCCTGTGCAGGCACACTTTCGTGTGCTGGAGGAAGAGCCCATGTCCGCAACATTATGCTAGACCATCTGGTATTTTGACGCCTTGACTTGGTTGCTGACATTTAAGAATTGGAAGCTACCACTTAAAAACCCGAATTTGCATATCTATCTATATTGTATGCTCCCGGAGATAAAAGAAATCTCTGTGTAAAGATTTACTCTAGAAGTCGATAGGTTTGGTGGCGCCCCGCCAGTTCCTGCCTGGCAGCTCTCCAGAGCTGAGCCACCGCTGTCCCTCTTGGAGAGGGCGTGTTCCACAGTTTGCGCATGCTCTGTTGCCTGCTGCCTTACAGCTGGCCCTTGTCCCGGTTTATATCACCTCCCTGGCCTCCAGACATCTGCATTGGCATCTCTCGAATGACATCACGTGTGTGCAATGTTTAGTTAGCACAGAGCCGTGCACAGTGAAGAATATTGATAACGATATTCATTTAACCCTGACTGTATCAGGCATTGTTTCAAGTGCTTGGCTTCCAGTCTCAGTAGCCACCAGTGATTGGTTCTAGAACTTTCCATGAACACCAAAGCCTGCTGATGCTCATGCCCAAGTCATCCAGTGGCACAGCCTTTGCACATAACCTCTGTGCCTCTACCCGTGCACTTTAACGCCTCCCTAGATCACGTACAATACCTAACACAACACAAATGATTGCTCACTGAGTTGTTTGGGGAACCAGGCCAAGGGAAGACTCTCCGTGTGTTTACTACTGACTCATTATTCCCCCCCCCCGGAACATTTTGAACCCCCAGTTAGTTGAGGGTCAAAAAGGATGTGGAAATCGCGGACACGGAGGGCTAATTTACTTTAAAACATATATTTTTAGGTGTCAATGGGCCTTTATCATATTTATTTATATGCGGTGCCGAGCATGGAACCCAGGGGCTCACACATGCTAGACAAGGGCTCTATTAGATATATTAAATATATAAGTGCTCTATTATATATATTAAGCTTATTTTTAGTATTTATTTTTTAGTTATAGGTGGATGCAATATCTTTCTTTATTTCTGTGTGGTGCAGAGGATGGAACCAGTGCACCACCACTGAGCCACGACGCCAGCCCCCTGTATATCTATTTTTTCATCTAAGCTTGGTAATGACCTTGCAGGGGACCTGGTATCGTCACTCCGTTTACACCCAGGGGAACCGGGGCTGGGGCGGCGCGGCGACCGGGTGTTGTAGTTGGGCAGCTCCCGGGCCCTTAGCCCACGGCTCTGCCAGCGCCCCTCCTGCCAGCCCCAGCGCCCAGGCCCCTGACCCGTGCCCTCCCGCAGGTGAGCCGGGCTCCATGACGGTGACCTGGACCACGTGGGTCCCCGCGCCGTCCGAAGTGCAGTTCGGGCTGCAGCCGTCGGGGCCCCTCCCGCTGCGGGCGCGGGGCAGCGCGCGGCCCTTCGTGGACGGCGGCATCCTGCGGAGGACGCTCTACATGCACCGGGTGACGCTGCGCCGGCTGCTGCCGGGGGCGCAGTACGGTGAGCGCCCCGCGGGCCGGGGTCCCCGAGGGCTGGAGGCCCCCGTCGGGGACAGGAGCGCACCGATGATGCCCACGGGCGGTGGCCGGGCGGATTGGTGACCCTGCCCACCTCGCCCCCGACCCCGGGCAGCGGGACGGAGCCAAGGAGGGCAGGGGCCTCCCCTGTCACCCGGCCTGGGGCGATGCGCTGACCGTGGCCTTTCTCGTCCCCCCAGTTTACCGCTGTGGCAGCGCCCAGGGCTGGAGCCGGCGGTTCCGCTTCCGGGCCCTGAAGAACGGGGTCCACTGGAGCCCCCGCCTGGCTGTGTTTGGGGACCTGGGGGCCGACAACCCCAAGGCCTTCCCCCGGCTGCGCAGAGACACCCAGCAGGGCCTGTACGACGCCGTTCTCCATGTGGGTGAGGCATCGGCCCGGGCGCTGGGGACGGAGGGGCGCCCCGGAGAGGGAGAGGGACAGGGACCAGGCTGGCCAGGAGGTGGTGTCCGAGGGTCACCAGCCTGCCCAGGTCACAGTCCCAGCTCGGCCCCGTAGGGTGAGAGATTTTCCCTGTATAATAATGAAAATAGGTCGGGCCTGGTGGCCCGCAGGTCACCCACCGACTCAGGAGGCCGAGGCAGGAGGATCGCAAGTTCAAAGCCAGCCTCAGCAAGTTAGCCAGGCCCTAAGCAGCTCAGCGAGACCCTGTCTCTAAATAAAATATTTAAAAAGGGCCTAGGAATCAACAACATGCCAAGGTGCTGCCTCTGAGTCCCTGTTGTTATCGCTGTCACCGTCCTCGGGGTCAGGGCTGGAAGATGGGGTGGGCCCTGCGTGGTTCACAGCACCAGCTCTGCAGTCAGGTCCCCTGATGGGACTCCTGGGTCTCACTTCCCAGCCGTGTGGCCCAGAGCCTCAGTTTCTCCCTTTGCCAAGGGGACAGTCGACACCCCCTTCTGGGGATGTTGCGGAGGTCGGAGTGACCGGGTGTGCGAGGCATTTGGAGTTGAGCTCGGGACACAATCATCCCCAAACTCTATGTGTACTGATGTCATTGTTGATCTGGGAGGGGACAAGTGACAGAGATGGGGGCTGGCGTGATCAGAGCGCAGCGGACAGCATCCTCTGAGGGGGCTTGGGGACCAGACAGAGCATGTGCGGGTGGGTTGGGGTAGGGATCTGGGACCCAGGGCTGTCACAGCTCCCCCCAGCCACACCTGAACCACCAGGTCGGCTCTCGGTTCTGGCCAAAGCAGAGCCCCGTTGGTCCTGACTCTTTCCCTGCCACTTGGCCCCCAGGAGACTTTGCCTACAACATGGATCAGGACAACGCACGCGTCGGGGACAGATTCATGCGGCTCATTGAACCCGTGGCCGCCAGCTTGCCGTACATGACATGCCCGGGGAATCACGAAGAACGCTAGTGAGGATCGAGGGCTGTAGGGGTGGCAAAGGCTGGGTCAGTTGAAAATGGCTTTGTCCTTCTTAGTGTCTCACCTTAGTCCCTCATGCTGCTGTGTCCCATTTGTAGTAGCCAAAAAAGAGGAGATGAGGGGTGGGCTGGGAGCTGGACGCTGGGTCTGATAGTGCAGAGGTGGGCTTGGGGCTGCAGCTCCCAGACCCTCACCCTCACCCTCTGACTTGCTTTTTTCTAGCAACTTCTCTAACTACAAGGCCCGATTTAGTATGCCAGGGGACAATGAAGGCCTGTGGTACAGGTAATCTGGGGAGAGCTGGCGGGTTGGCCTCGTTCCCCTGAAGGACCAGAGGTGCAGAGGAGACCCCCAGCTCTGACCCCTGCCCTTGGACCCCCCAGCTGGGACCTGGGCCCCGCCCACATCATCTCCTTCTCCACCGAGGTGTATTTCTTTCTGCATTACGGCCGCCACCTGGTCCAGAGACAGTTCCGCTGGCTGGAGAGCGACCTCCAGGTAGGTGGGTGGAGGCCCCTTGTGCCCGGGCCGGTCTCCTCTCTTCCTTGGCCTCACCGGGCCCTTCTCTCTAGAAAGCCAATCAGAACCGGGCGGCGAGGCCATGGATTGTCACCATGGGCCACCGGCCCATGTACTGCTCCAACGCCGACCTGGATGACTGCAGGTGGCATGAAAGCAAGGTGAGGACCCTCCGGGGCCGGGCGGGGTGGGGCGGGCAGCCAGGTGGCACCGCAGCCTGGGCCCCCCTCACCGCCTGCGCATCCACCAGGTCCGCAAAGGCCTCCACGGCAGGCTGTACGGGCTGGAGGATCTCTTCTACAAATACGGTGAGTGAGCCTTGCCACCCCCTGGCCCCGCCTGCCCGCCCGCCCCACTCAGGGCCCTGACCCCGTCTTCCTGCGTCAGGAGTGGACCTGCAGATCTGGGCTCACGAGCACTCCTATGAGCGACTGTGGCCAATTTACAACTACCAGGTGAGGCTCCCGGACAGACGGCCCAGGACCCTCGGGGCTGAGGTCAGTGTGGACACGGCCCCTGGACACGCCCGCCCTCCTGTCCCTTCTCCAGGTGTTCAATGGCAGCCTCAAGTTTCCCTACACCAACCCTCGAGGCCCGGTCCACATCATCACAGGATCCGCGGTGAGCCCCCGGGGACAGGGGCCTTGCTCTCTCCCCTTTGGATAGATATATGTGCATATATACATAGTTTTCTTTTCTTTTTTTTCCTGCTACTGGGGATTGGACCCAGGAAGGCTCTTCTTCTGAGCCACATCCCCAGCCCTTTTTTTTTTTTAATTTTAAAACAGAATCTCACTAAATTGCTGAGGCTGGCCTTGAACTTGCCATCCTCCCGCCTCAGCCTCCTAAGTCGCTGGGATTACTGGCGTGCACCGCCGTGCCCAGCAAGAGGGTTTATTTTTAAAGTCGATTCTTACAAGCGATTAAGACCAAAGTCAGACTCGCCGGGGATCAAGATTCAAACGGTGCAGAGGGCAGGAGGTGAGCCTTGGCCGCCACGCCCCCCCTGCTGTTCTCCATCCTCCTGTCTCTTGGGTGGCATTTGAAGCTGTTCCCTGCATATAGAAGTGAGTGATTGTCGAGACTGAGACATGTTCTCGGATCCCCACTTTGCAAAGAGGACCTGGATCACGCTCAGACCCGGGGTTCTCAGTCTTGGGGCACATCAGCATTACCCAGGGGGCTTTTACAACTCAAAGCCTGGGCCTGCGCCAGACAAAACACGGGTCTTTGAGGGCGGGACCCTGACCTCAGACACACCTTGGAGCTACCACCTGGAAGAGGAAACAGCCGGTTACCAGGGTCTGCTGGCTTCTCCTCCTCCTCCCAGCCTCGGCCCACAGTGGTCACTATTCTGACCTTCCTCAGCAGGGACTGCTTTTTTGTCTCATTTGATTGATGGATGGACAGAGTGCTGGGGACTGAACCCAGCAGCCGGTACCTCTGAGCTCCATCCCCAGCCCCTTTTATTATGGTCCGACACACAGTCTTGCCAAGTTGCCGAGGCTGGCCTTGAACTTGCCATCCTCCTGCCTCAGCCTCCCAGGTCGCTGGGATCACAGGACCGTGTCGCTGAACTGGGCTCCTCTCATTTCCAATTGTGAAGTGATCTCAGACGTAGGGGCTGAGAGGTTGCAAACATGACATAAGGAGGTTCCATGTGCCCTTCGCCGAGATTCCCCAAACTTGAACCTTTAGCCTCATTTGTGTTAATCTTACCCTCTCTCCTCTTAAGTCCTATTTTTAGATCCATTCAAGAGTACATTGCAGGGCTGGGCTGGGGCTCAGCGGTAGAGTGCGTGCCTGGCACGGGTGAGGCCCTGGGTTCCATCCCCAGCACCCCATAAAAATAAATAAGTAAAGGTTTTATGTTCATCGACAACTAAAAACAGAAAGAAAGTCGCAGACATGAATCCCTTTTAGCCACCTGTAAAGGACATTCTCTCTCATCACTCAGTGCGATGACCAAAGTCAAGTCGCCAACATGGGTAATACACTGTCACCCAACCTACCGGCCTGATTCAGATGAGCCAATCAAGGCCAAAATAATCCTTCCCCAGCCCAGACCTGGGCCGTGGCCACGTGATGTGTTTAGGTGCCTTCTCTTTAGCTTCCTCTAATCAGGGACATTTCTCCACTCTCTCTCCATCTTTTGACATTGACAATTCTGAAGATTCTGTGACACTGCTTTGTAGCGTATCCTTCAACTCGGGTTTGTCCAACGTTTGCCCATGATTAGATCAAAGCTCTACATTGGGGGGGACAGGGAGTAAGTAGCAGGGATTGAACTTGGGGGCCCTCAGCCACTGAGCCCCATCTCAGCCCTAGTTTGTATTTTCTTTAGAGACAGGGTCTCACTGAGTTGCTTAGCGCCTCACTTTTGCTGAGGCTGGCTGTGAACTCGAGATCCTCCTGCCTCAGCCTCCCGAGCCACTGGGATGACAGGCGTGGGTCTCGGTGCCTGCGAGGTCATGCATTTTTTGGTCACAACAGCAACCCTGGGTTGTCAGCGGGTCCTTCCAGGAAGCAGCGAGGCCTCTTGGACTTCTCGAGCCTCCTGTTTCCCAGCTGGGCATGTGGCCTGGTCTGAGTGGCTCCTGGCTCTTGCTTCAATCACTTGTCACCAAACGGGGTACAAAATGGTGGTTTTTGAGTCTCCCTCCTCTCCGCCTGTGGAGGCTGCTTCTCTCCTGGCATGGACTCTTCCCGCCTCGGGCCTGGCGTCTTAGAAAGCTCTCTCAGAGGGTCCCCTGTGGCCGGGGGAGACCCACCGATCTCTTCTATTCTTCAAATGGCTTCTGCCTTTCCATGTGCGTCTCCCCAGCTTCGCGGTGATCACCCCGGGAGGTATCTAGCTCAAGGGCCCGGGGCCTTGGGGGGCCGCCATTGGGACACAGCCGGGTGCTTCCCCAGAAATCCGAAGCCCAGCGGGAGGAAGGCTGGCCAGGCCCATGCGCCCCCGGAACACGGCTCTCAACTGGCTTTGTCCCTCTGGGGGGCAGCAGGGCCTGGCCTGACGGGTCCTTTCTGTTCCTTTGGGTCCTGAACCTGCCCCAGCTCCGCCTCTGACCCACTCTTCCCCGCAGGGCTGTGAGGAGCGACTGACCCCCTTTAGCATCTCCCCAGGGCCCTGGAGCGCCCTGCGCGTGAAGGAGTATGGGTACACCCGGCTGCACATCCTCAACGGGACCCACGTCCACATCCAGCAGGTGTCTGATGACCAGGTCAGTGAGGGACGAGTCGTTAGAACCTGGAACTCAGGAATGAATAAGTCTCAGAGCTCGGGAGGCTGAGGCAGGAGGATCTCGAGTTCAAAGCCGGCCTCGGCAAAAGTGAGGCCCTAAGCAGCTCAGTGAGCCCCTGTCTCTAAATAAAATGCAAACTAGGGCTGGGACGGGGCTCAGTGGTCGAGGGCCCCTGAGGTCAATCCCAGGGACCAAAAATAAACAAGTAAATAAGATAAAGCACTAGAGCTGGAAATCCTGGGTTCAAATCCTGCCTCTGCCTCTGGCTGCCCTGTCCTGATGCTCCCCTCACCAAGTACAGCCGGGAGCTGCGCTCAGACTCACACGCCTCGGGTCACACAGACGGGGTGTGCTGGGATATACCGGGGTGCCTGGACTCCAGGATTTGTGTTCTTTTAAAAAATTATTTTTGGTCCTGGAGATGGAACCCAGGGTGCCTTACCACTGAGCTACGTCTTCGGCCCTTTTTATTCTTATTTTGAGACTGGATCTTGGTAAGTTGTTTGGGGCCTCACTAAATTGCTGAGGCTGGCCTCCAACTTGTGATCCTCCTGCGTTAGCCTTCACAGTCATTGGGATTACAGGCGTGCACCATGGTGCCTGGAGTTGAGACTGTGTTCTTAATAACAGCCGCCTCCACTTCCCCAGTACTTGTCGCATCTGGGCTCCCCTTTTGCCCCTGTACACATATCTCATTTAATCCCCACAGTGTCTACGACAGAGGTTCCACCACTACCGTCTTTTTCTTTTCCTGGACTGGGGATGAGCCCAGGGCTTCGCACAAGCTCGCAAGCTCTCTCCCACTGAGCCACTTCCCCCGCCCTCAACTCTACTTTTCAAATGAAGAAAATATCAACTCAGAGAGGTGTAGCAATTTTTCCAGGGCCACCCAGCCCATCAGGGGCAGGGACAGGTGCTGAGCACAGGCCGCTGGCCCCCGGGCCAGGCTTTCAGCCCTCAGAGCCTTCCCTGATTCTGTCCTTTGCAGGATGGGAAGATCGTGGATGACGTCTGGGTGGTGAGACCCCTGGTTGGCCGGAGGATGTACCACTAGGGATGGGGGCCACTGTCATCGGGCACTTGCCGCCGTGGACAGTACGACTGGACATTGCTGTGACTGGGTGGGGAGTCAGGCGGGTCCCGACTCCCCTACTCCCTAGAGGCCCTGTGTGTCCTGACGGGGCTGGACAGTGGGAGCCTGGCTGCAGGGGGGACCGGCGTGACAGTGGAGCCGGCCCGGGTCTCGCCTGGCACAGACCCCCTCCTGGGTAGCATCGGGCACCGGCCTTGGGAATAAAAGGCTCCCAGGGGTGGCTCTGGGACAGGGGTCTGTGAGGGTGACCAGGGACAGGAACTCGAGTCCACCCCTCCACCGAACCCTGCCCGGCTCTCTGGAGACGGTCTCTCCCGCTGGACTGTCAACCTGGGCCCGGGCAGAGCCAGCTGCTCCTAGGCAGCTGCACACAGACTCATTACATGAATGAAGGTCGCCACGTGTCCGGCTCTGGCCAGGGGACACTGGGGACAGCAATGAACCAGCCCCAGTCCTGCCCGCTGGCAGCCCACAGGCAGCAGGGGAATCGTCATCCAACCCAGGTGACCAACGAGGAACGGGGGAACACCACGGAGGGACCAGGGCTGCGAGGTCACGGCTCAAGGCTGAGCTGGTGTCCCCTGTGGGCCTGGCATGTCCCGTCCCGGGCTGGGTGAGGCTGTGGACGTGCCTGGGCCATGGCGTCCACAGAGGGCAAAGGCCTGGCACTGAAGCCAGATGGCAACTGGATTCAAGTCTCAGCTGTGGTGAAGTGTCACCCCCTTTCTCCACTGAGAAGTCCTACCTGGGCTGCTCCAGACATCCCCACCACGGCTGACTTTAGGGCTGTCAGCAGAAGAGTCTCTGCAGCAGAGTCCATTGTAGATAAACTTCCCATTTTCCTGTCGCCCTGTTTACTTGGCCACTGGCCGGGAAGATACCATCCCTCCAGGTGCTGGACACCCTGTCACTAGTTCTTCACAAACATGTATCCAGTAGAGTAGTTTGTAGAAATGTGCAGACAAGGCCTCTGGCCTCGGGCTGGGCTTCACAGAGATGTCTACGTTCCTAAGAGGAGAGAAGTTACCGCCTGGGCTCCATGGTAACAGCTGGCAGGGGAGGAAGGAGAGGGGAGGAGAAGCTCCCCCCTTCTCAGGTGCTGTCCTTGAAGGGTTAACTTGCCCAGAACAGTGAGAGAAAAAGCTGCTTTATGTGAACTTCTGCAGACTGGGAACTTCGGAGCCCCTCCCCTTACACGCTGGGTATAAAACTCTGAAACTCCCTGAATTCGGGGTTCAGGGGATTGATTGATGACAGCAAAAGCTGTGCCCTCTGAGCCTGGCTGCAGCCAAATAAAACTGGGTCCTGCTGTCTCCGGTGCCCTGCCTCGTCTGTCCCTACAACAGGAGCACTTCCTGTGTGACTGGGGGCAAGTGACCCACCCTCTCTGAACCTCTGTTTCTTCATTTGTAAATAAGAATGATATTAAATGCGTGTGACAGTCCTGGTATTCCCAAGTCCTCTTTTTCTCGTGCCCCGCATCCAATTAGCTGTAAATTCTGTGGACTTTGCTTTTAAAATGTACCCAGAATCTCTCCTGCCAGCCCTGACCCTGGCCCTGTCTCTATTCACCTCCCGCCCACACTCGGGCTCCTGCCCTCTCCTGTCCCTGCAGTTCACCACCCACAGCCAAAGGGACCTGGTGCGCCTGGGTCGGCCATGTTCCCTCCCGCTCAGAGCTGGTCCTGAGATTTGCTGTACTAAATAATAAGCCACAGTCCTCTGGTGGCCCATGCGCCCGGCCCCCTCCCTGTGCTCACCCCTCCTCACCCAGGGGCCAGGATGCTGTCCCCAGGTATCCACAGGGTCCCCTCCCTTCAGGGCTCTGCTCAGCGGTACCTTCCCCATAAGTTCTCCCTGATCACTGGGTCACACGTCCCCAGCTGGGGTGAGGCTCAGTGTGGAGCACTTGACGAACAGCCCTGGGTCCTGTCCCCAGCACCCCGAAATATGAAGACAAAGCGGCCCCGACATCTCCACCCCGCTCTACCTTGTGGAGCACGCTTAGATCTTGTGACCACCGTCTGGACGCATTTCACTTATTTTTGGTCCCCTCCATCACCCCTAGGCCACGGGACAGTCTGCGGCTGTCCTGGTGCATAGTAGGTGCTCAGTAAACTGCCCGACCGCCTGGAGGAGGACTGAGAACCACGGGTACAGGCCAGCACCTGGCACAGGAAGCGCATGACAAAGAGCAGGAATGACAGTGACTTAGGCGACTCACCCAGACCCTGGGTGCGCAGGGGGCGGGGGGGGGGGCAGGGAGGCCCGCGGGTGGGGCTCCTGGCTCCACGCATCTCCGCACATGCGCAGGAGGCTCCGGGTGGCAAGGGGGAGACCTGGGCTTCCTCAGGGCGGAGCGAGCGGGGTTTGGAAGGCTGCACAGATGGCATGCGACGCCGCAGAGGACGCGGGAGGCTTTGTGACCTGCTTTTCCTGCCTCATGAAATTCACATGGTCACATTGTGCATCCAGGCAATCACTGAGCTGCACCCTCCCCCCCCTCCTCCTCCCCCCCCCTCCTCCTCCTCCTCCTCCTCCTTCTTCTTCTTCTCTCTCTCTCTCTCTCTCTCCTCTCTGTCTCTTTAATTTTGAGCCAAGCTCATTAAGTTTCTTAGGGCCTCCCAGCCTCGAACTTCTGATCCTCCTACCTCAGCCTCCTGAGTTGGTGGGATTACAGCTGTGGGCCACCACCGCCCCCAACTTCAGCTCCTTCATTTTATTTATTTATTTTAAAATATTTATTTTTTTAGTTGTAGTTGGACACAATACCTTTATTTTATTTACTTATTTTTAGGTGGGGCTGAGGATGGAACCCAGGGCCTCCCACGTGCTAGGAGAGCACCCTTCTGCTGAGCCACAACCCCAGCCCCAGCCCCTTCATTTTAAAAAATAAACCTTAGTCTTTCGAAACAGTCTACAGAAAAGTTGCAAAGACAGTAGAACGCCCACAAACCCCACACCCAGCTCTCCCTTTTATTGAAATCTTAGTGTCTCATCTTGTTGTAATGAACCAATGGACAGGACCCGGGTGAATGGCCAGCCCAGGAGGCTGGGCCAAGGGAGGCCGTCTTAGAAGGCCCCTGACTGCAGGATCCCATTCAAGGCTTTCGGAAGGGCAGTCTCACCTGTGCAGCCAGAGTGGACTCATTGTTGCCTAAAGTTGGGGGGGGGCAGAGGGAGGATTAGGTGCCAAGGCACAGGAGGAAGCTCTGGGTGATAGAGATGTTCTCTGTCTGGTGCTGGGGATGGAACCCAGGACCCCACAAGGGGGAGGCAAGCACCGTACTACCGAGCCACACCTCGGGGACTATGTGATCTTTTTACGACGCCTAGATGTGTTTTTGACTTGGAATTTTTCTTTTTAATTCTGCCCATTGCTTAATTTATATTATGTTATTTATTGATTCCTATATTTACTATGTATGGATCAAAAAAAAAAAAAAAAGAGAGAGAGAGAGAGAGAGAGGTGGTTAGAAGCCCAGACCCTCCAAGCCAGGCTGCCTGTGTGGCTTTGGAGAAGTGACTTACCCTCTCTGTGCCTTGTTTGCACATTTGTAGAATGGAGATGACATGCTTAGACATGTTGTGGGGGCAAAGGAGGCTGTGTGCATTAAATGCTCAGCACAGGCAGGGCCTGTGACGTGGAAGGCTCAGGGAGCGTTCACAGTTGTCACTACCCAACATGCTGGGCTCCCCGATGGCATCAAGGGGTGTGTTCATGAGTGTGAGCCTCTTTCAGGGCCTCGGTGTTGAAGTCGGTCTCCCTTCCTGTTCCAGGTGGGGGCTTCGTTCTCCCTCTCCCCTGCCCCAGCCTCAGTTTCCTCATCTGTGAAGTGGCTCTAAAGGTCCCACCCTATAGACAAATGATGAGCAGTAAGTACAGTAAGTACAGTAATGTGGGCAGAACGGTCAGAGAGGGCCTGGCGTAGAGGACAGGAGAAAGTCTGGGAGTAGCAGATATCAGATAACAGGGGATTTAGATATTCCACGATCATCAAAAGCCAATGAGAATAAAAATTCTTACAGTAGTACTTGCAGGCTGGGCTGGGGCTCAGTGGAGAGCGCTTGCCCAGCACGAGGGAGGCCCTGGGTTCGATTCTCAGCACCACATACAAATAAATGGATAAAATAAAGGCCCATCAACATCTAAAAAAATATTTTGAAAATAGTACTTACCCCTGATGAATATTTTCCACATATAGGTTTATGCCTGTCTGTCTTTCTCTCTCTCTCTCTCCATATTTGGAATTGAACCCAGAGGCACTTTACCACTAAACTACATTCTTGGCCTTTCAATTTATTTTATTTCAGGACAGGGTCTTGCTAAGTGCTGAGGCTGGTCTTGAACTGTGGTCCTCCCGCCTCAGCCTCCCAGGTCGCTGGGATCACGGCTGCACCACCACACTCAGCTGCCTTTCTTTCCCTTTAAGATCAATTCCAGAGTTGGGGTTGCTGTGTCAAGTGAAGAGTAGGTGACATCGTTGAGTCTCTTGATGGCTATCACCAAAAGGCTGCCTGAGAGGCTTTTTACATTTTTTTTTAATTTTTAAGAGTGCTTCTTATTTTGTATTCTTACCAGCACTGATTATGATATTTAAAAGATATTTTTTCTCAGCTAAGTACAATAGCTCATGCTTGTAATCTTAGCAACTCAGGAGGCTGAGGCAGGAGGATCGAGAGTTCAAAGCCAGCCTCAGCAACGATGAGGTGCTAAGCAACTCAGTGAGAGCCTGTCTCTAAATAAGATATTAAAAAAAATTAGAGGCCAGCCTCCGTAACTGAGTAAGAAGTCTTGTCTCAAAATACAAAATAAAAGGGGCTGAGATGTAGCCCAGTGGAAAAGTGCCCCAGGGTTCAGTCCCTAGTGTGTGTGTGTCTATTTTTTTCTCCCAAGATACCTAAAAAATCAGTTTAGTAAGCATTTCATTCATTGCTTATTCACCAATTCCATTTTCTCATTTATTGTTTGAATTGTTTTTTTTTTGTATTTTTGTTCATATCTTTTGCCTATTTTTCTGTTGTATAGACAGCTGTTTTATTGACTTGCAAGTGCTTTCTATATATGAAGGACCTAAAGCCTTGCTTGCTGTCCATACACAGTGATTCACCGTTTTCCTTGATACCTAGAAATCTACAGTCTTTATTGTTACAAGTTCAAATGCTCCTCCCCTCTTCTCCGGTCGCCATCCTCTAAGAGTCACCTCCACAGCACTCCTCCAGGGAGGCTCTGTCGGAGGCTCTGATTTTCTTCTTCCAAGGCCTTGAAGTAGGAAGGGGGGGTCCTGGCCCACCCTGAGTAAGCTCTTGGGGCAGGTCTGTCACCGGGATTGTCCCAGGGGTCTGATGTCTACCTGGGTCCTCAGCTAAGGTACAAGGGGCGCTTCCCCTAACACAGTTCTGCAGCCCATTGCCCTGAAACTCGGGCTGGGGCATCAGAGAGACAGACTGCGCCCGTTTCTCCTCCCATCACTGTGGCCTGGGTAGGATTCCATCCTCAGCCCCTGGTCTTGCTCCTTCTAGAGTAGAGATTCTGTGAGGAGTCAAAGGAGCACAACCCAGAGCCTTTCCTGCCGGCGAGGAGCCGCGGAATGCGGAGCGGGATCACACCATCTTGTCATACGTGCTCAGGCCACCAGGGGGAAGCAGAGGGCAGCCGGTGAGCAGCGCTCAGGTCCAGGGTTTGCCCCACGAGGTTGAGGCTGAGCGAGGGAAGAGGTTTCTTTCAGCCTCCGTGGCCTCCTGGACGAGCAGAGGTGGGTGTCAGAGCTCGTTGTTCAAATCAAATGGCTGAGCAGGGCGCGGTGGCGCACGCCTGTAATCCCAGCGACCTGGGAGGCTGAGACAGAAGGACCACAAGTTCAAGACCAGCCTCAGCAACTTAGGAAGGTCCCAGGCAATTTAGGGAAACCCTTTCTCAAAACAAAAAATAAAAAGGAGGGGCGCTGGGTTACACCTGTAATCCCAGCGGCCCGGGAGGCTGAGGAAGAAGGATCTTGAGTTCCAAGCCAGCTTCAGCAAAAGCGAGGCGCTAAGCAACTCAGGCCCAGTCTCTAAATAACATACCAAAAAGGGCTGGGGGTGTGGCTCAGTGGTCAGCGCCCCTGGGTTCAATCCCTTGTGCCAAAAACAAACAAACAAACAAAAAAATCAAATGGCTAGAATTATGACTCTATCAAGAGTCATAATCATAGAAATGCTTGAAACACAGGAAATGTATTAAATCTTCAAAATGGACATGCTAGGATTTGGGAATGTAGCTTGGTGGTAGCGCCCTTGCCTAGCATGCCAAGTCCCTGGGTTCGATTCCCAGCACCGCAAATAAATACATAAGTGTACATTCCCTCTAACCGTTCTATTCATGGTAGTCTATTCAGAGGAAATAATTAGAGCTGTGCACAAATGTTTAGCTCTTTGGATTTTTTAGGAAACAGATTTATAGTAGCAAAATATGTATTAACAGTATAGATGCTGCAACAGAATAGAGTGTTTAAACAAATTAGAGTTCATTGATAGGATGCTTCTTATGCAGCCCTTAAAAATAATCTTCTGAAAAATGTTTAATAACATGGAAAGATACTAGTGATATCTTGTTTTTAAAAGACACAACGTTCTTTAGAAATGTTTGTCTCTGATCCTATTTATTTATTTATTTTAGTTGTTGATGGATTTTGTTCATTTATTTCTATGTGGTGCTGAGAATCGAACCCAGTGCCTCACGCGTGCTAGGCAAGTGCCCTACCACTGAGCCACAACCCCGGCCCTCCTATTTCTTTTTAAAGATAGGAAAATGTAAAGAGAAAATACCTCAGCATCCATCATTCAGTCATGGTTTTCAGACATTAATGAACTGCCTACTGTGTGCTAGACGGTCTGTTGGGGCACAGGAGCTGCATCAAACATTTAAGTGCATCTCTGAAGGGTGGAATCACCAGTCGTTCAAAAACTACATCCCCAGCCCTTTTCATTTTATTTTGAGGCAGGGTGGCCTCAAACTTGGGAACCTCCTGCCTCAGCCTCCCAAATAGCTGGAATCATAGGCTGCACCACCATGCCCAGGCCATTTAACAAATGTTTATTGAGCACTCCCACGTCATGGATGCCAGCGCCCTGGGTACGCGACGGTGAACAAGGACAAAAATCCACTATTTTCTTGGAGCTGACATTCCAGCAGAGGAGACAATTGACAATAGACGCAATCAGCAAGCACTAGTAAAGGTTTTGGTAGCATCTGAGAGACATGTTTGCTGCTTTAGGAGGGGTGGGCAGGAAGGAGCCCAGTGGGAAGGTGACATTTGAGGAAAACCCTGAAGGAGGAGCAGAGGAGCTAACACCGGAGAAGAGCATGCTCCAGACAGAAGGGAAAGCCAGCGCAAAGGAAGACCTGCAGCTGACAGTGCTCCTGATTTTTTTTTTTTTTCCCCAGGAATTGTGAGAAGACTGGAGGCTGGTGAGTGAGGTCATAGATGTCCGAGTTTATTCGTTTTTGAAGTTTAAAAGGGTTTTTAAAATTTTCTATTGTTTTATTCATTACTTTAAAAACTTATTTTAAAAAGGAAGACCAAACAGTGTCAGATGACTGTCCTTCAAAACCTATTCCCTACTTTTCTGGGATCCTGAGCCAGCTAGTCCCCCTTTGAACCTGTTTCTTATCTGTAAAATGAGTAACAGAAATAAAACGGGCTGCGCTGAGTGTCCGGCTAATCCCAGTAAAGCGTTTACCGCATGGCCGTCGCCTCGTGCTTAAGAACTGTTCCTGGCGATTATTAACCCATTGCTGTCTTCCGTCCCCTAATTCCTCCTGGGAGAAGGTGGGAGCGCGTGCGACAGGAAGACAGTCATTTCCCCTTTAAAACAAACTGGGGTGGGCCGGGAGTGGGCTTTTCCGCACCTTTTCCAAATTCTCCAATCCCCGCCTGGCATTTTCTGCCCGAAAGTCTCCGATTGAACCGTCTGCACCAATTAGAAGCTGGAGCGGGCGCAGCCCCGCGCTCAGCTCCGCCCCTACGCAGGCCCGGCCCTCTGCCCGGTCAGCCCCGTTGCTATGGGGACTGGTGGGCGGCGAGGGGGAAAGCCCCGGATGTTCGTTGGGGATTCAACATGGCGGCGGTAGTAGCCGCGGTGGCGGCGGCGCCAGAGAGCTGAAGGCGGCGTAAGGGCGCGGAGTTCCGGGCCGAGCAGCCAGGCCGCCAGCGACGGTGGCGCCGAGCCGGTAGGCTAGGCGGTCTGGGCAGGGATGGGGGGGTAGGCCGGGCGCTGGCGGTGGAAGAGCTTTTAAGTAGGAGGGGGCGGGGCCGCCGGTGTCAAAGTTCACAAGTGGAGGGAAGGGTCGCGTGGAGAGGGTCGGGGGTCAGCGCTGAGGGGAGGGAGGCGTAGAGGAGATCCGAGGTCCCGCTCGGGGGGGCGTGGCGAAGGGCAGGGCAAAGTTTGAAATTTGAAGTGGGGGCGCGGGACGAGTCCCCCAAAAGTGTGTGGGGGGGTCAGAGTTACTAATTTGAGGGGAGGGTGCGCCTACATGGGTCAGAGGTCACAACTCCGGGGACGTTGGGTTGCAGATCTAAAGGCCACAACTAACAGGACAGGTGAATGAGTTTTAGGTTTGGGGGTCAAAGGGGGCGTGGTTAGAGGGTACAAAGGTCAAAATCTGACCGGGAGACTGAGGGTTCGGAGGATCTAAAACTGAAACCCAGGGGACAAACTGCTGGAGCGAAGGGGCAGGGACATCCAGAAGAGAGGTCAAAAGTGCTTCCTGGTGGTGGGAGTCGGGGAACCCCTCCCACAAATTTTGACGATAATAGCAAACACTGGGAAGGCGCTGGTCTCCTGCTAGCTCTCTTCCCCTGCTTCACTGTGTCCCCATCTAGCCCCCCACAGCCCCGTGGGGTCTCAGCCTGTTGTTAAGAACCTAAGTGACTTGCCCAAGGTCAGCTAGTAAGTTGTGCTGCCCAGAGTCCCCCTCTGGATTCTGTCTCAGAGCCCCGTGTTTCTGCCTCTCCAAGAATCAGTGTTGGTTAACGTTTAATGAGGGCTCACCTCGGCCGAGTGCCCGTGCCTGGTTTTGTTCCATGGCTGTCACAATCGGAGCAGTGAGTTCTGGAGATAAACCCACTTTACAGACAGAAAAAGAGAGGCCCAGAAAGCCGCCGAGGCCAGGGGCAGATTCAGAGTCGGGCCAGAATGCTCCCAGAGCTCCTGCCTCTAGCTTCCACACTGACCATTCCCCAGTGGGTCTGGGTCTGGAAGCAGCAGGTTGGGCAAGGCTGGGCCACTCCCTGGGCAGGAACAGAGTGTCTGTTTGGTCTCCTTGGAAGGGTGTGATCTGGGCGGGTTCCCGTGGGCCTGTTGGAATGGGATGTTGGTGGGTGGCCCAAAGTTCAGGGAGACGGATGGGCTCATGGCTGGGAGGGTGTCCCTTGGGGGACCCTGTGAAAGCGGGATGTTGTGTGTTCTTGGCCCCCAGGCCCTCCCTGGGTCCTCAGTGGCTCCCACCTCCTTTCCTGCCGCTGTTCCCCAGCTCCCAAACTCTCCAGCTTCAGGCCAGGCCTCCTCGCAGGCTCTGACCTCCCTGTTCCCTTTGGCTGGAATTTCCCCGCCGCCCTCCGCTCTCAGCCTGCCCCGGGCCACCTCGCCGCCGCCCCCTGCAGCCTCTGCCGGCCGCACCTGTTTACTAGGGTGCGCCTGCAGTTTGCCTCTGTTAGAAGTGGGTGTTCCAAGCGCTGCTGGGCTTTGGGGAATGACCTGGTGGTGGCGGGTGATTGCTGGGCCCTGGGACTGCAGCAGAGGACAGGAGCCACAGAGCCCCCAACCTCAGGGTCTCCTGTGGGAGCAGACTAGAACCCAACGCCCACCTGTGACACATGGTGACGTCTCTGCCAACCGTGATGAGGGCTGGAGCGTGTCCATACCCTGGGCCTGGCCTGAGACCTTTGTCCCTGGGAAAGTCCCTTGAGGAAGCTCCGAAGGTTAGGTAGCTGGGAAGGAGCGCCGGGCGCCGGCTGCAGCAGAGGCCATGTGTGGGGTTGGGGAGACCCCGAGGCTCAGCCGGGGAGCAGGGGGGCGCAGGAGAGGGGCCAGGAGTTTCCTCCCGTGTGACACAGGCACAGTGCTGGGCTGTCGCGTGGAAGTGCTGCGGGGATGCAGAGCGCCTGTCCCTGCCTGGATCTGGGGGCCTGGCATCAGGGGGCACGTCAGCACTAGGCTTGCTGCTGCCACTGCCACCAAGAAGGGCCTCGGAACTGGTGCGAGGTCTCGCTCCACCTGCCCCTGGCTCGCTCTGCGGCCGCCCCTCCCCCATGGGGCCTGGCATGGTTGGGAGCAGGCAGGCCGCCAGCAGCCCTCTGAGGCTCCCAGCTCAAGCCTTGTGGTGCCAGCTTGGCACAGCGAGGGGAAGGCTCGGCCGTCAGAGACCCACACTTTCAGGTTCCTGCCTCGTCACCCAGCAGCCTGGGACCTTGGGCAAGTGGTTTCTTATTAGCTGATTTTTACCTCGTGGTAGATTTTAGGCTGAAAATGTGGGGACGGGTTGTAGGGGTGCTCAGGAAGGTCAGAAGGGAACTCTCCCAGGTCCCAGGGGAGCCAGCCGTGCTAGATGGCGTGGAAGCCACCTCTCACTGCAGCCTGCCTTCCCAGGCCCTGGGGGCAGTGGGAGCTTCCCTGCCCAGCTCAGGCACACGTCCCACTAAGCCTAGAAATGGTGTCCCGTCAACATGTCCCCATGCCCCGTGCTTTTCATGTTCCATCTTAGACTTTGGATCTTGCTCTGGGCAGCATTCATTTTTCCTGCCGTTGGGGTTTTGTGATTGGGTCTCAGGAGTTATCCATTTGCACTCTTGGTGGCCCTCCTGCTGGCTTCCGTGGGAGCTGTAACAGTGTTGCGGTGAACATTCTAGACTGTTTGCTGTATACCTGGCCGAGTCTGGCGGAGTCGCCTTGCAGTGGCAGTGCTGCCTGTGGCTTCACAGCCCAGGCCCAGCGCCTCCTGAGGGGTTTCCGTGCACCTCCCGACAGCTCCCAGCTGACCTCGCGCCACATTCTGCAGCCATGTGACAGCAGGCTGTGGGGCACCCACCCGGTAAGCTCGTTGGGAACGTTGGAAAGCTGGTTCATGGCACTGCCTTAGCTGGGGCCGGACACCAACGAGTCCCACATCAGAGGCGGAGGCAGGCTGGGAGGGCTTTGACCTCTACCCCCAGGGCAGGCAGGACGCTGACCAGCTTTGATTCAGTTCTCCTTGGAGAGCAGCTGCCAGGGCTGGCGTTTGGGTGAGGGGCTGGGCTGACCTGAACCTGCTCCAGGGGCGAGGAGCGGGGAGTAAAGGTGGGAGGGGGTGGCACTGCCTCACTGCACTCTCGCATGTGACCAGCACAGACAGCCTCTGACAGACTTGCTGACTCCAGACAGTGACAGCCCAGAGTCAGGACTGTGAGGGAGGAGCCTCAGGCAGCCCAGGGCCGTACCTGACCCAGCCTGGGACCAGCCTGGGAATTCCGCAATGGCTTTCTAGAGAAAGGGACCAGAAAGGTTGATGAGAAACAGTGATCCGGGCTGGAAAGGAGGCAGAAAGAAAGAAAACAGGCAGTGGGTACGGAAGGTGCAAAGGCCCTGAGGCCAGAGTGCGAAAGCCCATTACATCAGCTGAGCGGGGGATGCGGTGGAGGAGAAAGGGGTGTGGCGGGGTTCGCCTGTGTGAGGGGAAGTCATTTAAGGGCTTTAACATCTGGTTTCCCTTTATAAAGACTGTGCAGGCCGCTCTGGGAGGGAGGGACCCAGGGTGCCAGGGAGATGAGGGGGTGCTGCTGTCCTAGTCCGCGCAGGAGAAGAGGGTGGGTCGGTGAAGGTGACTGTGATGTGGGCTTGTCCCCTGTGCTGGCCGGTCTGAGTTCTGACCTGCATTAATCCGTGATCGTCCTGGCACTCTGTGAGACAGTACGTTACTGTCCCACTTTAGGGATGAGAACACAGAGATCCAGCCAGGGGTGTGACTTGCCTCCGGATATGGCAGGCAAGGCAGAGGCGGGACTGCACCCCAGGCTTAGGGCTCCAGAGTCGCTGCTCACTGTGGCCCCCCCCCCCCCCCCCCCGCCCCTTCCTGTCCCCTTGCTTCTTACCCAGGCTCCTTTTTAGACAGAAGCCCCGGGGACCCTCTGGACGCGGAGTCCCTCCTTCCTCAGGCCCCGTCCCGCTCCCCTCCGTGTGTGCCGCACCCTCCTGCGGCTCGTGGCAGCTGGACTTCCTGGCCAGACGCCGTCGGGGTGTCCCCGCAGCTGTTTCTTCCATCTCCAGAGCAGGAGGTTAAGGTGCTGCCAGCAGGAAGCCGTCCCCTTCCAAGTCGCAGCCAGGGAAACGGGACCCTTCCCGTCCCAGCCACTCATCCGGGGCCAGGACTTATTGTCTGCCAGACACATTGACCACAGGAAGGTCAGAGGGAACTCTCCAGGTCCCAGGGGAGCCAGCTGTGCCAGATGGCACGGAAGCCACCTCTCACTGCAGCCGTCTTCTGGGCCCTGTCCCCATCCCCGGTGGTGGCCTGCCTTCCCGGGCCTTGGGGGCAGCGGGAGCTTCCCTGCTGGGGCGCACAGCTGCCCCCAGGGCGGGTGCTCCCCTCAGGGCTGAGGAGGGGCTGAGGCCACTCGCCTGTGAGGTGCTGGGCCCGGGCTTGGCGCAGACCTGGGCGAGCCCTTGGTGAGCCTTGAGCTTGATGGCTTTCCCGGCCGCTGTTTCCTGCCCACTGTCCTGTGGGCTCCCGGTCCTTAGCAGCTGTGGTCACCTGGCTCCCGTTCTTGGCTCTGCACGGGCACGTGCTTCATGAGCGTCACCGCCAGGGCTCTGCTCAGGGACCCTGAGGACCAGGTGCTCCTGGCCCCCTTTCTTCCTGCTGTGTTTCGTTTGCAGGAGGCAGGTTTTGCCGGTGTGCCTGGGTCACCTAGCCCCTGAAACGCGCTGAAAGTCCTGCACAGCCAGCAGGGTGGCCGCCCCGGGGCCAACGGCCTCCCTCTGGCTTCGGTCCCTTCCCAGAGATAGGGTGCCTGCTGTTTCCCTCCTCTTGCCATGTCTGTTCCTGGGAGCAGCCCCACCACCGCCACCGATTTTACCCAGAGGTCACAGGAGGCCGGGTCTGTCCTGCCCCTGGCATTTTCACTCCGAGGTTCTGGGTCAGAACAGCTGGTGCCGCCAGTGCCCGGCGTCTCGTGTGTGCCCCGCTGACCCCTTTCTGGGCAGGCCAGGCCGGTTTCCCTGCTGTTAACAGGGCCACACCTGCGTGTGATCGTGGCTGTGGACATCTTCTAGAAGTGGGCTTGAGATACGTCCCTTCAGCTCTGCCAGTATGTCCCACCCTGCAGACAGGTGGTGCCAGGTCACACTCCCACCCTGGTGTGTGGCAGCTCCACAGCTTCGCTGCCTTGGACGGTAACACCTTTGACCTTTGCCACTTTGATGGGTGACATCATCTTTCCCATTTTAATAGAGTGGAGTGGAGTGGGGTGTGTAGAAAGCTGTCGGAGTGTCCTTTTCTGAGTTGTCTGAACCTGATCATTTTCCTTTTCCGGAGAAGGGGAAGCGGGCCTAGGCCCCACCCCAGGCAGGTGACAGATCTGACCTCCCCCCAGCCTTCCTGGCCCCACCCTGGAGCTCTCACCTGCCTGGTGCGGAGCGGGAGGGCTGGGCTCGCCACTTCCTGGCTGAGTGTGCGGGCAGTCACTGCCCGTCTCTGCCCTGTGTCCTTGTCTGTAAAATGGGGATATCACGGCGCGTCCCAGTAGGTTGTTTTGAGGATATAAATGCACATTCAGCAGGTGAGATACTAAGTGCCAAGGACCGTGGCTGCTGAGTTCAGTAGTTGCGATAGTACCTGGCCCACGCCATTAACAGGCGTGGTCTAAGTGCCTTCTGCAAACTAACTTAATGGGCCTGTTCCTCCCATCAGCGCCAAGACTCGGTGTCATTATCATCTCCCTTTAATAGGGAAGGGATGCTAAGCATGGTGGGACACGCGTGCAGTCCCAGGTACTTGCGAGGCTGAGGCAGAGGGTCACGAGTTTAAGGCCAGCCCAGGCAGTGGGCGAGACCCCAACTCAAAATAAGCTTTAAAGAGGAAGCCAGGCTGAGTGGCGCACGCCTGCAGGCCCAGCGACTCAGGAGGCGGAGGCAGAGGCACCACAAGTTCGAAGCCAGCCTCAGCAACTTAATGAAGCCTTAAGCAGCTCGGGGAGACCCTGCCTCAAAATAAAAGATAAAAAAGAGCTGGGGGTGTGGGTCAGTGGTTAAGCACCCCTGAGTTCAACCCCTGGTACCAAAAAAAAAGAAAAGGCAGGGCTGGGGTTGTAGTTCAGGGGTAGAGAGCTTGCTAGCATGCTGGGTTTAGGCCCCAGTGCTGGGAAAAATGGGGGAGGAAATGAGGACCTGGGTCACCCGCCCAGGGTCAGCCCTGGGTCACGGAGCAAGCAGGACTGGGACTGGCTCCACAGGCCTGGCTCCTACCCTGGGACCCCTCCTGCTGCTGCTCGTCCCTCCTTCCCACAGCCCCTTCTAGGATGTCCTCATTCCAGGCGGGCTGCGGGGGAGCTTTGAGGGGGCACTGTGGTGGTGGGGACATGGCAAAGTCCTCTCACTGCGAGCCTCGCTCCCTCCCACCCCAGGTGCTGGCCGGAAACTCCTGATAAAGCAGCCTTGTGTGAAGCTTCGAGCTTGTTCCCCAGTCTGGTTTCCCCACTCCCACGGGACAGAAAGTGGCTTGTCATTCTGGACTGAGATGCTAGGGACTCCCCACTAGCCCTCTGACCCCACCAGTGGCCATGGTCGGGCATCGGAGAAAGAAGGACACTGCAGCCACCGGCTCCTCGGGATACTCTCCCTGCAAGTGAGGAGCCCCTGCAGGGCCTTGAGCGAGGGGCCAGTCCCTTTCTGGTGCCCACAGGGGCCTCCCCAGGCCTGGCCTGCCTCCCCAAGTCTCCCACAGTGGCCACCCCCCGTTACTTGACTCTGACAGGCGTCTGCCAGCCCCTGCTCTCCAAGGACCTTTACCAACGTCAAGTGTGTGTGCTGCAGAGGGGCATGATGTGCGTGCCAGTTAGCAGAGTGTCACAGGTGGACAGACCTTCATCCCCTCCTGGTCCCAACCTCCATGGTGACTGCCATTTGTTCCTGATGGCCAGCGGGGCCTTGCTTTTCCAGAGAGCGTGTACACGGGTGTGCGTTCCCCGCCGCGGAGCGCCGCCCCCGCTGGCCGTGTGCCTGTCCCTTCCTTCACCCCTCCTTGCTGCCAGTGAGTGTCTGTTTCTCTCTCTTGGTGGCTTCCCTGTTCCTTGCTGCACATGCATTTCAGGAGCATGACGGGGAGTGCGCTGTTGGCACAGGGAGCCTGGTGTCACCACGATGTGTGTCCCCTGCAAGGTGGGGGTGACAGCGTGGTCACTGCACAGCCCCACACTGGAGACTGTCAGTTTTCAGTTGCCACTAGGACAGGTTTATTCTTCTCTCCTGCCAAAGTAGCACTTGGTTCTCATTGGGTGGGTCCCCCTGCTCCTGCCCGCCTGTGCGGAGGAGTCAAGCGTGGATCCCTGATAAGCCTGCGCTGCGGCCGGGGACCCCGGGGTGAACCCCAACGTCAGCAGCCTGCACAGAGCCCTCCAGCCGGGGTACAGGCCTGGATCGAAGAGTGACACCAGGACAGGGCAGGACTCTGACATCCAAGCCCCCATCTTGTCCCCTTCACCCCCTGCTGGGCCCAAGCCTGGTCTTGTCCCCAGCCCTTCCTCTCCTCATCCTGAATGGCAGCACCTGTCCCTCCCTCAGGCCACCTCACCGCCCGACCCTCCCCAGGGCCTCCTGGCTCTTCCCTGCTACCCTTACAGCCTGTCCTCATAACACCTGGCCACATCACGCCCGGCCCTGACGGGGACCCTCTGTGACTCTCTCTGCCAGGGGAAGAGCCTTCAAGGCCCAGGGCCCTGACCCGGCCTTCCCGCCTGCCACACCCTCCGCGCCCTCCGCCCTGTGCCGTTCCTGGACATTCCAGGTCGGGTCTCGCCCCAGGGTCTCTGTTTCTTCTGTTCCCTCTGCTGACAGCGCTGTCCCTCTGTCCATTCAGTCACCCTCAGAGACCCCTGCTCACAGGGTCTGCGGTGGCACATCCCACACCTGCGTTTTTCTTTGGCTGCCCCCGGCTTGACCTTCGCCTTGGTGCTCATCACTGTGATGCTCGCCACTGTTACTTACGCTAGGTGGTGATGGGGGATCTGTTGGGTTGGGGTGCATCCCTGCCCCTTCGAGAACTTGGCGCACATTATTGGGGGTGGGCGTGTCACTGTGTCCCATATTTTGTTCCCATGGTTGGTGGGCAGTGGTCTCAATAAATGCTGGTAGGCTGGCACAGGCACATGCCTGTAATCCCGATTACTCGGAGGCTGAGGTGGGAGGATCACAATCACGAGGCCAGCCTCAGCAATTTAACGAGACCCTGTCTCAAAAACCAAAAAGGACAGGGGATGCGGCTGTGAGTAGGGTGCCGGGTTCAGTCTCCAGCACCAGAAAATAAATCCATAAACAAATGCTGGGGGGCTCGCCCTGGCTGAGCTGTGATGATTGAGGGTTGTCACAGTGTCTAATGGGATCTGCTGTGGGTGGGAGCGCAGCAGCTTTCCTGAGTAGGAAGTGTCACTCTAAGAATGACCTGGCCTGTCTAGGGGAGGAGGGGTTGTGGGCGCAGGAGGCTGAGGCACAGCCCGTGGGGTCCCGCCCCACAAGATCACAGGGCCCTTTGAAGAGTGGGGAGAAGAATGGGGCTGCCCGGGTTCCCATTCTGAAGCCCTCGGGCTGCGCGCCTCAGGCCTTCCTGCCCAGCGCAGGCCTTTCTCAACTCGTGCCCTTCACATCCTCGCCTGGCGCCTGGCGTGTCCACCTAGATGTGATTGTCTAGTTTTAAACACGTGCTGGCCTGCTGTGACCTCCAAGAGGACACAGTGGTAGATAAACAGACCCGGCTGCCACCCCTGGAGCCCATCTCCTTGCCTCACAGCCGCCCGGGGCAGCCCTGCTCGGAGGCAAAGAAGGCCTGACATGACCTTGAGCTGGGGAGTCCTTTTTCTGGACACAGGATCCTCGTTAGACTGATTAGAGGGCAGGACGAGCCAGCGAGGTTTGCGCAGCCCGTCCTTCCTGGAACCCCGAGGTGGCCACACCCACCTGACCCATTTCACAGACCGAGGCCGGTGGCTGCCGTGGTGGCCAGTCCTTGGCGCGTTGCGGGCTGGCACTGAGCCGAGCGGATCCGCAGCGGCTCCTGGCCTGGGGACCGCGGGTGGAGCCACTCCCAAGCTCTGGCCTTGGCCGAAGCCTGACCAGGCCACTGCCCGCGTCCCACCGGCTGGCCGTCCTTTCTTGATTTCTTATTTCTTCAAGTTGAACCCCGGGTCCGGGAGCGCCTCGCTTGGGTGTTTTGCGGCTTCCCCAGTTGGGGGCTTGTCTCCCTCTGAGGTCGAGTCCTGCCATGAATAACCGGGCTCCCTGTGGGGTCACTCTGTCGCCATCTCCCTGCGGCTCTACATTCCTGCTCCTCACACGTGGCCGTGGCGCTGCTGTGTGTAGGTGTGAGGGCGGCTGGGACCCACGTCCCAGCACCAGGCATTCAAAACAGGCCGCCCACCCCGCCCTGGTGGCGGCTCTCGCTCCTGTGCCCAGCCGTTGGGGGCTCTCCCCTGGTGCAGGCCATCGCGCACCGCGCTGTCCTCCTGTCCCCAAATCTTGGCTGCCGTGAGAGGACCCACCCTTCCACTCGCTCTCCTCCGGAGCGTCCTGGCCGGTCTTGGCTTCATGTTTTCATGTAACTATTAGCGCAGCAGCTTGTCAGTGCACGCCGCCCACCCCCCATGCGTACTGGTCCATGAACTTGGTGTGCCTTGGTCATCTCCCAGCGTCTCTCGCAGAGTGTCACCCTTGCCCACAGGGGCCTTGCCCACTTCCTGGTCTGTCACCGTGGCAGGAGGTCTCTGCCCTCCCCGGCACCAGGCAGGTCTGGCCGCAGGCTTGGCCTTGCGGGGGAGGATCTCTGGCGTGGCGTGGCGGGGCCACCCCTCATTCCCGCCCTCTTCCCGACACCACCTCTGAGCCCTGGCAGAGGGTGGCAGGGCCCCCAGAGGGGAGGCTGTAATTTTCCTGAATGATTTCAAGGCTAATGAAAGGCTTTCCTTGACTAATCAGCTTACAGTTTAATTATCAGGGAGCAGGATGCGGGGAGCAGCTGTGCTGGGGTCTCCCCGCCACATGGCGGGAAGGAGGTGGGGCCCAGCCTTACCCATGGGGGGGCAACAGCTGGGCCCACCCAGCGCCCTCCAGGAGGTAAGCAGGGTGGCTGTCCCTGAGGGTCCGGGGTGCAGGACAGCAGGTGCTGGGGGGAGCCGCCCCTCCCCCTCTGCTGGAGGAGCCGCGGCCCCTGGCCAGGCCCCTCATGGCATCACTTCACTTACTTTCGGCACCTCTGGAGGCCCTGCCCAGCTGGGGGCCAGCTCTGATTACAGTTGTTCTGTCCCTCCTCATCCTGCCCACACTGCTGAGTGCACTGGAGGGGCGGCCAGGCGGGGCGCTGTGGCTGGGAGCCCAGAGGAGCCAGGGCCCTGGGGTGGAGCTGAGGCGAGGGCTGGGAGTGAGGAGCAGGCCCGGACAGTGGTGCCGGGGCTCCCTGGGAAGGCAGTGGCTGGGCCCGGGATGGGGTGGGACCTGGGGATGGCCGTGCCAGGCTGGCTTCATTCCTTGCATTCCTCAGCAGGCCCCAGACTCTGGTGGCCCTGGTGGGGGAGGGTGGGCCAACCCCTGGACACTGCCCTGCGCTGCGCTGCCCCCTCCCCTGGCCGCCCCAGGCCTCACTTTACACCCTCGCCCCCTGGGGAGCAGTGAGTGCTGCGTCCCAGGCTCTGGCTATGGGCGCCTGAGTTACAGGAGTGACAGCAGACCCAGTGACTAAGTGATGACACAGTGGGAAGTAGGGCTGGTGTCCCCATGCTCTGGCAGGGGTGGCCTGCCAAGGCCCAGGTGGGCTTCTAGGCTGCCTCGTCTGCCTTGGCCGCCCTGGGTTCCCGTCCGGGGCTGTCCAGCCATCCGGGCAGCTGTGCCCAGTCCCTGCTTCTCAGCCTCTTGTCCCTCCCCAGCCCCTGCGGCTCTGCTTCCTCCCCCCTGGCAGAAGGGCCCGGCTCTGTGTTTTGCAGTGGGATCCTGCTGAGGCCAGAGGCCCGCCGAGCGTCTGGTGGCAAGGGTGCTGAGGCGCTGGGCGGCCCCCCTGCACTTGGGGTCTGACCCACAGTGGGGCTGGTGCTGGGGCTGAGTTGCAGCCCTCTGGAGGACTGCCTGCCGGCCCCTGGCTGGCCACCCGCACAGGCGGGTGCTGCAGAGCCCACGTGGCATCGCAGAGAACCTTAGTTATTTCATGGAGACCGGGAGTGATGGCCAGTGCTCCTGTGTGTCCCTGCCTGTTGGGGGCCGCCGGCCGCCTCTCCCCCGGTGCAGCTCCAACATAGCCTCCTCTGTGCCTCAGGGAGCCCCTGAGCCTCAGATGTCCCACCTGACTCTTTCCTACTCCCCAGAGTTCCTGCTAGAGGATTGCTCGAGTTGGCTGTGCACAGGCGCCACGCAGAGCTGCTGCCCCGTGTCACAGTGGTCCCTGTGACCGTTACTCCCGTTGCAGTTGTTAGAGAGGCAAGGGTGCAAGATCTCAGGGTGAGCGATCCAGGACTCGCCACTCTGCGATTAGGTCACATCTCCTTTTAAAAAATGTGTGACTGTGCCGTGGAAATGCTCACACAGTCAGGAGAATGGCCTCCTGCCCTCTCCAGGTCCCTGGTACCAGCTTTAGCAGGTACCAGTCGTGACCAGACTTTCCCGGCTGTACCCACAACCCCTACCTCCCGATATTTCAAGACAGTTTCCAAAGATCGTGCACTTTACCCAGGAACGTTTCAGACTTAGTTATAATTTAAAAAAATTTTTTTAGTTGGACACACACCTTCATTTTATTTATTTTGTGTGCTGCTGAGGATCGAGCCCAGGGCCTCGCACGTGCTAGGCGAGCGCTCTGCCGCGGAGCCCCAGCCCCCCAGACTTATTCATAAGCACGAATTCCTTCACGTCCTCACGTTTCCCAGTTGTTTTCAAGTCCTTTTCCTTCTGTTGTGTGTCGGTCCAGAGTCTGCCCTTGGCCTTGGTTGAAAGGCTCTGAAGCCGCCTTCCACCCTGCGTGTCCTGTGGTTTTCCCCAGTCTGCATCCAGCCAGGCCTCGTCCCCAGGGGCATCTCCTGGGCTACCTATAGCTGGGAGCAGGTCCAGAGGCTCGACCTGAGGGGAGCACCTTCCAGGGGTGGCAGAGTGTGAACCTGGGGGGCACTTAATGTCCGCGTGGCTTCCCAGTTAACTTTGAAAATTAAGATTGCCAAGTGGAAAAAAACGAGTGGATTAAAGCGGACCTTTTAAAGCTCTCCTCATGAGGCGGTGCCGGACACAGCAGGTGCAAGGTGGGGGACCCAAAGGACGGAGGCCGGCACCTCCCCAGGGCCGGTGTGTGACGGCTCCAGCTTCAGGTTGACCCCTGGGTCCCCGTAATTGACTCGTGGTGCGCGGCTTTGGGGTCCTATTCTGCTAAAGGCGCAGGCCCTGCTCTGCCCCTGCCTGCCGGGCCACCCCGGGCAGCTTTCCCAGCCTCTCCGCCTCTTCTTCCTCGTCAACAGGGTGGTGACCATGTCCTTTGGAGGACCAGTGCTCCAGAGCTGCTGTTCCTCTTGGGCAGGACCTTGGGCCTCAGCTGCCCACCGCCCTCAGGCTCTGGCTCCTGGCCCGCCCAGCCCCCCCAGTGTCCTCTCCCGACCCCCCAGGGCTCCCTCATTCTTTCTGATCTTTGCTGATGTGCCACCACGTCAGGAGCCTTCCCAGATTTGTCCTCTTGTACAGCACTTTGTCACTCTATCCCTTTTCCCACTTATTTACTAGAACATCAGCCCGGGAGGGCGGGGACTCTATCTTATTCACTGCTGTGGGTGACCCCAGTGCCTAGAGGAGTGGCTGTCCCCACGAGCGCATGATGCAGAGCCCTGACTGCAGGTGAATGGGGTGGTCAGGTCAGACCTGCTCTGCTCTGTCCTGTGCGACCTGGGTCGGCGCCTTCCGTCTGAACCTCACTGTTCTCTCTGCCCGTGTTGCTTGGCGCTGCCGCTGCCCTGGTTCTGTGCGTAATGCTTTGTGGGGGCCTCATTGCTGTCCCCTGTCGCCAGCACAGGGCACAGAGGAGCCGGTCAGGGGCTGTCCCTGCCATGGGATGCTTCACCTGATCTTAAGTAATAATAACTGCTTCCAGCTTCCGTGACCGGCTGTGGTGCCCAGGGCTGACTGGGACTGGGACGCCTTGGGCTGTTTGGTGGCTAGAAAGGCATCCTGGGCTGGGACTGTGATTCCAGAAGGATGGGAGAGTGGCAGGTGTGGAAAGGCCTGGGTGTTCAGGATCGAGGGCTGTCGGCTTCCAGACCCGCCTTCCTTGCTGGAAGCGGACCAAGAACTGCAAGGGTCAAGGGCACTGCTGTGCCTGTGGTAGCACTTGCAGGCTGGGCCGGGGTGGGGGGACCGAGACTGTCCGTAGGCCACAAAGACACAGCGGGCACGCCCCGGGTCCGGCCATGCTGCCTCGTGCCCCTGCGTGGTGGGAGTCTGGCCTGCGCGTGGGAGCTCCACGTGCGGTTTCGTGACTAGTGATGCCCTGTGGCTGCCCCAGATGGAGGGCGTGGGCACCGTGGCCCCGGGACCCGCCTGTCGCTCCACTAGGTCCTTTTCCTTCTTTCTTCTTGTTGTCTGTTGTGAAGGACTTTGGATGTCCCCGGGAGAGCAGAGAGTCACCTTGCTGACGTCCCTCTGGCCCGCCACCCAGTTTAGACGAGCCTGTTGGCATGGCTGAGCCCGCAGCGGCTGCCCGTGTGCCCAGCGCCCTGCGCCCTGCCTGCCTGAGCCACAGGCCTGGCGCTGTAGGTCTGCGGGGAGGTGCGTGCGGCAGGCGTCCGCGGCGTTTTGCTCTCAGGGTTCTGCTGGGCACACGAGGGAAGCCCTGTGCTGTCCGAGCCTCTCCTTGGCGGGTCGGAGGTCCCTTCTCTGAGGCAGCCTTGGTGCCCTCTGTGATCCTGCCACCCCGGCTGCCTCCGCTCACCTGGCACCAGCCGCTTCCCCAGCCTTTGGAAGCAGCCGTGGAAGCTGGGCTTCCTGTTCCCAGTGAGCACGCTGGTGCCCAGGTCACCAAAAGGGACTCGGGTGCAGGCCCTGAGCACCTGTGCATTGTTAAGGGTGCTCTGGTCCCCCTGGCAGGTCTGTGTCATGCACAGGGACCTTCCTGCAGGAGGGCCTTTGCCCCTCCCTCCTCCCCATCCCCCGTTAGCCAGGTGCCTATGGCCCCTCGTGGGGACCCGCTGGGGCAGAGATTAATCACGCTCCGCACCTGGCTGCCTGGGTTTGCCGCACAGCCCTGCCACCTTCAGTTAGTGACTTTGAACATGTGGCACCCCCCACCCTGCCTCTGCTGGCCTCTTTCCCATGTGGAGACTGCTGTGTAAGGGACATCTCATTCACGGAAAGCACTCAAGAGCGGGCGCAGAGATGGCTTTGTGTCGTGGAGGAGGGTTGTCACCGTCACTTGTTCACTCATTTAGCGGATTCACTGTGTGCCTCCTGGGAGTCCAGCCCGTCAGCCACCCCTGTGACAGGCTGGTGGTGACCTGTCAGGCTGAGGACCTGCCCCCATGGGACTTGTAGATACATACCAGGTCCGGTGACAGCAGGGGCAGGGGGAGGGACCCCGTGGCTGTGGGAGGCCAGGCTTCAGGCTGGGAAACTTGGGAAGGGTTCCTGGAGGAGGGGACATCTGGGCTGAGGAGCAGGAGGTAGTGTCTGGAGGTCTGCTTTGAGGAGAGTTCAAGGCAAAAGGGTGGGAAGGGCCTGGCATTTTAAATAAATTATTAGTATTTTTAAGTAAACTTTTTATTTTGAGACCACCGTAGATTCACATGTGGTTTTAAGCAGTGTGAAGGGGGATCTGGTGCCCTCTCCCCTCTTCCCCTCAGTGAGGCCATCTTGCAAAACTGGGGACAAGCCCACACTCAGCGTGGACGTGGACAACGGTCAGGTGCGGAGCCGCCATCGCAGTAGCCCTCCTGACGTCCTCTAAGCCCACCCCGGCCACTCGACCACCTGTTCCCGGGTGTGATCCTGTCGTGTGAGTGGAATCCCACCCCGGGCAGCCTTTGGAATGGGCTTCTGCACGCTCCTGCCCCCAGAGTGTCATGCGGACAGCGCGCACTGGGAGTCCATTGCGTGTGGTCGCCGCCAGGTGCAGCGCCGACGCGTGGCCATGCGTTGAGCCCTCAGTCAGGGAGGTGCGGGTGCTTGTCCCTGCCTTCGCCATCGCACTGAGAGCGGCTGTGGCATCCCCCTGCAGGTTTTCGTGGGGCACGGGTTTCATTCCTCTGGGGTGAACACCCAGCGGGGGATTGCAGGACGGGGTGGTGGTCGCAGGTTTTGAGGCAGTTTCCCGAGGGCGGCACCGCGGGGGCTCCCACCGGGAGTGTGTGAGCGGTTCCGGTTCCTGTGGCCTCGCCAGCACTTGGTGTTGTCACGGCTTTTTTATTCTGACTCTTCTAATAAGTGAAGTGACAGCTCGCCGTGGCTTCAGCGTGCACCTCTGACGGCTGACGACATTGGACATCCTGTCCTGGCGTCTCTGCCATCTGGCTGTCCTCCTTGGTGGGATCGCTCAGGCCTCTTACTTTTCTTTCTTTTTTTTTGTTGTTGTTGTTGTGGTGTGGGGCTGTGAGCCCTGGCCTTGTCCACGCGAGGCCTTGCACACTCAGGCCCCTGAGCTCTCTCCCCTGCGCCTGGATTGTGCGGTTTTGGCTCTTGAGGCCTGAGGACGCTCTGCTGCCCGGGACAGCAGGCCTTGGTCAGTGTGACCTGCAGCCCTTCCTCCCGTCTCGGCCTGTCCTTTATCCTCTTCACGTGGACTTTTGTAGAGCAAGGTTTTTAATTTTGATGAGGTCACTTCATTAATTTTTCCTTTTAAGGATCGTGCTTTTGGTGTCAGCCTAAGAGACCTGCGCCTTGTGCTAGATCCTGAAGATAGTGCCCTAGTTTTTTTTTTTTTTCCAAAATTTTTGTAGGTGTGCATTTTGCTTTTAAGTTAACTACAGTGAGATAACCCTCCACACCTGCCAGGGTGGCTGCCATCACTAAAACAAAAATAACCAGCGCTGAGAGGATGTGGAGAGAGCAGAGCCCCACGCTTTGCTGTGGGCATGTGAAATGATACAGCCTCTTTGGGGATCAGCTGGGCAGTTTCTCAGGATAAACATGGAAGTACCACGTCACCCAGCAGTTCCACTCCCAGGTATACATCCAAAAGAAGTGAAAGCAGGCACACTCGGGTTCATGGCAGCATTACTTACTGCAGCCAAAAGGTATGAGCAACCCAGTGTCCATCAGTACACAAATGGAGAAATGAAATGTGGTGCACACAGTGGAATATTATTCAGCAATGAAAAGGAACAGTGCTATTATGTGGATAGGCCTTGAAAACATGCTTAATGATATAAGCCAGTTACGGAGAGAAAGAGTCTTTGGTTCCACATGTGTGGGGGACTGAGAACGGGCAGGCAGAAAGGAGAAGAGAGCTTCACCAGGGCCAAATGGGCAGGAAGGTGGGGCAAGTTATTTTTGGTGGGATGGAGTTTTTTGTTAGGAGTGATTCAAAGGTGCGGGTGTGGATGTGGTGGTGGCACAACACTGTGAATGTATTTAAAGCCACCCAAAGTGAAGTACGAGTGGGTTAGTAGCTAACCCTCCATAATAACTATGTTCACCACAATTAAAATAGCTTAATTTTTAAGAACCCGGTTCAGCCTCTTGCTGCAGGTGTGTTTCCGGGCTCTCTGTGCTGTTCCCTGCTCTGTGTGTGTCCCTTGCTGTGGCTCTGGGGCGGCCTTAAAGCTGGGTGGAGTGATAACTTCTCCTCCTGTCCTCAGCCCCGCCCTGGGTCGCGCTCCCCTTGGGTCTGGCCTGGAGGCCCTTGGTGCAGGGTGGCACTGTGGCTTGCCCACTCTCAGTCATCCTTGCCTCCTCTTTGTCCTCAGCCCCGGTGTCCCACCCGTCACCAGTGTTGCTGTTTCTCCGTGGGCGGAACTCGGGGCGTCCCCCTGCACCTGCTGCTGTCCTGGCTCCCATCCTCGGTTGCTGGGCCAGCGCTGTCGCCTCACCCCTCGTCCACTCCACTCAGGCCCCTTGGTCTCATTCTGTTTGTGTGAAGCTTGACCCTCACTCCATAGGCCTGGACCGTGCTGGGTCCACCAGCCTGGGCGACATGTGGCGGACGTGCGAGGTGGGTCTCTGCTGAGGACCTGGGGAGGAGGTGCAGCGGCTGGAGCAGGTGACTGAGGGGAGAGGAAATGAGAGTGGAGGTGGGCACGACCCGGGACCCCGCGAGGAGATGGCTTTAGCTCCGAGGCCTGAGTGCCTTTGCAGCAGAGAAGGACAGTCGGACCAGGCTACAGAGGTCTCCCTGACCAGCAGAGAAACAGCGGGGGCTTTGCCGAGGGAGGCCTTGGGGGAGAGGCCTTCAGATGGCTCCGTGAGAGTGAAGGCTGCTGCCCTCAGTAGGAGGCCGGCTGCAGAGATCGGAGGGGCTGGCAGCACCCCATGCCCTGGGGCTCGAGCTGTGAGGGGACAGCCCCCTGGCACAGGGGACCAGCCATTCCCCTCTAGGCGGTGGCCACAGGTAGGGCGCGCCGGCACAGCCTGCCGCGGTCGAGGAGCAGACGGTAGAGCCACCAAGTGGCACCAGGGGCTGGCCCAGCCCTTCCACGAGGGGACACTTGGCCAGGACAGGCACAGGAGACATGCCGTGCGGACAGACTGGGACGCACAGACAGACCGGGACGCACAGACAGACCGGGACGCGCATGCTGCTTTTTCTTTAAAATCGTGATTTCGCAATGTGCACTGCTCCAGGGGCAGCTCCCCGCGCCCTGTGAGGGGCACCCCCCCCCCGCGGCCAGCCCCCTTCCTCCCTGGTCTTGGCTGCGTCTGGGCCTCCTAAGCAGCGCCTCCCCTCGCCTGGTCGTGAACTCTCAGCAGAACCTGGAGGCGCTGTGTTTGCGTCTTGTGTTCAGCCTCCTCTGGCTGCTTACCCACACGTGCTGAGGCCACTCGTCACCCACTGGGTCGCATCCCAGGGAGCCAGCGGTCACCAGCTGGCCTTCCTCTGGGCGGCCCCTGCTGTTTCCAGCCCTGGCTGACTCACTCTGTGCTTCTCTGGGCTGCGTCCTGGGGGCGTGTGCCAGCGGGCGCCTGCCGGGTTCCGTGCGCCTCACAGCCCCGGGAAGCCGCCAGCCCTGCAGGGAGGAAAGTGAGGTGCAGAGTGGGCCCTCGCGTGCTGCGGGCTCTTCAGAGGCGGGAGGCGTGTGTGCAGTGCCGCCCCCAGCGCAGGATCCCTGGCAGGGCTGCCTCCAAGACAGAGCGCACAGGGCCGAGGACACTGGGCACTGCTTAGCCTCGGAGCCTTGGGCTTTGGCACCAGGCGCCGTAGAGACGGAAAGGAAAGGGCAGGTGACTGACGCCGAGGACCCCACATAGGGACCTTGTTTCCTGCTGCAGCCAGGGCTGCCCAGCCCACCCCCTCCGGCCAGAGCCCGAACCAGCTGGTCTGGTTTGGGGAGGTGGCCGCTGAGCTGCTCTCTGGTGACTGCTGCTAGGTGCCCCACCCCCACAGGAGGTGGGGCCTGCGGTTTGGGTCTTCTGGGACCCCCCATACCTGGCCTGCTCTGGCCCAGGCCTGGTCCAGCCCCTGCTTAGAGCCCTTGGCTGGGAGGACAGCGGGTGGACAGGGCTGGGCTGCGGCTGTGGGCCCCTGGCAGGGTGCCGTCCGTCCTCGCAGCACCTGCCCTGTGCATGGAGGGGACGTTGTCCTCAGAGACCTGGCTGCTGTTGGGAGGGGGGCAGAACGGGTGGACAGGACACAGGTGTCTGTCCACACACTCACCTTGTCACCTGCTTGCTTCACCAGGGTCTGGACCCTGTTCTGGCCCGGGCACCCAACAGGAAGGGGACGGATCTGCTGCCTATGAAGCGGACCCCCAGCAGAGGCCTGTCACTCAGCCCCCAAGGGGCTGCTCTCTGCTGACCCCACAGGGCCTCCAGGCCGCGTGTCCAGGGGCGGGTGTGAGTGCAGGAGGGAGAGAGGCCGGCAGGCTACCGGGCTGGGGCCCAGCCTGGAGCCTCAGGGTCGGCTTCCAGAGCAGGTGCCGGAAGCCAGGCCCTGCCCTCAGGAGGCTTTCAGCCCTGGGAGGGACTGATAGGTCACCGCACCAGGGGCCCGTGCCCTGGGCCAGCAGGGAAGGTGGGGCCTGAGGGAGAGAGGCTGGATCCCCTCAGGGTGCTGGAGAGGCGGCTCTGGGCAGGCTGGCCTCCCCCTCAAGCCTGGTTAAGGTGCTCGCCATCTGTACCTGGGCGACACTCGGCTTCCTCCCTTTCCAAAATGGGCCTGCTGCAGCATCTGTCCCGTCCAGAGCAGCGGCTGGGTGACCACGCTCAGCTTAGGACCTGACCCGACCCGGACTGCTGCTCCCGAGGGGGCCTCTTGCACTCCCCAGGGCTCGCTTCCCCTGAGACTGAGACGGAGATGGGCCAGCAGCCACCGACGCCCACTGCACACACTTGTGCTCTTACCGTGGAACCCGATGCCCAGTTACCAACACCGGCAAGTGGACGTCCTGCTACAGACACACACACGCGTGTGCAGCCTCGGTGCTGGGGCACTACACACAACGGAGCCCCCAGACCACCTCGCAGACACGCAGAATGGACGGCAGACACACAGAACCACGGACGCTGGTCACAGGGAGACCTGGCAACGCACCCTGAGCCCCTGGCAGCAGCCAGCACAGGAGCAGGGGCCCTGGAGCTGGTGGCTAGGGCTCAGTGCCTTGCTCACTGTGAAGCACGGGGCAGGGACATGTGCCCTGAGCCTGAAGTCCTGCCTGGAACATGGGGCACCAACAGAGTTCAGAGGCATCAGCAGGAAAACGGAGGGAGGAGCTCCGACACCGTGGACCCCATCAACTCTCAACCAACAGGGGGGCGGGCGAGGTGGCCCGGAGCGGGGCCTGCGCCCTCCACAGACACGCAGGGAGCCACGCACCCCAGAGAAGCAGGAACTCCCACACAAGCAGGGACACGCTGCAGGGACCCGGGGAGCCCAGGGACACACACTATGGAGGGCAGCCACCCCCAGAACACGGGATGCGCCCACAGGCACGCAGTCCACGGACCTCCCACGATGGCCGAGGGTTCCCGAGACAAGAGGCAGCAGGTACTGTGTCCCTCCAAGGGACACGGGTGCGTTCCCAAAGTGCCTCGGTCACGGCAGGAACCCTCCCGCCCAGGAGACCAGACCCAGTAACGTGCAGAGCACCGAGGCCAGGAGCCTGCTGAGACTCGGGTCAAGTCCCCGCTGACGGCACCAGCACCACACAGAAAGGACCATGACCCGCCCTGGCCCAAGAAAGGTGTGGGCAGTGAGATGGCCCGCCAAGCTCCCTCCCCTCCTACTCCCTGAGCCTGGGCCACACCCTCAAAGGGGCGGCCAGTGGAGGTTCCAGCAAGGGGGACGAGGCGAGCGCACGCGCAGAACCAGCGGAGCAAAGTGGCTGGCCCTGCACCTGGCTGCCCTGGTGGTGCTGGTGGCAGTGCTGGTGATGGCCCTGGTGACAGCCCTGTACTGGCAGCCGCTGAGCCTGGATGCGGCTCCCACCCACGGGAGGGAGGCGGAGGGGGAGGGAGGGCGAGCTGGGAGACCAGAGCCGGAAGCCCACGGCAGCGGGCAGTGGGGCGGCTGGTGGGTACCTGCTCCCGCCAAAATGGACGGTAGCTCCACGAGGACAGGACCTACTATCTGGCCACTGCCCAGCACAGGGCTGGCCCAGGGGATTGCGAGTGGCTAAGAGCAAACCACCCAAACTCAGGTACCAACTCACTTCGGCAGGCTCAGCCTCCACTGACCTCTTCCACTGACCTCCTCTTTGACCCTGACGCCAGGCTGGCCCCCAGGGCTGGGAAGCCACAGCCGGGCAAGGCGGAGTGCCTGGGGCCCCTGGGAGGCCAGTAGGTTGGAGGCAGGCTCAGGTCAGGGTGCATCAGGGTGGTAGTTAGGTGCAGGGTGAAGGGCCCTTGGGCAAGGGCTGGGTGGCCTCTCTGATGTGCAAGGGTGTCTGGAAGGAGCCCCACCCTGGATTCCAGCCAGTGTTGTAGGAGCCAGCCAGGGGAGGTGAGGGGACACAGCCAGGGGAGGTGAGGGGACACAGCCAGGGGAGGTGAAGGGGCACAGCCAGGGGAGGTGAAGGGGACACAGCCAGGGGAGGTGAGGGGACACAGCCAGGGGAGGTGAAGGGGCACAGCCAGGGGAGGTGAGGGGGCACAGCCAGGGGAGGTGAGGGGACACAGCCAGGGGAGGTGAAGGGGACACAGCCAGGGGAGGTGAAGGGGCACAGCCAGGGGAGGTGAGGGGACACAGCCAGGGGAGGTGAGGGGACACAGCCAGGGGAGGTGAAGGGGCACAGCCAGGGGAGGTGAGGGGACACAGCCAGGGGAGGTGAGGGGACACAGCCAGGGGAGGTGAAGGGGCACAGCCAGGGGAGGGGAAGGGGACACAGCCAGGGGAGGTGAGGGGACACAGCCAGGGGAGGTGAAGGGGCACAGCCAGGGGAGGTGAGGGGGCACAGCCAGGGGAGGTGAGGGGACACAGCCAGGGGAGGTGAAGGGGACACAGCCAGGGGAGGTGAAGGGGCACAGCCAGGGGAGGTGAGGGGACACAGCCAGGGGAGGTGAGGGGGCACAGCCAGGGGAGGTGAAGGGGCACAGCCAGGGGAGGTGAGGGGGCACAGCCAGGGGAGGTGAGGGGACACAGCCAGGGGAGGTGAAGGGGACACAGCCAGGGGAGGTGAAGGGGCACAGCCAGGGGAGGTGAGGGGACACAGCCAGGGGAGGTGAAGGGGACACAGCCAGGGGAGGTGAAGGGGCACAGCCAGGGGAGGTGAGGGGACACAGCCAGGGGAGGTGAAGGGGACACAGCCAGGGGAGGTGAAGGGGCACAGCCAGGGGAGGTGAGGGGACACAGCCAGGGGAGGTGAAGGGGCACAGCCAGGGGAGGTGAGGGGACACAGCCAGGGGAGGTGAAGGGGACACAGCCAGGGGAGGTGAAGGGGCACAGCCAGGGGAGGTGAGGGGACACAGCCAGGGGAGGTGAGGGGACACAGCCAGGGGAGGTGAGGGGACACAGCCAGGGGAGGTGAAGGGGCACAGCCAGGGGAGGTGAGGGGGCACAGCCAGGGGAGGTGAAGGGGCACAGCCAGGGGAGGTGAGGGGGCACAGCCAGGGGAGGTGAGGGGGCACAGCCAGGGGAGGTGAGGGGACACAGCCAGGGGAGGTGAGGGGACACAGCCAGGGGAGGTGAGGGGGCAGCCGGGAGGGGGCTGTGAACGAGAGAGAGGACGGGGCTGGGACCTGGACGCCTGCTGCTGGCCCATCTCCGTCTCAGTCTCAGGGGAAGCGAGCCCTGGGGAGTGCAAGAGGCCGCCTCGGGAGCAGCAGTCCGGGTCGGGTCAGGTCCTAAGCTGAGCGTGGTCACCCAGCCGCTGCTCTGGACGGGACAGATGCTGCAGCAGGCCCATTTTGGAAAGGGAGGAAGCCGAGTGTTGCCCAGGTACAGATGGCGAGCACCTTAACCAGGCTTGAGGGGGAGGCCAGCCTGCCCAGAGCCGCCTCTCCAGCACCCTGAGGGGATCCAGCCCCTCTCCCTCAGGCCCCACCTTCCCTGCTGGCCCAGGGCACGGGCCCCTGGTGCGGTGACCTATCAGTCCCTCCCAGGGCTGAAAGCCTCCTGAGGGCAGGGCCTGGCTTCCGGCACCTGCTCTGGAAGCCGACCCTGAGGCTCCAGGCTGGGTCCCAGCCCGGTGGCCTGCCTGCCTCTCTCCCTCCTGCACTCACACCCGCCCCTGGACACGCGGCCTGGAGGCCCTGTGGGGTCAGCAGAGAGCAGCCCCTTAGGGGCTGAGTGACAGGCCTCTGCTGGGGGTCCGCTTCATAGGCAGCAGATCCGTCCCCTTCCTGTTGGGTGCCCGGGCCAGAACAGGGTCCAGACCCTGGTGAAGCAAGCAGGTGACAAGGTGAGTGTGTGGACAGATACCTGTGTCCTGTGGGGTAGGGGACGGTGAGTGCTTGGGTTCCCGGGCCAGGGAGGGCCCTATCGGGCCTCGTCTCCCTCCTTCCTGCCCGGCCTCAGGGGAGGGACGAGTGAGTCCTAGTCTGACTCCCCGTCCCCTGGCTCACCACACTCTCAGGTTTGCTGTGGCATCCATCCCCGCCCTGGGCGCCTCTGGGGATGAGGGGCACAGTGTCCGTTCTGTCTGTGCCCCATTGTCGTGGCCTCTTTAGGAGCGGGGGCTGGCAGGTAAAGGAAGCACCGTTTCTATTCAGCCACGCTGTGCCCTGTGCCCTCCTGTGCTGGGCAGGGATGGGGACACCAAGTGACTAAGGTGGCTGAAGCCCTGCCTTTGGAAGAGAATAACCTGCTCTTGGAGGGCGGCCTGTCGTCGTCCTTCTTCACCCTGGAGAACTGAGGCGACCATGTGCCTGCGGGCAGCCGGGCCTGGCCGGGCCTGTGCTCTTTGATGTGTCCACTCATTCATTCGTTCGTGCGGGAGCAGCAGTGGTGGCAGAGCTAGCCTGGAGTGGGGACCCACGTGGCCCAAGCGTTGTTCTACGTGCTGTACTTGTGTCATCTCCATTTCTGTCCAAACATCCCCATGAGGTAGGGACTGTCATTACTCCGAATCTGCAGATGAGAGCACTGAGGCCGAGAGAGGTTGAATGATTTGTCCCAGGGACACACAGCTTGGGATGGTAGAGTTGGTACCTGAGTTTGGGTGGTTTGCTCTTAGCCACTCGCAATCCCCTGGGCCATCCCTGTGCTGGGCAGTGGCCAGATAGTAGGTCCTGTCCTCATGGAGCTACCGTCCATTGGCGGAAGCAGGTATCCATCAAAAGACCACTTGACACACGGACAGTGCTGGCTGGGACGGAAGGCCACTCGGAGATGGCAAGGTATGGGGCAGTTGGAGGGTCAAGGAGGGGGCAACTGGGGGCCCAGGCCAAGTGTACAGTGTATGAAGGCACTGAGGAGAGGGTAGTGCCTTCTGGGCTCTCCCGATGACCAGCTTCCCAAGGTGAGGGCACCCCTGGGCTGTGTCTCTGTGACCTGTCCCCGTGTGGCCGCTGATGGGTTCTTGAGGCCTCTCTGTGGTCCGCCTCCTGCCCTCTTACCTAGAGCCCTGGCCACGAGGCTTGGGTGAGGTTAGTGAGGCTCCCTGCAGGGGGACAGCCTGGAGTTGGTCACAGTGGGCACGGATGGCAGTGTTGGGCACACACACCGGGCTCTTTGCTGAATTCCGAGGCATCAACGTCCGACTCTGAGATGGAGTGGAAGAGCGGCCTTGGGGACTCCTGTCTGCCCTGTCCCTCCTCTGCCTGCTCCTCCTCGGGTTCAGGACTCCTGTTGGCAGTAGCGTCAGTCTTTATCCCCAGATCTTTACTGAGAGCTGCTGGTGCCAGGTGTTGCTCAGGTTGCCAGGAGCCATGCTCTCCTGGGGGGTCTGGGGAAGGGCCCACATGTGACACCCTGTGGCAAGTGCCCTGGGGAAATAGAAAGCAGACCCCAGCTTTGTCGAGGGTTGGGCTGGCTCCTGATGGCCAGCAAGGGGAGTCGCAGCTCTGGGCAGAAGGGACAGTGGGTACGCCACAGGCTTTGGCGTGGCCAAGGGGGGAGGCCCTGGTGGCCAGGTGTGAAGGCGGAGCCCCAGGAGGAGGGGAGCAGGGGGCTTGGTCCCTTTGTTGACGGCCAGCTCCCTGTCCCCAGGCAGTGTTCCCATCTCAGCCCTGGTCATGTGGGGAGTTGTCTCTGCTCATGTCCCATGAACCTCTGGGTCCTTCCTCTGGAGTGGAGTGAGCCCCGATTTCCCCTGCTGTGGTGTCTCCCTGGGGAAGGGGTGGAGCCCTCCTCCCTGGGCTCTGCCCATTGTCCCCTGCGGTGCCTCTGCTGCCCTCCCTGCCTGCAGCCCCAGGCCTCCTCTCCCGCCTCAGTCCCTCTCGCCCCCCCCCAACCCCACACCTCCTGAACCCGCTGAGTTTCCTCTGGGTACTTCCGGACCTTCTGACTTGCCTCCTTCCAGAAGGTGAGCCCCGCAGGGACAGGCACGTTTCTGGCCGTCCTGTCTGTAGCTGAGGGCACCCGCCTGGTCTGGGAGAGTCCACCTCAGTAGTCATGACGGGCCGTCAAGTCGACGGGTGGGGGTGTCGCTTATGCATAGAGAAGGTGGGGACCCTGGGGGAAGGGGAGCTGGGGCAGATGTGGCGGGGAGGGAGGGTGGGGGAGATGTGGCAGAGGGAGTGGCGTGGCCGGGGTGGAGTGGTAAGGAGCCACGGGGGGCTGCAGAGGGAAGCCAGACCCCCCACCCCCCGCTGGTCAGCCCTGGCGGGAGCCGTCCTACCTTCCAGAACCAGTGGTGGACATGATGGCCGGGGGACAGGCTAGGCGGAGGCCTCCATGCGGGCGGGGGCCAGCGAGCACTTCCTCCCTGGCTCTCCCTCCCAGGGTTTCACGTTGGTGACTAGGAAAGGGTGTCTGTGACCCTGGCTGTGTCCCCTGGGCTTGCCATGGGCCCAGTTCCACTTGGGTCAGCCTGGAGGGCAGGGTGGAGGGCGGGCAGGAGGGTTCCTTGCCACACGTGTGCCCACGGGCACACACACGCCAGGTGGCTTCGTCACACGGGGAGCTTGTTCTTCCCCGGGCCGCACAGTGACGGGGCCTGGGCAGTGTGTCACTTTCCTCTCGTGAAAGGTGGCGGGAGGACGAGCAGGTGAGGGGCCACTGGAAACGGCCACCGCCGCTGGGCCGGGCAGGAGCCGTGGGGGCTGAGGAAGGCGAGAGCTTTTCGTTGACATGAGCACTTTCCGTGGTCCAGGGACACATGTTCAGGATCCAACACGACTTCAGGGGCACCTGTGCTTATCCTCTGGTCTCTTCCCGGGGTCCCTGGGTCGCTCTCTGCCCCTGGGTCCCCGGGTCCCTCCTGACTGTCCAGTGCCCTGGTCCTGTCTGTGGTGGCCGGGGTGGTGCAGCAGGAGCAGGTGCCCTGCCCTTCTCTGCTGTTCCCCAAGCGCCTGCGGGGGGGGGGCGGTGGGGGGACAGCATCTAGGTGTCGGCGTTGCAGGGAGCAGGGTGGGACAGTCCTTGTTCTCCAGAGCTGACCTTCGAGGGGAGAGGTGGACACAGAAGACTCACAGTCCCGCCGCACAGACTCACTGTCACCCCACATGGCCAGTGCAGCAGGGGACGATCGGCAGAGGGTGACAGGCAGGACGGGACGTCTGAGTGTAGACCTATGGGGGCAGGTGGGCAAAGGAGAGTCAGGGCGGCCCTGCAGGGGCACTCGCTGCGCAGCCGGGCAGGGTGACCGTGTAGCGAGCAGAGCGAGCGCAGGCAGGGGCGGCAGGAGGGCAATGGGGTGACAGGCAGGTCCTGCAAGGACAGTGGCCCCAGGAAGCAAAGGGCTTGAGGCAGCTCATCCGGAGTGAACTGGACGGCCCAGAGCCAGCCCTGCTCGATGGCTTTACAGAAGGACTTCACCTCTGTGAGCCTCAGTCTCCACATCTACAAAATGGGACCCAGAGTGGCCACTGTTCCCAGGTGCAGGTGGCCTGTGAGCTCCGCCTGGGCACTGAGGTGCGGGTCCCCTCATGGTGACCCCACGGTGCCAGGCGCAGAGCTGGGCCCACAGAGCTGCGGCGGCGGTCCTGTCTCCCTGCTGCTGCACACACCGGGCGGGAGGCCAAAGAGGCAAGAAGCAAAAACGGGAGGGAGGGGCTGGAGCCCTGCTGCGCGCTGCTCCCCACACCCCTCAGGACAGGACAGCCAGGGAGGAGGTGGGGACCCCTGGAGGGACCAGGGACCAGAGGGAAAGCGAGGTCTGGGCATAGAGCAGGCAGGGAGGGGGGCGTGGCCAGGGCTGGCCGGAGGTGATGGTAGGTGAGCCCCGCAGCCGGCCTCTGTCCGCTGCCTGGTTCACATCCTGGCTGCCTCTCCCTGGGCGCCCTGGACAGGGGGTTCCGCTCTCCGGGCCTCAGTTTCTGCATTTGAGGATCAGGGTGTGTCTTAGGCTGGCCACGAGGACAGACTCGGATTAGGCCCGAGAGCAGTGCCCACACAAGCTGACCTCCGCCGGCGGCCACCACCGACTCCCACAGCTGGTGCAGCTGCAGGTTCAGGGTCAGAGGGGCCAGAGGTCTTTCCTGCCTCCCTCGCTGTCCCCTGGGCAAGTAGGCTGTCCCGGCTGCCTTTTTCCTTGTCTCTGGCGTGGGCTTGTACTGTCCCCTTCTTCCTCCTGGGTCAGACGCACGGGCTGAATGAGGGGCGGGGCTGAGGCCTTGGGAGAGGCAGCTGCGGGTAGGGGTGCCCGGGTGCCCGGCGCTGAGCGCTCTCTGTGCGTGGCTTGTCCTGGCTCTGGCCCCGCGGACTCAGGCAGGCCTCAGCGCCTGTTTCCCTGTGTTCTGGTGAACAACAGAGCGTTCAGGGGGACGAACAGGCTGGACGCGAACGTCCTAGGACTCGCTCGTGTGGCGCCTCGTAACCGCTCCAGGGAGCACTGCCGTCATCGCTGCCTACTGACGGGGGAGCCAGGCGCAGGCCCCAGAGCTGCCCGGGACAGTGCTGGAGCTCCCTAGACGGGGCGGGCCAGGTCCCCCTTCACGGGGGCAGTGAGGTCGCCCTGCCACTAACAGCGAGCCAGCTGTGGGCGCTCAGCTGCCGACTCACGTTCCCAGCGGGCTGAGGACCCGTCCCAGCACCCCTGCCCACGAGGCCAGGCGCTGGCCAGGACTGCAGTGCCTGGAGCCGGCTGGGTGGGGCTCCCATGGTCATTATAAACACGGCCAGTTCCTCTGTTTGTCCTGTCCTCAGGGCTGTGCCCAGAGGAAAGGGGTGGCCCAGGCAAATATCCGGAGGTGTGCTCCTCTGCCCCTTCCCCGCAGGGGCACATGAGGCTGTAGCCTGCAAGGTGGCTTGGGGGTGTAGGCAGGGGCTGTGGGGCAGAGGGAGGCAGGCCACCCCGGACAGCCCCGCCCTCCTGGTCCTGGGTTCCTCTTATCTCAGTATCTGTTCCTCCCCCCTGGGTTTAGTGAGGGGTCGTGGCTAACCCTGTGCCCTTAGCCGGCAGAGGCCATGGGAGCCGCCTTCGTGCCCGACAGTGGGAGAAGCAGCTGATAAACAGCACGGAAAGTTCAAGACGAAGAACAGCTGCACACGGAAGGCGGGGAGGGGGTGGGGACTTTCAAGGTTGTAGGGACAACCCTGGGAGCCAGGACTAGAGACCTAGTGTTGAGCCAGGGAGCAGAGAGCGGCCAGGGCCACCAGGCGGACCAGGGGTGCATGGCTGGAGGACAGATGGACAGTGTTCAGGGCTGGGGAGAGACTGCGCAGGGGCTTGCTGACCCTCCTGGGGTCAGAGAGGGGGCTGGGGTGGAAGTGGAGGGTGCCCTGCCCGCCCAGGTCTGCCTACCACACACCCGGGCCCTGGAACCCAGGGCCAGCAGAGAAACAGGGCCAGTGGGGGAACCCTGGCCAAGCCTGGCTCTGGCCACCCTCTGGCCTTTATGGACCAGTTGAGACAGGTTGGCTGCCTGTCCCCACCCGCTTCCCACTGGGCTCCTGCTGCCAGACCGGTTCCCCTGGTTGGCTCCCCAGGACGGCCTTCTCTGGCCAGGGCTGGCCGCCTCCCCCTCGGAGCTGCACTCAGGAGAGGAGCCCAGGAGCCAGAGAGCCAGGCCTGGGGTGGGGGCGTGTGGCCGCAGACCCTCTGCAAGTACCCTCTCCCTAGGCCATGAGACGGTGCCACCCTGCGCCCAGCACTGTCGGGCACGGGCAGCCAGCTGGGAACAAGACGGAAGTCCTCCTGGAGTGTCGCTCCTTGCCCTGCTCCTCCACTCCCATGGCCCTCTCCGTCCAGAAGCCCCCCTCAGCCCGCACTGTCCCTTCCTGGCTGCTCCAGCTCCCTGGATCCCAGCTCAGACCACTCCGAGTTGTCTTTTTTGGGGGGCCAGATTTTTTTGCCCCATAGAGACAACCCCATGAGGTCAGGGACTGTCCAGGTCACCACTGTGTTCCTGCTACCAGCCAGCAAAGAGCTGGGCACAGAGGAGGCCCGTTGTCGAGTTCCTGAATGAGTGGACGGATGGATGGACAGACGGACGTTTTCTCCCTGTTTTACAGATGAGTCATCCGAAGCCCCGAGAAGGCACATCACCTGCCCTTGGGCACTTCTAGCCCAGCCACCCTCAAACCAGGTCTGTGTAACTCCAGGGCCCATGTATTAGGGCATTGGGGCGGGGCCCCACGGCAAGTGGCGGTGCCTGGAGCCCTCCTCCCACAGGCACCTGCACGGCCTTCCAATACTTGATGTCACTTGTGCCCAGCCGTGAGCTGGGCACGTTGTTCACTCATTCATTCCTCACAGCGCCCTGTGGGATTGGCCAGCACTTGGAGGGGTTCAGTCACTCAGGGTCCCAGGTAGCAAATGGCAGAGAGATTTGTGCTCCAGACACCTGGCTTCTCTGCCATCCTTTTGAGGGCTCCTGTAGGGTGCCACCATCACCCTCCCCTTGGGGGCCCCAGAACAAGTTCCAGACCCTAAAGACAGGTTCGTGTCATAGTGAGGGTACCCGGCACCCTGCCTGTCCGTGGCTGTGGGTGGAGTCGTAGCTGAAGGTGGGCAGCAGCTGGAGCCCAGGGTCAGGGCCGGGCCAGCAGGGTCGGGACGATGGCTGAGCGCTCAGAACGCGCTAGGCCCGGATGGGACCCGGAGGAGACTGGGCAGCCAGGCCTGCCCGGGCCCCGGTGTCTGTTGGAGGGGGTGATGGAAACATCGAGCAGGGAACACGAGAAGTAGCACAGACTTTTCACAAGTTAAACCATCGCTGAAGGTGACACGGTATAGGGCCGGTGGGACGGGGTGGTTTTACTTGGGATGGGGAAGGATTCGCTGAGCACTCAGTGCTGAGGAGGAGGGGCGTGGGGTGCCGGGCAGGGCGCCCAGGCAGAGGACAGCCGCCCAAAGACACTGAGGGGTGATGGAGGGCGCCCCGAGGTGAGAATGGAGAGTACCACGGAGGGCTGGGGGGTTCTTCCCGTTGACCCCGAGCGGGGAGAGCTGCTGGGGGCTGCGAGCGACAGGGCCGTGCCTGACCTCCGAGTGCCGGACGGACCCGGGCCCTGGGGCCTGGAGGAGACTGCTGAGGAGGGGCCGAAAGGGACCCGGGCAGAGGAGAGGGAGCATAGGGCAGGTGTGGGCAAGCCCCACTGACCCCTGGCCCGCCACTACCAGCATGTCCTCCCGCAGGTGCCCTGGTAGAGGAGCCCGAAGCCCCGGCGCCATGTTTGGGAAGAGGAAGAAGCGGGTGGAGATCTCGGCGCCATCCAACTTCGAGCACCGCGTCCACACGGGCTTCGACCAGCAGGAGCAGAAGTTCACGGGGCTGCCCCGCCAGTGGCAGAGTCTGATCGAGGAGTCGGCCCGCCGGCCCAAGCCCCTCATCGACCCCGCCTGCATCACCTCCATCCAGCCCGGGGCCCCTAAGGTACACCGCCACCTGCCACCGCCTCCCCGACCCCCACATCCCGGCCCAGTACTGGCCTCCCCACCCCCACCCACTTCCCTGCTTCCCCACCCCAAGCCCTTACTGGTCCACTGGCCTCCAGGCTCTGTAATCCTGTCCCCAGTGCCAGTCACCCAATTGCCAGCCTGCCCAGAGCCCCTTGGCAGTGGGGGGACAGGCCTGCTCCCAGGCAGTGACCAGCACCAAGTGGTCTGGGCTGGGGTAGGGCGCACAGAGGAGGCCCGGACCCAGGCCAGGCCTGAGGGTGAGCGGCTCAGAAGGGCGAGCTGCGGGCTGTGGAGGAGGCGGGCGGGTGCCCGGGAGGCCTGGGGGGCTTTCACGTTTCCTGGGCTTTTCTGCCATCTTGAGCACAGCGACCAGGCTGGGGTTGGAGCCAGGACGTGGCTTCAGCCTGTACTCTGCCCCCTGACCCCACCCCCATGTGGAGTTTAGGAATTATGGTCCTGGTGGCCCCGGGGGTGGCCAGGCTGGCCTTGGGGTGCAGAGTGCCTGGTGAGGCCACTCTTCATCCAAGGGTGATGGGACCCACAAGGGCTGCAGGCCAGGGCACTATAGCCAGGTTGTCCCCAGTGGGTGGAGATGGGCACGCCCGTTTCTCGGCAGACTGGCGCCCTGGCAGGCCTGTGGCTGACTCATCCTCCCCCAGTGCCCTGGCGGGGAGGAGGCCGAGGTCATCGGGTTGACGGTGGACGAAGTGCTGGGTCTCAGTCTGGGGCCGCTGGGGCGCTCGTGGCTCTGCAGGGTGCTGACTGCTGTGGCCTCTTTGCCCCTGCTTAGAAAGCAGGGTTCACGTCCAGAGCTGTGTTTGGGCTTCTCCTGCTACACACCAGCCACAGCCACAGCCCAGTGGCGGCCACCTCTGTAGGTGAGCACTGGTCTTCTGTGCCCACACTGCCCCTGTGGCACTCCAGGCCCTCCCTGTGGCCACTGTGTGCTGGCGGGGCCCATACTAGCTGGCTCTGCTAGCCAGGAGCCCTGCCCTGCAGCTGGCCCACCGCGAGGAAGGGGCTCCTGTCTTAATTCACACAGAGGTGACCCTCAGTCCAGCACTGTTCTCAGGCCCCACGGGCTTTGTGTTGGCTGCCCTGGGCCAGGAGTCCCCACGCCCCCAGGGGCCTCTTGGCCTCCTTCCAACCCCGCTGCCCAGCCACACCCTGCATCTCAGGGGAGGCCGGGCTTCCGGGCTGGAGCTCAGACTCGGGAGGCAGGGGCAGCAGCAGGCCACCAGGGGCTGTTTTTTGCACATTAGAGGAAGTCCCGGGCCCCTGTCCCTGCTGCCAAAGAGCCACAGCAGTGGTAGAGCCCGCCCCCAGCAGGTCCCACGGTTGGCTCCTGTGGCCTCTTCCCGCCCACACCCTTCCCACTGGGCTGCTGCGTCTGCTGAGCACCTCTGTGTGCCGCGCAGCTCTGGGGCCCAGATGTCGCGGGACTGGAAACTGATGGGAGAAAACGGTCACTGCCCTAGGAACATGGCACGTGGCAGAGCCCTGCAGTGGACAGGTGTGCTCCTACTGCACTGGGGTCAGTCCCTGGAGAAAAAGAACACAGGGAGAGGCGGGAGGTGGGAGCTGGTGTTCTAGACTTCGAGGGGCTGGGGTCAGCCGAACCTGAGAAACCCAGTTTGAACAAAGACCTGAAGGGTGGGAGGGAAGAGGCCATGGCTCCCTGGGAGATGTAGGGTCCAGGTGGAGGGACAGCCAGTGCAGAGCTCTGAGACTCGCACCTTGTACGGGGCTTGAACCCTGAGGCGCTTAACCACTGAGCCGCCTCACCAGTCCATTTTATTTTTTATTTTGAGAAAGGGTCTCCCTAAGTTGCTCAGGCCTCACAGAGTTACTTAAGGCCGGCCTTGAACTTGGGATCCTCCTGCCTCAGCCTCCCAGGCTGCGGGGATAACAGGCGTGGCCATCATGCCCAGTGTGTCTGCAGCTTAGCTGGTGTGGGAGAGCCCTGAAGGCCACAGCTCTGCCTGAGGGGAGGCAGGTGGTGGCCACGGAGTGCGCGGGTGGCTGCGGGCTGCGTTTGCATTGGCCATGCGGCACCCAGGGCCCCCTTCCCTGCAGTTTGGGCCCAGGCGTGTCCACTGTCCCTGCACCCCACCTCTGGCCTCCAGGGGAGCAGAGAGCTGGTTTGGGAGTGATGACCCTGGCAGCTGTAAAGGAGGACGTGCCCAGCTGGGCCCCAGGCACAGCGTCCTGTCACTCACGGCTCTTCAGAGCTGACGATGGGGCAGGTGGCTCCCTCCTCCCACCAGAGCAGGTCTCTTCCCATCCAGGGAGCCAGATGAGGGGTTGCCACCTAGGGGTGGCTCCTGTCGTGGCTCTGGGGTGACAGCCGGGCCCTGGCGAGTGCTCCTTCAGCTCCCTCCTGCCCTGAAGTGTGGTGGGGGAGGGCCCAGCCCCCTCCCCCGCCCTCCCATCCCCCTCCGTCACCCCCTGGCATTTCTTCATCGCGTCTCTGTCTTGTCTCTGTGTTGTGTCGTCCTGTCTGTCGGATGCACTTCCTGTGTCCCTTCCTCCTTGCCTGGCCCCCACCCTGCCATTGCCCGGGACCCCAGACCATCGTGCGGGGCAGCAAAAGTGCCAAGGATGGGGCCCTCACGCTGCTGCTGGACGAATTTGAGAACATGTCGGTGACACGCTCCAACTCCCTGCGGAGAGACAGCCCGCCACCCCCCGCCCGTGCCCGCCAGGAAAACGGGATGCCCGAGGAGCAGGCCACCCCAGCCAGAGGGGGCCCAGAGAAGTCTGGTGGCCGAGGCCGGGTCACTGGCCGCAGCGAGGCGGGTGGCGGCAGTGGTGACAGGCGGCGGGTGGGGCCCGAGAAGAGGCCCAAGTCCTCCAGGGAGGGCCCAGGAGGGCCCCAGGAGTCCTCCCGGGACAAACGCCCCCTCTCTGGGCCTGACGTCGGCATCCCCCAGCCTGCCAATCTGGCCAGTGGGGTGAAGCTGGCGGCCGGCAGGCCCTTTAACACGTACCCACGGGCCGATACGGACCACCCGCCCCGGGGAGCGCAGGTAACCCGTCCCTCACTGTCCCCTGCCCCTTGCTTCACCCTCCCCGCCTGCCAGCCCCAGTCCAGGCCCAGCCCCTGTGCATCACTCATCCTGACCACCATGTGTCTGTCCCTCAGTTCGGAACAGAGCCGCGCTGGCCCCTCAGCCCCCTCTCTCTTCTGTTTCAGGGAGAGCCTCACAGCAAGGCCCCGAACGGGCCCTCGGCAGGGGGCTTGGCTGCCCCCCAGTCCTCCTCTTCCCGGCCTCCCACCCGAGCCCACGGCACCCCCAGCCCCGGCGTGCTGGGCCCCCACGCTTCCGAGCCCCAGCTGGCCCCTCCGGCCCGCGCCCTCGCCACCCCCGCCGGGCCCCCTGCTGCCGGGCCCCCTGGACCCCGCTCACCCCAGCGGGAGCCACAGCGAGTGTCCCATGAGCAGTTCCGGGCTGCACTTCAGCTGGTAGTGGACCCCGGGGACCCCCGCTCCTACCTGGACAACTTCATCAAGATCGGGGAGGGCTCCACGGGCATCGTGTGCATTGCCACCGTGCGCAGCTCCGGCAAGCTGGTGGCCGTCAAGAAGATGGACCTGCGTAAGCAGCAGAGGCGTGAGCTCCTGTTCAACGAGGTGGGTGGCGGGGCTGCAGCCAGGCCTCGGGACAGGGCAGGGCCGGGCAGGGAGGGTGCCTCTGGGTGGAGTGCCCAGGGGGCCGCGGCCTCGGCTCTCCCCTCCTGCTCTGTGCGCCAGCCACCTCCCCACTGGAGGGTTCTGTCTCCGCCCTAACAGCGCCCACCCCTACGTCCCAGTGCACCTCCTAGCCTCAGGGGAGGTCCTGGGGCCCCCTGAGGCCCTCCCTCAGTGTCCTCTGAGCCTTGCCACCCATCAGGGTCCAGCTGACCGACAGATCATCCCCTCAGGCCTGTTCCTCCTCTGGTTCCCTGTCTCCAGGAGACCCCACCACCCCGTCTCTGTGTCTAGGACAGCGCCCTGGACTCTCTTTGTCCCCCACCCACGTCTCTATGCAGCCTCCCCTCTTGGACATCCCCTAAACAGTCCCCATACAAGAGCCCAGGCGGGCCAGATGCACTGGTGCATGGCTGTCATCTAGCAGGTCAGGAGGCTGAGGCAGGAGGATCCCAAGTTCAAAGCCAGCCTCAGAATTTATTGAGGCTCTAAGCAACTCAGTGAGACCCTGTCTCAAAATCGTAAAAGATTGTTTTTAAAATCAGGCTGGGGTGTGGCTCAGTGGTTAGCACCTCTGGGTTCAATCCCTGCACCCCCCCCTCCACCAAAGAGCCAGGGGTGTTTGCCATGTAGGCCAGCCACGTCCCACTCCGCTGCACAGACCCTCACAGCGCCCGCCCCCGTGCTCTTAGGTGGAGCCCTGGCCCTTCACTGTCCCTTGAGGTCCTTTTTGATCCAGCCCCAGTGAGGCGCCTGGTCTGTCCAGCTTCCTGCTCTGGCTCTCGTGGCCTCTTCCACAGGCAGCTCCCGGCTCTGTTCCCCAGGGAGTCTGGGTAGGAGAAGTGTCCCCCTCTGACGCAGGATTCCTCAGAGGAGCTCAGGTTGGAGGTCCTGGGGACAGCCCCTGTCCTCCTGTCTCTGCGTTTCCTGACCCTCCCTGGAACCCACCCTGTGCTCCCTGAACCCCACCTGCCCGTCCCCTGTGGGCAGGGTCCCCGCAGGCCCGGCTTCCCCTTGCGGGGCTCGCCTGTTCCTCTCCAGCGCCAGCCTGGTGGTCAGGGCCCGCCACCGCTCGCCCAGGCGGGAGTGGAGGTCGGGGTCAGAAGGCCGGGTGGTGCATGGGATGAAGGGTCGGCCCCCTAATGGAGGTGTCGGGCCTCCAGCTGGCTTTAAGGCCTGCTCAGGTTGGGCAGCGGGGAAGGCCACAGTGACCCGTGAGCAGAAGTGGGGGGTGGAACCTCCCCGAGGGGGGCGCTGCGCCCTGCCTCACGGACACCCCCCCAGGTGGTGATCATGCGGGACTACCAGCACGAGAACGTGGTGGAGATGTACAACAGCTACCTGGTGGGCGATGAGCTCTGGGTGGTCATGGAGTTCCTGGAGGGCGGCGCCCTCACCGACATCGTCACCCACACCAGGTACGCGGGGGCTGCACCCTGGCTGACCACCAGCCTGCTGGCTCCCAAGCTCCCCTTCACACCCCCCTCCCGTGACAGGGCCACGTCCCCCCAGATAGGATGGGTAAGGCCACATCTCAGCCAGCAGTGCCATGAGCTCCAGCCTGGGTCCCTGTCCTCTTAGATTCTTCCCTGTCCCCACTCAAGGCAGGTCTGTGTCCCCTATTGACTGGGATTGTGTCTTCTCAGATCCCGCCACCCATACCCCAAGTCAGGGCCGTGTCCGTCTCAGACCCCCGAAGCAGGGCCCTGTCTGCTCCTCGCCCACTGCCCCCTCGCTCCTCACCCCTCACCCCCTTGCCTCTCACCCACTGCCCCCTCGACCACTGCCCCTTGCCCACTGCCCCCTCGTCCCTCGCCCACTGCCCCCTTGCTCCTCACCCCCTTGTCCCTCACCCACTGCCCCCTCGCTCCTCGCCCATTCACCCAGTGCCCCTCGCCCACTGCCCCTTGCCCCCGCAGGATGAACGAGGAGCAGATCGCTGCTGTGTGCCTGGCCGTGCTGCAGGCCCTGTCTGTGCTCCACGCCCAGGGCGTCATCCACCGGGACATCAAGAGTGACTCGATTCTGCTGACCCACGATGGCAGGGTGAGGAGGCGGGTGGCCATTTGCTGGTGCTCCCCCACCTCTCCCCAGGTCCCCTCTGCCATTGGGGACACGTGCTGACCCTCCGTTCAGGGCTGTGAGGAGCAGTAAGCTGATCTGTTTCCCGTGGAATAGTCCAGACCTGGGCCCAGGGCAGGCGCCTAGACTGGCCGGGCCTCGGCCAGGTGCTTCTGCCTCCGCTGAGAAGCTCCAGTCCAGCCCCGGCAGCCCGTGGGCGCCCAGCCGCCGCCCTGCCGTAGACTGAGGTTCTGAATCCAGGGCAGTACCCAGAACTTGTATATAACCCAAGGGGGACGTCAGTGTCCTCGGGTAAGGGAGCTCGAGGTCCCTCATGTTCCTGCGAAGGCAGAGGGTGCGCGGTTTTCACGGAGCCCGAGGCAGAGAACCCCAGGCTCTAGACAGGTGTGTTTGGGAACGTCTGTGAGCCTCCTGAAATCGCAGGCTCCCCCCGAGAGCGTGCTTTCTGGAAAGATCTAGATACCCTCAGTAGTCGGGAGGGGCCCAAGGTTCCAGACCCTTGGTTCTGGGGTCTTGGCTGTTGCCAAGGCAAGCTGTGTCTGTCTGTCTTTCTGTCTCCCCCACCCCTATGGGCGTGCACGCGCACACACACACATACACACTGGGGCACAGTGTGTTGCTTGTCCCCATCCCCACCTGGCCTTTGGTATGTGCAGGACTCAGGCCACTTCCCTTAAGAGCCCCAGGGCACCTGGTGTCCCCTACAGAGTTTGTTCCAAGATAAGAGACCCCGAGGGCTCCGCAGGGGTTGGCTGCAGACCCCGGCTCTCACCTCTGGGCTGTGCCATGGCATCAAGGTGTCCAGGGCAAGGAGAGAGCCTGGTGGGCCCCTCTGCTGCCCCCAAGGCCACGCCCTGACCTGGCTGTCTGTCCCCAGGTGAAGCTGTCAGACTTTGGGTTCTGCGCCCAAGTGAGCAAGGAGGTGCCCCGGAGGAAGTCGCTGGTGGGCACACCCTACTGGATGGCCCCGGAGCTCATCTCCCGCCTTCCCTACGGGCCAGAGGTGAGCGCAGTGGCCCAGCTGTCCTGGTGACGTTTGCAACATGGCCCTGGTGCTGGGCTGAGGAGGCCAGTCTGGGCAGCGGTCGCAGGGACGGTGCAGTGGAAGAGGGCGGATGCGTGTTCTCGTCGTTGGTGGAGCTCTGGTTCTGGGCCAGGCCCGGGGCCTGGCAGTGGGAACAGAATGCTGGCAGAAGTGGTCACTGTGGGAAAGGGCCACGGCTGTGGGAGTTCACAGTGGGGAAGCCCGATCTGGCTTCAGGGAGCCCAAGTGCCCTCATGGCCACTCTCAGTGTGCTGAGGGGCCCCTCCTCTTGGAGAGGGCAGACACTCTCCAGCCATGCCGCTGCCAGCCCTAGCCTGTGTCCCCCCCCTTGCCCTGGCCTGTGTCCCTCCCGCTGGTAACTGCTTGGCGCAGGACTCCTCCCTGGTCAATCCACAGGACTTGACCCAGTGCCTGGCCAGGAGAAAGGCACCCTGGGAAGCACATGGGAGACTCAGGCTGGAGTGGGGTCACCCTGGCAGGGGAAGCTGGTGTGACTCTGAGGGGACATCTCAGAACTGTCTGAGACTGACGGAAACCCTCACAATCAGATTTAGAAAAATGTGAAGGTCGTGGATCCCAGAACCGTCCCAGGGTTCCGACAGCCACCACGTGTTTGTTCCCTCCCCAGCCCTGAGTTCCTCGGGTGGCCCGTGCCCGGCAGGCGCCCCCCCCCCCCCCCATGGAGCAGAGGCGGCCTCTGGGGGAGAGGCTCTCCCCTGGGAGAGCCTCGCTGTTTCCTGGGTGTTTCTGCTGAAGCCCCAGGACTAACTCTGATTGGCTCAGCTTGGTCACGTGCCCTGTGTCCCCACAGCTGACCCAGCAGCCTAGGTCATGGCCACATTGGGCCACAGTAGACCTGGTGCACTGAGAGGAAGGGCTCAGCGGAGGAGGCGCGAGTGCCCTTAGAGAGCAGGCGGGCAGGGCCGGGCGGGCAGACCCTCAGGAGGAAGCCATCCTGGGTCCAGGAGTCCAGGAGCAACGTGGCGAGGGCAGACCAGATCCCGGGCGTCCCACGGACTGGCCGCTCCTTTTCAGTCAGCTTGCTGTCCCTCCCCGCAGGTGGACATCTGGTCACTGGGGGTCATGGTGATTGAGATGGTGGACGGGGAGCCCCCCTACTTCAACGAGCCACCCCTCAAAGCCATGAAGATGATTCGGGACAACCTGCCACCGCGACTAAAGAACCTGCACAAGGTTAGGCCCTGGCAGTGTGAGGGGCGGGTGGGATTGCGCCCCGGGACATGGGCGCCCAGGGTCCCGCACCTCATCATCCACAGAGGTGCCGCCCAGCCGAACACGCCACACGGCAGGGCCGGGACCTGCCCACTCGCCCAGACAGGTCAGACCCACTCCAGGGCCCGGCTGTGGCCACGTCCTCCCAGATCGCAGCCGTGGGGAGGAAGTGAGCCCCAGAGGCCGTGGGTCGTCACTGCCCCAGGTCAGGCTCTAACCAGGGCTTCTGGGCCCTCCCTGGTCAGCAGGTGCCATCCGCACATTAGAGGAGGCAAGGGAGACCTGAGGAGGTGGCAGCGGAGCTGGCCCCGGGCCCGGTGCGGGGCTCTCTCGACCCTCCCCTGCCTCCCCCACAGGTGTCGCCGTCCCTGAAGGGCTTCCTGGACCGCCTGCTGGTGCGCGACCCGGCCCAGAGGGCCACGGCAGCCGAGCTGCTGAAGCACCCGTTCCTGACCAAGGCCGGGCCGCCCGCCAGCATCGTGCCCCTCATGCGCCAGAACCGCACCAGATGAGGCCAGCGCCCTGGCCCTGAACCAAAGAGCCCCTTGGGTCACTCTGCCCTGCCGGAGGCCAGTAAGGCAGCGTCCCCACCCCTCCCAGCCCACGAGACACTCCGTGTGTCGCCACCTCCTCACTGGGGGCTTTGTGGGACCTACTACTGAACTCTGGTTTTGGACTTTGAAAAACACAGGGACTTGGAGCAAGTGAGGCTCCTAGGACCTCCCACCCTCCAGGGCAGGCCCTCCCCTGTGTCTGTCTCCAGGACAGATGGATGGACGGATGGCGGCCCACATGTCGCTGGAAACCTGCAGCAGGGTCGCTGCAGGCGGGGACATATGGAAGGTGTGTGAGTGCGCGTGCCTGCGTGTGCACCTGGCAGTCCCTCTGTCCTCAGCCCGCAGGTGGGCGTCTCTGAGACCTCGCCTGGCCTCCAGCCTCCTGAGCCATTGTGGAGGTCCATCATGAATGTCTGAGAGTGGCCTTCTCCAGAGCCCGCACCCCTGGGGCTGCAGGGGTCAGGGGGCCGCCCGAGCCCCGCCTCTGCAGCTCGTGACTACTGCACCAGACAGCCTCCGTTTTCTAGAGATCTATTTATATTGTCATTTTATAACACTAGCCCTGCCCCCAACTGGGGACAGACGATCCTTGTTCTGTGGGGTGGCACAGGGACAGAACCACTGCCTGAAGATCGGGTTCCTGCCCCGCCCTCCCCTGCCAAGTCAGTTTTACAATTAAAACATTTTCTTGTTTTGTGGGGTTTGTGCGTGTGGTGCCCGAGGCCCCGGCCTGGCTGCTTGGGGTGGGCTCGTGGGCAGAGGCCTGGTTGACTGGGATTTTGTGACGATCCCCCACCCAGGCCCCAGACAGGAGTGGGACAGACCCCGGTCCTGGAAGCAGCCCAGCAGGCTGAGTCCACGGGCCACAGCTGCCAAATGGCAGTTTCCTGGAAACTTCGAGAGTGTTTTGAGCTGACCTCACCCTCATCGTGACTACTGACCAGACAGCAGATGAGCCAGTGACAGCAGACTGGCCACGCGACAGACGGGCCAGTAGACAGACAGGCTCTTTAGGGACCTGATGAAGTTGAGTGACCTGGAGCCGCCAGCCTGAGCTGCTTACTGGGTCAGCAGAGGGCGTCCCCTAAGCCGAGGGGCTGAGCCCAGCAGGGTGGCACGGAGGTGACCACCTGCCTCCTCCCCAGCACCCAAGAGGGGGGCAGAGGCTGACAGGAGCTCCCCCTGGAGCCCACTGGGCACTCTGCCACAGGACCTCTGCCTGCTGGCGGGGTGGGCCCAGGTGGGTCCGCCAGACCTGCCCTCACCTGGGCGTCCTGGGCGCTCACTGTCAGTGCCAGAGCTGTGCTCAGCCCGCAGGGTCCCCATGGGGACAGATTTAAGCCTGAGAGTGAGGAGCCGCCGCTGCACGAGAACCTTTTTGAGGCCCGGGGAATGGAACGTTCTGGAAAGAAGAGGCCCGAGCTGGCAAGACAAGGCAGAGACCAAGACCCAGCCAGGAGAGCCCGCACGGGGGCCGGGGCTCCCGGGGGCACGCCTCGCCTCGCACTGAGGCCGGGCTCCATCTCAGCCCAAAGTGAAGCCTTGGCCGTGGGCAGTTCTGCCAGTGCCCACCACGGGCTGGGGAGCAGGCTGCTGTGAGCCCAGGCAGGCGCACGCCAGGCTCCCCGGTGACTGCTGGTTGGGGCGCCCTGTCACTGCAGTGGAAATGACGTCCTGGGGGAAGGGGAAGCTGCCAGGCCTTGTCCCCAGGGAGCAGCGGCTGCGGGTCAGCAGGGGAGGTGGGGGGGCAAACAACCCAGCAACCCGTGAAGACAGGAAGCTGCTGCCACCCACGTGCCATGCTGGGACAAGGGGCCGGTGTGGTCACTTGCAGGAACACTGGGAGGCCCGCTTGCCTCTGCTGTGTACCCCCCCCCCCCGCCTCCACCCTGGGCTTCAGGTGCCTCCTGCTGGCAGAGCTGGCTGGTCCCCCTGCGCCTGCCGAGTGGCTCTCAGGCCTCAGTCTGGGCAGAACCAGCGCTCAGAGGGGGGTGTGAGCCTGGTGGCAGCCGCCTGGGGCCACAGGGGGCTCACTTTGCCCAAGTGTGACTGACCAACCTCCATGAGCAACGGGAGGCCAGGAGGTGCTGTGGCCGTGCTCAGGCCCAGGGTCCAGGCAGAGGAGTCGAGGGGTGTTAGCCGTAGGCCAGAGGGCGGTGACGAGGCCCCAGATGAGCCACTTAACAGGTCAGACCAGTGCAGCAGCCTGGGAATGTAGAAATGCAAATTTGTGGGTCCCACCCCAGGCTGAATCAGACTGGGTGGAGCCAAGCAATCTGTACCCCTGCCATGCTGGGGACAACACGGGTGCTCCCCACTGGGCTGCATCTAGCTGTTGTCATTTTGAGACAAGGTATCCCTGAGTTGCTGAGGCTGGCCTCAAACGTGATCCTCCTATCTCAGCCTCCTGAGTCGCTGGGACTGCAGGTATGCGCCACCGTGCCAGCGGCAGTCTGTGGTCAAGGCCTGTTCAAGTGTGGAAACCCCTGAGGTCCACACTGCTCGGGTGAGACACGGACCCGTGTGGGATTCCCCCCTCTGAGGCGTTGGATCCCAGTGACCCTCCTTCCACCTCGTGCCTTCACTGGAACTAGCGCTCCTCATGGGATAAGGTACAAAAGGCCACACCACCACAAAGGGCTGGGAAAGGTGGGGCGCTCTCCTCCAAGGGCTTGACCCAGAAGCAGCAGCATTTCTCCGTGGGCCAGTGCCCTGTCACACACGGTGCCTGGGCGCGAGGCACTTGGGAATGCAGTCTCATTCTGCACAGCCCTGTGGCCCCCAAAGCTATGGAACTGTGATTCCTCGCCTCGGTGGTTCATTGAATCTTCTTGGCCTCAACTGAAGTTTTGAGTAACGGCACAACAGAGAACCCAGAGGCAGACCAGATCCGTGCAGAAGCTTCCTAGCCGAGAAGGATGGCCCACAAACCTATAGGGGAAACGTTAAGGCAGGTCGGTGGCCCCGCCTGTGATCCCAGCAGCTCAGGAGGCTGAGGCAGGAGGATGGCCAGTTCACAGCAGCCTCAGCCACTCAGACCCTGTCTCTAAAGAGCCTCTGGGTTCAATCCCCGGTACAAAAAAAAATCATTTATAATAGGATTCAGAAATGGAGAAAATATTTGCAGAGTCTTACACTGATAAGACACCTTGGGGGAAATAAGAGGGCAAAGGGGCGAAGAGGAAGCTTAGAGAAGAAAGAACTCAAGACCAACAAGGACACGCAAAGGCGCAGACTCGGGTCATCAGAGGAGTCTAAAGTCAGACGACCCGATGCCGTCTCACGCGGTGAGCGGTGGATCAAGTCGGCCTTGGTCAGATTAGGCACCGGACACATGCAGCTTCCTGTCACTCCAGCAGTCACCCCGGGACTTCCCAGAGCCATGTGCAGTCTAGACACGGGACCAAGCTCGAGGGTGTCCACGCAGCTTTATTTATGGGGCAGGAACTGGACACAGCCTGCGTGCCCTCTCTGGGAACAGAGTGCAAAAACGGGGGGCTGTCCCCAGGATTCCTGTGCAGCTGTCAGAGCCAGGGACCAAGGGTGGCCCTGGGGAAGAGGGTCAGGCCAGTGAGACACAGAGGAAGTGCAAATAGCAGGTCCCAGCGTTCACATTACAAATTAAGGGCATAAACAATGGTCCTCATTTGCAAGTCAAAATACCAATTAAATACTACAGCCACCGACTCTGGGGATCAAGGGAGAAGCAAGACCTCGATGGCCCATGGCCATGCTCTGTTTATTTTCTCAGCAAAGGGCACTTCCCCAAGTCTCAGGTATCAAAGGTAAAAATGATCCAGGTAAACCAGGCGAGGTAGTGCACACTGTCATCCTGGCAAATCAGGAGGCTGAGATCGGAGGATTGCTAGTTTGAGGCCAGCCTCAGCCTCTTGGCGAGACCCTGTCTCAAAAAATAAAACAAGGACTGGGGGGGCGCTTACCTAGCATGTGTGAGGCCCTGGGTTCCATCCTCAGCACCACATAAAAATAATGAAATAAAGGTGCACTGTTCACACACAACGACAAAAAAAAAAAGACTGGGGGCGGGGCTCAGTCGTAAATCACCCTTGAAAAAAAAAGGCTCCACGTGATTCCAATGTGTAGCCAGGAGTGAGGAAGGAGACCGTGGGTTCACCTGCCTCAGTGACTCCTGGTAACACCCCACGTGTATCAGAAGACCCACTTCCCAGACGTGGAGACTGAGCCCCAATGGAGGGGAAGGGCCAGGCCGTGGGCTGGTGGGGGTGCCTCAGCCCAGCCCAGGAGCCTCGGATTCCCTTATCCCCATGGCCAGACGGGGACGTCGGTGGGCAAGTGGGTGAGGACCAAGGGCCAAGTTTGGAGGGGCAGCCGCTGCCCGGGACGCTTGGCCTTGAAGGTCACCAAATGTTCTGATTCTTTATTTTTGAGAAACCCCATTTCCCTGCTGAAGCCCTTAGATTTTAAAGGAACCAAATCACACAGACAGGAGCCACCGGCCACCATCAAATCCGACTGCGCCCCGTCTCTTCTAAGCCCCTGGTTTGACCTCATTCAACCCGAGTGGGCTGAACAGTGTCCCCAGGAGACGCGTCCTCCTGGGACCTTGGAACGCGACCCTTGTGAACAGGGCCCGCAGCTGTGGCTGGGTCGGGTCTCCAGTCTCTGGGAGAAGCCGGAAGAGGCAAGGGATTGTCCCCAGAGCTCCCGGGAGCGAGGCCTGCTGACACCTAGATCTGTGGCTTGGGCTTCCAGGACGTGGGAGCCGCGGTCTGAGCCCCGTTTGTGGCCACGTGTCCAACAGCCCAGGAAACAGGAGGAGCCCAGGACCAAGGCCCTCCCTCGGCCCCTCCACAGATGTCACCCAGCCAGGAAGGGGTGGGGCACTGGGCTTGGGGTCTCTGCACATACTCACCATGCCACACGGGTCACTGTGCCCTGGAGGGACCACAGTGTGGACAGGAGAGAGTCAGCTTCTCTCTTCCCCAGGTGGCCAGTCCCTCCACGGGGCCAGAGAGGCGGCTGGGGGCGGCCCAAGGAGACGCCTAGGACTGGGGGACAAGAGGGCTCGTTCGGGAGGTGGGACAGCTCAGCATCCTTCTGCAGAAGCCCCGGGTCATCTTTGGAGTCCCGGGACCTCGGCGGCGTCCTCCCCGCCCTTCTTTCCCACCCTTCCTCTGACCCTCCACCAGGTCCTCACTGGGCTGTGGAATCTCGTCTGCGATGTGAACAGGTGACCCCAGCCCAAGGCACCAAATGCACCAGATGGCAAAGTCGACCTTCCTCCCTCTCCTCCCCGCCCCCCAGTTCCCCTTCCGAGACAGCCACTGGGACAAGAGTCTGCTGTCTCCTTCCAGAAAAGCAGCACCCACAGGAAACAGCGCCCACGCACCCGCGGACTCGCTTTGCTTTGCAGGTCAGCATGATGCCAGGGACGTCTGCGTCTTGCTTTTTCCTGCCTAACAAAGCACCTTGGTGGCTGTCGCTTGATGGTACCTAAAAAGCAGCCTGGCTCTGATCGTGGCTGTGTAGTACTCCTTCCAACAGAAGAACCAGGACAGATGGAAACTGTGCTGTTGACAGACACAGAAGGAGCTTGTGGCTGTCGGTGTTCTAAACGACACCACGGCAGAGATCTACTGGCACATGATTTACCCAGCACACCTACACTTCCCCGGATGCTCACCTGCCCTGGGCCCCAGGTGATGTCTCTGGGTATCCCCGATCCTCTGGTCCTTCTCTGGCTCTGACCACCCCAGTCTCCGTGTCTCTCTTGCTGTCTCTATGCCTCAGCCTGTCTCTTTCCCTTTCTGTTCATCTCTTTGAGCCCAGTGATGCTTGACCACGGAGCCACATCCCCAGCCCTTTTTAGTTTTTATTTAGAGACAGGATCTCACTAAATTGCTTAGGGCCTCGATAAGTTGCTGAGGCTGGCCTTGACTTTGCCATCCTCCTGCCTCAGCCTCCCATGCCGCTGGGATTCCAGGTGTGCGCCAGCACGCCCCACACTCAGACTCTACCTTTGACTGGCTCTAGCTCCTTCTGAATCCATCTCTTCCTCCCCTGTTGCCCCCCCCCATCTCTGCCTCTGTCACAGCCGGCAAGGGGACAGACCTCGGCTCACCACCTGCCACCCCAACACGGAGCACTCAGCCTGCCCCACCCCAGCCCCTTCCAACGCAGCTGCAGCCTCCTGTCTTGCAGCCCTGGTGGGAGCCCGGCCTGCTCCCCCAGCCTGGGCACCCGCTTCCCGCAGGATCCCTCTTAGGGACATGCTGGCTTCTGGGGTGACGTGGGTTCTGCAGGGAAGCGGGGAAGCTGGCCCAGGTTCCGACTGGACGCTCTCCTCCTGGCCTCCTGGCCCTCCCGGCCTAGCAACCGGAGCCGCTGGGCCAGTCTGAACTGCGGACAAAGAGTGAACAAACCTGCCCAGGCCCTGCCCAGGCCCTGCCCTGGTGACACTGACATTGTGGCGGGATGAGCCAGATCATGACCCAGCAAACACGTTCAGGACTCCACGGATTTTTGGAGCACAATAAATGCGAGAAAGGACGGGGCCTGGCGACACGAAAGCAGAGCTAGGAAGTCTGACTCGCCCGGGAAGACCCCTGGCCATCCCTGTACATGAGGACAGCCAGCAGTGTCTTAGGAAGTGACGTGGAGTGGAGATGAGGGCGGCGGTGGAGGCAGCCAGGAGAAGGCCATGCGGGCGGAGGGCAGCATGTGCAAAGGCCCTGAGACAGGAGTGAAGCTGGAGGGCCCAGGAGCACAAAGAAATATGGAGCACCGTGCGCAGGACGGGGTGCATGGGCTGCCCCAGCAGGAACCAGGGTGGACTGAAGCTCACTCCTGGGGAAACCCAAGGCTTCAAGAAGGAAGGTCCTTTGCCAAGGACACTGTGATTATGGTAGGCATTGTTACGTCCAGGCAGCCCGGGTTCTGCACAATGCTCCATGTTGTGTTGCTGTGTGTGTGTGTGTGTGTGGCTGGGAGTCAAACCCAGGGCCTCTGCCAGCCCAGCACACCAGCATTACCTGGGAATTCATTTAAAATGTAAATTCTCGATGGGTGCCGTGGCGCATGCCTGTAATCCCGGTGAATCAGGAGGCTGAGGCAGGAGGATTGCAAGTTGGAGGCCAACCTCAGCAACTTAGTGAGGCCCTGTCTTGATATAAAAAATAAAAAGGGCTGGGGATGGGGCTCACTGGAAAGCACCCCAGGGTCAATCCCCCCCCCCAGAGTTAAAAAAAAAAAGGCAAAGTGTCAGGACCACAGAATCAGGGGAACGGGGTAGAGGCCAGCAGCCCACAAGTTCTCTGAGGGCTCTGAAGGGCGCCCGAATTTGAGAACCACTGAACTAAGCTCTCCTGAGCCTTGTCCCTCTCCTGAGCCTGCCCGAGCCTTGTCCCTCTCCCCTGAGTGACCCCGACTGCAGTGGGTGGACAGTGGGACCCATGAGTGCTGCTTAATCTGGGGAAAAAGGTCAGTTGAGCTAGAGACCTCGAGGTGAGCTGATCCTGGGCCATCTGGTCGACCCACAGCACACTGACCACTGAGTGTCCTGAGAGGAGGGAGGCCCAGGGGCCACACAGGCAGGGGCTGCAGTGACGGGGCTGTAAGCAGAGGGTGCAGCAGCCACCAGACCCTGGGAGAGGCGAGGAAGGCCTCCCCCGTGCCTCTGGAGAGAGCCACCTCGAAGGGGCTTAAGGACAGGGAGCCTCCAGGGAGGAGGATCATCCTGGTGTCAGGGACAACGTGGGGCTTGGCCCTAACCTAGCCCCTCCCCAGGACACTGGCCCAGCGGAGAGCACAGACCCTGGGGCCCAACTGCCAGTGTCCAGGCCCAGCCCTGCCATTCCCTGGGCAGGTACTTCACCCCCCCCCCCCGCACCTCAGTTTCCACATCTTTTTGGGGGCAATGGGGGTTGAACTCAGGGGCACCCGGCCACTGAGCCACACCCCAGCCCTATTTTGTACTTTAGAGACGGGGTCCCACTGAGTTGCACAGGACCTCACCGTGGCAGAGGCTGGCCTCCAACTTGCAGTCTTCCTGCCCCAGCCTCCCGAGCCGCTGGGATTCCAGGTGGGCACGGGCTCCCGGCCTGATCCGCAGAGTGAAGTGTTTCTCAGGCTCCAGGCCCTTCCAGATTCCCAGCGTGGGGCTTGGGAACTAGCCTTTTTCTTTTCTTCTTCTTTTTTTTTTATGGACACACACCTTTATTTTATTTAGTTTTATGTGGTGCTGAGGCTCGAACCCAGGGCCTCGCACGTGCTAGGCGAGCGCTCTCCCCCTGAGCCCAGGAGTTGGCCTTTTAAATAAGCTTCCCGGGTGATCTGACTCGCCCTAAGATCCGGAAACCACTGAGGGTGGGGACATGGGGGGCACGGGGTGGGGCAGCACTCCAGGAGGAAGAACGTCACAAGCAAAAAACCCAGGATGGAGCCTGCGCCGTGGCGCACACCTATCCCAAGTTCCAGCAGCCAAGCGAGACCCTGCCTCAAAAATAAAAGGGCTAGGAGTGTGGTTCGGTGGTTAAGCCCCCGGGTTCCATCCCCAGGATCAAACACCGCACACCCTGCCGTGGAGAGAACGGATCATGGAAATCCAGGGCCTGAATCCAAAGAGCTGGAGTCTCCTCCTGAAGGCACTGGGGAGCCATGGAGGGTTCAGGTGAGAGAGCGGCTGGCTGGGCGTGGTTATCGTGCCCTCCCACAGGGCTGTTGTGTGGTGGGTGGATCACAAGTGGGTGAGGAGCCCAGAAGGCCAAGATGTGGGCAGCATGGTGGGGTCAGCGCCTCCTGGACTCCTCAGGCCACTCCCTGCCCTGGATTCTGGCTCCACTTGGCAGAGGTCCTCCTGCCCCATGACAGGTCTGAGGCAGTGGGTGGGCAGCCCGGGCGAGGGTGTGCGCTGAGTGCCTGTGGTGGCCGGGAGTGTTCCTGGTTACGGGTGTGTCGTGGGTTCTGCTGGGGACTTCCGAGTGCACCCTGGGTGCACGCCTACCATCCGTATCCCCTGATGTGCCCCCCCCCCCCAGGGCCTGGCCACTTCCCGGGTCTCCCAGGCAGGTCACTTCGCCCATCCGGCCTCAGTTCCACTATCACCAGCTGCTGCTTCTGCAAGCTGAAGTGAGGCTGAATGAGTTCAAGACAGACATTAATGTGCCCATGGTCCCCTGTCTGCTTCTGGGTGAACCAGTGTTTGTTCCAGGGGTGGATTTGGCTCTGTGTCCTGTGCAGCGCTTCTGAGTCTCTAGGGTGTGCCCAACTCACCAGGTCCAGCTGTGCAACCTAGGGGAGTTACTTGACCTCTCTGTGCCCCAGTTTCCTTGTCTGCGCCCTGGGCATACCAACAGTGTGTGTGGAGGCCGGGTTGCTCCACCTACAGGACCGGGAAGAACGCCTGGCCCGCAGGCAGCCCTCAATTACCCAGCATCATCACTGGGGTGTCACCGTCTGTGACAGTTTGAGCACATGTCCCTGTGTCTCAAGGGAATGTGGAGCAGGAAGTGCCGTGGGAACAGGTGGGGGCCAGTCCTGGGGGGGTGGCCCCTATTTTCTCATCTGCAGAGTGAGGAACAGCAGCACCTCCCTGGGCTGCGCTGGGGTGCGGGGCGCCCCCTCCCCACCTTTGATGGGAGATGAAATGAACCGGAACCCCTAGAGCAGCACCTGCAAGCAGAGGCACTGTGGGGACAGCTAGTGACGATCCCCACGGGGGGGGGGCACTCTGCGCCTGGCTTTTCTGAACCAGCGTGGGATGTGGCAGGAGGTGGCCCTGGGCACCTGGCCTTACAGGTTCCTCCACTCCCGCCGGGTCCCCAGCGCCCATCCCCCTGCGCCCATCCCCCACGGCAACGCCCCCTGGCCTGGGGGGGAGGGCCAGCAGCCCCGCGCCCTGCCCCCCTCTGCGGCTCCCCAGGTCCCCACCTTGGCCTCTGCGCCTCCCTGGGCCTCTCCTGACTGCGGACAGCGGGCCGAGGGCGAGGGCGCAGGGGAGGGACCGAGGCTGGCGACCTCCGCGGAGGGACAGGGCGGGGAGGGGGTCGGGGTCAAGGAGCCCCTCACCTGCCGGGTCCCTTAACGAGGTGGCTCGGCCCAGGTGTCACACCCTCTCCGGGGCCAGCGGGTCCTCAGGTGGCCCCGGGAATGGGGCGGGGCGTGGGGGCGGGAACCCCGGGAGGAGGGAGGTGGCCCCGGGCGCAGCGCCGTCCCCAACCGCCCCCGGCTGCGGCGCCCCGCCCCCCAGGTAACCCCGAGCCCCGCGGAGCCGCGACCGTCGCGCAGACCCGGGCGATGGAGGCGCAGCGGGACCGCGACGCGCTCGGCGGCGGGACGGGGGCTGACGCGCCCGAGAGCCCCCAGGAGCCGCCGCCGTCCCCGCCGTCCCCGCCGTCCCCGCCGTCGCCGCCGTCGCCAGCCACCCCCGAGAGCCCGCAGCTCCCGAAGCCCGAGCCGCCCGCGGAGGCCCACGCGCGGCAGCTGCTGCTGGACGAGTGGAGGCCCCTGGGCGGGCGCCTGCAGCTGCCCCCGCGCCTCACCTGGAAGCTGCTGCTCGTGCGGCGGCCGCTCTACCGCAACCTGCTGCGCTCGCCCAACCCCGAAGGTGCGGACGCTGCACCGGCGCCACCCGGACCGTCTGGATCTTCATCTTGGCGGCTCGGTTTCCCTGTCCGTTGTTCCCACCCCCCTCCACCTTCTTCATCCTTCTCGTTTCCTGTCTTGTCCTGTGTCTGTCCCTGCGTCCCTCTGTCCTGCCCCGCATCTCCACGTCCTAGCGTCTCTGCCTCCACCCGACGTCCCTGGGCGTCCCAGCCTCTGCCTGTCTCTGTCTCCGGGTGCCTCTCTCCCCTGTTTCACCGCATCCCCCTCCGGATACCGACCTCTCCCGGGGTCTGAGTCACGGCTCCCTGCCGGGCTGGTCTGGCCCCACACAGTTCCCTGCCCTTCCAGTGCCACCCCGGGGCAGGGAGGTGACGGTGCGGAAGGACTGGCCTGAGGCTCCCCCTTTGTGCATTTCAGGGATCAACATTTACCAGCCAGCACCCCCTACCGGCCCCACCCGGCAGCCCCTGGAGGCTCTAGGTAGGTGCTCCCAGCGGCCGCTAGGGGAGGGTGGACCCCCAGAGGAACCGGCTGACCCTTGTCTCTTCCACCGCCAGGCAATTTCCAGGGATGGCACATTAGAACAGAGACGCTCCAGCAGGACCTCAGGTGAGCCGCAGGCTCTGGGGTCTGCCCCAGATTCCCTGCTGCAGCCGTCTTCGCTGGGCAGCCTGCAGAAACTGACTTGGCCTCTCTGGGCCTCCTTTCCTGCTGTCAACAGGGTTGGTCATGAGAGAGGATGCTGGCCAAGCGCCCAGCACAGGGCTGGCTCGGTGCGCCCAGCACCCAGTAGGTGCTCAGCCCATTCCACCATTACTGTTACTGTTCTCAGCCTCTTTCCCCGGGATGGGAAGAGTCACCTGAGGCCACATCTGTCCTCCATTATCCGCATCCCTGCTCTGTGCAGAGGGTGAGAGGGTGGGACTTGGTGGCTTGGAGTCGCACAGGCCTGGGTTGGGTCCTGGCTCTGCCACTTCTTTGCTGCTTGACTTTGATCTTAAGCCTCAGTTTTCCCATCTGCACAAAGGGTTCAGATTGCATCAACTCCAGGGGGCGGTGGGAGCCAGACGGTCAGGCACCGCTGCGGGTGGGTCTCCTCCTCCCAGGGCCTGGGAGGCCGGGGGTCACAGCGGGTGCAGACCCCACCTCCCCTGCCCCTCTTTACAGCTGGACGGTGAAGCAGCAGTGCGTGAGCCTCCTGGCCGAGGGCCTGTGGGAGGAGCTGCTGGACGATGAGCAGCCGGACATCACCGTCATGGACTGGTGCGTGCCCGCGCATGCGCTTGGTGGCCCAGGGACTCCCCAGAGCCCAGACTCCCCTGCTCCCCCGACACTGAGCTCCTCACTGACACCCCGCCCCACGATGCAGGCCCCGTCGTGCCCAGCTCTCTGGCCTGTTCTCTGAGTCTCTCAGGTTTCAGCCTTTCCAGGCCCCTAAATCTTTGGGCTTCGATGAGGCTGTTCCTTTTTGTATGAATGCTTGTCCCCTCTGTTATTGTTTTTCCTTTCTTTCTGGTCCTGGGAACTGAACCCAGGGGCAGTCTACCCCTGAACCACATCCCCAGCCCTTTATTTTCATATTTTGAGCAGGATCTCACTAAGTTGCTAAGGCTGGCCTCTAACTTGTGATCCTCCTGCCTCGGCCTCCATAGTTGCTAGGTTACAAGCATGTGCCACTGTGCCCAGCTTCTCTGTTATTCTTGTGATGGATTCATATATATGAATACACACACACACACACAGACTTTTTTTAGTTGTAGATGGACACTATACCTTTATTTTGTTTATTTAGTATTTTTTTTAATGTGGTGTTGGGGGTGGTCCCCGTCCTCATGTGCCAGGCGAGTGCTCTACCTCTGAGCCCCGGCCCAGGATGGCTTCCCTTGACTGCAGGAGTCAGTTGCTCAAGGCTGGGGGGGAAGCCTTCCCTGACCACACCCTGCTGGGTCACATGGGTTTGCCCCAGGGCTCTGGTCCCGTCCCATCCTGACCCCTCTGCCTGCGCCCCCTTCCATCCTAACCAGATGTCACTGTCCCCCTGGACTGTGAGTCCCCTGAGGACAGGGCGTGGGGCTATCTTGGTCCCTTGGCTGCCAGGGCTGTCCAGGCTGGGCCTGCAGACTGGGTGGGGAGCGGGTATTGAGTGCAGGATGGGGTCGCGGTTGTTGGGACGTGGTGGCAGCCCAAGGCCCGACCCCCCTGCAGGTACGAGGACAGCCGACTTGACCAGTGCGTCTACGAGCTGCACGTGTGGCTGCTGGCCGCGGACCATCGCACGGTCATCGCGCAGCACCACGTGGCCCCCCGGAGCTCTGGGCGTGGCCCCGCTGGCCACTGGATACAGGTGAGGTGGCCGGGCCCCGCCCCGCGAGACAGCGCTGCTTCCCCACGACCTCGCGGGGCGGGCGGAGGGGAGCAGGTGGGCTCTAACCAGGACTCCCTCCCACCGCCCAGGTGTCCCACGTGTTCCGCCAGTACGGCCCCGGGGTGCGCTTCGTCCACTTCCTGCACAAGACCAAGAACCGCATGGAGCCCGGTGGGCTTCGCCGGACAAGGGTGACCGACTCCTCCGTGTCTGTGCAGCTCAGGGAATGACAGGCTGACCCTGGGCCTCCCAGAGCCTCCCCTGACCTCGGAGCACCCCCTGACCTTTGACCGCGACCTTGGCTTCTCCCCTGAAACCTTCACACATCCCTGAATGTCTGACTCTGGCACTCTGAGCTCCAGAGGCAGGGCCACTCCTTGTCAGATAGTAGGTGCTCAATAAACTTCCGTGAGTGAATGAATGGCCACCTGTGCCCTGGGATGCTGGGTGCCGCCCTGGTCTCCCCTCCCATTTCTCTTTGCAAACTCTCCAACCCTTGGCCCTCCAGCGTCTTCATGAGCCCTGGACTTTTTGCTCTGACCCTGACCTCTGTGATTTCTTCACACTCCTCCCCAGTACAGACCACTCGACACCCCTCCCACCATTTCTCCTGTGTCTCTTAACCCCTAGACTCTTCCCAAGTCCCCTCTGGCCCCAGCCGCTGCCAGTCATCATGCCCCAAGGCTGTCCCCATGCCCCTCCCCCCACCTTCCCTGTGTCTCTGCTCTAGTCCCTCAAGGTCTCCAAACCCAGATATCCACCAAGGGCACTTGTCCCTAGGGTGGGGACACAGGTTGTAGCCTGAACAGAAAGATCCAGATTTGAGCTAAAGTGTCTTCCACGTGTGGGGGGAGGGGGATTAAAAGTACTCAGCCCCACCTCAAGGTCAAGCTCTAGCAGACCACTCCACCTGCCTGGGTTGGGGGGGGGCAGGTCCCTAGAAGACCCCTGGTATCCCAGACCCGTCTCCTGAGGGTCCCAGCTACCTGAGGGCCAGAACAGCTCAGGGCAGGATTTGTACCCAAAGCATGGAGACGTTTCACTACCAACCACCAGCCAGCTCCCCCCCGCACTCCTCCTGCGCGTCTCTGCGTCCCACCCCAACTCCATATCGCAGCTGGTGGCTGGGCCACCCTCCCAGGCATTTGCATGGCCAACCGCTGTCCCCACAGTCCCACCCAGTCCTGTGTGGACGTGGGTCCCAAGCACACGCAGATGGCAGACGGACAACTTGTCAAGGGCTGTATTGCAGACAGGGTGGCGGGTGGCGGGCTGAAGGCGCCCTCCTCCTGGGTCTTGAGGCCGGGGCTGGGTGGGGGCTGCAGTGGGAGACTCCGGGATCAGTAGCACCTGCAACGTAATCCGAGATGGTCACCAGGGCTGTCAGGGCTGGGTCCAGGGCGTGGTGGGGAGCTGGGGTGGGGGTCCAGGGCTCCCAGTCGGATCGGGGCTGCTGGCCCGGGAGTGTGTGGCTGGGGCTCCTGGGGCTCTTGGGGAGCACGGCTGGGCTGCTTTGGGGGTGACACAGTAGGTGCCAGCGTCTGGGGGCCTGGGTATTTGAGTGTAGGGTGGGCTCAGGGGCCTCCAGGGCTGGGCTGGGGACTCAGGGACTGATTTGAGGGTTGGGGCTGATCTAGGGGGTGCAGGTGGGTGGGGAGCCCCAGGGCGGCTGGTAGGGGTGTCCTGGAACGGTCCTGGGGTCTCCAGGGCTGGTGGATTAAAGCCTGAGAGTCCCAGAGTTGGGTGGGGGAGCTTTAGATGTGACAGTCTGCAGCAGGAGGCTGGCTGGCATGGGCCTGGGGCTCCTCCCCTCAGGCGATCCTCCCTGGGGAGCACATGGGGGGAGCAAGTGGATCCTTCCAGAAGGGGGGCGGGGTCTGAGTTGAGGGAGCTGAGGGATCCAAGGGGCAGGGGCTGCCTGGCGCAGGCTGGGGTGAGGTGCCGGGGGACCCTGGACTTGGGGACACCCAGGACTGGTGTCTCTGGGTGGCGGCTGGGGCGGCCCCGGGGCGCGGGCACCTGCAGTACAGCGCGGAGATGGCGTTGGACCAGTCCCCGAAGATCCCGAGGCGCAGCTCCTCCAGGCGCGGGTAGGAGCCCGAGGAGAACTTGCGCGTCTTGCCGGCCTTGCCCGCGCGGGACCACACGGTGAGCTCGCAGCGCGGCGCCACCACCAGCGAGGACGCCGTGTTGGCCCAGCCCGAGGGCAGGAAGGGCAGGTCGGCGCCCGGCTCCACCGAGAGCTCGGCGCCCCGGCAGCAGTTGTCGTAGTAGGGGTCGCTCTTGTCGTAGAGCTTGGCGCAGGTGCGAGTCCCATCCTCGCCCTTGAGGTCGGCCGGCACCGGGCAGGTGCCCTGGGCACCCGGCACAGCCACCAGGGCCAGGGCCAGCAGCAGCGGGCCCAGGAGGGACATGGTGACACGGCAGGGCTGGCCCCCTCGCGGTTTTGTGCACCTGAGCCGTGGGAAGGGAGAAGGTGCAAGATAAGGACTTGGGAGGGAAGGAGGGGGAGCCCTCCCCCCCCCCCGTGGGGACCTTCCAGGCCCAGGCCATGGACACAGGTGGAGGAGAGCAAGCTTGCAGAAAGCCTGGCACCTAGCATTTGACACGGCAAGGCCACCATGGTCAGTAGGCAGGACTTGAGGTCATTTGTAATACATAGGGTGGCTTGGGGTCCCTGCATGGGGAAGGCAGGGTTCTCAGGCACTGACAAGGCAGCCGAGGGTGGTGGCCCTGGCCTGTCATCCCAGGGGCTCCAGAGGCTGAGGCAGGAGGATCTCCAGTTCAAAGCCAGCCTCAGCAAAAGTGAGAGGCTAAGCAACTCAGTGAGACCCTGTCTCTAAATAAAATACAAAATAGGGCTGGGGGTGTAGCTCAGTGGTGGAGTGCCCCTGAGTTCGATCCCTAGTACCCTGAAACAAAAACAAAAATAAAATGGACAAGGCACAAAACAATCCCCCTACTGAATAAGGAGAGGCAGCAAAGGGAGAGGGAGGACCCAACCCTTGGAAAAGGAGAAGCTGGAGCTAAGGAAAGGAGCTCTGGAGGAGAGGGGAGGGGCCGAGGAAGAGCTCCTCACCAGGACAGGAAGACGATTCCAACCAAGACTGGAAACCAGCATCTGGGGTTGATGATTCACAGAACACTTTCAACCTTTGAAGACATCATACAAAAAAGGCATGGAGAAATTTTTGCCACACTCAGATAACAGAGCTGATAGCTATAATATATAAAGAGTGCTTACAAATGGACAAGAAGAAATCAGCACACACCCCAACACCCAACACGTGCATACACTGAAGAACAGACCCAGGAGGGGGAGAAGAAGGGGGAAAGAGGCTGCCACCCCACCCTCTTTCCCAGGAGCCAGGAGACAGGGAGGGAGGGAGGGAGGGAGAGAGATATGCTGGGACAGAATACAAGGCCTCACATGTGTCAGGCAATTGCTCTCCCACTGAGCTACACGCAGCCCCACCAGGAGCTGTCTTAACCAAGTCTGGAAATCTTGAATCTGTAAAATAAATGGTGGCCCTGTTGAGCTGTATAAAGTGGGAACAATTTATCTGGCTGTGGTGGCACACACCTGTAATCCCAGCTACTCAGAAGGCTGAGGCAGAAGGACTGAAATTTCAAGACCAGCCTGGGCAACTATAGTAAGACCCTCCCTGTCCGAAAAATTAAAAGGGCTAGGGGTGTAGCTCAGTGGTAGTGCACCCCTGGATTCAATCCCCAGTACCAAAGCAACACAAAGCAAACAACTAAAACCACTGATTAGACTTTCCTAATTTTTTTTATTTAGTTGTAGTTTGGAGACAATTTTCTTTATTTATTTGTATGCGGTGCTGAGGATCGAACCCAGGACCTCACACATGCTAGGAAGCACTCTACCACTGAGCCACAACTTTAGCCCCTAATAAGACTTTTATATAGTAAACAAACAAACAAACAAATACACCTGATCTATCTGGGGAAAATGATCTCAGTTCATACAATACACAGCGAGCTCTCAGCCAAAGGAAAAAATCCAGGGGAACCTAGAAAGAGAGAGAGGCTGGGAGCTCAGGGCTGGATGGGACTGAGCACAGCCCTGCAGGAGCTCTCCAGAGAGGACAGGGTCAGTGGCGCAGAGGGGCTGACGGGGGACGGGGCCATGGCTCTGTGAGTGAGCACGAGTCCGAGCCTCAGTCTTCTCATCTGTCAAGTGGGTATTGCTTCTTCCTATACCGTGTGTGTGTGTGTGTGTGTGTGTGTGTGTGTGTGAGATACGGGGGCCGTGAATTCAGAGAAAAGCCCAGGGAGCCAGATGGCCTGTGCACAGCACCGCCCCCAAGGCCTCATGGGCACACGGATCCTGACTTCTGCTGGTGCAGGATCAATGAGCTGATCCAGGTCACAGTGTTTAGAGAAGGCCCAGCTCTTGCTGAGTACCACAGAGCACTGGCCATCGTCATCACTATTAAAACTCCTAGCAGGGAGGCTGGCACAGAATAAGAGCCATGAAATCTCGTAGACGTCAGCCGTCACCACAGCACAACACAACAACACTTTGTGCCTTCCAAGGCCACTGGGTGAGCCCTGCTGTGTCTTCTGCCTTGAGGGTGGGTAGCGCAGTGGTTAGGGATTTTGACTCTGCCACCTGCTTGCTGAGTGGCCTTGGGCAGGTGCACTTACCTCTCTGAGCATCGATTTACTCCTCCCTTCAGTGGATAAGAGAAAGTAAGGTTTCTATGTAAAGTGGTCTGTACTCATAGGAAACGTTATGAGCACGCCGTGTGATTATTGTTATGATATAAATACGTGTTGCATGATATTGAACAACAACAAGGAATGGATGTACTATATGAAGTGTGAGGGTGGGTCCCGGCAGGTGCCCAATCAACAGGAGCTTCACGACTGTTCTCACAGTGATCCGACCCCCGGCCCTCCCCTGGCCGGCTCCCGGTCCTTCTCCCCGCTTTCCTCCCGTGACCCCGTGAAATCTAATCTCCAGCTGCTCACTTCCCAGAGAGCCTCCTTGACAGAGCCCCGCCTCCTGGCACTGCAGCGAGACACGTACGTGTGGCACGGTCACCCACAGTCCCACCCGTGAGGGTCCCAGGAGCCTCAGACACAAAGGGCAGGGAGACCCTGAAAGGGAGGCAGATCCAGGGCCAGCGTCACGCAGAACCACGGAGACCAGGGCATGTCACCAATCCAGCACCTGCACTCACACAGGTAGGGGACAGGGCAGCTCCTTCGCACTGTCCCCAGTGTGACACGACTGTCACCAGTGCCTCCAACACCACTGGTGGTCATGGATTCTCACTGGTGAATTCCTCTCCCTCTCTCTCCCTCTCTCTCTCTCTCTCTCTCTCTCTCCTGGGGATGAACCCAGGCTCTGCGCTCTAGGCTCATGGCTCTCAGGGAGCCTCACCCCAGCCCCTTACTGGTGACTTTGGAAGGTCTGCACACTTGAGTGCCAACGCATGCTTGATCCGCGGCCTGGGGACACGCTCACCGACACCCTCATTGGAATGTGCACACAGTGGAGTCCCACCAAGCCCCCAGCCCCGGTCCCCAGCCCTGCACCCACGAAGTCTCCGTGCACACCTGAGCCTCACACGTGCGTGCAGCGCTCCACGCAGGTGTGATCCCCCCTGTTTATTAGCACAGACTGCACAGGGCTAGAAAACATCTCTTCACTACACAATTTCTTTTTTAATTTACACCGAAGAACGTCCTGCCCTAGGGGAACCCATAAGCCCTTGAGAAAGTGGGACGGTAAGTCAGTAATTGGGCACCACATGAATACAGTGCTAGCAGAGGACTTCGGGGCGAGCGGTGGGGAGAGAGACAGGCTTGAGGTTTTAATCTCCACCGCTGTTTTGCTTTGTCTAGGAGACAGAATAAGAAGCCCTCTCTTCAGATCCCACAACCTTGGTTCCACATTTTTCAGCAGACAATGAAAAGGACATGGCCACAGACTGCCACTGCCACTGGGAGGAAAGAGGAGGCGTCTGCCTCCCTCAGGATGGCACCTAGGCGCGAACGGCAGGCGGGTGGCACATGGTTCAGTTGACGTGCGACGGGTGTTGGTCAGATTGGCCCTGAGGTTCATGTTGGGCCATCAGAGCTCATTACCATTGTGTCATGTCACCGAACAGGATTATTTTTATGTACAGTCACTTGTCACTGAACAATGGGGACACATTCCGAGAACTGTGTCGTGATTTTGTGGTGCAAACTTGGAATACGTACACAAACTAAAGCGTCATTAGGTGATACCATCTCAGGGACCAGATCCTAAATGTGGCCCCTTGTTGATGGAAATGTCATTATCTGCAAGCATGGCCGTGATTCCTAAGGGATGATATGACCTCAGGGAGCCATAAATGGTTGGGAGGCAGTGGTTCTCAAAGTGTGGTCCCTGGACCAGCAGCAGCAGCAGCTGCTAGAACACTAAGTTCCAAACCCCACTCAGTCCCACCAAAGCAGGGACTCCAGGCGGGACCCAGCCACCACCCCCAGGTGATTTTGATGCACAAGAACTTGGGCTTTGGTCCAGGGCTTCAGACATCACTGGTTGTATATTAAATTTAGATAATTTTCTGTATTGATAACCCCCATTTGCTCAGTTCCTTTAAAAGTATATTTTACAGCCAGGTGCAGTGGCAGGCGCCTGTCACCCTGCTGCTGGGGAGGCTGAGGCAGGAGGAACTCAAGTTCAAAGCCAGCCTCAGCAAAAATGAGACGCTAAGCAGCTCAGTGAGACCCTGTCTCTAAATAAAATACAAAATAGGGCTGGGATGTGGCTCAGTGGTCAAGTGCCCTGAGTACCAAAAAAAAAAAAAAAAAAAAGGAAATTTTATATAACTTTCCTGGTTGCAAAACCTTAGCGATTAGAAAAAAGAACATTTATTTCTTGGGTGGGGGGTGTCTCAGGTGGATCTTCATAGGGCAGTGCCTGGAACCCAAATGCTTAAGATGAACTTGAACTTCTCCGATACAGACAAGAAGATGGGTCACCATCTAACGTCAGGACACGGTTGACATCCATTTTCTCAGACACACCTGCGTGCAGGTGAGGGGTGCCTTTTCTCAAGGTTCCCTGGGTCCCACAGCTACCTTTGGGTCTAGGCCAGAGCTATGCATAGGTGACCCAAATTGCCCGTAGGCTCCCGCCCAGGGCCGGTTCTGACGCGCGGTCTGTGTCTCCTGCACAATCCAGGTGACGCCCGGCGGCCGGGGACACTCTTTTAAGTCTCCCCGAGACAGATCAAGCAAGAACACGGCCTCGACTTGGAACCTGCGGCGGGAACAGAGGTGAGCAAGGCCCGGGAAGGAAGGAAAGTGACGAGGGAGAAACTCGGACCAAGTCCAGAAGGAGCCGGGCGAGGAGACTCAACCCTCCGGGCGGGCGCAGCTTCGGTCCTTGCTGGCCAGGGAGGCGGGGCCTCCACGCCGAGCGCGGAGAGGGGCGGAGCCTCTACGCCAAGCGCGAGAGGGGGCGGGGCCTCGCTGGAAGCTGGACCGGGAAACCTGGATCCCGGAGCGGGCGCGAGGTGGCGCCAACGCGCAGAGGCTGAGCGAGTTGGTTCTGGATCTCTAGACCCGGGTTCAAATCCCGGCTCTGCTGCCTACGCGCTGTGTGACCTGGGGCGAGTAATCAACCTTTCTATGCTCCAGTTTCCCTCATGTGCGAAGTGAACGTGATTCACTCAAAAACTAGTTGCACCCGCTTGGAATTTTGAGATCTGCAGGGAAGTTGGCACTTGCTTTATTTTGGTAGTTGGTGCACCCCCCCCCCCTTTTTATTTTTAATCAATGATGAGTTACAGCTGCACCCCTTTTAATAGTCTTTCCAAATGAGCAACAATAACCGGTGACCTAGTGGATCTTGTGTATTACATATTTGGGGTTTTCTCCTTTAATGCGTTCTTATTTCAATAACAACGACAGTGACAACATTTCTTTCCTTTGTGCACTTGGCTTTTATTTCTTTTATTCTGTTTTCTTTGCCTTTATTGTGCTGTTCTTTCCTAGCACTTGAGATTGACGTTCGAGTGCTGGTTTTCAGCCTTTTCTTTCCCCACATTTCTATTTAAGGCTTTATGGATTCTGTTTAGGATCTCTGTGTGGCTTCCATGTGACAAAAAAGCCCAGTGTGCTGAGACCATTTCAGGCACACAAAAAGAGATCAGCAGTTTGCTAATGAAGATGTTGGTTTGGGTTATTGTTGTTGTTGTTATTATCATTATTGGTGCTGAGGATTGAACCCAAGGGCTCTGACCACTGAGCCACGGTCCCCACACCTTTTTGATTTTTATTTTGAGACCGGGTTTCACTAAGTTGCTGAGGGCCTCCCTAAGTTGCTGAGGCTGGCTTTAAACGCGCGATCCTCCTGCCTCAGCCTCCGGAGCTGCTGGGATTACAGGCGTGCGCCCCAGTGCCCTGCAGGATTATTATTATTAATCAGGGATCTTGAAGACGGAGAAAGATTCAGGGCAAGAGGCCTGAACCAGCCGTTGGTGAGTTTCCTACAGCAATCATAACAAATGACTGAAACTCAGTGGCTTAAGACGTCACGTTTATTCTTGCAGTTCTGGGCATCAGGAGTCCAAACTGGGCCTCACTGGGCTGACGTGAAGGTGTCACAGGGCGGGTTCCTCTGGAGTGTGTGTGGGGGGAGGCCTTTTCCTTGGGGTTTCTGGCTTCTGGAGGCCACCCGCCTTCCTCCTTCATCAAAGCCGGCAGCATCTTCAAATCCCTTCCCATATCCTCCCCTTCTGCCTCTCTCTTCCTCCTTAAAGGATCTGGGTAATTGCTTTGGACTCCCCTATAGAATGCAGGGTGATTCCCATAGTGACGTTCTGCTTGGAATAAGTGTCCCCTGAAGGCACGTGTATGAAAGGCCTGGTCACCAGCCCTTGGTGCTGTTGTGAGGGGGTGGAACTTAAGAGGTGGAGCCTGGTTGGAGTCCTGGGTCACATGGGGTGGTCCTGGTCCTGAGTCTCTCTCTCTCTCTCTTTAGCACCTGGGTGCCATCAGGTGATCAGCTTAACTTTCTCACATGCTCCCGCCATGACGTCCTGTCCTGCTATAGGCCCCAAACCACCACCCACTGACCATGGGCTGCAACCTCCCAAACTGTGAGCCAAAATCAGCCTTCTCTCCTTCTAAGTCGGTTATCTAAGGCATAACCATCGTGGAAAGTGGAACAACCCACCCCCTATCCATGGGCGATATGTTCCAAGAACCCCACTGGGGGTCTGAGACCACAGATGGTACCCACTCTGTACGTGCTCTGTTATTTCCCTCTACATACAGACCTACGATGAAATTCAATGACATTTCCATCTTGACTAAGAGCTTATCGTGCGTGCACTGTGGCTGTAATTTTTGCAGTTTGAGGTGCCACAGAAAAACCAGCGTGAATTTCCTTTTCCTTTTTTACAAATTCACAGATAGAAGATTGGTTTTCAGCAGCTCTTAGCAACCTCAGTGTAGGACTTTTTTTCTTTGCTTATTAAGTCAAGAGCATTCACCTTTTCACTTAAAGCAAACATTTTATGGCTTCTCTTTGACATATCTGAATTGCTGGCATCATTACTCTTGTGTTTTGGGGAAATTTTTAAGAAAAATGGATGTTTCCGAACACAAAGACTGCAATACTATGACAGTTAATCTGATAACCAAGAGAACTACTAAGTGATTAACGGGCAGGTAGCATATACATCGAGGATACACTGGACAGAGGGAAGATTCACGTCCCAGGCTGGATCAAGAAGGACTGCACAAGATTACATCCTGCTACTCAGAACACAGTGTGCTAAAAAAAAAACTTATGAATTGTTTATTTCTGGAATTTTCCATTTAATATTTTCAGACCACAGTTGGCTATGAGTAGCTGAGACCATGGGAAGTGAAACTATGGAAGAAGGAGGACGCCTGTATTTTAAGATCAGCTGATTAGTGACTTAATTTCGTCTGTAAACTCAACTTCCTTCTTGCTGTCTAACTTAATCACAGTTCTAGTGACATCTCTGGGGGCCATTATTCTGCCCACAGATAAGTATTTGGTTTTACCGCTAATGAGGAATATTTTTCTTTTTCATATCAAGAGAGAGAATTGCCGAGGCCATCTGGGGCTTCCCCGTGGCAGAGCCCAAGCTTCATGTGTCTTGTGCTTGATCATCAATAAGTGGCTTCCTCTTCATGGTCTTAGGTGGCTGCTTGGGCTCCATCCTTCACGCCTGCGTCATGACCAACTCATGGAAGAAGAGAAGGAGGGAGAGAGCTGAAGGGGGCGCTCATCCCAGAAGTGACGTAGGTGACACACCTCTCTATGTCTTGCTGTCAGAGTTTAGCTCTAGCTGAGTCTGGACTCAGGTCAGCCCTTGGCCTGGCCACAATCAAGTTCCCTATTACTGAAAAAAGAACAGATATTGAGGACCTGTCCCAAAGGTTGGTAAGAGACAGGTCGGGTGGATGACAGGGAGTCAGACAGGGCGCAGGTCTCCAGGAAAAGGGAAATCTAGACTTTCTACAACTGGGTGCACAGAGGAGGGGAACAGTAGTAGCTCGCGGTCTCTGAAGATCGCCAGGGCCTGTCCAGGAACCTGCACATGTGCCCTTATTTGGCAGAAAGGACTTTGCGGATGTGCTTGAGTTGAGGATCTGGCAAGGAGGAGAGTGTCCTGGAGTATCTGAGTGAACCATAAATGGAATCACAAGTGTCCCTTTTAAGAGGACACAGGGCTGGGCACGGTGGTTGGGAAAGCATCCCCAGCAGCGGGAACAGAGGGAACAGCCAATGCAAAGGAACATTTGAGGACTGGCAAGGGGTTTGTGGCGTCAGAGTGAAGAGGTAGGTGGAGAGCCAGAGATGAGGTCAGAGGGGGGACCTTTGTCTCTCTGATTAAGTTGGCATGGACTCACCCCAAGCAAGACAGAGCCATGGGACGGCCACGCCCCCTGAAGTCCCACTCTGAGAAGTGGACCATCCTTGGTCTGAGCCTGCTGGGTCATCTTGGTCCCTTGCCAGTGACTGTTTAGGTTAGGGCATGTGACACCATTTTGAGCAACACAACAATCGTTTACTCCTCCAACAAACACTTACTGTCAGGCACTGTTCTGGGCCCTGGGAAGGAGCAAAGCAGCTGAGAGCCCCCGCCTGGGGAACTTCCCTTCTAGCAGGGAGAGAGAGACGGCCATGAGCCCCGGGATGAGCGGCTTGACTGTGGGCTGGGGGTGGTCCACGCTGGGAGGAGAGCACAGGGCAGGGACCGTCAGGAGCCGTGTGTCAGGGTGGAGTGTCAAAAAAAAAATTCTTTTTGGTACCAGGGATGGAACCCAATGGCACTCAACCACCGAACCCCATCCTCAGCCCTTTTTTTTGTATTTTATTAGAGACAGAGTCTTGCTGAGTTGCTGAGGCTGGCTTTGAACTCGCGATCCTCCTGCCTCAGCCTCCCGAGCCGCTGGGATTACAGGCAAGAGACAAGGCACCCAGCCGGAGTCGTGATTTTTAATGAGATGTTAGCGTAGGTCAAAGGGGATTCTGATAAGAGGCTGTTGGGGAAGGGTTTCCTTCACAGTGAGACACACAGTAAAGTCTGTCCCTTTTCTTCTTCTGGACCTTGCCAGGGCATGGAATGCCTGTAACTTGTGACCGTGAGGAACTCCCAATTTGAGGATGCGGAGGACGCTGAGCCCGAAGATGGGAAGAGTCTCAATTATTGTAACACTGGTGCGATGTCCTGAGTTAACCAGCCCTGATCGACCTCACCCCAGACTTCCTGTTACGGGAGATCACAAATTCCTGCTTCTTTATTTACTTGTTTGTTTGTTTGTTTATGTGGTGCTGGGGATTGAACCCAGTGCCTCACATGTGCTAGGCAGGTGCTCTACCACTGAGCCCCAGCCCCAGCCCCAATTCCTGCTTTTTAAAGCAAGTTGAGTTGGGTTCTCTCTTAAGACAACATCCTGATGAATTTATTTATGTCTCATAATGCAAGAAGATGGCTCTAATTGTTCATATGTAATGTGAGGTTTCATTAAAAAAAGAGAGAGAGAGAGAAAGCAACCTGTCAGTGCTGGAGAAGTTAACAGGTATCCATCAAAGACCAGGGATCAGCCAGCTATAGTGCCACACACCTGTCATCCCAGAGGCTTGGGAGGCTGAGACAGGAGGATCGTGAGTTCAAAGCCAGCCTCAGCAACTTAATGAGACCCTAAGCAACTCAGTGAGACCCTGTCCCCAAATCAAATATAAAAAAGGGCTGGGGATGTGGCTCAGTGGTTGAGTGTCCCTGAGTTCAATCCCAGGTACAAAAAGAAAAAAACAAACAAACAAAAAATAAAATAAAATGGGCATCAAAGAGGCCACTTGCAGACTCGCAGGTGGTGGTGTGGTGGTCTTTGGTACCAAGGAGAGCAGCCTGTGGCCTCAACCCTTGCTTCTAAGGCTTTCCATTGGCCACTATCTTCCATGGATCATTGTTCAGAGTATGGCAAGGGAGCCAGCCAATGAGGGATCCAATCTGAATAGAACTCAAGACAGCTCTTACTGCACAAGAATAAAACATTTTGAAACCAGAATGGGAGAGATGAGGGGCTGGGCTGTGGCTCAGTGGTAGATGCTTTCCCAGCATGCAGGAGGCCCGGGCTCGATCCACAGGAGCACACCCACACACAAAAGGGAAATGAATCCAGGGTGGCCTAGACCGTCTGATCATTTGCAATAGTTTCTTCCCTTCCAAAATGAGGAATTTGTTTCTTTGTTTGTTTTTGGTACCGGAGATCGAACTCAGGGATGCGCCATCACTGAGCCACATCCCCAGCCATTTTTGTATTTTATTTGGAGACAGGGTCTCACTGAGTTGCTTAGGGCCTCACTAAGTTGTTGCGGCTGGCTTTGAACTCGCCATCCTCCTGCCTTGGCTTCCTGAGCCGCTGGAATGACAGGCATGCGCCACCGCACCCAGCAGGAATCCATTTCTTGGGGAATATTATAAATCTCTGCCTATTGATCTCAGGCTTGGCCATGTCACCTGCTTGGGCCAGGGCAGTGCGGGTGGAAGTGGAGTGACATGTCTCTAGGAGCCTGAGCATACCCACCGCAGGCTCTGATCTCTCCCTTGTGAGACTGTCAAATGTCCCTGTTGGGGGCTGCACCTTCATCTGGATCCCAGCGAGGAGCCGAGACAGAGCTGCCCTGGGTCCTGTCGATCGATGCAGAAAAAGCATTTTCTAAACCTCAACAGCCATTCGTGACTTTTCAAAATCTCTCAGAAAACCAGGGATGGGGGGAACGTCACTCAAGCTGGTGGAGCATCTGTGAAACCTGGGGCTCACATGATGCCGTCTGGTGAGACACTGAGCGCTTCCTCCCTACGACCAGGAGGAAGACAATGTCCTCTCACCAGCTTTTTCCAGGTACTGAGACTGGACCCACTGTCTCTTCCAGGTGTCCCATGGCCCCTGGGGATGCCTGCACCTGCCCCCCAGGCCTGTCCAGGTCCTCACAGGACCCCAGTGAGCTGCTCGGGGAAGCATGCCTTTGGTTTTCCCCTCTGGCTATCCCCAGCCCTCCTGGTGCTGGGGACTGAACCAGGGATGCTCTACCACTGAGCCACACCCACAGCCCCCCTCCATTTTTTCCCTTTTTTGGGGTACTAGAGATTGAACCCAGGGGTGCTTAACCACTAAGTCACATCCCCACTCCTTTTTATTCTATTAATATTTTTTCTTTTGAGACAAATTCTCACTAAGTTTATTAGGACCTTGCTAAGATGCTGAGGGTGGCCTCCAATGTGTGATCCTCCTGCCTCAGCCTCCTGAGCCGCTGGGATTACAAGCATGAGCCACCACGCCAGCCGTCTCTTGTCATCCTTACTGAACATACTACTAGGAGTTCCACTGAGTGAAAAAGTAAGGGAAGGAATGGAAAGTTCAGGAAAAGGAGACATAGAACTCTTTACCGGTGACATAATCATCCACATAGAAGATCCAAGGAATCTACAGAAATAGTCTTGGAACTGCTGAGGGAGGTGAGCAAGGTCACAGGATACAAGGCAAATACACAAAGCCAATATAGTTCTAAGCAACAGCAATGAATGCATCCCTCTGTCATCAAGCACTTACTGAGCACCTGCTGTGTGGCAGGGACTGTTGTAGATGCTGGACACAAAGAAAAACAAACAGACAAGAATCTGCTTGGAACACTGAATTCAAACTCCAATGCTGCTGTGTGCACACCTGTAGTATCAGCAACTCGGGAGGCTGAGGCAGGAGGATCGAAGGTTTGAGGCTGGCTTCAGCAACCTAGGCCTTGTCTCAAAATAGGGCTGGGGTGCAGCTTGGTGATAGAGGGCCCCTGGGGTCAATCCCCGGGACCACAAAAAAGAAAAAAAAAACCTATAATACCATTTTCAGTAATGAAAAAAATGAAACATTTAAGTGAATCATAAAAAAACATGCATAGGACTTATATATACTAAAGGTGACAAAATTCTGATGAAAGACCTCAAAGGAGACTTAAAAGCAAAGAGAGCTACTGTGTTCGTGGATGGGAATGCTCAAGAGACGCCCATCCACTCCGTACTGATAAATGGGTTTAATGTGATTCCTATCAAAACACAGGCAGGATTCTTTCTAGATTGCTCTAAAGTTTACTGCAGAGCTAAAGGATCTAGCACAGGAATAGAATAAAGTGGGAGGGTGAGGCTCCCTGACTCCAAGGCTTAGTGGACACACGGTAATGAAGACGGTGTGGTGTCCCTGCAGAGCTGGGCGGAGAGCAGGGGACAGACCCAGCGACTCACTCCCGACTGACTCTTGAAAAAAGTCAATTCCTGCTAAGGAAGGCCGGGGGATTCCACAGCAGGAGGACAGTAGCCTCCAACCAATGGCACCAGAACATTCGGACATCGGTGGGCAGAAGGGACAGACTGCACACGGGTCCCAGGCTTTCATAGAGACTGCAGAACCCTGAAACCGGGCGCACCCCTGCCGTCCCAGCCACTCAGGAGACAGGGGCAGGAGGATTGGGAGTTCAAGCCCAGCCTGGGCAACTTCATGAGGCCCTGTCCAAAACAGACAGACGGCTGAAAACCTCTTAGAAAAGGAAAAAAATGACTGACGGACTGTCGGTGGGGCAACAGGAACTCTTAACTCTACAAGGGTGTGAAAGCCACATGCACCGAGTGGAGATGGTACTTTGAATCTTGATCTCTTTCCCAGTCAGTGATGGGGTGCAGTGCTTTCTCTCCCCGCCCCCCGCCTCTCATGCTGGCCACCCAGCCCAGGGCCTCATGCACACTAGGCAAGGGCTCCACCACTGAGCTCCATCCCAAGTCCCAGGGACCATGTCTCCAAGACGCCGGGCAGTGGCAGCCGCTGCAGCTCCCCGTGTTGCTGGGCTGTGGTGTCCAGTGGTAGATGGACCAAATGCATTTTTGACTTGTGATGTTTTCAGTCTGTTCATAAGTTTGTTGGACAGATCTCCATGGGAAGTAGAGGAACATCTGTTTAGAAGAAAAAATCTTTGAGATCAAGGACTACGCAAACAGCTCTTAGACTTGACACCAAGATCACAAGTCACGAAAGGAAAAAAAAAGGTAAATTGGATGTCATCAGTATTCATATTTTTGTTCCATGAAAGACCCCAATAAAAGAACGAAAGACAAGATTGGGAGAAAATGTTTGTAAACCACATATAATGAAGGAGCAGTATCTGGAATGTCTCTATAGGTTTAACATCTCAAAATTGAAACACTGGGAGCAGGAAGGCCCTCGTGCACACCTGTGATCCCAGCAGCTCACTCAGGAGGCTGGAGCAGGAGGATGGCAAGTTCAAAGCCAGCCCCACCACTTAGCCGGGCCCTGAGCAACTCAGCGAGACCCTTTCTCACAATAAAAAAAATAAATAAAAGACAACACTCTAATTAGAAAACAGACAAGGACAAGAAGAGACATTTCACCTAAGAGGCTACAAAGGAGCCCACGTCCGATATGTTAACGATCATTAGCCACTGGAAAAATGCACATGAAGACAACAATGAGATCTCACCACGCACCTATCAGAATGATCAAAACAAAAAACTGACAACACCAAATGCTGAGGAAGATGCTGATAAACCGGTCACTCCTGCATTGCCGGTGGGAGTGGCAGTGGTGCAGCTGCTCTCCACCATGTTTCTCTCCTGAAGAAAGAACTGGATGCAAGAGGCAGAGTCCTAAATGAGGTTCAAGACTCAGATTCCAGACCTTTCCCCAGCCTTTCAGGATTTTCATTTTCTTTCTTTTTTCCAGGGTCTCCCACATGCTATTTGAATGCTCTACTGCTGGGTTACACCCCCAGGACTTCTTTTATTATTATTATTATTTGTTTGTTTTTTGGCACTGGGGATTGAACCCAGGGGCGCTCAACCACTGAAACACATCCCCAGCCCCTTTTTGCACTTTATTTAGAGACAGGGTTTCACTGAGTTGCTAAGCGCCTGGCTTTTCCTGAGGCTGCCTTTGAACTTGCGATCCTCCTATGTCAGCCACCCGAGCCGCTGGGATGACAGGTGCCCGGCAGCACTTCCTGTTTTATTACAAAATATTTAAGACTTACAAAAGAATATTTGAAGTGCACACATGAGTCATGCATGTTAATGGTAAATGAATATTTATAAACCCCTTCAGTCACTTAAACTCAGAACATGGCGATGCCGGGAGCCACCTTTGGGCCCTTCTTATTCCATTCACCTGGTGCCCGGGCAAACAGCTGGCACACGGCTTTATTTATCATCCCAGTGCTTCTCTGGTTTGATTATACAGGAGTGGGTAGTTTGATTGCTGTTAACGCTTACCAAAATGCCACCTTAGGCTACGCAGACTTCTGCAACTTGACGTTGGAACTCAATGTCATGTCCCCAGATCTGTTAAAATCTGCCATGGAATGAGTAGGGCCGGGGGTTTATTGGCAGGTGAAACCTGGGAGAGCTACAGAGGAGGTGAGATCTGGCAGGGAACACCTGACACTGGGATGCAGAGGGGACACATCTGGAAAGGAATGGGGATTAGTGCCACCAGGAAGGGAGAGAAGCAGAAATCGTCTGTGGCTTCTCAGGTCTTGGCTTCGGAATGGAGGCGGATTCTGCAGATGCTGTGGCTGGAAGCGAACTGTACCTCCTGAAGCTAAACGGCATGTTCTCTTTTGGAGGGGCATCCAAGTGGCGTCCTTCCAAGGATGCCAGAGTTCTAAGATTAATCCACATTGAGAAGTGTAGCCAGACGCAGTGGCGCACGCCTTGAAATCTGAGCTACCTGGGAGGCTGGGGCCGGAGGATCATGAGTTCAGGCCAGCAACTTGGCTTTGCCTCAAAACAAAAATGGAGCCGGGTGCTGTGATGCACGCCTGTCATCCCAGGGGGTCTGGAGGCTGAGGCAGGAGGATCACAAGTTCAAAGCCAGCCTCAGCAATTTAGCAAGACCCTATTTCAAAACAAAACAAACAAAACAAAACAAAACAACAACAATAACAACAAACTGGAGATGTGGCTCAGAGGTTGAGCACCCCGGGTTCAGTCCCCAGTACCAGGAAAAAAAAAAAAAGCTGTTCATTAATTTTCTTTACTTTTTTCAATATTTATTTTTTAGCTTTAGGTATCTAGGTGGGTGGACACAATATCTTTATTTTACATTGATGTGGTGCTGAGGATCGAACCCAGTGCCTCATGCATGCTGGACGAGTGCTCTACTACCGAGCCACAGCCCCAGCCCTCATTCATTCTCTTACTGCATAGTTTCCCAGACCCCATTTCCTTTATCCATCCAGTTGGTGGCTCTTAGGGTGGTTTCTAATTTCTCGTTGTCACCAACAATGCTCCAAAGTACATTCTTGTGCCGGCTTCAGTGCACAGGTGCTGGAGTCCCCATTGATATATCTTAGAGGGAGAGTTTCTGGCTCATAGAGTCTGCATCTATTGGACTTCCAAGGTAATGCCAGAAGCTTCCCCTCGACTCCTTAACACGTTTTCACGGCACCCACCATTCCCCTTCCACTTAGGCTAGCTCAAGAGGGTTTCTGTTGCTTGCAATCAAAATGAGTTCTAACCTACCTAGGCCCATCAAAGAAACGCCTTCGGGATGACATCTCTCTCTGGGACATTCCTCCCAAGAGGTCCCCACCCTGACATTGTGCAAGTCGAAATCTCATTGCCACTGCAACAGCAACAAGAGGCGGAACTACAAGAGGTGACTGGGTCACGGGCCGCCACCTTCAGGATGGATGAAGGCTGTTCCTAGCCCGGGAGGGGGCTCCAGCTGAGTTCCCTGGACGGTCCTGCTCCCACGCATGCGCCTTTCCGGACAGGTGAGAGGCCACGCCCTCCACGAGCTCTGTGGCCTGGGGCAGGCGCTCCCTGCAGAGCTGGCCAGAGCCCTGGACTCCCCAGCTCTGGAACTGGAAGAAATACATCTCCCTTCTGTGTGGACTCTGCGGTCCCAAGGACGCAGTCACAGTGGCCGAGAATGGAAACCACCACCAAAGGCGGTGATGGCGGATGTGACACAGTCACGACCAGTGTCCTTAGAGACACACCCGGTGCAGACCCGAGCCCAGGAGGAGGCCACCGTCCTGCTGACCTGACCCGGACACAGCCCCCTCGGGCAGCTTGTTCCTTGTTACTGTTGGTCGTGTTTAAATCAGCGGCTGGGAAATGGCCCAGGACGTGCAGCCGAAAGTGTCCCTCGTGATCCCCATTTGTTCCTTGAGGTTCTCCCTCTCCCCCTTTCTCACTGTCTCCCCTTCCCCCACACCCCGTCTCTGTCAGTCACAGTCAGACACAGGGTGCAGTCACTTAGACAAACAAGGTCAATGTCACAGGCAAATTGTTTACTTTTCACAATGTGCATAAAAATCACAAGAATAAACATCTTTGGGGACTTTACAACCAAATACCTTTGGAGGCCGCGATCGAAGGGCCTCATGATATCTAAGGGGCTGGGACATGCAGCAGGGTGTGGGTCAGACGCACAGGTGTCCACTGGCCACACACTTCAGGTCTCGCACCAGGAGGCGGAGGAGGTTGAAGGTGACAGAGGCCTCGAGGCAGACGGGGGACTCCTGTGGGGACCAGGGGCTCAGTGGCTGCCGTGGCCAGGGCCAGCTGCTCCAGCCCCGTCCTCTGACACCCACTCACCTTCTCGGGGGCCTGCTGCAGCCTCTGCAGCCAGTGGGACAGGCGGTGGCGGTGGCGACCCTGGGGCCTGGGGCCTGCTGTGGGCTGAGCCAGGGCCTGTGGGCAGAGGAGGGCGTGTGAAGTGGGCCTGGGCACAGGGGACGTGCGGGTGTCACAGCCATGACCCAGCCGCCCAGGACCCCAGGACTCACACAGGCCTGCAGCTGGGACTGGATGTGGCCCAGCGTGTGAAGGGGCTGGTCCAGGACGTCCCCCAGGGTCGAGGTGGCCATGGTCCCCAGGACCCGCAGCGTCAGGGCCAGCTCTGCCTGCAAGGCCACAGGGCGCTCCCACACCTGAGGGGGACAGAGACAGTGAGAGGTCTCCCTGAGAGAGCTGGGAGGGACAGGGAGGGAGGGCAGGGAGGGGGAGGGGGAGGGGCAGGGAGAGGGCACAGCAGAGCAGGCAGGACTGGGGAGGGACAGTGGGCAGGGAGGGAGAGGGACCGGAGAGAAGGACAGGGTCCCTGGGAGGCGCTGAGTGGGCCCCGGAGGCCAGGCTGGCCTGGCTCTGCCAGCTCACCTGCAGCTGCCGCAGGTCCCAGGGCCTGGGCAAGAGCGGGGAGCGGCACTCGAGGTCCTTGAGCAAGAGGGGCTCCTCCTGGGGAGCAAGGGCACAGGTTAGCCCACACTGGAGGGCGAAGGTTAGCCTACACAATAGGGGCCCAGGGAGCCTCATGAAGGGGTCCTTCACCCTCTCAAAGCCTCACCTTCACCTCCCCCAGCTTCCTTCCTGGCTCCTGGGCCTCTTCCCCAAGAGGAGGCTGCAGCTCTCCCAGGCTCAGGGTCTCACACTTGCTCTCCTAGGGCATCTCTGACCTCAGTCTCCTCTTCTAGATCTCAGCCTCAAAATGCCAGCATTTTTTAATTGATTTTATTTTTTAAATACATAACAGCGGAATGCATTACAATTCTTATTACACATATAGAGCACAGTTTTCCATATCTCTGTTTATATATAAAGTATGTTCACACCAATTCATGTCTTCATACATGTACTTTGGATAATGATGTCCATCACATTCCACCTTTATTGCTGACCCCCCCTTCCTCCCTTCCCCGCCCACCCCTCTGCCCTATCTAGAGTTCATCTAATCCTCATCTAATGCTCCCCCTCCCTACCGCACTATGAGTCAGACTCCTTATTATCAGAGAAAACATTCGGCATTTGGTTTTTTGGGATTGGCTAACTTCACTTAGCATTATCTTCTCTAACTCCATCCATTTCCCTGCAAATGCCATGATCTTATTCTCCTTTACTGCTGAGTAATATTCCATTGTGTATATTTGCCACATTTTTTAATCCATTCATCTACTGAAGGGCATCTAGGTTGGCTCCACAGTTTAGCTGTTGTGAATCGTGCCGCTATAAACACTGATGTGGCTGTGTCCCTGTGGTATGCTGTTTCTAAGTCCTTCTGACTGATGGTTTGAATTGATTTTAGGAACCTGGTAAAATCCTGTGTGTAAATCATCACAAGGAGCATGCAGTCCAACACACCTCACACCAATCCTACCAGAGAAACGTTAGGAGCAACTCTATTAAAACTAAGAAACAGAAAAAAAAAAAAAATGCCAGCACTTCCCGCTCCACCCAGGCTGTCACCCCCCCACCCCCAGCTCCCGGGCGTCGGGCCAGGAGGGCACACCCCGCCGCCGCTGCAGGAAACGCGCCCACACTGCGGGCACCGGGAGCCTGGGGCCGGGGAAGCCCGGGGCGGGGCCGGGGAGCCCTGGGATAGGGAAACAGACCCAGGTTCGGAGTTCTCCCACCGGAAGGCGACTTCCTGAGCGGGACGATTCCTGGCAGCTCGGGGTGGGTCCAAGAGGCCGCCCCGCAGGTGCGGGGCAGGTGTGGGAGGGGCTTGTTCTGGCCACGCCCACACGGGGGCTGTGAGCAGGTACTTGGGGGAGAGGTTGTTGGAGGCTCCTAAGGGGAGGCTGCTTAGGGGAAGGGAGACCACCCAGAGGGAGGAGTGCTGTGGGATGGAAGGACAGAGAGAGTTAATAAGCCAAAGATAGAACTAAAGAAAACTAAGAGGGTAAGATGCGGCGCGCAGGCCTGTAACCCAGACCGGGAGGCTGACGGAGGAGGCTCACAAGCTCCAGACCAGCCTCAGCACCGAAGCAGGACGGCCTCAAAACACAACAGTGCAAAGGCTGGGGATGCAGCTCAGTGGTAAAGCCCCCTGGGTTCAATCCCCTGAACCAAGATAACAATTATCAAGAACGTAGAGAATTGAAGGATTTGATCAGTGCGGGCCCATTCAGGTTCTGAAACATCTCACCGAACTGCATTCATAGGAACACTTGATACACGTTACTCGAAAAGAAAAGAAAGTGTGAAGATGGGAAGTTCATTGACTGGATCTGAGTGTGCACCAAGCAACAGGGACTTGTGATTGTTACTAAACGTATGGACCACAAAGTTTATTATCAGATGGTCACTCATGAACCTGTGGGCCCGGTGTGATCTGCAGAGGGTGAAATCAAGGAAACATTTCTACCTGTTAATTCCATTTATAATTTGTTTTCTTCTTTCTTTAAAAATTCTCCTTCTTTCAATGTGCTTATTGGCCTCTGAGTGATAGCAAAGCTTCTTCTGGGTAAATTGTGGTCAGGTGTGGACATCCAGTTTCACTTAAAGCCTTTTGGGGTTCAACCCTCTTTTTTTCTTTGTTCAGAATTATTTTAGTGTTATTTTAGCCAGGCATGGTGGCGCATGCCTGTAATCCCAGCAACTGGGGAGGCTGAGACAGGAGGACACAAGTTTGAGGCTAGCCTCAGCATAAGTGAGGTTCTATCTCAAAACAAAATTTTAAAAGGTGGTGGTGGGGGAGATGGAGATGTAACCCAATGGTAAAGCACCCCTGGGTTCAATCCCCAATACCAAAAAAAATTATTTTAAAACTGTACACATTTGGGGGGGGGAATACAGTGTGATAATTTGATATGAGGATACGGTGTCAATATCCAGGCTTTAAAAATTATTCTTGTCAATTGTGAGCATGCATCAGAATAATAAATAGTCAAAAACTTTTAAACACACACACAAATGAAAGGACAGCCCCCCACATCTGATACCAATGGGGAGACAGTAATGAAAGTGTCACAGAGGAGTTCAGGTGCAGCTAAAGCCTTTGAAGGACCCCGTTGACTGTGACCAACCCTTTCCTCTATTTAGCCCATCATTGGTCCAGGAAGTATTTATGGGACGTTTACTGTGGGTGGAAACTTCTAGACATCCCGGATCTACCAAGAACAAAAGTCACGAAGATTATGCCTGCCCCTCCTGGAGGTGTTCTAGTGGGAGGGCCAGACGATAGCAAAACAATAAATAATAACAACGAAGTCCGTTGCAAGAAGTGCTTTCGAGAAAAATTAAGCGGGAGATGGAGTGGGGTGTGCAGAGGGAGCCACGTGCTGTGAGACGGTTGCAGAAGGTGACATCATCACAGATAGAGGGACCGTCAGTGCCAAGGGAGCACGTGAGGGGCCCCTCACCGGCCCTGCCCGTCCTGACATTTCCACACATAAGACAGAATCCGCAGTGCACCACGCCTGCCACCCCAGCAGCCCGGGAGGCTGAGGCAGGAGGATTGCGGAGTTCAAAGCCAGCCTCAGTGAAAGTGAGGCCCCTCAGCAACTCAATGAGACCTTGTCTCCAAATTAAAAACAAAAAGGGCTGGGGTGTGGCTCAGTGGTGAAGGGCCCCTGAGCTCAATCCTTGGTATCTACGCCCTAAAAAAGATGGAGACTCCTCTTCACACTTTGAAGGTGGGAACTGGGCTTCCTGTCGCCTTGACAGTGAGGGATTGGCGAGGAGACCTGGCTGAGCCTGCGCAGCAGGGACGCGCTGAGGGAGGCGGAGCTCCGTCTCACACCTGGTCTCACCTGCACCTCCTGCCTTCAGAGGTGTGGGGTTTCCTGAGGACACTTGGCTGGGTTCTCTGTCACCTGACTCTTGCACATCTCAGGAGTCCCCTGAGGGGACACAGGGGCTGACTTTTCTTGTCCACCCAATCCCCTACCCTCCCTCCTCGTCCTAGATATGGAGACCAGTATTGGCCACTGTTATGGTGTGGAATTCCGTGGTCCCCAGGGCAGCAGTGTTCCCAGGGGCTTTGGGGGAGAGATGTCATCCGTGGATTAATCCATGGGTGGATTCATGATCGAATGGACTTTGGGGAGGTAGAGGAAATTGTGGGAGGTGGGGCGCAGCTGGAGGTGTGCCCTGAAGGATATGTCTTGTCCCCAGCGCGCTCTCTCTCTCTCTCCCTCTCTCTCTCACACTCTCTCCTTTCTGACCACTGCACTCCCCACCATAATGGTCAGCCTCACCACAGCCCAGAGACAATGGAGCCCAGTGACCTTGGACCGCAGCCTCTGGAATGTGAACCCAAATAACTCTTTGCTCCCCTAAGCTGGTTCATTTTGTCACAACTGTGGAAAGCTGAGGATGACTGCCCCCAAACCGAAGGTTCCCTCTCCTCTCATCCTCTGGGCTCCCTGTGGCCGCGTGACTTCCCCCTCCCCAGGACCTAGCCTTGAAACACAGGCAGGTGGCCCTGCTCTGTTGGAATCAGGACCTGCCTGAGGGGCAGACTTTCCTGTGCAGATGAGGACAGACCCAGAGCAGGGCAGAACAATCCAGGGTGGGCTGTGGTTTGGAAGGGCAGAAAAAAAGAAAAAAAAAAATATATATATATATATTCATTCACTTCAACCTAAAATTTGACATTTCCTCTCTGTATTAGTCTCTTACGGCTGCTATAACAAAACAGCATAAACTGTGTAGAACAACTCAAAATGGGCAATGATGAATGGATCAGCCAAAGGTGTGCATCCAACTCAGTCCTGGGAAGCGGAAAAAAACAGTCACCAAAGGACAAATACAACGTGACCACACTTACAGGAAGTCCATAAAGAGGTCACATGCAGAGAGACACAGCAGGATGGTAGTTGCCAAGGTGAGGAGGAGTGGGGGGGCAGGGCTGGAGATTTGGTTTAGCGGGATGGACAGGGCCGGGCAGTTGTAGCTCCACAGGGTGAATCTGCTTCAAACAGCTGAACTGGAGGCCTTGAAGTGGTTAAGATGGCAGACATGGGGTATATTGGCTACAGGACAGGACTGGGGGTGCAGCTCAGTGGTAGGGCACTTGCTTAGCACGAGAGAGGCCTGGAGTTGATCCCCAGCAACACAAAACCAATGCACAAATATGTAAATGGAAATTATTTAATCAAAAGGAACAGGAATAGGGACAAACCGACCAGCCAGTGCCTCAAAAGCCAAGGAATTCTGAAGGTCAGACATCTGAACTCAAGGTTGGGGGGCCAGTTCCTTCGGGGTCCCCGAGACAGGGTTCACCTTTTCAGCTCTGAGACTCCTGCGTTCCAGGCTCCTCATGGCTCCCTCACGTCACTGCACCCTCCTGCTCCGCTTGTCACCCCTCCTGAAGGGACACTAGCCTCCTGTCTCCCCTGATGAGGCCCTCAGTGAGGGCACTGGACAGCCCAGACGTCCTGTCCCCATGGCCCTCCCTTCATGTCACCTGCAAGTCCCTCTGCCAGGCGGGGCTACATATCCTCAGGGCCCAGGAGTTAGGGCCGAGGGTGGGGCCACCATTCAGGCCACCACACACTGTCACAACGACCATTCAGGCCACCACACACCGTCACAACGCGTGCATCCAGCCACAGGAGCGCCAGCAGACCTGTGACTGTCACCCGAGGGCCTCCCGCACACTCACTTCTGCCCCTTCAGGTCCCTTTAGCTCATCTCACTCCTGAGCACGGTGGTTGTTACGGCAGCCAGGTGACTCCGCCATGCCACGCAGTGACGAAGAAGCTCGTGGACAATGACATCACGGCAGGAAACGTCCTGATGCCAATGTTACTTGGCCCCGGGTGGCTCCGTCCTGGGCGCCTTCTCCTGCTGAGGAGGATCGGGCTCCGCCAGGCGCTGAGACCCTGAGCCAGGACGCTGCAGCCCTGTCCTGGGGACTCGGAGCAGGACCGCAGGGAGCCCGGCCGGACACACAGAGTCCTCCTGTCCCTCTCTGACCTCCTGTCCGGGTGGAGGGCACAGGGACCCGCTCCTGCCTTCTGCCATGTCCTGGTGTCTCGGTGACCTGCTCGGCTGGCAGTCCCCACCAGCAGGGCGGCCCTGGGCCTGGGCTGGGGCAGCGGGTCCGCAGCCGGGCTCTTGTTGGCTTGGACAATTTAGAGATCCTTGTAAGAAACAGAGAAGAGAAATATTTTACTTTCCTATTTTTATAAAAATAAGCAATCATGGGAATATATGGAGAGGGTCACCCCCAGGCCTGGGGAGGGACAGCGCCAGGGCAGGCCACATGGGCCACCTGCTGCTCCACCCAGGTCCCTTCCTCAGGACCCCACCACACCCCCGTGTCCAGTGCTCGGGGCTCCTGGGGACATTCTTTCTGGGGAAAGGGAAGGACAGGGAGCCACAGGCAAGTGCCTCGCCTCAATCTAGTCCCTTCCGAGTGGACAGCCCATGGTCAGTGTCAGCTGCCACCAAGGGACTAGAGCCCCTGAAACAGCTGCAGGAGGGACAGCTCTGGGGCCACCCAGTGCCAGAGCTCCGCAGTGGGGGGAAAGGACCCGGCTGCACTTGGGGGAACCTTGGACCCTCTGCTGTGGCCCCTCACGTCCCTGCAAGGCGTCCCCTGAAGCCGCCTCCTCAGAGGTGCCCCTCAGCGCTCCCAGGAGCCAGGCCTCGGCCTTCCTCCCCAAAGAGGTCCCAGTGGACTTGGCTCTGAGCCTCTGGAACGGGATCACTGGCTGCTGGGCTGGCCGTGGGGACCTGCGCATGGTGACAGGTAGAGCATACTGTCCCTGCCGTGCTCAGTGGCACAATGGAGAGAGCCGTCACCCTGGTGGCAGGGTTGGGACGCTGGCAAGAGGAGGCTGCGAGGGACAGAATCCCTGGTGCCAGAGAAACTCGGGGAAACTGAGCAAGGACCCTGGGACCCGATGGCTCTGGCCGAGACGCTGATTCTCAGAGACACTGAGAGGCTCAGGAGATGCAGTGCCATCACGTCAGAGGGACCCCAGGTCCGTGCTGGTCGTAGAGGAAGAGGACACGGGAGAGCGTCTTCAGAGCGGTGGAACCCACGAAGGGTGACTCCCAGCCACCAGGGCCCCTGCCCCTGAGGGACCTGGAGAACTGCCTTGGGGACACGGGGTCAGAGCAGTGACAACCTCCACTCCCAGAGCCCCCTGGGCCTGCAGGAGCAGCTATGTCCCCCTAGTCAGAACTGGAGGTGTCCCCAGCTGGGTGATCTGGCAAGGACTTCAGATGACCGTGACGCCAAGCAGACCGTCACCTTCATTTCTGGCTCCTCCACGTGTGTTGGCTTACACGGCACCAGGCTGTCCCTGAAGTCCTGGGGCCACAATCCTGGTTCAGCATCCAGGGGCCCCAATCCAGTGCAGCTGGAGGGAGGGCCCCACTCCTGGGGGCTCCCAGGGCACAACCACTTTCTCGCCCACTGGCCCTGGGGGTCCCCCGTGTTCCTTGGTGGTGGTCCCTGCCCTCCACCCTCAGGATCTTGGGGTGTCTGGCAGGAGCCGTGTCCTCCCGCTCAGCCCCATCTCCACGGGGCCTCTCCCTGCCCACGTCTGGGTGCATAGGTCCCCCTCTGGGAGGTCACCAGTCCCACTGCATTGGGCCCACCCTGATGACTTTGCTTGCTTGATTGCCACTATAGAGACCGTCTCCACAGAAGGTCACATTGTAGGTGGGGGACGAGGACTTCAGCATATCTTTGGGACTGCTGGGGGACCATAATGCAGCCTGGGCGGGTGGGTGAGGGAGAGGTCTCCAGCCTGGAGCCTTCTCCTATGACAGAACGTGTGCCAGTCCAGCAGGGGCGATGGAGGCTGGGAACTGGGAGCCCAGGTTTCCTGGTGGCACCTCAGGAAGAGGGTGGGAGGGGGGTGAGGCTGGGAATGTCCCATAGGGCTGGATGGCCTCCCGCTCTGGGGCCCACAGAGGGGTTTCGGGGGTGACCCTCTGATTTCCAGGGGGACAAGGGAACCCAGACCATCAAGGCTCCACAAGGTGGCTCCGTCAGGGCCAGGAGGGGCACTTGGGGATGCTCCTAGAAGCCGGCTCCCTGATGGCCGTGGGCGTGCGAGGACCTGAGACAGGAGGCCAGGCAGTGACACGGACGTCCTGGGAAGGCAGATGCGATTGTCGCGATGGAGAGCGTGATCAGACTGGCCGCCTGTGGGTCTGACCCGGGAGACCTGGGGTAGAACAGACGTCTGGGGGGGACAGGTGGGCAGCCATGGGGGTCTCTGAATTTGCACAAATAAAGAAACCCAGGAGCGGGGCCCGGGCTGTGGTCAGAGGCCCTGAGAGGAAGCCCTGTGCCCTCGCCCAGGAGGCAGCCTGAGTAGGCTTCCAGGGCCGGTGGGAAGGAGGGATGGGACCCCGGGAGAGGGACCTACAGCGTCACAGCAGGGGTGTCCAAGAGCCATTCCTCAGCCCTTCTGCCAAGGGGCCAGGACCTGGGTGCTGTGCTGCCTTGAGCTGGCTCCTGACAGCCAGGGCGCATTCCCTGACTTGTTGTTGTTGCTGTTCCTGTTTGTCCTGGGGGCTGAGCCCAGGGCACCTGGCCGCGGGGTCCACAGGGAGCCCCCCACTTTATCACTTGGAGACGGGGTCTCCCTGCGCTGCTGGGAGGAACCTCCAACGTGGAATCCTCCTGCCTCAGCCTCTCAGCAGCTGGGCTGCAGGTGTGCGCCTCTGGCCTCCAGGGGTTAAGGTCAAGGAGGGCGTTTGTATGTGAACGAAGCCATTTAAAATGTAAAGGACACTTAGGACAACTTAGATATAAGAGATCATTAGTATCAAAAGTCCCTTTCTACTCACTTCATGTATCACTCTGCCCTTGAGGTTCACACGTCTCCTGGGTTGGATTATGTCCCCCATAGTGTGTGGGGAAGTCCTAACCCCCGTACCTCAGAGGGTGACCCCATTTAGAGACAGGGCCATTGCACATGGGAGCTGTTAAGATGAGGTCATTGGGGGGGGGCCTGAACCTTGGTGTCCTTGTAAGTCAAGAAGAAGAGAGGAAGGGGAGACCCCGGGTAGCAGAGGCCGTGGGACAACGGAGGCAGACATTGTGGGTGCCTCTGAGGAAGGCCCAGGATGGCCACAAACTCCAAAAGGATATCCGAGGCTCATGGTTTCAGAGTCTTGAGTTTATAAAAAGCTGGTTCCATTTCTTGGAGTTCGAGATGGGGATGGACATCAGGGCGGAGGGTGTGGCAGAGGGAAGCAGCTCACAGGACGACCAGGAAGCAGACTCCATGCCCAAGACGCCAAATGGATACTCCTAGCCCCGTCCCCAGTGCCCCGCATCCTTCAGCCACCCCCGGCCTCCAGTGACCCTCAGTTAATCCCTCAGGGGTTAATTCCCTGCTGAGGCCAAGGCTGTGGCCCAGCCATTTCTCCCCCAGACCTTCCTGCATGGTCTCACACGTGACCTTGGGGGGGACACCACATCTGAACACACCAAAGACCTAGAACACTAAAACACGCTGTCCCTGGCATCGACGTGGGGGGGACGGAACACCCAGGGCCACTCTGCAGCTCTCCCGAGGTCCCAGCTCACTGGCAGCCTGACCTTGGCTGTGGTGGTGTGTTGACCCCATGGAACCCTGCAAGGCCCCAGATTGTGTCTTTCTTCACCCACGGCCAGTTGTCACCTATTACCTGCCCAGCACCGCCAAGGGGCCACAGGCCACTGCCCTGAACAGAATCCTGGGACAGAGGATCTGGGTGACTATGGAACCTGGGGACCCAGCGTGCCACACTGAGCCTCCTGTCAGCATGGGGACACCTGGGGAAGGGGTTACATGGAGTCCTGACCAGGCAGGGCCAGAGATCTATGGTGATGAGAGAAGATCAAATAGAACCTCTGTCCTGGTCCCCTCCCATCCTGGCCATGACAGTAAGCAATGACCTCCCAGAGGTGAGGGCAGACAGAGGGCTGTCCTCAAAGGGGGAGGGCGGCCATGATTCTTGGAGCATTAGGACTGTTTTCCAGGCTGGTGCACAGCTCTGGTCCCTGAGGGGCAGCGTCCCTGGGGAAAGGACCAGGACCAGGCTGCCATCCCGCTGCAGGGCCAGCAGAGGCCTCAGTCCTGAGCACCAGGGAGCAGCTTGTGGCCCCTGCCCGCGAATGGGAGGGCTCCCTGCAGGGTCCCAGGGCAGCCCAGGGGACACTCTGACTTCTGCCCAGGAAACCAGGACCCCACAGTCCGACCCCCCAGCTCCCACGGCAGACCCCAGACAGGTGACAAGGGGCTGTGGGGAGCTGCAGGTGGGGGAGACAGAGATGGCCACCAACAGGACACACAGGGTCACGGGCCTCACAGGAGAGCCTGGGACTCGCCGTTTATTTGCACAATGTTTACAAAAGTAGAAAAATAAACACTTCACTGGGTCTGAGAGTCACACAAATAAATAAGGCCACGTGGAGGGCTGGGGACAATAAATTAAGGAGTGTCATCGCTGCACAGATGAGACCTGAGATTCCTCGACGGCTCAGCAGGGTGTGGGTCAGACGCACAGGTGTCCACTGGCCACACACTTCAGGTCGCGCACCAGGAGGCGGAGGAGGTTGAAGGTGACGGAGGCCTCGAGGCAGACGGGGGACTCCTGTGGGGACAAGGGGCTCAGTGGCTGCCGTGGCCAGGGCCAGCTGCTCCAGCCCCGTCCTCTGACACCCACTCACCTTCTCAGGGGCCTGCTGCAGCCTCTGCAGCCAGTGGGACAGGCGGTGGCGGTGGCGACCCTGGGGCCTGGGGCCTGCTGTGGGCTGAGCCAGGGCCTGTGGGCAGAGGAGGGCGTGTGAAGTGGGCCTGGGCACAGGGGACGTGCGGGTGTCACAGCCATGACCCAGCCGCCCAGGACCCCAGGACTCACACAGGCCTGCAGCTGGGACTGGATGTGGCCCAGCGTGTGAAGGGGCTGGTCCAGGACGTCCCCCAGGGTCGAGTTGGCCATGGTCCCCAGGACCCGCAGCGTCAGGGCCAGCTCTGCCTGCAAGGCCACAGGGCGCTCCCACACCTGAGGGGGACAGAGACAGTGAGAGGTCTCCCTGAGAGAGCTGGGAGGGACAGGGAGGGAGGGCAGGGAGGGGAGGGGGAAGGGCAGGGAGAGGGCACAGCAGAGCAGGCAGGCAGGACTGGGGAGGGACAGTGGGCAGGGAGGGAGAGGGACCGGAGAGAAGGACAGGGTCCCTGGGAGGCGCTGAGTGGGCCCCGGAGGCCAGGCTGGCCTGGCTCTGCCAGCTCACCTGCAGCTGCCGCAGGTCCCAGGGCCTGGGCAAGAGCGGGGAGCGGCACTCGAGGTCCTTGAGCAAGAGGGACTCCTCCTGGGGAGCAAGGGCACAGGTTAGCCCACACTGGAGGGCGAAGGCTGGACCACGGCAGGGGCCTGGAGGGGCCAACGGTAGGAAGAGGGCAGGTTCCCTCAGGGGAAGGGCAGGATCCCTGCGGGAGAGACCTCAGGTCGCCCAGGGGAGCCCAGGGTGGACAGGGCAGAGGCCAGCCCTGCAGGGAGGCTGAGGGCCACCCACAGAGCTGCACGGGGAGGCCCAGGGAGGAGGCCAGGGCACAGGCAGGAGGGACAGGGACACTCACAAAGGCGTCTCTGGCCTTCCTGAAGGCCTGCAGCTCCCGTGGGGCCAGAGTCTTGAACTGGGCCATGTCACAGTCCCTGGCATCTGGGTGGGCGCTGAGGGGACTGGGCACAGGAACTGCCCGTGTCCTCGTCAGCACCGCAGACGTCAGCGTCAGGAGGAGCCAGCAGCCTGCAGCCGCGCCTGGACCACGGGAGGACAGGGTCAGGGGCTGGGGATGCGAGGACAGAGCGGGGAGTGGGGACGGTGACCCGGGCCACGCTGTGGGGCTCACCCAGCTTCATCCTCGGGTCTGGTGGCCGTCAGCGATGGGAACACAGGGTGCACCTGCGGCTGTGTCCAGGCTCTCTCCCGAGGTCCTTGGGTCTGGGTGCTGCAGTGTCCCCAGCTTCTGTCCCCGTGGTGCAGGGTGGACTGTCCCTGCAGCTCCATGGGGCAGCTTTTATCCCTGCTCAGGGCAGCCCCAGCTGATGTAGGAAAAGCGAAAATGCGCCCAGGCCTGCGCTGGCCACCAGGGGAGCCCAGGCTGGGGAAGCCCGGGGGCGGGGCCTCGCACAGGTGAGCAGCGGAAGCGAAAGGGAAAGGGACAGGGACTCAGCCTGGCCACGGCACGCGACTCCCAGGGAACCCTCAGCCCTGGGGCGGCCCCGGGTCACAGGAAGGGGTTCCGGTGGCTGCTGGGAGGGACCCAGGACTGGGGTGCACAGAGAGATGGGGACCAGCCTCGGGCAGGATGTCCCCTGCAGGGAGGAGATGGCAGGGCACCCCAGGGAGCGGCTGCCCTGAGGACTGCAATTCCCAGAGGGGGAGGCCCAGGGCGGAGGCTGTGGGCCAGAGGGTCAGGAAGGGAAGGTCCAGAGTGAGGAGGCCAGAGCGCCCCACCCCTCTCCACCTGCTGCCCAGAGCAGGCCAGGGACAGAGCCCTGGAAAGAACTCGAAACTGTCCTTCCTGAGCCCTGTTCCTTGCAGGGGCAATTGGCAACTGGGCAGCTGCCCTGTGCTGTGTCAAGTAACAGAAAACAAAACCGGAGAGGCAGGGGCACAGCAGGGCGTGCGCAGCAGGCAGGTCCTGAGGAGAGGCTCTGAGCACAGAGCCAGGGGAATGAGGGACGGAGCCCACTCAGGGAAGGAGAGCCACCCCTTGTGCTGAGCCCTGTCATGTCCAGCTCTGCTCAAGATGCTTCATCTCACCAGCACTGGACATGCACATTCGCACCCAGGGAGCACTGTGGCTTGCCTCCTTTTGCAGTAAGTAGCAAACTGCAGAATCTCAGAGAGGTTAAGAGACCTGCCTTAGGACACACAGCAAGGAAGCAGTGAGGTCAAGACTATGAGTGTTTCCTCTGAAATTTGGAGGCCAGTCCCAGTCTCTGTTGTGCTGGGGTCTCCTGGACCTAGAGCTCATGACTGTGAGAAAAGACAGTCCTCTGTGACACTTGCCTCCATCCCAAAACCTATGTCCCTCATTCACACTTCCAGGAAACGGATACACAGTCACACTCTCTGAGCTCTGATTCATACAACGGCTTCCAAATCAGAGCAGGACGTGCCCAATGCACCTCCCAGTTCAGTTTCCAGTACAGGAGCCTTAATCCTGCCTGGAGGAGACACTGTCCCCACTGCAAATTCTGCTCATTGTCACAGATTGCAAATCCCTTGGCACTACACTGCTTTTGTCTGTGTGAGTGTGAGTGTGTAGTGTGAGTGTGAGTGTGTTGTGTGGGGATGGGACCCAGGGCCTTGCCTGTGCTGGTCACTGCTCTGCCACTGATCCACATGCCCTGTCCTCTGCTTGGACAGTCAGCCCAGGCAGTGACCTGCAATCGCTCTGGAGCTCAAGGCCCTTAAGAGCTGTGTGGCCTTGGGGAGGAGGCTGCAGGTGGCAGCCAGGAGGGCTAGTCCCCTGGTTCGGACAAAGAGCACTAATCCGAGTATTTCTGTACCTGTGCGCAGGCTCCTTTGATGGAGGTCATTTGGGAAGACCCCGAGGATGTCAGCAAGGACCTTACAAACACCACTTCCAGGTGTGCTGCTCCTTTGCAAGAGAAGCAGCCGCCCTCTCTGTGCAGATGGGGAGACTGAGCCTCCCACAGAACTCACTTTCCTGGAGTAGCTCTAATTGAATGGCAGGGTCAGAATTGACACTCTTGTCCCCCGATTCTGGGCATCAGTCCTTCTTGCTGTCGAGGGCGAGTCCAAATGAAAACACAGAACAGAAAAGATGGAAGGCAACACTGTGTATGAACTGTAATAAATTAACAACAGGGGTCAGGAGCGCTAACAGGGACTTCACAGTACAAGGAACACACATGTAACAGAGTCCAGGGAAGACACTAATCCAGGACCAGGTGCCCTTCACTCCCCAGTTCCTTCAGGAATGGGGGCCCTTTGGATGTTGGTCAGAGACTCAGAGATTCAGACTCTCAAGGCGGCTTCCAGGGTCCCAATCAAGGGACACGATTCCTGAAGTGGGTTGAGGTTCCTGGCAACCTCAGTGTTGAAGGCAGTGAGGGTCGTGCCCAAGTTCAAGGCTCTTCCGCTTTACTAGCCACTGGAATAACTGGAGGTCATTCATCCACGATAAAGCCCCGCATCCTGGGGACCCACAACTTCTCTCAGGGAAGAGCCGGTGCCAGTGGGTCCTGGTGGGGCCAGTGTCTGGAGCCTCAGCGTCCATTGGCCAAGAGACATGCCCGGTTTAGGGCCCAGCATCCAGTGGCTCCAGGTTCGGGATCCCCGCGAAGCCCAGCAGGTCAGACACAGGGTCCCCAGTGCGCCACCAGCCTGAGGTCCCGCGTGAGCAGGCGCAGCAGGTTGAAGATGACAGAGGCTTCATGGCAGCGAGGCGAGTCCTGGAAGCCAGCAGGAGTCAGGACTGTCCTTCCCCAGGACCTCCTGGACAGGGCCCCGTGGCCCCCAGGCTCCTGGTTATCTTTCCACCCGCTGCTGTCCCCTCGGTGGGAGCCCTGCACTGCCCGCTGCACTCACAGCTCTGCGGGGTTTGTGACGCCTCCGCGGTGGCCTGGGGGACCTCCTCCTGGAGCCCTGCGGGATCAGCTGGAGCTGCAGGGGCAACGCGGGTCAGTGGGGCAGCCGCCGGCCCCAGCGTCCCTCCTAACCAGACCCAGACCCAGATTTCTTGGGCACCACGAGGACGAGAATCGCTGTCACTCACGCAGGTCTCCAGGTCGCGTCCCGCCGCCGCCAGCAGCTGCAGGGTCTGATCGGTGCCTGGGAGCATCTCCGGGTGTCGCAGGCCCCTCAGCACCTCCTGGGCGTCCGCGATGCTGCGGGCCACGTGGCGCAGCCCAGCACAGGACTGTGGAGACCCGATGGCAGTTAGAGTCGCCGCGCCAGCGCCCCGCGCCCCCTCCCAGGCACCTGGCCTCACCGAGGGCCGCGGATGGTCCCTCCGGGGGCGGAAGGAGCAGTTGCGTGGCCTCCAGCTCAGGGTCTCTTCCTCCTGCGGGACAAGCGTCAGGTGAGGCTGACACCTAATCGCGGAGCCCGCGAGGATGTGGGGACGCGGCGCGGGTCTGGCCAGGTGGCTCCCCCGTGGTCCCCTGGGCGCAGCAGCTCTGCGACGCGGGGGCGGGGCTGAGATGTGCCCCACGCTCCCCGGGCCCCGCCTGGCGCCGCCACCGGGACCCCCCGCCGCCCAGCGCGACGCGCCCCTCCGCTGGCGCCCAGCCAGGGTGGTGCTGGAGCTCGGGCTCTGGGGAGCGTCCTGCTCAGAATCCTGCAGCACAGTCCCAGAGGCGCGGCTCAGCGCTGGTCGCAGGGGCGCTGGGGACAAGGATGGGTGCGCGCTGGCCGCTGGTGGGCTCAGGGCTGGGCGCAGGGCTGGAGGTCGGTCCCCACTCACATAGCTGTCCCTCAGCGCCTTGACTGCCGCCAGTGCCCTCGGGTCCAGCGAGCGGTAGTGTGACAGCAGGCAGCGCCTAGGCACTGTCCCCCTGGAGTCCGAGGCCACACCCAGTGTCCACAGGACCCACAGCCACAAGGCCACCCAAAAAGCTCCGCTCCTGGGCCTCATCTCTGCTCCTGCAGGAGGCGAGGACGTCAGGGAGACCCAAGGATGAGCCTTCCAGGGCAGCCCCCTGCCTCTGGTTGAGTGGAGGGGTCCTCAGAGAGCATGCGCTGTAGGCATGCAGAGGACAGACCGCGTGGAACCCGAGGCCCTCTGTCCTCTCACCTCTGGCCCCTCGCTCTTCACCTCTGATGTGCACTCGATGCCTGGAGGTGCCCCTCTCTGTCTCCTGTGTGGTGTGCAGAGTGGTGTCCACCTTCCGCAGTGGCCTCAGGGCCATCCATGGTGACTTTTATGTGAGTGGATGAGAAGCCCTTCCCCGCCAGGCTTCCCCGTCCAGGGTACCCTTTTCAAAACGTCATCGCTGGCCCCAGGCCGCGTGGGATCCCTGCCTGGCTCAGAGGACTTTACCCTACAGTGGTCTGGTGCCAGGCTTGGCTCAACTCTTGCTCCAGGGCAAGTGGCCTGGACTCCTTTCCAAACACAGGTTTGTCTTTTTGCACCGCCTGCTCCTCCTCCTGCACTCCAGGAGCCACTGAAAGCCCACCTTCCCTTCTCACCAGCCACAGCGCGGCTCCCTGCCCACCTGCACAGGTGGCCGCCTGGGAGCTCACCCTGCAGTGGTCCTGCTCCCGTCCTGGGCCTTGGGGTTACTTGCCCATCTCTTCTTCTTCCTTCCTTTCCCTGCCTTTTCTTTGCCTCTGCTGAACACACACTTTCCTGTTCTGATATTAAGTAATATTCATTTCTTTACTAATTATACAAGTAGTAGATTCTTCTTGAGAACTAGAACCATGGACTGTCCTTAAGTGTGGCTTAGAATGACATTGCCAAGGCAGGAGGGCATCTCCCGCGGGCAAGCCCCATCCTACCCTCTCCTCCTGTGTCCACTGGGTTTTCTCCCCCAACACGGTGGGGTAGAACCTCCTAGCCGCCATTGTATAAATGAGGACACTGAGGCCCATTGGAGTGGGGATTTGATCGCAGATGTCTGGGTTGTGGTTGGAGATGGTTGCTGTCTCCTGTCCCTATTAGAATGGCTGAGGTCTGTTCTAGCAAAATATCCAAGCTTTCTTCAGGGGACCACTTTGAATTGTCATTAAGTTAATTAATGAATATTGACAATTATGGATGAATAATGACTTTTTTTGAGGCTATGCCCTCTTACTCACTAATATTCCAAACTCATGTTTTCTGAGTATAAGTTTCCTGTTCAACAGCACAGAGCTTGGGGCTAGTGTTGTGGCTCAGTGGTAGAGCACCTGCCTGGCATGTGTCAGGGACGGGGTTCAACCCTCAGTACCACATTAAAACAAATTAATAAAATTATAAAGAAGGAAAGTATTGCCCAGGGTTGTGGCTCAGTTTTAGAGGGCTTGCCTAGCATGCATGAGGCACTGGGTTAGATCCCCAGCACCACATAAAAATTAACAAATAAAATGGGCTTGGGATGTGGCTCAAGCGGTAACAGGCTCACCCAGCATGTGCGGGGTGCTGGTTCGATCTTCAGCACCACATCAAATACAATAAAGATGTTGTGTTCACCGAAAACTGAAAAATAAATATTAAAAAATTCTCTCTCTGTCCTCTCTCTTAAAAAAATAAATAAAATTAAAAAAATAATATTAATAAAGGTACTGTGTCCATCCAAAAAAAAATTTTTTTAAAGGAAAGTATTAGAAAATGCTTGGGTGCATTGAATAAGAAAAAGCACAGAACTTTTATGAAACATCAAAATGTTTAGAGTGTAATTATTCTAAAAACCCATAAGGGCAATACTACCAAAACATTAGAAGATACACCCCAAAATGTCATAAGCATACCTTGCAAGTTTCTATCACCTCTCCCCACCCTTCCCAACATCACATCTTTTAGTTGGTAAATCCAAATAATTTTGGAAAAGTGACCTGACTCCCCCTGCACACAATCCCTCAAATGAGGGTTTTGTTTATTTGTTTAAAACCAGGGTATTGAACCCAGGGCTGCTTAACCCCTGAGCCACATCCCCAGGCCTTTTAAATTTTATTTTGAGACAAGAACACACAATTAAAATTGTTGAAAGTTCTCATACCCTGGAAAACTGTTATAGAGGTGGGCTGAAGGGTGGGGACATCATAGGTGAGGTCTTCTTTTCTTTTGTGATTTTCTGTTCTCAGGCCTTATTCTATGAACATGACTGGGTACCTTCACCAAAGATGGAGACAAACTTATTCAAAACTGAAACACACAGATTGACTGAGACAGACCCAGATACGCTGAGCTGAACGTTGGTTGGAAAAGGAATAAAAAGAGGGATGGATCCCAAAAAGGAGAGAGAGAGAGAGAGAGAGAGAGAGAGAGAGAGAGAGAGAGAGAGAGAAAAGGCCAATAAATGGATGACGATCCCGAGGGAGGAGACTGGGGAAATGGAGACAGTCAGCAAAGGGGGCACTGAGACGCTTCAGGGCGGCCATGGCATTAGAGGAAAAGCCTGAAGCCACCTAGTGTGTCCTTCAAACCCCACTTCAGTTTAATAGCTGTGTATCTGGGGACAGTCCCCTTAAGTTGCTGGATGTCAGGTTTCCGTCTGTAAGGAGTGATGACAGGACCCTGCTTTCCCGAGGTTGTTAAGGGTTAAATGACACAATCTGAACTTGGTGGCCAGCGACAGGCCGGGAGCCACCTCTGGCTCAGGACCATTTATTGGGTAACCCTGGTTGGATCCGGGGGACTGGAGCCAGCGCTGACGTTCAGAAAGGATCCCCAGGTCGGGGAAGCCCGGCTAAGAGCTCTTGCTCATAAAAGCCCCCACCATGGCCGGAGCAGGGAGCAGTGTGGAAGGTGGACAGCTCTCAGATCCCCACACAGAGGACGGTGGACGGTGGGTCCCGCAGCAGCCGGAGGCAGGGGAGGGAGACACGGGTGAGGAGTGAAGGGAGAGAGGGCAGCGGTGGAGACCGTCGGGGTCTCCTGCATGGAATCAGCCACGCTCTCTGAGGACGAGACCCCTCCACTGGAACCACAGGCAGGGGCTGCCCTGGAAGGCTCATGCCTTTGGTGTCCCTGATGTCCTTGTCCCAGCGAGCCCCCAGGGAGGAAAGACCTTGGGACAATGGAGGCAGACATTGGGGGGGTACCTCTGAAGAATGCCAAGATCACCCCAAAAAAACACCAAAAGCTCGACAAGACGAGGAAGGTGTCTCCCCTACAGGTGTCGGAGGGAACCGGCCTGCCCAGGGCTCCAGGTGTGACTTCCGGCCTCCAGACCTGGAAGACGGTGGAAGCTGTCCCTCTGAGCCCCTGGTCTGGGCTGTTCCTGAAGCCTGTTTTTGTCAGCGTTTTCACTGGGGTGGCTGAAGGGACCCAGCCAAAACAACCCTAGAGCAGGACACCTTCACCCGAGGGCTCACCGTTCCCAGGTCTCAATCCGGGGACAGCCGGCTGGTTCCTCAGGCTCCAGGGGAGGCTGGACATCAGGGCAGAGGGTGTGGCAGAGGGCAGCAGCTCACAGGACGCCCAGGAAGCAGACTCCCCTCCCCAGACACCAAGTGTATCCCCCAGCCCTGTCCCCAGTGCCCCGCTTCCTCCAGCCACCCCCCGGCCTCCAGTGACCTCAATTAATCCCTCAGGGATTAATTCCCTGATGAGGCCAAGGCTGTGGCCCAGCCATTTCTCCCCCAGACCTTCTTGCATGGTCTCACACGTGACCTTGGAGGGTGCACCACATCTGAACACACCAAACACCTAGGACACTAAAACACGCTGTCCCTGGCATTGACGTGGGGGGGACGGACACACCCAGGGGCCACTCTGGAGCTCACCCGAGGTCCCAGCTCACTGGCAGCCTGACCTTGGCTGTGGTGGTGTGTTGACCCCATGGAACCCTGCAAGGGCCCCCAATTGCGTCTTTCTTCACCGACAACCAGTTGTCACCTATTACCTGCCCAACACCGCCAAGGGGCCACAGGCCACTGCCCTGAACAGAATCCTGGGACACAGGATCTGGGTGACTATGGAAGCTAGGGACCCAGCGTGCCACACTGAGCCTCCTGTCAGCATGGGGACACCTGGGGAAGGGGTTACATGGAGTCCTGACCATGGGGGGCCCAGAGATCTATGGTGATGAGAGAAGATCAAATAGAACCTCTGTCCTGGTCCCCTCCCATCCTGGCCATGACGGAAAACACAGTCATAGTGTCCAGAAGTAACGGCAGACACCAGGGCCATCCTCAAATGTGGAAGGCTGCAGGAATTTGGGTCCACCTCGAACCCCCATTTAATTCACCCCTTGTCCCCATCAAACCCAGATGGACCTTGACAGATGACAGGGGCCTCTGCAGTCTCCCCCAGGAGAGGTCATCCTGCAGCTGCTGGGCTGGACGTGGAATCCTGGCTACAAGGAGGACACGGGTCCTAAACTTTGGTTATGTGGCCACTGAGCGGGTGAATGCAGTCCCCGGTCCCCACTGGAAAGGAGGCCGAGGAGTTCCCACTGACAGAGGATGTCCAGAGCCCAGGGGGAGCCTGGCCGGGGCCTGCAGCCTGCTGCCCTGCTGTAATCAGTATCAGCTGAGTGGGGGCCACGCCGCCCTCCCCCAGACCATCCCTGCGCCAGAGGAAAAGGGAAGATGTGACGAGGACATTGGAAGAACGACCTCCCGGGGGAGTAGATGACCCCAGGAAGGCCCAGCTCTGGTCTCAGGTGTGAAGTTTCTAGGAATCCAGGTTCCGGGCTGTCAGACCCCTCCAAATAAAGCCAGTGCCTCCCACCTCCTGTCACTCAGGAAGAGCCACAGGGTTGCTAGGCACGTTGTCAAAGTGACATGTTGCTCAAGCATGATTCCCGGGCATTAATGTGGGGCGATGTCGTGCTGGACAGGAAGCCCAGGACCCAGGGCCGGCTGATGGCCCAACAGACCCTCCGGTCAGAGGTGTGTGGTGAGAAAGCGCCCTGCACAGAGTTCACGGGGCCCCCACGGGCGAGTCCCAGCGCAGCCCCCAGGGACTGGAGCAAGGTCAAGGCATCGACAGAAAAGGACAGAGGGTCCCAAAGCAGCATCCAGCCCGTTATCGGGTCACAGAGGAGAGGAACTACAGGGCCACAACACACAGAGTGACCCATCAAATCAGATCAGGGACACCAAACAGCAATCGATTCCAAAATGGAGCTGATGGGTGCAGGATCCGGGCCAGGCAGGACCAGGGGACACTGAGGCTTCTGGAACAGGGGTCCTGCTTCCCTGACGGGCACAATGTCCAATCAGCACCTGTTCTGCTCAGTCCCGTGGCTCCACGGCAGGGACCCTCAGGACCAATGGTGGAGAATGAAAGGCCAGTGCATGGTCCACGGGTGGACTGGCTCCCAGGGGGCTAAGGAGAAAGGACAGGAGTTCACAGCTGAATCCAGGGGCCGGACACACCGGAGGGAGGCAAGATTCCCAAGGGCACAGGTCCAGGTGGCAAAGGAAATAGTCCACATGAGAAATGGGAAGTAGCCCGAGGTGACCAGATCTGGACACAGGAGCAGTGGTACCGCCCTGGCACTTGGTCAGCAGCCTGAGAGATGATAAAAGCTGAGGTGATGCTGGTGAGGACACCTGGGACCAAGGCATATGGATGGGCTGAAAGAGCCTTGTAGCTCTCTGTTGCTATAGCAAAATGCCTTAGGTTGAGTGCTTTATAAGCCAAAATGGATCATTTCACTCATAGTTTTAGAGACCGAAAGCCCAAGATGGAGCTGCTCCATCCATTTGGCCTCGGGGGAGGGCCCTGCCATATATCACAACGTAGGGACGACATGGAAAGGGACTCAGCAGTACTCAGAAGCGGGTGCACAGGTAGAGGGACCTCCCCTCATACCAACCAGATCTCTCAAAAGCAAACTCACTCTGCAAAGCCAGAATTAATCCCTGCGGAGGGCAGAGGCCCAACATCCTAACCTCCCCCCACGAGGCCACATCTCTTAAAGGCCCCACCACCGCCCGCCATTGCCACACTGGGGACCAAGCTTACAGGACCTCAGTCTTTGGGGATCCACTCAATGCACAACAGAGAGGGGGCTCAAAGTGTAATGGTCCTTTACTTTTCACGTCCTGGTCCCCAGAGAATCTAGCACCAAGTGGCACTCATCAACCAGAAGAAATCGTGGCTGGGCCAGTCGCTGACATCCCAGCCCGTCATCAGCCACGGCTCAGAACCGGGGGCACAAGACTGAGCAGCTGTGGTGACAGTTGAGGGCCAGTGTGGACCAGTGCTCGAGCCCCCGGGCACCAGGCTGTCACAGAGCCGCTGCTGAGGTGGAGCTGCCGGGCAGAGGTGTCCAGTAGCCCAGCCTGCACACAGGAGCCTCTGCCCTGGAAGGGCAGGGGGGCACCTGGCCTGGCATAAGCCAGCCATGGCTGTGCCCTTCCTGACCTCGGGCCTTGGCCAGGAAGAACCCCGAGGGTCACGGAAACCTGATGCGCGACAGACGTGCAGAACCTCAGCAGGGCTGAGGCACACTCCTTACAAAGGAAGCCGAGCAGTGGCGGGGGCTGGGCCTCCTGCTCTTCCCAGGCCCCTGGGTAGAAGCTCATGGCCCCTCAGAGCCATCAAGCGACTTCTTAGAGGTGCAGCTTGGGTGACAGGTTGGCAGTGAGACTCTGTGAGGCAGACCGCACCTTGGCGTGGATCTGGGCTGGGCCTCCCCCAAGGCTTCCTGTGTGGACAGTGAACCCCACTGTGAGGTGTGGAGGGCAGAAACGGATCCGACCTCCCATGGTGCTGCTAAGGTGGGGATGTGAGGCGTCCCCCAAAAGCTCACGTGTGAGTCGATGCCAGAAGGTCCAGGGGAAATGATGGGGTCGTGGGAATCTTAGAATCATCAGTGAGGTGACCCCCTGATGGCATTCACTGGGGGGTAACTGGAGGCAGGGGCGTGGGTGGAGGAGGTGGGCATAGGGTGGAGGATCGGGGTCTGTACCTGCATCTGGAGAGTGGAGTCTCTGCTTCCTGATCACCACGTGAGCCGCTTCCCTCCACCACCATCTCTGCCACGATGTCCTGACGCACCTGAGCCCCCGGGATGGAGCCTGCTGTCCCTGGACTAAGAGCCCTGAAGCCCCGAGCCCTCAAATAAGCTCTTCCTCTTCCACAGTTGTGCTGGTTGGGTCTCTTAGTCACTGTGGTGTCTAGAGGTGGGCCCCAGGAAGGGACTGGGAGGAGACTCGGACCCAAGATTGGAACATGGTGATGGAACCCTCACGGTTTGGAAGAGGGACAGACGGTGGAGGACCCCAGGTGCAGGAGCACCTCCCGGCCATGTGCCAACTCAGGGCTTGGCCAACAAGAAGGCCGTCGGCAGAAGGAACCCTGGCACTTGGGAGCAGCGTCTGAACTTACTGTTCTTACAAAGGTGGCCTGGCCTCAGGTATTTCATTATAATAGCCAACACCAAGGAGTACACTGAGGGACGCCCATAGCTCTCAGAGGGACCCTCAGTCTCTCATTAGGGTCCCCAGAATATAGACAAATGAGCCTGGGAATCAAAGGGTGAATACCAGAGGGGCGTTGCTGATCAGAGCCCCCCCTGACACCTTAGGGATCCCCCAGAGGAGGCTCAGCGGCTGGGAGGCCGGGCCTCCCAGAGGAGTAGAATTTCTACCTAGAACCCGCCAAGTGTGCCAGTGGACACGAAGGTCAGCTGGTGGCCCGTCGCGATACTCTTCTGCCAAATGCCCAGCAAGGGAAGAGAGCAGCCAACATCTGTCAAGAACACCTGTCCCTGGTCACCAGGTGGAGTGGGGCTGTAGCACCAGAGCAGGGAAGGATATGTTCAGTGCCCGGTCATCGGCTGGGGACACATTGGTCGTGCGACTGACCATGTTCAGTGAAAGGTAGGGAAGATCATGGTGACCAGGGCTTGACCATTCACGTACAAGGGTCGGGGTCACCCAATCACAAGCCACCTGACCCGTGGAGGAAGGAAGGAGGGTGAAGGGAACGAGAATGTGCTGAGGAGGGGACTGTCCCACCATCCCCTCACACTTCACTTCAAAAACATCCTCAGCTGTAGCCGGACACTGTACGTTGGTTGCTGTTGATTTTTGTGTGACGCTGAGGGTCGAAGCCTGGCCTCCCACATTCCAGGCCAGCGCTCTCCCACTGAGCCCAGCCCCAGGCCTCCCCTCCATCCTGAGGGGCCAGGACCACCAGGACACACACACAATGACACACAATGACACACATGATACACAGTCACCAAGTGTTGGGACAGGCTGCACGAGGGCTCCCAGGAAGCCAACCAGCCCAGCCCTGGAACTTCTGACAAAGGGACATGCAGGGGTATTTAAGGCTTGCGGACTTTAACTAGGGACACTGTCTTGGTTGGGTGACGACGTTCCACCCAGGCACAGGGGCCCTTAAGACCAGAGGATGCTCTTCAGCCACAGGCTGAAGAGAGGAGGGGGAGAAAGGGGCAGAGATCCCAAGCCTGGAAGACGGGGCAGGGCTGTGCTCCCTGAGAGGCAGCGTCACTGGGGCAAGGACCAGGACCAGGCTGCCATCCTGCTGCAGGGCCACCAGAGGCCTCAGTCCTGAGCACCAGGGAGCAGCTTGTGGCCCCTGCCCGCGAATGGGAGGGCTCCCTGCAGGGTCCCAGGGCAGCCCAGGGGACACTCTGACTTCTGCCCAGGAAACCAGGACCCCACAGTCCGACCCCCCGGCTCCCACGGCAGACCCCAGACAGGTGACAAGGGGCTGTGGGGAGCTGCAGGTGGGTTAGACAGAGATGGCCACCAACAGGACACACAGGGTCACGGGCCTCACAGGAGAGCCTGGGACTCGCCGTTTATTTGCACAATGTTTACAAAAGTAGAAAAATAAACACTTCACTGGGTCTGAGAGTCACACAAATAAATAAGGCCACGTGGAGGGCTGGGGACAATAAATTAAGGAGTGTCATCGCTGCACAGATGAGACCTGAGATTCCTCGACGGCTCAGCAGGGTGTGGGTCAGACGCACAGGTGTCCACTGGCCACACACTTCAGGTCGCGCACCAGGAGGCGGAGGAGGTTGAAGGTGACGGAGGCCTCGAGGCAGACGGGGGACTCCTGTGGGGACGAGGGGCTCAGTGGCTGCCGTGGCCAGGGCCAGCTGCTCCAGCCCCGTCCTCTGACACCCACTCACCTTCTCGGGGGCCTGCTGCAGCCTCTGCAGCCAGTGGGACAGGCGGTGGCGGTGGCGACCCTGGGGCCTGGGGCCTGCTGTGGGCTGAGCCAGGGCCTGTGGGCAGAGGAGGGCGTGTGAAGTGGGCCTGGGCACAGGGGACGTGCGGGTGTCACAGCCATGACCCAGCCGCCCAGGACCCCAGGACTCACACAGGCCTGCAGCTGGGACTGGATGTGGCCCAGCGTGTGAAGGGGCTGGTCCAGGACGTCCCCCAGGGTCGCGTTGGCCATGGTCCCCAGGACCCGCAGCGTCAGGGCCAGCTCTGCCTGCAAGGCCACAGGGCGCTCCCACACCTGAGGGGGACAGAGACAGTGAGAGGTCTCCCTGAGAGAGCTGGGAGGGGACAGGGAGGGAGGGCAGGGAGAGGAGGGGGAGGGGCAGGGAGAGGGCACAGCAGAGCAGGCAGGACTGGGGAGGGACAGTGGGCAGGGAGGGAGAGGGACCGGAGAGAAGGACAGGGTCCCTGGGAGGCGCTGAGTGGGCCCCGGAGGCCAGGCTGGCCTGGCTCTGCCAGTCACCTGCAGCTGCCGCAGGTCCCAGGGCCTGGGCAAGAGCGGGGAGCGGCACTCGAGGTCCTTGAGCAAGAGGGACTCCTCCTGGGGAGCAAGGGCACAGGTTAGCCCACACTGGAGGGCGAAGGCTGGACCACGGCAGGGGCCTGGAGGGGCCAACGGTAGGAAGAGGGCAGGTTCCCTCAGGGGAAGGGCAGGCTCCCTGCGAGAGAGACCTCAGGTCGCCCAGAGCAGCCAGAGCACGAGGGAGCCCAGGGTGGACAGGGCAGAGGCCAGCCCTGCAGGGAGGCTGAGGGCCACCCACAGAGCTGCACGGGGAGGCCCAGGGAGGAGGCCGGGGCACAGGCAGGAGGGACAGGGACACTCACAAAGGCGTCTCTGGCCTTCCTGAAGGCCTGCAGCTCCCGTGGGGCCAGAGTCTTGAACTGGGCCATGTCACAGTCCCTGGCATCTGGGTGGGCGCTGAGGGGACTGGGCACAGGAACTGCCCGTGTCCTCGTCAGCACCGCAGACGTCAGCGTCAGGAGGAGCCAGCAGCCTGCAGCCGCGCCTGGACCACGGGAGGACAGGGTCAGGGGCTGGGGATGCGAGGACAGAGCGGGGAGTGGGGACGGTGACCCGGGCCACGCTGTGGGGCTCACCCAGCTTCATCCTCGGGTCTGGTGGCCGTCAGCGATGGGAACACAGGGTGCACCTGCGGCTGTGTCCAGGCTCTCTCCCGAGGTCCTTGGGTCTGGGTGCTGCAGTGTCCCCAGCTTCTGTCCCCGTGGTGCAGGGTGGACTGTCCCTGCAGCTCCATGGGGCAGCTTTTATCCCTGCTCAGGGCAGCCCCAGCTGATGTAGGAAAAGCGAAAATGCGCCCAGGCCTGCGCTGGCCACCAGGGGAGCCCAGGCTGGGGAAGCCCGGGGGCGGGGCCTCGCACAGGTGAGCAGCGGAAGCGAAAGGGAAAGGGACAGGGACTCAGCCTGGCCACGCAGGAGACTCCCAGGGAACCCTCAGCCCTGGGGCGGCCCCGGGTCACAGGAAGGGGTTCCGGTGGCTGCTGGGAGGGACCCAGGACTGGGGTGCACAGAGAGATGGGGACCAGCCTCGGGCAGGATGTCCCCTGCAGGGAGGAGATGGCAGGGCTCCCCAGGGAGCGGCTGCCCTGAGGACTGCAGCTTCCCACAGGGCGGGAGGGGGCAGAGTGGAGGCTGTAGGTGCGGAGGCTCAGGAAGGGAAGGTCCAGAGTGAGGAGGCCAGAGCGCCCCACCCCTCTCCACCTGCTGCCCAGAGCAGGCCAGGGACAGAGCCCTGGAAAGAACTCGAAACTGTCCTTCCTGAGCCCTGTTCCTTGCAGGGGCAATTGGCAACTGGGCAGCTGCCCTGTGCTGTGTCAAGTAACAGAAAACAAAACTGGAGAGGCAGGGGCACAGCAGGGCGTGCGCAGCAGGCAGGTCCTGAGGAGAGGCTCTGAGCACAGAGCCAGGGGAATGAGGGACGGAGCCCACTCAGGGAAGGAGAGCCACCCCTTGTGCTGAGCCCTGTCATGTCCAGCTCTGCTCAAGATGCTTCATCTCACCAGCACTGGACATGCACATTCGCACCCAGGGAGCACTGTGGCTTGCTTCCTTTTGCAGTAAGTAGTAAACTGCAGAATCTCAGAGAGGTTAAGAGACCTGCCTTAGGACACACAGCAAGGAAGCAGTGAGGTCAAGACTATGAGTGTTTCCTCTGAAATTTGGAGGCCAGTCCCAGTCTCTGTTGTGCTGGGGTCTCCTGGACCTAGAGCTCATGACTGTGAGAAAAGACAGTCCTCTGTGACACTTGCCTCCATCCCAAAACCTATGTCCCTCATTCACACTTCCAGGAAACGGATACACAGTCACACTCTCTGAGCTCTGATTCATACAACGGCTTCCAAATCAGAGCAGGACGTGCCCAATGCACCTCCCAGTTCAGTTTCCAGTACAGGAGCCTTAATCCTGCCTGGAGGAGACACTGTCCCCACTGCAAATTCTGCACATTGTCACAAATTGCAAATCCCTTGGCACCACACTGCTTTTGTCTGTGTGAGTGTGAGTGTGTAGTGTGAGTGTGAGTGTGTGGTGTGGGGATGGGACCCAGGGCCTTGCCTGTGCTGGTCACTGCTCTGCCACTGATCCACATGCCCTGTCCTCTGCTTGGACAGTCAGCCCAGGCAGTGACCTGCAATCGCTCTGGAGCTCAAGGCCCTTAAGAGCTGTGTGGCCTTGGGGAGGAGGCTGCAGGTGGCAGCCAGGAGGGCTAGTCCCCTGGTTCGGACAAAGAGCACTAATCCGAGTATTTCTGTACCTGTGCGCAGGCTCCTTTGATGGAGGTCATTTGGGAAGACCCCGAGGATGTCAGCAAGGACCTTACAAACACCACTTCCAGGTGTGCTGCTCCTTTGCAAGAGAAGCAGCCGCCCTCTCTGTGCAGATGGGGAGACTGAGCCTCCCACAGAACTCACTTTCCTGGAGTAGCTCTAATTGAATGGCAGGGTCAGAATTGACACTCTTGTCCCCTGATTCTGGGCATTCAGTCCTTCTTGCTGTCGAGGGCGAGTCCAAATGAAAACACAGAACAGAAAAGATGGAAGGCAACACTGTGTATGAACTGTAATAAATTAACAACAGGGGTCAGGAGCGCTAACAGGGACTTCACAGTACAAGGAACACACATGTAACAGAGTCCAGGGAAGACACTAATCCAGGACCAGGTGCCCTTCACTCCCTTCAGGAATGGGGGCCCTTTGGATGTCGGTCAGAGACTCAGAGATTCAGACTCTCAAGGCGGCTTCCAGGGTCCCAATCAAGGGACACGATTCCTGAAGTGGGTTGAGGTTCCTGGCAACCTCAGTGTTGAAGGCAGCGAGGGTCGTGCCCAAGTTCAAGGCTCTTCCGCTTTACTAGCCACTGGAATAACTGGAGGTCATTCATCCACGATAAAGCCCCGCATCCTGGGGACCCACAACTTCTCTCAGGGAAGAGCGGGTGCCAGTGGGTCCTGGTGGGGCCAGTGTCTGGAGCCTCAGCGTCCATTGGCCGAGAGACATGCCCGGTCTAGGGCCCAGCATCCAGTGGCTCCAGGTTCGGGATCCCCGCGAAGCCCAGCAGGTCAGACACAGGGTCCCCAGTGCGCCACCAGCCTGAGGTCCCGCGTGAGCAGGCGCAGCAGGTTGAAGATGACAGAGGCTTCATGGCAGCGAGGCGAGTCCTGGAAGCCAGCAGGAGTCAGGACTGTCCTTCCCCAGGACCTCCTGGACAGGGCCCCGTGGCCCCCAGGCTCCTGGTTATCTTTCCACCCGCTGCTGTCCCCTCGGTGGGAGCCCTGCACTGCCCGCTGCACTCACAGCTCTGCGGGGTTTGTGACGCCTCCGCGGTGGCCTGGGGGACCTCCTCCTGGAGCCCTGCGGGATCAGCTGGAGCTGCAGGGGAGACGCGGGTCAGTGGGGCAGCCGCCGGCCCCAGCGTCCCTCCTAACCAGACCCAGACCCAGATTTCTTGGGCACCACGAGGACGAGAATCGCTGTCACTCACGCAGGTCTCCAGGTTGCGTCCCGCCGCCGCCAGCAGCTGCAGGGTCTGATCGGTGCCAGGGAGCATCTCCGGGTGTCGCAGGCCCCTCAGCACCTCCTGGGCGTCCGCGATGCTGCGGGCCACGTGGCGCAGCCCAGCACAGGACTGTGGAGACCCGATGGCAGTTAGAGTCGCCGCGCCAGCGCCCCGCGCCCCCTCCCAGGCACCTGGCCTCACCGAGGGCCGCGGATGGTCCCTCCGGGGGCGGAAGGAGCAGTTGCGTGGCCTCCAGCTCAGGGTCTCTTCCTCCTGCGGGACAAGCGTCAGGTGAGGCTGACACCTAATCGCGGAGCCCGCGAGGATGTGGGGACGCGGCGCGGGTCTGGCCAGGTGGCTCCCCCGTGGTCCCCTGGGCGCAGCAGCTCTGCGACGCGGGGTCGGGGCTGAGATGTGCCCCACGCTCCCCGGGCCCCGCCTGGCGCCGCCACCGGGACCCCCCGCCGCCCAGCGCGACACGCCCCTCCGCTGGCGCCCAGCCAGGGTGGTGCTGGAGCTCGGGCTCTGGGGAGCGTCCTGCTCAGAATCCTGCAGCACAGTCCCAGAGGCGAGGCTCAGCGCTGGTCGCAGGGGCGCTGGGGACAAGGATGGGCGCGCGCTGGCCGCTGGTGGGCTCAGGGCTGGGCGCAGGGCTGGAGGGCGGTCCCCACTCACATAGCTGTCCCTCAGCGCCTTGACTGCCGCCAGCGCCCTCGGGTCCAGCGAGCGGTAGTGTGACAGCAGGCAGCGCCTAGGCACTGTCCCCCTGGAGTCCGAGGCCACACCCAGTGTCCACAGGACCCACAGCCACAAGGCCACCCAAAAAGCTCTGCTCCTGGGCCTCATCTCTGCTCCTGCAGGAGGCGAGGACGTCAGGGAGACCCAAGGATGAGCCTTCCAGGGCAGCCCCCTGCCTCTGGTTGAGTGGAGGGGTCCTCAGAGAGCATGCGCTGTAGGCATGCAGAGGACAGACCGCGTGGAACCCGAGGCCCTCTGTCCTCTCACCTCTGGCCCCTCCCTCTTCACCTCTGATGTGCACTCGATGCCTGGAGGTGCCCCTCTCTGTCTCCTGTGTGGTGTGCAGAGTGGTGTCCACCTTCCGCAGTGGCCTCAGGGCCATCCATGGTGACTTTTATGTGAGTGGATGAGAAGCCCTTCCCCGGCAGGCTTCCCCGTCCAGGGTACCCTTTTCAAAACGTCATCGCTGGCCCCAGGCCGCGTGGGATCCCTGCCTGGCTCAGAGGACTTTACCCTACAATGGTCTGGTGCCAGTCTTGGCTCAACTCTTGCTCCAGGGCAATTGGCCTGGACTCCTTTCCAAACACAGGTTTGTCTTTTTGCACCGCCTGCTTCTCCTCCTGCACTCCAAGAGCCACTGAAAGCCCAGTGCCTCCCCTGTGCAATGCGAGTGCTCCACCCCTGAGCCCCAACCCCAGCCCACATGGTAGTTTTTGCAGAAGCTGTCAAACTGCTTTCCAGAGTGGCTGTGCCATTTTGCAGTCTAACTAGCAATGCGAGAGTGATCCAGTTTCTCTGAGTCCTCACCAGCACTGGGTCTTATGGCAGATTTCTCTTTTAGCTGTTTCGGTAGGTATGGAATGGGATCTCATTGTGGTTTTTAACCCATTAAGTGCCACGTTTTTGTTTCTGAGAATATTTCAATGAAATTGATGCATATGCATTAAAATAGGTTACAAATAATCATCTAGAGCTTATATACCCTTTGTGTATATATTCATCTGTATATAAATATAGAAAACAGATATATGATGTCAAATGTTCTAACCATTCGCCTATTACCTTACTCAAAATAGTAGACCTCAAAAACATAACAATTATTTTAAATTTTCAGAATTGGTATACTCACTGCTCACAATTTATGGGTATTCTACTTCGGGGATGATGGGACAGGACAAGCACTTGCCTAGCTTTCTCCAGCCCCGGGTTCCATTCCCAGCACCAGAATCAAAGAAAGAAGAAAGAAACAACAATAGTATTAGAATCTGTTAATATCGACAATTAAAGTCATTGAAAGAAGACACATATTTTTTCAGCACATTACAGCGGTATCACACACCTTTGAAATATCACTTATAGTTATTACCACCTCCAATGTATAGTAGTTATTAGACGAGTTGCTGTATCTTGCTCCTTAACACATCGATGAAGAGACACTTATATTACTGTATCACAAAACTCTTTTTCTGGTTTGGTAATTTTGTTTCGGTATAATTAGCCTCCTTCATAGTCTTGTGTGTTCAATATGATGCATTTAAAACTACAATTATAGAGCCAGGCACGGTTGCACACACCTGTAATCCCAGCGGCTCAGGAGGCTGAGGCAGGAGGATCTTGAGTTCAAAGCCAGCCTCATCAATGTCAAGGACCTAAGCAACTCAGTGACACCCTGTCTCTAAATAAAATACAAAATTGGGTGGGGATGTGGCTTAGTGGTCCAGTGCCCCTGAGTTCAATCCCTGGTAGGAAAAAAGAAACTCCAAAAACCCACAATTTTAAACCAATATGTAATTGTAGCAAGGCTGTAGGATACAAGATTAATACATAAATGTCAATCACTTTCTTGTTTAATTACAATGCACAATTTGAATTTGCAATTAAAAGCACTGTTTATAGGGCTGAGGATATAACTCAATGGTAAACCCCATACTTAGCACATACAAGGTTTATATCCAGTCCCCACAAAAAAACCATCATTTACGTTAGCACCCCCCCAAAATGAAATACTTACGGACAAATCTAACACAACAGGGATAAGATCTGTATTAGCAAAACTACAAAACCCTAATGAAAGAAATTACATATATCTAAAACTTGAGAGATCTTCCATGTTCATGGATAGGGAGAGTCAATATTGTGAGAAGTCAGTTCTTCCCAACTTCTTTTTTACACAGTCTGTGCCATGCAACCCAAACCCCGGCTTGCCGGGGTGCTCAAAGCCCTGGGCTTATCCCCAGCACTGAAAAAAAAAATCAAAGCATGTTATTTGAGGATACTGATAAATCAACAGTTTGTAAGGAGATTCAAAAGACCCAGAAGAGCAACACAATAGTAAGGGAGACAAGCAAAGTGGGGGGATTGGCATGATCTAATCTGAAGACTTCTTTCAAAACTATGACGGTCAGCACAGGGGGGTGTTGGCCAAATGATAGGTGGATAGATCAGTGGAGCCCAGGAACAGAACAACACAAATGTGGTCCACCGAGTTGTGAGAAAGGAGAAAAAAAATCAAAAAAATGGAGAAATGATAGGTTTTTATTATTTTCAACAAATGGTGCTGAAACATTTGAACATCACATGCAAAAAAATAATAAATAAATCTAGATACAGACCCCACACCTTTCACCAAAATGGACTCAACATGTAGCATAAACCTAAATGTACAACACAAAACCAGAACATCCCTAGAAGACAACATCTAGGTGACCTTGGGCTTGTTGATGACTTTTTGGATACAATACGAAAGGCATAATCAAAACAACTAAAACTAAAGCTAAAACTAAAAATTGGGAATCGTGGCTCTGAGAAAGATACTGTTAAGATAATGGGGGGAAACATGGTCCCTTCTCCCAACCCCACTGAAAACCAAGGCTTTAATCAAACAATGGGGGAAACTTCAATGCCAACCAGTAGGAGGCTGGTTAGTCAATGATCCTGTTGGGACAGAAGCTGGGAAAGGCTGGTCTCCCCAAGGCCACTCTCCCTGCTCCTTCCTCCTGCTCTGGATGGAGGAGGCTGGCCTTTGGCCCCTAAGAGATCTTTAGCAGTAAAACCAGGGAGAGGGACAGGAGGGCAGGGTGTTTGCTCCTCCCGCTTCCTCCCTGTGGCTCGACCCAAGCTGATCTGTTCCTTGACCCATCTGTGGGACCCTCCTTCCCAGGACCAGCAACCAGATCCTCCTCTTGCTCCTTCCTTTAGGGCAAGGGGTGCCCGCCCAGGCCCCTGCAGGCCCTAGGAAATTGCACTGTCCCTTGTCACTCTCCTTCAGGACACAATCCTTTCGTAAATGCTCCTGGTGTCAACCTCGCCTCAAATTATCCTAAATTGATTGGGCCAGCTGTTGCCTGCTGACCTTAACTGATAACGCTGTAATTAAAGACGTGGGAAGATGCAAACAGAGATCAGGAAGACACCTGAACAGCAGCTACCAAATGGAGGAAAGCTGATTCCAGGTGGAGTGCAATTGCTCACAGAAAGGCAAAGAACAGGAGAAATACTTACAAATTGTTAAAAATAGGTCTACCTCTAGGAAGTGGGACTCAAGGCTTCCTCCAACTGTCCAAGTGGTGTTTTTATATTAATGTTTATAAGAAAGTGTCACCTCAATAATCAGAAAGGGTACACACAACTAACATTTTAGAAAGTTGTTATCTGGAAAACTGATGCAGAGGTGGGGTGAAGGGTGGGGACATCATAGGTGAGATCTTTATTTTTTCTTTTGTGATTTTCTGTTCTCAGGCCTTATTCTATGAACATGACTGGGTACCGTCATCAAAGATGGAGACCAACTTTATTCAAAACTGAAACACACAGATTGACTGAGACAGACCCAGAGACGCTGAGCTGAACGTTGGTTGGAAAAGGAATAAGAAGAGGGATGGATCCCAAAAAGGAGAGAGAGAAGGAGGGAGGGAGGGAGGGAGGGAGGGAGGAAGGAAGGAAGGAAGGAAGGAATCGAGAGAAGAGACTGGTGAAATGAAGACAGATAGCAAAGTAGACCCTGAAAAGCTTTAAGGCGGCCATGGCATTACGGGACAAGCCTTAAAGCCACATAGTGTGTCCTTAAAACCCCGAGATGACCTGGATTCGAGTAAGCTTAACACACAGCCTGGGGCGCTGTGGTTGCTTGCTCGGGGTCTGTTATGAAGGTAGAAGAAGGATAAGGACAAAGAGAAAGGACAGAGGGAGAGCAGAGATTGAACTTGGTGGCCAGGGAGGGCCGGAAGCCACCTCTGGCTCAGGACCATTTATTGGGTAACCCTGGCTGGGATCCTGGGGGACTGGAGCCAGCACTGACGTTTAGAAAGGATCCCCAGGTCGGGGAAGCCCGGCTAAGAGCTCTCCCTCATAAAAGCCACCGCCATGGCCGGAGCAGGGAGCAGTGTGGAAGGTGGACAGCTCTCAGCTCCCCACACAGAGGACGGTGGACGGTGGGTCCCGCAGCAGCCCAAGGCAGGGGAGGGAGACACGGGTGAGGAGTGAAGGGAGAGAGGGCAGCGGTGGAGACCATCGAGGTCAAAGTGGTCTGTCCCTGCATGGGATCAGCCACGCTCTCTGAGGATGAGACCCCTCCACTGGAACCACAGGCAGGGGGCTGCCCTGGAAGGCTCATCCTTGGGTCTCCCTGACGACCTCGCCTCCTGCAGGACCAGAGATGAGGCCCAGGAGCGCAGCTTTTTGGGTGGCCTTGTGGCTGTGGGTCCTGTGGACACTGGGTGTGGCCTCGGACTCCAGGGGGACAGTGCCCAGGCGCTGCCTGCTGTCACACTACCGCTTTCTGGACCCGAAGGCGCTGGCGGCAGTCAAGGCGCTGAGGGACAGCTACGTGAGTGGGGACCGCCCTCCAGCCCTGCGCCCAGCCCTGAGCCCACCAGCGGCCAGCGCGCACCCATCCATGTCCCCAGCGCCCCTGCGACCAGCGCTGAGCCGCGCCTCTGGGACTGTGCTGCAGGATTCTGAGCAGGACGCTCCCCAGAGCCCGAGCTCCAGCACCACCCTGGCTGGGCGCCAGCGGAGGGGCGCGTCGCGCTGGGCGGCGGGGGGTCCCGGTGGCGGCGCCAGGCGGGGCCCGGGGAGCGTGGGGCACATCTCAGCCCCGACCCCGCGTCGCAGAGCTGCTGCGCCCAGGGGACCACGGGGGAGCCACCTGGCCAGACCCGCGCCGCGTCCCCACATCCTCGCGGGCTCCGCGATTAGGTGCCAGCCTCACCTGACGCTTGTCCCGCAGGAGGAAGAGACCCTGAGCTGGAGGCCACGCAACTGCTCCTTCCGCCCCCGGAGGGACCATCCGCGGCCCTCGGTGAGGCCAGGTGCCTGGGAGGGGGCGCGGGGCGCTGGCGCGGCGACTCTAACTGCCATCGGGTCTCCACAGTCCTGTGCTGGGCTGCGCCACGTGGCCCGCAGCATCGCGGACGCCCAGGAGGTGCTGAGGGGCCTGCGACACCCGGAGATGCTCCCTGGCACCCATCAGACCCTGCAGCTGCTGGCGGCGGCGGGACGCGACCTGGAGACCTGCGTGAGTGACAGCGCGGATCTCAGCCTGCTTATGCCATGGAGCCCCACGGGTTTGCAGAGCTTTTCTGCTCCTTGGGACACCAGTCCCGATTCTCCTCCTCATGACGCCCACCAAATCAGGGCTGGGTCGGCAGCAGGGAGGGTCACTGGCTGGTTAGGAGGATCTTTGTGGCCGGTGTCTGCCCCACTGACCCCAGTCGCTCCTGCAGCTCCAGCTGATCCCGCAGGGCTCCAGGAGGAGGTCCCCCAGGCCACCGCGGAGGCGTCACAAACCCCGCAGAGCTGTGAGTGCAGCGGGCAGTGCAGGGCTCCCACCGAGGGGACAGCAGCGGGTGGAAAGATAACCAGGAGCCTGGGGGCCACGGGGCCCTGTCCAGGAGGTCCTGGGGAAGGACAGTCCTGACTCCTGCTGGCTTCCAGGACTCGCCTCGCTGCCATGAAGCCTCTGTCATCTTCAACCTGCTGCGCCTGCTCACGCGGGACCTCAGGCTGGTGGCGCACTGGGGACCCTGTGTCTGACCTGCTGGGCTTCGCGGGGATCCCGAACCTGGAGCCACTGGATGCTGGGCCCTAGACCGGGCATGTCTCTCGGCCAATGGACGCTGAGGCTCCAGACACTGGCCCCACCAGGACCCACTGGCACCCGCTCTTCCCTGAGAGAAGTTGTGGGTCCCCAGGATGCGGGGCTTTATCGTGGATGAATGACCTCCAGTTATTCCAGTGGCTAGTAAAGCGGAAGAGCCTTGAACTTGGGCACGACCCTCGCTGCCTTCAACACTGAGGTTGCCAGGAACCTCAACCCACTTCAGGAATCGTGTCCCTTGATTGGGACCCTGGAAGCCGCCTTGAGAGTCTGAATCTCTGAGTCTCTGACCGACATCCAAAGGGCCCCCATTCCTGAAGGGAGTGAAGGGCACCTGGTCCTGGATTAGTGTCTTCCCTGGACTCTGTTACATGTGTGTTCCTTGTACTGTGAAGTCCCTGTTAGCGCTCCTGACCCCTGTTGTTAATTTATTACAGTTCATACACAGTGTTGCCTTCCATCTTTTCTGTTCTGTGTTTTCATTTGGACTCGCCCTCGACAGCAAGAAGGACTGATGCCCAGAATCGGGGGACAAGAGTGTCAATTCTGACCCTGCCATTCAATTAGAGCTACTCCAGGAAAGTGAGTTCTGTGGGAGGCTCAGTCTCCCCATCTGCACAGAGAGGGCGGCTGCTTCTCTTGCAAAGGAGCAGCACACCTGGAAGTGGTGTTTGTAAGGTCCTTGCTGACATCCTCGGGGTCTTCCCAAATGACCTCCATCAAAGGAGCCTGCGCACAGGTACAGAAATACTCGGATTAGTGCTCTTTGTCCGAACCAGGGGACTAGCCCTCCTGGCTGCCACCTGCAGCCTCCTCCCCAAGGCCACACAGCTCTTAAGGGCCTTGAGCTCCAGAGCGATTGCAGGTCACTGCCTGGGCTGACTGTCCAAGCAGAGGACAGGGCATGTGGATCAGTGGCAGAGCAGTGACCAGCACAGGCAAGGCCCTGGGTCCCATCCCCACACAACACACTCACACTCACACTACACACTCACACTCACACAGACAAAAGCAGTGTAGTGCCAAGGGATTTGCAATTTGTGACAATGTGCAGAATTTGCAGTGGGGACAGTGTCTCCTCCAGGCAGGATTAAGGCTCCTGTACTGGAAACTGAACTGGGAGGTGCATTGGGCACATCCTGCTCTGATTTGGAAGCCGTTGTATGAATCAGAGCTCAGAGAGTGTGACTGTGTATCCGTTTCCTGGAAGTGTGAATGAGGGACATAGGTTTTGGGATGGAGGCAAGTGTCACAGAGGACTGTCTTTTCTCACAGTCATGAGCTCTAGGTCCAGGAGACCCCAGCACAACAGAGACTGGGACTGGCCTCCAAATTTCAGAGGAAACACTCATAGTCTTGACCTCACTGCTTCCTTGCTGTGTGTCCTAAGGCAGGTCTCTTAACCTCTCTGAGATTCTGCAGTTTGCTACTTACTGCAAAAGGAGGCAAGCCACAGTGCTCCCTGGGTGCGAATGTGCATGTCCAGTGCTGGTGAGATGAAGCATCTTGAGCAGAGCTGGACATGACAGGGCTCAGCACAAGGGGTGGCTCTCCTTCCCTGAGTGGGCTCCGTCCCTCATTCCCCTGGCTCTGTGCTCAGAGCCTCTCCTCAGGACCTGCCTGCTGCGCACGCCCTGCTGTGCCCCTGCCTCTCCAGTTTTGTTTTCTGTTACTTGACACAGCACAGGGCAGCTGCCCAGTTGCCAATTGCCCCTGCAAGGAACAGGGCTCAGGAAGGACAGTTTCGAGTTCTTTCCAGGGCTCTGTCCCTGGCCTGCTCTGGGCAGCAGGTGGAGAGGGGTGGGGCGCTCTGGCCTCCTCACTCTGGACCTTCCCTTCCTGACCCTCTGGCCCACAGCCTCCGCCCTGGGCCTCCCCCTCTGGGAATTGCAGTCCTCAGGGCAGCCGCTCCCTGGGGTGCCCTGCCATCTCCTCCTTGCAGGGGACATCCTGCCCGAGGCTGGTCCCCATCTCTCTGTGCACCCCAGTCCTGGGTCCCTCCCAGCAGCCACCGGAACCCCTTCCTGTGACCCGGGGCCGCCCCAGGGCTGAGGGTTCCCTGGGAGTCGCGTGCCGTGGCCAGGCTGAGTCCCTGTCCCTTTCCCTTTCGCTTCCGCTGCTCACCTGTGCGAGGCCCCGCCCCCGGGCTTCCCCAGCCTGGGCTCCCCTGGTGGCCAGCGCAGGCCTGGGCGCATTTTCGCTTTTCCTACATCAGCTGGGGCTGCCCTGAGCAGGGATAAAAGCTGCCCCATGGAGCTGCAGGGACAGTCCACCCTGCACCACGGGGACAGAAGCTGGGGACACTGCAGCACCCAGACCCAAGGACCTCGGGAGAGAGCCTGGACACAGCCGCAGGTGCACCCTGTGTTCCCATCGCTGACGGCCACCAGACCCGAGGATGAAGCTGGGTGAGCCCCACAGCGTGGCCCGGGTCACCGTCCCCACTCCCCGCTCTGTCCTCGCATCCCCAGCCCCTGACCCTGTCCTCCCGTGGTCCAGGCGCGGCTGCAGGCTGCTGGCTCCTCCTGACGCTGACGTCTGCGGTGCTGACGAGGACACGGGCAGTTCCTGTGCCCAGTCCCCTCAGCGCCCACCCAGATGCCAGGGACTGTGACATGGCCCAGTTCAAGACTCTGGCCCCACGGGAGCTGCAGGCCTTCAGGAAGGCCAGAGACGCCTTTGTGAGTGTCCCTGTCCCTCCTGCCTGTGCCCTGGCCTCCTCCCTGGGCCTCCCCGTGCAGCTCTGTGGGTGGCCCTCAGCCTCCCTGCAGGGCTGGCCTCTGCCCTGTCCACCCTGGGCTCCCTCGCGCTCTGGCTGCTCTGGGCGACCTGAGGTCTCTCTCGCAGGGAGCCTGCCCTTCCCCTGAGGGAACCTGCCCTCTTCCTACCGTTGGCCCCTCCAGGCCCCTGCCGTGGTCCAGCCTTCGCCCTCCAGTGTGGGCTAACCTGTGCCCTTGCTCCCCAGGAGGAGTCCCTCTTGCTCAAGGACCTCGAGTGCCGCTCCCCGCTCTTGCCCAGGCCCTGGGACCTGCGGCAGCTGCAGGTGAGCTGGCAGAGCCAGGCCAGCCTGGCCTCCGGGGCCCACTCAGCGCCTCCCAGGGACCCTGTCCTTCTCTCCGGTCCCTCTCCCTCCCTGCCCACTGTCCCTCCCCAGTCCTGCCTGCCTGCTCTGCTGTGCCCTCCCCCTGCCCCTCCCCCTCCCCTCCCTGCCCTCCCTCCCTGTCCCTCCCAGCTCTCTCAGGGAGACCTCTCACTGTCTCTGTCCCCCTCAGGTGTGGGAGCGCCCTGTGGCCTTGCAGGCAGAGCTGGCCCTGACGCTGCGGGTCCTGGGGACCATGGCCAACGCGACCCTGGGGGACGTCCTGGACCAGCCCCTTCACACGCTGGGCCACATCCAGTCCCAGCTGCAGGCCTGTGTGAGTCCTGGGGTCCTGGGCGGCTGGGTCATGGCTGTGACACCCGCACGTCCCCTGTGCCCAGGCCCACTTCACACGCCCTCCTCTGCCCACAGGCCCTGGCTCAGCCCACAGCAGGCCCCAGGCCCCAGGGTCGCCACCGCCACCGCCTGTCCCACTGGCTGCAGAGGCTGCAGCAGGCCCCCGAGAAGGTGAGTGGGTGTCAGAGGACGGGGCTGGAGCAGCTGGCCCTGGCCACGGCAGCCACTGAGCCCCTCGTCCCCACAGGAGTCCCCCGCCTGCCTCGAGGCCTCTGTCACCTTCAACCTCCTCCGCCTCCTGGTGCGCGACCTGAAGTGTGTGGCCAGTGGACACCTGTGCGTCTGACCCACACCCTGCTGAGCCGTCGAGGAATCTCAGGTCTCATCTGTCAGCGACGACACTCCTTAATTTATTGTCCCCAGCCCTCCACGTGGCCTTATTTATTTTTGTGACTCTCAGACCCAGTGAAGTGTTTATTTTTCTACTTTTGTAAACATTGTACAAATAAACGGCGAGTCCCAGGCTCTCCTGTGAGGCCCGTGACCCTGTGTGTCCTGTTGGTGGCCATCTCTGTCTCCCCCACCTGCAGCTCCCCACAGCCCCTTGTCACCTGTCTGAGGTCTGCCGTGGGAGCCGGGGGGTCGGACTGTGGGGTCCTGGTTTCCTGGGCAGAAGTCAGAGTGTCCCCTGGGCTGCCTTGGGACCCTGCAGGGAGCCCTCCCATTCGAGGGCAGGGGCCACAAGCTGCTCCCTGGTGCTCAGGACTGAGGCCTCTGCTGGCCCTGCAGCGGGATGGCAGCCTGGTCCTGATCCAGTGACTCTGCCCCTCAGGGAGCACAGCCCTGCCCCGTCTTCCAGGCTTGGGATCTCCGCCCCTTTCTCCCCCTCCTCTCTTCAGCCTGTGGCTGAAGAGCATCCTCTGGTCTTAAGGGCCCCTGTGCCTGGGTGGGACGCCGTCACCCAACCAAGACAGTGTCCCTAGTTAAAGTCCGCAAGCCTTAAATACCCCTGCATGTCCCTTTGTCAGAAGTTCCAGGGCTGGGCTGGTTGGCTTCCTGGGAGCCCTCGTGCAGCCTGTCCCAACACTTGGTGACTGTGTGTCATGTGTGTCATTGTGTGTCATTGTGTGTGTGTCCTGGTGGTCCTGGCCCCTCAGGATGGAGGGGAGGCCTGGGGCTGGGCTCAGTGGGAGAGCGCTGGCCTGGAATGTGGGAGGCCAGGCTTCGACCCTCAGCGTCACACAAAAATCAACAGCAACCAACGTACAGTGTCCGGCTACAGCTGAGGATGTTTTTGAAGTGAAGTGTGAGGGGATGGTGGGACAGTCCCCTCCTCAGCACATTCTCGTTCCCTTCACCCTCCTTCCTTCCTCCACGGGTCAGGTGGCTTGTGATTGGGTGACCCCAACCCTTGTACATGAATGGTCAAGCCCTGGTCACCATGATCTTCCCTACCTTTTCACTGAACATGGTCAGTTGCACGACCAATGTGTCCCCAGCCGATGACCGGGCACTGAACATATCCTTCCCTGCTCTGGTGCTACAGCCCCACTCCACCTGGTGACCAGGGACAGGTGTTCTTGACAGATGTTGGCTGCTCTCTTCCCTTGCTGGGCATTTGGCAGAAGAGTATCGCGACGGGCCACCAGCTGACCTTCGTGTCCACTGGCACACTTGGCGGGTTCTAGGTAGAAATTCTACTCCTCTGGGAGGGCCGGCCTCTCCAGCCGCTGAGCCTCCTCTGGGGGATCCCTAAGGTGTCAGGGGGGGCTATGATCAGCAACGCCCCTCTGGTATTCACCCTTTGATTCCCAGGCTCATTTGTCTATATTCTGGGGACCCTAATGAGAGACTGAGGGTCCCTCTGAGAGCTATGGGCGTCCCTCGGTGTACTCCTTGGTGTTGGCTATTATAATGAAATACCCGAGGCCAGGCCACCTTTGTAAGAACAGTAAGTTCAGACGCTGCTCCCAAGTGCCAGGGTTCCTTCTGCCGACGGCCTTCTTGTTGGCCAAGCCCTGAGTTGGCACATGGCCGGGAGGTGCTCCTGCACCTGGGGTCCTCCACCATCTGTCCCTCTTCCAAACCGTGAGGGTTCCATCACCATGTTCCAATCTTGGGTCCGAGTCTCCTCCCAGTCCCTTCCTGGGGCCCACCTCTAGACACCACAGTGACTAAGAGACCCAACCAGCACAACTGTGGAAGAGGAAGAGCTTATTTGAGGGCTCGGGGCTTCAGGGCTCTTAGTCCAGGGACAGCAGGCTCCATCCCGGGGGCTCAGGTGCGTCAGGACATCGTGGCAGAGAGGGTGGTGGAGGGAAGAGGCTCACGTGGTGATCAGGAAGCAGAGACTCCACTCTCCAGATGCAGGTACAGACCCCGATCCTCCACCCTATGCCCACCTCCTCCACCCACGCCCCTGCCTCCAGTTACCCCCCAGTGAATGCCATCAGGGGGTCACCGCACTGATGATTCTAAGATTCCCACGACCCCATCATTTCCCCTGGACCTTCTGGCATCGACTCACACGTGAGCTTTTGGGGGACGCCTCACATCCCCACCTTAGCAGCACCATGGGAGGTCGGATCCGTTTCTGCCCTCCACACCTCACAGTGGGGTTCACTGTCCACACAGGAAGCCTTGGGGGAGGCCCAGCCCAGATCCACGCCAAGGTGCGGTCTGCCTCACAGAGTCTCACTGCCAACCTGTCACCCAAGCTGCACCTCTAAGAAGTCGCTTGATGGCTCTGAGGGGCCATGAGCTTCTACCCAGGGGCCTGGGAAGAGCAGGAGGCCCAGCCCCCGCCACTGCTCGGCTTCCTTTGTAAGGAGTGTGCCTCAGCCCTGCTGAGGTTCTGCACGTCTGTCGCGCATCAGGTTTCCGTGACCCTCGGGGTTCTTCCTGGCCAAGGCCCGAGGTCAGGAAGGGCACAGCCATGGCTGGCTTATGCCAGGCTAGGTGCCCACCTGCCCTTCCAGGGCAGAGGCTCCTGTGTGCAGGCTGGGCTACTGGACACCTCTGCCCGGCAGGCTCCACCTCAGCAGCGGCTCTGTGACAGCCTGGTGCCCGGGGGCTCGAGCACTGGTCCACACTGGCCCTCAACTGTCACCACAGCTGCTCAGTCTTGTGCCCCCGGTTCTGAGCCGTGGCTGATGACGGGCTGGGATGTCAGCGACTGGCCCAGCCACGATTTCTTCTGGTTGATGAGTGCCACTTGGTGCTAGATTCTCTGGGGACCAGGACGTGAAAAGAAAAGGACCGTTACACTTTGAGCCCCCTCTCTGTTGTGCATTGAGTGAATCCCCAAAGACTGAGGTCCTGGAAGCTTGGTCCCCAGTGTGGCAATGGCGGGCGGTGGTGTGGCCTTTAAGAGATGTGGCCTCGTGGGGGGAGGTTAGGATGTTGGGCCTCTGCCCTCCGAAGGGATTAATTCTGGCTTTGCAGAGTGAGTTTGCTTTTGAGAGATCTGGTTGGTGTGAGGGGAGGTCCCTCTACCTGTGCACCCGCTTCTGAGTACTGCTGAGTCCCTTTCCATGTCGTCCCTACGTTGTGATATATGGCAGGGCCCTCCCCCGAGGCCAAATGGATGGAGCAGCTCCATCTTGGGCTTTCGGTCTCTAAAACTATGAGTGAAATGATCCATTTTGGCTTATAAAGCACTCAACCTAAGGCATTTTGCTATAGCAACAGAGAGCTACAAGGCTCTTTCAGCCCATCCATATGCCTTGGTCCCAGGTGTCCTCACCAGCATCACCTCAGCTTTTATCTCTCAGGCTGCTGACCAAGTGCCAGGGCGGTACCACTGCTCCTGTGTCCAGATCTGGTCACCTCGGGCTACTTCCCATTTCTCATGTGGACTATTTCCTTTGCCACCTGGACCTGTGCCCTTGGGAATCTTGCCTCCCTCCGGTGTGTCCGGCCCCTGGATTCAGCTGTGAACTCCTGTCCTTTCTCCTTAGCCCCCTGGGAGCCAGTCCACCCATGGACCATGCACTGGTCTTTCATTCTCCACCATTGGTCCTGAGGGTCCCTGCCGTGGGGCCACGGGACTGAGCAGAACAGGTGCTGATTGGACATTGTGCCCGTCAGGGAAGCAGGACCCCTGTTCCAGAAGCCTCAGTGTCCCCTGGTCCTGCCTGGCCCGGATCCTGCACCCATCAGTTCCATTTTGGAATCGATTGCTGTTTGGTGTCCCTGATCTGATTTGATGGGTCACTCTGTGTGTTGTGGCCCTGTAGTTCCTCTCCTCTGTGACCCGATAACGGGCTGGATGCTGCTTTGGGACCCTCTGTCCTTTTCTGTCGATGCCTTGACCTTGCTCCAGTCCCTGGGGGCTGCGCTGGGACTCGCCCGTGGGGGCCCCGTGAACTCTGTGCAGGGCGCTTTCTCACCACACACCTCTGACCGGAGGGTCTGTTGGGCCATCAGCCGGCCCTGGGTCCTGGGCTTCCTGTCCAGCACGACATCGCCCCACATTAATGCCCGGGAATCATGCTTGAGCAACATGTCACTTTGACAACGTGCCTAGCAACCCTGTGGCTCTTCCTGAGTGACAGGAGGTGGGAGGCACTGGCTTTATTTGGAGGGGTCTGACAGCCCGGAACCTGGATTCCTAGAAACTTCACACCTGAGACCAGAGCTGGGCCTTCCTGGGGTCATCTACTCCCCCGGGAGGTCGTTCTTCCAATGTCCTCGTCACATCTTCCCTTTTCCTCTGGCGCAGGGATGGTCTGGGGGAGGGCGGCGTGGCCCCCACTCAGCTGATACTGATTACAGCAGGGCAGCAGGCTGCAGGCCCCGGCCAGGCTCCCCCTGGGCTCTGGACATCCTCTGTCAGTGGGAACTCCTCGGCCTCCTTTCCAGTGGGGACCGGGGACTGCATTCACCCGCTCAGTGGCCACATAACCAAAGTTTAGGACCCGTGTCCTCCTTGTAGCCAGGATTCCACGTCCAGCCCAGCAGCTGCAGGATGACCTCTCCTGGGGGAGACTGCAGAGGCCCCTGTCATCTGTCAAGGTCCATCTGGGTTTGATGGGGACAAGGGGTGAATTAAATGGGGGTTCGAGGTGGACCCAAATTCCTGCAGCCTTCCACATTTGAGGATGGCCCTGGTGTCTGCCGTTACTTCTGGACACTATGACTGTGTTTTCCGTCATGGCCAGGATGGGAGGGGACCAGGACAGAGGTTCTATTTGATCTTCTCTCATCACCATAGATCTCTGGGCCCCCCATGGTCAGGACTCCATATAACCCCTTCCCCAGGTGTCCCCATGCTAACAGGAGGCTCAGTGTGGCCCCAGCTTCCATAGTCACCCAGATCCTGTGTCCCAGGATTCTGTTCAGGGCAGTGGCCTGTGGCTCCTTGGCGGTGTTGGGCAGGTAATAGGTGACAACTGGCCGTGGGTGACGAAAGACGCAATCTGGGGCCCTTGTCGGGTTCCATGGGGTCAACACACCACCACAGCCAAGGTCAGGCTGCCAGTGAGTTGGACCTCAGGAGAGCTCCAGAGTGGCCCTGGGTGTGTCCGTCCCGCCCCAAGTCGATGCCAGGGACAGCGTGATTTAGTGTCCTAGGTCTTTGGTGTGTTCAGATGTGGTGCCCCCCACAAGGTCACGTGTGAGACCATGCAGGAAGGTCTGGGGGAGAAATGGCTGGGCCACAGCCTTGGCCTCATCAGGGAATTAACCCCTGAGGGGATTAACTGAGGGTCACTGGAGGCCGGGGGGTGGCTGGAGGAAGCAGGGCACTGGGGACAGGGCTGGGGGATACACTTGGTGTCTGGGGAGGGGAGTCTGCTTCCTGGGCGTCCTGTGAGCTGCTCCCCTCTGCCACACCCTCTGCCCTGATGTCCAGCCTCCCCTGGAGCCTGAGGAACCAGCCGGCTGTCCCCGGATTGAGACCTGGGAACGGTGAGCCCTCGGGTGAAGGTGTCCTGCTCTAGGGTTGTTTTGGCTGGGTCCCTTCAGCCACCCCAGTGAAAACGCTGACAAAAACAGGCTTCAGGAACAGCCCAGACCAGGGGCTCAGAGGGACAGCTTCCACCGTCTTCCAGGTCTGGAGGCCGGAAGTCACACCTGGAGCCCTGAGCAGGCCGGTTCCCTCCGACACCTGTAGGGGAGACACCTTCCTCACTTGTCGAGCTTTTGGTGTTTTTTGGGGGTGATCTTGGCATTCTTCAGAGGTACCCCCCAATGTCTGCCTCCATTGTCCCAAGGTCTTTCCTCCCTGGGGGCTCGCTGGGACAAGGACATCAGGGACACCAAAGGCATGAGCCTTCCAGGGCAGCCCCTGCCTGTGGTTCCAGTGGAGGGGTCTCGTCCTCAGAGAGCGTGGCTGATTCCATGCAGGAGACCCCGACGGTCTCCACCGCTGCCCTCTCTCCCTTCACTCCTCACCCGTGTCTCCCTCCTCTGCCTCCGGCTGCTGCCAGACCCGCTGTCCACCCTCTTCTGTGTGGGGAGCTGAGAGCTGTCCACCTTCCACACTGCTCCCTGCTCCGGCCATGGCGGTGGCTTTTATGAGCAAAAGCTCTTAGCCGGGCTTCCCCGACCTGGGGATCCTTTCTGAATGTCAGCGCTGGCTCCAGTCCCCCGGATCCAACCAGGGTTACCTGTTGAGAGCCACAGCCGAAGGGGCCCCAGCAAACTTCCAGCTGCCGGCTGATGATTGGCTCACAGCGGCCCCAGCAACATCTAGCTGATGGCTCCTCAGCCCCAGCAACATCTAGCTGATTGGCTCCTCTGCGGTGATGCTCATTGGGCTGTTTCCCTGCCCTTTCAGACCACGGAGCTGCTCATTGGGGGACTTTTTTGGCTCTGCCCACGTGACCCAGCCAATCGGCCTCAAGAGCAGGAGGATTGTGGGAGGTGGAGAGAAGCTTGTGGGGGAGAGAGAGGCTTGTGGAAAGCCGGTGGTGGCAGTTGAGGCTCTGAGGGTTTTTCCTGAGAGGCTATTTTGTTTGGCGTGTGTGGTTCTAAAAATAAAGTTAGTTTCTTTTGACAAGTGGCTCCTGATTGTGCCCAGCCAGACTGCGGCAGTTACCCAATAAATGGTCCTGAGCCAGAGGTAGCTCCCGGCCTGTCCCTGGCCACCAAGTTCAGATTGTGTCATTTAACCCTTAACAACCTCGGGAAAGCAGGGTCCTGTCATCACTCCTTACAGACGGAAACCTGACGTCCAGCAACTTAAGGGGACTGTCCCCAAATACACAGGTATTAAACTGAAGTGGGGTTTGAAAGACACACTAGGTGGCTTCAAGGCTTGTCCTCTACTTACACGGCCGCCCTGAATCGTCTCAGTGCCCCCTTTGCTGACTGTCTCCATTTCCCCAGTCTCCTCCCTCGGGATCGTCATCCAAGTCTTGGTCTTCCTTCCTTCCTTCTCTCTCTCTCTCTCTCTCTCTCTCTCTCTCTGTCTCTCTCTCTGTCTCTCTCTCTGTCTCTCTCTCCTTTTTGGGATCCATCCCTCTTTTTATTCCTTTTACAACCAACATTCAGCTCAGCGTCTCTGGGTCTGTCTCAGTCAATCTGTGTGTTTCAGTTTTGAATAAAGTTGGTCTCCATCTTTGGTGAAGGTACCCAGTCATGTTCATAGAATAAGGCCTGAGAACAGAAAATCACAAAAGAAAAGAAGACCTCACCTATGATGTCCCCACCCTTCAGCCCACCTCTGCAACAGTTTTCCAGGGTATAAAAACTTTCAACAATTTTAATTGTGTGTTCTTGTCTCAAAATAAAATTGAAAAGGGCTGGGGATGTGGCTCAGGGGTTAAGCAGCCCTGGGTTCAATACCCTGGTTTAAAACAAATAAACAAAAACCCCATTTGAGGGACTGTGTGCTCGGGGAGTCAGGTCACTTTTCCAAAATTATTTGGATTTACCAACTAAAAGATGTGAAGGGTGGGGAGAGGTGATAGAAACTTGCAAGGTATGCTTATGACATTTTGGGGTGTATCTTCTAATGTTTTGGTAGTATTGCCCTTATGGGTTTTTAGAATAATTATACTCTAAACATTTTGATGTTTCATAAAAGTTCTGTGCTTTTTTTTTATTAAATGCACCCAAGCATTTTTTAATACTTTCCTTAAAAAATTTTTTTTTGGGGATGGACACAGTACCTTTATATTTTTTTTAATTTTATTTATTTTTTTAAGAGAGGGAAGAGAGAGAGAGAATTTTTAATATTTATTTTTCAGTTTTCAGTAAACACAACATCTTTATTGTATTTGGTGTGGTGCTGAAGATCGAAACCAGCACCCCGCACATGCTGGGCGAGCGTGTTACCACTTGAGCCACATCCCCAGCCCATTTTACTTGTTAATTTTTATGTGGTGCTGGGGATCTAACCCAGTGCCTCACGCATGCTAGGCAAGCCCTCTAAAACTGAGCCACAACCCTGGGCGATACTTTCCTTCTTAATAACTTTATTTTATTCATTTGTTTTAATGTGGTACTGAGGGTTGAACCCTGCCTGACACTTGCTAGGCAGGTGCTCTTCCACTGAGCCATAACACTAGCCCCAAGTTCTGTGCTGTTGATCAGGAAACTTACACTCAAAAAACATGAGTTTGGAATATTAGTGAGTAAGAGGGCATAGCCTCGAAAAAAGTCACTATTCATCCATAATTGTCAATATTCATTAATTAACTTAATGACAATTCAAAGTGGTCCCCTGAAGAAAGCTTGGATATTCTGCTAGAACAAACGTCAGCAATTCTAATAAGGACAGTAGACAGCAACCATCTCCAACCACAACCCAGACATCTGCCATCCAACCCCCACTCCACATCCAAACTTTTCCGGGGGCTCAGTGTCCTCATTTGTACAATGGCGGCTAGGAGGATCTACCCACCGTGTTGGGGGAGAAAACCCAGTGGACACAGGAGGAGAGAGTAGGATGGGGCTTGCCCGCGGGAGATGCCCTCCTGCCTTGGCAATGTCATTCTAAGCCACACTTAAGGACAGTCCATGGTTCTAGTTCTCAAGAAGAATCTACTACTTGTATAATTAGTAAAGAAATGAATATTACTTAATATCAGAACAGGAAAGTGTGTGTTCAGCAGAGGCAAAGAAAAGGCAGGGAAAGGAAGGAAGAAGAAGAGATGGGCAAGTAACCCCAAGGCCCAGGACGGGAGCAGGACCACTGCAGGGTGAGCTCCCAGTCGGCCACCTGTGCAGGTGGGCAGGGAGCCGCGCTGTGGCTGGTGAGAAGGGAAGGTGGGCTTTCAGTGGCTCCTGGAGTGCAGGAGGAGGAGCAGGCGGTGCAAAAAGACAAACCTGTGTTTGGAAAGGAGTCCAGGCCACTTGCCCTGGAGCAAGAGTTGAGCCAAGCCTGGCACCAGACCACTGTAGGGTAAAGTCCTCTGAGCCAGGCAGGGATCCCACGCGGCATGGGGCCAGCGATGACGTTGCGAAAAGGGTACCCTGGACGGGGAAGCCTGGCGGGGAAGGGCTTCTCATCCACTCACATAAAAGTCACCATGGATGGCCCTGAGGCCACTGCGGAAGGTGGACACCACTCTGCACACCACACAGGAGACAGAGAGGGGCACCTCCAGGCATCGAGTGCACATCAGAGGTGAAGAGCGAGGGACCAGAGGTGAGAGGACAGAGGGCCTCGGGTTCCACGCGGTCTGTCCTCTGCATGCCTACAGCGCATGCTCTCTGAGGACCCCTCCACTCAACCAGAGGCAGGGGGCTGCCCTGGAAGGCTCATCCTTGGGTCTCCCTGACGTCCTCGCCTCCTGCAGGACCAGAGATGAGGCCCAGGAGCGGAGCTTTTTGGGTGGCCTTGTGGCTGTGGGTCCTGTGGACACTGGGTGTGGCCTCGGACTCCAGGGGGACAGTGCCCAGGCGCTGCCTGCTGTCACACTACCGCTTTCTGGACCCGAAGGCGCTGGCGGCAGTCAAGGCGCTGAGGGACAGCTACGTGAGTGGGGACCGCCCTCCAGCCCTGCGCCCAGCCCTGAGCCCACCAGCGGCCAGCGCGCGCCCATCTTTGTCCCCAGCGCCCCTGCGACCAGCGCTGAGCCGCGCCTCTGGGACTGTGCTGCAGGATTCTGAGCAGGACGCTCCCCAGAGCCCGAGCTCCAGCACCACCCTGGCTGGGCGCCAGCGGAGGGGCGCGTCGCGCTGGGCGGCGGGGGGTCCCGGTGGCGGCGCCAGGCGGGGCCCGGGGAGCGTGGGGCACATCTCAGCCCCGACCCCGCGTCGCAGAGCTGCTGCGCCCAGGGGACCACGGGGGAGCCACCTGGCCAGACCCGCGCCGCGTCCCCACATCCTCGCGGGCTCCGCGATTAGGTGCCAGCCTCACCTGACGCTTGTCCCGCAGGAGGAAGAGACCCTGAGCTGGAGGCCACGCAACTGCTCCTTCCGCCCCCGGAGGGACCATCCGCGGCCCTCGGTGAGGCCAGGTGCCTGGGAGGGGGCGCGGGGCGCTGGCGCGGCGACTCTAACTGCCATCGGGTCTCCACAGTCCTGTGCTGGGCTGCGCCACGTGGCCCGCAGCATCGCGGACGCCCAGGAGGTGCTGAGGGGCCTGCGACACCCGGAGATGCTCCCAGGCACCGATCAGACCCTGCAGCTGTTGGCGGCAGCGGGACGCGACCTGGAGACCTGCGTGAGTGACAGCGATTCTGGTCCTCCTGGCGCCTGCGAACTCTGGGTCTGCGGCAGGGAGGGCCACAGGCTGGTTAGGAGGGACGCTGGGGCCGGCGGCTGCCCCACTGACCCGCGTTGCCCCTGCAGCTCCAGCTGATCCCGCAGGGCTCCAGGAGGAGGTCCCCCAGGCCACCGCGGAGGCGTCACAAACCCCGCAGAGCTGTGAGTGCAGCGGGCAGTGCAGGGCTCCCACCGAGGGGACAGCAGCGGGTGGAAAGATAACCAGGAGCCTGGGGGCCACGGGGCCCTGTCCAGGAGGTCCTGGGGAAGGACAGTCCTGACTCCTGCTGGCTTCCAGGACTCGCCTCGCTGCCATGAAGCCTCTGTCATCTTCAACCTGCTGCGCCTGCTCACGCGGGACCTCAGGCTGGTGGCGCACTGGGGACCCTGTGTCTGACCTGCTGGGCTTCGCGGGGATCCTGAACCTGGAGCCACTGGATGCTGGGCCCTAGACGGGCATGTCTCTTGGCCAATGGACGCTGAGGCTCCAGACACTGGCCCCACCAGGACCCACTGGCACCCGCTCTTCCCTGAGAGAAGTTGTGGGTCCCCAGGATGCGGGGCTTTATCGTGGATGAATGACCTCCAGTTATTCCAGTGGCTAGTAAAGCAGAAGAGCCTTGAACTTGGGCACGACCCTCGCTGCCTTCAACACTGAGGTTGCCAGGAACCTCAACCCACTTCAGGAATCGTGTCCCTTGATTGGGACCCTGGAAGCCGCCTTGAGAGTCTGAATCTCTGAGTCTCTGACCGACATCCAAAGGGCCCCCATTCATGAAGGAACTGGGGAGTGAAGGGCACCTGGTCCTGGATTAGTGTCTTCCCTGGACTCTGTTACATGTGTGTTCCTTGTACTGTGAAGTCCCTGTTAGCGCTCCTGACCCCTGTTGTTAATTTATTACAGTTCATACACAGTGTTGCCTTCCATCTTTTCTGTTCTGTGTTTTCATTTGGACTCTCCCTTGACAGCAAGAAGGACTGATGCTCAGAATCAGGGGACCTGAGGTTCAGTTCTGACCCTGCCATTCAATTAGAGCTACTCCAGGAAAGTGAGTTCTGTGGGAGGCTCAGTCTCCCCATCTGCACAGAGAGGGCGACTGCTTCTCTTGCAAAGGAACAGCACACCTGGAAGTGGTGTTTGTAAGGTCCTTGCTGACATCCTCGGGGTCTTCCCAAATGACCTCCATCAAAGGAGCCTGTGCACAGGTACAGAAATACTCGGATTAGTGCTCTTGGTCCAAACCAGGGGACTAGCCCTCCTGGCTGCCACCTGCAGCCTCCTCCCCAAGGCCACACAGCTCCTAAGGTTGGAGCCAGGATGGAAGCCTACAGTCCTTGAGCTCCAGAGCGATTGCAGGTCACTGCCTGGGCTGACTGTCCAAGCAGAGGACAGGGCATGTGGATCAGTGGCAGAGCAGTGGCCAGCACGGGCAAGGCCCTGGGTCCCATCCCCACACCACACACTCACACTCACACACTCACACAGACAAAAGCAGTGTGGTGCCAAGGGATTTGCAATCTGTGACAATGTGCAGATTTGCAGTTGGGACAGTGTCTCCTCCAGGCAGGATTAAGGCTCCTGTACTGGAAACTGAACTGGGAGGTGCATTGGGCATGTCCTGCTCTGATTTGGAAGCCGTTGTATGAATCAGAGCTCAGAGAGTGTGACTGTGTATCCGTTTCCTGGAAGTGTGAATGAGGGACATAGTTTTTGGGATGGAGGCAAGTGTCACAGAGGACTGTCTTTTCTCACAGTCATGAGCTCTAGGTCCAGGAGACCCAACCACAAGGGAGACTGGGATTGGCCTCCAAGTGTCAGAGGAAACACTCATAGTCTTGACCTCACTGCTTCCTTGCTGTGTGTCCTTAGGCAGGTCTCTTAACCTCTCTGAGATTCTGCAGTTTACTACTTACTGCAAAAGGAGGCAAGCCACAGTGCTCCCTGGGTGCGAATGTGCATGTCCAGTTCCAGGTGAGATGAAGCATCTTGAGCAGAGCTGGACATGACAGGGCTCAGCACAAGGGGTGGCTCTCCTTCCCTGAGTGGGCTCCGTCCCTCATTCCCCTGGCTCTGTGCTCAGAGCCTCTCCTCAGGACCTGCCTGCTGCGCACGCCCTGCTGTGCCCCTGCCTCTCCGGTTTTGTTTTCTGTTACTTGACACAGCACAGGGCAGCTGCCCAGTTGCCAATTGCCCCTGCAAGGAACAGGGCTCAGGAAGGACAGTTTCGAGTTCTTTCCAGGGCTCTGTCCCTGGCCTGCTCTGGGCAGCAGGTGGAGAGGGGTGGGGCGCTCTGGCCTCCTCACTCTGGACCTTCCCTTCCTGACCCTCTGGCCCACAGCCTCCGCCCTGGGCCTCCCCCTCTGGGAATTGCAGTCCTCAGGGCAGCCGCTCCCTGGGGTGCCCTGCCATCTCCTCCCTGCAGGGGACATCCTGCCCGAGGCTGGTCCCCATCTCTCTGTGCACCCCAGTCCTGGGTCCCTCCCAGCAGCCACCGGAACCCCTTCCTGTGACCCGGGGCCGCCCCAGGGCTGAGGGTTCCCTGGGAGTCGCGTGCCGTGGCCAGGCTGAGTCCCTGTCCCTTTCCCTTTCGCTTCCGCTGCTCACCTGTGCGAGGCCCCGCCCCCGGGCTTCCCCAGCCTGGGCTCCCCTGGTGGCCAGCGCAGGCCTGGGCGCATTTTCGCTTTTCCTACATCAGCTGGGGCTGCCCTGAGCAGGGATAAAAGCTGCCCCATGGAGCTGCAGGGACAGTCCACCCTGCACCACGGGGACAGAAGCTGGGGACACTGCAGCACCCAGACCCAAGGACCTCGGGAGAGAGCCTGGACACAGCCGCAGGTGCACCCTGTGTTCCCATCGCTGACGGCCACCAGACCCGAGGATGAAGCTGGGTGAGCCCCACAGCGTGGCCCGGGTCACCGTCCCCACTCCCCGCTCTGTCCTCGCATCCCCAGCCCCTGACCCTGTCCTCCCGTGGTCCAGGCGCGGCTGCAGGCTGCTGGCTCCTCCTGACGCTGACGTCTGCGGTGCTGACGAGGACACGGGCAGTTCCTGTGCCCAGTCCCCTCAGCGCCCACCCAGATGCCAGGGACTGTGACATGGCCCAGTTCAAGACTCTGGCCCCACGGGAGCTGCAGGCCTTCAGGAAGGCCAGAGACGCCTTTGTGAGTGTCCCTGTCCCTCCTGCCTGTGCCCCGGCCTCCTCCCTGGGCCTCCCCGTGCAGCTCTGTGGGTGGCCCTCAGCCTCCCTGCAGGGTGGCCTCTGCCCTGTCCACCCTGGGCTCCCTCGCGCTCTGGCTGCTCTGGGCGACCTGAGGTCTCTGTCGCAGGGAGCCTGCCCTTCCCCTGAGGGAACCTGCCCTCTTCCTACCGTTGGCCCCTCCAGGCCCCTGCCGTGGTCCAGCCTTCGCCCTCCAGTGTGGGCTAACCTGTGCCCTTGCTCCCCAGGAGGAGTCCCTCTTGCTCAAGGACCTCGAGTGCCGCTCCCCGCTCTTGCCCAGGCCCTGGGACCTGCGGCAGCTGCAGGTGAGCTGGCAGAGCCAGGCCAGCCTGGCCTCCGGGGCCCACTCAGCGCCTCCCAGGGACCCTGTCCTTCTCTCCGGTCCCTCTCCCTCCCTGCCCACTGTCCCTCCCCAGTCCTGCCTGCTCTGCTGTGCCCTCTCCCTGCCCCTCCCCCTCCCCTCCCTGCCCTCCCTCCCTGTCCCTCCCAGCTCTCTCAGGGAGACCTCTCACTGTCTCTGTCCCCCTCAGGTGTGGGAGCGCCCTGTGGCCTTGCAGGCAGAGCTGGCCCTGACGCTGCGGGTCCTGGGGACCATGGCCAACTCGACCCTGGGGGACGTCCTGGACCAGCCCCTTCACACGCTGGGCCACATCCAGTCCCAGCTGCAGGCCTGTGTGAGTCCTGGGGTCCTGGGCGGCTGGGTCATGGCTGTGACACCCGCACGTCCCCTGTGCCCAGGCCCACTTCACACGCCCTCCTCTGCCCACAGGCCCTGGCTCAGCCCACAGCAGGCCCCAGGCCCCAGGGTCGCCACCGCCACCGCCTGTCCCACTGGCTGCAGAGGCTGCAGCAGGCCCCCGAGAAGGTGAGTGGGTGTCAGAGGACGGGGCTGGAGCAGCTGGCCCTGGCCACGGCAGCCACTGAGCCCCTCGTCCCCACAGGAGTCCCCCGTCTGCCTCGAGGCCTCCGTCACCTTCAACCTCCTCCGCCTCCTGGTGCGCGACCTGAAGTGTGTGGCCAGTGGACACCTGTGCGTCTGACCCACACCCTGCTGAGCCGTCGAGGAATCTCAGGTCTCATCTGTGCAGCGATGACACTCCTTAATTTATTGTCCCCAGCCCTCCACGTGGCCTTATTTATTTGTGTGACTCCCAGACTCAGATCCAATGAATTTTGTTTATTTTTCTACTTTTGTAAACATTGTGTAAATAAACGGCGAGTCCCAGGCTCTCCTGTGAGGCCCGTGTCCTTGTGTGTCCTGTTGGTGGCCATCTCTGTCTCCCCCACCTGCAGCTCCCCACAGCCCCTTGTCACCTGTCTGGGGTCTGCCGTGGGAGCCGGGGGGTCGGACTATGGGGTCTTAGTTTCCTGGGCAGAAGTCAGAGTGTCCCCTGGGCTGCCCTGGGACCCTGCAGGGAGCCCTCCCATTCGCGGGCAGGGGCCACAAGCTGCTCCCTGGTGCTCAGGACTGAGGCCTCTGCTGGCCCTGCAGCGGGATGGCAGCCTGGTCCTGGTCCTTGCCCCAGGGACGCTGCCCCTCAGGGACCAGAGCTGTGCACCCGCCTGGAAAACAGTCCTAATGCTCCAGGAATCATGGCCGCCCTCCCCCTTTGAGGACGGCCCTGTGTCTGCCCTCACCTCTGGGAGGTCATCGCTTACTGTCATGGCCAGGATGGGAGGGGAGCAGGACAGAGGTTCTATTTGATCTTCTCTCATCACCATAGATCTCTGGCCCTGCCTGATCAGGACTCCATGTAACCCCTTCCCCAGGTGTCCCCATGCTGACAGGAGGCTCAGTGTGGCTCGCTGTGGCCCCAGGTTCGATAGTCACCCAGATCCTCTGTCCCAGGATTCTGTTCAGGGCAGTGGCCTGTGGTCCCTTAGCGGTGTTGGGCAGGTAATAGGTGACAAATGCCGTCGGTGAAGAAAGACGCAATTTGGGGCCATTTGCCAGATTCCATGGTGACAACACACCACCACAGCCAAGGTCAGGCTGCCAGTGAGCTGGGACCTCGGGAGAGCTCCAGAGTGGCCCCTGGGTGTGTCTGTCTCCCCCAAGTCGATGCCAGGGACAGCGTGTTTTAGTGTCCTAGGTGTTTGGTGTGTTCAGATGTGGTGTCCCTCCCAAGGTCACGTGTGAGACCATGCAGGAAGGTCTTGGGGAGAAATGGCTGGGCCACAGCCTTGGCCTCAGCAGGGAATTAACCCCTGAGGGATTAACTGAGGGTCACTGGAGGCCGGGGGTGGCTGAAGGACGCGGGGCACTGGGGACGGGGCTGGGGGATACACCTGGTGTCTGGGGAGGGGAGTCTGCTTCCTGGGCGTCCTGTGAGCTGCTTCCCTCCGCCACACCCTCTGCCCTGATGTCCAGCCTCCCCTGGAACCTGAGGAACCAGCCGGCTGTCCCCGGATTGAGACCTGGGAACGGTGAGCCCTCAGGTGAAGGTGTCCTGCTCTAGGACTGTTCTGGCTGGGTCCCTTCGGTCACCGTAGGGAAAACGCTGACAAAAACAGGCTTCAGGAACAGGGCAGACCAGGGGACTCAGAGGGACAGCCTTCACCGTCTCCCAAGTCTGGAGGCCGGAAGTCACACCTGGAGCTGTGGGCAGCCGGTTCCCTGTGACACCTGTAGTGGACACGCCTTCCTCACCTTGTCCAGCTTTTGGAGTTTGTGGCCATCCTGGGCCTTCCTCAGAGGCACCCACAATGTCTGCCTCCGTTGTCCCACGGCCTCTGCTTCCCGGGGTCTCCCCTTCCTCTCTTCTTCCTTGACTTACAAGGACACCAAGGTTCAGGCCCCCCCCAATGACCTCATCTTAACAGCTCCCATGTGCAATGGCCCTGTCTCTAAATGGGGTCACCCTCTGAGGTACGGGGGTTAGGACTTCCCCACACACTATGGGGGACATAATCCAACCCAGGAGACGTGTGAACCTCAAGGGCAGAGTGATACATGAAGTGAGTAGAAAGGGACTTTTGATACTAATGATCTCTTATATCTAAGTTGTCCTAAGTGTCCTTTACATTTTAAATGGCTTCGTTCACATACAAACGCCCTCCTTGACCTTAACCCCTGGAGGCCAGAGGCGCACACCTGCAGCCCAGCTGCTGAGAGGCTGAGGCAGGAGGATTCCACGTTGGAGGTTCCTCCCAGCAGCGCAGGGAGACCCCGTCTCCAAGTGATAAAGTGGGGGGCTCCCTGTGGACCCCGTGGCCAGGTGCCCTGGGCTCAGCCCCCAGGACAAACAGGAACAGCAACAGCAACAACAAGTCAGGGAATGCGCCCTGGCTGTCAGGAGCCAGCTCAAGGCAGCACAGCACCCAGGTCCTGGGCCCCTTGGCAGAAGGGCTGAGGAATGGCTCTTGGACAGCCCTGCTGTGACGCTGTAGGTCCCTCTCCCGGGGTCCCATCCCTCCTTCCCACCGGCCCTGGAAGCCTACTCAGGCTGCCTCCTGGGCGAGGGCACAGGGCTTCCTCTCAGGGCCTCTGACCACAGCCCGGGCCGCTCCTGGGTTTCTTTATTTGTGCAAATTCAGAGACCCCCCATGGCTGCCCACCTGTCCCCCCCAGACGTCTGTTCTACCCCAGGTCTCCCGGGTCAGACCCACAGGCGGCCAGTCTGATCACGCTCTCCATCGCGACAATCGCATCTGCCTTCCCAGGACGTCCGTGTCACTGCCTGGCCTCCTGTCTCAGGTCCTCGCACGCCCACGGCCATCAGGGAGCCGGCTTCTAGGAGCATCCCCAAGTGCCCCTCCTGGCCCTGACGGAGCCACCTTGTGGAGCCTTGATGGTCTGGGTTCCCTTGTCCCCCTGGAAATCAGAGGGTCACCCCCGAAACCCCTCTGTGGGCCCCAGAGCGGGAGGCCATCCAGCCCTATGGGACATTCCCAGCCTCACCCCCCTCCCACCCTCTTCCTGAGGTGCCACCAGGAAACCTGGGCTCCCAGTTCCCAGCCTCCATCGCCCCTGCTGGACTGGCACACGTTCTGTCATAGGAGAAGGCTCCAGGCTGGAGACCTCTCTCTCACCCTCAGGATAAAGGTCAAATCTCGGGACCTGTCTGTGGGACAGAAGGGGAGCTTGGTCACCTGCCAGCGTAAAATGTGGCCCAGGCTGGATTATGGTCCCCCAGCTGTCCCAAAGATATGCTGAAGTCCTCGTCCCCCACCTACAATGTGACCTTCTGTGGAGCCGGTCTCTATAGTGGCAATCAAGCAAGCAAAGCCATCAGGGTGGCCCAATGCAGTGGGACTGGTGACCTCCCAGAGGGGGACCTATGCTCCCAGACGTGGGCAGGGAGAGGCCCCGTGGAGATGGGGCTGAGCGGGAGGACACGGCTCCTGCCAGACCCTGGGATCCCGGCCATCCCCCTGCAGGCGAAGGAGGCCAGGGAGGTCCTCCCACAAGTCGCAGGGGGCTGGCCCTGAGGACACCTGGGTTTTGGCCTTCTGACCCCAGAACTGTGAGACAAATACCGTGACTTTGAGGCAGCTGGTCCTGGGTACTTTTCTCCCCCAGCCCTTGGAGACTGGAGCACCGGCTGCACCTTCTGTGCATCTTTATTGTGGAAAACTGTGGATCGGGGCTCAGAATCTGGAGTTTGGTTTTCCTCTGGGCCTGTAAAATCAGGCTCGGAGTCCTCCTCCTCCCATTCCTTGACCAGCGACCATCTTGCTGACACTTTGCGCCCCTGCTGCTACTGACTGTTTATGCTGGAGTGTGCGGTGCCCTAGAGTAGAATGAGACGGCGCCTCCCAATAGTCTGGGATCTCCTTCACCTGGGGACCTGCACCGTCCTGTCTGCGACTGCCACTAGACTCCCTGGAGAGTTGGGCCAACTCTCATGAATCATCAGGATAAAGGTCAAATCTCGGGACCTGTCTGTGGGACAGAAGGGGAGCTTGGTCACCTGCCATGACCTCCTGCAAGGGGGCCCTCAGTATCAGGGACTCCCACAAGGGAGCCATTCATCAGTGCGGGGAACTCTGAAAGGGGGGGTAGTGTTTTTAAATCCCTGAGTGTGCGAGTGAGGAACTATTTGTGGCTCCCCGCGTGCACTACAGGGTCCCAGGAAGCCCTCACCTGCGGTCCCGTGGTGACTTCCTAAGGCATAACACTGATTCACGTCCTATAATGGGACCTCTGGCCAAGCCCAGGGTTTCTGCGGGTTCACCTTCAGCCGCGAAGCATCTAAACTTCCTTTGGGAAGGCGGCCAGGCTGGCGCTGTGTTTGACACCCGCCTCCCCTGCCTGTCTTGAGACACAGACCCTGGGTGTCACTTTAAATGCAAGCTGCCGTGGGACATACACGTTTCCCCGTTTCTTGCATTCTAGAATTCTTCCTTATTAAGTTCCTCTCTAAACGGCTTTCTCTTCTCTCCAGATGGGCACAGGGAAGAAAAATGGAAAGATCCCAAATATGCAGATTTTCTTTTTCTTTTCTTCTTTTTAAAATATTTTTTAGTTGTAGATGGACAGAACGCCTTATTTTATTTGTTTATTTTTATGTGGTGCTGAGGATTGAGACCAGAGCCTCTTCACATGTGCTAGACAAATGCTCTGCCACTGAGCCACAACCCCAGCCCAAGTTTTTTTTTTTTCTTAAAACATTTTTCTGAGGATTTCATAGGCTCCCACATTCTTTTTTTAAAATTCTAATTTGTTATATATGACAGCAGAATGCAATATATAGTACACAAATAGAGCACAATTTTTCATGTCTCTGGTTGTACACGAAGTAGAGTCACACCATCCATACATGTACTTAGGGTAATGGTGTCCGTCTCATTCCACCGTCTTTCCTAACCCCATTCCTCCCCTTCCCCTCCATCCCCTCTGCCCTATCTAGAGTTTGTCTAATCCTCCCACGCTGCCCCTCTCATCCCCTTTATGAATCAGACTCCTTATATTAGAGAAAACATTTGGCATTTGGTTTTTTGGGATTGGCTGACTTCACTTAGCATGATATCCTCCAACTCCATCCATTTACCTGAAAATGCCATGATTTTATTCTCTTTTAATATTGAGTAATATTCCATTCTGTATATATATACCACAGTTTCTTCATCCATTCATCTACTGAAAGGTATCCAGGTTGGTTCCACAGTTTAGCTATTGTGAATTGTGCTGCTATAAACATTGATGTGGCTATGTCCCTGTAATATGCTGTTTTTAAGTCCTTTGGGCATAGACCGAGGAGAGGGATAGCTGGGTCAAATGGTGGTTCCATTCCCAGTTTTCCAAGGAATCTCCACACTGCTTTCCATATTGGCTGCCCCAATTTGCAGTCCCACCAGCAATGTAAGAGTGTGCCTTTTCCCCCACATCCTCGCCAACACTTAATTGTTGTTGGTGTTCTCAATAGCTGCCTTTCTGACTGGATATTAAGAGATGTGCCTGTGGTAAAAATTTGCTCCCATTCTGTAGGCTCTCTATTCACTTCACTGACTGTTTCTTTTGCTGAGAAGAAACTTTTTAGTTTGAATCCATCCCATTTATTGATTCTTGATTTTAATTCTTGTGCTTTTATAGCAGTCTTATTAAGGAAGTCGGGCCTAATCCAACATGATGGAGATTTGGGACTACTTTATCTTCTAATAGGCGCAGGGTCTCTGGTCTAATTCCTAGGTCCTTGATCCACTTTGAGTTGAGTTTCGTGCATGGTGAGATACAGGGGCTTAATTTCATCTTGTTGCACGTGGATTTCCAGTTTTCCCAGCACCACTTGTTGAAGAGGCTATCTTTTCTCCAATATATGTTTTTGGCACCTTTGTCTAATACAAGATAACTGTAATTACGTGGGTTTGTCTCTGTGTCCTCTATTCTGTACCACTGGTCTACCAGTCTATTTTGGTGCCAATACCATGCCATTTTTGTTACTGTTGCTCTATAGTATAGTTTAAGGTCTACTGTAGTGATGTCCCCTGCTTCACTCTTCTTGCTAAGGATTGCTTTAGCAATTCTAGGTCTCTTATTTTTCCAGATGAGTTTCATAAATGCTTTTTCTATTTCTATGAGGAATGTCATTGGGATCTTGATTAGAATTGCATTCAATCTGTATACTGCTTTTAATAGTATGGTCATTTGGACAATATTAATTCTGCCTATCCAAGAACAAGGGAGATCTTCCCATCTTCTAAGGTCCTCTTTAATATCGTTCTTTAGCGTTCTATAGTTTTCATTGTAGAGGTCTTCCACCTCTTTCATAAAAATATGGAACACTTCACGAATTTGCTTGTCATCCATGCGCAAGGGCCAATCTAATCCTCCCTGTATCGTTCCAACTTTAGTATAGGTGCTGCTGAAGCAAGCCCACTCCCACATTCTGGGCTGACTCTAATCTGATCCAAAGTGCACTCTATGGTGATAAAGTTGTTGTATGCGCATCTTCTCTAGAGTAATTAATTACATCCATGTCATTTGGGGGTCTTTGTCTTTTCCTGAGCTCAAGTGTATTTTTTAATGACAAATTCACCTTTTCTCCTGAACCGTTAGTCTTGTTGTCTAACTGAAGTTTTTGGCCCTCTGTATTTCTTTCTGCTGTCTTGGCTCAGAGCAGTCGTTCAAGGGTTAACTCTCATCTACGCGAGAGAAAGAAGGAGCCCTGCTCCTTTGAAGAGCAGGAAAAGGAACAGTGGGAGTAAATCTGCCTCCACAAGGATGAAAGGCCAGCTGAACCTTTGACTTCGGCATCCACCATGACTAAGAAGACTTTATTCCGAATGTTCCCAATTTCACAGGCTCTATTTTAATTTCTAAAGGGCTCAGTCTGACAGTCTGTATAAGAAACCCTTATAGCTCTTTTGAATCCTATCTGGGGAAGTCATACCTGGCAAAAAGCTATAAAAATTTTTGTTTTCTGCTAATTTCCATGTCTCTGTGTGCACACCTGCGTATTCTAAGTTGTGTCTACTTGTGTGCTTGTGTCTGCATCAAGTACATGGTACCGAAAGTTGGCACGTGGATAAAGAGTGCTCACACCATTAAAAATGGACCCAAATACCTTTCAGTTCAAGGGACTTAAAATGGTTAAAGAGATAAAACATTTTTTTAAAGAAAACAAAGGCCTTTAAAATTACAAACACACACAAATTGTTTTCTAGGTGATCGGCCACAAAGGGTGTTATTTTCTATAAAGTGTTTAAAGTGTACTGTGCTTTGCTTCTAGGATGTTTTTTCCTCCACAGAAAAGGATGGCTTAAAATGTCCACTAAACTTGATTTTCATGAGTAACCCAAGTTGAAAATGGGTGAATCAGATTTAATGTAAATGGGGTAAACATTGTAAATGTGGGGTTTTTTAATTGTTGGCCAATGGCCTGTGTAACTCTACATCATGTACAACCAGAAGAATGAGAAGTTATACTCCATTTCTGTATGATGTGTCCAAATGCATTCTACTGTCATGTGTGACTACTTAGAACAAATTAAAAAATGCAAATGGTAAAAAAAATTGTTGGTCAATGGTAAGAGAGTTTAAGATTGCTTTTTTTTTTCTGAGTCTTCACTTACAGCAAGATGACTAAGGTTTAAAATTCTACTTTCAGGGCTGGGGTTGTGGCTCAGTGGTAGAGCGCTTGCCTCGCATATGAGAGGCCCTGGGTTCAATTCTCAGCACCACATAAAAATAAATGAATGAAATAAAGGTTCATCAACATCTAAAAAAATATTTTTTTAAAAAAATTCTACTTTCATGTATGTTTTATATACAAGGATTAAAAGAAGGAAAAATAATTCAAAAGATGATAAAATACTGTTGTTTTATTTGGACCTAAGAAGCATTCGATATTCTGACTCAAACTTTAGGCCCCTCAAGGCCAATACTCCTGGATTCTGACTCTGGGAAGGGTGTCACCAATGAGGGGGAAGCATCTGGGCCAGCTGCAGGGGCTCCCCCTCCCCACCTGCCCTGCACCCTTCACTCTCCAAGAGAAGGAAAAATCTGCATGTGCAAGTTTGTCTGTTTTAAAGGTTCCCGCCTGTCAGCCCTGGTTTTGGTGATCTCTTGTTTTTCTTATCTGTTACCTGCCCTTTACGACGTGGCATATTACGTTGATCTCTTTAAAAAATCTTAGCTGGGGTGGGGATGTGGCTCAAGCGGTAGCGCACTCGCCTGGCATGCGTGCAGCCCGGGTTCGATCTTCAGCACCACATACAAACAAAGATGTTGTGTCCGCCAAAAACTAAAAAATAAATATCAAAGAATTCTCTCTCAATCTCTCTCTCTCTCTCTCTTAAAAAAAAGTAAAATAAAGATATTGTGTCCACCTATAACTAAAAAGAAAGAAAGAAATATTTTTTTAAAAAATGGTGCCAAGAGGCATTGCCTCTAATATGCAAGGATAGTGGGACACCAAAAAAAGAAAGGAGGAAGGAAGGAAGGAAGGAAGGAAGGAAGGAAGGAAGAAAGAAAGAAAGAAAAGAAAGAAAGAAAGAAAGAAACGGGGGGGGGGTGTTTTACAAGAGTTAAATCCTTTCAACCTGGTGCTGTGTCTCAGCCTGGCCCCAGGCAGCTGCAGATCACCTGGCTGGGGGCTCCTACATTGAGTATCAGTAACCTGGTATAAGAAAAAGGCTCAAAAGGAGAACCTGGCACAACTGACAGTGGGGAACTCACTGAAGATCGATGACATTATGATAAAGATAAGGGAGACAGGTCAGGCTCAAGAATAACCTGTGCTGGGGCTGGGGCCGGGGCTCAGTGGCAGAGCACTTGCCTCGCACATGTGAGGCCCTGGGTTCCATCCTCAGCACCACATTAAAAACAAACAAAATAAAGATAGTGTGTCCATGTATGACTAAAACAATATTTTTAAAAAAATATATACGGCCGCAGTCCGGCTGCAGCAAACTAACCGGGGGGTGACGAACAACTTGTGTAGGTTGATACAGCAGGAGTGGGAGCCGTTTATTGCAGGACAGGAGCAGTATTTATACATTCCACGCAGCTTATCTAATTAGCATAAACTAGATACATCAGTCAACCAATAAGGAATCTCCACACTTAATGGCTCGCTTTTGTTACTTCTCAAACCACTCCCTCTGGCATTTTGCCAGGCACCATCCAGACTTGTTTAGGAACTCTAACATTCCCCTGGCAAAATGCCAGGTGTTATTTTGACTTGTTTACAGACTCTAACAATATACCCTGTGCTCCAACCTCTTGACTGCAACTTGGGAGAAAAAGATTAAAGCACAGTTTTTATTACATTCTCTGAACCCGCTCCTGGGATGAAATTTGTAATTTGTTGTGTGAATAAAATGCACAGATAACATTCATTAGGATTGATTCAGAATATGAATTTAAGACAGGGTCAGTTCCCCTCCCTCTCAGCCTTTCTCCAGGACCCTCATTAACCCTCATTAACCCTCATTAACCCTGGGTTCCTACTTTTTTTTTTTTTTGCTAATATTTTTTAGTTGTCATGGACCTTTATTATTTATTTATTTATATGTGGTGTTGAAAATCGAACCCAGGGTCTCACATGTGCTAGGAAAGTGCTCTGCCACTGAGCCACCACCCCAGCCCAAGGGTCCCTACTTTTTGGATTGTTAATAGCTGCCCTGGGAGTCCGACTACCCCCTCTTGAAATATAGCAGATACCTGTGAAAAGGGCCCTTTCTTCTTCTTCTTTTTCTTTTTTTTTTTGAGAGAGAGAGAGATTGAGAGAGAGAGTTTTTAATATTTATTTTTTAGTTTTCGGCGGACACCACACCTTTGTTTGTATGTGGTGCTGAGGATCGAACCCGGGCCGCACGCATGCCAGGCGAGCACGCTACCGCTTGAGCCACATCCCCAGCCCCGAGCCCTTTCTTCTTCTGTGTCTCTGTGCACATGTTCGTGTTAGAGACCCAGCACGAGGCCTTCAGCCGCATACATCAGGAATTTTTTAAAGCAAGAAAAAGCCCCAGTGATAGGAAGGGCCCAAATAACCTAGAGGTGGTGAGAGACTGGATCAGGCTCAGAATTTGGCTTTTGTGTTCCTCTGGGGCTGCCGGCGTGAGATACAGTCTGGCGTTTTCTTTTCCTCTCCGAGGCCTGTTGCTGCTTCTCGACCAGTTTCTGCAGCACCTTTACAGAGTACCCAAGTGCAGGCCCCCGGCACGCTGATGTCCCTGGGCCCTGACACTAGACCTTTCCTGGCCCTGTGATCCCTCGTGGTCTATTTCCTTGTTCCCTTCGCAGAGGCCGCACATCCCCAGTGAGGTTTGGGGGAGCACTGACCTTTACTAAAATTGTCCTTGGGAAGTGAACATTGTCACATTGTCATGGAGCTGAAGAACAGGCCTCCAAAGCTGTCCCTGTCCTTTTACCCACTACACGAGCTTATACACATTTCTTTATTCAGGGAAGAAAATTTTGAAGCTCACCAAGTTAATGATTTTTTTTTTTTTTTTTTTTTTTGCTACCAGGGTTTGATACCTGAGCCACATCCCCAGCCCTTTTTATTTATTTATTTATTTTAATTTTGAGACAGGCTTCTGCTAAGTTGCTTAGGACCTCGCTAAGTTTCTGAGACTGGCTTAGAACTTGCGATCCTCCTGCCTCAGCCTCCTGAGTCCATGTGCGCCGCTGTGCCTGGTCCAAGTTAAGAATTTTGAGGAGGAAAGATCATGCTGAATTGCCAGGGGGCAGTCACGGGGATCTCAAGGAGAGAAGAAGTAGCACACACACAGGAGACACTGGGAACACACAGCAGAGAGCCCTGAGGGTGGAGGGCAGGGACCACCACCAAGGAACACAGGGGCCCCAGGGCCAGTGGGCGAGAAAGTGGTTGTGCCCTGGGAGCCCCCAGGAGTGGGGCCCTCTCTCCAGCTGCACTTGGATTGGGGCCCCTGGATGCTGAACCAGGATTTGTGGCCCCAGGACTTCAGGGACAGCCTGGCGACATGTAAGCCAACACACATGGAAGAGCCAGAAATGAAGGTGACGGTCTGCTTGGCGTCACGGTCATCTGAAGTCCTTGCCAGATCACCCAGCTGGGGACACCTCCAGTTCTGACTAGGGGGACATAGCTGCTCCTGCAGGCCCAGGGGGCTCTGGGAGTGGAGGTTGTCACTGCTCTGACCCCGTGTCCCCAAGGCAGTTCTCCAGGTCCCTCAGGGGCAGGGGCCCTGGTGGCTGGGAGTCACCCTTCGTGGGTTCAACCGCTCTGAAGATGCTCTCCCATGTCCTCTTCCTCTACGACCAGCACGGACCTGGGGTCCCTCTGATGTGATGGCACTGCATCTCCTGAGCCTCTCAGTGTCTCTGAGAATCAGTGTCTTGGCCAGAGCCATCGGGTCCCAGGGTCCTTGCTCAGTTTCCCCGAGTTTCTCCGGCACCAGGGATTCTGTCCCTCGCAGCCTCCTCTTGCCAGTGTCCCACCCCTGCCACCAGGGTGACGGCTCTCTCCATTGTGCCACTGAGCACGGCAGGAACCTGCATTCTCCACCTGTCTCCATGCGCGGGTCCCCACGGCCAGCCCAGCAGCCAGTGATCCTGTTCCTGAGGCTCAGAGCCAAGTCCACTGGGACCTCTTTGGGGAGGAAGGCCGAGGCCTGGCTCCTGGGAGCGCTGAGGGGCAGCTGCAGGCAGAGCTCCGAGGAGGCGGTTTCAGGGGACACCTTGCAGGGACGTGAGGGGCCACAGCAGAGGGTCCAAGGTTCTTCCAAGTGCAGCCGGGTCCTTCCCCCCCCACTGAGGAGCTCTGCAGCTGAGTGGCCTCAGAGCTGTCCCTCCTGCAGCCGTTTCAGGGGCTCTAGTCCCTTGGTGGCAGCTGACACTGGCCATGGGCTGTCCACTTGGAAGGGACTAGATTGAGGCGAGGCACTTGCCTGTGGCTCCCTGTCCTTCCCTTTCTCCAGAAAGAGTGCCCCCAGGAGCCCCGAGCAGCGGGCACTGGACATGGGGCCGTGGGGGGGTCCTGGGGAGCAGCACTGGGGAGCACCCCTCCCCAGGCCTGGGGCAACCCTATCCACATAATCCCAGGGTCACATGCTCTTGTACCATTCGCTAAATAAGCATCTCCCCTTCTCTTCTCAGGAAGGTCACCTGAGGTGTCCAAGCCAACAAGAGCCCAGCTGCAGACCCGCTGCCCCCGCCCAGGCCCAGGGCCGCCCTGCTGGGTGGGGACCCCCAGCCAAGCTGGGCATGGAGGTGCCAGGACGCGGGCGGACGGCAGGAGCAGGTCCCTGCACCCTCCACCCAGACAGGAGGTCAGAGAGGGACACGAGGACTATATATATACATATTTAGTTGCAGTTGGACGCAATACCTTTATTTTAATTACTTATATGTGGTGCTGAGGATCGAACCCAGGGCCTTGCATGTGCTAGTCAAGCACTTTACCACTGCGTCACAACCCCAGCCCCTGAATCTGTTTTTTTTTTAATCAAGTGTAACTGTTACTTGTCATAGAGGCCATTGTGAACTAATACGGTTCATCATTAAAGAGACCAGGATCTATTCCAGTTAATTTTTATGAAAAGGGACTTATTAGAGGATTTTAAATGGTTTACAGAAGTGTCAGGAAAGTAAGTGGAATAGATCCTGTATTGACAGCTCAGGTGGCACTTCAAGAACCAAACCACAGAACTGGGCCCCCCGAGACCATTTTCCTTCCAAGGTCAGAATGCTTAAGCAGGAATTGGCCACCACCAGCATGATCAGGACGGCAGCACGACCAGGAACTGACACTGTGAAAAACAACTGTCCTCAGGAGACTGCTGGGATCCAGGTCACCACAGCAAGCAGACCTGCCCCTCACCCTGCAGCCAACAGACCCATGGCCACCGCCAGGCCCACCAGCCAAATCTTGTGTCCGTGCATCTGATGGGAGAAATCCAAACAGGAGACAGAGTCTGCCGGTGGAAGTCTAAGGATAGGATTCTCGGTTTCCCAGTCCCTGTTGACAGGAAAATGTAACTAATAAGGTTCTTGAAAACACAAAATGAGTCAGTGCACATACAAATACAAGTTCTCAGCACAGGATCAGTGTTCAAGAAGCCTTAGCTCCTGTCTGCACCATCGATGCCTGTCCAGGGTCCTGAATCTTCATTTCCCTCAAGAGCTTAATGATTTCTCCAAATGCTGTGAGGCTAGGGTCTCCTGGCTGGGGCTTCTTGGGAATTCTTAGCCAACAGTGAGAAGAGGCAACGGTATCAGGAAGGGAACAGAGAGCCCCAGAAATAGCCTCAGGCTATGGGGAAACGAGCTACCAAAAGATTTCAAGAAAAATGCAAGAAAAACTTATTTTGACCTTGTTGTCGAAGAGCACCTTAGTGCTGAAAGTTTTTCCATCTTAATGGAAACTCTGGGCTGCTTTCCCGAGAACCACAATTGATGGTGCAGAATCTGCCAGCTACCTTGTGATCAGAATCATCAGTGGCTGCTGCTACAGTCTCTGGGTAAGAAGTCGGGGAACAGAATGTGCTCACGATTGCAAGTCTCATCCCACAGGTGACTTCTTAATTTGAAGGAAGGACAGAAACTTTTACAGTGGAGAAATCAGACTAACTCCAGCTTACGCTGATCACCGAAAAGGGGACACGCTGACAACACTCCTCCTGATCTGATGCGCTGAGGATACAGTACCATCCTGGAGCTATTTGGGGGGAAATGTTTAGACTGAATCTAAATCAGGAAGACAGGACCAGGCAAACCCAAGCAAAATATCCTATAGAACAACTCCCTAGGACTCTTCAAAATGTCAGTGTCATGAGACTAAAACAAACAAAAAGACTGTGGAACCATTTTAGACCAAAGGGAAGAAAGAAACAAATTATTGATTTCTAACTGTGATATACAGGTATTGATTGAACCAGACCTTGGATTTCAAATATATACATTTTTTTTAAAGAGAGAGAGAGAGAGAGAGAATTTTAATATTTATTTTTTAGTTTTTGGAAGACACAACATCTTCATTTGTATGTGGTGCTGAGGATCGAACCCGGGCCACACGCATGCCAGGCAAGCGCGCTACCGCTTGAGCCACATCCCCAGCCCCAAATATATACATTTTTAATTGACAAAAAATATATATATATATGGGGCTGGGGTTGTGGTTCAGCAGTACAGCACTCACCTAGCACGTGTGGGGTGCTGGGCTCAATTCTCGGCACCACATAAAAATAAAATAAAGGTATTGTGTCTAACTACAACTAAAAAATAAAAAAATATATATGTATGATGTACAACATGTTTTGGAATATGAATACATTGTGTAAAGGCTAAATTCAGCTAATTAACATATACATTACCTCATACGCTAGTCATTTTGTGTGTGTGTAGTAAGAACAATTCAAATCTACTCTCCTAGACATTTTTTTTTCTTTTTTGTTACCAGGGATTGAACCCAGGGGCGTTTAACCTCTGAGCCACAAACTCAGTCCTTTTTTATATTTTTATTTAGAGACAGGACCTCACTGAGTTGCTTAGGGCCTCACTAAGTTGCTGAGGCTGGCTTTGAACTCTTGATCCTCCTGCCTCAGCCTCCCAAGCTGCTGGGATTACAGGCGTGTGCCACCTCGCCTGGCTTTCCTAGCCATTTTCAAGTATACAGCATCATTGTTATTAACTGTAGGCACCCCAGATCTTATGCTACCTGTTTTAGTCAGCTTCCCATTACTATAACAAAACAACTCAGATAATCAAGTTAAAAAGAGGAAAGGTAGGCTGGGGATGTAACTCAGTGGCAGAGTGCTTGCCTGGCATGCACGAGGCTCTGGGTTCAATCACTAGCCATGGAAAAAGAAGAAAAAAGATTTATTTTGGCTCATAGTTTCAAAGGTTTCAGTCCACAATCAGTGGGCCTGTGGCAAGACAGCATATCCCAGCAGGTAGAGCGTGGAGAAGCGATCTGTTCACCTTGTTGTGGTTGGGAAACAATGAGAGGGCGAAGGTGGAAGAGCCTGGGGTCACAGCGACCCCTTCAAGAGCATGCTCCCGTATGGCTGGAAGACTTCCAACCAGGCCCATCTCTTGGAAGTTCCACTGCCTCCCAGTAGCACCACAGACTGGGGACCTAGCCCCTAACACATGGGGCTTTGGGGGACATTCCAGATCCAAACCTTGCCACCCCACCTCATTGACATTTTGGATTCTTGGAACAGCATCTCCCCAACTTCCCCCTCCTCAACCCCCAGAACCTACCCACCACCAAGGTGCTCTCAGCTTCTATGAGCTAAAGTATATTATTTCAAAAAACAAAGCTGTTATTGGTATAAGTGGGTAAATTCGAACATGGAGTGTGTGTGAGATAATGTGTTTTGACGTCATTGACGGAATGTGTGAATTTTGGAGCACTGAGGTCTCTGTAGGAGAATGGTCTTATTTTTCGGAGATTTATGTGAAGTATTTACGTCTGAAATACTTTGAGGTCAGCAACTCAATTTCAAGTGGGAGAGAGAGAGAGAGAGAGAGAGAAGGGAGGCGGATCCCCTGGGACTCCTACCTGGTGTGCTTTGTACTATCGTTAAAATTTTTTCTACAAGAATGACAGTTTTCGAGATAAATAATTGAGGCTGAATCGACACGTATTTCTCATTAAGACCTTTACATGTTTCCAGCAATTGTAAGAGTTTCTTCCATTCCTTGGAGTGTCAGCCAGGGCCTCATTCACTCACCATTCACTGCATGCTGATTGTGAGCGAGGCTTTGTTCTAAGGGACAAAACACAAAAATCCTTGCTCTCGCAGGAGGACATCCTAGTGGGAAAAGCTCCCCAGCCCTTTTCTGCACCTGCACCCTCGACCTCTGGCTCCGGGCGTGCGACAGAGAGTGCTAGGTGCCTGGGCTATGTCCACCCTCCGCTTTCCTTTGTAACAGAACTCCCATTTCATTTCAGGTGACTGTCTGGCCTGGCAAAGATATTTACCAGCCTCCCTTGCAGCTAAGATGGCTAAGGCCACACCAAAAAAAAAAAAAAAAATTCAAATATTTGGATGGGGCACCCAGAAACATTTCTTAAAGGGATTCAATAGCTGACAAGTGTCCTTCACTCCTTCTTTATTATTTCTTTTTTTTTTAATGTGAATATGATGGCTGAAGTTCCAGCCGCCACAATGAACCAAGAAATCAAACCCAGAGTGCAATCTATGCGCTGAGATTGGCAGAACAGAAGGCTAGAAGGAGCTTGATCCCTGCTGACAGTGTAGACTTGTAATCCTGACCTACCTCTGGACTCGTTTTATAGGAGAGAAGTAAATCTCTGTCTGATGGTCAGTATCTATTCTCACTCAAATATGACTCGAAGCCCTTGGGAACCACGAACCAACCACCTAGAGCTGATGAGGGAAGGTGACCGAGGGCCGTTGTTTATGGAGTGCTATCGATGGGCCAGACAGCCGTCACAATCGCACTTTGAGATATACCCATTTTACAGGGGAGGACACTGAGGCACGGAGCAGTAGAGTCACTTGGCCAAGTTAACACAGCTAATGAGTAACGAGTGGTACAGCCAGGCTATGCATGCATCCATTTGGCACCAACGGTTGCTGTCTTGCAAAAACAGTGAAGCCCCCAGGCAGTGTCAAAGACTCATCTGGGTGGCCCTGATGAGCCACTCCTGTCGGACGCTCCATGTGGTCTTCCTGCCCACTGAGGGCGGGTGAGACAACAGGGCATTCACAGGTAAGTACCCAAGCTCGGACCTCGAGCTCTTGGAAAGACCCTCCCCACCACGAGAGGAAGCCCAGCCTAGATCTGAGTGATCGAGGACCACCAGGGAAGGGCAGCCACGTGAGCAGCCCAAGTGACCAGGCCCCAGGCAGCCTCAGGAGTGGGCACAGGAGGGATCAGTAGAGGGACCACCAGGTCAACTCACGGAATCTTGAGAAATAAGAATCGCACTGCTGTTTCTGCCCCTCCCCCCCCCCCCGTGTTGGGGTCATTTGTTACATGTCAATAGAGAACCAAAATAGGTAGGTAGAGATACAGGAAAGGACCAGAGGAAATATAGAGAAAAGGGACAATTCTTTAACCAGTGTCTCAGTCTGTTGTGCTGCTATAAAGGATACCTACGACTACGTGATTTATAAAGTACAGAAATTCATTCCTCAGAGGTCTGGAAGCCGGGAAGCCCAAGATGGAGGTGTCTCCCTCTGGGAGGACATTCCTGCTTCCTTCTCTCATGATGGAAGGCAGGCGGGCAAGAACGCAAGCTGACTGATGGCCACGTGAAGCCTCTCCTGTGACACCATGGATACCAGTCAGGAGGGCGGAGCCAGCAGGGACTGATGGCCTCTTGGAGTCTGAATTTCCTAAAACTATCACACTGGCAACAGCTGAATGTTTTTTTCCTTCTTTTGGTATGGGGGGTTGAATCCAGGGGTGCTGAATCACTGAGTCACATCCCCAGCCCTTTTTTATATTTTATTTGGAGACAGATCTTGCTAATCTGCTGAGCATGGCTTTGAACTCGAGATCCTCCTGCCTCAGCCTCCTGAGTTGCTGGGATTACAGGCTGTGCCACCACAACCCAGCAACAGCTGAATCTGTGAGAGGATCTTGGCGACCATTCATGGACCCTGTGTAATGTAGGACCCAGAGGAAGCCCGGGAGGGGAAGAATGAAGTCAGCGTATCCAAGTGATCAGCCGTCGGGCACTGCCGTTCTCGGCTCCCAGAAGGTGCCATTACATGAGAGATGGCACTGGACTCGGGAGCCTGAGATGTGGGTTAGGATCTTGGGATGAGCACTTTCTAGTTGTGTAATCCTTGGCAAGTTATTTCACTCCGCTGTGCATTATTTATTCAGCCTCAAATGCCTGTTAGAAAACCCTGGAAAGTGCAACCTCATCGAAACAGAGGAGCTGGCTTGCTTCCTGAGGAAGGAAAGACGCAGGTGCATGCAGATGTCAAGGCTCATCAACGACACACTCTCAACGTGCGCGGCTCACTGTATAGAAATCCTACCTTCCCTGGACGCTTCTCTTCTGTGTCAGCGTGGACAGGCTACAGTAGCCAGTTGTTCCATTAAACACCAGCTCAGGTGCCCCTGAGAAGGGGCTTTGAAGATGTGATTAAATCCACAATCAGTTGACTACAGTAAAGGAGAGGATTCTCCATGATCTGTGTGGACCTCATCTAATCACTTCAAAGCAAAACTCAGGTTTCCTTGACAGAGAAGAAACTCTACCCCTGCAGACGGCAAAGCCAGTTCCCTGCAATCCATCTCTCTATATCATTCTCTGTGTGTGCACCCCTTTTTCCCGGGTGGAACCCCGACTAATACATTAATAAACTGGTTTTACCAAAAGGTTGAAAAATATACATGAAGGACCCGGCACGTAGTTCAGTGGTAGAGCCCACGCCCAGCATGTGTGATACTCTGGTTTAGGTTCCCGGTGCAAAGAGGGGGAGGAGGAGGACAACAAAGAAGGAGAAAAGAAAAGAAGAGAAAAGAAAGAAAAATAAATCAAGAAGAACTATATGAGCCAGGCATGGTGTTGCACACCTGTAATCCCAGCGGCTCAGGAGGCTGAGGCAGGAGGATTAAGAATTCAAAGCCAGCCTCAGCAAAAGCAAGGCGCTCAGCAACTCAGTGAGATCCTGTCGCTAAATAAAATACAAAATAGGGCTGGGGATGTGACTCAGTGGTCGAGTGCCCCTGAGTTCAATCCCCGGTACCAAAAACAAAACAAAAAAGGGGGCTAGAGATGTGGTTTCGTGGTTAAGCACAAAAAAAGAAAAGAAAAAACTACATGAAAATAGAAAAATACCTATCCATTTTTAAAAATAACATTTTAATTATGAATAAAAGTACTTGTATTAAGCAATTACCCATGCTCAGCAGGATTCCAGGTTGTAGAGATCCTACACAGACATAGACCAGGGCTAACAGAGTCCTGCACAAGGTTCACATCCTCACGGGGAGGAGCAGAATAAACAGAACTGCAAATAAACACATGTCACATAGGGCGCAGTGCCACACAGAAAGCGTAAAGCAGGGTTGGGGCAAAGCGTGCTGGCAGTGCCCATTTAGCTGAGGATGAAGCAGGAAGCAAGTTATGCAAACATTTGGGGAAAGGATTTCTGGTGGCGAGAACTGCAAGTGCAAAGGTCCTGGGACAGTGCTGTGATTGGAGTGTGTCCTCCAAATCTCCTGTCTTTGGTCCCAGTGTGGTAGTGTTGAGGGGGAGGATACTTCAAGAAGCAGGGCCCAATGGAACATAAGTAGGTCATGGGGGAAGCTCTTAAAGGGATTAATGCTGGTCTCAAGCACAGGTTGTCATAAAGCAAGGCCAAGCCATGCACATAGCCCCTTTGGCATAAGGCTGCTTCCCTTTCCAGTTCTCCACCATGTTGTGATGCAGCCAGAGGGGCCCTCTCTAGAGATCAAACAAGATGAGGCTGCCTGATTTTGGACTTTCATTCTCCAAAATTGTGGACTCAATAAACTTCTTTTCTTTATAAAATACTCAGCCTCAGGTATTTTGTTATAGCAACAGAAGACAGACTAACACAGGTTGTATAGATGACATCTGTTGTTTGGGTCTGTACAGCATGTACTGACTGCTGTGCTGGTCTGAGACCAAATGAGAGAGACCATAGTAAACTAATCAGGGGAAGTTAACATAATGAATTGTGAAGGAATGAGAGGAGATTACATACAGTGGAAAGAACTCTTAAGGGCACCCCAAGGCTGAGGAAAAGTACCCAAGGAGGGACAAACTTGGAAGTGGGATTCAGGCCTTCACTGCTGGAAGATAGAAAAGTTCTCCAGGGAAGCAGAAGCAACCCTCTGGGTGCAGGTAAGCCACGGTTGGTGGGTGGATGGGTGCACAAAGAGAATTGGGGTGCTGCTGAGGGTGCTAACAGAACTAGGAACTAAAGAGGACATCCTTTGCAGGAGGCTGAGGCTCTTCCATGTGGGGCACCAGCCAGGACAGCTTCAGGATAGACAGACGGATGAAGTCTGGGTCATCAGTTCACACATAGCCAGCCCATGTCCCCCAGCCCAGCCTGCACATGCTGGGGGCTGGAGAGAGGATGTAAGGACAGTGACCACCGGGCTAGCACCATATGAGGTGCCTGGAGATGCTGCCGCCACCTAAGTCAAAAGTGTGGGGGAGGGGAGGGGGGCTGGGGCTGGGGCTCAGAGGTAGAGCACTCGCCTTGCACATGTGAGGCCCTGGGTTCCATCCTCAGCACCACATAAAAAGAAATAAACAAAGGAATTGTGTCCAACTACAGCTAAAAAAAAAAAAAATGTGGGTGGGGGACGATGCTGGAGAAAGCAGATGACTTCCCGGGCCTGCACCTGGTCCCAGAGAAACCACAGGGCTCCCAGCAGGGGACAGACAAGCTCCCTTGGTAGAGCCTGGCAGGCAAGCCTCCCCTTCGCCTCCAGTGTCTCTCCAGCACCCTCTACTGGCCAGGCTGACCAAGTTGCTGGCTGGCAAAGGAGCCACAGTCAAGCCCTTGGTGTGCCCTGGTGGCTTCAGCCAACTACAGAGTAAAAATTTAAGGAAAGAAAAATCCAGAAAGTTTCAAAAGCAAAATGATTTTTAGGGTATATTGAACCCTATCCATGGGGGCCTGCCCTGCTGTAGCCCCCACCATCTCACAGGTCCATCTCCCCCATAGAGGTTGGGGTCTGACCCTTGCACTGTGTGGGTAGCCGTGGGAGTTAGCGTCGGTACTGAACATGCCCAGACTTTTTTTCTTGTCTTTATTCCCTAAACAATACAGCTACTATGTAGCATTTATGCTGCATTAAGTATTATACATAATCTAGAATGGTTTGGTGTACAAGAGATATACATAGGTTTTAGGCAAATACTATGTTTTTGTTTGTTTTTTGTTGTTGTTTACCACAGTACCGGGAATTGAACCCAGGGGCGCTCTGCCACTGAGCTCTTTTTATTTTTTATTTTTCCCCAGCTCTTTTTATTTTTTTATTTTGAGCAGAGTTTTGCTAAATTGCTGAGGCAGGTCTCAAACTTGCAATCCTCCTACCTCAGTCTCCCGAGTCACTGGGATTACAGGTGTGCACCACGGTGCCCAACTACTATATCATTTTAGATAAGGGAATTGAGCATCCTCAGATTTTGATGTCCTTTAACAAATGAATCCTCAAACACCAAAGGAGTATTGGTTATCACAGAGCAAGCAAAAAGAATGAATTTGGAGCCAAGAAGCAGTAAATTTAAAACCCACACAAATGCTCTCCAGCGCTGTGATTATCACTCTACTGAGCGCTATCCTTCCTCACCGAGAAGCCAAATAACATACTACCAAGCATGGTCCCTGGCACCTCTTAAGTATATCTGCATACACGTGACCTGGAGCAGACACGTGACCTGGGCTCCTCCAATCACATGCATCCACAGAAACTTGGATTCAAAAGTGAGCCACAGGGGTGATGGCTCAGGCCTGTCATTCTAGCAGCTGGTGAGGCTGAGGCAGGAGGATCTCAAGTTCAAAGCCAGCCTTAGCAACTTAGTGAGACCTTGTCTCAAAATAAAAAAATAATAGGGGCTGGGGATGTGGCTCAGAGGTTAAGTGCCTCTGGGTTCAATCCCCAGTACAAAAAAAAAGTGAGCTATACATGTCCACACAAAATCTTATATGCAAATGTTCATAACAGCTTTGTTCATAATAGCCAGACACAAAAGATCACACATGGTACAATCCAACTGACGTGAAATATCCAGAATAGATGCAGCCACAGAGACAGAAAGTCGATTAGTGGTTACCTGGGATTACTGAGGGGAAGGACTTGGGGGGCGGGGGACAGAGGGTGGCTATTAAGAGTGTGAGATTTCTTCTTGGGGTGGTAAAAATCTTCTAAAAGTGATTGTGGTGACAGTTTCACCACGCTGGATCTGCTGAAGTCCACTGAATTGTTTGTTTTACGTGGGCGAGCTAGATGGTATGGGAATCACACCTCAGTGAAGCTGTTACCAAAAAAAATATGTAATAAAATGTCAAGCAAGGATATGGAGTATGAAGTCCATTAAGACAGGCTCAAGTGTGGTGTCTGACTTTGCCACTTGCAAGTTGTTTGACCTCAGGTGGGTTGCTTCACATTTCCGATCCTTAGTTTTCTCATCTATAAAATTGGGATACCATCCGTGGGGTGATTGTGAGAAATAAATGAAGTGAATAATAGTACCTGGGATGTAATAAAGTGCTCAATAAATGTTGGATTTTATTATTAAATAAAAATAAGAAGCAAGCCCCAAAAGAAGGTGGCCATAGAACAGAGCACAGTTATCTGGTGTCCACTGCAATAGAGCCAGGCAGGCGGGAAAGAGGTTTCTGGCTGGGCACAGTGGGCACATGTGTAATCCCAGCAGCTTGGGAGGCTGAGGCAGGAGGATTGCAAGTTCAAAGCCAGCCTCAGCCAAAGTGAGGCGCTGAGCAACTCAGTGAGACCCTGTCTCTAAATAAAATACAAAATAGAGCTGGGGGTGTGGTTCAGTGATTGAGGCCCCTGAGTTCAATCCCCTATGCCCCCACACACAAAAAAAGAGTTTTCTTGGGCCGTGTCCTGACTATGAGCAGTTCTAAGCAGCATGTACAGAGATTTTCTCCAGAGAGGCCCTCGAGGTGTGATTGGGGCTTGTTCAGATCTTTAGTTTCATAATTTGCCTCTTGCTCCTCTCTCATAATCTGTAAGTTTCCCATCCCCTCCACTGTTCAAAAAGTGTCCAGTGTGAATTCTGTTGTCTGCAACTAAGAGCCCTAAGAGACACAGTTAGGAGAAACAGAGTGGGAGACCAGGAGGAGACTGCTGTGGTCATCCAGGTAAGAAGCTGATAGGAGACAAGATCAGGATGAGGGGGGTGTGGAGAGGGGACATGTGGGTGAATTTGGAAACAATTTGAAAGTACAGGGCTGGGCAAAATCAGCATACTACAGTGTCGCAGCCACATCAATGTTGATAGCAGCTTAATTCACAATAGCTAAGCCATTGTGAACCAATCTAGGTGCCCTTCAACAGATGAAAATGTGGATAAAGAAAATGTGGTAAGGGCTGGGGATGTGGCTCAAGCGGTAGCATGCTCGCCTGGCATGTGTGGGGCGCTGGGTTCGATCCTCAGCACCACTTAAAAATAAAATAAAAGATGTTGTGTCCACCGAAAACTATAATAAATAAATAAATATTAAAAAATTATCTCTTTAAAAAAATGTGGTATATATACACAATGAAATATTACTCAGCCATAAAGAAGAATGAAATTATGGCATTTGCCAGTAAATGGATGGACCTGGAGACTATCATGCTAAGTGAAATAAGCAGGTCCCCCAAAACCAAAGGCCAAATGTTCTCTCTGATATGCAGATGTTAATTCACAATAAGCAGCGGGGAGGGAAGAATAGAAATTCATTGGATTAGACAAAGTGGGATAAAGAAAAGGGAAAGGGGATGGGAATGGGAAAGACCGTAGAATGAATCGGACTTAACTTTCCCTTGTTCATATACGAATACACAGTCAGTGTGACTCCACATCATGTTCAAGCACAAGAAGAAGGAGTTATACTCCATGTATGTATGATAGGTCAAAATACATCCTACTGTCATGGATAAGGAAAATTAAAAGATAAAAAGTACAGGGGCTGGGGGTGTGGGCTCAGTGGTAGAGCATATGCCTAGCACACAGAAGGTCCCAGAGTCCCTCCCTAGCAGGGCTCATGAAAAAAAAAATTATTTTTAAAAACTCACCTTTAACCTGGGCACAAGGCCACATGCACACAGTCTCAGCTACTGGGGAGGCCAAGGCCAGAGGTTTGCTCTAGCGTAGGAGTTTCAAGGCCAGCCGACCAGCCTAGGCAACCGTGAGACCCTGTCCCCAAAATAACAATCGAGCTGGGGATGTAGCTCAGTGGTCGAGTGCTTGTCTAGCACGTGCAAGGCTCTGGGTTTGATCCCCAGCACAGCAAAAGAATCATGTATTTAAAAAAATACATAACGAAGAATCAACACAATGGGTTTTTTTAAAAAAAAAAAGAAAGAAAAGCCACTTTAAACTGACTAGATAATAAATTAAGACATTTTTTAAAAGAAAGTACAGCTGACAGAATTTGCTGATGAACTGAAAATGTGTGTGTGAGACAGAGAGAGGCGGGGGCCGGTGGTGGGGGGCTCCACGGTTACAGTGAGGCCTCAGCCTCCTCATCGGGGAGGGAAGAGGAGAACATGCCTGCCTCGGGCCTTTGGGAGGCGTCTCATCATCGCGGGTATAAAGCACTTAGCGCATTTTGTGAAACACAGTCACTGTCATCATTATTTATTACGGGGTATGTGTGAGACAAGTCATCCAAACCCATCATCTTTCTTCTGGCACCCCCCCAAAACTCCTACATGTGTCCCCTAAGATTCCAAGAAAGGCCTCCTCCATGCCCCAATTTCTTTAAAAACATCTACCTCCTTACTTTGTACTTTCGCCATCGCTAGAAAATAGGGGTGACTCAGGGCAACTTCCTCTCCTCCCACCACTCCCTGAGCGCTGAGGATTTTCCAGTCGGGAATCTCTTTCCAGAATTCCAGGCTCCCTGCTCCTCCCTCTTTCCCGATTCCCTGTGTCATCCGCTGACCACCACCCACCTGGGCTTCCCCAGCCCTGCCCTGCAGACCCTTCCAGGGCCTGGAATGCAGAATTCTCCTGGAACCCTGAGACCTGAGGAGTCTCATCATTACACACCATCAGGGGTTCCCAAACTTGAGGGTGCACAAGAATCAGCAAGAGGTCTTGCTAAAACATGGACGGCTGGGTCCCACCCCAAGAATTGTTGATTCAGGAGCTCAGAGGATTTGCATTTCTGACAAGTTCCCAGGTGATGCTGATCTTCTGGTCCTCGGACCACACTTTGAGAATCACTGCTTTATCACAGGTGGCCACAGGTGTGATGGTTAAAACTCTTGATCCTCAACGTGGGAGCATTAGAATCATGTGGGGCTGATCCACAGAGCTGCAGTATCAGCATGGCCTTTACAGAGCGGTAGAAATGCAGACTCTCTTGCTGGGTACGGTGACCCACACCAGGAGTCCCAGCCACTTGGGAAAATGAGGCAGGAGCATCGCTTGAGCCCAGAAGTTGGAGGCCAGCCTGCGCACATGGTGAGACCCATCTCTACACTTTCACGCTGTCCACAGGTGATTCGTGCACATGTTAAAGTAGAAGAAACACTGGCGTCAATGCCAGGGCTGCCTGTTATTAATTAAGATTTGGAGATTTTGGAAGAGGAAACCCTCATGTTGAGGTCTCAGTTTCCTCATCTGTAAAACGAGAGTGATGGAAATGCCACCATCACAAGGTCGTAGTTAGACTTACATGAATTAAACGTAAGCATCACAGCGTAGGAGATGTGAGCTATCTTTGCCATTGTTATTATTTATTATTAATATCAGCTCCCACGAGTCTCTAATGTGCAGCCAAAGCTAAGAAATATGTAGCAAGGCCAAAACCTGTCCCTAGGGACCCCAGGAGCTATGGAGAGATCCCTAAAGATGTCAAAACAGACAGACACGGAGAGGCGACACCAGGACAGAGCTAGAAACACAGACGTGGGCAGCACAGACATCAGAGACTGAGACCCAGGGATTCAAAGCCGAGTGGAACCTTCCAGCTAGGGGGACACAAGGTCTCCAGGGAAACATACCCAGCGAGGGACGAAGCTAAGGGAGGCTGACCCCTCCCCTGGTCAGCAGCCTGCCAGCCGGCCAGCTGTCCCACTCCTGCCCCACTCCACGGCCCAGCCAGGTCCTCATCCCTCGCCACCCACCCAATGGGCAGAGCCTACAGGGGCAGCCTGGTCCTGGTGGCCACAGCTGGACGGGGGTTATCTCCTCACCTTCCGAGACTCAGGTAGCAGCAGGGGAGGTCAAGTCAGAGGCACCCAAAGGGGCACAGGCCGTCACCCTTGTGAGTGTCCCCGCAGGGTGATTGGGAAGGGGAGCTCTGGAGTCAGGAGGCCCGGGGCATGAATCCAACTCTGTCACCTACCAGCGCGGTGCCTCCTAAGGGGCCTGAGGGGTTCGGAGCACACCCAGGGAACACATCTCGACAGCGCCTAGTAGAGGGGACTTCCAGAGTGCTCTACGGGTCGCCAGCTCCCACTTGTCCCACAGAGGCTAGCCTGGGCCCTCTTGCTCCCAGGGCCTCTCCGCTCCTTGTGAACCCCGCTGCCCCCTGTTGGCAGAGCTCAGTAGTGGCGCTTCCCATTGAGATCTGCCTTGTTCCCCAAGCTGGGGGCTCCTCCAGACCTATTCCCTGTCCCCAGACCCATTCCCCCCGCAGGACCATGACAGGAAACCCGTGCTCATCCCTGGCGTCTAGGAGGGGCCTGACCATATCTGATGGGAGAAAAGACGAATTCCTTGGGCCCCAGCTAGGGCAGAGGGCCAGCTCCCACCTCTCCATAGGCCTGGGGCCTGGGGCCTGCTGCAGCAAGCGGGAGGGGAGGGCTGCTCTGGTTAGACCTGAAATGTCCCCCAAAAGCTCACTGTTGAAGTCTTGGTCCCTAAGGCAGCAGTGTCCCGAGGTGGGAGGCGGCTGGATGATGAGGGCTTTAGCCTCATCAGTGGATTAATCCACTTATGGACTCATAACTTACTGGGTTCTTTTGGTGGAGACTTCGGGAGGCGGGGCCCAGTTGAAGGAGGTGGGTCCTTGGGGATGTGACCCCGGGGCCTTCCTCTCTTGCCCTCTGCTGCCTGGCCACCATGCAGGGCACATCTCTGCCCCACCGCCTTCCCCCACCACGATGCTCTGCCTCATCACGGGCCCCAGAAACAATGGAGCCAACTAATCATGGACCAGAACCTCTGAAAATTTGACCCAAAATATATCTTTCCTCCTCTGAAATGATTTTCTCTGGCATTTTGTCACAACAACAGGGAGATGACCGACAAGGGCTTAAAGGAGGGGTGCACGGGAAGGACAAAGGGGAGAGGAAAGGTGTCTTTCTTCATCCGACTACCGGTGAGGCGAAGAAGGCCCACGAGGTCAAGTTGGGAAAACGCTTTGAACTCCCTGCCTCAGCCTCCCGAGCTGCTGAGATGACAGCCGCACAACACAAAAGGGACACAAAGTCTCCAGACAAACATACCCAGCGAGGGATGAAGCTAAGGGATGTGCCTGGTGCCTCCTTATCATTGATTAGATTAAATGACACATTAAAAACATTGAAAGTGTATGTACCGATGGGGTGCCACGTGATGTTTTGACACATTGTGTCATGTTTAAATCAGGGAAAACATGCCTATCTCTTCCAACTGTCATCGTTTCTTCATGGTGAAAACATCCAAAACCATTCTTTGAGGTTTTTAAAATTTACAGTACACGATCGTCACCTTGCGTCACCCTGCGTCACAGTACCATGCACCAGCCCACCAGAGCGTCTCATTCCTATTTCATTATAGCTTAGTCCCCACTGGTCATTTTGCTATCCCTCCCTCCACCCCACCAGCCCCCCCACACCGCATATGAATTTTAAGGGGGCACAAATAGGCAAACAACAGCACCCCCTCGGGGGTTCCTAGAGACACAACAGAGAACGCCCGGTGGCAGGACTGGCACAGCGGAGGAGGGAGGCGAAGAAAGGCGGGGAAATCCTTCTGCTCAGGGTCCCCCAGCTCAGCTCCTCCTACCCCCACCTCAGAATTTGTGCCTTGTATCCCTCTCCCCTGGACCAGCCCGCACCAGTGCAGCCATTGCCGGGAGCATTGCAAAGGGAGAGCAAGAGGTATGAAAATCTATACAGTGACACAGATGCCCCCAGGGAGCCACCAGGAACAGGAACAGGTGTGTGGATCTGCTGTTGATGGGTGGGCAGAGAGAAAACCATCAATTAAGAATGGTTGGCTAGCCCAGTGAAGGTGGTGCACACCTGTCATCCCGTGGCTTGGGAGGCTGAGGCAGGAGGATCGTGAGTTCAAAGCCAACCTCAGCAAAAGTGAGGCACTAAGCAACTCAGTGAGACCCTGTCTCTAAATAAAATACAAAATAGGGCTGGGATGTGGCTCAGGGGTGGAGTGCCCCTGAGTTCAATCCACAGTACCAAAAGAAAAGAAAAGAAAAAGAATGGTTTGCATATCTGTAGTCTCAGCATCTTGGAAGCCTGAGGCAGGAGGATCCAAGTTCCAGGGCAGCCTCAGCAAATTAGCAAGGCTCTTGTCTCAAAATAAAATGGGCTGGGGACATGGCTCAGTGGTTAAGCGCCCCTGGATTCCAATCCCCAATAGAATGGTGTCAGGGTGAGCTCTATTACAAAAGACAGGGGTGGAGAGGGAGGAAAGTAAAAAAATACACCTTAAATAGAAAAAAAAATGCATGGAATTAAAATTCTTCTTTTAGTATTTTGACCTTTTAAAAACATTTTTATTTTAAAATGCTATAGACTTCCAAGAAGTTACAAAAACACTACCAAGAGGCCCCCAGTACCCTCAGTCAGCTTTCCCTAAAGATAGCATCTGACATTCTGAAAACAACATTGTCACAATACCATGCACTCGATGACAGACCTTCCCGGCACCTCACCAGTCTTAGCAGACACTCGTTTCTTTGTGTGCGTCTTTGTGTATAATTCCGGGACATTTCATCACATGTATAAATCTCACGATCAACATGCAGAATTGCTTCTTTACCACCAAGAACCACCTAGTGCCACCCCTTTCCTGTTCCTCCCTCCTGCTTCCTTCCTTCCCCTTGACAACCACTAATCTCTTCTCCATCTCTATAATTTTGTCATTTCAAGAATGTTATATAGCCAGGTGGCGCATGCCGGTGATTCCAGCTGCTCAGGAGGCTGAGGCAACAGTTCACAAGTTGGAGGCCAGCCTGAGTAATTTCGCGAGACCCTGTCTCAAAATAAAAAGGCCTGGGGAGGGAGCTCAGTGGTACAGGACTTGCCTAGCAGGCATGGGCCCCTGGGTTCAGTTCCCATGAATCAAACAACAACAAAAAGTTGCATAAATGGAGACTTACAATATCTTTTTTGTTGTTGTTCACTCAACCTAATGTCCTTAAAATCCATGTGAGCTATGTGTTATCAATGGTTTAAAGTCTTTTATTGCTGAATGTATTCTTTTGTGTGAGCGAGCCAAATTTGAACCATTTGGCTCTTGAAAGACATGTGTTGCTTCCAGTTTGAGTGTTTTATTTTGGGGGGGATTTTTTTTTTTTTTAGGCATAGATGGACCCAGTACCTTTATTTACTTATTTATTTTTATGCGGTGCTGAGGATCGAACCCAGTGCCTCACACATGCAAGGCAAGCACTCTGCCCCTGAGCCACAACCCCAGCCCCAGTTTAGCATCATTACGAACGGTGCTGCTATAAGTATTTGTTTCATGTTTTTGTACAAACAAATGTTGATGGACACAGTGGCACACCCCATAATCCCAGCAGCTTGGGAGGCTGAGGCAGAAGGATTACAAGTTCAAGTCCAGCCTCAGCAATTTAGCAAGGCCTTAAGCAACTTGCCGAGACCCTGTCTCTAAATAAAACATTTAAAAGGGCTGGGGATGGGGCTCAGTGGTAAAGCTCCCCTGGGTTCAATCCCCAGCACCAAAAAAAAAAAAAAAAAATCTTCAGAATAAACGCCCAGGAGTGTGATTGCTGAATCACACGTGGTAAGTGTATGCTTAATTTTTAAGAAACTGACAACGTTTGCCTGGCATGTGCAAAGCCCTGGGTTCAATCCCTAATATCACCACAAGAGTGAATCAATTAATCATTTAAATAAATAAATAAAGTTAAAAGAAAGAAAGTGACAAATGTTTTCTAGAATGACTGTCATTTGATAGTCCCGATAGTCCCACCAGCAACATATTCACATCCTTCCAGCATTTGGTCGTATCAGTATTATCATGAATCATTCTAATCGGTGCATAGTGATAACTCAACATGGCTTTAATTTGTATTTCACTAATGACTAGTGATATTGACATTTTTCATGTTTATCCTCTTTGACGAATTACCCGCCGGTCCCTGTCTTCTGCCCACTTTCTATTGGATTGTTTCTTGTCTTTATGGATCAGTTTTGAAAGTTACATGTGTGCAAATAGGTCATTAGCCCATGTTGGATATGTGATTTGCATTTTATTTTCAAGTTAGTGACCTGTTTTCTCATCTTCTTAACAGGGTCTTTCACAGAGCAAATGGTTATTTTCATAAAATGCAGTTGATCCTTTTCCTAGTTTAAAGGTATATTTCAGCAGGGTGTGGTAGCGCATGTGTGATCCCAGGATTGCAGATTTGAGGCCAGCCTCAGCAACCTAGCAAGGTCCTCAGCAACTTAGTGAGACCCTGTCTTCAAAGAGACAGGAAGGAAGGAAGGAAGGAAGGAAGGAAGGAAGGAAGGAAGGAAGGAAGGAAGGGAGGGAGGGAGGGAGGGAAGGAAAACATTGTGTCTTTTTTATTAAGCCAGGTATAATGGCACACACTGGTGGTCCCAGCTACTTGGGAGGATGAGGCAGAAGAATCTCTTGAACCCAGGAGTTCAAGGTCAGCCTAGGCAACATATTGAGACCCCACCTGATAAAATAAAAAAAAAAAATAGCTAAATAAACCAAATCAAGCAGAAGGAAAGATATAATATGTCTTTTAGATCCATCTTTTTTCGGTTCTTCTGGAATTTCAGTGATATGAATATTAGATCTTTTCTTGCTGTTCCAGAGGTCCTTGAGGCTCTTTTCATTAAAAAAAGAAAAATCAGTTTTTCTCTCTTTTGTTTCATTCTTCAATCTATTTACTATTTGCTCCTGTTGTTCCAAATGAATACTTTCTATTGATTTTCAAGCTGATTCTTTTTTGATGATTATTTTATTTATTTTTATGTGGTGCTAAAGATTGAACCCAGTGCCTCACACATGCGAGGCCAGCGCTCTGCCTCTGAGCCACAGCCCCAGCCCTCACTGATTCTTTTCTCCATCATCTCCATTCACTAGTTGGCCCCACTCTGAGTTTTACTTCTCGTATTTTTTTCACTTGTAAAATTTCCATTCATTCCATGTGCTCGCTTCAGCAGCACATATACATTTCTTGTTTCTGCTATTTCTTTACTGAGACTTTCTATTTTAAAATTTGTTTCAAGAGTATTTCTGATTGCTTGTTGAAGCATTTTTACAATAGTTAACTTAAACCTCTTGTCGGCTAATTCCAATATCTGTTTCACCTTGGTTTCTCCACCTGTTGCTTGGCTTTCCCAATTCTACTTGAGCTTTTCCTCATTCTTGAGATGACAAGTATTCATTTATTGATTGTGGTGCTTGGGGTTAAACCCAAGGTCTCACATGTGCTAAGCAAGTGCCCTACACCTGTGATAAAATATATATATAATGAATCATTATTTCTTGTATCTTGGAATGTTAAAGACATTATATCATGAAGACTTTGGTTCCTTTTTAAATTTTGTCATTGCCAAGGCGATCAACAGAGTTCTGAGAGGGGCGCAGTGGTGCACGCCTGTCATCCCAGCAGCTCCCAAGGCTGAGGCAAGAGGATCGCGAGTTCAAAACCAGCCTCAGCAACAGTGAGGCACTAAGCCACTCAGTGAGACCCTGTCTCTAAATAAAATACAAAATAGGGCTGGGGATGTGGCTCAGTGGTTGAGTGCCCCTGAGTTCAATCCCTGGCACCCGTCCTCCCCCGAAAAGAAAAAAACACACAGAGCTCTGTTCACACATTCCCAGTGACAGCCACCTTGCACAGTGACAGCATCACAAGTTTGTTACATAGTAATTGTAGCACAACATGCAAAGAGAATAAGCTTATTTGCATGTAAAAGGAAAGACTGTATATGTATGCATATGTAATTTCTTCCTTCACCAGAGGCAGGGGAATAATTGATCAGAAATGACTGCATAGGGTGCTTGGTGGGGTGGGAATTTGAGAGATGAGCCTCCACCATAGTTTAGGGAACCTAAGAGCTATGCCAGGCATCCGAGTTGGCTCCCTCCTGTGAGTGACAGTTTATGCCAAGTGAGGTGGGAGCACGTGGTCTGAGAGCAACTGGCTTTCTCACAGGGCACCTGGCCTTTCCCAGAATGAGAGTCTCAAGAGAACCAAGCAAAAGATGCTCAGTCTTTTCTGACCTAGTCTCAGAGTTTATGCAGCACTGTATAGTTGAAGGCCAGCTGTGTTCAAGGGAAAGGAACAGATTTCTCAGTAGCAGAAGGATCTGCCGCAGTCTTTTTTTTTTAATACTTATTTTTTAGTTTTCAGCGGACACAACATCGTTGTTTTTATGTGGTGCTGAGGATCGAACCCGGGCCGCAAGCATGCCAGATGAGTGCGCTACCACTTGAGCCACATCCCCAGCCCCAAGGATCTGCCGAAGTCTGGCTGGGCAAAATAACCGGGGGTGGGGGTGGGGGGGGTGGTGACAAGCAACTTGTGAAGGTTGATACAGCGGGAGCCGCTTCTCTGTGGACAGCAGAGGTATATATACCCAACTAATTACACACAGCTTAACTCAATTAACATAAACTAGATACAGCAGTCAACCAATAAGGAATCCTCATCATCTTAATAATTATACACAGCTTAACTTAATTGACATAATCTAGACACAGCACTCAGTCATTAAGGAATCTCCATCATCTTAATGGCTCGCTGGCATTACTCAGAAACCACTCCTCCTAGCATACTGCCAGGCGCCATCTTAACTTGGTTGTGGCCCTCATCAAGGATCAAAGATTTTGAGGATGTTGCAAAATTATTCATCTCTTTCCACAATCTCAAAAGTCTCATTTATCATGCCAGATTCAGAATCAGGGCCCAGGAGGTCATCATCTAAATCAGATCCCAGTATTGGAGAAGCTACACTAGTGCTAGCATAGAGGAGCTCCCAAACATCTCTGGAGGGGAGGAAGTAGGCACCATAATGAGTATTTAAAGCTGCTGCCTGCTGGGCAGGCACAGTGGGTCACGCCTGTAATCCCAGCAGCTCAGGAGGCTGAGGCAGGAGGATCTCGAATTCAAAGCCAGCCTCCGAAACTCAGTGAGAACCTGTCTCTAAATAAAATACAAAAAACAGGGCTGGGGATGTGGCTCAATGGTTAAGCACCCCTGCGTTCAAACCCCGGTACAAAAACAAAAACAAAACCCACCAAACTGTGCTGCCCTAGTGGGATGAGGTGGCACATGCCTATCATTCCAGCAATTCTGGAGCCTGAGGCAGGAGGATCACAAGGACACAGACCAGCCTGGGCAACTTATTGAGGCCCTGTCTCAAAATAGGAACTAAAAAGGGCTGGAGATGTAGCTCAGTGGTAGAATGCCCCTGGGTTAATCCCCAATATGGGGATAAAAAAGTTGGAAGCCACTAGCTACCTATAGCAATGAAATTGAAATAGAATGAAAATTCAGGTTCTCTGTTGCATTATTTAAGTATTCAACAGCTGCATGTGGCTAGTACTATACAGTCATCCCCAGGTATCTGCAGGGGATTGGCTCCCAGATCCTCCATGGACACCAAAACTCACAGACACTCAAGTCCCTTATATAAAATGATGTAGTATTCATATATTCCTATGCACATCTTTCTGTACACTTTAAATCATCTCTAGATTATTTATAATACCTATTATGGTGTAAATGCTATGTAAATACTTGTTATAGTGTATTGCTTAGGGAATAATGACCAAAATATAGTCTATACACACCCAATAGAAATGCAGTTATTTTTCCAGTCCACGTTAATCACATCTGTGGCGCAGAACCCACCCTTACGGAGAGCCAACCATGGACAGTATACAGACAGAATATTCCCCCCACTGCAGAAAGTTCTACTGAGCAGGTGTGCCTTGTGATGCAGCAATCCTGCTCCTGAATATGTACACGTCTGGGCTTGGGTCTCCCCAAAGCCTACCCTGAGCCAAGAGTACATGTGGTCGATTTGGGAAATGCTCCCTAGAAGCGTAAGTGGGGACATTGAGACCAGAAGAGCAAAAGGCTAATAAATGTCAGGCATGGTGGCACACACCTGCCATCCCAGCGGCTCGGGAGGCTGAGGCAGGAGGATCGTGAGTTCAAAGCCAGCCTCAGCAACTTAGTGAGGCCCTGAGCAACTCAGTGAGACCGTGTGTCTAGAAAAAAAAAAGGGGGGGGGGGGGCGTTGGGGATGTGGCTCAGTGGTTAAGAGCCCCTGGGTTCAATCCCTGGTACCAATAAGTAAATGAATAAATAAATAAGCAAACACAAATGAATGGTGCAGCCTGGAATAGAGGTGACAGTGAGCACACCCCCCCTTCAGTTTTGCACCCTGTGACCCTCCCTTGCCTCACCCCAGTCGCAGCCTTAAAAGGGTCACCACCGAGAGCAACCAGAGCTCACTCACACTGGGGGCCCTCGGAAGACGCAGGAACTGTGTAGAAGTGCCCTCGGAGCTGGCCCCGGGGGAACAAGGCACCTGCAGGGTTCATCCCCCGACTCCGACCATCACTGGCCCGCCCTGGGGAATGGCCCTGGGGCTTCCGGTCTGCCCTGCAGCAGACGGGGAAAAGGCCTCACACTCACCAGGAAGAGCCAGGCACCAGAGGCGGGCGGCTGGCGGCTGTCGTTGTGTGGGAACTGCCCACCGAGTCTGCAAGTGGCTGCACCCGCGAGCTGAAGGGATGTGGTAGGAGGGCACCAGCTGGTGTGCCGCAGTATCTTCTAGAAAATCTCCCACACAGAGGACAGGTGTGAGCCTTGTGACGGTAGAGAACTGGAGGCAACCTAAGTGTCCATCTCTGGGGGAGTCGGTAAGCAACAGTGCTGTGGGCGCACCCTGGGATACAGCACAGCAGCGAGGAACGAGAACTTGATGTCCAGGGCTATAAGGAGAGCTCTCAGAAATGCAGTGTTCAGTTTCAAAGAAAAAAAGAGAGAAGTAGAAGGAGGTTTATAGCACGATCCCATTTATGTAAATTGGAAACACATACACACACAAAATCACAAATTATGAAGGTCTATCCTTGCAGCCATATATCAAGCCCATTTGGGCACTTGTGAGGAGGAGGGGTGGCGGGGGGGGAATGGGCAATGTGTGGGGGGGACCGCAGAGGGTCTTTTATGGGCCATTTGTAATGCTGCGTTAGGATATGAAGAGTGTGATTAATGACCTCCTGCACCTAAGGACTAAGAAAAAGAAATAAAGGAATGAAACATGCAGGCCTCCTGCACATCAGAGCCATTTCTACCTGGTCCACGATGGTTATGACCGCAGGGCTGGTGACAGCAGAGCCATCAGCCTGATGCCTGTCTCCTGGAAGCCCTCCTCAAAGCCTGTTCCCCAGGCAGCCCCTCGGATCCCCAGGAAGTGCCTTCGTCCCCAGCAAATGAGGGGCTGCCTGCCCCTTTCATGCCACCCTGAGGAACAGAAAGAAGAACCGGAGACGGCTGAGGTTCGCTGCTCCCAGCCCAGCCCTGTAGCTAACCAACTGTGGGCCCACGGGCAAGTCACTGCCTTCCTAGGCCTCAGTTACCACATCAGTGAAATGGGGATGACCAGCGCATTATCCAGGGCTCTCCAGAGAACAGTCATGTGCCACGTAGCAGCATTTCTCTCAGCGATGGACCCTCTACACCACAATGACCCCATGAGATGACATCATCTAATGCCGGGCCAGGGGTGCACACCTGTAATCCCAGCAACTCAGGAGGCTGAGGCAAGAGGACTGTGAGTTCAAGTTCTTCCCAAACAACTTAGCAAAACCTTTTCTCAAAACACACACACACACACACACACACAATTATATTACCTAGTGACATCGTAACCATCTTAATTTGTCTAAGTACCTTCTAGAATGTTCACACACCAACAAAATAAACTAACAATGCATCATCACTCAGAACCTGTTCCCAGGATGAAGCACTTAGGCTATGTGAGGAGCTATGTGCACAGCTAGGAGAGGGGGTGCTTAGGGGAATTTACTGTGGGCTAGTGTAATTATGGTGGCTGGGAAGAACCAGGGAGGTTGAGGGTGTAACTCTCATCTGAGGCCAAAGGCCTGAGAACCTGGGGGTCTGCAAGTCCTGAAATCCAAAGGCCAGAAAAGGTAAAGCTCTGAAGTCCCAGGGCAGGACAAGAAGGGTGGCCCAGCTCAGAAGAAAGAGCCAATTTGTTTTGCCTCTGCTTTTTGGAGATACCGAGGATTGAATCCAGGGGGGCTTTCACACTGAGCTCCAGCTGGGCATGGTGCACAGGCCTGTAATCCCAGCGGCTCAGGAGGCTGAGGCAGGAGGATCACAAGTTCAAAGCCAGCCTCAGCCACTTAGTGAGACCCTAGGTAACTTAGTGAGACCTTCATTCCCAGCCCCATTTTTCCTTTTTTCATTTTGAGACAGGGTCTCACTAAGTGGCTGACACTGGCTTTGACCCTGAGATCCTCCCCCTCCTCCAGAGTCCCTGGGATTACGCCATGCCCAGCTCCTCTGCCTTTTTGTTCCATCTGGGCCTCGGCTGAGTGGAAGGGGCTCTGGGTGAGGGCGGCTCCTCCTCGCTCAGTCTGCTGACTCAGTCTCTTCCAGAAACACCTTCGCGCTCACATCTAGAAATGATGTTTCTCCAGCTACCTAGGCACCCCTCAGCTAGTCAGGCTGACACCCAACATTAACCATCACAATCACAAAAGGAACTACTCGTGGACTGTTAGGAGCATGAAATGAGCTAGTGGTGGAACGTTCTGGTACAAGGGCTTGAATCCAGGGCCACTCTACCACTGAACTGCATCTCCAGCCCTTTTTATTTTTCTGTTTTGAGATGGGGTATTGCTAGGTTGCCTAGGGCCTCCCCAAGTTGCTGAGGCTGGCCTTAAACCTGAGATCCTCCTGCCTCAGGCTCCCCAGTTGCTGGGATTACAGGTGGGTGTCCAACGCTGGGCTCACCTGGCCACGTGCATACCTGCTTACTCGCTGGCTCCACCCATTCAGATCTTCCAAATCAAGGGTTGCATGTGTTCCTGGCCAACAAGAATTCAGATTGCACATTTAGCTGGGGTTAAAAAAGCGGAGCCAGTAGCCAGGGAAGCAGCTGTGATTTGGCCAAGGCTCTAACAATCCCCATAGCATGGCGCGTGGTGCTGGTGACTATGGTGCTGGGCTCGGCCAGAACAGGACCTGTCCCCACCATCAAGCCCCCTACAACCAGGGTGGTGTGTCACATTGACAGGTTCAAATCACTGTCACACAGGAGCTGGAAGCCCCACAGTCACTCTGTCCTGCTCAGCTGGCCGCCTGGCACACCGATCCCCGCCCCATCCTTGTCCCCACCCTCCACCCACCTTCCTCCCAACGCAGCCCCTCCCCTGACCCTGGGCCTTTCTTTCAGCCATCTCTCACAGTCCATCCACCTCCTAACCACCCTCCTCCCACAGGCAGCCACTGTCCCCTCCTCGGCCTCCCTAACCTGACCTCTTCCCACCTGTCCCCACCCCCTGTCCCCACAGCCCTCTATGACCCAGGGAGTCCCCTTTCACTTGTGCCTTCCCCTATCCTCCTGCCTCACCTGGGTCCCCTTCATCTGCAGTGTTCCCTTCTCGCTGCCTCTCCCGGGATCTCTCCTGTCCCTGTCACGTGCTCCATGTCACTTGTCCGTTCCCTGTTCTCCCACACTGTTCCCTCCTGGGCACCCTTGCCTGTCATCCTCACTGTCTCCCCTCGCCTGTTCTTTGTCGTCTCTTCCCAGGTGTGGGAGCACCCTGTGGCCTCGCAGGCCGAGCTGGCCCTGACGCTGAAGGTTCTGGGGACCTTGAGTGACTCGGCCCTGGGGGACATCCTGGACCAGCCCCTTTGCACCCTGTACCCATCCGCTCCCAGCTCATGGCCTGTGAGTGGGCTTGGCCCCCGGCCACTGGGCTGTGGCTCTGGTCACTTGCCCTGTGTCCCGGCCCCGCTCACGCCCTCTTCTCTGCCCACGAATCCCAGCTCAGCCCTTAGCAGGCCACAGGCCCAGTGGCCGCCGCCGCTGCCAACGCAGCCTGTCCCCCTGGGTCAGAGTTCCAGGAGGCTCCAGAGAAGTGACTGAGCAGGAGACCCACTGAGCTCTGGGACTCCTGGGAGCCCCAACCCGGCAGCCACCGAGCCCTCCCTGCCTCCCCACAGAGTCCCTGGGCTGCCTCGCCCTCTGTCACCTCCAGTCTGTTCCATCTCCTGACCCGGGACCTGAAGTGCGTCCGGTGGAGACCTGTGTGTCTCAGGTCTGGGCCACCCTAGCTTATCGGGGAGCCCAGCCTCATGTCTGCACTGGGCTCCGCCCTGATTTATGGAGCTACAGTCCTGACTCTCAACTCAGGACTGAGCTTATTTTTGTGCTTTAATAAAACATGTGCAAATAAACAGGAAGGAATTGGGACCTTCTGTGGCCCAGGCATCATTCATGGTGCGTGTGGTTGTGGGTCAGTGGCTGAGCATATCTGTCTATGGTGCAGGTAAGATCCATGACTGGTCAGGTGACTGCTGTGGCTGTGCATCCAAGTGTCTTCCCAAACCCAGACCTAACCAAAGCTTCATAATTGTGCATATTCGTACCCGTGTTCACGCACAGATACGTGTGCATATTCAGTGTGTGTGTTTAGACATCTCTGTCTCTCCCGTCAATGAGAACTGCATCTCTCTCTCTCTTCTATGTGTACCTGGGATGGATGGGGATCTATGTCAGTCAGAACACTTTATTCTATAAGTAATAAAAGAAACTCACATGGGCAAAATAAAAATGAGTTTATAATTACACATAACAAAAAGTTGGGCCTGGCGCAGTGGCACATGCCTGTAATTCCCGTAATTCAGGAGGCTGAGGCAGGAGGATCGAGAGTTCAAAGCCAGCCTCAGCAACTTAGTGAGACCCTAAGCAACTCAGCAAGACCCTGTCTCTAAATAAAATATAAAATGGGCTGGGGGATGGGGCTCAGTGGTTAAGCGCCCCTGGGTTCAATCCCCAGTATCAAAAAGGGAAGGAAAGAAGGGAGGGAGGGAGAGAGGGAAGGGGATGGGAGGGGAGGAAAGGGGGGGGAGGGAAAATGGAATTACAAATATAGTCTCAAAGTGATCGAGATTCTCCCCCAAGGCTGAAGAGGAGCCCTCTCCTTGAAAACCTGCCCCCAGGAGGGGGAATAGCAGAATAAACTTGGAGCCCACAGGCGGGGGAAGTTGGAGAAGGGATCTGGGCAGAGGCCTGAAGTTGCGCATGGAGGTTCTGGCTCTCTCCAGGACTGACAGAGGGCAGCATTGTTTCTGTCGTTAAACACTGAAACGCCTTCACATCAGTGGGTAAGTAGCTGATCCTCCAGCTCATACCCTCCTCATGCTGTCCAGCCTCTACCCTGGGACTCCCAGACCTTCCTGCAACTCAAAACCAACTCAAAGAGTTAGTACAGCAGCCCAGCCCTCCTTCTGCACCGGGGACTCCATCAACCACGGGGGGAAGATATTTGAGAAGAAAACTGGGTCTGTAACGTGCATGTACAGACCTTTTTCTTGTCTGTATTCCCTAAACATAAAAACAGGACTTACGTTGTCTTAGGTATTATAAGTGACCTGGAGGTGATTTAACTGATTCAGAAGGGTGTGCTCAGAGTTCATACAAATACTGTGGTCCTCCGCCACTGTATACGGGGTCTTGACACCAGGATTTTGGTATCTCAAGGATCCTGGAAAGAATCCCCTGAGGATACCAAAGGACGACTATTTGTGTTAAACAACAAAAAGACTTCATTATAGTGTTCATAGTAAAGAGTTCAATTGACTGAGAAAACACAGGGCTGGGCTTGGATTTATTCCAATTCTTTTTTTTTTAATTTTTTTTTTAGTTGTCAATGGACGTTATTTTATTTATTTATATGTGGTGCTAAGAATCGAACCCAGTGCCTCACACATGCTAAGGCAAGCGCTCTGCCACTGAGCCACAACTCCAGCCTTTATTTCCCTTTCTTATGACACCTGCTTCCCTGGTTCCTTACAGCTTGGAGTGGTCATGCACTCAGGGCTTTTTAAGCGTGCTAATTGGTGAAAATAACTCCCCCCACCCTTTTGGTACTGGGGATTAAACCCAGAGGCAATCTACCATAGAGCTATATCCTTGGTCCCTTAAGAAATTTATTTTTTTTTTTATTTTAAGACTAAGCCTCAAACTTACTTGTGCCCATCTACAAGTAAAAATATAAAAAAAAGACTAGGCCTCACTAAGTTGCTAATGCTGGCCTTGACCTTGAGATCCTCCTGCCTCAGCCTCCAAAGCCACTGGGATCACAGGCATGTGCCACTGTACCTGCCTATGAAAATAACTAAAACAGAGCTTGACACAGGGTGAACACCACATATGTGCCTGTTGCTGCTACTCTTATTATTTTAATTTTTTTCCTTCCCTTATATAAGGAAAACCTTTTTCTGTTCATTTCCTTCCTTCTGTTTAATTCATTGGCATGAGGATTTGAGACCTGGAGCTGTGGCAGCCATTTTGAGACAATAAAGCAGCAAGCTTGGGATATGAAGCTGTCATTCTGAGGAAGGCAGAACAAAAGATTAGTAACCTGAGGCTTTGCTGATATCAATAGCCATTGCTCTGGGCACCGGCACAGGCCTGTAATCCCAGCAGCTCAGGAGACTGAGGCAGGAGGATCTGGAGTTCAAATTCAGCCTCAGCAATTTACTGAGGCCCTAAGCAATTTAGCGAGACTCTGTCTCTGAATAAAATGTAAAAATAATAATAATAATAATAAAATAAAGGGCTGGGGATGTGGCTTAGTGGTTAAGCACCCCTGGGTTCAATCCCTGGTACCAAATAAATAAATAAATACGCCATTGCACCAAACCCCAGCCTTATATTAGATCACATGACTGAATGTCTTTATGCTTCAGTCATGATCATTTGGTTTCTGTTTCTTGCAGCCAGACGTAGCCCCCAAAACACCTCTGTATAGCCAGCATGAAACACAGAGAAGGTGGTCACTTCGTATTTAATAATAAAAAATTCAATCATATAGGACACTCCTGAGTTCAAGCATATGACTCTTCAATTATGGGTATTGCAGCTGGGGGTGGGGTATGAAGGGGTGGGCTCGGGAGGCTGAGACAGGAGGATCGCAAGTTCAAAGTCTGCCTCACAACTTCAAGGCACTAAGTAACTCAGTGAGACCCTGTCGCTAAATAAAATATAAAATAGGGCTAGGGTGTGGCTCAGTGGTCAAGTGCCTCTGAGTTCAATCCGTTAGTACCTCCCCCCCGCAAAAAAAAAAAAAAAAATCATGGGTATTTCTATGGAATAAAATAAATATGTCAATCTCTGGAGATGACAGACCTTAGAGAAGAGGCTTTGAACTGGATATATTTGGGTTCTGCCTGTCCATCATCCATTCCTTCTGGAAACAGCTCCCCAGTGTGCCCACCAAATGAAGGACGCCTGGCTCAGGTGTGATCAGTCGGAGCATGCCATCCCCAGGGCACGGTGACAACCTTCCCTGTCCTCTCCCATGACGGCCTTGGCTTGGGCTCTGCTCTCTGCTCAGGGCATTCCCATCCCTCCCCTACCATCAAGGGGGGTCTCTGAGTCTCTTTCCATCCACCCCATGTCTTAGCAAGTAACAGATCCCCCTTTTCCCAACCCCTCCCAAAGGAGTACAGGGATTTCTTTTCCTTGTATATGCCCCACAAACTTTCTCAACTTGGTGACTATTTGGGGATGAAACCAAATGAAATTGCCAATACTCTTCTCTTTCTTGAGGGGTGCTACTAGGGATTGAACCCAGGGGCACTCTTCCACTGAGCCACACCCCCAGCCCTATTTTGTATTTATTTAGAGACAAGGTCTCACTGAGCTGCCTCACTTTTGCTGAGGCTGATTTGAGCTCGTGATCCTCCTGCCTCAACCTCCCGAGCCACTGGGGTTACAGGCCTGTGCCTGGCTCCTGTACCCTTCTTAATATGAAAAAAGGGCAAGTTCATGTTGGTTAACCTAATATTAGCAACCCCCCTCCCCCAAGCCACACAACCTGAGCACGTGCCCCCCACTTGGCCAATCAAAGCATTCTATTCCCTTCGATGCCACAATCAGTGGGAGTGGGGAGGGCAGGTGACCTCATTTGAGCCAATCAGAGTCCTTCCCTGGGATTTTTCTCTTAGGACCAGAGCGCCTGCCATTTGACCTCTGGGCTACGGAAGGGCTGAGTCTGTACGGAAATGACCATGTTCCCCGGCACATGCAGCTGAACAGAGCTGAGAAGGAAGGAGGCTTGGCTCAGGGGTGTTCCTGTCCCTGAGTCCTGCTTCTTGTAGACTTACCCTTAATGCTGTTTCTTTCCCAGCTACATGAACCAAAACAAAAGTCACCTTTTCGTGCCTAATCCAGTTGAGCTGAATTTCTGTCCCTTGCCACCAAAAGGCCCTAACACTTGCCCTGATCCTTCAGGGTTCATTGGGCAGCTCCTCTGAGCTCCCCTCGCAGCCCTGATCCACAGCCATCTGCCTGTCTGAGTCACCATGGACACGAGTCACCACCGTCTCCAGTGCCCAGCACAGGGCCATGCACAGTGCCCAAATGTCACCCATGGGTGACTATATGCCCTCTCTCACTAGAGTGCCCATTCTCTGAGTTTAAAGCTTTAAATTTTGAAAAACAAGTATGACATTGACCTTGAGAACCATTTCCTATTAAATGAAGGGCTCGGGGCTCTAAAGGAAGATGGGCAGGGTGCCTTACACAGGGCAGGACAGGACCAGGGGGGCCCCAAACATGTTGGTGAGTAAATTCCAAGTTCTGAGATGGCAGTTCTTTACTTTGTTTTGAAGACAGACACAGCCCACTCCAGAGCTGGGGTCTCCATGGAAATCAAACCACATACTCGTGCAGAAAGCCCCCCACAGGCTTTCCACAGCTCTGAAACAACCTGCCACATCTTTTCTTTATTCTTATTATTGTTGAGGATGTTGTTGTTGTTATTGTTGAGGATGGAACCCAGGGGTGCTTAACCACTGGGCCACATCTCCAGCCCCTTTTCATTTTTAATTTTGATAGAGCCTTGCTAAGTTGCTGAGGCTGGCTTTGAACTGACAGTCCTTTTGCCTCAGCCTCTGGAGTTGCTGGGATTACAGGTGTGCACCACCTCGTCCAGCAACATGTCACTTCTTAATCACAGCCTATAAGGTTCTGCAGAACATGCTCTGTGCTTGCTTCTCCCATCTCATTCTTCCCCTCACTCCAATCCAGACAAGTCACCTCCAATACACCTAGCATACTTCTACCTCAGGGCCTTTGCACATGCTCTTCCCTTTGCCAGGAGTGCTTTCCCTCACAATGTATTTCTTCAGCTTTAATGCCACCCACATTCACTCCTCCCCCAACCTTAAATGGGTCTCATGGTCATACCCTGTGCCATCATCCTGTTTGCATTCTTTGCATGGCACTTATTTATCCTCATGCGCTATTTACTTCCTTATTTATGTTCTCCTCCCCTCTAGAGTAAAAGCTCCATAAGCCAGGGTTTTCTTATTGTGTTTTCTCTATTGTGTTTGCTGCTGTAGCCCCTGCAATGGGTCAGGCATGCAGCACATGCTCAATAGAGTTCTATTAAGTGAAATGAAGACAATATAAGTCTGATGGTTAGGTTGCGGGATTTGGAGGTGATCAACTGACCCATCATTGCTCTGCTCTTACCGGCTTCTGATCTTGGGCAAGCTCCTTAACCTGCCTGACCTTCAGTTTCCTCATCTAGAATACTGATTGCAACACGGCCCATCTTAGAGGCCCACACTGCACGCATCAGATGCAGGCTTTCAGTGTGATCTTGCTTATTATCAGAGTAACTCCACCTCGTGAGCGCCACGTATGGTGCACTGGGATCCACAGTCTTTATTGTTGCACCAGGAGGGTTGGGAGCTGGGTGCCTGGCTGGTGGGAAGCACTCGGTACCTGGCGTCGTCCTGACTGCTGCAAGTGAGTGTGGCCGGGCCCCTGGGTGAGGGAGCCTCTTGGCCTGTGCCTGACGTGCCTCTGTCCTTGCTGCCTCCCACCCTGTCTGCCCAGATTCATCCTCCTCCCTCCTGCTCTGTTTCTATTTTTGTCTTTCTCTCCTCCTCCCCAGGCCTCAGGGGGCCCCTCACTGGCTTGAGGCCTTCTTCCTGCTTCCCCAAGATGAGGAAGGAGTTTCCACTGCAGGGTCCCTGCAAGGGCTAGGGTGCCCCAGAGCCCCTAACCAGCCTTCTCTCCCCAGCCCAGCCCTCAGCCTCACCTAAGACAGCCCCCTCCCACATCACCTCACATTCCCAGCTGACCCCGTCTCCACCTAGGACCCCTCAGATTCCACATCAGTGACTTACCTAGGCCCCCGCCCACCCCATCACTATACTGGCTTTAGATAGCTAAATTCAGCTGAAGTCATTAGGGCCATTTCCTGGCCTCCACACACAGCTACCAGAGGCAACCTGCCAGCTCCACTATATATTCATGGGGGTGGGGAGGCAGGGGAGGGGCCCTTGGGCAAATGATTTTACCTCTCTCTGGTTCAAAATCCTGTCTGTAAAATGAAACAAGGGGCCGGGTGCAGTGGTGCACGGCTGTAATCCAGCAGGAGGCTGAGGCAGGAGGATCACAAGTTTGAGGCCAGCAACTTAGGGAGACCCTGAGCAACTTAGTGAGAAGGCCACTCAAAATAAAAAATAAAGCCCAGAGTCGTGGTGCATGCCTGTAATCCCAGCAGCTTGGGAGGCTGAGGCAGAAGGATCAAGGCCAGTCTTAGCAAATTAGCAAGGACCTAAACAATTCAGTGAGAACCTGTCTCTAAATAAAATGTAAATCCAGCCAGATACAAGGGATGTGACTCAGTGGTAAGAGCCCCTAGGTTCAATCCCTGGTATGTATGTATGTATGCATGAATAAATAGATAAATGGGCTGGGGACGTAGCTCAGTGGTAAAGCACCCCTGGGTTCAATTCCCAGTACTAAAAAAAAATAATAAAAAACAAAGAACAAAGGCCTCCCACCTCACACAGTTGTAGGGGCTCAGAGAGTCAAAAATTCAATGACCCTCAGCAGAGTGCTGGGGTTATGAGGACAGACCCAGAAGGCAGGCCACCTGCCTTTCAGTGTTGAGATGGAGTTAGGCTGGCCTAAACTCCTAGGTTCCCATGATCCTCTGTCTCAACCTCCCAAGTAGCTGGGAACACAAGTGTGTCCCCAGCTTCCACTCCACCAGCCTTTTAAAATGCCAATTTTGCCACCTTCTGCTTCTGTCACCCTGGGCCGGTTAACTTTTCTGGACCTCAATTTTTCACCTGTACAATGGAATGACAATACTATACTGATGTCCAAAGCTGGTTGTGAGGATTAGATGACTTAAGTGCTTAGCCCATAACGGGCATCTCCCTATGTGTCAGCTTCTATTCCCAATTTGCTTGTGTGATTATCCCCTCCCCCCTAAGTCTCTCAAAAGATAGGAAGCTGTCTGCCAGTCCTCCCGGCCCGTTAGTCATCTTCTTTCACTCTGACTTAGGAGTCCTTATGCAGCTATCTAGGTCATCCCCCCAAGACACATGACACACACTGGTCAGCAGAGCGGCCTCAGACACAGAAAAAAGTTTAATTCTGCTGCGGCGGAGGGTCCCGGCTCCGGTAGGGAGGGGGATTTGGTTTTGAATTTTGTTGGTGTGGGGATTTACTGGGGGGAACAAGGGAGGCTGGGGAGAGTCTGGTCCTTCCAGTGGGACCTGCCCGGGAAAATGGGTGATGGGGAAAGGAAATGGGGAGTCGGGGAGACTGGACAAAACAGGGACAGAGGGAGAAGAGACACGACGCGGGGACAGGGAAAGGAGAGACAAGTAGGGAAGGACAGAGACGAAGAGAGACGACAGAGGGAAGGACAGAGACAGACGAGCGGAGAGAGAAAGGAAGACCCCAAGCCAGACCCGAGGGGACCAGGGAGTAAGTGGGGGGGGTGGGGGGGGCTTTGGAGGCCGCCGCGGGACAGAATAGGATCTAGTCCAGCCAGATACAAGAAATGGGCCCCTCGCCCCTGCCCCGGGTCCCGGGCTGGGGGAGGGGGCTCGTGTCTCAGTGCTGCAGTGTGGGGGGGCCTGCCCCTCCCCGCGCTTCGCTGTGTAAGGCACCGGCTCCAGCGAGGTCCGCGAGCGCGCGGGGGGAGGGGCAGGAGGGGCGGGGCCTGAAGGGGAGGCCGGGCCCGCCCCCAGCCCCTGGCGCGGGGGCGTGGCCTCCAGCCCGGTCGGAGGCCGCCCCGCCCCTGGCGGAGGAGAAGCCAGGTCTCCCCTCTACTCCGACGGCCCGGCGCTGCGCGTTCTCCCCGAGTTCCGCCCCGGCGTCCGGGCGGCTGGGCGTTGGTTCTCGGCCCCAGGCGTCCCGGCGCCCGCCCGCCGCTCACACGGTACTCTCCAGCATCCACTCGGTGCTGGTAAAGGCCAGGCGCGCCCTGGCGGAGCCCAGCCCCAGGTCTCCATCCTCCCCGGCCGCGCCCCCTCCGGCCCCGTCCAGGTGCGGCGTGGACCGGTGGCGCTTTGTCCGCCGGGCGCGGCGCGGGTAACTGTGGCTCTGAAAGAGTGCCCCGTAGTCCCCGTCGAAGGAATAACGCTGCTGTGGCCTCGGCCGAGCCGGGGCGCCCCCAGGAACCAGAGCTAGAGTCGGGGGCGCTGAAGCTGGCGGCCCCAGGGCCCCTGAACGGCTCCTCCGAGGACCTGCCGCGGCCCGACATTCCTCCCCAGAAGTTTCCTCGGAGGGCAGCAGGCACAGAGAGGTGGCCGAGCCGCCCAGCGAGCGTCCTAAGACCGCCTCCGGCTCCGCAGAGGCCGCCTCCACCGCGGAAACCTTGGCCTCAACGGCGACGGCTGGGGTGGCCACCTCGCGCAGCGCCTCGTAGCGGTCCTGCGCAGGCGGCGGTGGGGCCTGCTGCGCGCCTGCGCCGCCGTTGGTCTGCGAGCACACATGGCTGACCCGTGGGGGCGACCTGGAGGTGCCCTTGACCCGGCGGCCATCCCCGTCGCCATACACCTTGTAGCGAATCATGAGCAGAACGATGAAAACGAGGACAGAGGCGACGATGACACCCCCGATGGCGATGATCATGGTGCCGCCCAAGAAATGGGCCCTCAGCGGGCGGCAAGGTGCAGGATCCCCAGCCGTAGTGAACTGCACGCAGCCCACCACTCTCGTGGCCGGCAGAGCCGTGGCCCCGTCGTCGTAGACTGCCAGCACGCACAAGTCGTAGGCGCGACCTGCCGCCAGATCATTCACCAAGAAGGTCTGACTGGTGGACGGGATCATCCTGCAGGAGGGGGCAGGATCAGGGCAGAGTTAGCCCTACTCTTGAACCGCGTCCTTTCACTTTATTCCCCACCCCTGGTGAACAGTGGGGACTGAACCATACTTCCTGTGTCTCACCCCCAACCCAGACGGCAGCAGCCATCCTCCATCAGCCTATATACCCAGGCTTACGCGACCACTGCTACAGGTCACCCTCTCATCTGCATGCCTCGACCTCAGACACACCTGGCTCTCTGAGATGCTATCAGCCATTCATTTGGATGACTACATCCTGGCTCCCGCATGGGAAGAGCGCTTCATCTTACATCCCCTGTTCTCATGGGACATGCTCCCTCAGAGCGTCTCACCATTCAAACTCCCTCATCTGCATATATCTAGCATACATGGGACTGGTGCTACGGGCCACACCCCTTATCTATATGCCCCACCCCCACATCAGTGGATACCCTGTTCAACAACTCACAAACCCTTATTCCCACTGGGACAAACGATGATTTCCTAGTTTCTCTTTTATACATATTTCTGCCTTTCAGGGGAAACCATGATGCAGGTCACACTCCCTCATCTGTATGCCCCACCTTTGGGTAAAACATAGCTTCTGGGTAAAACATTTACTTCTGGCACAATTTCCAAATGCCTCAAGTAGGCATTCCAGCTCATTAAGGGGCCACTGCTACAAGCTACTCTGCTTCTGACTGGAGTGTGGCTTCCAAGCCGCACCCCACAAGGCCATCTAGGGATGCTTCCCTCCGGTGCTTCGGATCGCGTGCACCCTTTGCATGCCCTGCTCTTTGTCCAGGTAGTAGAGGCAGCCACCCCTTATGTGCATGCCTAACTCCGCCACCAGAAGTCACCATATCATGCTTCCAAACATTCATCTTTAATTGGGTCAAATGTAGCCAGGCTCACATGCTCCTTTCCTGCAACAGGTCCCTCCCCTCAAAAGAGGAGGAGTATAGAGAAGTGGCTAAAAGCCAACCAAACCTGGGAGCCAGACTGCCTGGTTTTGATATCTCCTCTGCCCCTTACCAGCTCTGTCACCTCAGGTAAGTTTCTTAACCTCTGGGCATCATTTTCCCTTACAGAAATAATAGGAAACCCCACACCATAGAGATGGTGTGGGGAGTGAATGAGTTCATACATCCAAAGTCTGGCTCTTAATAACACCATTACTTGATGTCCCACCTAAAGTGGCCAGAAACCCTTGCTGGGGTTCCCACTCTACCTCGAGTTGCACTCCTCCTTGGCTATAAGACTCTCCCCTCTGGAGGACATTCCTCTAGGCCTTGGTCCCCTTCTATTGAGCACATCCTTTCCACCCTGTTGGCCACGTCCAGCCTCAGCTAACCCAGGACTGCCAGTCCACACCAATTTGCACACCCAACACCCAGCTTCACAAGCTCTTCTCTCCTACAAGGCCTCTGAGTGGCTCACCAGGGACTGGAACCACACCTTCCTCCACCTGGGACCATGCGAAACAGCTGCAACACTGCTGAAAGGCCCTGCCCATCTCCAGGAGCTGCATACCTCTCCAAGGCCCTCTTCCCCTCCAGCAGGGCCACCTTCTGGTCCTGAAGCCCCACCCCCAGTCATCCTGCCTCCCAGGGCCCACCACCATGAGCCACCCTCCCACCCAAAGACTTCAAGTATGGCCACACCCCCAAAAGGGCCATCTCTCCCACTTTTGCAGACCAGTGCCAGCCCAGCCAACACCCTTGGCCTCTGGCTTTAAGTCTCCCTTGTCCCTCCTCATCTCCTGTCTTTGAGCCTTGGATTCCTCTTGCTTCTTCCCCTAAATAACCAGTTGCTAGGGGCTCCCCCCTTTTCAAGGACAGAGGCGGGCTCCTTAAGGAAGCTTGGGCCCATGTGTCTCTAATTGGCTGCAAGACCAGAGCAAGCAGCTGAGCAGGCTTCTGGTTGGATGTCACCTCCACCCATGGCGGCAGTGAGGAAGTTAACCCCTGCAGTGCCACAGTGCAGGCATCTGCAATGGAGTTCCTGAATGAAGAACAGGAACTGAGGCCCTAAGGAGAAGAGAAAAGTCCCCAGCTGAGGACAGGGGACCATCAACATCAGTATATATTCAAGGTTTGGGGCCTTGAACCTTCCCCCATCCTGCCAGATGGTAGCCATGGGTCAAAAAGAAGCAAAGAAACAGGTGGAGACTCACAAAAACTGAGTCATTTACAGAAATGTATTATCCACCTCCCCTCCACCCTGCCTGGCAAACAGTAGGTGTTCAGTAAGTGTGTGTCTGCATAAAAAGGACAGCTCTGCTATTCCTGTGTGACCAAGGGGAAGTGCCTTTCTCCATTGAGCCTCAGTTTCTCTGTTATAAAATGAGGAGAGGGCAGGGGGGGCATGGCAGAGCACTTGCATCACAATCAGGCCACCTGGCATCACAATCCCCAGCACCACAAAAAAATCAGCAAATCAAATCAAATCAGCTTTGCAACAGAGCTGGGAGTCAGCTGCCAGCTCTGGAGGTGTCTTATGAAGCTCTTTGTCTCATTCATTGTCTACTCTTGGGACACTGGGCCAGTCTATCTCAGTGGGCCCTGGGACCAGCACAGGATCTGACACACAGTAGGCATTTACTCAGTGTTTGGTGACCAGAATTGAGACAAAAATGAGGAAACCAGACAAGGGGAAAGAGAGGCATGTATGCATGCAGCCAACAGTGGGAATAGGCCTGCTCCATGCCAAGACCGTGGCCCAGAGAGCCAGGCGAGGATGGGGAGCAAAAGACAGGCCTTTCCGGGAAGTTTCCGCATTCCCAACAGCCGGGGCTACCCACAGTAGGGAATGGCTTTGGCCACTGTGGCATCCACAAGTACAGTTAAGCGCGAGGCAGGCACTCAGCAGCCCCTCTGCAGTGTGCACGAGGGAGAAGCATCTGTGAAGCCATCGGCTGTTCATGAGTGCCCACTGTGTGCCCATCTGTAGCCAAGAGTCATACTGAAAACTACCCCGATGGAGAGACACTGCGGGGCCATGACAGTGATTTGTGGTGCATGTAGGGCCCTGAGGGCAAGGACTGGATCTCTTGGTCTCCTTGGGTCCCCAGCACCCAGGTCAGGGCCTAGCACAGAGCAAAGTCTAAGTGCCTTCATGAGGAGAGAGAGAAGGTAGAGCAGATGGAGAGATTCAAGCAGGGAAGTAGGAGACAATGGGAGGAAGTAACTCCTTTGTCTGTCCATGCCGTCACACCAGGACAGTGACTTCCAACCCACGGGAGGGTGGAAATAACTTATATTTTTGTCATGCACTTTGTTTTCTAGGCTGGGGTTGTAGCTCAGTGGTAGAGCGTTGCCTAGAATGTGTAAGGCACTGGGTTCAATTCTCAGCACCACATATAAATAAAATAAAAGTCCATTTTTTCTGTCTCTATGATATACCCAATGTGTTGGTATAGTACTTATAATTCTATAATTCTGTTTATAATTTATGAATAGGAATCTATGTGTGTGTGTGTGTGTGTGTGTTTGGTGCTCCCAAATGTGTAACTGATGAGGTGCACAATCAGACACCTTTGGTGAGCAGTGACATTGACCATGCATCAGGTGACAGAGGGATCACAGTGAGCTCCTTCACTCTTATGACTCCAGTGCCCAGCCCTAGTCTTGCTCATGTAGGTGCTCAACAAATATTTGCTAAATGAAAAGAAAACAAAGACAGTCAGGACGAAGGAGAGTGGAGAGAGGAGACGGGGACTGAGATGACCCTGCAAGGCCATCCAGAACCCCAGCTAAGCAAGAAGGCCACGGGAATCGGCTGGTGGGAGGAAGGGACCCTGGGCTGGGAGGAGATGGGGGTCGCAGCACCCACACCCACCTGTAGACGAGGGAGTCATCCACGGAGCTGTTGTACTGGACCTGGTACATGCGGATGCCAGGCACGGGCCTCTGGGCGGGCCAGCGGATGAGCACGGAGCTTGAGGTGAGTTCGGCTGCCACAAGCCGTCGCTCAGCAGCTGAATCGTTGGCACCAGGTCGGCCAGGCGTGGCGATGTCAGAGGAGCCAGGCTCGGTGAGAGGCGGCGGGGCAGCGGGCGGGGGCGCCATGAGCGGCAGAGGTACCACGCACACCTCCACAGGCGCGGTGGCTTCCCCCGCAGCATTGGAAGCGATGCAAGTGAAGGTGCCACTGTCCCTCAAGGTAGTGATGGTCACATCCAGCGTCCCGTCCCCACGGACCCGGGTCCGGCTGGAGTTCCCCAGCAGACGCCCATCTGGCGCCACCCAATGCACCACAGGCTCGGGGTCCCCCACAGCCCGGCAGCGCAAGCTGACAGCTTGGCCCTCCACCACCAGGGCGCGGCCCCCCGCCTGCCGCGTGATCAGCGGAGGTTCACACAGAAACTCCTCCTCTGGGATGGACCAGAAGTAGCGGTCGGTGAGGTGCTCGGGGGTGGCGCAGGTCTCCAGGTCGTCCTCCCGGGTCAGCCGCCGCAGCCAGAGCAGCTCGCAGTTGCAGTGGAGCGGGTTCCCGCCGAAGCTGACCGTCAGCGGCGTGGGGGGCTTGGGACCGCTGCCTTGGGACCTTAGGAAGAGCCCGTCCGGGGGAAGTTTATGGAGGCGATTAGAGGTCATGTCCAGGCGCACCAGTTTATGCAGCTGCACAAAGGTCCCCTCGGCGATGTGGTCGATGAGATTGTGGTCCAGGGTGAGGGTGTTCAGGTTCACCATCTGGCCCACTGCCTCCCAGGGCAAGGCCTCCAGGTTGTTGTAGGACAGATCCAGGTCCTCCACCGTGGACAGGAAGGCGTCGAAGGCAGCCGACTCCACCCTGCGGATCTGGTTGTTGCCAAGGATCAGGTGGCGGAGGTTGCCCAGGCCCCGCAGCTGGTCGCCGCGCACCTCCGCCAGGCGATTGCTGTCGAGGTGCAGGGCGCGGAGGGCGCGGAGGTCGGCAAAGGCGCCGGCCGCCACCTGGCCGATGGTGTTCCGGGAGAGGGTGAGGTGCACCAGGCTGGTCATGTTGGCGAAGTCTCGGCGGCGGACCGCGGCAATGAAGTTGTCGGTGAGCCGCAGCTCCACCACGCGACGGTCGATGGCGGGTGGCACGAAGAGCAAGCCCGTCTTGGCGCACAGCATGGTCAGCGTGGGCGCCACGTTCTGACAGATGCAGCGGCCAGGGCAGGGCTGGCCTCGAGATGCCCCCGCCCAGAGCAGCAGCAGAAAGGACAGGGCAGCAGGTGGCGGCGAGAGGAGCGCCGAGGAAAAGGGACCTGGAGCCATGGCGCAATGAAACAGCGGGAGGAGCGGGAGGTGAGACCTGCAGGGAAAGATACAGTTACCCACGCTCAGGGCTCCTGGGAAGTCCTGCTAAGAGTCAGGCCCGGTTTCCTCCCCGCCAGATCACTGTATCCTATAGGACAGCGACAGGACTCACCATCCGCCCGCATGCATTTCCTATTAACAAATTACAATATTTCACGCTGGTCGGCATATTCCCACTGCTCCTCCCTTGAGTGTCCCACCCAACCCCTGTCCCTCCTCTAGGTGCTCCCAGACCTTTTACAACCTCCTGATCAGACACCTGGCCCAGCCTGGTACCTTCCATACCCAACAAATATTTTGAAATAACTATTGACTGTAGTTTAAGGCCATGGATATCAAAGCCGGACTCTCTGAGCTGAAATCCAAGCTGTAGTACTTACTAGCTGTATGACCTTGCGCAAGTGTCTGAACCTTTCTGAATCTCGGTTTCTTCATCTGTAAAATGGAGATAGGAATAAGTCTTACTTTTTTGACTATAATTTGGGTTAACAAATACGGCAGACTTAGAACAGTGCTTGGCATGTAAATTGGGATCAATACATGCTAGCAGTGACCGCCATCATCATCATTGAGTGCTTAATGTGTACCAGGCACAGAACTGTGCGCTATTATTAAAAGCAAGTATAATAAAATCAAACAGATTCAAGTGCAAATCCTGGTTTCCCCTGTGGCTAGGTCTATGACCCCACACCAGTGACTCCCCTATTTCCCCACTGTAATTTCTTGATTCATAAATGATGGTCACCATGCATAGGAATGACTGAACACAGACCCTGACATACAGTAAACACTCAATAAACATTAAGGTCTCCCACACACACACACTTTTGCAGGGAGGGGCAGAGAGAATGTTCAAGTAGGAGGGGCTGAGGAAAAGACATCAGTCTCCCAGCTTAGCCTCAGGAAGTCCCTCTATGAGTCTGGCTTTGTCCTAGGCTTAGCTGAGTTCCTGAGCAGGGCCAACTTTGGTGCTCACATCAGTAGGTACACACGAGGCCCCATGCATGCCTACACACACACACACACACACACACACACTCATGCTATGCCTCTGCTCCAGGCAAAACCTTCCGGCAGGGATTCCCCCTGCGGCGGCTACAGCCCACGACATGTCATTTCCCATCACAACACAGGGTGGGTGGGGGGTGCAGAGGAAAGGATGGGAAGGGGCCGTCCCAGAAACTGCTTTCATCCCACCCTGCCTTGTACCCTAACCCCTGCTGGCCTCCTCCCAGAATCTGCCTGGGAGCAGTGGCCATGTGAGTCTTGATCTTTCCGCCTGTGGGAGGGGAACTGGGACCAAGAAGTCAGAGAGCTGTAGAGAGGCAGGGAGGGACAGGGGACAGAGATGGACTGGCAGGAACAGATAGACTCGGAGAAAGAGGCAGAAAAACAGGAAAAGTCTCAAAAGAAGACGGTGCAGGGGGCGTGGCTCGTAGTAGACCCCAATGGGCATGTTCCAGGCCCTGGCTCCTCCCCAAGCACCTCAAAAGATCAATCAATCAATGTGAAAAGATGGGGTGACACTGAAGCAGAAAGACAGAAAAACTGAGAGTGGAAAGACAGGGGACAGAAGGACTGAGAGAAAGGGAGAGAGGAAGCAGAAGGGAGATAAGTAGAATAAAAAGGCCTTGGACAAAAACAGAGGAAGAGGAGTCAGAGATGGGGGGAGATGGTGACTGGGCTGAAGAGAGAAAATGAGACCGGGTCCCGGCACCCCACCACCTCTGAGCACCCACCCCCAAGTATCCTTCTCTCCCTCTAGGACACTGTTCTGGATTGACTGAAATTCCTGGCCTAGAAAGTGGGGTTCCAAGGACAGGAGCCCAGCTCAGCCCCTGCTTGGCTGTGAGGTCTCCAGCGCTCAGAGCCCAAGCTTTGCAACAAGCACAGAGTTTTGTCAAAAGTGTACACTCCCTCAGCCAGAGAGGGACCCAAAGGACCCACAGCAGCAATGACAACAGTGAACATTTATTGAACGGCCCTGCGGTACTGCAGGACAGGACCTGGACCCCACTGCCTGGGTTCCCACCCCAAGTTCCCGCTGTGTGACTTTAATCAGGTGACTCCTCCTCTATGCCTCAGTGTGCTCATCTGTAAAAAGGGATAACAATGGGACCTACCTCCCAGGACTGTTGTGAGGATTCAGTGAGATCATATTTTATAATATGTTTCTAGTTCCCGACAAGGAAACCCTACATAAATGTGAGCGGCTGCTGTTATTATTATTACTATTATTAATTTATTACTTTCTCTTACTCTCTCTCAGCTACCCAGCAGGTTGGAATAGCAGGTCTTCCCCACACACGTCCAAACACATCTCATATCCACATCCAAGCCATTATTCATTTTGTTTCCTGAAACCCTCTTGTACCCATTTTGATATCCTGAGGGAACCCCTATTTCCTGACCACCTTTTATCCATCCTGTGAGGAGATGCCTCCTGGCCTGAGACCCACCCCTGCCTCAGAGCCTCCTGAATGCCATGAGCCAGACATAATGCTCCTGGGCTGGCCACCATTTCTCAGCCTGGGGCTGGAGTAGGCAGGCATCTGGCCCCTCTGGACACTGCTGTACCCTGTGCCGGGATTCCTGCTGGGCAGGGCTCTCGACTCTAGCAGGTTGGACAAGCCCCATCACCCCACATCTCTCTCCCTGGCTCAAGGGCTCTACTCACCTCTCTTCAGCAAGTCAGGGCCTGGGCCAGTACCTGCAAAGGAATAAAACCCTCCTGTTAGCATCCTGAGGCTCCTTCCTAGGCACCAGGGCAGGGCTTGGGGGATCATCTGAGCAAATGAAATCCCTGGTGTGATCAGTCCCCCAGCCTTCTGCAGCAGTTCTCCAGTGTCTCAGAGGCCCCAGAAGTCATCTCTGAAAACCTAGGAGACTGAGCCTCAGGACTGTTGATTCTCCAAAACCCAGGAGTCCAGGATGTTGGCCACCAACTCCCCACCCGCCTCTTCCCTTAAGATCCTGGAATATGGGATTTTCTCCCTTCTCTCTCAGACCCAGGACTCTAAGTTCCCAGGCTCTCAGGAGTTCAGATCAGATGCTTCCTCCTTTAGGACTCAAGGGTTTACATCCCAGTTCCCCAACTTTAAAGACCTAAGTTGGTACCAGGAGTTAGTGAGGGGATGGGCCAGCGGTTCCCATCTTTACCATCACCCTGTTTCCCAACCAACCTGTGTGGACCTGTCCAAACCCACACAGGCCCACGCCCAAGGTGCTACATCTGGATCTCCATGGACACACCAGCATGTTCTGGGCGCTCCCTGCCTCTCATGGCTCCTGACCAACAATATGGGCACACTGTGTCCAGGGACTGCAGGCTGGACCTGGACATCCCATAGGTCATGCCAATGGGCCTCAATCCCAGTGAACCCAGAAGTGAGGTCAGCCTTGTGCTAGGGACACAGCACTTGCATCCTGTACTTAGGTTTGAACGTATATAACCCCTCTCCCCAGAGACCAACACTGAAGCACAAATGGACTCTCAACACAGAGGGACACACCTGCATCCAACATCACACAAACAAACAAACTGACCTTCCCTCACACACTCACAGATGCACAGACACAACAGAGAAACCCACATGCCCCCTAACAGCCAACCAGGTATCTGCACCTAACACAGATACACCTTGCACTCTCATCAACACACAGGGGCACCCCCAAAACATACACACCTGCACAATCAGCAGTTCATAGATGCACATTCTGAAATGCCCAAACACACTCACGACTCCACATTCTCACGATGCACAGTCATGAAGCTGATCTCTTCCCACACCGACAGACACACATGCATACACTAGCTGGTACACACCTCACACATGTACTCTGAACTACAAGTGTACACAGACACTTGCAAGGCTGGGAGATCCTGGAACAAGCAAACACAGGCACAAAAAAGATCCACCTTCTTAGGCACTCCTAGATGTTCACTCACAACAGACACATATTCATACAACAGTCCCGTGAGGGATTTACACACTTACAAATGCATACAAAATACTGAACCACAGTAGCACAGACAACCCACAGGCCCAGATTCACACTCACTCACAGTCATGGACACACATTCCTTCCAGCCCTGAGGCACCCTCACCCCACCTACTTCCCAGACCAAAGAAATGCTAACATCCCTCCCAGCACACTCTGCACCGCCCCTCCTCAAACCCCGGCACAAGCCCGGGGCCAGAGGTCAGAGTTCAGCAGGTGGAATCTCAAAGGATTGGGGGTTGAGTCCCAAAGCACCATTCCAAGGAGATCTCCCCAGCAGCACCCCAGAGGTCCCCCAGCCTGGCCACCGGGATGCAGACAACTCTGGCCCCATCTGCAGATATCTGGCCAGTGGGGGAGTTAGGGTGGGGTGGATGGGGAAGGGCCAGGTCTTTGCCCCCCCACCCCAGAGCCCATCTGTCCATCCTTCGGCCTCTCATCCCTCCATCTGTCCACCTCCCGGCAGCCCATCCCCCCCCCAGCCACCGGGAAGGGGAAGACATGGCCGTCTCCCCCAAGGACCGTTGAGGACCCCCCCAGTTGACATGGACCGAGGGAGCGGCAAACTCCCCTCCCCCAAACCCACACAGAGGCCTGGACCCACAAGGCACCGAGCCTCAGCCCCCGGCAGGAAACCTGACGTGGACTCACAGACACACACCCTCGGAGACACACAACCCGCAGACACACACACACACACACACACACACAAATGGACACCGGAGCGAACACACCCGGCTACACAGACCCTCGGATGGACATCCAGCCCGGACACAAACACCCAGCGCGGCCAGCCGCGCACGCCGGCTGGGGGACCGGCACCTGGGCACACAACCCACGCACACACACCTGCACACGGCCCCTCCGATGGGCGCAAGGCAGCCCCCCGACACGCCGCCGGAGGGCCAGCGCTCGCGGGGACACACACGCACGGCCGGACACGCCACCCAGCGCGACACCCAGCACACACCCGGATGGCCACACTAGCGGGGCGCCGCACACGCCGGCGCCGGGCACACACAGGGCCGCGGGCGCACGCCGGGCCGCCGCAGCGCGCGGACACACTCGCACGCCCGCACGCTCACGCCCGCTCACACCGCGCCCCCGCCCGCCGCCTCCCGGCCGCCGCGGCCGCGCTCACCCAGCCCCGGGGGGCCCCGGGCCCGGCCCCGCCGCCGCCGCCTCGCTCCGCGCCATGGTGGGGGGAGGGCCGGGGGAGGGGGCGCGGTGCCGCGGGGCCGCCTCCCGCCCGCCTCCCGCCCTCCCGGCCGCCGCCGAGCTCCGCCCTCCGCGCCGCCCGCCGCCCGGGCCCCGCCGCCGCCGCCGCCGCCGCAAGGGGGGAGGGGGCGCCGAGCCGAGGGGCGGCGGGCGGGGCGGCCGCACGCCCCAGACCCCGGCCCCGGGCCGTCGCAGACCCCGCTCCACTGCGGAGCCGCCGCGGGCCCGCCCCCGACCCCTCCCCGGCCCCACCCCCGGCCCCGCCGGCCTCCCCGAGACCCCCAGACCACGCCCCAACTGGAACAGGGACCCCGGCTTTCCCTGCGGAGACTTGGGATCACGTCCCAATACCCAGGGGGACCTCAGACCAGGCCTCACCTCCTTTGAGGGTCCAGACCATGATGAAGAGCCACCCCAGACCCGAACCGTGTCTTATTCTCCTGGGTGACCTCAGACTGTGCCCTGCACCTGAGGGACTCCAGACCGTGCCCCCCAAGCACAGAGACCCTCGATCATATCCAAGGGGATCCAGACCACCCCTCAGGGACTTTAAATCGTATCCCAACATTCAGGTAGCCCTCAGACCACACCCCAACAGCCAAGGAGGACCCAGACCGTATGCCAAAGGCTAGGAGACCACCCGATCATGCCTTACTCACTCTGGGGACCCAGAGCATGTTTCCAGGACGGTAGCCATCCCGGACCATAGCCATCGAGGACCACAATCTTTAGAGACCTCAAACCAGGTCCCACTCCTTGGAGACCCCAGCCATGTCCTTCCACACTCAAGGACCCTAAGCCACTTCCTGCCTCCCAACAGGGACTCTGACCATGTCTAACTTCTAGAGGACCCCAAAATGTCTTTTTTTCCTCATGGAGGACCCTAAATTTTTCCCATTAGACCCCAAACCCTCCTCCAACCCCTGGGGGCCTGAGATCTTTCCCTCTCTTCCTTTCCTCCAGGGCACCCCCTTGGTTTCCAGAACCCTGGTTTGCAGGACTCCCCACCATTCCTGCTCCCTTGAAGACCTTAACTCCTTTCTCTTGGACCCTATGGACCCTTCCTTCTGGCTGTTAACTTTCTTTTTTTGGCGGGGGTGGGGGGGTGGGTACCAAGGATTGAACTCAGGGTCACTCAACCATTGAGCCACATTCTCAGCCCTTTTTTGTATTTTATTTAGAGACAGGGTCTTGCTGAATTGCTTAGCACCTTGATTTTTGCTGAGGCTGGCTTCAAACTCGTCATTCTCCTGTCTCAGCCTCCCAAGCCGCTGGGATTACAAACATGTGCCACTGCACCCAGCCTGACTGTAACTTTCATGGAGCCCAGAAGGCCTTGATCCTTCCTTGTTCAGCTCCTTTGCTCCAATCTTTACCCCAGAGCTGACCTCCCAGACCCTCCCTCAAACCCCAGTAAATGTCTCAGGCCACTCTCCATCTCCTGAAAAACTCACAAGGTCCCAAAAACCCAGCAAGAACTCCCCTCAAAATTTGTCCTTTTGGGTTCATGCTGGAGATAGAACCAGCCCCTGGTGCATGCTAGACAAGCGCTTTGCCATTGAGCTAGATCCCAGCCAATTGTTTTATTTATTTTAAGACAGGCTTTCACTAAACTGCTGAGCCTAGCCTCCAACTTACAATCCTCCTACCTCAGCCTCCCTGAGGATCATATTACAGGTATGTGCCACTGTTCCAGCTTCAAAATGTTTTATTGCAGTCCCCCAGATCCCTGGAGTCTCCAATCATTTCCATTTTTGATCCTACTGTATGGCAATCCTCCTCCAAACCCCTTCTGAATATTCTTCCTAACTGTGCCAGCACATGAGGCCTGCCCTGGCCCCAGAGCAAGCTCGCCTCTGCAGATCCTCCCTGTAGTGAACCTTGACTCCACTCACAACTACCAAGTGCCTCAGAGGACACTCACAATCTCTACACTGTCTAGACTCCACCTCTCCGCCTTTACCCCCCACCCCCCAACACAGGCCTCATCTCCACCCCAACCCCATGGTTCCTACTGGAGCATGGGACCAGGGCAGGGGGATGGAAGGAGGGAAAAGGGTAAGAACAAAGGTCTGGATTATAGTGGTAGAATACCTGCCTGGAATGCACAAGGCCCTGGGGTCAATCCCCAGTGGTTAATCCCAACCAAGAACAAAACAAAACACAATCACACACCAAAAGTGAACACATATGCAGCACTAGTGTGTGCCAGCAGTGGTTCCAAGTGCTTCACGTATCTATATGAAGTTCATCCAATCTTCATGACGAAGAGTCCCCTTACTATCCCCATTTTATGGATGAGGAAAAGAGAGGCATCCAGGGGTTTGGTCTCTTGCCCAAGTTCACCGGGTAGAACAGGATGAAAGTGAAGGGAAGAAGAGGAAGGAGGGCAGGCCTGGACCGGACTGGAGTGGGAAGGGGTGAGGGGAAAAAGATAATAAGAGAAACAGACACACAAAGATGGAGAACCAAAGAGCCTGAGGCCCGGCAGAGGCGCCTCCTTCACAGATCTGTGAGCTCGGGCCCCTGCCCACCTCCTGACCTCATTCCCAGCCACTCTTCAGTGAGCCTTCACTACCCCCCCAGCTCACAGCAGCCCCGGGCTTGGCTCTCTTCCCCCTTTCCTGGGCTGGTTCTTCTTTTCATTCAGGTCATAAACGTAATCCCTTCAGGAGACCTTCCCTTTCCAGCCCAATTTACACGCACGCGCGCACACACATACACACACCCCTCAGGTCCCACCAAGTGTTCCAGTGTCTGCAAATTACTTTGAAATGCATAAAAATTAAGATGAGTTGATGGACAGCTATGTAATAAAGCAAGTACTGTGAAATGTTCACGGTAGAATCTAGGTGGGAGATATACGGGTGTTCACTGGAAAATTATTTCAACTTTGCTGCATGTTTGAAATTTTTCATAATAAATGTTGGAGATGGGAAAAAGCAGGAGTATGCTTCTAGGGACTAAAGTGGCAGCAAAGCGCCCCAACAGCTCTTACCATTTGTAATACTTAACACTTCCTGAAAGAATCTTATCATTTATTTGTTTTTCTATTTATTGCTTATTTTGTGGTTCATTGGTTTGTTGTTGTTTGTTTTGTACTGGGGATTGACCCCAGGGACACTTTATTACTAAACTACATCCCCAGCCTTTTTTTAAAAAAATTTGAGACAGGGCCTCACTAATTGCGGAAGCTGGTCTTCCTTTAATTTGCAATCCTCCTGCCTCAGCCTCCTGAGTCGCTGGGATCACAGGCATGCGCCACTATGCCCAGTGTCATTGTTTATTTTCTAGTCATTGAAAGCCTCTGTCTACTGCCATACCACCCTGACCACCCCCATCTCATCTGAAAGATAAGCCTCTTCACAGCTTGGACACCGGAGACTGGCCCCTGTAGGTATTCAGTAAACGCGTTCTTGAGTGCTCCTTAAGAGAATGTTGGGGGCTTGGGGTTGTGGCTCGGTAGTAGAGCACTTGCCTCGCACTGGGTTCGATCTTCAGAATCACATAAAAATAAAATAAAGGTATTGTGTCCACCTACAACTAAAAATATATATGAAAAAAAGAGGGGCGGGGGCTGGGGAGCGAGGCCGGCTGCAAACTCCCTTCAGATACCTCAGTAACCCTTCCCAAGCCTGCAATCACTAACAGGGAAGGGGTGTGCCCCAGCACCGGGGGATGTCCCTTGTCAGGAAGTGCTTGCTCACTGGCCTCAAGTGTACAGCAACAGGTGGATGTGGGCGGGGTAGTTGTTTCCTGGGGACCCTAATCTTATCCCAGACATCTTTTTTTTTTTTTGTACCAGGGATTAAATCCAGGGAGGCTTAACCACTGACACACATCCCCAGCCCTTTTTTATCTTTTTATTTAGAGACAAGGTCTCACTGAGTTGCTTACTGCCTGGCTTTTGCTGAGGCTGGCTTTGAACTGGAGATCCTCTTGCCTCAGCCTCCTGAACCCTAGGAGTACTGGCAGGCTCCACCCCATCCCCGCCCAGACTTCCTAGGACCAATCCTCGTCCTCAACAATATAGGCCCCGCCCCAAGCCTAAGCTCCACCCCCTGTCTTAGGCTCTGCCCCACAGCAAAAACTACCCCCAATCTGACCCTTAGGAGTGACTTCCCAGTCCTCTCAGAGGAGGCCCACACTTCTTAGAGACCACCCCAAAGTATAGAACATCAGACTTCCCCAGCCTGGACCCCACCCACCGCCTACACCCTCAGCTTGAGCCCATCCTTCCGCTTTGGCCTCCATACTAACTTTGGGTCCAGGCATGGCGTTTCATGCCTAGACTGGGTTTTCTCCTCCCAACTCCTCCCTAAAGACCAGACTTTGAAATATAAGCCATGCTCACATTCAAGATTAGGAGGGAACCATCCCTCAGGGAAAGTCTAGAGGCCCGATTTAAAAATTAGGGAGCTTGGATCTGTGGGAGTCTAAAAGCTCGGCTGGCAGAACTAGAAAAGGTGGTCCCTGGTTGGTACCGCCCCTCTGAGGAGTCAGACTAAACCCAAAGCCACACCCCATGTGCTGACTCTTCATTGGATAACAGATTCTGTTCTGGCCTCTCTGATTGGTCCTTCCACCATTCTAGTCATACCCACTCTGCATTGGACTGCCTCCCAGAGTCTCCCTCTTTGATTGGTTTTTGCTTTCCAAACTCTTGGCTCCTGATTGGGCAAGTCCTTGTACATGCTCCCTTCTGATTGGATTATTTACAATCAAGAGCCTGGATGCCATGGATGGGTGGGAACTGCAAGAAAGGAGGGGAAGGAAGAGGAGGAGATGGTTCTCTAAATCTCTTGCTAAGAGAGAGTATGGCCATTGATCACAAGGTGACCTGGGGCTGGTATTTTAACTGTACAGACCATCTAGCCATGAGGCTTCAAGAGACCAATTTTAGCTTCTGTGCCTCAGTTTCTTCATCTTTAAAATTGGGGACAGTAATGGTACCTTCTTCGTGGGCTATTGTAAGAATTAAATTAGTTAATACATAGTGCTTACAGAAGTATGTTGTACATAGGGAGCCCCAACAGGAGAATTATCTATTATCATTTATTTGATTATGTAAGTGTATGACCTTGGACAAGTCCCTTTGCCTCTCTGACCTTCCCAGGCCAGTTCCTTGTTATCTTAATTGAATACTTCTCTTATCCCAGCCCTCTTCCTTTTCCATCTCCATCCATCAGGCACTGGGGCTGTGATCAGTGGGATAGGTAGAGGGATGGAGGTGGGGAGCACCAAGAGAAAGGAGAAGAGCTCCACTCAACACCCCAGAAAACTGAAGCAGGGGAATTTTTCTATGGCCCAGGGTAGAGTGATTCTATCCTGAACCCCTCCTGCAAAGAACTTGTCCTACTGGGGACAAGGGCACAGGGGGGCAAGGGATGGGGCAGAGTGGAGTGGCGAGAAGACCTTGTGTTAGGACTGGGAAGGAGAGGACAGGGTTAGACCCTCCTCCAGGAACACCAGGTTCAAGGTCACTTTGTCACTGTTACCATGGCAACAGCCACCTCTACAGGTAACCTGGAAAGAAGTTGGGGGAGGGAGTTCCCAGGTCCCCGAACCTGGGGATAGAGAGGGACAATGAGAGAGAAGCAGAGAGAGGCAGAAAGAGCATGATTCATCTCTGTGAAGACCTGCCTGTCTCAGAATTCTCAGAGCCCAGTACACCATAGGTGGTCCATGAATGTCCTTGGGAGGCGGAGACAGAAGACCTGAGAGAGGTCAATGCCCAGAGGTGCCAGAAGAAAGGAGGAAAGAAATGAAATGGGGTGGATGGGGTCTCCCTTCACGGACTCTTCAGCCCCTCTGGGGTCCACTGGGATCCTGGGGGACTTCCCACGGCCCTGGACCCTCAGGCCTGTCCATCCTCCCCAGCCAACCACCCCAGCAGCTCCCAGGCTCCTGGAGCAATTATGTTTGGTCCTTTGGAAACTTTTTGGACTTTATCTTTTTTCTGCCTGAGGACTCAGCGGAGGAAAACGGCAGTAAGCGGAGGCTCATGTCTGTGAAGCCCAGAGCTTGGGAGTGGAGAAACCTGGGACAGAAATGGATACCCTACCTTCTTTACTATTAGGTGTCCTTGTTCCCCTTAGGAGTGACCCGTGCATGGGTTCAGCTGTTCCCCCTCATTTTCCAGGACACCTAGACCTCCCGCATCTCCAGCCTCCCCAGGAAATCCTGCGGGCACCTCCTTTTCTCCCACAGGATCCTTTCCCAGCTCTTGGATCACGAGGTCGGCCCGCCCCCTGCCGGCACAGGCTGGTACTGCAGGACTGTGAGCGGCAGAAACTTGACAGGACAGAACCGAGGTCTCTGAGTTCCGGCATTTTAATGTGTTTCCAGTCGTAGATGTTCAGATCCTACGGCGTCTGAGGCTCCGGTCCTGCTGGGGACTCACATCATGAATTCAGGTTCCTGGCTCAAAGGTCAACGAAAGAAAGACAACTTCTCCTGGAGCCAGGCCTCGGTGAGGTCGTCGGTGGTTCGGATCTCAAACACCTGGACGAGGGCAAGCTCAGCGTTAGGATCCGGTCCGGGAGGACTCAGGCCTGGAGCCTCCTCCCTCCCGCCTCCCTCGGACCCAGCCCCGGGACCCTTCCGCCTGTACTTGGGAGCCCGTGCCCCAGGACCTTTGTGAGCTCCGCTGTCTGCACCAGCCTGTTTTTACTGCCCGCGTACATCATCTGCTGCTCCGGCTTGCAGCCTGTGTAGGAGAGAGGACAGGGCACATCTGGGGGCCCAGGAGGGCTGACAAACCTCGGCATGACCTGCAGGCTCGCAGTCTTCAGAGCGTCTTAGAAGCTGTTCTAGGAGGTCTCTGAAGCTGTAATTCAGAGTTTTTAGGTTTGTTTCGGGGCTTCGATTTGTCCTGAGGGCCTCTGGAGATGACTTGGGGACCAGATAGAAATTTCTAGGTAAAAGAGATGGGCTTATGCCTGAGGTCGGAGGATGCTGTTGGTGAATCAGAGCCCCCTCACCGCCCTCACCACTGCGCGTGCCACATGCCGCTCACACAAGCGCTCCGCACGTGTTCTCCTTCTTGTATCATTTTTTTTCTTCAGTGTCAGAGATGGAACCCAAGGTCTTGCACATATTAGGCAAGTGCTCTACCACTGAGCTACATCCCAGCCCCATGCCCCATATTCGTGCCTTTTTTTTTTTTTTTTTTTTTTTTTTGGTACCAGGGATTGAACTCAGGGGCACTCAACCACTGGGCCACATCCCCAGCCCTTTTTTTGCATTTTAGAGACAAGGTCTTGCTGAATTGCTTAGCACCTCACTAAGTTGCTGAGGCTGGCTTTGAACTCAGGATCCTCCTGCCTCAGCCTCCCAAGGTGCTGGATTACAAGGGTTCACACAGCCTGATCTTCACACTCTTAACCCAGGTGCCTGTACACATTTGCACACAAACACATAATCACACACACATAAACACAGGCACCAATACACTTTCACATACATGTATGCACATGTACATGCTTGCATTCATATACCCTGGTGTACACACCCCATACACAGAATCTAAGACCTGTTCCTTAGGAAGGGTAGAGCCGTGCCTCACCCACAGGGCTGGAGAAGATGAAACACAAAGGATAGGACACTCGGCCGTCCTCATGCACATACTTGTAGCTGTAGACCACAAACCTATATCATGAAAGGGAATTCACACTCAGGATAGGATGAAGCCCAGGCCCAACAGCCACCCCCCAAATCCACAAGCCTGACTCTTGATTGAGACTCAGAACCGAGGCTTGACACTGACTCAAACACTATAAGTGATTGAAAATAATAACAGCAGCTGGGTATAGTGATGCCCGACTGTAATCTCAGCTACTCAGGAGGCTAAGACAGGAGGATCATAAGTTCGAGGCCAGCCTCAGGAACTTGGCAAGATCCTATATCAATAAAAAGGGCTGAGGGTTTAGCTCAGTGGTAGAACATTTGCTTAGCATGAGTGAGGCCCTGGGTTCAATCCTCAGGACCACAAATAATAATAGCAAGAGGGATGAAGTACAACTCAGAGGTAGAGCAGTTGCCTAGTACACACAAGGCCCTGGGTTTAATCCCCAGCACTGCAATCTATCATCTATCTATCTATCTATCTCTCAATCTGCCTAATGATAATAGTAAGGGTTTACTGAACTCACAATAAACTTATGAAATAGGTGCTATAGTTATTACAAAACTCAAATTGGAAAACTGAGGTCCAGAGTCACTGGCCCAAGGTTCTATGGATACAGCAAAGATTGGTACCCAGGAAATTTAGCGCCAATGAATGCTCAAACACTATGCAATACTGTCCTGTATACTGGAACCCTATCCAGGGCTAGCTACATAATTTTCCAATCCCAGTGTACAAAACAAAGATGCAAAGCCCTTTTTAGGAGACTGAGGCAGGAGGATCCTGAGTTCAAAGGCAGCCTCAGCAAAAGCAAGGCGCTAAACAACTCAGTGAGACCCTGTCTCTAAGTAAAATACAAAATAGGGCTGGGGATGTGGCTCAGTGGTAGAGCACCTCTGGGTTCAATCCCCAATACCAAAACAAAATAAAATGAAAGCAGCAAAATATCTTCCTTTCTTCTGCGGTCTTTCTCTATATTGATTAAGAGTCTTTTTAAATTTGTGATTTAAAGTTGTGCAGGTTTTTGTGTGTGTGTGTTTTATTCAGGGGCGCTTACCCACTGAGTCACATCCCCAGCTCTATTTTGTATTTTATTTAGAGACAGGGTCTCGCTGAGTTGCTTAGGGCTTCACTAAGTTGTGAGGCTGGGTTTGAACTTGTGATCCTCCTGTCTCATCCTCCGGAGCCCCTGGGAGGTATGCACCACTGCACCAGCTAAAGTTGTGAGTTCTTGTGAAGGAAGTGCAGATGCCCACAGGAGCCCCCCGTAAAGTTGTGTCGCAGGGCTGTGGGCCAGGCCCTGAGGTCCTCATGCCCGCAGGGCAGAAGCAGAGAACCCATCCAGATGAGGTGGCAGGAGGCGGGCCCTCATGTGAGCCAAGGCTCCAGGCCCCCAGCTCATGTTCCATTGTCCCACCAGACTTCATATAAAACCCAAGTTCAAAGATAAAACTATGAAGAATGTCAAATTGACCTCCTCAGGTGTGATGACCCCTTCTGAGTATACCTATGCAACTGTCAATCGCCCACAAAGCTGATCCCAGTTGAGACCTAGAGCCAGGGATCCAAATGAGCTCAGTTGAGGTGAAAAATCTAAACAGATCAATTTTGCAGAAATGGTTAAAGGGCTCTTCCTCAAAAAAGCACCAGGCCCATGTGGCTTCACCCAGAATTCTACCTTACCATTACCACGTGTGAGGTCCTAGATTCCAACCCACAAAAAGAAAAAAAAAATCCTTCTACCTAAAGCATTCCCAAGTACTGAAAAAAAAGGAAATCATTATTTAAAAAAAAAAACAAAGTGAGTCAGCCGCACTGATGCGTGCCTGTAATCCCAGCCACTTGGGAGGCTGAGGCGGGAGGATTGCAAGTTCAAGGCCAGCCTCAGCAATTGAGGGAGAACTTGTCACAAAATAAAAAGGGATGGGGTGTAGCTCAGTGGTGGAGCACCCCTGAGTTCCATTCCTAGTTCTGAAAAATAAAAAGTTCTAGAATATGAACTCTTGGCCTGAAACACAGAGATCCTGAGTCCATGCATAGGACTGGAGCCCAAGCAGTCCTCAGCCTAAACCTCCATCATTACCCTCTCCCCCAGCCTGGTCCTCCCCTCAGAATACCTGGGCTGTCTCTCTGGCAACTCCAATTTGAGCTCATCTGGGGAAATATTCTGAGGCAAAAAGAAAGAGAAGAAAACAAAACGAAACAAAATGACCATCACTAAATGAGCACTTACTATAAACCAAGGCACTATTCTAAGGTTAATCTAATGGATGAATTCATTGAGCTCTCTCAGAACCCTATGGGGTAGATCCTATTATTATGGCCACTTGACTGTTGAGGAAACTAAGACCTAGAAAGGTCAAGTCCTTTGTCCAAGATTGCAGATATTGAGCAGCAGAGTTCAGATGTGAATCTGTGTTCCCATGATAAATACTTCCTTTCAGAGGGCCTGAGAGAGCCCAGCTCACCGCTAGGCACCCTCCCCGGGCCAACAGTGCCAGCCCCAGGCTCTATGACCCCTTCATAAATCCTTATCATGACCTCATGACAAAAGCTTTATGATTGTCCCCATAGGACTGATAAAAAGAGTGGGGCCATAAGAGGGTGAGGTCCATCCATTTATCAAGGTCTCCTGCTTTTTCTTAACTACCCGGGAAACTCAGTTAGGCGCCCAGGAAGTACTATCATTATCTTTACCACTTTATTGAGCATGTACTATGTTCCAGGACCTGTTAGATCCATGACAGGATTAAACCATTGGATTTGCCAACGACCCCATGAAGTAGGTCTATTCTCCCCCACGTCACAGGTGAGGACACAGAGAAACATCAGGCGAAGTCCCTTGCCTAGGGTCACCACTGCACCAGAACTTTCTGGTCCCCAGTATGGGGCTCTGTGTATCTATCTGTCCAGTCCCTTGTGCTCCCTAGGCCCACCCTGTGCCTCTGGGGGTCCCATCCACACGGCCCCTCACCTGAAATTCTTCCTCCAGCACCACCATCTGCCGGTCTTTGTCCACCTTCACTGGGGAGGGATGACACATGGGGGTGAGACACCCCTCCCATCCAAGGGACCCCGCTAGCCTGGCCCTCCTTGCTTGTCCCCTCCCCCTCCTGGCCTTCCGTGGGGACAGATGTCACTCACTTATGATGGCCGCGTTGTCTGTCTCTTTTCGGAAGCGGAATTTCCTCAGCTTTTCCTTTAGCTCTGGGTCCACCTCGCACACCACCAGCGAGTCAGACTGCAGGAGGGACCAGGAAGGGCTGAGCCGGCCTGGCCTCGCCCTCCTTCCTTCCCCAAACCTGAATTTTGCCATTCACCATGAAAAGGGGGTCCCACTGGCCCATCTGAGGCGCCTGTGAACACGAGGCAGGGGCCTGCCTCCCCAGGACGCAGCTGGGGGGACAAGGGCAGAGGCTCATCCCAGCCCTCCCCGGGGGTCCCCGTGGGTTCTCAAGGACACCCAGAGGTGGCTGCCTTGGAGTGAGCCTTGAACCTCCGTCTCTCTTCCCTGCCAACTTTGCCACGGTTGGGTCTTGGTCCCTCCCGGTGACCCCTCCATCCCACCTCTACTCAGGGCCCTCCCAGCCCCTGCCCCAACCCTAGTCCAGCCCCCAGCCCTTCCCGCTGGCCCCTGGCCACTGACCATGGTCTCTCCTGTCCACAGGCCTCTTCTTTTCTCAGTTCCGCTGTCTTTTAGGGGTGGGGACCAGGGCTGCAGGGGGCGGGCTGCAGGGCAGGGGGAAGGTTTCACCCAACACCACATCCTGTTTATGCCCTTTCTGGGACAACTGTCACGGGGGCTCCTCCCCCTCTTCCTTCCCCCCATCTGTCAGATCTGGCAGACTTTGCCATCACTCGGCTCAGGGTTCTAGTACTGCCCACCCCTGCGACTGACTTGAGTATGTAAATTTGCCCCTCTGAGTTGGGATTGTCATGAGGACAAAAGAGCTCCCTCCCTGATGGGTCCCAGCAAGGTGGAGGTGCTCAATAAAGAAGGGCCGTTAGCCGGGCGCCATTGCGCACACCTGGGATCCCAGTGGCTTGGGAGGCTGAGGCAGGAGGACTGCAAGTTTGAGGCCAGCCTCAGCAACTTAGCAAAGCCCCAGGCAACTTAGCAAGACCCTGTCTCAAAATAAAAAATAAAAAGGTCTGGGGATATGGCTCAGTGGTTAAGCATCCTGGGTTCAATCCCTAATGCCAAAAGAAAAAAAAAAAAAGTAGATGTTAATTTTGGCTTTTTGCCCCTCTCTTCTTCCAAGAAGCCTTCCTGGGTTATTTATCCCTATCTGAAATATCCGAATCCCAGAGTTAAGAAAAGAGGGGTACAGAGACTTTTGCTAGTCATACTCCCTAGCTGTCCATACGTCAGTTGATGGACAGTCACCTCCATATTGTCTGAAAGATGGGAATTTTTTTTTCCTACACACTTATTCAATCTCATGGACCCAAAGACCTCATAATGGTCCTGAGGCCCTACAACAATGGAGTCAAGCCCTGTCCGACCTGTATCCCTCTTATGTGTGTGGTATTAGGGATCAAGCTTCCCAGGGTCTTGCCAAAGCTAGGCAAGTGCTCTACCACTGAGCTACATGCCAGCTCATTTTTTAAATTTTGAGGCAGGGTCTCACTAAATTGCTGAGGCTGGCCTCAAACTTGCCATTCTCCTGCCTCAGCCTCCTGAGTAGCTGGGATTACAGGTGTGTACCACCGTGTTCAACTCCATACCCCTACTTTAAAAAAATTAGTTTTATATTGCCCTGGTTTCCATTTTGAAATGAAATTCCTAGGTCATGTGACCTACTTACACAAAATAAAATTTTAAAAATCAATATAATAATCTTAACTGTCATATAAAGAAGAAATAAAAGGAAAGTAATTATTTTTAGTGAGAAAATTCAAGCACACAAAAGAAAATTTTCCCAGGGTCCTACCCCCACTTTGCTCATCCTGTTGATTCACCCGCATCATGATGGGCAGGTGTCCCACCTGTCCCCGGCCCCACCCCTCCTGATCAAGGGAATCTCCGTGACTCTTCCTCTCTCACCTCTCATCAATATTCTCATAATCTCTACTGAATCTTTCCCCTGTGCCTACATGTAGTGTTATTCATTCATTCATTTCTTCCTTTCTTTTTTCTTTCTTCATTTATTTATTCATACTGGAAATTGAACCCAAGGGCATCCTACCACTGAGCAATGTCCCCAGCCCCTTTTATTTTTTATTTTGAGACACAGTCTCACTGAGTTGTGGAGGCTGGCCTTGAATTGGCAACCCTCCCGCCTCAGCCTCCCAAGTAGCCTGGAATACAGGCATATTCCTTCCATCTTAAAAACAAAAAACTTACCTCCTGCCCAACCGCTGCTCATTCATTTCCTTCCCTTTTCAGCAATATTTCTTAAAAGAGTCATCTGCACTTGCTGCCTTTTATTTCCCCTCCCTGTTTTCTCTTGAGTCCTCTCCAACCAGGCTTCCTCCCTCGCCCTCTCCACTGATACCCCTTGTCAGGTCACTCAGGCCATCCATGGTGTGGCCCTAACAGTCAGTTCTCAGTCCTCATTAGCTGTGTCCAGCGTGGTCACTCACTACCTGTTCCCTGAATCATCTTGGCTTTGGGGACGACCTACTGGCCAGGTTTTCCTCCTACTCCTCTGACTGCTCCTTCTCAGTCTCTTGCTGATTCTCCTGACATTGGAGTGCCCCAGGGCTCAGTCCTTGCGGTGCCTCTATTTGCCCTGACCTCACCCAGTTTTCAAAAAGGGCACCCTTATTCTTTCTCTAGTCTGGGGCTCTCCCTGAACACAAGACTTCACATCTCCACCTGGATGTCCTGCTCATGCTTGACCTTTATCTTTTCTTTTGCAATGTACATAGGAACTGGTCAGCTCTGGACTCCAGCATATAACCAGACGCTGGCCACTTCTTCCCCCTGAGCCCATCTCCTAGGTCTGCCCACTTTTATCTCCTGCCTGGATTTGGTAGCTGCCTCCATGCTGATTCCCTGACTCTGTCCTACCACCCCCCCCAACTATTCTTCACATAACTGCAGGGAGCTTCATAAAACCAATCAGATGACATCCCTGGGGTATATAGTGCAGTGGCAGAGTACTTGCCTAGCATGTGTAAGGTTCTGGCTTTGATTCCCAGCATGGTTTAAAAAAAAAAAAAAAAAAGACATCTCTGTCAAAACCCACCCATGGCTCCCATCTCCTTTGGGTAAAAGTAAAAGCCAAAGTCCTTGCAGTGACCTTGAAAACTATATTTATTTGCATTTCTCCCTACCACTTCCTTTTGGACCTTGTCCTCCACTATTCTCCTTTGGGCTCACCCCACTCTAGTCATGTTAGCCTCTTTGATTCTGTAAATGACCCTGCCACAGGGCCTTTGTATATATTGTTCCCTTTTTATGGAATTCTTTCCCTCTTGGATCGATCCTTCATTCGTTCAGTTATCTGCTCAAGATTCACCTGATAGAGGCTGTTCCCTATCTGAAATAATTCTGACTGCCCCACTCCATCCCTTTAGCTTCCTTTGTTTTTCTCAGGGTACTTACCACCAAGTTACATCGTATTTTGCTATTTATTGTTTGTGTCCCTCCACTAGAGTGGAAGCCTCACAGCAGCAGGGATTTTTTTTTGTTTGGTCTGGTTCATTGTCCTATTTCTACCTCCTTGAGTAGAGCCTGACACACTCAAGAAATCTCAGTGAATGAATAAACAAACCAGCATTGATTTGAGCACAACCATTCCATACAGCAGGAGTGTTTATATGTAGTAGGCAGGGTTTGTGATGTCCTCCACCCTGGCTTGAAATGGCCTCCTCCCAGCATCTGTGAGGCCGCGAACACCTGGTTTTCCTCCTCTCTCTCTTACTGTCCGTTCTCAATCATCCTTGAGAGTGTCATTCCTTTTCTCAAGAGTTCCCATTTCTCAGGGTTCTATGAAGTCCAGTCTCCATTGGTTCTTTCTACTCCCTGGGCTAGGTCACTTACTCCCAGAGCTTCAACTACTATCTTTCATGATCCTTTAACCTTGGTTTCCAGCTGCAGTTCTTCAAGGTTCAGGTTCCTCGGTTGGGTACCCTTTCTGCTGGGCATCCCGCACTGAGCTTCTCCCCGGGGGTCAATCTCCCAGACAGAACTCTAGCTTTGTCCTGGACTCCCCTCCCCCGCAGCCAATTTCAGAGCTTGTTCAGTCTACCTCTTGGGCGTCCCTCCCACCTGTACCTCTTCCCCTGCCCACAGTCCCGCCCTGGTGCAACCCTTCTTTTGCCCCTGTCCCCTGCTGCCTCCCTGGACCCCCAGATCCTAGTGCCATTCCTTCCAATCTACCCTCCATATATAAGCCAGAGACACCTCCCCAAATCCCCAACTCGCCATGACCCTATCCTTCTTGAATCCCTTCCCTGGCTCCCCCGTGCCCCAGGACAAGTCCAAACTCCCTCCAGTGGTCAAACACCTGGCTGCAACTCACTTCTCACCACACCCAGCCCTGAAGTCCAGCCTCCACCCCGACTGCAAGTCTCTGAATTCCTGTAACAAGCCACGTCTGTGTCACCTAGGAACCTTCTGAGCACGGGCCCCATTCTGATTAATTCACCCCGATGCTGCACAGTTAGTGGATTAGCTAGATTACAACAAAAGTCGTAGCAATCATTCCCGTTTATTGACGGCCTCCTTTACGCCGAGCGCTTACTACGCCTTCTCTATTTCCAGCCTAAAGGGTCGATCTCGCCTCGCTAGTCCGGTCTGCGAGGGGTTCAGAGAGGCAGGCCGGGCCGCCGGAACCCTGGAGCCCGACGCACCCTGCCAGACGCTCCCCGGCGGCGGGGTAAAGGCCCTCGGTGGGGCGTGTCAGAGGGGCGGGGAAAAGGCCCTGGACGCCAGAATGAGGAATTGTGACTTGGCTCCGGGCCGTGAGGTAGACCCGAGCGAGGCTGCCCCCTGTGGGCCTGGAGGTCCAATCCCGGGCTCCGCCGGGCCCGTTGCCCTGGAAACCTGGCGCGCGCCCCTCCCCTTCCCCGCCCTCCGCCCGGAGCCCCAGACCTGGCGGACTGCCCGTCACCCCCACGTCCGACCAATCCCTCTGAGGAGGGGGCGGGCCTCTTGGGCCTCGTTCCAGCCCTGTCGCTCCCCTCCAGGCCAGGACCCCGCCTTTCTCGGCGCACACCTCCCGCCCTTCGGGCTGCCCTCGCCGCCCGTTGGCTGGCGCGCCGTTCGTCACCCGGGCGTAAGCTAATGCCGGCGCGCGGTGGCCCCGTCGGGGCGGGGCCTGGGGCGGTGACGCACGGCGCGGTGACGCAGCGCGACGGCGGCGGTGGCGGCGGCGGTGGTCGGTGCGGGAGGAGGGAGGGGAGCTCGCGGGCCAGAGAGGGCGCGACGGCGGCGGCGGTGGCCTGAGGAGGCCCGGGCGGCGGCGGCGGAGGCCGAGGCGGTGAGTCTCCGGCCGGGCCGGGCGGGCGCGGGGCGGCGGCGGGTCGGGGCGCGCGGGGCTCCCCTCAGGGCGACCCAGGCCGCGCGGGCGGCCCCGCCCCCTCAGGGACCCCGAGCCGCGGGCGGCGGCGGGCGCGGAGCGCGGGCCTCCGGGGGCCGGGCCCGCCAGAGAAGCCCGCAGCCGGCCGCCACTCTCGCTGCCGGGCCCCTTCGGAAGCTTCCCTCCGAAATCTCCTCACGCCCTCGGGATCGCCCCGGGGCCGCCCGGGGACCTCCCTCCGAGCCGCGCCGATCAGCCGGGAGAGCCCCGGAAGCTCTTGGGGCTGCCGCCTACGGCCCGAAAGGCCTCCCCAGAGAGCAGCCCTCGCCTTTCAACCGCCTTTCCCGGGGACCCTCCGGTGTCCCAGCAGCCTTCCCCGCAGACCCCCGCCCTTTGGCCCCGGGTCCCTGTCCTCCTTCCTGATCGGAAAACATCCCGCGGAGGCCACTCCTCGTTTCTTCTCACGTCTCCCCCAGGAGCTGCCGTCGTCACCCCCAAAACCTCTCCCCTTCCAAGACCTCCCCCCGAAATCGCCTCCAGACCCCCGGGCATTCCAGAAACCCCCTCCCCAGACCTGCTTCGCACATCCCTGCAGTCTCCTCCTCACACATCCCAAGAATTTTCCTCCCACCCACCCCGATTCCAGAACTCTCCTTACAGATTTTCACTCATATCCTTCCATAATCCCAAATGCCCCGATGAACCCTGAATATCTCCCCTGAAGATTTCCTTCCCCTCCCCCCAATTTTACTCACACTGAAACGCCTGACCCTTGAAACTCATCTGGAGGACCCCCCAGTCACCCTGTTGCATCCATCCTCTGTGCACACTCCCGCTTCACAGTCTCCTTTGGACCATTTCGCAGATCCCCCCAAATTTCTCCCAGAGACCTCAATGTTCCTCACACCTCCCCACCCTGAGATGTTCTAGGGATTATCTTCAGGTACCCCAACAGTCCTTCTGCCAGACTCTCTACCTCTATTCTAAAATTCCAGAAATTGCCCGAAATCTCCAGAGAATTTTTCTCCCAAATTCCGAAAACCTCTTCCAGAACCCCTTTAATGCATCCCAAATCTTTCCCAGTAACACTACATATTCCAAAAAGTTCACTCATTGTCTCCCATATCCTTGAGAACGCTTCCTAGAGCCAGGCTCCCTTTGATATGCCTGTAATCCTAGCGACTGGGGAGGCAGAGGCAGGAGGATTGTGAGTTCAAGGCCAGCGTCAGCAACTCATCCAGCCCTAAGTGAGACCCTGTCTCTAAATACAAAATAAAAAGAGCTGGGGATGTGGCTTAGTGGTTAAGTGCCCCTGGGTTTAGTCCCTGGTACAAAAAAAAAAAAAAAAAAGAATAAATACCCCCTCTTAGATAACCTGGTTTTGGAAGTTCCCCCTGCCTTGTGGACCTATTTTAGATTAACTTTATTCTAAAGAACATCCTTAGAACTCCAATAAAACTCTTAAGATCCTCTTCATGACCCCTTTGAAATATAATTTTCAGACCCCCCCCCCTTCAAAGGATCCCAATAACCGCCTGGAGCCTTTCTGAGATAGCCCGGGAAATCCTTCTCAGAGACCCTCCTGACACTCAGGACCCTTTGAATCATTACTCAAATCTTAGAAGAGACCTTCCTAGAGATATCGCTCCCTCGGGGTCCCCTAAATGTGCTGGAACCCCCTATAGAAGACCCTACACACATACTTAATATCCTGCCGAAATAAAAAATCCTACTCTTGACACTCCCAGGTCCCCCTCAGAAGGGTTTCTTCCCACTTCCCCACATGCCCTTATGGAGACTTAGGTTTCTCATCAGAAATGTCTGAGGAGTTTTGGGGGAAAAGATCCCTCTATCAGAACTTTCAGGAGACTACACCTTCCCCCGACAATTTTAAGAGAATTTTCTCCAAAATTGTCCTGTATCAGCAACCCCAACACTTTCTGAGACTTCCTCAGAATGCTCCCTTAATTTCCCCTGTATAGCCCCTGAGAAACCTTATTCAGGAGTGTGTCATATTTACTGCCTTTAAGACCTTATATACACCCTTTATCTTCACCATTATCATTCCTCCAAAACCAGCTCAGAGACCGTTATGGGTTCTAAGCCTCCTTCTCCCATTATGTCTTCAGAGGCCCCAGTGTCCTCCAGACTTCTCCCTCCAATCCTCAGTGTCTGCTTTTAAAGATTCTCCCTTTCCCCAAACACACGCATATATACTGGGAATCCCAGTGTTCAAAGAGTTTTCTCTTGGATAGTTTTTTTAGGCCCCACCCCCAAAGACCACCTTGCTTCAGAGATAGACTTTTAACTCTCTCCTTTAAGACTTATTGAGAACTTTCCCCCATTTTCCTTTCAGAAGTCTTCTTCCTTTTCACTTTGAGGGATCCTTCACTGAAAAACCTCTTCCTATTCAGTAGTGGTTTTCAAAGTCTGTTCCTGGGACTAGCAGCAGCTGCAGCACTTGCTAGAAATGCAGATTCTTAGGTTCCACCCAGACCTGCTGAATCAGAAAACTTGGGAGCAGGACCCAGCAGTCCTGAGTTTTTAACAAACCCTTCTGGTGATTCTGATGCATGCTTAACTTTCAGAACCTCTGCCCTCTAGGCTGACTTTCCTTTCCCCACAAAAAGTCCCTGAAAAATGCCTCAGAGTTGCCTCTGAGCCCTGCTCCCCACTCCCATTTTCCTGGGAATCCCCTTTGTGAAGTACCTATCCTCCAAAAAGACTCCTTAACCTTCTTGAAAGGATCTTGACTCCATAAGGTCACCCCACTCTTAGTAATTACTTCGGTTCTGCCTGTGCATGATTCTCTTTCATATCCTCCTTAGCACTTTCTCCCTCTGGCTTTCCCTCTACCCCTCCAGCCCACCCCCAAGTCTTTGGTGCTTCTGCTTTAAGTTGCTACCTCCTTGAACATATGTGTCCCTCTCATCTCCTCATTCATCCCTCTTCACATAAGCGCCCTCCCTTGAGGCACATTTCGGTCTTTTCATTCTGTGTCTTAACTGACAAGTGCCCTCCATTGTATTTAGAGCTCCACTCACCTTCTCTCTGGTGGTTTTTGGTATATTTGACCACTCAGCCTCACTGGCCTGGGAACTCTGGAAGTACAGGGATGTGTCTTGTTCCTCTCTCAATCTACCAGGTGGGATCTGCATTCCATGAGTCATTGGAAATCATTGGAGAACTGGTAGCCCATGGTTTTCAGCTCTCACTCCCCATTCAGGTTCAGCACTTGTTCCCCACGCCCCCTTTCCTTTCACCTCTTCTCTACACCCAGTCCCCTTGCCTCTCTTCCTGTCCCACGTGCTCCTATGTATAGGACTTTGCTTTGTGCTAACCTATCCCAAGTTCTGTTACTGGTGACTTGCCTCATCCCATTTTGATTGGTTTCTCTTCTCCCCTAGCCCTTAAGTCTGGTGCCTCCCCAGCGCTCTCAGCTTTTTTTCCCAAGAGGAAACAGATTCTAGGTAAACACTGGTACCTGCCTTCAGGGAGCCTCACAGTTCGGTAGAGGGCTTGGGCAGGGAGACCAGGCAGAGCATGAGGTACAAATTATATGTTGTGGGGATTCAGCAGTGAGAGGGAGCCCTTTATTTGGAAAAACTTCCTAGAAAAGTTGTATTTGGGCTGGGGAGTATTCCCCAAGAGTTGGAGCAGGGATGGGATGCCATCCGAACAGAGAAAACAATATAAGCAGTGGGTCAGACACAAGAATGCCTCCTTATTTCTCACTCATGGGGTCACTTTTGTTCACCTGTGGACAGATGAAAGAAGACATCTCTTTCATTTGGTAGTATTTTCCAGCTGCACTACTCTATAGCTCTTGAGTGGTCTACAGAGTAATATTAATAATGACTACTGTTTATTGAATTTTTTAAGTACTTAACTCTGTGCTGTCTCATCTTATATTCATAGGAAGCCTATGAGGAAGGGAAACTGTGATTGTCCTCATTTTATGTATGGTGAAATGGGGACTGATAGAAGGTCTTTGGGCCCTGTCTGTCCTAAGAGTGTAGTGCCATGGATCAGAGAGTTGGATTTTCAGTTCAGATAGGGGTGGCTGCCAGTGGGGTGTTATAGTGTTGATTAGGTATGCAGACTTTGGGGGGCCATATAGGATTTGCATCCCAGATCATCCCTTACCAGTATTGTGTCCTATGACAAATTATTTAACCTCTTGTCCTTAATTTCCACAATTAAAAAAGGGAGTAATTCTACTGCATTGAATTGTTATAAGGACTAAGTTAGTACAAGTGAAATACTTAGAACAATGCCTTGAAGTGCTAAGTGTTAGCACAGAGTGGCTTGTATAGTCAAGATAGGAGGATTTCAAATTGTGAACAATAGAACCTTAGCTCAAAGCGGTTTAAAAGGGGGATTTCAATCCACAGCACCACAAAGAAAAGCTGCATCCAGGAGTTCAAATAATATTCTCAATCTTCTCATTTCTCCCCTAAGTTAGCTTTATCCTCAGGACTCTGCTTTGTGGTTACAGAGATGGTCCTTAGCAACCTCAGGTTTCAACCTACCCCTTTAGCAGCCTCAGTGAAATGAGAACTTTTTCCTGAGAGTTTCAGTTTGGAAAGAGTTTTTTCCTTGAATAAATATGAAATGATGACAGAGAATTTTAGAGACGTGTTTTGGTTCTATATAATGGAACTCAATCTCTTGGTTGCTAAGCCAGATCATCCCATGACATTTTTGGGCCTTAATGGTAGTTCCCCTCTTCACTGTCCCCCAGTCCCAGTCATCATCCGCTCTTGATTGATTGATTGATTGAGTCTAGAAAGATCTGATGGCGAGTCTGACCCACCAGACTCTTCCTTTAAGATCTCACTGCAAGAGGCAGGGATGAGGTGATCAGATAGACCTACTCTATAGTGACTTGCACGATATGGAATCCAGGAGTCCTGTGTTCATTTCCTCACCTCTGCTTTGCATTTCCTGGGCTCAGAACTTTGGAAGAGAGTTAAAGGAGGTTGATAGGAGTGGAGTTCTGTTTTTGTTGAATAGACTCTGGTTGTGGGAAATTATAGAACAGCAGTGTATGGAGTATAAAAGTCTCAAGTGTCTCCATGAACTTCCAAGTTCATGGAAGCACTGTTTTAGGTCCTAGACATATAGCAGAGAATAAAAAGGTCTAGAGGAACTCCTGAAACTCATGAGCTTACCTGCTGATGGAGGGGAGACGTACAAGCCATAAAAGAAATCAGAGTGTGATACATGCGACGAAGAAAATAAAACTGTAGGTGAAAGAAAGGGTGGGGATGGGGATGGCTGGTATAAAGTGGTCAGAAATGGCCTGTTTGAGAGGTGACTATTGAATCTGATAAACCAGAAAGATGAGAGGCACCAGCTGGGGGAAGACCTGGTAATGGGATATTCTAAATGAACCATTATTAATGTGCAAAGAAAGGACTGCCACAGGGTGGGGAAATTTATCACAGGTAGTTCTTGAGACCTTGCTATGTCCAGGTTCTGTGCTGCGGAGTGGAGACAGAGTAGTGAAGACTGGCATAGTGTTCCCTTCCCTCGTGGCTCTGAAGTCTAGGGAATTTGGGACAGAGTTGCAGCCTTTGACAGAACACCTCTTGGTAGTATCAAAGACTCCTTCCTGCAGGGAAGGTGAGGGAGATGAGGACATGCCTGAGTCCAGATCTGGTTAAAAGGGTCGAGTAGGATTGGATTAGAAGAGTTTGTTTTGTTTTTAAAACAAGACAGTGACATGATCTTTTTTTTTTTTTTAATTTAAGTTTCTTAGGTGGACACATTATGTTTATTTTACATTTATGTGTGCTGAGGATTGAACCCAGTGCCTCGTGCATGCTAGGTGAGCACTCTAGCGCTGAGCCACAACCCCAGCCCCCTCCCCCTCTTTTTAAAGAAAGGTCACCTTGGTTTTTGTGAGGAGAACAAGGGCAAGGATAGAAGCAGGAAGGTGAGTTAAGAAGCATTCCATTTGCCCAGATGAAGGAATGGTGACTTGAAAGTGGTGGTGGTAAAGATGAAGAGAACCCAGTGTGTTTTGGGGTGTAGAGAAGATAGGATTTGATGAGATCAGAGAAAGGAATATAGGATAGAACATTTATGTCTCACAGCTCTATCGAGGTAGGTATTGTGAGGCTGGGGTTGTGGCTCAGCAGTAGAGCACTCACCTAGCACATGTGAGGCCCTGAGTTCGATCCTCAGCATCACATGAAAATAAATAAAGGTATTATATCCAACTACAACCTAAAAAATAAAATCTTTTTATAAAACAAAAAGATAGGTGCTGTGATTAAACCTATGTTATAGATGAGAAAATAGGCGTAGCAAGGTCGAATCACTTGCCTAAAGTTATGCAGATAGTAAGTGGTAGGGTTATGTTTCCAGCCCAGCAGTCTAGTTCCAGAGCCACTTAGATTTCAGGAGAGAGAAGGACATGCTTAGCTGATATTAAGAAAAGGAACTAGGGTCTGGGGATGTGGCTCAGTGGTAGAGTGCACACCTAGCATGCATGAGGCACTGGGTTCCATCATCAGCACCACATAAAAATAAAAAAGATATTGTGTCCACCTAAAACTAAAAAATAAATATTAAATCAATGGATGTGTAACTGATGTGATTCTGCAATCTGTGTATGGGGTGAAGGTGGGAGTTCATAACCCACTTGAATCAAAGTGTGGAATATGATATGTCAAGAAATTTGTAATGTTTTGAACAACCAACAATAAAAAATTAAAAAAAAATAAAATAAAATAAAGAAAAGAAACTGGGTTTGGGCCATGGCACACACCTGTAATCCCAGCAGCTCAGGAGGCCGAGATAGGAGGATCGAGTTCAAAGCCAGCCTCAGCAATGGTGAGGTGCTAAGCAACTCAGTGAGACCCTGTCTCTAAATAAAATACAAAATAGGGCTGGGATTGTGGCTCAGTGGCTGAATGCTCCTGAGTTCACTCCCTGGTACCCACCCTCCCTCCCCACCCACCCAAAAAAGAAAAAGGAACTGGGTCTGGGGTTGTAGCTTAGTGGTGGAGTGCTTCCCTCACATGTGGGAGGCCCTGGTTTGATCCTCAGCACCACATAAAAATAAATAAATAAAATAAAGGTATTGTGTCCATCTACAACTAAAAGATAAAGGAACTATCAAGATTTGATGACTACATCTTCAGGAAGAGGAAACTGTCGAAGATGACTCAAAAATCCTGAGTTGTCCACAGAGGTGATGGTTGATCTGCAGGAGTTGATTACATTCCTAAACGGGAAAATACAAATGTACAAAATGAATGAAAGGGTAGACTTTTTTTTTTTTTTTTTTTTAAGGGGAAGGTTCAACAGATTTAAAAACGGAAAGAGGAACACCAGCTTCTTCTCTATTCCAGGGTTTCCTGGAGCTCCCCATGTTTTGCTAATCTTCCAGAGGCCCTTTCTCTCTTCCTCTCCTTCCTTCCCCCAGGACCATTCATATTCGTATAAAAGGTTGAGACAATTGTGTGTGTAATGTACATATGTGAGGAGTTTCTGGAAATAATTGGTTCCTTCAAGAGAGGTGTTAGGCTCCTTTGACTTCTGCCATTCTATTCTCAGGATGGTGATTTAACCTCAAGGTAACTAGCTTGTTACCTTGCTTATGAAATAGGTATTCCTCAAAAGCCCATAGAAGAGCTAGGAATGGGCAGGAAGGCTAATAGAAGCCTTTATTTACCCAGAGATGGCATTAAAGGGTATACCCATAGGCCCAACTTTCTAGGTATGGAAGAGGTTTTATAGACTGCTATAGTGTTTTGGTCACAGGAGTAGGAACTCTGAAACAAAGCTATTTGACCCTTGAAAAAATCTCAGCTTAGCTATGCATACAATCATGGGTACATGATATACTTTCTTTGTGCCTCAGTTTCTCCATCTGTAAGATAAGTATGCTCATACATTGTGTGTGTGTGTGTATTTTGTGGGGTTTTGTTTTGTTTTGTTTTTGAGACAGTCTGGCTGTGTTGCCGTGGCTGTCATCTGATTTGTGATTCTCTTGCCTTGGCTTTGTGAGTAGCTAGGATAAGGACACAGTATCCTACTCAGCTTGTTTGTTTGTTTGTTTTTGATACTAGGGATTGAATCTAGGGATGCTTTACCACTGGGCTACATCCCTGGCCCTTCTTATTGTTTTGTTTTGTTTAAGACATTCTCACTAAACTGCTGAGCATCTCACAAAGTTGCTGAGGCTGGCCTCAAACTTGCAATCCTCCTGCCTCAGCCTCTTGAGTTGCTGGGATTATAGGCATGAGCCACCCAGCTGCTCACATATATTTTTAGAATAGATTTTTTTAGGATCAGTGAGCTCATCCTTGGAGAACTGTTAGCTTGGGGCCTGGCACATGACAATCTATGATGTGTGAAAACATGCTCAGCATCATGCTAGGTATTTTTATATACATTGTTTCACTTAATTCTTATAAGAAGCTTCAGTAAGGAAGAAACTGAGTTACTTGCCAAAGGTCAACACAGCAAGTAAGTATCAATCAGCAGGAGAGCCAGGATTGGAGCTAGGTCCTGTTTCTGAATGAAAGGAGCTGACTTCCAGAGACATACATTTTCTGTTTGTGGACTCCTTCCCGGTTTGGGACCAGGGAGGAAGCCCAGAGGACAGTTTTCCCTGGAACCTCTTAGCTTTTTATTAGTTCCATTCTCACCTCCAGCAACAGTAGGTACTTTCCAAGAAGGTTACTTGGTCCAAATATATCATAAAGACTGCAGTATTACAGGGCTGTCGAGAGATTTGCCATAGAGGTTTTTCTGTTCTGTCTTTCCTCAAAAGCAGGGAGTATTTTCAGTTGTATGAGGATAGAGAGACCAGAGCAGTGCTGAATTTTGTTTTGTATGGAAGTTACCAAGTTCAGTTTTAAGGAACAGAAACCAAACTCAACTGTCCTAAGCCAAGAAGAAATGTATTGATCTATGAAACTGAAGAGTCCAGGTCACTAGTTTGAGGCTAGGTGGATCTAGGTCTTCAAATGTTGTGACTAGGTCTCTTTTTCTCCCCTAATTTCTTGAATGCTTTTATCTGAGTTGGCTTCATTTGAAAGCAAGAATCCACTAGCGGTAGCAGAGTGGCAGCCAGTAATTGAGAACTTATTTTCTCCACTTGTTTCAGCAAGAGTCCAAGGAGGATGCTTTAGCCAGTGTCCACTTGTAGAACCACTTTACCTGTGTCCACTTGTAGAACCAAGAAAGACATTATTTTTCCAAGAGGAACTCCACAATGGTGGGAACTGGAAATGAAAATGATATTTGGCAGGCAGAGTAAGGTGGTGCTATGGTGAGATGTCTTATAATAATTGATGCTGCTGCCTTATCCATGTCCTCTTGTCTCACTGTAGCCAAGCACCTGGGAGAGAGATGGCTGAAGACCTCTAGTTCTTCAGTGGAAGAATCTCAACCAGTCTTCCTTTTCAGTCACCATGCAGACCAAACACAAGGCCACCCTTCTGTCCTGAAAACATAGGGAACGCTAGGGGTGATTTTTTTTTTTTTTTTTGACAGTGCAATCTTAAAAGTGACTGTTTGCCTGAAGCCCCCAGTATTTACTGCAGATTGTAAGCGCCCTCCTCCGTCACTAGATCCTCTCCACCAGTCATGTTCCCTGAGCAATGGGTGACTTAAAAGTTATAAACAAGACAGTCTTATCCTAATTTGTGTCCATGTGTTCAAGGATCACAGGCCACAAATTAGGATAGTAGTAGTAGTTCACAGTTGCTGTTTTAATTTGAATTCGTTTCCAACATTTAAAACTAAGGGAATTTTCTTTTAAAAGCCAGATTTCAGCTCATCTTTTAAATAATCTTAAGACCTAATGGTACTGGACTCACGTTCCCACATGGCAGCAGTTGATCAGAGCTGAATAGTGACATCTCCCTTTAGACAGGGTGTGTACTTTCCAACTCACCATAGTTCCTGTTGGCCTGTTTTGTTCAAAGCCTGGCCTGTCAGCATCCTATTTGAGACCCCATTCTGTCCCAAAACTTTGCTGGAAGAAACTGGATTAATGTTTAGTCAGCTGCTTATTTGAGGAATGCAGTGCTGTAGCTTAGGAAAAGTAACAACCCAGTAAAAGAATCTATGGGAAAGAGTATGCACATCTTGGTCTGTTTGTGGATTTGGTCATCTTTTTGCTGTAAGTGCTGTTGGCATATCAAACCTCCTGTCACAAATGTACCCTTTGAAATAGTAACATGTCCTTCTGTCATTCTGAGTTGCCACCCAGTGAAGGAATCCCTCCCACTCCCAAGGGATGTTCATCCAGCCTCCGTTTGACCACTTCAGCAGCCAGGGAGCTTATTACCTCCTCACATGGCAGCCAGTTCCATTCTTGGACAGATATATTATTTTAAAATTCTTCCTTATGTTGAAGCAGCTGTTGCCTCCTTGGGACTGAAAGCCACAAAATGCTGGAGCTGGGAAGGGAAACTGATTTTTTTAGGCATGTGAGCTGTCACTCATCTACCCAGCATCCCGGGCAAACATTGATAATTAATCCCAGTACTCTTTCTTACTAATCCAGGAAGTAGAATGCAGGGTTTTTTTTTCTTAAAGTTAAATTCTTTTAAAATTACAAAAATAGTGAAATAGTACAAAATTGCATAAAGAGAGTGTTTATCATTCCTGTCTCATCAGAGTAACCAATCTTAGCCTAGTGTGTATTCTTCTACACATTTCTCTGTACACATGCAAATAGATATTAGTATATAAGGGGCTTTGTGTATGACTCTTTTCTTTAAACAAAAATAGCATCTTATTGTACATACTCTACATCTATGGACATCCCTCCAAGTTACAGGTCAAATACTAGATATAGATTTATTTTTGTATTTTTTAATGTGTTGTTTGTTTTGGGGTTCTGGGGATTGAACCCAGAGTTCTCTACCACTGAGCTATATCTCCAGCCCTTTTTATTTTGAGAAAGGGCCTCACCAAATTGTTCAAGCAGGCCTCAAACTTGCAATCTTCCTGCCTCAGCCTCCTAAGTAATTGGGATTACAGGCATGGACCACCAGTCCTTGCTCAAGCATTTTGTTTTTTACTTTTTTGCAGCAATAGGGATTGAACCCAGGGACACTCCACCACTAAGCTACATCCCTAGCCCTTTTTATTTTTTTATTTCAAGACAGGGTTTTATTAAGTTTCTGAGGCTGGCCTCAAATTTGTGATCCTCCTGCCTCAGCCTCCCAAGCTGCTAGGATTACAAGTATGTGCTGCCATGCCTGGCTCAGGTGTTTTTAAATAATGCATAGTGTGGGATCTGTCCCAGTTTATTTATTTATTGTGGTACTGGGGATTGAATTCAGGAGCATTGTACCTTTGAGCTATATCCCCAACTTCTTTTTTTATTTGTTTATTGTATTTTGTGACAAGGTCTTGCTAAGTTGCTGAAGCTAGCCCCAAGCTTTGGATCAGTCCTTCTGCCTCAAGCCTTCCAAATCACTGGGATTACAGGCAACCCCAGTTTATTACTCATTCCCCATTGATGTCTTATTTTCTTCATTTCTTTGGGATCCTTCCTCTCATAGTGCTCCAAGCAGCTACTACCAATCAGTTGGAGTTTGCCTGTGAGGTAAAACCTATTTGTCATGTCTGACCTAGGTCAGCCTCTTATCTCACACATTCCAGAGAAAAAAAGCAGATGTAATTTCAAAATCAAAGTGAATCTGAGGTTGGAGTAGGACTAGAACTAAATTTTCTTGACTTTAAACATTTCCCATATCCCGTGTTGCCTGTCACTTAGAGCTATCTAAGTGGTAGCTATCTATCTACCCTGGTAGATGGCTCTTTTTTCTAGGGTAAAAGAACAGATATGTCTTGTCTTCTGTATGCCATGTCTTCAGATATTCAAAGTTAGTATTGCAAGTTCCCCCAAGTCTTCTCTTTCCCCACAAGGAACTTAGTACCTTCAAACTTTTCCTATTAGGACAAGATTTCTAAATCCCTTGAAACAACCTATTGTAGTTCCAGCCTAAGAGAGGAATTTGGGTACTTCTTGCTCCAGAGTTTCTGATTTTTGAATCTCCCCTTCCCCTCAGGTTGGACCATCCAATGGACCATTTCTTCTACCTTCTTTTCCTTCAGGGCTGTAGAAATCCCACTGTGGCTTCCCCACTCACTTTTTTCATATATTCATTCATTTATTTAACAAATATCAAACATCTGTGTGTCAAGTACCATTCTAGGATCTGACTGTCTGTATAGCTTGCATTTTGGTGGGAAGAAAGAAACAACATAAATCAGGTGGTATTTGAGTTATATAAAAGAAATAAAACAATACAAAATAGTCACCGGGGAAGGTCTCCTTAGATTGGATTGTTAGAGAAGCTGTCTCAGGAAATGACAGAATGAACGGAGACCTGAGTAACAAATAGGAGCTACGGGAAGAGAAGTGCAGTGAACAAGAAGGAACTTGGTACAGGATAAAGTTGGAAAGGCCACAGGAGTCCTCAGGAGGGCCTTTTTGCATTTAGTTTAAGTGCAATGGGAAGCCATTGGAGAATTGTAAGCCAGGGAGGCAACTTCTTATTTTGCTTTTAAAAAGATTTGGGAAGGCTTTTTGACTTGGAGCAAGGTTTCATCTTCTCACACCTTTTTCTGCTTCTTATATTAGAGGTATTGACAGCTATGCTACTTTGCTCTGTTTGGGGGTTCTGCAGGGGATCTGTGAGGCAAGTCAGTTGTTGCCAGATGTACTTCACAGCTCTCCTCAGCAAAGACAGAACTTCGTGGGGATGGGAGTAGCTCCCTAAGACCTGCGCCCAACAGGTTCAGTGGGTCTTTGTGTACAGTTCTCAGTCCAGGGAAACTCTGTCCTTTGGCAGCCAGAGGATTGTGGAGCTGAATGTGGTTTGGTGATGGTGCCAAGGACTTTGGTTGTGAGAGAGACAGATGGGGGAGATATTGATTGGAGACCTGGAGCTCAAGTCAACTTAGAAAAAGGGTTCAGAGGGGTTGAGGTTGTGGCTTAGTGGTAGTGTGCTTGCCTAGCATGCATGAGGCACGGGGTTTGATTCTCAGCACCACATACAAATAAATTTAAAAAATAAATAAAGGTCCATCAACAACTAAAAAAAAAATAGAAAGAAAAGGGCTTCAGAATGAGTGTCCAGAAATCATCAACTGAAAGGTAAGCCTGTTGGTTGCCCAGATGAAACAACCTCTGTGTAGTTCCTGCCTAAGAGAGAAATTTGGATTCTTTTTGTTTGGGAGTCTTTGAATTTTGATTTCTCCTCTTCCTCTCTGGTTGGTGTACTCTTGGCTCTCAGGGGTTTGGATGGCAGGCTGGTGTTCTAGAAGTCAAGAGGACTTTCCAACCTAGAGAACTTGAGTCTGAAGCAAACTTCAGAGGAATGAAGAAGAGTTCTGGGAGGAATTTACCTTGTATAGAGATAGGTAGTATCTTAGAGATCAGATATGTATGTTTTCCAGAGTAGGAAAGCTGGGTTGAAGAGGGTGAGATTTCCTCAGCCTGTTGATAATCTTTGAAAAAGACTGTTCTTGCCCATGTCCAAGGGCTGACTTGTACCCAGCCAGTTAGGGACTAAATAGCTGTCTGTATTCCTGAGATCTCCATGGGGTCACCATCCCATGTTCACCCCTGACCAAGCCTTGTAAGTTTTGGCTTAAAGTAATTATGGAGCCCTTAGGGTCCTTCCAGCATGTGAGTAGTCACTGGTTCCAGCTCTCAGAGGGAAGGAGTCAATGACCAGCGAGGTTAGGAGATGTGCTCAGAGTCCCATGTCTTCTTTGTCATGTTCCATTAATTCAGATCTTTCCCGATAATGTGAAGCTTGTCTTATTTTCCTTTTCTGAAAAATCTTCCCAACTTACTTTCTGCTTTAACTCCACCTCCTTTGGCCCTCTGGCAACCCGGTATGAGGGGTAGCATCTTCTCCTTAGTGTCTGGGGGGGGCGGGGGTCTGTGAGTGCCAGTGCCTTTTCTCTGGACCTGGAGATTGATAGGAAGTTGGTTTAGTATCTGAAGTTGGCTTCATCTTTTTCCTCCGAACAAGTACTCTGAAAGAGGAAGGCATGGGACTCTGTACCTCCTCAGCCCACACTCTCCTGGACAGCTTTGGCCCCTTCGCTCTCTCTGATCCCTTTGCTTCCTTTTCCAGGAGCCTGGAGAGGCGTGGCTGGACCAAGACCTGCCCCCATGTGAGCAGGCTCCCTCCTCCCCTAACCACCCATTGCCACCACGCCAGGGAACGTCCTCAAGCCCTGGCCCTCAGGGGAGAGCTAACAGGAGCCCAGAGCCGAGACCATGTGACGGCGCTGGCCCTTGCCACCGCCGTCCCCCCCACCCTGGCCCCAGGCCTGGCACCATGATGTTCCGAGACCAGGTGGGCATCCTCGCTGGCTGGTTCAAGGGCTGGAATGAGTGTGAGCAGACAGTGGCCCTGTTGTCGCTTCTGAAGCGGGTCACCCGTACCCAAGCCCGCTTCCTGCAGCTCTGCCTGGAGCACTCGCTGGCGGACTGCAATGACATCCACCTGCTGGAGTCGGAGGCCAACAGTGCTGGTGAGTCTCTGCCCCTAGAGATGGGAGTGAATTAGGAGGGTGACCTGGAGTGGATGTCAGATGCCCAAGAAGGCCAGTCAGTAATGGTGCTAAGAAATTTGTGTTCTGTGCTTTTGGGAGTTGGGAAGTCTCTGTCCTCCCAAGCCTTCATCTTGGCTCTCCTGGGGCTTTTTTGCCAGATATCCTCAGGGTGGAATGGGAGACTCTCAATGGGGTGGCAAACCCCTAACCGAGAAAGAATCGTGTAGGGTTGCTTGTGTGGGCAGCTGAAAGGAACAGACTAAAGTCATTACCTATGAAAAGAGGGATAGAAAGTGAGCAATAATTTATTTTTCAAGCTCCAGGACATCAAGCTGGGTATGATGGCACCTATAATCCCAGTGGCTCCAGAGACTGAGGCGGGAGGTTCACAAGCTAGAGGCCAGCCTGGGAAACTTAGCAAGACCCTGTCTCAAAATAATAAGAGCTGGGGATGTTGCTTAGTGATAGAGGGTTCAATCGCCAGTTCCCCCGTCCTCAAAACAACAACTCTGAGAGGGAATTTTAGAACTCTTCCAGAATTCGTAAGTCATCTACACTATTTTTTTATCCCCAAGGGTAGGTTGGACTTAAGACATAAATAGCTTCAAGAGAGTTTGGAATTTAGATACAGTTCTGTATTTCCAATCCTTAAGCTTCCTGGAGAGAGGCACTCCATGTCTTAAGACGTTGGCGTTGGGATAAGAGAGCCAGGCTTCTCTAGAACCAGTCCCTAGGCCCCCAGTCATAGATAGGAGTAAGGCCAGAGAACAACCTCAAGTACCACTGCTAAAGCCTTTCTAACCTTCTGGGCCTCCAAAGGGCTGAAGAGAGAGCTGCTGACACCACTGACCAGTGAGAGATGGAGGCCGGAGAAGAGGGAGGGCAGTGGATACCCAAAAGTTAGCTAGGAGGGGGACAGGGGGCTCCATGCAGTTTGTCCTAATTAGTCATCCTCACTCATCCCACCTTCTTCACAATCATAGTTGACATTGAACCCTTACAAGTTAAGGACTCTTTTTTTTTTTTTTTGAGTATACATCAAGGAGGTGCCATTTTTAAATTTATTTAGAGCAAAGTAATAGAATTTATTTTTGAAACAGTAAGGAAGCAAAGGTCCCACAAGGGAGGGGTCTTGAAAGGGTTGTCCCCAAGTACCCTTTACTTTCTATTTATTAACTTGGAAAGCAGTGTTCTCTGGTGGCTCTCAATTCTCATTGTCTAGGTTTAAATTACAGTTTTCACTTGCCATGTAACCAAGTAATTTAACCTCTCCATGCCTCAATTCTGTCATCTTAAAGTCAAAATTATACTTATATTGACCTTTTAGAATACTTTTGAGGAGTCAGTGAGTAACACGTGTAGAGCTCTTAGAACACTGCCTGGCATGTGGTAAACACTCAGTGACAGTCAGCTGTTGTTTTTATTGTCAGTAATTCAGTTGGTCCTCACAACCAGTCTTGTAGGTACTATTATTATCCCGAGTTTAAAGGTGAGGAAACCAGCATGGGCTTCTAATATTGGAGTTTGGAGAGCACCGAGCTGCCTGGCCTCCCTTGGTTCCCCAGGCCCACCCATCTTAGCAATAGTCAGCTTTCTTTCTTTTTTCTTTCTTTTCTTTTTCTTTCTTTCTTTCTTTTTTTTTTTAAAAAAATATATTTAGTTGTGGATAGACACAATACTTTTATTTTATTTATTCATTTTTATGTCGTGCTGTGTATCAAACCCAGTGCCTTACATGTGCTAAGCAAGTGCTCTACCATTTAGCCCCAGCCCCAGCCCAGTGAGCTTTATTTCTTATTGCATTTTTATGTGTAAGTCACAGAAGTGCAGTGGTTATAGGGGAAGGCAGTTACTTAGACCAGGAGCCATATCAGCCTAATTCCCAGACTGGCAGACAGAGCAGCAAGAACCCAGCTCAGCTGCAGCAGGCACAAGACTCAGCCTCCCTACTAGGGAGGGCTCCCCTCTTTAGCACCAGGGGCAGGAGTTTGTGCTAAGACCCTGTTGTCAGCATGGGGGCTTTTTGGGGACAGGCTAGTGTCTTATACAGCTTTGTCACATAACCTTCTACCATTTCATCCATGAAGGCAGTTGGATAATTTTTGGGTACCAATTTTTGTCTGCGTATCAGAACTGCTAGTGGTGCTTATTGCTATTGATATATTCAAGAGCATTTTCAGTCTTTGCTTTTGTTTTCAGAACTTGTAGTAAAAGTCAAACCATGCAGAAGATGAAAAGTGAGGTCTTCTTTTCAGACTCCCATGTTCCCACCTTCTTGTATTATGTTTTATGAGATGGATTCTGTGCATGTATAGCTACAAACTTATTCTCCTTCTTGCTTTAAGGTGTTTTAAAGGCTGGGGCAGAGCACTTGCCTAGCATGTGTGATGCACCGGGTTCAATCCTCAGCACCATGTAAAAAAAGACAAATAAAATAAAGGCAGTCTGTCCGTCTACAACTACAAAAAAAAAGAAATTTTTTTAAAAAGTTGTTTAAACAGATATAGCCAGATATGTGTATTAACCAGTTTGCTTTGTTCACTTATCAGAATAATTTCATACCATTCCATATTCAGCACATACTTATATGCCTTGTTATTAATGGCTTGTCAGGGCTGAGAACTGCTGGGCAATAAATTGAATGACAAGTACATGAATCAAGGCCTTTCTCTATATCCCCATATCAGGTGGTAAGAATTTTGTTTTGTTTTATCTTTATTTTGTTTATTTATTTTTATGTGGTGCTGAGGATTGAACCCAGTGCCTCACATGGGCAAGGCAAGTGCTCTGCCACTGAGCCACTATCCCTGCCCAGTAAGAATTTTTATAACAAGCTGATACTTACATGGTTAGGGGAGTAATGAAAACCTACAGGAGGGAAGAGAGGGAAAGGAAAGAAATTACCTGTGATCGTTTCTCTATCAAATCAAGCTCTACTCCAATCTTGATGTGCTCACTGACTGGTTTGCTTGCTTCTTTCCTTCCTGCATTAAAATATTAAGAACTGTTATTCTGGGGCTGAGGTTATAGCTCAGTGGTAGAGTGCTCGCCTCGCATGTGGAAGGCGCTGGGTTCGATCCTCAGCACCACATAAAATAAAGGTGTTGTGTCTGTCTATAACTTAAAAAAAATTTTTTTTAAAAAGGACTGTTAATCTAAAAGAAGGTTTGGGGGCCCCCAAAGAAAGTAGTATGTTTGGCTGCAGTTCTGCCTACCTTGTTTCGAAGAAAGGGAGAAAGCCCACCAGGATGGGAGTAGAGCGTGACCTTATTTGTCTCTTGGGAGAAATTGCTCCTCCCTTATTTCTTTTCCTCTGTTCATTATTGGCCTTTCCATTCACTTGGGTTTCCAACTTGCATCATCATCAGAATCCCCCAGGATGGGCAGTAACTTAAAATTCAGATTCCTGGCCCTCACTGTCCCCCCAGACTCACTAAATGAGCACCCTGAGAGGATGGTCGTGGGGAAAAATACTCAAATTTTTCTGATGACCAGTCACTATGGGAGATGATGCCCTGCTGGGTGATTGAACTTGTTATAAAGCATAACACATCAAAGTTCTAGATCCAGCTCTACCATAAACTCATACTGCTCTTGAGTCTGAGGATCCTTATCTAGTCAATGAAGGGGTTGTTCTAAGTACTTTTGAGGTACGTCTTTAGGCTTGAAAAAAAGTGTCAAAGTTGGCAGAACATAGCCAAGCATACTACTTTCTTTGGGAGCCAGTACATTCTAGAGCAATAGTTCTTTTTTTTTTTTAACATTTATTTTTTAGTTATAAGTGGACACAATATCTTTATTTTATTTTTATGCAGTGCTAAGGATCAAACCCAGTGCCTCACGCATGCTAGGTGAGCGCTCTACTACTGAGCTACAACCCCAGCCCTAGAGCAATAGTTCTTATTATTTAATGCAGACTGGAGATATAGCTCAGTAATAGAGCACTCATCTAGCATGTGCAAGGCCCTGGATTCAGTCTGCAGCACTGCCCCCTGCCAAATTTTACTGGATGGACCCTCGCTTTCTCAGAGAAGTGCACACATACCCCACTAACCAAATCCTGAGTTCATTTGGCCCACTAGTCTCCAATTAAGAGCTGCCCATTACAGGGACTAAAGCCCTTCCGTAGCTCTTCAGCTCCCTTCAGAGCAGGAGGCCTGAAGAATAAGGTGTAGATCTCTTGCTTTTTTCTTGGTTTTGTCTCTGTCCCACCTGATGAACCCTACCTCTTCCTTCAGTTCTCCAGGGAGTCCCTGGGTTTGGGTCAGAGCTGCCTACATGCCTATCTCGTCCACAGATAGGGCAGGGAGCACAGAGAAACCAACATAAGAAAGTGTCCCAGTCCTGGCTTCAGGTCACAGTCCCCCAGAAACTTCCTAAAAATAATGTGAGGCATAGGTCCTACCCTTAGAGATTTAAAGCTCCCTAGGTGACTCATGTTTGACCCAATGGAGAACGATTTGACACTTGCTGATGCTGATTCTAGGTGAGCCTAAGAATGTGGTAAGGAATGTGACCTGTTGAAAGTTGGGGTGGGGGGTATAGCCTAGGCTCTCCCCCTAGGGACAAGGAGGATATATGGAAGTCATCTATCTCCAGCACCCCACGCTGGTTTCGTAGAAACAGGACCTGAGGCAATATTCAGGAAAAGTAATACTCCAGAGCTCTGGAAGAGGGGGAAGGACCCAGGTGTCCCCTCATCATCATCCTTGTTCCTTCTCCTGTATTCCCTTCTGTTTGGAACTACAACAGTAATCTTGGCACTCTCCTTTCCCTGATGCTGCCTTGGACTAGAAGGGAAGTCTCATGGACAGGAGGATGGTGGGGAATGGGGGCCAGGGGAGTTGAATTTCCCCTTCCGTCCTAATTCTGTAGCATCCTGGGCCACATTTCCTGCCTTTCTTCCCACCTCATCTCTTCTGAGTCAGTTCCCAAATCCAGCAGGTTTAAGCTCCTCCTCCTTGGCTCCCTGGGTCTGGGTGGGGAAACTGAGGTCAGGAGGGGCCATGACAAGTGAGTCACCAGACTGGCTCAGTCCTGATGCCTCCACCCTCCCCTTTCAGACTCTACTGACATAGTTCATCAAACAAAAATGTGAGCCCCTTGGCCCTCCCTCATATCTTTGTGAGCTAGGGTGATGTTTGGAGCCAAACCCTAGCCCCTCTGACTGGTGCCTGAGGCTTCCAAAATGGTTGCGACAGCCCAGCACATAAAAATGGTTTGGCTCTTACAGCAGTTCTCAAAAGATATATTTGGCTCCTGTGATTTGCCAGGACCCAGGGTTATGACCTACTTAGCTCTGGTCACCTGGCCAGACCTGCCCTGTGGCCACCGTGCCAAGGCAGGCACTCATACACAGCCTCTCTTGCTCTCTCCATGCCTGTGGAGTCCAGATTTGCAGCTTGGTGAGAAGCAGCTCTTGGCGTCATGGCATTCCCCAGCCCCCTCCCCCATCCACCCACCTCCAGAATTTCATCACTGCTTGTTGTGCCTCTAGCTCCAAGGAACCAGAGATCTGTCTGTTTTTGGTAAATAACTGTATGAAATTCCCCACCCCTATTAGGAATCTTACGGGGAGTCCCAGATGTGCTTTCCTAAATGAACTTCTCCCCAGCCCTGAAACAACATGGTTCTAGATCTCCAACCAGGAGCAGTGACAGTAATAGTCAAATGTACTGAGCATCACACATGCCAGGTGCTTTGCATGATTGTTTCCTTTGTTTTATAACCAAGTGACAAGGGCTTTTTTGAGGGGTAGGTGGTACCGGGGATTGAACTCAGGGGCACTTGACCTCTGAGCCTCATGCCCAGCCCTGTTTTGTATTTTATTTAGAGACAGAGTCTCACTGAGTTGCTTAACGCCTTGCTTTTGCTGAGGCTAGCCTTGAACTTGCGATCCTCTAACTCAGCCTCCTTAACTGCTGGGATTACAGCTGTTGGCATAACGCTACTGCGCTTGGCAACAAGGGCTTTTATAAACCCCATTTGACAAAAGAGACCAAGGCTCAGAGAGGTAAAAGGACTGGCTCACAGTGGTGTTGACTTAGGTCTTGGAGTTATAGCTGGATTTTGAACCCAGACAAGTTTGCCTTTTGAATATGTGTTTTCATTCAGTATGCTCTGCTAGGTAACATGAGGTTGGGGGAGCCTAGCGAGGGCACATTATACACACGGAAATATCATACCTTCCCGGACCATCTGGGTTCAATTGGGCAGGTATTCATTGGGCCCCTGATGTGCCTGTACTTGGGGCCAGACTTTTCTGATCTGGGCAGGAAACTAGAGGTTCCATCCCCACCCGTCATCTGCAGCCTCAGCTGGGCTCACCCCAAGGGGCCTGAGGCTGCACAAATTCCTTGGACTAGTTCCAGTACTCATTGATGCTTCCCAGTCATGGGAGGCCCGCCCTTACCACCACCACCACCACCACCACTCAGACACATGAACACACATTTCCTCAGGGTCAGCTTCCATTCGTCCAAAACCACTCTCCCCTTTCTGGGCAGTAGAACAAGGTCTTTCATTGAACCCAACCCTTAGGGCTGTTCTGTCACGTCCCCTGGCAGTACCAGAGGAGAAGCTGTGTCCCTTAGCCCTGGGGTCCTGGCAGTACTCTGGGGTGGGGGAGGGACTAGACAAGGCCTCTCTGTCCCAGATGCCTCTGGCTACCCTGTAAGGCCCAAACAACAGCAATTGAGAATGTCAGGGTAGGGATGAAGGGACTGTGCTGGTGGAGAAGGGAGAAAAACACCCATCACTGAGCCACATCCTGAGAGTTTACTATGGGCAGACTCTTTCAGATGCTTTATATGCATCACCTCCCTGAATCTTCTCAGTAGTCCTGTCATCCCTGTTTTACAGAGAGGAAGCATATTGTCCAGGCAACATTGCTGCATGCTGCGATTAGGATGCAAATTCTTTACTTTGTCCCTATTATTATGCACTATATTTCTTATCCAGAACTGAAAACTTGCCAGGCGCAGTGGTACACACGTGTAATCTCAGCGGTTCAGGAGGCTGAGGCAGGAGAATCACAAGTTCAAAACCAGCCTCGGCAACTTAGCAAGGCACTTAGCAACTCAGTGAGACCCTGTCTCTAAATAAAGAGCTGGGGATGTTGCTCAGTGATTAAGCACCCCTGGGTTCAATCCTTAGTACCAAAATAAATAAATAAGAACCCAAAGCTAGGGACTATATCAGGGAAGGGTGGGTGCTAGAGAAGTTCATTATCATGTGACCCAGTGAGTGCCAGATCGAGGTGGGAGAGCAGGAAAGACTAGATTCCCTAACTTTAGGAAGGCCTGTCCCATCTTGGAATGATCTTTAAATGTGGAGGTAGCCTGGGGAGACAGTCTTGTGGTCATGGGGCGCTGGTTCAAATGAAGATAGAGGGGATGCAATTTCCTAACTTTGAGTGGCAGTTACTGATGGGAATCTGGAAAGCCAGCCAGGGAAAGGAAGGGGAAGAAGGGAGAGTCCACATCAGAGAAATAGGTTGTAGTGAAAATTCTTCTCAATTCCAGAGGCAGATAGAATAGAACTGGGTTCAGATCATGGTATTGTCACTCACTAGCTTTGTCACTTGGGGGAAGTGAATTCACCTTCCCAAATGTTATTTATCTGGAAGATGGGAATGCTAAAACAGGACAAAGGAGGGGATGAAAGCCAGTCATACTGTTCATATAGTGGCAACATGGCAAATGTTCAATAAATGTTATCCATTGTTATTACCGTATTTTTAATGGTGATAGTATTAATTCTGTTATTAATTTGGGGTAGTGCTATGGCCATAGCATGAGTTGACCTTAAATGAATAAATGGATGAATTTCTGGGTACTTTAACAGGGTTTCTCTAGGAAGCTTGGAGCAAAGAGAGCCAGGCCAAGAAAATGCACGATTTACATAGCCAGGAATTGGGAATTGAGTGTTTCATTTTCCTTGGGTTACAGATTTAAATAGAATTAGAAGTTAATGGGAATTCCAGGCCACAGATTTCTAAGCAATTCATTAAGAAAGAGGGTTGCAGAAGCGACACTTTTCAAATTTCTATGCAAGGAACCAAGTATATATCCTGCATTACGGGCAGAAGAAAGAAGAGGCCTTTGGATTTTTTCTTCCCTCCATACTAGGTATTGAACCCAGGAGTGCTTTAACCACTGAGCTACTTCTCCAGCCCTTTATATTTTTTATTTTGAAACAGGGTCTTACTAAGACGACAAGACTGGCCTTGAACTTGCAATCCTCCTGCCTCAGACTCCTGAATTGCTGGGATTACAGGCGTAAGCCAAAGCACCTGGCAGTCTTGGAATCTTAAGGCTTAAGAAACTTGCATTGAAAGACCCTTGGATGCCTAGGTTTCCTTATGCATGCCTATTCCCAGCTTCTCTGTTTCCTAAGATAGAAGATTGGATTGTGCTTTTACAATCCATGTATTAAAAGGAAGGAGCCATTGTAAAGTATACTACCCATAATACTAATTGTGCTAGTTTTTCTGATGCTGTGACAAGGTGCCTGAGAAAATCAACTTAGAGGAAAAAAATATTTATTTTGGCTCACAGGTTGAGAGGTTTTAGTTTATGATTATCTGGCTCCATTATGCTATGGGCTTGTGATGAGGCAGAGTATCATGGCAGAGAGGACATGGTAGAGTAAAACTGCTTGCCCACGGTAGAGGGGAAGTGAGAGAGAGAAGGGCCTGGGGCAAGATATACCCTTCCAGACTAGTTCCCAGTGATCTACGTTTTCCAACTAGACCCCACCTCCTGAAGTTCCCACCACCACCTAATAGTGCCCTCTGCTGTGAACCCCATCAGAGGTCAGAATTCTCATGACTTTAATCATTTCCCAGGAACCTTACCTGTGGACATTGCTACATTGGGTACCAAGCCTTTAACACATGAACCTTTAGGGGGACATTCCAGAACCAAATTATAACAGTAGTTAAAAAAAAAAAAAATATTTCCCAAGGACTTAGTTTATTCTGTGGTCTCAATTCCTAGCAGCCATACCAGGCAGGAATAATTCTGAGTTCCCCTCTAAAGACAAAGCAGAGCTCAGGAAAGGGGCTGCTATTTCCCAAAGTTACATGGTTGATGAGCAGTGAAGTGACATGAGCCATATCTCTACCTGTTCATTTTCATTATCCACTCTTTGGGGGTCTTAGTTTTGTCCACTTAGCGCCAGCTTCTTTGCCTCCTTCCAGGATCCTACCTTTAGCACATTTCTCATCATCCTGTGAATCATCATCTTGACTACAGGTGTGAACCCAGTTGCCCAAGAGTGAGTTGGCCTTGATCCTTGAACACTATCTCTTCTTTCCAAGTATTGGTGTTCTTTGTCCTTTTTCAGCGTCATCTCCATCCTCTACTTTGTTTAGCTAATCACAGAGTAACAAGGTTTTTGAGGGGGACAGTCAGACCTGCAGTGGGTCCTTCCCAAAGTCTCCTTTATGCTGCCAGCCTGGGGCCTTATTCTTAGGGTGCTCCTTTCTGGGTGATGGGGAAACCTTGGCTCATTACTCAGGTTCTCAGATATGAAATGAAAGGAGAGGTCAAGATGACCCTGGCACAGAGGAGCCAGGGGAATCTTCCTGGAGGAGGATAGGTTTAGGCATTCTAAAAGACATCAAATTTAGTGTTCACTTTAACAGAACTAAGCTAAAATTGGAACAATACAGAAAATTAGTCTGAGACCCACTCAAGAGCAATTCCAAAATCTTGAAGTGCTCCATATTATTTTATTTATTTATTTGTGTCATTAAAGAGAAGAAGAAGAAGATATAGAATTTGGGCAGAAGGAAAGAGGTTGCTGCAGGCTAAAGCCTCAAATCTCAGCCTGATTGCGGAAGGTTGGATGAATGTAGGGTTTAGAGAGCCCCAGAGAAGATGGGAATATGCTCTAGCTGAGTCTTCATCTGGAGGAATAGATGGGGAGTGCCCTGGGAAATGAAGGTGATATTGGGCTGTAAGTCTTGGTGCAGGGTGCCATTGTAAAACTCCTGGTGAGGAACATGACATCCTAGTGAAGTTTAGGAAGATCAATCAATCTGTATGTATGTGTGTGTGACTCAGACATGAGAGACAAGGTCAAGCATGAACAGAGAAAGGAGAGGAGGAGATTAGAACTGAGGGAGTAGACAGTGGATTCTTGGGTTTGTAGTTGTTTCCACCCAGACTCTCCTGACATTTCTTCTTATCCCCTCTGTAGCCATCGTCAGCCAGTGGCAGCAGGAGTCCAAAGAGAAGGTGGTGTCCCTCCTGCTGTCCCACCTCCCTCTGCTTCAACCAGGCAACACGGAGGCCAAGTCGGAGTACATGAGGCTACTGCAGAAAGTGCTGGCTTACTCGATTGAGAGCAATGCCTTCATCGAGGAGAGCCGCCAGCTGCTCTCCTATGCCCTCATCCACCCAGCCACCACACTGGAGGACCGCAATGCGCTGGCCCTCTGGCTGAGCCACCTGGAAGAGCGGCTGGCTAGTGGCTTCCGTACCCGGCCAGAACCCTCCTACCACTCACGCCAGGGCTCAGATGAGTGGGGGGGGACTGCAGAGCTGGGCCCTGGAGAGGCAGGGCCAGGCTGGCAGGACAAGCCACCCCGGGAAAATGGACATGTGCCCTTCCACCCATCCACCTCGGTGCCGCCAGCCATCAACAGTATTGGGAGCAATGCAAATACAGGTGAGGGGGTATTGCAGGAGGCCATGCCTGAAAATGGCCAGACTGGGCTCTCTTTACTCATTCTGTGGCCTTGGGACTCCCATAACTTCTCTGGGCCTCAGCTTTTTTAAGTAGTACAAAGGTTGGGAACTTGCACTCCCAGAGCCAAATTGGACCTACAGACATATCACTGAATCCACACTTTGGTTTTGTGTTTTTACATAAATTTAGTGAGGCTGGACATGGTGGTTCATGCCTACAATCCCAGTGACTTAGGAGACTGAGGCAGGAAGATCATAGGTTCAAAGTCAGACTCAGCAATTTAGCAAGACCCTGTTTTAGAATTTTTAAAAAAGAAAAAAAATATGGGAATGTAGCTCAGAGGTAAAGCACCTTGGGTTCAATCCCCAGTCCTCAGTTCAAAACATAAAATTTGCTTAATTTATTAATTTAGTGATATTAGATTTTTCCCCTTAAAATCGAATTTCCAACTTCTCTTGAGAAGTCCAAAGATCTGGCAGCTCAAGGCCTGTATTCTCAGCAGCAGCAATAATAGGAGAGGAAACTGAATATCAGCCACCTGCTTTAAACTCTGCCATGTGCTGCAGCCTACCTCTGACTGACCCAAACCATCTTTGAGCATTTCTGGTACCTGGCCTCTGCCACCTTGAATTTGTGACCCCCTGGAAGAGGAGTAGACACCATCTTCTGAGGTCCCTTCTAGCTCACTGGCTGCAGTGAGCTACCTTTAGCTTACAGTCTTGCTTACAGTCTTTCTTCTTAGATATCTTTTGTGTTTGTTTGTTTGTTAATGTAAGATATAACTCCCACTTGTGGTGGCACATGCCTATAATCTCAGCTATTTGGGACACCGAGGTAGGAGGATTGCAATCTCAAGGCCATTTCAGCAATTTAGAAAGACCCTATCTCAAAGTTTAAAAGGTGGGAGATGGGAGCCAGGCATGATGGCATGTGCCTGTAAAATTTGTGAGGCAAAATCACAAATTTGAGGCCAGCCTCAACAACTTAATGAGACCATGTTTCAAAAAATAAAAAGGGCTGCAGATGGGACTCAGTGGTATAGTGCCTCTGGATTTGCAGGACTGCAAAAAATAAAATAAAAAGGTGGTGACGGGGAAAGCACCCCTTGTTCACCCCAGTACCACACGAAAAGAGACATATTCCTGCTGCAAGGCATTAGTAATACTAGGTAATGTTTTTGAGCACTGACTGTGCTAGGTACTCTTTTTTGCGTGTGTGTGCATAATTATACACAGTACTGGAATTCATTGTGACATACTGGTACATGCACATAATATAATTTGGTCAATTTTATTTCCTGGGCATTCTTTGAATAAACACTGTTTCAGATATGATCTCATTTAATCCTCATGACAGTCATATCATTAGTCCCATTCAACAGATGAGGACACTGGAACTCAAAAAAGCAAAGTCACATATTCAAGGTCGCACATAGAACAAGTGGTGGAACTGGCCAAGGTTCACACCCAACCATTCTGATGCCAGAGCCGGCCTCTGACCACTGTGCTGTCCTGCCAACTAAGTGGGCTTGAAAGTCTCTCTTAATAAGCGCCCTGGAGGCTGGGTGAGCAGGGGGAGGTGGCGTGGCAGTGCCTTTTTGAAATGTTGGTCGAAATGAACAGGGTAAGAGAGGGTAGGGTGGCTTTTCTAAGTCATGGTGACATGACATGATCCTAGTTGAGGCAAGGGACCATGACTAAACCTCAGGGTGGCCAGCCCCCTTCAGCAGGCACTGGTTAGAGCTGCTGTGGAATGTCACAAGTGTCAGTAGAGAGGGGACGAATCCTGTAATCCCAGGAGTGTCCAGTTCTCTGGTACCATGTGCACATCAGTTACCCCCCGCCCAGGCTATTTTCCCCACAGTTAATGTTGATGTCTTGGTCAGCCTGCCTAGGAACTTGTAACAACCTGGGAAGAGAGAAAGATAGGAGGGCATTTCCAGGGAATTCTGGCAACCTGAGATGCCTTGGACCTCCTTTTCCAGTCTTAGAGCACCATAGTTCCTGGATCCCTGTTGGGAGAATATATTAATAATGATAATTCTGGTTTAAAAATGTTGGTCGCTGCCAGGCATAGTAATGTATACCTGTAATCCCAGAGACTTGTGAAGCTGAGGCAGAAAGATGGTAAATTGCAAGCCAGCCTCAGCAACTTAGCAAGGCTCTAAGCAACTTTGCAAGACTTTTGTCTTAAAATAAAAAGGACTGGTAGTAAAGCACCTCTGGGTTCAATCCCCCCAGTGCAAAAAATAAATACAGTTTTATATACAGTTTATACACACACACACACACACACATATACATATGTATAAACAAACATACACAACTGCTTGGAGCTGTTCTAAGAACTCTAGATCTGTAAACTCAGAAACTTGGCTGAGTCAGTGAAGTCACTTGCCCAAGATGGTATACCTAGAAATTAAATGTAGGCAATCTGGCTCCAGAGCTTATACTCTGAATTACTGTCTTATGTTTCCTTCACCTAGAAGTGACCCTCTTGGAGATCTATGCTCAGACCTCATAGGTCACCCATGCAGGGTAACCTCTCCACATCTGTGCAGGTTTTTGGTTCTGTTTTTCCCTTTGGCAGTACTGAGGGTCAAATCTAGGACCTTGCACATGTTAGGCAAATGCTCAGCCACTGAGCTACATCCCCAACCCCAACTCCCCAGCAACTTTAAAGACTAGTGTTGGAATAGGGGCTTGAACCAAAAGAGAAAAAAATTGGGCATTCCACACAGAGGGCACAGCATGAATCAAAGGCACAGGAGTGACAGAGGGGACAGCATATGGCAAGTATGGCTGTGATGAATTTACATTAGTAATAGCAGTAGTAGATACTTATGTTTACCATGTGCCTATCATTGTGCTATGGACTTTGTGTGGAAATGGAGGCAGAGGGGTGAATGAAGTGATCTGCCGAAGAGCACACAGTTCAAAAGTGGCAGAGTCAAGATTTGAACTTAGGTCTTAGGGCCACAGTCTTGCAGGGGGACAAGACCAAGCTTTTGGATTTCAGGCAGTTGCAGGAAACAGGAAACCATTAAAATATTTTTGAGTAGGAAGCAAGGATTGGCTTGGGAGGGCAGGCAGGGTGGGTTTGGGGCGCTGCCAAGGACAAACCAGGGTTTCTTGGAGAGTATGAGGCCCCGGATCTCTGGCCAGCATTCCTGTTTTTATAATTCTCATGCTGTGGCCAGCCTCCACCCCAATGCAGGGCCAAGCAGGGTTCCTCAGGAACTACATGTCATGCCAATCAGAATAATTTCCTGCCCTCTCAGCCTCGCCTGCCCCCTTCTTGGCTGAGAAGAGAGGAAGGAGGAGGCTAGAGACACCAAGACAGCCACAAAGGCCTCTATTGAGATTCTCCAACCCCCCAGGCCCAAAGTGTGCCATTTTTCTTTAGAAGTCCCAAGTGGAGCAGAAACTAAGGCCAAAGGAGTCTGGAGACTTGGAGGAAACCCTAAGTAGAAGATCCCAGAGGTCTTTGTCAGGGACAGGTTGAGTTGGCCTTAAGGGTTAGCCCGTGAACTGCCCACTCCCTCAGGTGACTTCCTGGCTATGAGCATCAGTATTGTCCCAGATAGTGACAGAAGGTGCTTTGGGTCCTGCACCAACCAGGTTGGCCCTCCTTCCTGGACTGGGTGTCAGTGGAACACTGGCAAGAACCCCAGCCTTTCCATTGAAAGCAAGGCCCAGGCTCCGTGTCTCTGCCTCTCAACTCCCTGTGGGAACTGGAGCAAAGGGCATGAGCTTCCTGGGCCTTGATGTCCTTACCTACCCAGGCTTTTTAGCTTTGTTTACTTTTCTTTTGCTCTCAGCTAACTTGGGAGGGGCTTCAGAATTCCCTGTGTCAAGGGCATCTTGGTCCCCTTAACATCCTTTTATCCTTTATGAAACTGTTGAAGCACTTCTGTGTGTCATGCCCTGTGCCTAATCCTGGGCTTGCAGAAATGATTGGGCGGGTCCCTGTCATCCACAAGCCCCCAGTCCATTGCCTGGGGCTGGCTAGTGAGGAGAGCCGCAAACATCATCACCAGGCAGCTACAGAAAGGCTGCTTGTATGAAGTGTGGAGACAAAAGCAGCTGGTGGAGAAGGTGGGACAGCAGTGGCTGGGCAGTGGGAAAAGGCACATAGCTATGTAGGAGAGCCTGTGGTGATCCCCTCCTGTTTTGGGAATAGTTAAAAATCACTGGTGTGGTGGTACACACCTGTAATCCCAACATCTCAGGAGGCAGAAGCAGGAGGATTGCAAATTCAAATCAGCCTCATCACCTTAGGCCCCAATTTAGTAAGACCCTCTCTCTAAATAAAATAGTTTAAAAGTGCTGGGAATGTGGCTCAGTGGTTAAGCACCCCTGGGTTCAATCCCCAGTACAAAAAAGTCAAGTGGATGGGCTGGGGATGTGGCTCAAGCGGTAGGCCTCTCGCCTGGCATGCGTGCGGCCCGGGTTCGATCCTCAGGACCACATACAAACGAAGATGTTGTGTCCATCAAAAACTAAATAATAAATATTTAAAAAAAAAAAAAAAAGTCAAGTGGTAGCTGGGTGCCATGATGCAGGCTTGTAATCCCAGCAACTTGGGAGGCTTCGGCAGGAGGATCACAAGTTCAAGGCTAGACTGGGAACTTACTGAGACCCTGTCTCAAAATGAAAAAGGCTCTGGATATAGCTCAGTAGTAGAGCACCCTGACTTCAGTGCCCAGTAACAAAACAAAAAAATGTTGGATCACCCTGTTTACCTCAGAAACAGGATGGACAAGAGAGTGTGAAATGTCCTATGGAAGAGGCCCCTGGGTTTACCTTCAGCCACCAGACCTCATGGGTGGCCAGTTTGGGCTCAATACAGAGAAAAAACAGAGATGTGAGGCCCAGTGACATGACTCAGAGCACATACTTTATCCATCTCTAAGTACTAATGAAGCAACTCTTCTGGGCTACGCCCTCACTATAATTGCTAAGGATAGAATGCTGTTTAAGAGAGGACAAGTCCCTGCTATCACAAATCTTCTATTCCAGCCAAGGGATTTGGTAATAAGCAAGTAAACAAATAATTAGATAAGATCATTTCAGGTAGTAATAGGTGCTGCAAGAAGATAAGGCAGTAATTGGGGTTAAGGGTTGGGGAGGCAGTTATTTAAGATTGAATGTTCAATGTAGGCCAGAGGAGGTGACACTTGAGATGAGACTTGAGGGAGCCAACAGCTAAGATTAAAAGCACAAGAAGAAAGAGCAAGTTCAGGGCTAAGGATGTGGCTCTGTAGAGTGCTTGCCTAGCATGTGTGTGTGAGGCCTGGTGTTCCCAACACCACACGCATGTGTGTGTGTGCGCGCACACACACACACACACACAAGAATCCCTTACAACAGACTTTGAGTTTTCCAGGGGCAAATGGGGATCCAGGAGAGGTGAAAGCTACAAAGACTTGAACCAAGGGCTGAGTGTGGGAGATGAGAGGTCAGAGGTGAGCAGGGGCTTATTTACCTTCTAGGTATGTGGAAGAGCTTGGATTTTGTTTTCACCATGAAGGACCCACATGAAGTTAAGCAGGGAACCATCTTGATCAGAATTTGTACTTTTTCAAGGATTAGTGTGGCTACTTGGAGGGAAAGGGGGACTGTAAGAGGCAAGAATGAAGACAAGACAGGTAGGGTGGCACACGCCTGTAATCCCAGCAACTCAGGTGGCTGAGGCAGAAGGACTGCAAGTTTCTGAGGCCAGCCCTCAGCAATTTCACAAGGCCCTAAGCAACTTAATAAAACCTTGTCTCAAAAAAATAAAAAGGGGGCTGGGGATGTGGCTCAAGCGGTAGCGCGCTCTCCTGGCATGCGTGCGCCCCGGGTTCAATCCTCAACACCACATACAAACAAAGATGTTGTGTCCGCCGAAAACTAAAAAAATAAATAAATAAAAATATTTTTAAAATAAATAGGGCTGGGGATGTAGCTCAGTGGTGAAATGCCCCTGGGTTCAATCCCCAGTACCAAAAAAAGGAAAAAAAACAGTGAGGAGGGTGTGGCAGTAATTTCCAGCCACATATGCTGCGGCTGGATTAGCCTAGCAGGGAATGGGGATAGTCAAGAGAAGTGGCTGAGCATTTGCCAGGGAGTTGGGCTTTGGGTGAAGGAATGCTCAGTATCTGGTAGGTGGGTATCTCTTGGACCCCACAGTCCCTTCCCCTTGGAGGATTGTGGCTCTGAGTGCCATCACAGCATTGAAGGCATGGTCTCTTGTAGTCAGATACCCAAGCCTGACCTCTTGCTTCTCCCTCTCTGGCCAGGTCTCCCCTGCCAAATCCACCCTAGCCCACTGAAGCGCTCCATGTCACTCATCCCTACGAGCCCTCAGGCCCCTGGTGAGTGGCCAAGTCCAGAGGAGCTCGGTGCTCGGGCTGCTTTCACCACGCCCGACCACGCACCCCTCTCGCCCCAGAGCAGCGTGGCCTCCTCTGGCAGTGAGCAGACGGAGGAGCAGGGCTCCAGCCGGAACACTTTCCAGGAGGACGGCAGTGGTATGAAAGGTACAACAAGGAGGGCGAACCAGGCCCCGCTCTAGGGCTTCCACTGAGCTTAGAGGACAGAAAACTTCTGCCTGTCACCTGCCTTCCCTGAAGAGGGGACAGGTCTGTGAGAAGTAGATAGTCCCTATACTTTGGGTTCAAGACAGAGCTGAGACACCCCCCCCCTCGTAGGCCCTGGTGTGATGGGGAAGGAGCCCCTACCCTCAACAGTTTTATCTGACAAGGCTACCAGGACAGGCAACTGATAGAGGTTCCAGGAAGATGTTTAGAGAAGTCATTGAGGTCATCCTGACGTCTTAAAGGGTCAGGTGTCCTACCCAGGGGAGGCACCTGAAAGGTCCCTGCTGAGTAGATGAAGAAGTAGCTTATGATCCCACCCCCTCCTAGTTTTCTGGAGCTCTTAAGACTGCCTATAGTTTCTGCCCGGTCCCTCCCTAAAGCCTCCCCCTGTCTGGTCACCAAATTCCTGACCTACCTCTCTCCCTCCTTTCCTACAGATGTGCCCTCGTGGCTCAAGAGCCTCCGTTTGCACAAATATGCAGCCCTCTTCTCACAGATGAGCTACGAGGAGATGATGACACTGACTGAGCAGCACCTGGAGTCACAGGTGAAGCCGAGGGAACTTCATGGAGGTATCGGGGGCAGTACCATTTGGCACTACCCCTACAACCCAAGCCTCCTGTCTCTTTGGTCCTTTTGGGACACTGCCAATTACTTCACTCTCCCATTTCCAGCTTCTTGTCTCTCTCTGTCCTCATTGTAGAATGTCACCAAAGGTGCCCGCCACAAGATAGCCCTGAGTATCCAGAAGCTGCGTGAGAGGCAGAGTGTCCTCAAGTCCCTAGAGAAGGTGAGAACCTGATATCCCAATCTCCAAGTCCAGTGGCTACCTAATGGGACCAGGAGACCAAAGGCTTTGGGTCCGCCTTGCTGCCAGCTGCCCAGCCATCTCTCCTCTGGGCCTCCCCTCTCCTTAGATCTCACCTCCAGTGGCGTCAACCTTTCGGAGCCAGATTCTAGGGTCCATATGCAAGTTGGCATCAAAGGGCTCCCTTGCTAGTTGTTAAGAGGCTTCCCTCCCTGTTGGCCCTGGTTTGTGATTCCAGAAGGTCTCTTCTAATGCCGCCCCTTCTTTTTCCTTTTGTTTTTCCGTTTCTGACTGATCTGTCTGTCTGGTGAAGGAGAGTGTCTGTGTGTGTTCTCTTTCCATTTGATTCTTACCCACTCACTCTCCTGCATCAGCCTGTTTGCCTTCCTTTTCTCCCTTTCCCTGCTCCTTGCCCTCTGTCCCCGCCACCCTGTGTCTTGGTCTGAATCTCTGGTTCCTCCTGGCTGGATCCCTGAGACCCCAGCTTTAGACTCCCTTCTCCTGAGTTCTGTGGGCCTCCACGCCAAGGGGAAGAGGGAACACGTGCATACAAGTATGTACCTGTCTGCATGTGTGTTGGCAGTGCCCTTACCTGCCCTCGCCCTTACCTGCCCTCTCTACGAATCCAGAGTGCCACCCTTTCTTTTCCAAGCCATCTGGCCCCACTTGTGTAAACATTCTTTTTGTCTCACCGTGAGGTCTATATGTGACCCCAACTGTGTCCTTCCCATGCAGGATGTGCTAGAAGGTGGGAATCTGCGGAATGCTCTACAGGAGCTGCAGCAGATCATCATCACCCCCATCAAGGCCTACAGTGTCCTTCAGGCTACTGTGGCTGCTACCACTACCACCCCTACTGCCAAGGATGGGGGCCGGGGGGAGCCGCTGCTGCCAGGTGCTGAGCCTCCCCTAGCCCACCCTGGCACGGACAAGGGCACTGAGGCCAAGGACCCTCCGGCTGCAGAGAAGTATCCCCCTCCACCAGCTCCAGCTCCCACTGATGGCAGTGAGCCAGCGCCGGCTCCCGTTGCTGACGGAGACATCCCCAGCCAGTTTACACGGGTGATGGGCAAAGGTAAGGCCAGCTAAGGCCTAGCTCGAAATCCTGAGGCAAGCCAGGCATTGTGGCACATGCCCAGTGGCTTGGGAGGCTGAGGTAGGAGGGTTGCAAGTTCAAAGCCAACCTCAGCAATTTAGTGAGGCCCTAAGCAACTTAGCAAGACCCTGTCTCAAAATAATGGGCTGGAGAGGTGGCTCAGTGATTAGGCACCTCTAGGCTAAGTCCCTGATACCAAAAACAACAACAAGCCAAAACTCCTGAGGCAGAAAGCCAGGTGAACTCAATCAAGCATTAGGAGTCAAATTCAAGAAAAGCGCTGGGAACAGAGCTTTTTAAAGCCCTCTGGGGGGTATAAAACTGTGGAAAGTATCAGCTTTCCACAGTCAAGCGTGGCAAGGTCCCTGCTCTTGGGCAAGCTTGGGCTGATAGCGGGACAGCATGTCAGAGGAGACTGCCTGCAGTAAAGGGTGAACAAACATCCAGGGGATGAGGACAATGAATCTCATGGTAGATTTAACCTTTCCTGAGATAGCATGGCATAACAGACCTCCTACTTGGATCCAGATCTTTATTTAGAGCTCTGTGGTCTTGGGACAAGTGACTCAATCTTTTGGGGCCTTCAGTTTCTCAGGCTAAAAATGCTCATATTAACAAGATTATTGCTGTGTAAAAATTAAAAATGGGTGTTGTGGCACACACCTATAATCCCAGCTATTTCAGAGGCTAAGGCAGGAGGATCAAAAGTTCAAGGCCAGTCTTAGCAACTTAGCAAGACCTTGTCTCAAAGTATAGAAAGGGCTGGGGATGTAACATAGTGGTAGAGTATTTGTTTAGCATGTGTGAGGCCCTGAGTTCAATCCCCAGCATTGCCAAGAAGACACATAGAAGATTTAAAATGAGGTATTATTGACTTCCTATCTGTCTTGTGCCAGGCACTGTGATAGGTGCTTAATTATATATTTTTCACAATAACCCAGGTAATCTGAGTGGAGACTTATCCAGCCCACGTCTCCTGTTCCTCTTCCTGCACCAGCTGGCTGGGACTGGGGAGGCTGAAAGCTAACTTCCTGTTCTTTCCTGTGTCCTGCAGTGTGCACCCAGCTGCTGGTGTCCCGACCAGACGAGGAGAACATCACCAGTTACCTCCAGCTCATCGAAAAGTGCCTGACTCATGAGGTAATGCCCTCTATAGGGCTCCCAGGAAGAGAAAAGCTGCTTCCTCTCTCAGAGGACAGCATTCCAACATTCTAGCATCCACCCCTTCCCCACGCCCTCAGCTTACCAGTGTTGGCTGCAGAGGCTTCTTTCTTAAGAGTCTTATCAGAAGCAGTCCCTTCCCTACTGCTAACCCCTCAGTTCTGTTTTGACATTTGTATGGGGACCCAAAGACACCCTCAACCTACTGCTCCTGCGGAGTTGGGTTTCTGGTGCCTCCTGCTCTACGCCCTCACTGGGAGGGGTGACTACACAGTTATCACTGCATGTGTTTCCCTCAGCTAAGCTGTGAGCTCCGTGAGCACAGCCACCTCTGTCTAGCATCTCCTGGCACAGAGCAGGCAAGCATGAACACCTAAGCAGTGGATGGAGGACAGGTATCAAAGAAGCAACCCTCCCTCCCCCAATTTTAGGCTTTCACAGAGACACAGAAGAAGCGACTGTTGTCCTGGAAACAGCAAGTGCTGAAGCTCCTCCGGACATTCCCGCGCAAAGCCGCGCTGGACATGCAGAACTACCGGCAGCAGAAGGGGTAGGCGGGTGCTCTCCCTAGGCCCTTGTGATTGGCAGATAGGTGCCTAGAGGGGTAAATGTGTCTGGGCTGGGATCCTGGTTGTATTTATTCAAATCACCCAGTGAAGGACTTTCTTAGAAGAAAATCAGAATGAGCCAGGTGCTGTAGCACATTCCTGTAATCCCAGTGACTTGAGAGGCTGAGGCAGGAGGATTGCAAGTAAAGGGCAGTCTCAGCAAAGCAGCAAGTCCCTAAATAACTTAGGCATTGTCTCAACATTTTTAAAAAGTTGGGGGTGGAGAGGTGGGGATGTAGTTCAGTGCTACAGCACCCCTGGGTTTAATTTCTAGTACCAAAAAAAAAAAAAAAAAGAAAAGGAAAATTCTTTCCTTGTATTCACAAGGGTGTTGTTACCAGGATAGGATACAAAGGCTGGGGGCATAGCTCAATGGTAGAGCACTTGCCTTGCATGCAGAGGTCCCTGAATTCAATTTGTAGCATCACCAAAAAAATTAAGATACTGAACTGGCAAAAAATAGTATGTGTCTAGAGAGCAGGCCCCTTCCCTCTACATTTTCCTCTTCACCTGTGTGCAGTGGGCTCTAAAGTCCGTGGTGCTGAGGATCAAACCCAGTGCCCCACATGTGACAGGCAAGCACTTCACCACTGAGCTACAGCTCTAGCCCGGAAGTCCATTCTTGTACCAAATAGTAGAAATCTCTCTCTTGAAACAAAGGTTAGATAATTGTTCTGAGTGAACAGTGAGGAAACTTTTTCATACTCCCAGTCTCTATTCTTGGAGTACCCTTGTGTCAGGAGGAGATAGAAATGTGTGATGCAGAGATGTTGTCAGGGAATCCTTGCTCAGAGCAAGTCATGTTGTATCCGACCCATTGGGGCTGTGGAGGAAGTTGAAGGAGGGATGGACCAATGGGCCCCATCCACCTAAGCTAACAGCTTGCCTTTTCTCTCACAGCTGGGCATTCGGCTCCAACTCACTCCCCATAGCTGGCTCTGTGGGGATGGGGGTGGCCCGACGGACCCAGCGGCAGTTCCCAATGCCTCCCCGGGCCCTCCCACCTGGCAGGATGGGTCTCCTGAGCCCCTCGGGCATTGGGGGTGTCTCCCCTCGACATGCCCTCACCAGCCCCAGCCTCGGGGGCCAGGGCCGACAGGTGAGCCTGCAGGAAGTGGAAGCCCTGGTACTACTGGGGTTGGAGTGGTGGTGTCTGGGATATTCTGACTCTGCACCTGGGCCCCACTAAAGGGGAGGGTCCTTTTTTGTCAGCTCACTCCTGGGCCTTTTCCTCACTCACCCTCTCTGTTATCCTCCCATGTCCTATGCAGAACCTGTGGTTTGCCAATCCTGGAGGCAGCAACAGCATGCCCAGTCAGAGCCGCAGCTCCGTGCAGCGAACCCACTCGCTCCCAGTCCACTCGTCACCCCAGGCCATTCTCATGTTCCCTCCAGGTGAGGTACCCCACCTTTGGGACTATACCTTGCCAACCACCTCGCCTGGCCTTTCTCTTCTCTGGATCTTACATTCCTTATTCCTTCCCGACTGCGTGAGCATTTCTCTCCATACTTCCCATCTCTCAGTACCCATCTCCTCCACTGTTGTGAGAGAGGTTTTTTTTTTTTCCCCCTCTGTTTCAGTTTTATCTCTGAAGTCCTGCTTTCTCTCTTTCTCTACCTCTACCTTTTTTTCTTACCACTTACCAACACTCTACCTCCATGTCTTGTGCAATGATCTTACGGTTATTGTCTCTTCATAGGATCATTAAACACTCATTTTAGAAGAGGTTGAGGGATGAGAGGTTAAAGTGCGAGGTTGCTGTGGAAGGAAGTCCTGTATCAGCCAATCAGCCCCTTGCATTCTTTCAGAGGCCAGTGACCACAAAAGAGCCAGTAGGCCCCACCTCTTAGATGAGGTTCTACCTATAAAGGGAATTTGAAGTAGAAGGGCTTTTACCTGTGCTCAGAGGCCAACCTGGAGATGCAAGGTCAGGAGGAGGGTCAAGTGGGCAAGAGAAAGATCAGGAATACACAGTCACAGTCCCTTCCTTGCTGAACATGGTGGAGTTGGCTCTTCCACCTTGGCTGGCCCACTGCTGAGCACTGGTGGGTCATCTGCAGACAGATGATGCCCTGAAGAGATCTTAGATTTATAGGTGACCTAACTGTGGCATCAATAGGAATTTTTTTTTTTAATCACAAGCATTCACCACCATATCCAACTAATCAGGATTCTTTTTGGGCGGGGGTGCAGGTACCAGGGATTGAAGTCAGGCAGGGGCTACTGAGCCACATCCTCAGCCCTATTTTGTATTTTATTTAGAGACAGGGTCTCACTGAGTTGCTTAGTCCCTCACTTTTGCAGAGGCTGGCTTTGAACTTGCAATCCTCCTTCTCAGCCTCCCAAGCTGCTGGGATGACAGGGGGATTATTAATTTATGAGATGCTACAAACTGCCACCTGTGGAGCCAGGGAACCCCCATAGTTTCACTCTAGCACAGGGCTTGGCACATGGAAGCCATCTATAAATGATGTTAAGTGAGTGGTTGGATAAACTACAGGAGCAAAAAATAAGAACTTTTCCTAGTATGCTGTGTGCAAGGCTCTGTCAGAAAGCTTTCCTGCACTGTGAAATTTAATTCTCCCACCTGCATATTAGGCTCTACTCTATTAGAAATAATATTAGAGCTCTAATATTATTCCCATCTTTTTATTCATCAGTATCAGCCTGTGTGACAAGTCTGCTAGGACCTGAGCTCAGGGTTTAGATGGCTGGGGATGAAAAGTGAGGCTGGAGATGGGAGCCAGCTCTCTGAATTCAGGTCAGAAGCTCAGCCTTCCTCCCAGTGGCAGCAAAGAGCTGAGAAAAAAGATTTTAAGTAGTGTAGCGTGGGGTCAGGTCTGCCCGGGGACCTGGCTACTGCCCACATGCTATAATATGAGGACCTTTTGGGGAAGCAGTTTGAGGACAAGCTCCATGGCTGCTGTCCTATTTTTTCCCACCTGCTCCTATCCAAAGGAGCAAGTCTTTTGCCCCACCCACCTATCCAAAGGAGCAAGTCCGAGTGGGAACAGGGAAGAGTTTTAATTTAGCCTTTGCACCAGATACAGAGAACAAGTCACCAGTCAGGGAGCATGGGTCTGCCCAGTGTCTAAGGCAGGTGCCCAGACTGACCAAGGCATGGTGTCATCTATGTCCAAACTAGTCACAGCCTGTGTGGGGCCTCCAGGAAAGCTCCCTCAGTTTCAGTCACTTCCTCTGTCTGCAAGTCCAGCTTTTTGCATTGCCAAGTCTTTGTCCTTACTGTTGTGTCTCCTGCCTACTCTGTGACCACCCTAGGCCTGTCACCCTTTCCTCCCTCCTCCCAGTCATGTCCTTCATCCATATGAATGCATGCTTTGGGAGCTTGTTTCTGTCTCTTGTCGCCCTGGCTCTCGTATCCACCCAGTCAGTTCTCACCACCTCCGTTCTCCTCTCTCCCTCCCAGACTGCCCGGTCCCTGGGCCTGACCTGGAGATCAATCCCACCCTGGAGTCTCTGTGTCTGAGCATGACAGAACACGCCTTGGGTGGTGAGCATTTCCTCTTTCCCTGACCCAGCTCCCACCTACCCAGCGTCTCCATCTCTGAAACTGAGCAACTCAGAGTCATCCTAAGGGTCCCAAGGGGAGGCCAGACTCCAGGGAGGGCCTGCCTGGGATCACAGGCTACTTGAGTGCCTTTCCTTGGGCCTCCTGCCTGCTCCTGATCTTCCTCCCTTCCTCCTTTCTTGTCACAGATGGGACAGACAAAACCTCCACCATCTGACGGGACCCACAGCCCAGCGCACCCATAGGCTCCCCGGGCGGCGGGCGGGGGCCAACCCCCAACGGGCTTCTCTGCGGCAGCAAGAGGGTGGGCTGGCTCAGCTATACATTCTAATATTTTTCTACTCTCTCACCCTTTTAACTTTTGTTTAACATTGGCACATGCCTTGCTCACTCCCAGGCCCGTTGAGGGATCTCTGCTGAGGCCAGGGGTCAGAGGGGGCTGCCAGGATCAAAGGGGCAGGGACTGGTCAGAGTGCCTGCCCCATCTTCCCTCCCACATCCCCCACCTGGGCCTGTCCCAACCCTGCCTCTTCCAGACTGCTGATCACCTGTCCCTCCCCAAGGGAGCAGACTCCCAGACAAACTGACCGCTACCTTGTGGAGCCTGCTCAGAAACCTTTGATATTGAGGGACCAATGAGCAGGGTTGACAACCCCTCCCCATGATGTTACTGGAGAGGAGCTGGGGAGAAAAGGAGTGAGAAGAGGAAGTGCTCTTCCTCCCCTCTCCACTGTCTGCCCTTCCCCATTCCCATCATTCCCTAAGGACAGGAACCACATTCCTCTCACCTCCTCTTGCCCTGTTTATCAGAGGTTCTCTACAATTAATTTCTTAGGCCTATTTAAGATACATATTTATATAGTTCTTAACGGTTTTTCTCTCTGATCATTCCCTGTCATTTTTAGAATCCCCAAGCCTCTCTTTGAGCCAAGATAGTGGTGGGGGAGCCTGAACTTTGAGTGGAGAGGGCAGAGCCCACTCCTCCAGCCCCCCTCACCCTTCCCTTTTTCCCCCAGCCCTGGCTTCTCTGATGCAGAGGTTGACGGTGGGCAGCCAGGGCAGCGGTGAGGTCAGGAAGTCTGTTGCCTTAACGTCCCCTTCCCCCAACAGTACACACCCTTCTTTACGCCCAGGTCTGGTTGGTAAAGACTTGGGGGTTAGGAATACGGGAAAGGGGATTGTTTGGTTTTTGTTTATTTTCCCCGCCGCACCCCACTTTTCTTTCAGCCTTTCCCATTCCCCATTATGTCATGACCTCATGTAAGTGGAACACTATATCATAATCCAGAGGTGCATCCCAGCCCCGGAGTCACATAGACCCTCTGGTCCCTGTTCCTGATGAGGGCTTGTGCTGGGGCTCAGGTGGAGGGAGGGGATTTGGGGGTTCATACTGTGGGGAAGCCAGGGTCCCCCTATTCCAACCTCCTCTTCCCCCTAAACTTACCCCTCTCACTGGGACGTTCTCAAGCTTTTCACACCGAAAAGGAAAAAAAATGTTATTTTTAGATACATTTTATGAATAACTTTTGTTATGAATATGGCTGGTAACCATTGTGTATGTTATTAAAGATACAAAATGTTGGGAAAAAAACAAAAAACCAAAAAAAGAAAAAAAAGTTGAAAACCACCACCCTCCCTGTGCACTATCAGCCCATTCCCCAGACCTTCTTGCCTCTACCCTCCTGGTCTGTGCACCTCCCTCCGCTCTGAGCCCAGGGAGGGGGAAGAAGCCAGGGGATAGAGTGGCCCTGGGGACCTGCTTCCAGGTTCCCACCTCCTCTCCCAGTGCCGGGCTGGGTGGGGTGTCAGGTTTATTTATGTACCTCTTGCACACTCATCAACCTATGCAAGTCCCCACCCCGGCCCCTCCATGTTTCTGTGCCTTTGCTCATTCCCCTCAAGCTCCCAGGGCTTCTCCAGCCCCCTTCCCACTAGCCACAGGAAGTGGGATGGATGGGCCACCTCGTTTTGGAATCAGTAGGGTGTCCCTCTCATGGGACCCTCACCTCTCCCTGGCTGGTTCTGTCTTGTTCACTCCCCGTCAGGGTGAGCTGACCCTGCCTGGCACTGGGAGGTGGTGAGGGACACCCTCCCACACACAAAGGGAGGCGAGAGCTGCCCCCTCCCCACCTGACAGCAGAGTGTGTAGGACGCAGGCGGCCCCACTCTGATGGGCAGGACCCTGACCTTCTGCTTCCCTCCACCCCCTGGCCCCCAGGCCTCCTTCCATGATTTCACCCTTCCTACCTACTTCTGTCCCCAGCCCCACTGGCAGAATCAGCTTTGAGTAACTGTATAGTTTTTCTCGCTGTTGGAGAAGACTTATTTGTTGGAGTTCACTTGTTTAATGGTCTGGGCTTATTTTCGAAAAAAAAAAAAAAAAAAAACACAAAAAGATTCTGACCTTTGTTATGTTCCATTTCATGGGAAACCAAGTGGTCTTGTTTCTGTGCCTCAATCTGAGGTCTTTGAGCATGGGTGTGTGTGGGCGGGGGTTGAAATGAGACCAGAGGCGCTGGGAAGATACATCAAGAGAAGCTGACTTTATTAACAGCAAAGGTTGGAGTGGGGGGAGGGGCGGTGACAAATAAAGTGAAGGGCTCACAAATAGACCACTAGAAAAGTGCCTTGCTCTGAGCATGTGTCTGTGCTTCCCCTCTGAACGGTCTGGGGCTCAGTCACTATCGCTGTCAGCCTCACTGGAATCAGAAGCTGCAGCTTCACTGCCATCTTCCTGGGCTGAGTGTTCACTGCCACTGGGGAAGGGGCTGGCGCTCCGGCTCCGCTGGCCACCCCCGTCACTGCCACTGTCCGAATCATTGTCACTGCCACCTCGGGCCCGTCCTCTGTCCTCATCATCAGAGTCCACATCATCCTCCGAATCCGCATCACTACCAAAGATCTCCTCTTTGTCCCGAGCAGCCCGAGCTTCATCCTCACTGCTCTCGTCCTCACCACTTCCACTCTTGTCACTTGCCTCCTCCCTGTCACCTTCCTCTCGTTCACTCTCACTGCCTGAGCGCTCGTCCTCGCTGCCCTCCTTCTCACTGCTGCTGCCCTTCTCGTTCTCCTCATCTGTGAGGGAACAGAAAGAGGTGAGACCCAATTTCCTGCCCTCTTGAGGTTCCCAGGGTCTGGCCTGTTCCTCTTTACCTGAGCCCCCAGCTTCTTTCTCTTCTGCCTCCATCTCCTCCTCCTCTTCCTCCTCTGGTTCGTGGTTTTCCAGCTGGGCCTTCCGTGCCTCCTAGAAGCGGCAGGATTGGGAAGAAGGGTGTTCTGTCAGGCTTCTTCTATCCTTCTCACCCACCACTGCCCTCCCTAAGGGTGCTGTGGTCCAGTGGTGTTTATTACCTGGGCTTCTAATTCCTTCTCGTTCATGTCCCGGTGTTTGACCACGAGCAGGGCATTGGTGCCTGACTGAACTCCAGCCTTGGCCCGGCGCTTACTAAGGCGGACCCTGCAGTGGGCAAATTGCACAAGTATAGAAGATGTGTTTTAAGGCCCCTGAGGGGTCGGGTCTGACTTAGTTCCCAGTCAGTGCTTGGCCCAGAGCACACCAGGGGAAGGATAAACTACTTGTGATATGTGTACATGTGGTATATTCGTGTGTGTGTGTGTGTGTATTACTTACCAATACTTATAAACTAGGAGAAGCAGGGTGGGACATGGCTCTGTGTTAAGAGTGCACCCCAGAATTAAAACCAGAAGAAGATGGATTTCTGGCTTTTGAAAAACAGGCATTTTGTAATGGGGTTGTAGCACAGTGGCAGAGCGCTTGCCTAGCATATGTGAGGCACTGGGTTTGATCCTCAACACCACATAAAAACAAATAAAATTAAGGCCTTCTGTCCATTTACAAGTACCAAAAAAAGAAAAACAGGCATTTAGGGCCCTACTAGACCTTTCTTACCCCAACAGAGTGACAAAAGATGACAGATGTCCCTTAGAAGCTGCCAAGATAATGTTTTGAACAACCAACAATAAAAATTAAAAAAAAAAAAAAAAAAAAGAAGCTGCCAAGAGTTCCAGGTCACCCTGAGCCCACCAGCGCTCTCTGTTCAGTCTTTCACATTTCCTGCCTGGCTTTTGGATCAGAATTTCTGATCCCTCCTTTAAACAAAAATTCAGGTCATGCTTTCCCAACCTAGGGCCCTGACACAGCAGTTAACTCTTAAGCCCTTAGTGAAGAGTTTGGGGGTCACCTTTTAAAAATGGTTATCAAGTGTTACACTTAAAATACATATGCCAATGTTATATATTCCTTATACCATGGCTATGTACTTTCACATGAAGTTTTATATTAATAACAGTGTATCAGGAAAGTTGGCTGTCCACCATCCACAAAAGCTCTAAAGGTTTCCTGCATTACCTGAACATTTTCTTTCTGACTTCTTGTATTAGAGCCAGGTCCAGCCCATGTAGGTGAGCAGATTCCTGCTGCTTTTGTTTACAATGCATAAATCCAAAGGCACAAATGACCTCCAGGATGGTTCTTGTATGCCTCAGTGTCTTGAAAAGCACAGAACCAGGCTAATTGGGAGTGTGCTGAGTACCTGGTCTCCAACTCATTGTAGTAAACTCCATCACCCTCTCGAAAGATGAAGAAGTAGTTTTCCTCGTAGCCCTTGCTAGCCTTGTTCTTCACATTCCAGTTGTACTCCCGAGCAATCTTGTAGTCATACCTGAGAATGACAGGACAGAGTCAGCCCCATTTTCATCCCTGACAAGGAGAAAAGGAGACATACTTCTCAATTCCTAAAACCTATCTCCAACCCACGCACACATCATCTGGTGCATAGTCCATCTCCTCCTCCTGGTCCCGTTTTCGTTTCTTCAGTGTCTCTTCCACAGGCAGGAAATAGGCCACAAACTGGTTCCCTTCCTCATCCATCATGCCCCTAGTTGGGAGAAGAGGGATGTTAAAGAGTGAGGCAGAGAGACAAGGAGAAGCAGGTGAAGGTAAACAGCAGAACCACTGACCTGATCATGGCCTGAGACATCATCTCCAATGCAGCTGCACCACTTGTGTCCTTGGGAGCTGGATCTGAGTCAAAGATTACCTGAGCACATGGGTTGATCCACATCTGGGGGAATGGAGGGCACTGGGTTAGTCTGGTACAGACAGACATGAGAGACCATCCCTCGACCTCTTGCCCTAGGCCTGACCTTAAAGTCTGGGAATACAGGCATGACCTCCACTGGTGTCACTCGAGGCTTGCTGTAATGCTGGGAGATCTAGTGGGAGCAAAAACAGAGTGAGGGGAAGTGCTCAAGTCACACTTCTGCTTCTCCCCACCCTAGTCCTTCAATTACTGATTTCTGGGCATCCTCAAAAGTCTTCTCGATGGCCGTGATCTGGCTATCCCTATCTTTATATATTTCTTCCTCAGTGAACTGCTGCTTCACAGAAACCCCAATCCTAGGAGTGAAGACAATAAACTTTAGGGACCACTGGACTTAGCGAGAAATCTCCACATTCCCCCATCCTTCCCATCTCAACTTACTTGACCTCAGGTTTCTCATTAGAGATGCCATAACGGTTGAACTCAGTGGAAATGTATTCTGTCTTCCGCATCCATGGCACTACTTTTGCATGTTGCTGGGATCTGGGGTAGAAGATGAGGTACTTTAGAACCCCATGCAGGACTTCCTCTGTTTGCAGAGCCTCTCCCAGCCAGACCCAGTACCTAGTTGGCACCTGCTCACCTCTTAGAGCTGGTGGGAGCCTGAATCTCCTCTTCTAAAAGCTTCTCATCAGCTGGATCCAGGAGAACTAGAGAGGGAAGAGGCAGGACCACCATGAAGGAGGCCCAGGCCTGGCCTCTTATGGTCTAGAGTAGACCAACCCTGTCTTCCCACGAACCATTTGGATCAATGCGGTAGGTGTCGGGGTTGATGAGGTCAATGGTGACTCCCAGATCTGGCTCAGTCAGGAGGTCATGTTTGTGCTGTTTCTCTAAGGAGGTCGCTTTATACTGGACAAACCTGGGTAAGGAAACATGTCCACTGTGGATTTCTGATTCCAGCTTTATTCCTCTCCTCCCTGCTTCCCAGAAGCTAAGCTCTGGGGAGAATCTCAGATGCTACTTGCTCCATCCATGAGTATTTACTGAGCACCTGCTACTCTGGCTGGGTAGGTACCGAGTAGACCCAGAGAAAGAAGTAAAGAGCCTAAGCAACCTTAGGCTCCTCGTTTCTGAGTAGTTTCCCCATCCCTGATCTTAATCTCACCTGTTCTGGTCAAAAGGGTATGTGATGAACTTGGGGTCGAAGGGGATGTCAGGGAGACTATTGCAATACTTGACTCGGCAGACCACTCCAGATCTAGGAAAACAAGAACTCAAAATTTGGCCCATGCTGCCCCACTTTTGCTCCCAGCTCCCACGCCCACTTCTCCGAGGAAATCACAGTGGGGCTCACCTCTCAGGCAGAGTCCGGTGGGAATTGGGCCTGGTGGAGAAAAGAGAGACTGATAGAACGGAGGAGTGAAAGGGGTTTCTCCAAGCTTCTAAAAGGTGCACCCATTTTGGGGTGGGGGCAAGCATTCGATTCCGTTTCGCGGAGTGTCCCCAAAAGCTTTCAATCCAGTGTTTTAATAAAAAACCACGTACTCAATCGTTTTGGGAAGAATGGTTTCCAAACGCTTGACTGGAGTGATCTAAGCGCTCAATCTGCCGGAGCGCCTCCAGGGGAGTAATTCCTTAATTCGGGGGCAGGAGAGGAAGGGGTAACACCCGAGTCCCAGGAGGAGCCCGCCCCCTCGGTCAAAGGTAAGCACTCCGTGACCTCGCGGGCAGCCCTGGGGGGGCAATGACGACGTGGGCAGATACCCTCACCCGACCCCCGCCTTGCTGAAGCCCTGGGAGACGTAGAGGAGAGGGGTAGAGCCAGGTAGCGTGGCGCCTACCTGTGGCCATCCTCCCGCTGGGCCTGGGTCTGGATGGTGGGCGCCATAGCGACGAGGCGACGGCGGCCCGGACGGGGTCCTTGCTGCGCCGCGGGCAGACGCGGAGGGGCGTGCCGACCTCCGTGGACGCCTGACCTGAGGCAGGACTCAGGATGACGCCGTTCTCTGAGGGGGAGGGTTAGGGTGAGAGGCTGGAGGGAAGAGCTTTGGGCAAGACTCAGGAGAACGCTCAGGCAGCGCCACAGACGGACTCACAGCTCCGGCTCCACCAACTGCCGCCAAGACGCTAAGGACCCGACAGGTCGCCTCAGGCCGCAAAGCCTTCCGGGAAATAGAGTCCGGATGAGAAACACGCACGGATTGGAGAGCTTCTGGGTAAAGGGTGGAGCCATGGAGGGAAAACGTCTTGTGATTGGCGAAAAGAAATCCAAGTCTGGACGTCGGATTTGAGACTGATGGAAGGTGGGGGCATCTCCTCTCCTTTCATTGGTTAAACTGTCTGAAGGCGGAGCTAACTAGTAAACGGGGCCTACGGATGGAGACACTGAAACACGGGAGCAGCACTTGTGACGCACTTCCGGCGCTCTAAGCAAGGAAGATGGCTGCGCCCCAGCAGCAGGCTTCAGTGGCTTCCTCAGCTGGTGGTGTATCGGCTCCGGGTTCGACTGGTGGTCCGGGTTCCCAGCAGCAGCCGCAACCGCCAGCACAACTGGTGGGACCTGCCCAAAGCGGTCTCCTGCAGCAACAACAACAGGACTTCGATCCTGTGCAGCGCTATAAGATGCTCATCCCGCAGCTGAAGGAGAGTCTACAGGTGATTGATCGGGAGCTGTGAGGAGAATGCAGGATTTGGCAGTCTGATTCCAAGAGGGCGTGTGAGGGGTGGTTTAGTTGTGGAGAGATCGTAGTAGGGAAGAGGAGAAAGACGTTCATTTTTTTTGTGATGCCAAAGCGAAGCTCTGTGGAGTGACATTGTGGGGCGGGATCAATGTAGATGTTGAGGCTGGGATTGGCCAGAACTTGAGTGGGAAGGGGTGTAAGGGGAAAGCCCGCCTCTGGTCGTTAAAGCCTGTGGAAAGGAGTGTCTATTCGTAGCTTCTGCCCGTGATTGGTGGATAATGGAGATTGTTGGTGAAACCCCAGGCGAGGGCAGGCTTCCGGGAAAATACCAGTGTCTGATATAGGTATGGAAATCAGCATTATTCTGGAGTGTCAGGAGGGAGATGCCAAATGAAGAGGAGGACTAAGGCTGGGTGTTATCTCAAGGAAGAGCGTAGATCTAACAAAATTATCCTCTCTGTTTCTCTATCTCCCGCATCTTTTTCTTTCTTTTTAAACTAGACCTTGATGAAGGTTGCAGCGCAGAACTTGATTCAGAACACTAACATTGACAATGGACAGTAAGTGCAGCCCTCTTTCCCCAGGATATCCTCTCTCCACCCCAGCCTTAGAAATTCCTCCCCCCACCACCCTCCTAATTTCAAGCTCTGCTTCAGATCCCCTGGGCCTGTCCCTGGTTTCCTGATGAACACTTAGTTGTGTAGACCCTGGTGCCTCAGAGATTGGAAATCCATTCCCCTCTTTTCTCCCGGATGCTAGAAAGAGCAGCGATGGACCCATACAGCGTTTTGACAAGTGCCTGGAGGAGTTCTACGCACTCTGTGACCAGCTGGAGCTGTGTCTGGTAAGGGGTCTTCTGGGCACTGGGTGCCCACATTCTTACCTCAGTCCCTGGGATTTTCATGAACCATCAGTCGGCTCATTCACTGGGTACCTCCTCTGGGACAGACCTGGGCTTCATCTGATGCTGGAGACACATTGTTGCCCTGATCCTTACTCTCACAGAACTTGCAGTTTAGTGCAGTGACAAGTGTAACCCCAAACAGGGACAACTCACAGTGGTCAAGTTTGTGATGGGAGAAGTCCAGGCCACGGTGGTTGGGGCTGTGAAATGGAGCACAGGCAGTGGTGTCAGGGCTAGGATGGAAGGCAGCTGAGGGGATGTGGAAGCATGGGTTGAGGGTAGAGAGAGAGTGGTTCAGGGAAGGCTGCTGAGGAGAGCACATTGGAGAGAGATCAGAACAAAGAACAGAGAGTGCAGGAGGTGAGAGGCAGGCCTCTAATCAACTTCCTGTGAGCCTTGGGTTCCTCCCTTGGAAAATAGGGTTTCAAAGAAAACTCAGCAAGATCATGCACGGAAAGTACATACCCATCATACTAGGTATATGGCAAGTGTTTCCTATAGTATTATCATTCTGGACCAGGTGTTAAAGGCAAGGCAGAATTGAGAAGCGGTTGGGGTAACACTGTGTTCCAGCCAGGAACAACTTATGCTTTAAATTTCAGGAGATTATTAGGAGATTCAGTCTGGCTCAGGTGTAGTAGGAGTGGAATTTTGAATATAACGCTGAGGGCACTGGGGAGCCATGGAGGATTTCAGGTAAGGGAGAACATGGAACAGTTTGCTTTTTAGTAATATAATATGCCTCTGGCTGCCAAAAGAAGACTTTGTAAGAAAAGCTGAGTAAAGAACTTGCAGTTTAGTGAGGCCCAAGGATGCAACCAGAGTGGGGCTGATGAACTGCCCAACCCAACACCTTCAGTGCCCTGGTTCCCATATTCCCAGTTCCCTGGTTCCTCACTTCTTGAGGAAGAACTTGGGAGCTTCTAAGTTTTGTCAGGCTACAGGACAGATGGGCTGTTAAGGGAGGACTTTCCAGGATGGGGCCCAGGGCTCTGGTAGGAATGGTAGAATCATCTGAGATGGGGACCCATGAGAAACAACAGTTTGATGGGAGAATATGAGGGAAGGGGCCTAGGAATACAAGAGAAGCTAAGGACAGAGGTGTGGGCACCGTCATTGAAGAGGTGGGAGCCCAGTGTGTGGGGGTGACAGCCGAGGGATCATGGGGAGTGGAAGGAGAAGGAGTCTGGAGACTGCTGCTCCAGTCTTGAGTAGAGTGAGAAGTACCTGGTAGGAGTGACCAAACAAGTAGGAGAAAATCCATGGCAGGTGCCATCAGAGAAGCCACTGCCGATGCTAAGCTTGGGGTTAAGACAGTAACAGTCATAATAACCGACAATCATCAGTTAGTACTTCAAATGATGTACTAGGGCCCGGGTGCTGATGCACACTTGTAATCCCAGCAGCTCTGGAGGCTGAAGTTCAAAGCCAGCCTCAGCAACTTAGCAAGGACCTAAGCAACTCAGTGAGACCCTTTCTCTAATAAAATATAAAAAACAGGCTGGGGATGCAGCCCAGTAGATGTGCCCCTGGGTTCAATCCTCCATAAAAGAAAAGAAATGATGCACTAGGATCTGGGCCTCAACACACCTGTTCTTACTGTTCTTATCTATGAGGTTAAAAGAGGTAGTCCTTAAACCCATTTTCCAGAGGAGGAAACTGAGTCTCAGAGAAGAGCAGTCGCTTGCTTCAGGTCACCCATCCAGTGATTGGCAGGGCCCAGCTCTGACTCCCAAGACCTTAGGACTCCAAAGATCTAGCAGGCTGCCCCAGGCTGGCCCCCAGGGGGTGGGGGACCCTGTGTACCTAGAGTGAGGCTGATGCTGCACCCCTGCCTGCCTGTCCACAGCGCCTGGCGCATGAGTGCCTTTCACAGAGCTGTGACAGTGCCAAGCACTCTCCGACCCTGGTGCCCACAGCCACCAAGCCAGATGCCGTGCAGCCTGACAGCCTGCCCTACCCGCAGTACCTGGCCGTCATCAAAGCCCAGATTGCCTGTGCCAAGGACATTCATACGGCCCTGCTGGACTGTGCCAACAAGGTCACAGGCAAGACGCCTGCACCACCTACTGGCCCCGGGGGCACCCTCTGAGATGGCATGGCAGGGAGCGGGGCTGGCATTGGGGGATAAGGGGGGCAGACAAAGAATGAAGATTGGCCTAAGCCAAAAAGCACGAGTTGTGTCTCATTTCTCCTTCTTTCCTGAGCATTGCGGATTGGAGCCAGCAGGGGGCAGCAGAGGCCAGCAGGGAGAACAACAGGACCCAACCCCGCCTCTACTGCTCTCCTCCTACCCTCCCAGGACTAGTATGGACTTTGAACTGAGCCTTCTTGATGACCTTTGTTCCAAGGGCCCTACCCCTGCCTGGTGTAGGTGTGGCCTGGGTGTGGTCTCCTGGCTGGGCCCTTCCCTCTCAGTCTTCCCTGGAGTTTGGTCAGTTGGGGGTGATTTGTGTCTGTTTCTTTCTCCAGCTGTTCCTGTCTCCTGTGTTGTTTCTCTCTCTCTCTCTCTCTCTCTCTCTCTCTCTCTCTCTCTCTTCTCTGCCCCATTTCAGTCTCTGCCCCTGTGGTTTTCTGTATCCCTGTCTCTAACAGTCAGTCCTCTTTGGCTGCCCCCACCTCCTAACTGGGACTCTTGTCTATGAAGAGAGCCAGAAACCTTGGGTTTCTTGGTGCTAAGGGAAGGGCATCATTTCTAGGGACCACAGCCAAGCCCAGAGACCCTCAGCATCTCCCACATTAGCCCAGCCTGCAAGGTCTTGAGCCCAGGAAAGAAGAAGTGGAGGAGCTGAGGCCCTAACCTCAACATGCCTGATTGGGGAGCAACCCAGGCCCCCGCCTGTCCCCAGGCCCTGCGTCAGCGGAACACCAATGTGGGCCATTGTGCAATCTGTGGGGCAGCCTGGCCCAGCTGGATGCCTGGGTCCCTGTATTTTTAGCCCAAAGGAGAAGTGAAAAGGCCCCAGTGGTGTGAATCATCAGTCCTGGGGAAGAACCCAGCTCCGGGAAGCAGGCCCTGGGGAGGGGGCTTGAGGGAGGGAGGGAGTGCCCCACCATGCTTCCCCTGTCCCCAACAGCCGAACAGCTTCGGGGGAAGCTCAGCCATGGCCGTCAGGCCTGGGCAAGTGCCCGGCAGAGCTACCACCCTAGACCCAGCTGTTGGGGTGTGAAAGGCCCGGTGACTCAGCCTGGTCGGGGAACTGCCCCACCCAACACCTTCAGTGCCCTGGTTCCCATGTCACCACCCAACAGCCTCCTCTCCTGGACCCCATGTTTGTAAGGAAACCCCGAGACCATGGAGACCTCTGTGATTCACTGTCCCATACTGGGAAACTGGAATGCGGCCCAGCTGTGTGTGTACATCCCAGAAAATTCCTTCCCTGAGCTTCCTTGAAGCACTGGTGCTCAGTCAGGAAGGCAAGCTGAAGAGCTGACCGCAGGTGGCCATCTTCTTCAGGGAAACCTTAGCTCAGCCCCTGTCTGATTCAATCAGCTTTTCAAACAATTGGAACTGTGGCCCAGCCAATTTGACACATACTTGACCATCTAGCTGGGTGCAGGGGCACGCACCTGTAATACCAGTGACTGGATGGTGAGGCAGGAGAATTCCAAGTTCAAGGCCAGCCTGGGCTACTTGGTCAGACCCTGTCTCAGAAATGAAATAAAAAGGGCTGTGTAGCTAAGTGGTGAGGCACCTCTGCAACGGATCCCCACTACAGCAACAAAACAAACACCATTAGTCCCTGTCCCCTGGGCACCCACACACGTCTCCTTACCTGTACTTAATCTCTAATAATAGTCTTCTTTCTGCCTAGCAGGATTTAGTTATCTTTCATAAAATTGAAAATATGCTAACCCTGTCCCCAGCAGAGCCTACCAGCTCCCAGCCCAGGGGCACACCGGCACATACTGGCAGAGATGTGTCAGTTCATGAGCATATGTGCAAGACAGGTACAGCTGGCTCCACTGGGTGGTGTCAACGTGACATCACAGGTGAGGGAATAACATCCCAGCACCCAGGAGACAAGGCCAGAGTGCAAAACCCACACCTAGGAGACACCACAGGCAGTGGGTGATGCAGCGCAGACAGTGCAACACAGGCTGAGCATCTTGTGTGGGCCAAGCTCTGCAGTTCGACCCAAGAACCCTATGCTGATCCCTGAGAGAGAGCATAAAAAATGACATGGTAGATCAACACGTTACTCAGGAGGCTGAGGCAGAAGGATCACAAGTTCAAAGCCAGCCTGGGCAATTTAGTGAGACCCTGTCTCAAAAAAATAAAGAAATAAAAAGGGCTGGGGATGTGGCTCAGAGGTAATGAGCCCCTGGGTTCAATACCCAGCACTGCAAAAGAAAAGAAAAAACGACTGGCATATTGAGAATTGTCAATTTATTGAAAACCCTCATTGGGTAGTCATCCTGTGAACATCATTTGGGTTTATAATTAGATGTAACATGTTTATTATGTTCAAGTGATGATAAGGTTATTTAAATTGGAGGGCTGGTGGTGTGGCTCAGTGGTAGAGATGCGCTTAATATATGTAGGACCCTGGGTTTGATTTTCAAAACCAAAAAAGACAAAAACAAAAAAACCAAGCACCAGGTACAATGGTACATGCCTGAAATTCCAGCTACCCTGGAGGTTAAGGCAGGAAGATCGCTTGGGCCCAGGAGTTCAAAACCAGCCTGGGTTATGTAATAAACCCCATTCCTGTCTCAAAACAACAACAAAAAAATCCTTAATAGAGGTCAAGGCAGGCCTCACTGACGTGCTAGAGTCAACTTGAAGGAGAGGGAATCCACTGCAAGAGGATTCCAGGGAGAGAAGTGCAATGCAAAGGCCCTGAGGCAGGAATGTGCTGGTGAGTTGACCCACCAACGAGGAGGCTTGGGGTCTTGATGAAGGAGCAGGGATAGGATAGGAAGCCCAAGCAGATTATCCAGTGAGGACTTGACTTTGCTAGGTTGTTAGGCACAGAGGGAGGGTGTAGGACCTGGTGCTCAGGGGGGTGTGTATGACATGCATGCACAGCCACCACACAACACACATGAGGCAGCACAGACTATGGGCACCGCACAGGCTCACACCACCCTCACCCCCTCACCGTCCAGCAGAGACTAGCAGAACCCACCGCCCCACTACCTGATGCCCCAGGGACCCCATCCCATTGGCAGTCCCACAAACAAACTCTAAATGAATAACTCAACCATGTGAATACACAAACAACCCTCTAACCACCACTTTGCCCGCTATCTCTCACCCCATCGCAGACTTTGCCCATCAGGGCTGAGTCAGCTCTGCCCTCAGCCCAGTGGCAGCAGCACCTCACCAGCTGGGGACAGATAAGACTGGCTCAGACACAGCTTCTCAGGTGCGGGTGTGTGCATGTCTGCGCTGCCCACAGAGGCAGACACACCAACAGCCACATGGAGCAGGGCACCAACCACTCTCCCCATCATGCGCGCTGTCGACGTCAGGCACCAAAGTTCACCAATTTCACTGCCTTGTGACTGGGCCACAGAGGAACTTCATCCAGACACTAGCCTAATGTGTCGTCATGCACATGCAGCCTCAGGCACACCCACGGCTAAGGACAGATGCGTGAACACCACTCATACACCTAAGAAGCATACACACTGAGCCACAGCTGCAGTCACCTAGAGGGACTTCAAGGTCATAAAATCACCTAGCTTCAAGGATATCTGCAGACCCCCAGCCACACCAGCAGGTACAGTCAGTCCCTGGCCAGCCCAGGCACCTTAGTCACTCCAGATCCCACAGTGGCTCAGAGCTATGTACAGATGGCAGCGGTGTGGACAGTGCAGTCCCATAAATCCAACTCAAAGACAGCTGCAGAGTAATGGCAATTCACGGCCTCCCCACATCCAGTTGGCTCCAGCGCTGGTGGTTAGTCAATCTATTACACAGATAGATGGTTTCACATGTTTATTCACAGAGTCCTGTCCTTGGGGATCATATGCACACGGCCCTTCACACAGGAAACCGGCACACTCAAGTCCCACACCTACTTCCCCAACTGCAACCCCAGGCGCCCTGACCTCCTCCCCGCAGAGGTGCAGAGCACACACCTGCAGGAGCACACTATTCACACTAGTGGTGCACACCAGCAGTCCCACACCGGGCCACACCCGCGGCCGCCCAGGCAATCACGCCAGGCACACACGCAGCCGGGCACACGTGCCGTGAGTACACCGGCCCCTGCTCGCCCCGCACTCACACGGGCTCTCACACCCCCGCGTTTCCCGTCCCCGCTTGTTTTTCTGGAAACTCTGCTCTACGTTCTCCTCCCCCTGGGCCGGAAGTGCTCGTGGTATTTTTAGCCTTTCTGGTTTCCGCCCCTTTCTCCCCCCAACCCCTGCCCGCCCGCCCAGGACCCGATGGGGCGCCCAGCCCGGGACCCCGGCCACGTCCCTCCCCACCGTCATTCCAGAGGGGATTCCCGGGGCCGCTGGAGCCGCGGATTTTCCCGCTGGCTACGTGGGGAGCGGGGAGGAGTCCTGCCGTGAACTTCCTCCCGGCCTGGGCGCTGGGGGCAGGGCACCCGACTCCTGGGCCGAGAGGGGGGGGTCCGGGCCCGGACCCGGGTGCGAGCGAGACGCGCCTGGGGGCCGCAGCCCTGCGGGCGACCGAGGAGGGCCTCGGGCCTCGACCCTCGCTGTCCTGGCAGGAGACGCCCAGGCCCAGCTTCTAGAGCCTCCCACGTCGGCCTGGAGTTTGGGGGAACCAGGGGTCGTCCCGCCCTGCGAGAGTGGCCCGATCCCCAGCGTCCAACTCTGGTCCCGATGACTCAGCAGATGGCACAGGGGAGGGGGCCGGGCCGACTCAGGAGTGGGAAGGGCTCCCTGTCTCCAGGGAATCGAAACTGGACTCCCTCCCCCTGGACCGTGGCCAGAGCGGACCCGGGCTGCCCCCCCACTCAGGTTTTCCCCTCTAGTCCCTGGAGCGACAGCGACGGCGCTGGGCTGGGCGGGAGGCAGGTCCCGGGCCCCTCCTCGCGCCCCCCTCCCGCCGCTCTTCCCCTGGTCCTCGGAGGCTCTGTTTACAGCAGACAGGAGCCCTGGTTACAGGAGAGGAACCCGGGCGTCCCGGCTGAGCCTCCTCGTCACGGCTTCCAGGAAGCCCCCTCCCCCGCCCCCTGCGAGTGAGTCACGGGCGAGCGGGAGGCCGCAACCGTGCCAAAGCCGCCCGCGGCCCGCCCCGCTCACGGGACCGATCTAGGAAGGCCCCTTGGCCTCAGAAAGCGCCACATTAGGGATTCCCCCCGTGCTACGACGAGGCAAGTTGGCGTGGAGCCTGGCCAGATCTCCCCACCTCAATACAAGCCCGCGGCGCAGCGTGAAAGAATAAACTTTCCACCATTATCACTCCGCTTCACGGCAATGATTTCTATCTACCCCCGTCTTCTCACTCAAGGCAGCCAGCTCATTAAGATTCCCCCCAAAAGGTCAATTTACTTCCCAGATCTTAAAGAGTTTTCACTTAGGGCAAGCCTTTGAAAATAAAGGGCTTGCCAATGTGGGGGGTGATCCTTGAAAATGGAGAATTTTGTAAGTCCCATTCAACCGTTGAGGAAAGCCCACGGCGACCATCTCTAAAAACTGTTGAATCCAGGCAGTCCTCCTCCACGATAAAGAACCCCCGCCGATCCAGTCCCCCCCACCCATCTTTAATTTTAAATGTCTTGGAATTTGGTGGCTGAGGTTCACTACCTTTTAAAGGAAGTAACTTGACCTCGGTTTCTTTGTGCTTAAAATGGGTATAATACCTCCCTGAGAGGTGGCGGGGATTGAGTTAATGTATGTAAAGCATTTACACAATGGCCCACCCCGAAGAAATTAGAAGTGCCACTATCAGCGTCAGCAGGAGGTGCCACAGCTGCCCATTTCAACCTGGCCTGGTAGCCCGGACCTCACCCAACCCCCACCCCCCTAAATGGGACTTGGAAAGTAGTCAGGTCTGCCGATCTAGGCTATTGGTGATGCTGCACCTAGTAAGGTCTGCGAAGAGAATTCCCTTCCAAAAGGTCTGTGGTCTCGGCTCTTCCTTTTGCCCCTGCAGATTTCTATCTCTCTGCAGGTGTTTCTCACTGTTTTTTCTCCTTTTTTCTTATGTGCCTCTCCCGTGTCGTTTTTCCTTCTGCATCTGTCTCTCAGGGGCCATCTCTGGTTTCCCCACTTCCTCCTCCCTCCTCTTCTTCCCTTCCTCTTCTGTGCCTTCGTTTTTTGTTTGTTTTTGGTTTGGGACTGGGTATTGAACCCAGGGTGCTTTGCCACTGAGCTACATCCCCAGCTTGCTTTCTTTTTTTTTTTTTTTTTTTTTTTTAGACAGAGTTTCACTAAATTGCCGAGGGTCTCGCTAAATGGCTGACACTGCCCTGGAACTTGGGATCGTCCCGCCTCAGCCTCCCAGCTGGGTTACAGGTGTGCGCCTCCGCGCCCGGCGGGGCTAGTCTCTAGCTGCGTGCGGCTCTCTGTTTTTCTCTCTGCATCTCGTCTTATCTCTGTCTCTTCCTCTGTTTCTCCCCTCCCCCAGACTGTCCATCTCGCACGTGCACACCCACTCGGCCTCAGCCCCTGTCATTTGCCCCTGGAGCCATTCTCCCAGTTCCCTGGGCGCTTCAGGCTCTAGCTTCCCATCCCAGGCTCTCCCGCTGGGTCGAGGTTGCCTCCCGGCCAAGTTCTGGCGCATCCTAGCCGGGGGCGGGCGGAAGGGAACTGGTACGAGGCCCGGCGGGCCGAGCCGCGGGCGCGCGTCCGGGAAGCGCCCCTCCTGGCCCCGCCTCTCGTGGCCACGCCCCCACGCGGTCCTATAAGATGCTGGCTCTCGCCACCCGCAGCAGCCTGACTTCAGCGCTCGGACTTTTGGCCCGCCCTTCATGGCCACCCGCGCCGCCATGGATCTCACTGCCATCTACGAGGTGAGTGCCCTCCGACCGCATTCCCGGGGGACCACACGCCTGACTGTCTACTCTTCTGGCGCCGCAAACTCTAGCCGGGGTCGTCGGCCTCCTTTCTCAGACCAGCCTGATTATCAGGACGGGAAAATAGAGCCCACAACCCCCGGGTCGCAGCCCAAACACGGGTGGGGCGGCCCTGGAGATGGAAAGCTGGCGCACTTTTCTAAAACTAAGGTTGCCTGGAAGCGGAAATGGCCCCCACACCTGGCTCACCCCTAGTTGCTGAGGGCGCGGTTTTGCGCGGAGGCGTTTCTGGGGTTGAAGTTCCACCGCGGGGGGCGGGGGGGACCAACTTCTGCCTCCGCTCCTAATCAGAGTTCCTAAAACCCAAGACGCGGTCTCCTAGGTCACCTTTGCCTGGCTCCCCCAGTTACGAAACTCATCCGTATCCCCGGAGGCCCAGAGGCTTCAAATTGAGGAACCGTTGTGTGCTCCAACTTTGGGACCCCTCTTAACTCCTCAGCGGCGCGGGGAGGTGTTTCCGGGTCCCTCAGAATAGGCGTCAGTCGTAGATAAACTCAGAACCTCCACCGGGATCCCTGGGATCTGGAACCCAGGAGTTTCTGTAATGGGGTGGGGCTCAGGCCCGGAGGCCACAAACCGGACTGGCAGGCTCTTGTGCCGTGGGGCGGGGCGTCACCCTGCGTTTTCAGTTTTCAGGTGTCCTAACCGAACACTATTCCCACAGAGCCTCTTGTCGCTGAGCCCTGACCTGTCATCCGACCACGGAGGAACTGAGTCCTCTGGACTCTGGAGCCTGAACTCATCTGACTCCAGCCCTTCTGGGGTCACCTCCCGCTTGCCTGGCCGCTCTACCAGCCTGGTGGAGGGCCGCAGCTGTGGCTGGGTGCCCCCACCTCCTGGCTTTGCACCCCTTGTTCCCCGCCCGGGGCCTGAGCAGTCGCCCTCACCCACTTCGCCTACTGCCACCCCTACCACCTCCTCCCGCTACAAGACTGAACTGTGTCGGACCTTCTCAGAGAGTGGGCGCTGTCGCTATGGGGCTAAGTGCCAGTTTGCCCATGGCCTGGGTGAGTTGCGCCAGGCCAATCGCCACCCCAAGTACAAGACGGAACTCTGCCACAAATTCTACCTCCAGGGCCGCTGCCCCTACGGCTCACGGTGCCACTTCATTCACAATCTCAACGAGGACCTGGCGGCCCCTGGCCACCCCCATGTGCTGCGCCAGAGCATCAGCTTCTCTGGCTTGCCCTCTGGCCGCCGAACCTCCCCACCACCACCAGGCCTGGCAGGCCCTTCCCTGTCCTCATGTTCCTTCTCACCCTCCAGCTCCCCACCACCACCTGGGGACCTTCCACTTTCACCTTCTGCCTTCTCTGCCGCCCCTGGGACCCCTGTGACTCGAAGGGACCCCACCCCAGCCTGTTGCCCCTCTTGCAAAAGGGCCACTCCTGGCAGCATCTGGGGGCCCTTGGGTGGCCTGGCCCGGAGCCCTTCTGCACACAGCCTGGGATCTGACCCTGATGAATATGCCAGCAGCGGCAGCAGCCTGGGGGGATCCGACTCACCTGTCTTTGAAGCTGGGGTTTTTGTGCCACCTCAGCCACCTGCAGCCCCACGACGACTCCCCATCTTCAATCGAATCTCTGTTTCTGAATGACAAGTGCCTGCCTAGTAGGCATCAGCTGGATCTCAAGGGGAGGCACTTGTGCTGTGGGAACCTGGGGGATTCCTGATTTAATCAAGTGGCCCTTCCTCCACATTCCATAATGCATTAACCCCTCCCCCATGCCACCCTGGGGCAGGTCCCCGGTGTGCAAGCTCAGTGTTCATGGTGTTGGGGGACAGTGTTTTCTGGGGTTCTTTAAAACATGTAGCATATTTGAGGGAACCAGTGAGTCCTCTCCCCTGCCCAACTGTCTCCTGGAATTGTTTGCTGTGAATAGTAGGCCCCTATGTCCCCTCCCATTTTTCCCTAGACCCGAGGTTCCAGTGTTTGGTGATTGGAACCTCCCCGAGGGAGAATCCTGGTGCTCAAATTTCCCTCCACAAGCAAGTAGCCAAAGTTATTGCCAAATCCCTCCTCCCAAGCCAGTGGGCCCCTTATTTATGACGACTTTATTTATTCTAATAAGATTTTATAGTTATTTATATATATTGGGTCGTCTGCTTCCCTTGTATTTTCCTGCCTTTTTGTAATATTGGAAACGATGGTATAATTATTGTAAGTATGCTATAATAATATATTAAGTAATATATTGTCTTAAAAATTTATTTTTGTGTTTTTGTTTTGTTTTTTTGAGATTTTTAAATAAAAGGAGTCTATCAGCAAACGAATGCTGGTTTTTTCGGGGTCTAGAGGCAGTGAGGGGAGAGGGAAGGACTCTTACCCTCAGCAGGGTAGAGTCGACTGACCTTTGCGAACCCCAGCGCCAGTGGCACTTACCTGGCAGGAAGTGACGTCAGCGGACCCGGCCCTTCACCTGAGAGGGCGGGTCCAGGTGAGGTCACCCGTAAGAACCGGGAGAGCCAGTTCCCGGGGCGTGGGGGGGGGGCTGCGCTCCTGTCTCATCGGGCTCCTTGACCTAGCTCGGGCGGGGACGGGATGTTTCCGTCCCCACGGGGCCAAGGGAGGCGGGCCGGGCGGAATTGAGAGGACGGAATGTGCCGGAACGCGAGCCCAGGGCGGGCGGGGGCGGCGGGGCCGCAGAGGCGGGGGTCACCCCCGGGGCCCAGGCTCCTGGGGCCGCGGCACCCGCCTCAGCACTTGAACCCGGGGGACTCGGACCTTCGGGCTGTTGCGGGAGGGGGCCCGAAGTCTCCAGAGTCGAGAATCTCAGCACTTTGGAATCTCAGGCTGTGTCGCTTCCAATCTAGGCACGACTTCCTATCTAGACGCTGGGGTCTCACGGGGACCCCCGGCATCCCCGGGACACTGGGTCCTCGGGGTTACAGGGTTGGTGCTTGTCGGGACCGAGAAGTTCAGAACTTCGGGATCCGGGCATTTCTGGACATTGGGAATGCAAGGCGTGGGACTCCTCCAGCCGGGGTGCCTCTCCCAGCCGGTGTGCGTGGGTCGTGGACGCGCGTCCGGGCGGGGCCCTGGGAGCCGCGTCCCCGGACCATACAAGGCAAGAGGCGTCGGGAGCCGCCCCCCCGGAGTGGGGGCGCCGAGCCCGGAAGCCGTCTCACGTCAGACCTGCGCCCCACCCCTCGCCCGCAGTCTCCTCCCTCCCTTGACCCCTCTTTTCTCTCCACTTTCCCTCCTCCCTCCCACTTCCCTCTCATCCCCTCCCTTTTCCCCTTTGCCTCCAGTTCTCCTCTTCTTAGCTCCTCCCCTCCCGAGTACTCCTCTCCCCCAGCCCTTCCAGCCTCCCACCCTCTCCTGCCCCTCACCCCCTCTTCTAGTTACCCTTCTCCTCCTTTCTTCCCTCCCCGATCTATCTTCCGCCTCCTCACTCTTTCCTCTTCTGCAGCCACTTTCCCTCCTCCCCTCCTCTGCCTCCCTTGTCCCTCTTCTCATCCCACTGGCTGATTGTGACCTTTGGTCTTCTCTTCCAGGAAACTGCCTCCTTGTGGGAAAGGGCTCAGGCCCTGGTATGTGGGAGAGAGGGAAACAGAAACCCGAAGACCCAAAGGCAGAGAGCAAGAGTAAGCAGTGCCAAAACATCTGCAGAAAGAGACGTGGACCCAGAAAGAACACCAAGAAGCAGAAATATCTGATTGATTCCCAAAACAGTAAAACCTGCAACCTGCGCTGGGGTGTCACCAGTGGGAGAGCTCCTGAACAAAGCCCTGGGTTCAGTCCCAGCACCAGCCAAACAAAACGAAAACCTCAGCTAACAAAACGACACCTACCACCAGTGATCAGGACTCAGGCCAGACACCTGGGACCTGGGAATCCCTTGTCACCTTTCTCAAACCCATACTGCAGCCCGAAACAATTCATCGACCAGCTCCACCCTCCCCCAGGACTATCTCCCCCTGGTCCTATCTAGCATCCCCCACTTGAGCCTTCACAGCAGCTTCCTCAATCTCTCTGTTCCAGCCTGTCCTTTCTCTTTTCTCCACTCCCCCGGGGGACAAACAAGGGAAGCCTGTTAGGACACCTGATCACAAAAAGTCAAAAGTCCTAAGTCCTCTATGCATCCTACACAACCTGGCTCCCATCTGCTGCCCTCCCCCTGCTCATGTGACCTCAGTCACTGCTTTCCTAGCTGCTCCACCAGCACATCTGGCCCGTTACAGCCACAGGGCCTTTATGCTGGCTGTAAAGGCTGTCCTGTCCCTCTGCCTGCATGACACCCTGGTGTCCTCAAAGCTTACTCCCCTCCTTTGGGTCTTTGCTCAGATGAGATTATCCCGGACTGGTTCTATTACAACCCAGACCCCCTCCATTCCCCAACTTTCTACCTTGCTCTACTTTCTGCATGGTATTTGTCATCACCAAACATAAAAAGTGTACTTCATTCTGCCACAGTGGTGGCACAGGCCTGTATTTCTGCTGCTACTCAGAAGACTGAGACAGGAAAGTCCTAAGTTCCGGGCCAGCCTGGGCAACTTAGCTAGACCCTGTGTCAAATTAAAGAAATACATAAAAGGGCTGGAGACCTATCTCAATGACAGGGAGCCTCTAGGTTCCATCCCCAGTCCTGAAAAAAAAATATTTTTTTACGTTTATTGGATTCTGCCTTCTCAGTAGAATGACAAGTTCTCAGGGGCAGAGACTTATTTACCGCTGTATCACCCACAACTAAACGGAACTTGGCACATAATGAGTTTTTCAAATTTGAAAAAAAAAAAAAATCGAACCGGTGCCTCCTGGGGAGCTGAGGCAAAGGATAATTAGTTTGAGGCCAGCTTCCGCAATTAGTGAGACCCTGTCTCAAAATAAAAATGTTTAAAAAGGGGGATGCAGCGCAGGGGTAAAGCATCCCTGGGTACAATTCCCAATACTGCCACGGAAAGAAAATAAATGGATTAAGAGACCGAGAAAAGAGGGTTAAAAAGAGGAGAAATATAGAGAAAGCGGCAAAGCTTTCATACAGTTTTGCGGACCCACAGCCTGTCATACCGCTACAGAAGTCTTAAACTAGGTGAGTCCCATCCAACACTGAAAAAAAGAAAAAGTCATAAATTCAGATTTACAGACTCAAATCGAGGCTCAAGACATCTGGTGAGAGGCGGTACCTCCCCCTGGCGGCAAGAATGGAAACGGCACCTTCCCACTATACAGAACACTTTCTCAACCCACCGTCGCGAAAAGAGTTTCTCCAGCCGCAAAATTCAGATGGCAGTGTTCATTGCTCTAAGTGATGTAGACGTCTGGTTGACCCACAAGATATATAAGAATAAAAACTGATTAGAAAACTAATAATGTTCCTTAGGGAAAAAAAGGACTGCTCCAGGTGAGGATCGAACTCACAACCTCGGCATCGCTCCGCCCGCACTGTCTTATAAGTACCGCGCGCTAACCGATTGCGCCACTGGAGCTCCGGCCGCACCCTTGCGCCGCTGAGTCCTTCAGTCGTTCTTAGCCACGTGACCTCTCCAGGAGGATTCTTCCCTATATTGTGTATGCAAATAGAACTCTTTTGACTGACCAATCGGAAAAAGAGTACGTCCTGTTCCGGATTCTCACGCCTCGTAGGCCCTTGCTGTAAAAGGGAAAAGTCTGCGAGGCGCTTGGAATGTGGGGCTGTGGCCTGCCCGAGGATCCGCCTCCTCATGAATATTCAGAATCAAGGCGGGGGAGGGGCCTTAACCCTTCGTTGGCGGGCCGGCCGGAAGGCGGCCCCTCCCCCCCACGGGCGGGAACAGGATGTGAGCCTGGGCGGCAGAGGGGGAGGGGAAGCCTCCGGCGACCGCCCCCCACCCCACAGCTGGGACCCACTTCTCCCGCCCCAGATGTGGCGGTGACGCAGCCGCCGGAGCCCGGTGCCATCCATCTCGGAGTCAGAGGGGTCCAAAGTCTCGGACTCGGGAGTCTGGAATTTCTGCACCGCTTCTTGAGAGACCTCGAAGTCCAGGCCCCCGCGACCCTACTCGAGGACCTCAGGTGCCCAGCGCCCCCTCCTGGGGGAGCCAGGAGTTTGGGACGTCAGCCCCGCGGGACCCGGGAGGCCGAGCGTCCGGCACCCGCGTTAGAAGAACTCGGGATCCCCGAACTCACATCCCCTCCAAGAGTACAGAAATCCGAGCCAGGGTCCCGGGTTGGAGAAACTTGGGATCCGGACCCCTAGCGCCCCAGCCAGTCTGTTTGGGGCTGCGGCAAGCACCACTTCAAGGGGACCCAGGAATTCTGGACCCCTTGCGCTCCGCCTCGAGGTGATTTAGTCCCTGCCCCTAGAGTTAGGGGAACTCACGGACCCGGGTTCTCCTACAGTTCTACCTAGAATGTTAAGGAGTTTGGGTCCCAGCGTCCGCATCCGAGACTCCAGTACCCCCCTCCTAGAACACCAAAAATTCGGACTGCCGGACCCGCTTCCCGAGGGGCCCAGGATGCTGGTTCCCGGAGTCCGAGAGCCCGAGGTCCACATGCCTGAGTTCTGCTCTGGGTCTCCCTGGGGACCGGCTTAGGGTAGACTGGGAATTCGGCTCCCGGGCGCGCGCGGGCAGCTCCCCGGGAGGTGCGGGGAGCGAGGGGCCCGGGCGGGCTGGGGGAGGGGGCGGCGCCGCAATGAACAATGAGGGGGCGTGCCGGCCGGGCGAGCGGAGGCGCCGGCGGGAGTTGAGGGCCGAGGGGTGTGGGAAGGCGCTGGGGAGGTTTTGGCGGCCGGGACAGTGATCTGGTCGGGAGGGATCGACTGGAGGACGGTGGAGGGCTTGCGGCCAGCGCCCCAGTGCTCAGTCCTCAGCGGGGGAGGGAGCCGTCTGCAGGACCCTGGCATCCGGTCCCCCAGCCTCCGCCCTCCCCTGGGACCCCGCGGCCTCCCGCCCACGGCTTTTCCCAGCCCTGCCCCTAGCCCTCGGCTCCAGCCAGAACTCAAACGTTCCCAGGATGCCTGATTCTCCGACTCCAGGCCGACGGGACTCCTAGCTTCTGCGACTTGCTCTTTTCACTCTTTGTCTCAACCTTTCCATCTTCTCAAGGTTCTCTCCTTATCCCCCTTTTCCTGTCACTTTGCCTGTCTTCGCCATTAGTTTCTCCCAAGGGGCCCCTCCCTTCTAATTCCCAGAGCCCCATATGTGAGTGTGGAAGGCCAGGAGGCCTGTGGGGTCCTGTACCCAAGAAGGGGGTCTTTCCGCAGGTTGCTGCTGCAGTGCTGCTGAGCCATGCCTGAGGGAGCCCGCGGACTTAGCCTGTCCAAACCCGGCCCCAGCCCCAGCCCTGGGTGCAGTCACAGAGGTCAAGCCTGTGAGTGCCCAGCTGTGGGTGAGACCCCGACAGGTGAGCAACCAGGCAGGTAGAGCCTGTAGGCATGTTTCTTATTCAAGATTTGAGGAACCCTGTGTGGCTAGTCTAGTGCTGGACAGTGTTGGCAACACAGGGGATGACCAAGACAACCCAGCCCTGTCCTCACAGAGTTCCTGATCTGGTGGGAAAGACAGCTCTTCACAATCAGTGACAGCCCAGAGGGGAAAGCCTGGGACCAAGTGGCCAGGGCTGTGGTGCAGACACCTGGGAGGTATGGGAATCCAGTCTGGGAAGTCAGGCTTCCTGGAGGTGGCAATAGCTAACCAAGAATTGAAAGGCTGGGAGGAGAGAGTTGGACAGTCAAGGAAGACTGTCCCCACAATGGCCACACTGGGAACAGTATGTGCAAAGACCTGAGCCGCGGCTTTGGGTAACTGAAAGAAATTGGGGGTGACTGGAGTACAGGGCAAGGTGACGTGCGGCAGTGGGAAGAGAGCTGACTGGAGAGGTGTCGTGGCCACTTTGCACGGGGGCCTGTGGATCTGAGGAGTTTGGGCGTTAGTCAAGGGCATGAGGGTTACGTTCCTGTGCGTGATGGAGTACGAGGAGCAGGTGGGTGGAGTAGATAAACTAGTGGCAGAAGCTCATAGAGAGCCCTGATGGGAGAAGGTGGGGCTTGACCAAGGCTGGGACGTAAGGAAGAGAGGAAGAAGCCTTTGGGAAGGATTTGGCCAAGTGAGGTGAGTGGGCTATGGGAGGGGGCTTGGGAGAACCCCTGACCTCTCACTCCACATTCCAGCAGCCCCTGCAGCCCCCGCCATGGCTTCCCCTCGAGGTTCTGGGAGTTCCACATCCCTGAGCACTGTGGGCTCTGAGGGAGACCTGGCTCCAGGGCCCGGCCCAGCCTGCTCAGCCTCCAGGCCAGAGCCCCTGCCAGGTCCCCCCATTCGCCTGCATCTGTCACCTGTTGAGGTCTCTGGTTCGGCAAAACCCTCGCGGCTGGAGCGTGTGGCCCGTGAGATTGTGGAGACAGAGCGGGCCTATGTCCGGGACTTACGCAGCATTGTGGAGGTGAGGTGGGCAGGCAACTGAGGGCAGTGGGGACCGCAGACAGGCCCCTTGGCCCCAGTAACCCCAGTCATCCCTACAGGACTACCTAGGTCCCCTGATGGATGGCGGGGTCCTGGGGCTGAGCATGGAGCAGGTGGGCACCCTGTTTGCCAACATTGAGGACATCTATGAGTTCAGCAGGTGAGGCGGGGGTGCTGAATGCTGTTGGGATGTGTCCTAATGTACAACTTGGAGCCCTGTAGCATTTGGTCCAGGCGGCACATGGGGTATGGTGACGTCAGTCAGAGTTCGTGATAGAGTGAGGGCCCAGGAGCGTAGGGGACAGGAATCTAAGAATATGGATGAGGTCCAAACATCAGGAGGGGGTCTCAGTGCAGTGCCAGGCTCACAGTGAATCCAAGAGTCTTGTGGGGCCTGAAGGTCATAGCCATGTGAGCACTGTGACCAACTTGTCCTGATTTGCTCAGGACTTTCCCAGTTTTAACCCTGTAGGTCCCTTGTCCTGGGAAATTGCTTAGTCCCAGAGAAATCAGAGTGGTTGGTGACCCTGGTGAGGAGAGTGTTGGGTTCAAAAAATCATGACATCTCTGAGTGCTTTGGTGAGATCTCGGGATCACAATAAGGTTGTGGCTTTAGCAGTCATGATACCCTTCTCCCCTGGGCCATAGTGTTCCTTTTATGTCATGACATAAACCCACCCTCCCCACCCCTGTTCATACCAGTTGTGACAAGATTTCAGTCTAAGGAATGTGAAGCTGTCCAAGGACAAAGTCTAAGCAGGTTGCAGTATCCCGGGTAGTCAGCAAAGACCCTTCCTCTGGTTAAGACATCCCCTTGAGAGACCCTGGCTATCGCCAGACCCTAGCCCCTGTGGACTATTGGGAGGTCTTCATGTGGGGGACACATGGAGGCAGTTCCTCACCTTCCCCTCCTCCACAGTGAGCTCCTGGAGGACTTGGAGGGCAGCCGCAGTGCAGGGGATATTGCTGAGTGCTTCGTGCAGAGGGTGAGTAAAGCCAGGATTCTCAGCCAGGACCCGCCCGGCAGAGGGGAGCAGGCCTGGGCTAGGCAGGAGGGGGCCATGGAAGCTGGGAGCTGGGGTTTCCCTGACTCCTGTCTCCTGCAGAGTGAAGACTTTGACATCTACACGTTGTACTGCATGAACTACCCCAGGTGAGCTGTGGGGAGCCCTGCTAAGCCCCAGGCTAGTAGCCAGCCCTCCTCCCTGTACCCCCTGACTGCCCTTGGCCCCTGCCAGACCCTGACTGTCCCCAAACCCTGGCCACTTGCTGAGCCCTTCCAGCTCCACCCCTAGAACTGCCAGTCCCCCCTGACCTGTGCTGTGCCCCCAGCTCCCTGGCCCTGCTCCGGGAGCTCTCGCTGTCTCCACCAGCATCCCTGTGGCTGCAGGAGCGCCAGGCCCAGCTTCGTCACTCACTGCCCCTGCAGAGCTTCTTGCTGAAACCCGTTCAGCGCATCCTCAAGTACCATCTGCTGTTACAGGTCAGCTGTGGCCCCTGGGGGAGGGCAGGGTCCCAGCCATTGGTCACCTTCTGGTACTTCTGGACCATGGGCCCAGCAAGAGTTGGGCCAAGCCTGCGGAGGTGTCCTCTGACATTCCCCCAGACTCTGCCCTTGGGGAGGCATCTGGGCCCCAGAAACTGGGCCAGTGTTTGGTGTCAGGTCTCACTGGCCGTAGGGACTGGCACCCCGCATTCCACAGTCCGGTTTTCTCTGTCTCTGCCTCCTACTCTGCATTTCTCCTCGGGTAACTCTCGTGTCCTCTCTTTTCTTCCCTGTGTACCTGACCTGCTGGCCACGTGGCAGGAGCTAGGCAAGCACTGGGCAGAGGGCCCTGGTGCCGGAGGCCGAGAGATGGTAGAAGAAGCTATTGTGTCCATGACAGCGGTCGCCTGGTACATCAATGACATGAAGCGCAAGCAGGAGCACGCAGCGCGCCTCCAGGTGGCCCAAGAGTGGGCTGGGCTGGCCGTGGGGAGTGAGCCGTGGGCCTGGGGCGGGGGTCAGTGCTTCGAGGCAGCCTTAAAGGGTTGGCTCAGAGCAGGTCCCTGTCACTAACCTCCCCGTGTGGCATGTGTATTTATGTGCCACCTGTTCGTGCCTGTCCCTGCTCCTGGTGGGGTCCCAACAGGAAGTGCAGCGGCGGCTGGGCGGCTGGACTGGCCCGGAGCTCAGTGCTTTCGGGGAGCTGGTGCTGGAGGGCGCCTTCCGAGGTGGTGGAGGGGGTGGCCCCCGGCTGCGAGGGGGTGAGCGGCTGCTCTTCCTGTTCTCACGGATGCTGCTTGTGGCCAAGCGCCGGGGGCCAGAATACATCTACAAGGGCCACATCTTCGTGAGTTTGGGCATGGGGCCGGGCTAGACTGTTACTACCTGGTATGTTCTATGTCCCTGTAACTGTAAACCTAAAAGGGTGGGGGTGTTAGACAGCCTGGTTTAAAAGTGCCACATTTCCTTGGGTTCAAATGTAGCTTAAGGCTTGTTAGGAGGTACAGGGCTGGTAGGGTATGCGAGTAGTGATGGGGTGAGATCTGCAAGGGAAAACCTGGATTTGCCCATGAGGCAAGTGTCTTCATGGGGGGAGGGACCATGGGGGGCCTGGTGAGGGCAAGAACAGAGCCTAGCCCTGTGGGGAAAGGGGATCTGGCATATGGTCTTATAGGATGCATCCTTTGGGGGCATAGGCCCAGATACACCTCCCGGGCATCTTAGTGCCTGCAAGACTCGGGGCTGGGCCTACAGGACATTAAGCCAGGCGCCTCTCTGCCCCTAATCCAGTGCTGCAACCTGAGTGTGAGTGAGAGTTCTCGAGACCCTCTAGGGTTCAAGGTGTCCGATCTGACCATTCCCAAGCACAGGCACCTGCTCCAGGTGAGCATAGGGGTGGGTTGGGCTGCAGGGTTCCCCCCAGACCTCACTCCTGGCTTCCTGACTCTATCCCACCATCAGGCTAAGAACCAAGAAGAGAAGAGGCTGTGGATTCACTGTCTCCAGCGCCTCTTCTTTGAGAACCACCCTGCCTCCATTCCTGCCAAGGTACAGCTCCTGCCACTGTGCGGGGCCGGGGGCTGGAGTGCTGGAGACCCTACCCCCATAGTACCGGAAGACCCTCTGAGTACAGGGACACTCCTGTAACATGGTCATTAAAGGCACAGAATTAGACCACCTGGGCTTGAATCTGAGCTTCACCATGACCCTGCTTTGTGACCTTGGGCAAGTCATTTTTAACCTCTTTGGGTCTCAACTTTCTTACCTGGGGGAATTCTGGTGGCCACCTCCTGGGTTCGTGGTGAGGATTAGTGGTCATCAGCCACGTCAGGCCTGATGCAAAAGCACCCGTTTATGAGAATGGTGTGGTGCTCGCAGACCAGCCGACTTGACCCTCACCCGTGTCTCTTTCAGGCAAAACAAGTTCTCCTGGAGAACAGCCTGCACAGTGAGTTGGGACCTTGGGCCGGGAGGCTGTGGAAATTGGACAGTTACTTCCAAGGACAAGTGGGTTTTTAGCCTGAAACTCTCTCCACAGGTGCTCTGAAAAGTAAGACTGTCCCAGAGCCCCTTACACCCCCACTCGGGTCTCCCCAACCTCGGGATGCTGGAAATTTCACCCCTGGCCGAAGGAATACAGGTAAATGAGGGCGGGCTGAGGCTGGCCCCCCAGCCCTCCCCTCCCAGGATCTCGGGGTCAGCTCCTTACACGATTCCGACCTGCCTCTCCCACAGCTCCATCCCCAGGGCTCTCTGCTGTTCGTCGTGGCCGCAGGCAGTCTGGTAAGTACCTCCACCTAGAGGTGACCCCGAAATCCAGTGAGAGTGAGGCTCCTGATATCACTGTATCCTCCCCAGAGCCAATGAAGGATCCGTATGTCATGTTTCCACAGAACGGTCAGTGACTGGTCCCTCCCTCTGTTTGTCTCTCTTACCCCAGGGGATACCCAGGGTGCTGGAGGAAGGGGATGGGGTCATTCATTAATTAGAAGGAATAACTCTTTTCTGCATCTCACTCTTTCTCTTCCTGTTTCTCCATCTCCAGATAAGCCTGGATTCAAGGTAAGAAGCACCCTAAAGCAAGGCCTAGAGGTCTGGGTCTGATGGAGGAGTAGTTTTAAGTTCCAAAATCCTGGGTCTGAATAAAAGGGTTGGGGCTTAGATTCCCCCAACTGAAGGAGGGAACTGGGACCCAAAGTCAAGGGCCAGGGCCCTCCTGGCTCCTGGCTTCCGCTCACTCTCCTCACAGCATGCTGGCAGCGAAGGGGAGCTGTATCCCCCCTCAGAATCGCAGCCAACAGTCCCAGCTTCTGGACCCCCTGAAGACCTGGAGGATGCTGGGCCCCCTTCACTGGACCCCTCTGGAACCTCAATCACTGAAGAAATCTTGGAACTGCTAAACCAGAGAGGCCTCCGGGATCCTGGGGTGAGCTGGGCACCTCATCATGGGGTTCTTGGGACTCTGTTTTTCTTCTTTGGTACTGGGATTTATTCCAGGGGCACTTGCCCACCGAGCCACATCCCCAGCCCCTTTCATATTTCTTTTAGAGACAAGGTCTTGCCTGTTGCTTAGGGCCACGCTAAGTTGCTGAGGCTGGCTTTGAACTTACAATCCTCCTGTCTCAGCCTCCCGAGCTTCTGGGATTACAGGCGTGTACCACCGCCCCCGTCATGTTCTTGGGACTGTGTTATGGGCAGACAGAGAGCAGGGACCAGGTCAGCCAGCCCACCCTGATGTCTTGGCTTCTTCCCATGCTCACTACAGCCAGCAATCCACGACAGTCCCAAGTTCCCCAGAGACTCCCAGGTGCCAGGCGACAGCAAACCGCTCACATTCCAAGCCCTGCCCAGCCGGGACTCTTCAGAAGAGGAGGAGGAAGAGGAAGAGCTGGAGATGGATGAACGGGAACCTTCTCCACTCCACGTCTTAGAGGGGCTTGAAAGTCCCAGTGCAGCTGAAATTCCCGACATTCCCAGTCTTACTAAGATTCCTGACATACCTAGCCTCCCCAAAATTCCCGAAGTTCCCTGCCTTCCTGGTCTCTCTGACATTCCCAGTGTTTTTGAAATGCCCTGCCTTCCATCCATTCCCAGTGTGCCTGACATTCCCAGTCTCCCCAGCGCTCCTGCTCCCTGTGACTCCTGGCTCCCATGCCCTCTGCAGGAGCCGGCCGAGGCCTTAGCCCTCAGGAGAGAACTGTTCCCTAGAAGCAACCCTGGGGAGCTGGGAGAGCCTCCCTCAGAAAGCAGGGCAGGACAGGAGCAGGAAGGAGAAGGGATATCATTCCCAGATTTCCAGCCCCAGGATGTCACCCAAGCTCCGGGATTCCCAGATGAGCTGGAATTTCGCTCTTGCTCAGAAATCCGAAGTGCATGGCAGGCATTGGAGCAGGGGCAGCTGGCCCGGCCAGGCTTCCCAGAGCCACTGCTGATCCTGGAGGATTCGGATCTGGATGGAGGCAGCAGGAGTGGGAAGGCAGGAGCCCCGCACTCAGAGCGGGCAGCGTCCCGAGTGCGAGAGCTGGCCCGGCTTTACAGCGAGCGGATCCAACAGATGCAGCGGGCTGAGACGCGGGCATCAGCCAATGCCCCCCGCCGCCGGCCACGGGTCCTGGCCCAACCTCATCCATCTCCATGCCTGCTCCAGGAGCAGGTCGAGCCAGGTGAGGTCTGGGTGGGTGTGTGATCAGTGGAGGTGGCCCAAGATGGGGCACTGGAACCCAAACGTCTGAGAGGTTTTGGGACAAAGATAGTGGAGGGTTGGCTAGGATCTGATGGTCCAGGTGCTGCCATCAGCAAAGGGCTGGCCGCAGGATCAGTCCTGACTCATCCGCTTTGCACACAGGGCCCAGGCCTGCCTTTGGACATGTGCTGGTATGTGAACTGGCCTTCCCACTGACGTGTGCCCAGGAATCTGTCCCCCTGGGCCCTGCTGCCAGGGTTCAGGTGGCTGCACCTTTATCTAGACTGGGAGGCCACTTGGATGGCCAGAGTCTAAATGTTTCAGATTTGCCTGAGCAAGGCCATCTGGGCATTCATGCTCCCGCTGTTGCCCCTTTACTTGGGCAAGGAAGCCTCCAGAATGTCCCGGCTCCAGCTGCATCACCTTTGCAGAAGCAAGAAGGCCCTCCAGCCATCCAGGCCCCAGCTGTTCCAGCTGTGTCTGATCAAGGCCACCTGGAAATCCAAGTTCCAGCTACCACTTCTTTGCCTGTACAGAGAAACCATGTGGATACTCAGGTTCCTTCCACCACCTGCCTTCCTGAGCAAGGGTGCCATGTGAACGTCCAGATTCCAACCAGCACGGCATGGCCCCAGCACAGAAGTTGCTCTGATGTCATGGTTTTAGCCAGCACCCCTTTGCCCAGGCAAGAAGGCCACCTGGATAGCCAGAACCCCACCAGCATCCTCAGAACTGAACAGGGAAGTGCCAGGGCTGATCAGGGCTCAGCCAGTGTCTGTGTCCAAGCTGTCAATCTTTTGCTGACACATGAGAACAGCTTGGACCATCAGATTCCAGCCAGCACGCCACTTGCTTCATCACGTCACCTCCCAGACACTCAGGTTCCAGGTACCTCACCTTTGCCTGCACATGGAAGCCCCCTGGACCATCTGCTTCCTGCCAGTGCTCCACTGTCTTTACTCCAAGAACCCCCAGACATTCAGGTTCCAGCCGCCCCCCCCTTGCCCCAGCCACAAGGCCTCGGGAACACCAGGGACACCGGGAACCAGGCCCTCCCCCCTTCGCTCAAGCAGGCAGGCCTTGGGGACACCCAGGCTCCAGCTGCTTCCCCGCTGCTTCCAGAGCACAGCATTGTGGACACACAGGCCCCCAAACTTACCCCTTTGTTGGGGCAGCAGAACCCCGTGAACATCCCTGTTCCGGCTCCCACGCCTTTACCTGAGCAAGGAAGCTCTCGGAACGTTCAGAGCCTGGTGCCCACCCCGGTTCAGACCACCATGGTTTTATCCAAACCAGGAGACCCTTCCATGTCTCCGGTTGCCAGGTCAGAGTCTTCAGACTGCACCCCTCCCCACAGCCCCCCGCGCCCCACACGGCAGCTCCTGGGCCCCAATGCAGCTGCCCTCTCAAGATATCTGGCTGCCTCATACATCAGCCAGAGCCTGGCTCGGCGGCAGGGGCCTGGAGGAGAGGCCCCTGCAGGCACCCGGGGTCCCTGGTCTTCCTCTGCCCCCACTTCCAGGGCACCTTCGCCACCACCCCAGCCCCAGCCCCCACCGCCCCCAGCCAGGCGGCTCAGTTATGCCACCACTGTCAGCATCCAGGTGGGGGGTGGGGGCCGGCTGCGGCCAGCCAAGGCCCAGGTCAGGTTGAACCACCCTGCTCTGCTGGCCCCTACCCAGGAGCCTGTGGGCCTTCGAAGGGCCCAGGGGACTCCTGATGCCCCTTTCCACACATGAGCCATATCAGACCACCTAAAAGGCGTTTGACCAGATGCCATGTGCTCTCAGGACCCCACCTGGAAGTTCCGACACAGGTCTACAAATGGCTGCAGCTGCATACCTGGGATCTGCTTTCATAAACGTCCCTTGCCTTGCTACAGCAGGGGTAGGGAAGGAGATGTCATTAATATTTTGTTAATTAACATGAAATTATGTGTGTTTTCCGGTTTTGGACGTGGTGGGGGATAATAGTACCTGATGAATGGGAAGTGACACACAAGCCTGTGACTGGCGGACCTCTTCCAATTCATGAGCCTACCTGTGGGACCTGCTTATCCAACTATTTCTACCCTCCTCATCCTTGCACCCAACTGTAACCCAACCCATGTCGCATTCCATTCCTCCCTCAGGCCACCTGCCATCTCCCCTCCATCCTAACATCCATCCATCCACATTTTCACCCTGACTCCATACACCTCGCTCAGCCATCTCCAGATCCATCAGCTGACCCATCCGTTCCTCCCTAATTGGGTTCTTCTGGGTCTTGTTACCACAAAACTTCAGAGATGTGCCAGAACCAGGGCAGATAAGGTTTGGGTTCTAGCAACAGTGTCCCACATCTGTTTGGTTTCTCTTAGCAACAACCCTCCCCAGTATGAATATCCCAATTCTTTTGCTTCCCCTCACTTGGGACCTCCACAGTTCTTCAACAGGCCCATGTGGGAGGAGGCTCCCACAAAATAATTCAGATTGTGAAAACAGAAGGCTTTTTATGGCAGAGCCCTTCTCCCCCTCCTTCCTACAGTGGTATGCCCAGTGAGAAGCCTAATCTACACAGCTTGTTTGATGAGAATACCAGCTTCTTTCATCAAACACATCTTGTGCTTCAGCATGTTGTGTTTTTCTGTGGAATTCTGAGGCACCCGTGTTATGGCCGTAAGTTCAGGCCCTATATTTATTTACTTGGTTGTGTGCCCTTCCTTTCTGAGCCTGTTCTCTCATGTACAAAATGACTCAGGAAAGACCCTAGCTTCGAGCCATGTTGTCATTTCACAAATGTGTCTGCACCTCTGACCAGGGGCATCATTGAAATCACAGATCCTCCAAGGTCTGATCCCTCCCTGCTGAATAAAAACCTCTAGGATAGGAGCTTAGGAATCTGAATTTTAGTACTAGCTAAAAACATACAAAAAATCTGGATTTATCTCTGTGGTGGCACATGCCTGTAATCCCAGCAACTCAGAAGGCTGAGGCAGGGGATCCCAAGTTTGAGTCCAGCCTGGGCAATTTAGCAAGACCCTATCCTGTCTCAGAATTTAAAAAGGGTAAATAAAAGTTGATATTTACTGGGTACTAGCTGCATACCAGAAGTCTTATGGACACTTTATGTGAAGTCAATCACTTTTGATCTTAACATCTCAAAAGGCAAGTGGCAGGGAGGGTGGGGTTGTTTTGTTGCCCAGCATTTAACCCAGGGTCTAGCATGTGCTTGACAAATGCTCTACCAATGAGCTACACCCTCAAGCTCTAAGGATGTGTTTTAATCACTCATGAGGAAACTGAGGCAAAGAGATAAGGCACTTACTGGGGCCACAACCAGAAAGGGGCAGAGACGGGATAAACCTACGCAGCCAGGTTCTGTGAGCGCCTATCCAATGCCCTGAAATGCTTGCCCCCAAGAGACACTAAGAGCAGGTGTTTCTTTGGCCCTAGGAGGCTCATGGCCAGATGCTCCCAGGATCCCAGGTGATCAATGCTTAGCTGACCCAGGCAGCAGCCCAAGGCCTGGCTCAGTGTTGGCCACTGTGCCCCAGGGCCTGGGCTGAGTCCTGGAAGCCTCTGATGGAGGTGGACTCAAGTTTGCAGTCATCAGGACTCCACTGCGGCCTCCAAGGTCAGGCCTGAGCAGCACATTCCCAGCCGCCCCCAGCTGTCCATTCCCTGAAGGAAATTTCCTGGCTTGGCCTGAGCTCCACAGTGGTGGTGGAATTCCTGGTATTTAAGGAGAGGGGAGGGGAAAAGGAGCTGTGTCTAAGGCAGAAACTGGGAAGGAGAGGCCGCCCCTTTCCAGATGTGCTCCAGCTGTGTTCCTCAGGAGCCTCAATAAAGGGATCTTTGGACCCTTGGGAATACCATGGGCCCTGGACCCACGTCCTAGTGTGTGAATTCCATTTCTCAGGCCCAACTCCTACTATAGGGCGCTTTTTTCTTTTTAAATGGTACTGGGAACTAAACCCAGAGGTCTCCTACCTATGAGCTCTATCTCAAGGCTTTTTTTTTTTTTTTTAGTATTTATTTTTTAGGTATAGATGGACACAACACAATGCCTTTATTTTTATGTGGTGCTGAGGATCGAACCCGTTCCTGGCCTGTGCTAGGCAAGCGCTCTACCGCTGAGCCAGAATCCCAGCCCTATCTCAAGCCTTTTTAAAATTTCTGAGTTTGCAACCCTCCTGCCTTAGCCTACAAGTTGCTGGGATTACAGTTATGAACCACCATGTCCAGTTAGGAGTGTCCTGCTGAGGGCCAACCAGTCTGCCTGCTGAGTGACTTTTTTTGGAGAGAAGGCTAAAATTGGGTTGAGAAAGTTACTCCGGCACGGTGGTACATGCCTGTAAACCCGGTGGCTCGGGAGGCTGAGGCAGGAGGATTTTAAGTTCAAAGTGTGCCTACGCAACTCATTGAGACCCTGGTGTCTAAACTAAATATTGAAAGGGCTGGGGAAAGCCAGGCACAGTGGTGCATGCCTGTAATCCTAGCAGCTCAGGAGGCTGAGGCAGGAGGATACAGTTCAAAGCCAGCCTCAGCAAAGCAAGGCAACAACAACTAGTGAAACCCTGTCTCTAAATAATACAAAATAGAGCTGGGATGTGGCTCTGTGGTTAAGTGCCCCCCCCACCACAAAAAAGGGAGGGGGAGGCTGGGGATGTGGCTCAGTGGTGGAACACCCCTGGGCTCAAACCCTAGTACCAAAAATGAATGAATAAATAAATAAATAGGGTTAAGCTGGCTGTAGTCCCAGCTACTCTGTAGACCAAGGCGGGGGGATCACTTGAGTTCAAGAATTAGAGGCCAGCCTGGGTAATGTCCTGAGACCCCATCTTAAAAAGTGGGGACAGGGGGCAGTTTAAGAAAAAAGGAATGGGCTGGGGATGTGGCTCAAGTGGTAATGTGCTCGCCTGGCATGCGCAGGGCGCCAGGTTCGATCCTCAGCACCACATAAAAATAAAGATGTTGTGTTCACTGAAAACTAAAAAATAAGTATTTAAAAATTCTCTCTCGTGTTGGGGATGTAGCTCAAGCGGTAGTGTGCGCGCCTGGCATGCGTGCGGCCCGGGTTCGATTCTCAGCACCACATACCAACAAAGATGTTGTGTCTGCCGATAACTAAAAAAATACATAAATATTTAAATAAAAATTCTCTCTTTTTTTAAACAATGCACTTCTTTTTTTTTTTTTAAGAGAGAGAGAGCGCATTTTAATATTTATTTCTTTAGTTTTCGACAGACATAACATCTTTGTATGTGGTGCTGAGAATCGAATCCAGGCCGCACGCATGCCAGGCGAGCGCGCTACCGCTTGAGCCACATCCCCAGCCCCTCTCTCTCTTTAAAAAAAAAAAGCACCACAAAGATGTTGTGTCTGCCGAAAACTGAAAAATAAATATTAAAAAAATTCTCTCTTTAAAAAAAAAAAAAAAAAAAAAAGGTGCAGGCGAGAAAATGAGACAATAATCAGAACCAAGTTACTGAGAGTGGTCTTCAGCAGACCCTGGCTCAGATGGCATCTCTCCCTGGAAGCCCACCAGACACTCCAGGCAGGATCCAGTATTTTTGTGGGCCCAACTTCCTGGGCTTCTCCCACAGGTGGACTGTTTTGAGTTGCTGCTTACTGACTGACTGGAACAGAGAGGGGCTCTTGGATAGAACTGTGGCTGCCTCACGTCTTTACAGCCTGGGTTTTCCCACTGCTCAACTGCCCCTCACACCTTTTACTAGGTGCCCTTGGACAACTTACTTCCTGGTGCTTTTCCTTTTCTCCTCCACAATTGGGGAAAACCTGAAGGTGGCTTTATCTACAGCAATACTTTGCTTCTAGGCATTCCCTACACCCTGGCTCCTACAACACCACAGGCCTGCCAAATGGGCACTTGAGCCCATCTGAGAAAAGGTGGACCCCATAAAAACAGAGTTGCCCTGGGCTTGGTGGCACAGCCTGTAATTCCAGGGATGCAGGAGGCTGAGGCAGGAGATTGACAAGTCCAAGGTCGGCTAAATCCTAAGCAAATTAGCGAGATCCTATCTCAAAAAAAAAAAAAAAAGTTGCCACACTGAACACACTGGGAACTGCTTTTTGGACAGGGATAGCCTCCTAAGCAGATAAAAAAAATTATTGACACTGGATGAAGCCAACCATGGAGCACAAGAATGGTGTCAAGAAAACTAAAGCACATGCTTAAGCTGAGGTGGAACACTTAAGATCAGGAGTTGAGACCAGCCTAGACAAAAAAGCAAGAACCCATGTGGGGAGGAGACCAAAGAAACAAACAAACAAAAAAAAACCCACCACCAAACCCACATGCCTCCTAACCCTACAGCCACTACAGAACCTAACTAACCCTCCTAACCCTACAGAACCACTGCCACCTCAGCTGTGCTAGTATGCTGAAGTCTACAGGAGGTGTAGGGAAACAGATCCTGCCTGCGCCAACCTGGCACCTCCACCCATAAACACCAACCCCAGAGCAATCACTTCTAAGAAGGGTTAGAATCACAACCAGCCATGAGATGGGGCTTTCCCTGTTCTACTAAAGACTCACTACCACAGAAGACCACAGTAGTCCTTGGGCCCTTAATATCCCACACTGTTTTATTACAAGGTGAGCTCTGATCTCCATGATGGGCTTATCGGTAGGACTTCTGGTAGCGAGCACGAGCACCAGGACCTCCAAACTTTTTGGACTCGCAGCGACGGGGGTCAGCGACCAGCAGGGTCCGGTCATACTGGATGAGGATGTCTTTGATCTCCTTCTTAGAAGCCTCATCTACATCTGAGGAAATTAAAGAGTGTGGAAATTTAGAAAGTCCTGAATTTGGTCCCCAAACACCCACCCTGACTAAGAAGGACCCTCTCTCACTCACATTTCTGGTAATAGGCCACCAGGGCTTTGGAAATTGACTGGCGGATAGCTGTAAGGAAGAGACACAGAAAAAGGTATGTGAGCTTGTGAAGGCCCAAGACTAGGGCCTTGCTACCAGGGCCACCTCATACCCATGTGTCCAGATCCTGAGACTCACCATAAATCTGGGCCACATGACCACCACCCTTCACACGGACCCGGATGTCCACGCCAGCAAACCGCTCCTTGCCCAGAAGCAGAACGGGTTCCAGTAACTAGAGAAATAGGGGGAAATGAACAGGGCTTTTAAGTTACAACTTCAGCAGCTTAGCCACCTCACCGAGCATTCATTCTCTCCCTACTTCTGCCACCACCAGCCTCAAAGTACTACTGGAAGGAGATCCAGTTGTCACCAAAGGCCTCTGTACACAGCCAGAAGGAAAGATTCAAAAAGGCCAGATAGAAGACTAACACAAGGGCTGGGGTTGTGGCTCAGTGGAAGAGCGTTTGCCTAGCATGTGTGGGGCACTGGGTTCGATCCCCAGCACCACATAAAAATAAATAAATAAACCAAAAGAATACTAACACAATTGCAACAAACAGGAAAAGGCAAACTGATCTGAGCTCCTTCCTTTGTGTGTCCCTCTCTGGACGTCGGATATCCCCGCTTTAAGATGAGTTCCTAGAATACTGAACAGTAAGAAGCTTCTATGGCAACTACCAGGGCTGTTTTCCAATCATGGAAAACCTTTCTAGAGCTACTTAGGTAGCTTTTCTGAATTCTCAATTTCCAAAGAAGTTACAACTACACAGCGAACTCTGCCACATTCTTCCTTTCCCAACTCTAGTAGGTGTTTTCACCAGTGCCTATTTATACACTTTTGTTTGTATTTGTGTTCTTTTCCCTCAGCTGGTGACTTCACAGATTCAGCAGAGGTTGAACCAAGGGGTACCACTGAGCCACAGCCCCAGTCCTTTTAATTCTGAGACAGGCTCTTACAAAGTTGCTGAGGTTGGCCTTAAACTTGTGATCCTCCTGCCTTAGGCTTCCAAGTTGCTGGGATTACAGGTATGTGCCTTGGCCCAGCTAGACACTTTTTATTCTGTTTGTTTTACCTACTTGGGTCTCTTCCTTCCACCCCTTCCCAAGCCTTCTCTGGGCTCCACATTCCAGCTCTGACCACTTTGGACAGTGGTCCAGCCTATCTTCCCCACTAGTCTGGGAGCTCCATGAAGGAGTTACTGAGTTACTACTCTGTCCCCCAAATTCAATAAGGGTACAGACAAATCCTTCAAACAAACCAACAGCCAACAATCAACTACAATATTCAGCCAGGCACAGTGGGGCATGCCTGTAATCCCAGCAGCTCCAGAGGCTGAGTTCAAAGTCAGCCTCAACAAAAGCTAGGCACTAGGGGGCTGGGGATATAGCTCAGTTGGTAGAGTGCTTGCCTCTCATGCATAAGGTCCTGGGTTCAATCCCAGCACCACCAAAAAGAAAGGAAAAAAAAAGCGAGGCACTCATCAACTCACTGAGACCCTGTCTCTAAATAAAAAAATACAAAACGGGGCTGGGGATGTGGCTCAGTATTTGAGTACCCCTGAGTTCAATCCCCAGTACATAGCGGGGAAAAAAACCTACAATATTCGATAACAGCTATACAAATGAATCTCAGACACCATTCAATGTAGATGTTCCTTCCTTTTAAAAGTAATTGACCTTAAAGAAGAAAGGAACACATCTTCCATACATGCCAGAAAACTTACTCAGAGAATCTTATTTTGACCTCACAATCCTTAAAAATAGAAGTTATCCATTTTTCTGAAAATGAACCCAAGGCAGAGAAAATCTACTAACTTGCCTCAAGTAAAATAACTAGACACTAGGCTCAGATTACTTTCCTTTCTGAGCCCGCCCCAAAAATTCTAAATAGGGAGTGGAAGAACCCCTTTCACCACGGAGCATTTAAACACACCCCAATTCGGTTTCTGTTCTTAATACCTATTGTATTAGCTCCAGACCTTACCTCAGACACTTGAGATTTATCAGATACAAAACACTGACCCTTCCTTAGATTTTCTAAGGAAGGAAAACATACAACCAGGACGCATAAACTCTAGTATTCCTGTTGCCTCCTGGAAAAATATCCCAGTTTACAAAGCACTCCCTGGACCTTCTACACCCACGTTTTCACTTTCCAAACTCTGCTTTTACATCTTCTAAACCCAAGCCCGGCTCTATTAATAAGTATCCCATTTTTATGCCCCAAACTCAGTGCCTAAATCTTGCACTAATAATGCTAGCTCACTCCGCTTCCAAGATCAGTAACATCTCCGTCTCCAAAATGGACCCCTCCACTCGACGCCCATCCCCGATCCCAGTACCTTGTATTGCAGCGTGCGCGGCTCGATCATCTCCAGCGGACGCCCATTCACCTTGATAAGGCCGTTGCCCCGTTTGCAGTGCGCCACGGCTGTGGCCGTCTTCTGTGGAAAACGAGGGAGCCAGATCGGCCGTATGAGCTTTGGGTTCTGGCTCCCAAGGAGACCCCAACCCTTGCCCAAACTGGCCTCTCACAGACCCGGGCCTCCCCTGACCCCACCCACCCAGCGCCTAGCCTACCTTGCGTCCGAAGACTTGTACGGACTGAAGTGGACCCTTGGCCGGCATGGCTGCGAGCGTAGAGAGCAGTCCTCACCGCGCGGCGCTGCAACCGGAAAAGGGAAGCATGGGGGTCACCCAAGCCACTTTTCAGGGTCTGCGCAGGCGCTCTAAACGCCACGTCGCGACAGTTGGAAGCTTTACGGCTGACGTCAAGCCGGGGGCGGGGCCTCTGAAAAGTTGCGGGATTCCCAGCCTCCTCACAGCAAGGGGAAGGCGGAGCCTGAGAGGTGGAAGAGGCGGGGCCGGGGAGCGTAGCCTGCAGAGCGAGAAGCCTAGAGGGAGAGTGATGAGTTTGCGTCAGTTGTCGGTCTCCCTCCGCCCCTCTCTGTTTCTATTACTCTCCCACCACCGGCCGTGTTCCATCCCCCCTCCCCATCAGTCTTCCCTGGAATCCTGCACGAGAAATCAAGCTGGATTCCCAGAATCTTAGCCCCAGAACCCACCTTCTTTGAGAGTTCTCTCCCAGAACCCCACGTCAGGGGTCACTCCACCAGAACCCGACTTTCACCAGAACTTCTTTCCTTCCAGAATCTCCTCTTCCCAGACTTCCCAAAAGCCTTTTAAGAGGTTCACTTTCAAATCCCTCTTGAGAACCCTCACCTTGGACTTCTCTTTTTCCCCAGTCTCCCTCCACTCCGGGCCCTCTTCCCAGCAGTCATTCTTCCCAGAGTCCCCCCCTCCAGAAATTCCCTTTCCTAGGAGAACCCACTTTTCCCAGGGTACTTGCCCCAGAATCCCCGTTTACAAAATCTCTTGAGTCCCCTCCTCAAATCTACCTTTCCCCAGAATTGTTTTTCTTTTTGTTTATTTAATTATTTGGCACTAGGGATTGCACTCAGGATGCTTTACCACTGAGCTGTATCCCCAGCCCTGTTTATTTTTTAAATTCTAAAGTTCTCCCTAAGTTGCATAGGGCTTCGCTAAATTGCTTAGGGCTTTACTAAGTTGATGAGGCTGGCTGAGACTGCCTCACCCTTGAGTCGCTTGAATTACAGATGTGTGTCATTATGCCCAGCCTTCTCCAGAATTTCTAACCCTTTGGAGACTCCTTTCCCCAACAGTTGTTTCCCCTGAGAATTCTTCCCCATATAATGCCCCTATTCAGGATCTCTAGAATCTCCCTTTCTCTAAAATTCCCCATGTAATCCCTTTACTCCCCAAAATCAGCCCTGACCTCACAGAATTCTCCATCATCAGTCCATCTGAGAAATCCCAGGATTGGTTGTCTCCTCCCTCCCACACACACTTACCCCTATTATTTATTTTTTAGTGCTGAGGATTGAATCCATGGATGCTTTACCACTGAGCCACATCCCCAACTCTTTTTTTGGAGAGTGGGTCTCTTTAAGTTGCTCAGGGCCTAAATTGCTGAGGTTGGCCCTGAATCTGCAAAGGGATAGAGGGAGCTCTCAGTTGCCTCAGTTTCTCTGTCAGTGCAGGGTCTGGTGTCCAAGGCTCAAAGGAGCATTGGCTTACCTTGCCACAGAGGGTGGAGTTGGTGAAGTCTGGAGAGCAGGGCTGGCCCAGAGTGAGATTCTCCAGCCCAGAGTCTTTGTGTGTGTGTGTGTGTGAGTGAGGTGCTGGGGATGGAATTTACAGAGTATTTCTCTTAAAGGATGAGAGGGAGAGGGGCTGGAAAGAGGAAGAAAGAGAGCACCAGAGACATTCCTGGAGGGACAAACAAGACAGAGACAGTACAAGAGAAAAGCAGACTCAGGGGCTTGGGGTCATAGTCAGTGCTTGCCTAGCATGCACAAAAACCTGGGTTTGAACCCACAACACTGAAAAAAAAAATTGGTGTGCTGGCACATTCCTGTAGTAATCCCAGTAACTTGGGAGATTGAGGCAGGAGGATTGCAAATTCAAAGCCAGACTCAGCACTTTGTGAAGCCCTGCGCAACTTAGTGAGATCTTGTCTCAAAATAAAAAATAATGGGGGCACTGGGGTTGTGGCTCAGCGTAGAGCACTCACCTAGCATATATGAGGCACCAGGTTCAATCCTCAGCACCATATATAAATAAATAAAATAAAGGTATTGTGTCCACCTGCAACTGAAAAAATATTTAAAAAAATAAAAATAAAATATAATGGCTCAGTGGTAGAGCACTTGCTTGCCTAGCATGTGTGAGGCACTGGATTCAATTTTCAGCACCACATAAAAATAAGTAAATAAATAAAAAATAAAAGGGGTGGGGATGTAGCTCAGTGGTTAAGTGCCTTTGAGTTCAATCCCCAGTGCCAAAAACAGAAAGAGAGAGAGAGAGAGAGAAACAAATGTAGAGAAAAAAAGATGAAGGAACCAAAGGAGAGAAGGAGAAAAATTGAGTCAGTCAGAGATGGATCCAGAAAGTACCAGCCCAGAAGCTGAGATTCAGAAACAAGCCAATCCTCAGAGAAAGAGAGAAATACAGGCAGGCATGAAGATTCTCCACTACTTGAGACAAATATAAAAAAACAAGAGCAGAACCCCAATGTGTATCTGCAAACAAAAATAAGGTGCAGCACAGGTGTTTTCCAATGACGGCACAGACCACAGAATGTACACTCTGAGCCAGAAGTGGTGGTGCACTTGTAATCTCAGCAGCTCAGGAGGCTGAGGCAGGAGGTTCAAGAGTTCAAAGCCAGCCTCAGCAGATTAGCGAGGTACTTAGCAACTCAGCAAGACCCTGTCTCTAAATAAAATCTAAAAAAGAGCTGGGATATGGCTCAGTGGTGAGGCATCCATGGGTTCAATCCCTGGTACCAAAAAAAAAAAAAAAAAAAAAAGGACTCAGGAGGCTGAAACAGGAGAATCAATCACCAGTTCAAAGCCAGCCCCAGCAGTTTAGGGAAATCCCTAAACAATTTAGCAAGATCCTATCTCAAAAACAATGTAACCTGGCTCAGAGGTGCACACCTGTGATCCCAGTGACTTGGGAGGCTGCTGGCAGGAGGAGTTCAGGTTCAGGGCCAACCTCAGCAATTTAGGCCCTAAGCAACTTAAAGAGACCCAGTCTCCAAAAAAAAGCTGGGGATGTGGTTCAGTGGTAAAGCACCCATGGGTTCAATCCTCAGCACTAAAAAAGTAAATAAAATGCAAATTCTACTACCTTTGGGGCCAAATGGGATGGGAGTGGGTGTTCAAACTCCCCAGGCTCTAAGCGTAATCCTCACACTTACTCTCTGAGCTTGGCAGTCCAGGGCCTTCCTCCTCTGTGGTCACCACCTTCCCCAGCCTCTTGGAGCACATTCCTTGAATATCTGTGGCTTCAGTGAAGCTAGCAGGGGAAGGCTCAGGGGCAGTTCTCCTCATCCACTCCAGTCTTCCAGCCCCAATCACTTTTTACCCCCAGATGATCTTTTGGTGAGTACTTCAGTCTCTCCTTCCTGAAACTGGATAGTTAGGGAGAATCCACTGGGCTTTGTGACGGGGCACACATGCCTGGGGAAGGAGAACTGATGTCCTAGCTGTTAAGCTCCTGACCCCACCTTAACAGATATATTTTATTCACTGCTGTCTGCAGTACCCAGAACAGTGACTGATATATAATAAAAAATAATGATAGTGGTGGTTACAACTACACTTAGATAGTGCTTACTCTGCCAGCTGCTGGTCTATGTGCTCTAAGTGTATTAGCTTATCTACTCTTCACATCAATCTTATGATGTAGACAGGGCCACTATCTATGGATGTAAGGGTTGTACACTGCACAAGGATCCCACATCTATGAGGACAGTATTTACTTCTTGAACATTGTAGACTGCATATTTGTTCACTTCCAGCAGATGGCAGTAAAGTATCTCCTTCTAATAAATTTATCACTTAGAATTATCTTAAAGAAATGTATCTTTTATTGTTTCTTTCTTTTTTTTTTTTTTTAAGAGACAGAGTCTATGTTGCTCAAACTGGTCTTGAACTCCTGAGCTGGAGTGATCCCTCTGCCTTGATCTCCCAAATAGATGGGACTACATACAGGTCCAGAAGAAAAAAAATTTTCTAATTTGCACTAAGGTACAATGTTATTAGGGTGGGGATTATTTGGAGCCCAGTTTGCAAAGGGTTTCTCATTTGTGGCCTGTGAGAAGCCCCTTTAACTTCTCTGGGCTCAGTTTCTTCATGCTGAGCCATGAGGATGTCAAGTTTCAGACCAATTTCATCCATTTAAGAAGACCCTATCTCAAAATAAAAAATAAAAAGGGCTGGGGATGTAGCTCAGTGGTAAAGTGTTCCTGGTTTCAATCCCCAGTACCCAAAACAAACATAAAGCAAACAGAACAACAACAAAGTTATGTAAACTTGGTGCGCTGGCACACACGTGTAATTCCAGGTATTCAGGAGACTGAGGCAGGAGCATGGCAAATTCAAGGCCAACCTGGGCAATTTAGCTAGATCCTATCTCAAAAAAAGGGGTAGGGGGCGGGTATGGTGATGCTCCTTTGAGGCAAGAGGATCACAAGTTCAAAGCCAGGCTCAGCAAAAGCAAGATGCTTGGCAACTCAGTGAGACCCTGTTTCTAAAAAAATCTTTAAAAAGTGGGGCGGGGGGCTGGGATGTGGCTCAAGGGCGGGGGTAGGCGAGTGGGGTGAAGACGTGGCTTAAGGGCAGAGCACTTGCTCAGTATATACTGTGCCCTGGACTCAATCCCCAGAGCCTTTAAAAAAAAAAAAAAAAGTTTTCTTCTCAACTGAATCCAGGTGTTTGAACCTTGCTTATGTGAGAAATTTTAGTCATGTGTTACAAAAAGCAAAAAAAAAAAAAAAAAAAAGCGTCTGAGTTTTAAAAATCCTCCATCTGGTTATTTTACATTTCTCCCCGGTACTTATCCTCTTTGCCATCAGGCTGACGCGTCATTACTATTACATAAATTAATGCTGAAATGAATTTTGGGAGATCCCAAAGAAAATCAGGGATCTGAGCGCAAATACAACACGCTTGTGATCCTAGCGACTTAGGCTGTTGAAACGAGAGGATCGCAAGATCAGCCTGGGCAATTTATTTTTTAAAAAAAAAAAGGACTGGGATGTGGCTCAGTGGTAAAGCGCCATTGGGTTCAATCCACAGTAACGCAAAACAGAAACTTTAGGGTCCCCCAAACTTGGGGAGAAATCTTGAGTCGGCTGCTTCTCATTTAATTTTTCTGAGTATGTTTCCGCTTCTGTAAAATGGGAGTACCGATCTCGTAGGGATGTTTTAGAGGGTCTATAAGATAATGAGTAAGCCAATCACTAAATTCAAATACAAATTCGAGCTACACAAAGTTGGATCCCGACGTGGAAAACTCTCATTCTTGACCCTCCCAAGATGTCGGCTCCACGTTCTGCTTAAGATAATCCTGTCACTCTCAAGATGGCGACCTGGAAGTGCGTCGCCCGGGGCCAGCCTCGGAAATCTCGCGTTAGGCGAGGCCAACGGGTAGGTATCGCGAGAGGATTCATCAGTCCTAGCTAGGCGTCGTGTGAACAGCAGCTGGTACAGAAGGCGGAGGTGGAACCGAAGCGGTAAGGGGGACTTCAGAGGTGGTAGGCCTTAGGACTGGTGGAGATCGGAAAGTTGTAGAGACCTGATGGGAAGACTCGGGGTGTGTTAGAAGGTGGCATAGGGACATTCCCCACTGTGGTTCCCGATTGCCAGAACGAGGCTGCCGGAAGTGCGCCAAGGGATTTTTCTTCTCCCAAAGAACTAGCGGGGAAACTGAGGCGGAGGGTGGAGCTTGGGAATTTTGGATGCTCTGAGGCCGGGGGTCTTTCCCTACAGGAGCAGAAGATGTCGGACAGCGAAGACAGCAACTTCTCCGAGGAGGAGGACAGTGAACGCAGCAGTGACGGCGAGGAGGCCGAGGTCTGTGGCTGGGGCGCTCGGGGAGGTATTACCCTGGGGATAGGACGCGGGGTGGGCAGAAAGGCACATTTGGAAGCCCAGGGACACTCAGAACCGACTGCAGCTTCTGGGGGCTTCCAGATTGTCGGCAGATATAGCAAAATAAGCAAGTAGACGTCAAGCAGAGAGAGAGGTTCTGGAGGCCTGGGGTGTGCCCGGTGCAGTGAGATAACAGGTGATGTGTCTAAAGGACCTGGTTGTTTTTATGCCCCGTCATCACAAAAATGTATTTGTAGTACCTACATTGCTAGGCACAATTCTTTGCTCTTAGGCTACACCAGTAAACAAAACAGATTTTTAAGTGGTAATAAGCATAAATAATAAGTAAATGTATGTTCGTCCATGTAAATAAGCATAAATGATTAAACTATGTACAGATTGAGTATCACTAGTCTGAAAATCCGAAATGTTCCAAAATCTGAACCTGTTCTTTTTTTTGGGGGGGGGGGGCACTGAGTGGTGTTGGGGATTGAACCCAAGGGCTTGTACATGCTAAGCAATTATTCTACCACTGAGCTATATCCCCAGTCCCCAAATCTGAAACTTTTTAATACCAATATGATGCCACAAGTGGAACATTCCATACCTGACTTCATGTGACAGATTGAAATAAAAAAATCAGTCCACAAAAATATTATATAAAATTATTTCAGGCTGCTGAGTATAAAGTATATATAATATAAATGAATTCCTGCTTACCCTTGGATTACATCCCCAATGTAGCTTTTTATGTATGTGCAAATATTCCAAAATTTTAAAAAATTTGAAGTTTTCTGGTCCCAAGTGTTTTGGATAAAGAATACTCTGCCTGTGTTAAACTAGAAGGTGCTTGGGAGAAAAGCAGAGGAGAGAAAGGAAATAGGAAGTCCTGCTTGCACTGTAATAGGGTGATCAGAATAAGTCTGAGAGGGTAACATTTGAAGGAAGACTTGGAGGTGAGGGAGTAAGTCTTGTGGAAATCTGGAGGAAGAGTTTTCAGTAAGAGGGATCATCACATGCAAAGTTGGGAATGTGTCTGCCCTATCCAAGGAGTAACGAATAAGGGGTCTGGTGTGGCTGAATCAGAGCAAGTGTAACACACAAGTAACAGGAAGAAGACACATAGCATAGGATTTATTATTATTATTAAGAAAACAGTTTTATTTTAAGTTTATGGTTCTTGTCCAAGGTCTAATGGCCTTCCTGCTGGCAGATTCCAGGTGGTACATCAGATCTCACAGCAAGAGACAGGTAGTGTGTGTGTATATATGCATATAGAATCTTGAAGGCTATGGTGAGGAATCTGGCCTTAACTGAGAGGGAACCAAAAGCAAAGGAGGGAAATGTCCTTAGATTTTGGAAAAAGATCACTCTGGTTTTGGGTCTGTTGACTGTCTTTGTTTTAGGAACCCAGACCAAACATTGTCTGGGACATTTCTGATTTCAAGTATTCTTTTTTAACTACTAATTTTTTATTTATTTCCTTTTTAATTGTTGAACACATAAACAAATGCCTGAGTGTCTACTGCTGTGTTCTAGTACATTTCCAGGTCAGGCAGACAGTAGAGCAAGACAAATCTTTGCTTTTGTGGAATTCACATTTAGCAGACAGGAGTCAAAACCAATGAACAAAGAGATGACAAGATGATTAGAGATGTATGTTTGGTTTTTGTTTTTTGGCACTGGGCATTGAACACAGGATGTTTTACCACTGAGCTACATCCTCAGGGTCATTTTTGTTTTTTATTTTGAGACAGGATCTTAGTAAGTTGCTGAGGCTGGTGTCAAATTTGTGATCTTCCTCCCTAGCCTCCTGAGTCACTGGGATTACAGGCGAGTGCCACCATGCCCAGCTAGGTTTTTTTTCTTTCTTTCAGTATGGGGGATTGGACCAAGGGGGAGTCTACCACTGAGGTACATCCACACCCTTAATATTTATTAATTTTTTTGGTACCAGGGATTGAACTCAGGGGTACTCGACCACTGAGCCACATCCCCAGCATTATTTTGTATTTTATTTAGAGACAGGGTCACACTGAGTTTCTTAGCAGCTTTTTGCTGAGGCTGACTTTGAACTTGTGATTTTCCTGTCTCAGCCTCCTGAGCCACTAGGATTACAGGCCTGCACCACTGTGCCCAGCCCTTAATATTGTGTGTGTGTGTGTATGTGTGTGTGTATATATTTTATTTTATTTTACTTTTTGGCACCAGGGATTGAACTCGGGGCCACTCGACCACATCCCCAGCCCTATTTTGTATTTTATTTTTGTTTGTATTTGGTGCTAAGGATAGAACCCAGTGCCTCACACATGCTAGGCAAACACTCTACCTACTGAGCTACAACCCCAGCCCCTTAATATTCATTTTTAAAAATTTTTTTCCACTTTTTTTAAAAATATTTTTTAGTTGTTGATGGACCTTTATTTTATTTATTTGTACGTGGTGCTGAGAATCGAACCCAGTGCCTCACACATGTTAGGCAAGTGCGCTACCCCTGAGTCACAACCCCAGCTCCTTTTTCCACATTTTTAATTGGTGCATTATAGTTGTGCATATTGATTATTTTAATTTTTTTGGCGGGGGGTGCTGGGGATTCAACCCAGGGCCTTGTGCATGTGAGGCAAGCACTCTACCAATTGAGCTATAAACCCAGTCCTTGCTAAGTCCTTAAACTTGTGGTTCTCCTGCTCAATTTCCTGGGTCTCTGGGATATAGGCATGGACCACTAAGCCTAGCTGGATGACTTGTTTGATGTGCAAAGACTTAAATTTACTTTAAACAAAAAAGGTTTTATTTATTTTTGTAGCACTGGAGATTGAACGCCGGGTCTAGTGCATGCTAGACAGATACTCTGCCCCTGAACTGTATCCCCAGCCCTCACCAAGATGCCCAGGCTGGCCTCAAACTTTTGATTTTCTTGCTTCAGTTTCCTGAGTAGCTGGAATTATGGTGTGTGCTACTGCACCTGGCTTTTATAGGCATTTGATTGTCAGTTCTTGTCCCTTTTAGGACCTCTTCTGCTTCCAGCCAGGATTTGGAGGCGCTGGGATGCCTTGGAGGGGTGGGGCTAGCGGAAGGATGACAGGAAAGGTCTTTGCACCAAGCTGTAGCACTGGGTCCTTGGCCTGTGACTCATGGCTTCAAGTCACTGCTTGGTGGTTAAAGCCTGGTGATAATCAGACCAGGATGATCCCTAGTTCCTTTTTCTTCTGGGATGTTCTGGTTTGCACTGTGCAAGTCTCACTTTCTAGCAACATAATAGAATTTTTTTCCCCTCCACTTATTATTTTTAGAGTTTTGTAGTTATACATAATAGTGGAGTTTGATGTATTCATAAGTGTATATAACCTGATTTGCTCCATTTTAGTCCCCTGTACTACCCCTGCCCTTCCCTCCTCCCTCTCTCTGATCCCCTCCTTCTGCTCTGTTGGTCTCTTTCTGTTTGTGCATTTTTTAGTTGATACATTATAGTTTTACATAAAATTGGGACACGCTGTGCTATATTGATATATGCACCCAGTATAATTTGGTCAACTTCATTCCCCAGTTCTTCCTCTTTCTCTCCCCCTCCTCCTTTATCCTTGGTCCCCTGCTTCTCTACTCATACTATGGTCTTTAGTCACCTGTGGGCTCCTCTGCTGTCTCCAAGTGAGGCAGAAGGGCAATGTGAGGCCTACCCCATTGCCAGAGACAGGGCTGGATGGGCTTTTCAGATGGCCAGATGTTGACATAGGCCTAGAACGAAAGGGTTCTTTGTGTAGATATGCCAGGAAGGCAAATAATGAGCACTGCTGGGGAATCAGCTGGCTTCCCACCCACAACCCCAGAAACCTGTTAATTCATTTTGTTTTCTGGAGTTCTTGGTGTGAGCCCTCATAGAGCTGTCAGTCCTAGGGAGTTTTTTTGCTTTTTTTTTTTTTGGTACTGGGGATTGAACCTGGGGCACTCAACCACTGAGCCACATCCCCAGCCCTATTTTGTATTTTACTTAGAGACAGGGTCTCACTGAGTTGCTTAGCACCTCGCTTTTGCTGAGGCTGGCTTTGAACTTGCAATTCTTGTGCCTCAGCCTCCCGACCCGCTGAGATTATAGGCCTGTGCCACCGTGCCCCGGAATCCTGGGGAGTTTTATAGGCAGTTACTACAGGTGCTGTTGAGGACTGCATAAGAGCCTAGTTGAGCCCTGAGGTAACACAGACATGTAGTATGGGGAGCTCTAACCTCAGGTAGGGATGAAAAGTGTGTTAAAAGGTTTCTGTAGGGCCCAGCAAAGGGGAATGATGACAGAATTCTTCCAAATCAGGCTGTGGTCCTTTACAGCTTGGGTCATTCAAATGGAGATTAAGCCAGGCACAGTGGCACATGCACTGCTCTCAGGATGCTGAGGCAGGAGGATTATTTGAGTTTAGGAACTTCAGGCCAGCCTGGGTAACATAGTGATACCCTGTCTGGGGCCGGGGAGGTAGTGGGGGAGGGCAAAACGCCTTGGGCTGGTTAGCTGGCATTGTGTATTAAGCACATCCCAAGATTATAGGATGTGTTCTAGGTCAGGAGTGATAAGAAGTGCTTTTAGGTGGGATGAGGGTTAGACCTTAAGCCACATTGAATCACATAATGAGAAACTTCCTTTTTAGCTGTGTCATTCTTCTGTGCCCAGCCCAGCAGTGGGCCGGGTGATACTGAGGGAACCAGTGGTGCCTGAGAGAGCTTGTGCCCTGGTGTCAGGGAGCTCACAGTGTTCAGGGCTATATGGAGGAAGCCCAGAGGATGCTCCTGGCTTTTCCTAGGGGAGAGGAGGCAGTGACAGCTGCCTGGAAAAGGGTGTGTGTGGGGGGGAGAGAGAGAGAGAGAGAGAGAGAGAGAGAGAGAGAGTGAGAGAGTGAGTGTGTTTCTGGGGATTGAATCCAGGGCATCACACATGCTAGGCGAGTGCTCTACCACTGAGCTGCATCTCCTGCCAGAAAAGGGAATGTTTGAAGTATAAGTGGGAGATAGAGGAGAGAACTTTTTATTTCATTTTTGTATTTATTTGGTACTGGGGTTTGAACCCAAGAGCACTTTACCACTGAGCTACATCCCTTGCCCCCCCTTTTTAAAAATTTATTTAATTTTATTCATTTATTATTATTATTTTTAAAGAGAGAAAGAATTTTTCAATATTTATTTTTTAGTTCTTGGCAGACACAATATCTTTATTTTATTTTTATGTGGTGCTGAGGATCGAACCCAGCGCCCTGCACATGCCAGGCAAGCGCGCTACCGCTTGAGCCACATCCCCAGCCCCTCATTTATTATTTTTGAGGCAGGGTCTCACTGAATTGCTGAGGCTGACCTTGAGTTTGGAATCTTCCTGCATCAGCCTCCCCAGTTGCTAGGATTATAGATGTGCAACACCATGCCCTGCTCCTCTTTGTATTTTTTAATTTGAGACAAGGTCTTGCTTGGTTGCAAAGGTGTCCCTGAGGTACTGAGTCAGGCATCAAACTTGTGATCCTCCTGCCTAAGCTTCCCAAGTTGCTGAGTTTACAGGCATATGCCACCATGCCCAGCTGTTTTATTTTTCACAGTGCTAGAATTGACCCAGGGTCTTGTATGACAGGCAGGCATTCCATCACTGGGCTCCATCCCTAGCCTGAGAACAACTTTTTATGCAGAGTACTGGTAAGGATGATGGCTAGAGCAGAGAGCCTGTATAGGGGTTCTGTGTGTAGCTCTCTGGTAGAGTGTTTGATTAGCATGCACAGGGACCTGAGATTGGACCCCAGCACCAAAATAAAGGAAAAAAACAAACAAACCTGAATGATAGAGGAGTGTTCAGTGCAGCTGAGACCTAGTGGGGAAAGAAGAGGTCAGGCAGTGGGCAGGGTGTGTGCTTCCAGGTCACCTCAGATCCATGTTTTAGATCATAGTTTCCCAAGATTGAAGAATGTGTTCCAGGTCAGGAGTGATGAGAGGTTCTTTTAGGTGGGATGAGGGTTAGGTCTTAAACTGTATTGAATCACATAATGAGAAATTTCCTTTTCAGCTGTATATTCTGTCTTTTTGATGGAATCATGGAAAAGTTTAATTTGGGCGCTGCTGCGTCCTGAACACCTCTGAGATTTGTTGGCCTGTGTGTTTATCAGGCTTAGGCTTAGAGCCTGTAGCAGTCCCTATGTGCTGGACTCAACAATAACAACTTTGTTTGGCTTTTATCTTTACGGTTACTTTCTAGTTAAAACACGCTTTCAAAAACCTTTTAATTATGAAACATTTCAAAACATGGACAAATCTTTCTTTCTTTTTTTTTTTTTTTTTTTGCTAATGGTGATATCTAGGACCTTGTGTGTCCTTCACAGAAATGCTGTCTCACTGAGCCACATACCCAGCCCAGAAACATTTCACTTAATTACAATTGTGAGTGGGCCAGGCAAGAGGGTGCACACCTGTAATCCCAACAGTTTGGGAGACTGAGGCAGGAGGATCACAAGTTTGAGGCCAGCCTGAGCAACCAAGTGAGATCCTGTCTCAAAATTTGGGGGAAAAAAAAATTTAAAAGGCTGGCAATGTAGTTCAGTGGTAGAGTGTTCCTGGTTTAATCCCCAATACTGCCAAAAAAAAAAAAAAAAGTAAAAAGGTGAGTGAATTTGAAGGAAATATTAAATAAGTGGGTTGTAATAGTGATATGGTCATGAAAGGAGAAGTTGTAAACTTATTGAAGTAAAGATTAAGTTTGGGAAACATAGTTTAGTATTTTGTAAGAGTTAATTTTGTGACTGGTTTGGGAAGAGGGATTAGAGGCCCAGAGACCAGGAGGAATCCAGGGCAGGGACCCAGGGCTGGAGTATAGTGTGGTGCCTTAGGTGTCAGGATGTGGGGTTAGGGAAAGGGATGGACTGGAGAAATGACAGTTACAGGCAGCAGAAAGGACAAGGATCTGGTGCTTGAGGGGAACTAGAGGAGGCCAAGTTTAAGAGAAGACACTGAGGTCAGTATGGGACCTCCTGTGTTTGAAGGCTGGGAGGCATGGAAAAGGCACTGGAATGTGGGGGGCTCCCTAGTTGTGAAAAAAAAAAGTGAGAGATAAGAGAGGTGAGGAGAGGGAAGGTGGAATGCAAGGCATGGACAGAGAAGCCAGATGGGCCCTGGACTGACCCCTGGTGTTCAAAGCTGCCCATGGGGAGTGGGGAGTGAGCAGAGTGAGAGGAGCAGCACAGTTAGAGCAAACTGGGATTGCACCATGTGCGGGAGCCAAGGGAGGAGAGTCATTCTTGGGGATGGTGTGGCTAGTGGTGCCAGGTACAGTTGGGGTGGCTACAGGTAAGGTCCACCAGAAGTCCATGCAGTTAGTGTTGGGTTAGTGAGCACGAGGCTGGGGAGTAGTGTGTACCAGAGACAGCTCCTGGAGTCATTGTCAGAGCTGCTCACCGCAGCCAAGGTCTGGATAAGATAGCTCACCGGGGTTGTAGGATGGACAGAGATGAGGACCAAGGACTGAGTCCTCATCCCTGGGTTCCAACCCTAGCACCACCAAATAAATAAATACATACATACATACATACATACTATATATTCTAGCCTAGTAAGAGGAGACTTTTTGTTTGCTTGCTTTGATCCTTGGTGTGTGGCTCTTGATGGCTAGGTGGAGGATGAGCAGGGGTTCTAGGGAGGGAAAAGTGAGGGCCAGCTGCCAGGGGTGGGTTGGGAGCTTGGGTGATGCTGTCAGGGTTAGGATGGTAATCAAAGGCCTGGCCAGAGGGGGAGGATGTAGAGGCAGGGCTGAGGGGCTAGGATTGGCCTGGCAGGTCTAACGTCAGGTTTTGGGGAGAGGTAGCTTGATTTTTGGATTTGAGATGGTAGACCCTGGCACCCCAATTCTACCTGACTCCTGCAGGTAGAGGAAGAGCGGCGGAGTGCAGCAGGCAGTGAGAAGGAAGAGGAGCAGGAGGAGGAAGAGGAGGAAGAAGAGGAGGAGGAATATGATGAAGAGGAGGAAGAAGAAGATGATGACCGCCCCCCCAAGAAACCCCGCCATGGTGGCTTCATTCTGGATGAAGCTGGTATGTCATGGGACTCGGCACGCACTGAGCAGAGCCCACTGAACAAACCTGCCTGGGGACATAAAGACATGAGGACATGGGAACACCTTTAGCTCCATTTCTTGGGGTTATTTTTGTTTGTTTGTTGTTTTTAGTTGTATGTGGTTGGACACAATATCTTTTTTTAATTTATTTTTATGTGGTGCTGAGGATCAAACCCAGGGCCTCGCACATGCTAGGCGAGCGCTCTAACTCGGAGCCACAACCCCAGCCCGCTGAACATACTTTTAAAACATTTTGGGGCCAGAAGTGTAGTTCAGTGGTATAGCATGTGCTTAGCATTTACCAGGCCCTGGGTTTGATCCTTAGCACCACCAACAATAAAAGTAAAATTGTATATATTAGTTTTCCCTTGGTAGGAAGAAGAGACTTTTTTGTTTGCTTACTTTGATCTTTTGTATGTGTAAATTCCCCCCCCCCCCTGTGGTACTGGGGATTGAACCCCCGTGCTCTACCAGTGAGCTACATCCCCAGCTCTTTTTAGGTTTTATTTTGAGACAGGGTCTTGCTAAGTTCCTGAGGTTGGTCTCAAACTTGGGATTCTCCTGCCTCAGCCTCCCAAATAGCTAGGGTTATAGGCATGTGCCACCACACCCTGCCGATTTTATTTTTTAAAGGGGATATGTGGGTGAGGTAGAGGGTGGACATTTAGGCGGGTGGGTCTGTGCGTTGCACCTGACTCTCCTGTAGCAGCTCCTCGGTGTGGCCTGGCCTCTCAGAGCCAGTGTCCTGCTCTGTAGAATGGAGATTCCTAGAACCCATGTTCTAGAGGAAATGCTTCATTCCTGAGAGCTGTTGTCATGAGGTCACCTTTGACCCAACTGTCCCCCTGACTATTTTGCCTTCCGCTTTCAGATGTTGACGACGAGTATGAGGATGAGGACCAGTGGGAGGACGGAGCTGAAGACATCCTGGAGAAAGGTGTGTGTGGGCCCTGCCTCTGTGAGGCGGTGGGAGGGCTCTGTCCTAAAGGGTCTTCCAAGGCCTTCTCCCACCCCATGCCCTGTACCACCCCAACCCCTATCCTTTTCACCTTGCTTCTTTCTGTCCTTGCCAGAGAGATCAGCTCCCCACCCTTTTCCTTTTAGGCCCATGAGTGGGGGGCTGGGATTATGGGGTGGTGGGGATTGTGGGGAGAGGACTCTGGGACCCCAGGGCCCCAGTGAATCCCTTCTGTGGGTTGTTGGGTGGGCAAGATACCCCCCACTTCCTGGGCCAGTGCCCCCTGTTCCCTGTTATTTTCGTTCTGTGCGCCTCATACATTCCGGCTTCTCCCACCACCTGGTGCCTGGCCTTTACTTTTGATTTTCAACCTTCTCGTGTCCCTCCTTTCCCCTCCCCCAACCCATTGGTTGATTTTGCTGCTATAATTTGGCTCATACTTTGTCTGCCCTCGCCCACCACCACCACCACCACCACCACCACCACCTCCTCCTCTTCCTCCAAGTAGAAGAGATTGAAGGTAAGAACCTGGAAAGTGTGATTTGTGACCCTCTCCCATAGCCTGATGTTTCTGCCTTCTGACAGCATCCTGCCCTCAGCCCTTGACCCTGTCTGGCTTGGGGGCTTTGACTCATGTAGAGTCCAAAATCAGGGAGTTCTAGAGCTAGGTCTCCAGCCCCGGTTAATCTGGGAATGTGTGTTGGATCTCTGTACGTGACTGAGCATTGTGGGTGGCACAGATGCAAGGTGTGGGATGAAGTCAGGGTGTGTTTAGACAGTGGCTGTGAGAGGGGGACTGTTCAATGTGCCCCAACAGCTGGGCCCTGTCCCCAAGCCTTTGGGTGAAATGATGAGAAAGAGCATAGCGGGTGAGGGCTGGGGCTTCCTCAGGAGGCGTCTTCCTGCCCCAGGTCAGGCTCTGGCTCCCTTGCCCCCAGCACATGCTCCAGGCCCTGCTCTCCACCCTTACTTACCCCGTCTACATATTTGTTTCCAGCCTCCAATATTGATAATGTTGTCCTGGATGAAGACCGTTCTGGAGCCCGCCGCCTACAAAACCTGTGGAGGTGAGCAAGGAGGGGAAACTGGGGTGGGGCTGGCTGTCTTGGGGAAATTTGGGAGCAAATCAGCCCACCCTCTCCTCCCTTGCCTTCAGTTCATGTTTGCTTTCCTCCTCGTCCCCAGGGACCAGCGAGAAGAAGAACTGGGCGAGTATTACATGAAGAAATACGCCAAGTCATCTGTGGGAGAGACGTAAGGGCAGGGTGGGGAGAGGTGGCCCCACGAGGGAAGAGGGAGGACCTCACAGATCTTCACCCCTCCTCCCTGACACCCATCTCTCTCCAGGGTGTATGGAGGGTCTGATGAGCTCTCAGATGACATCACCCAGCAGCAGCTGCTCCCAGGAGTCAAGTAAGGGGCTGGCATGAGACAGAAAGTCTGAAGTGGGAATGTGGTATGGGGTGATGGTGCCCAATGGGTCACTTGCTGGAGTAAGTTGGGACAGATGCAGTGGCAGGAGGCAGGGGAGGGCCAGTTGCAGCTCTCTTCTATGTATAGATGAGAGAGTGGGAGAACCCTGGAGAGGGGGAAGAAGCAGGGCTGTGGTGAGTTCTGTGTTTCTTGTTGAGGACAGAGTTCCTCTAAAGGGTTTCCTTTTCCCTCTGCCACCTAGGGATCCCAATCTGTGGACAGTCAAATGTAAGGTGCGTGCACTGGCTCTGGGACTCGGGGAAGTCAGAATGGAGAGACTGCTTGTCAGGGAGACTATGTGTCTGTTCTGGGTCTCCTCGGCCTGTGGGTTTCCTGATCCTTCTGTCTACTCATCCATCCTTCTCCTGTGTGTGCCCACGCCCCCACCCTCCCCACCCCATTCACTCCTTACTCCCTCCCTCCTCCCCTTCCCATCTCCTACCCTGCCTTTCTTGATGTCCATCCCTCTCTGTTTCTCATTCCTCATTCTCTCCTGCTTATCTTTCTGCCCCACTAACTGCCCTTTTGGTTGCTGTCCTGCCCACTTTTTCCATGTTCTACCCTCCGTCTTCCCAGCTCTTCCAGATCTGTCTCTCTTCTTCCAGATTGGGGAGGAGCGAGCCACAGCCATCTCCCTGATGCGCAAGTTCATTGCCTACCAATTCACAGACACGGTAAGTGGGGTAGTCAGGAGCCTTGGGGATGAGGGACAGGCCAAACTCAGAAGGATGTTATAGGTTTCAAGGGCACCAAATGTCCCTGGATTTAGGCAGAGCTGTTTACTGTTGAACTGCGGCATGACTGGAGAGCTCTTCTGCACCTCGCAGAGCTTTGTCTTTGTTCTTTGCATTTCTTATGAAACCCCACAGCCCCTGTAATTCTTTGGAGGTCTGTCAGCTAGCTTCCTGTGCCTTCTGCAAGAGACTGAGTTTTGCCTGGTGATCAACCCTGTGGGGCAGCTGTCATCCTCTTACAGTTGAAGAGGGTATCACAGGACAGGGTAGCTTGGCTAAGTCCATGAGGGACCTGGGGGCTTGGGGCTTGTTCAGAAAATTCCCTCCTTGTCTCATTCACATAGTCCCCACATACTCACAGAGCCCTTCCTCAGTGCTTGTCCCTGCACTGGGTGATGCTGAGGGTACAGTGGCCACTGTGCCAGAGCTGGTCTTTGCTCCACCTTCCATGTTCACTCACAGCATGAAAAACAAGCGGTAATGTCATGGCCCGTCAGACAGCAAGTGATGCTTTGAGAACCTAGATCTTTTGTTAGACTGCCAGGGTCTGAATCCTCTGCTGCCACTTCTATCTGTGTGACTCGATTAAGCTTCTTGCCTCTCTGGGCCTTTTGCTTGCCTTTTAGCATCGTTAGGATTAAATGACCTGGGACATGTCCAGCTCTTGGCCAGGGCTTAACTTGCAGCTTGTTTTCAGTAAGCATAGTTGTTAACAAAGGTGCACATTTGGCAATTTAGAACCAGCCCTCCAAAATCCGTGAAGCTAGTGCAGGTGTGCTGGCGGATAGTTTTCTTAGTAGTGTTCCTGTTAGTCTAAGGAACTTTTTTTTTTTTTTTTTTTGGTACTACGGATTTAACCCAGGAGCACTTTACCACTGAGCTACACCCCCAGTCTTTATATGTTTAATTTTAAGACAGGGTTTTACTAAGGTGTGGGGGCCTCAAACTTGTAATCTTCCTGGCTCAGCCTCCTGACTCACTGATATTATAAGCCACGTGCCACTGTACTCAGTCTGAGTCTTGCTTTGATCTGCTAAAGTGATCACTGTTGGATAGTAGGGACATGATTTGCAAATTATGATTTGGAATATGTTCAAACTTTCCTACCTCATATCCAGGGCTGAAATACTAGTCACCTCATTTGAGTTATGACTCTGATAACTCAACTTGTTTTTGTTTTTAATGTCCAAAGTAATAAAAGCCCAAAGTCCCATTTTTCAGAAGCAATTCCTATTGGCTCTTGCGTTTTCTGGTCCATCTTCTGTGCATATTCAAAGGTACATGTCTTTTTTTACCCCCTGTAAACAGAATGGTATTATATGCTTGTCATTCTATAGCCAGACCCTTGTCATTCTATAGCCAGCCCGTTTTATTTAATTAAATTAATTAATTAATTAATTAATTAAAAAAATATCTTTATTTTATTTACTTATTGTTATGTAGTGCTGAGGATCGAACCCAGGGCCTTGCACGTGCTAGGTGAACGCTTTACTGCTGAGCCACAACCCCAGCCCCCGTTTTATTTTTTTAATCTTCTAAAATTGGGGAGGTTTTGTCCATATTTTTCATCGGTATATTATAGCTCTACATAATGGTGGGAGTCCCTGTTACACATCTAAACATGCACACGATATAACAATATATTTTGGTCAGAATCATTCCCTACTTTCCCTTCCCTCCTCTCGTCCTTCCCCCTGAGTTCAATCCCCAATACCAAAAAAAAAGAAAAAAAAGTGTTCCTTCTTTCCCACATGCTCTTTGGCATTTATTATTGTTTGTATTCTTGATTAGCCAGACTTGTCATATCTGTCATGTCAATGCCATATCTTGTCATATCAATGTCATATCTGTCTTTCCACACTCGGGAAACAAGTTTTTTTCAACGTCTGCATGAGCTTCCATTGTATAGATGGACTGTTCTTTATTTACCCACTATCTCAATAATGGACAGGTTTTCTTTATCTGGATTTTTATTTTTTATTATTTATTTATTTTGATGCTGGGAATTGAACCCAGGGACACTTTGCTACCGAGCCACATCCTCAGCCCTTTTTTATTTTTTATTTTGAGACGGCCTCACTAAGTTGCTGAGGCTGGCCTTGAACTTGCGATCCATATGCCTGACCTCTTCCCTCACATTTTTTTTTTTCGTTTTCTTGGTAGTGGGGATTGAACTCGGGCGGAGTGGCCTCAACTGTTACACCTGACCTCTTGCCCCATATATGTATTTTTTTGTACTGGAGGCACTCAACCACTGAGCCAAATCCCCAACTCTATTTTTTATTTTATTTAGAGACAGGGTCTCACTGAGTTGCTTAGGGCCTCCCCATTGCTGAGGCTGGCTTTGAACTCCGGTGATCCTTCTGTCTCAGCTTCCTAAACTACTGGGATTACAGGCGTGCACCACTGTGCCTGGCTTCTTCCCTAAGTTTTAACTTTTCTAAATAGTACTGGACAGTTGGGACATGTTTTTTCTTTCCCTTTTGGGTTTTAGAAAAGATTTGCATGTTAGTATAAAGTTCTACATTATTCTTTCTGAGTGGGTAGATTTCATGATAGGGACACATCTTTGATATACTTAATTTCTTATCAGTAATGTATAGGATGATTCTGCTTTTGGGCTATCATAGTGAACATCTTGTTTTTCACCTAACACTGTCTCTTGAACATTTTTTCATATCATATTGAATAGAGCTGTGTCACTCTTTGTAAGGCTTTGTAATCAATTGGCTGGATCTTGGTCATGACTTGCTTAAATAATCTCTTTTGTTGAACACTTGGGTGGTTTCTACTTTTCACCATCACAACCAATGCTGAAGCAATCTAGTTGCTTTTTTAAAAAATGAGATGTAATTAATACATCATAAAATTCACTCTTTTTTTTTAAATATTTTTTAGTGGTATATGGACACAATATCTTTATTTTTATATGGTGCTGAGGATCGAACCCAGGGCCTCACACATGCTAGGCAAACGCTCTACCACTGAGCCACAACCCCAGCCCCAAAATTCACTCTTTTAAACTGTAAAATTCTGTGGCTTTTAACATATTTCAGCATACTCAGTATGTTCACAACCATGAACACTGTTTAATTCCAGAACATTGCCATTTCTCCAAATAACCCATACCCATTAGTAGTCACTTCCTGTTCCATAGTCCTGGGTAACCATTAATCTATTTTCTGTTTCTATGGATTTGACACAGTTCAGGGTATTTTATGTAAATGGAATAACATGATATGTGATCTCTTTATGACTCACCTCCTTACCTTTGCATAATATTTTCAAGGTTTATCCATGTTGTAGCATATATCAGATTTCATTAGTTTTGTTCTTTAGTGTTTTATTTGGTGCGGGGGCAGGGAGCGTGCTAGGGATGGAACCCAGGGCCTCAGACTTGCTGGGCAAGTGTTCTACCACTGAGCTATATTCCTAATCCCCTCTCTTTTTTTAGATTTTTTTTTTTTTTTTAGTTGTCAATGGATCTTTTATTTTATTTATTTACATGCAGTGCTGAGGATCAAACACAGGGCCTCACACATGCCAGGCAAGCGCTCTACCACTGAGCCATAACCCCAGCCCTTTTTCAATATTTTGAGACAGGGTCTAGCTAAGTTGTCCAGGCTGGCCTTGAACTTACTATTCTCCTACCTCACTAAGCCTCCCAAATTGCTGGGATTGTGTGCCACTGTACTCAGTCCCTTGTTTGTTTAAGTACTATATTATATTTTATTGTATGGCCAAGCTATAATTTAATCAATCTTTTGGGGCATTTTAGAAATTTCCAGTCTTGAAGCTGGGGCTGTGGTCCAGTGGTAGAGCGCTTGCCTAGCATGTGTGAGGCCCTGGGTTCAATTCTCAGCACCAAATATAAACAAATAAATAAATAAAGGTCCATCAATAACTAATAAAAATATTTTTAAAAAGATGGCCTTTAAAAATAAATAAATAAAAAGATGAAAATTTCCAATCTTGGTTATTTGTTGTAATAAGTAACTCTAGGGCTGGGAAAGCATCTCAGTGGTAAAGTACTTGTCTAGGGTGCATGAGGTCCTGGGTTCTATCCCCAGCACTACAAAAAATAAAATCTCAAAATTTTAAACAATAGTCCTACAAAAAAAATAACTGAAAGTTTAAAAAATAGGTAGGCTGGGTATAGTAATGATACCTATTATCCCAGGAGCTTGGAATGCTGAAGCTGGAGGATCATAAGTTTAAGGCTAGTCTGGACAATTTGGCAAGCAAGATCTTGTCTCAAAAATTTAAAAATATACATATAAATAAAAAGGGCTTGGGATATAGCTCAGTGCTAAAAGCACTTCTGGGTTCAATCCCCAGTCTCCCACCCTTCCCCAGAAAATCGCACAGCTAGGTATGGTGGCATGTGCCTGTAATTCTAGCTATTCAAGAGGCTGAGTTAGTAGGATCACAAGTTAAAGGCCAGCTTGGGCAATTTAGTGAGACCCTGTTTGAAACAGGGTTGGGAATGTAGCTCAGTGATCAGTACTGGATTCAGTACTAGTACTGCAAAAATGAATGGATGGATGGGTGAATCAATGAATAAATAATACAAAAATATGCTGGGCACAGTGGCACATACCTGTAATCCCAGCAACTAAAGAGGCTGAGGCAGGAGAGTCGGAAGTTCAAAGTCAGCCTCAGCAACTTAGCAAGATCCTGTCTCAAAATAAAAAGGACGTGGGGTGTGTCTTAGTGGTTAAGCACCCCTGATTTATCCCTGGTATCAAAAATAAATTAATTAATTAGAACTTTGAAGGCCCTAAGTTCTATTCCCAGCACCAAAACAAAAATTAAAATTTATTAAAAATAAATAATAGCAGTGAATATCCTTGTATCTATGACATTGTGCCAACACAAGTCTGGGGTTAGTTTCCTAAAAGAGAGCCTGTAGAGTGGTAGTCATTACTGTCACTGGCAATTGTACTTGACCATCAACTTCTACCTGCTCCCTGTAGCCCCTGCAGATCAAGTCAGTGGTGGCACCAGAGCACGTGAAGGGCTATATCTACGTGGAAGCCTACAAGCAGACCCATGTGAAGCAGGCCATCGAGGGTGTGGGCAACCTGAGGCTCGGCTACTGGAACCAACAGATGGTGCCCATTAAGGAGATGACAGATGTGCTCAAAGTGGTGAAGGAGGTGGCCAACCTGAAGCCGAAGTCCTGGGTCCGCCTCAAGCGAGGCATCTATAAGGATGACATTGCTCAGGTGCTGCGAGTCGGGGCAGCCAAGGGGGCTTCTCTGATCTATCCTCTCCTGTCCTTTGTCCTTCCCACCCCCATTTGGCGTGCAGAGAATATAGAGTCCTGCTTAGGCTAGAGGGAATCAGAGCCCTCGGTTCTGTTCTGAGCACTCAGGAGATGGGTGGCCATCTCTGGCACTTTCAAAGGTGTGTGAGTAAAGATCTGAAGGGGGTGAGCAGTGAGCTGTGGAGAGAGTGTGGTGGGCAGAAGGGGTAGCACTCAAGATGGTCCCTGGCTGAAGCAGAGGGAGCGAGGGTAGAGTGCAGAGATGCACTCAGGGAGGTGCTGAGGCCTGGCGGTCAGGGGTAGGCCTAGGCTTCACTTGGAGTAAGATGGGAAGGTGGTAAGGGACATGGTTTGATTTGTGTTTTAATAGAATCGTTTTGACTTTGTTGAGACTAGTTCAGTATTCTTAGGCTGGGGCGCTGTTGCTCCCAGGAGCTATTTGGCAGTTTCTGGAGATATTTTTTAGTTACCTGGGTAGAGATTGACCCTAGTATCTAGGAAACAGAAGTCATGGATGCTGATGACATCCCACAATACACAAGGTCAGTAGGGCTGATGCCAGGGAGCTCTGGAATGAGCTGAAGGGGCCACACAGCAGGAACAGGGAGCCCTGTCAGGAGGCCCTGCCTGCCACAGTCCAGGTGGCAGGTGCTGGTGGGACAGGACTGAGGCTATAGAAAAGGGAAGAGGTCAGGATTTTGAAGGTAGAGCTGACAGGATTTGCTTACAGATTGGATATAATTGTGCAAGAAAGAAGGAATCAAGAATGAATCCAGGGCTAGGTGTGGTGGGGCACATCTATAATCCCAGCTACTTAAGAGACTGAGGCAGGAAAATCACGAATTCAAGGCTGGTCTCAGCAACTTGTTGAGAGCCTGTCTCAAAAAACAAAAAGGGCTCTTGAGGCTGGGGTTGTGGCTCAGCAGTAGAGTGCTTGCCCAGCGCTTGCAAGGCGCTGGGTTCAATTCTCAAGGCCACATAAAAATAAATAAATAAAATAAAGTTATTAAAAATAAAATAAAAAGGGCTATAGGTGTGTATTAGTGCTGAAGCACCCAGTGTTCAGTTCCTGGTACCAAAATAAACAGTAAAATTCCAGGTTGTGAGCCTGACCAGATGAATGAAGTAGGAGGTGGCTGGGACAGGGGCAGGTTGGGGAAAACAGTCGCTTAGCTGTGACCATCTGTGTTTTAGGGACCTTCCAAACATCCAAATGGGCATGTCAGGCAGGCAGTGGATGTTCTGCTCCAGACCTGGGAGAGGCAGGCAGGCTAGATAGGGGCTTCTGGGAGTTGCCAGTTGTCTGATCTCTTCCCCATCACTCTCTTCCCCTTGCTGGTACCTGCCCTTCCAGTGTCTGGGTTCAGGGAGGCAGGACCAGACCTGCTGACCCCCCACCTCTGCCCTGTGCAGGTGGACTACGTGGAGCCCAGCCAGAACACCATCTCTTTGAAGATGATTCCACGCATTGACTATGACCGCATCAAGGCCCGCATGAGCTTGGTACTGTGGGGTGTGCTGCCTGGTGAGGGGACACTTGATCTTGCTGGTGGCTAGATCTCCCCCCTCACCTTTCCACCCATGGCCCTTTTTTCTGCAGAAAGACTGGTTTGCCAAAAGGAAGAAGTTCAAGCGGCCTCCACAGAGGCTCTTTGATGCTGAGAAGATTAGGTGAGAGTGTGCGTGGGCTTGGGGCAGTAGGGTGGGGTCCCTGTGACTGTGGTGCAGTGTGACTTTGCAGGCTGCTCTGCCAAGCTGGGTAGAGGTAGTTGTAGGTGGTGAGCTGGGCAGACAGCCTCGGGCACACTACTTTACACTCCTGTGCATCAGTTTCCTTTGCTTCAAAGATTGATTATAGCTGGGCATGGTGACTCATGCCTGTCACAGTGACTCAGAAGGCTGAAGCCGGAGTATTACAAGTTCAAGGCCAGCCCCTGCAACTTAGTGAGAATCTGTCTCAAAATAAAATAAAAAAGAAAAAGGGGGCTGGGGATACAGCTCAGTTGGTAGAGTGCTTGCCTCACATGCACAAGGCCCTGGGTTCAATCCCAGCACCACAAAAACAAGCAAACAAAGCAAAAAGAAAAGGCAGGAGATATAGCTAAGTGGTGGACACCCCTGGGTTCAGTCCACAGCATCCCTCCCCCAAAAAACAGATTGTTAATGATGGTTCAAGATGGTAATGGCCTGGCTTCTCTAGATTACAGTGAGAATCGAACTGATATGCATGTGTGCCCAGAACAGCACTCTGCAGGTAGTGAGAATGTTAATGTATCACATGTTAAAATGGGGTTTACAGATCATGTTAGACTCCATAAAAAGTCTCCACCCCTGATCTCCTGGCCACCTGCGGTGGGGGTGCAATGACTCCCATCCTCCCCAGTGAAGGGGCAAATTGGAGCAGCCTGGGCTGCCAGCATGTGGGCCTGGTGGGCTCCACCAGGGCAGGGCTAGAAAGGAGCGAAGAGGTGCCAGAGGCACCAGTGCCGCCCTGCGCTCTGTCCTGTTCTGGAACTGCCTACCTGTGAGTCAGCTGGGCAGATTCCTCTTCTGTTTTGGGGCTGGAGATGGAAGCCAGGCCTCCAGGCAGAGCCCCACCAGGCAGGTTCTCTTTTCGGTTCAGGCTGCGCTGTAGAAGGTGCCTTTCAGTCTGTAGCCAAGGGCCTTGCATACTTCCTGTCTGAATTAGCTCCATCCAGCTGGCACTCTCCCGCATGGCAGAGAGCAGACTATAGTGACCCTGCCCCCACAGAAGGCTGATAGGGTTCCCTGACAAGTCCGGCCGAGCGTGCTGTTCCCCACACCTGACTTGTAGAGAAGATGGTTGGGGGAATGGCAGCAGGGACCTGGCCTGTTCCTCTTGTGCTTTTCCATTTTGGACGGTGGCAGCCATTATCCTTCCCCTTCTGGGAGCCTGGAACGGAACGAGGTACCTGTACTGTGCGTGCTGGGCAAGGGGCACAGGTGGCCCAGGGGCTGGATAGTTCAGGAACAAGCCTGGAGTCCCACTTGCCTGTGTTTGAATCCTGACCCTCAAAATTGCTGGTTTGGCTACCTTGAGCTTGTGGTGTGACCTCCCTGAGCCTGTCCCCTCACCAGGAACATGAGCACAAATCCATTGTCACAGGGCTTAGGGGACTTTAATGAGGCTGTGGCTGTTTAGGCTAGGCCATGCTGACTGCACCATAAATCCTGTCATCAGTGTCTGACATTAATGCCTTGTTGAGCCACTCTTTACTGAGCACCTACTACACAACAGGCACTATTTAGAGGAGGTCAGTAAAGAAGGAGTCAGCATTGCTAGTTAGGAATCAGAGCAAACAGTAGCTCTTCAAGTGGTGATGCGTGTGCTGGTAAGAAATAAATAAATAAATAAATAAATAAATAAATAAGAGGGAGATGGGGCACAGGGGTCTGGGGAAGTCCTACCTAGAGGGTGTTTGCTGGAAGCTGGGCAGGCATTCCTGTTGTCCTCTCCCTTTGCTATCTGAGGAGACTGAGGCACAACAAGGTCCTCTTCATGACCCCTTTTGCTGTCTGCTCCCAACAAAATACCAGGTCCCTGGGGGGCGACGTTGCCTCCGATGGTGACTTCCTCATCTTCGAGGGGAACCGGTACAGCCGAAAGGGGTTTCTGTTCAAAAGCTTCGCCATGTCAGCTGTGGTATGTTCCATGTTTCTGTCCTGAGGTGTGAGGGGGGACAGTGTCACACACACACATGCCTGGCAGGGCAGTGCTCATGGGGTGGGGGAGCTCCTCCCTCTGCGCCCCGGCCCACAGGCAGCAGGTTGTCTGGGTCTATCCTGGGGAGTGGCTCTCGGCTGGGCCTTGCACTAACCTCTGCCCTCCTGCCCCGGGGCTTAGATCACAGAGGGTGTGAAGCCCACGCTGTCTGAACTAGAGAAGTTCGAGGACCAGCCAGAGGGCATCGACCTGGAGGTGGTGACAGAAAGCACAGGTATCTGGCGGCGGGGTCTGAAGGTCTGTTCAGAGGGCTTTGTGTATTTGGGGATAAGCTGTGTTCAGGGCCCTGGGGTGGCTGCTCAGTCAGTCAGCCACGTGGCTGTCCCCACAGGGAAGGAGCGGGAGCACAACTTCCAGCCCGGGGACAATGTAGAGGTGTGTGAAGGCGAGCTCATCAACCTGCAGGGCAAGGTCCTCAGCGTGGACGGCAACAAAATCACCATCATGCCCAAGCACGAGGACCTCAAGGTGGGCGTGCACAGGGTGCTGGCTGGACCTGGGTCCAGGAGGCGGGCAAAGATTTGGGGGCCTGCCTGCCTGCCTGCACGTGGGTGACCAGGCTCTGGTGTGCCTGGCTTCACCTCCATCTTCAAGGCCACATCTAGGCCTTCGAGTTCCCAGTGAGAGGCTGTGCCGAGGGGGTAACATGCGTGCACCTCTGGCCAGGCCAGGTTGGGGTGTGTGCAGGGCCCACTGTTGTGATTTGGGGGAAGAGATGTCTGGTTACAGTTCTGGGGCCTGGTGTGTAGGTTCTGTCTGTCCTCAGGGAGCTCCTGGGTGTCTTTGGTGACTGGGCTGTGGATATACAGCGTTTATGTTCCATGTTTCTGTCCCGAGGTGTGAGAGGGGACAGTGCCACACGCACACATGCTTGCGGGAATTTCAGGAGAGATGTTCATCCAAGAAACATTCCTGAGGCATGGCTAGGTGTTGGGTGGCATGGTTAGGTCGGCGACAGGTATATATTGGTGGTGGCGTGGTTAACCAGGGAGCCGCTGAGGGCGGGATTCTGGTATTCGTCGCCTAGAGGTGTGTCTGAGTGACTGTTGGGGTCACATGGTGTCGAAGGCTGGTGCAAGCCAGTGTGGGGTGTCTGAGGTGTGGCTCTCTGGGGGCGGGGCCTGAAGGTTTGTTCAGGGGCTTTGTGTATTCGGGGATAAGCTTTGTCTGTGGTGCCCTGCAGATGTCTTGTGTCTTGAGGGCTGACTGTCTTTGTGGGGTGAAGCATTGTCTAGGTCCAGATCCTGTCTGAGGGCCTGTTATCTCCAGGGCCATCAGGTGGCCTCAGGTGGTGGGCAAGCCTAGAGTGGGTTTTGGCGTTGGCCTCTTTCTGGAACATGAGGGGTTCTGAAGGCAAGAGGGGCAGGCAAGCTGTGGTGGTCCCTCTCACCTGCTCACTTCCCTCACACCCAATTCCTCAGGACATGCTCGAGTTCCCCGCCCAGGAACTTCGGAAGTACTTCAAGATGGGGGACCACGTGAAGGTGATCGCTGGCCGATTTGAGGGCGACACAGGCCTCATTGTGCGGGTGGAGGAGAACTTCATCATTCTCTTCTCTGACCTCACCATGCATGAGGTAGGTGTATGGATGGGCGTGTCGAGAGGAGACCAAGGGACAGTTTACTGAGAGCCACCTCACCCTCGTACCTTTTCCCGGCAGCTGAAGGTGCTACCCCGGGACCTGCAGCTGTGCTCCGAGACGGCCTCAGGTGTGGACGTGGGGGGCCAGCATGAATGGGGTGAGCTGGTGCAACTGGACCCCCGGACCGTAGGTGTCATCGTGCGACTAGAGCGGGAGACCTTTCAGGTGTGTGCCACACCCAGTGGTGGGGGCTTACTTTTAGGGACTTCCTCTCCCACAGCCCCCTCATCTTGCCAGAGCTGAGTCTGGCTGTGTGACACTTATCAGCAAGTGGCAAGTCATTTACCTTCCCTGTGCCTCGATTTCACTGCCAGTAAGATAACAGCTGCATCTGCTTCACTGGCCACGAACGACTCCCTGACGTCAGATATGTACCCTGGAACTGGTGCTATCAAGGACAGGGTGCTCTCGCTCTTCCCCTTTGTCCTGGATGTGCGCTCAGGACCTGCACTGTGGGTCGTTGCTTCTGTGCTGGATGACCCTAGAAAATCACCCCTTCAGCGCTCACTTCCCCCACCGTAGACAGAAATCACGACAGCACCCCCCTCAGAGGGAGGTGTGTATGGAGAGTCTGACCTGGGCTTGGCGCAGAGGAATGGGTCAACAGTGTTCCGTCCTGTCCATCTCAGGTCCCTGAGGCTCAGCCAGGAGGCACAATATCTTCCCAAAGAGTGTTTTGGAACAGTTGAGCTCGTTTTGGGATGGCTCACTGCCTGGAGGGTGATGCTCTGACTTTGCCTGCCCCACGGACAGTCTGCCACAAGGAGGGCGCACTGCTCCACCTCACCCTGACCCCTCAACCTCTTGGCACCTCTTCCTTTGTAGGTGCTGAACATGTATGGGAAGGTGGTGACTGTCAGGCACCAGGCTGTGACTCAGAAGAAGGACAAACGCTTCGCTGTGGCCCTGGATTCTGAACAGAACAACATCCACGTGAAAGACATCGTCAAGGTCATCGACGGACCCCACTCAGTGAGTATAAGCTCCTGCTTCCAGCGGAATCTAAAAGTTGTGGTAGGATGGGGCAAGGCCCAAGAGTGACTCTTCTCTCCTCTGCCTAGGACCGGGAGGGTGAGATCCGTCATCTGTACCACAGCTTTGCCTTCCTCCATTGCAAGAAGCTGGTGGAGAATGGAGGCATGTTCGTCTGCAAGACCCGCCACCTGGTGCTGGCTGGGGGTTTGAAGGTGAGGTGGGCATGGCGGGACTCTGTGTATTGGGTCCCCGGCTCAGCTCTACAGCCTTCCTTGGGCCCAAGAGTAGCAAGATTGGGCTTATTGGCGGGGAGCGGTTAGGAGAGCAATTGTCATTGTCAAGTCCTTGGAAAAGCACAAGATAAGTTTCCTTGGGATTCTGAGTTGCTCGCCCAGTCACTCCATCCATCCAGTTTTATTGAGCCACCAACTTTGGGCGCCAGACACTGCAGACACAGCAGACACTGCAGACAGAAGTCACTGCTCTCCTAGAGCTGGTACTCCAGAGGCCCTCAGATTCTTAGATGCCCAAATGATACAGTGGGCAGCCGTGGCAGCCATGCAGAGGAGCGGAACTGGGTGGGAAGACAGAATCACTGGGGCTGCCACTTTAGGTAGAGGAGGAGACAAAAAACGAAGAATGGAGAGCCATGTGAACTTGGTGTGGGGGGTTAGCAGCTGCAAAGGCCCCGAGGTAGGACTTGTACATAATCACGTATAAAAAAGAAACTCTGGTCTGGGTACCAGGGACCAGGAGGTGACCTCAGGGCTCTGCAAGATGAGACGATGAATTCTTATGGCTTTTAGTTTTTGTGTTATTAGGGACTTCAATTTTTGACTAGCCACATTTCAGTTTCACTCCTTGGCCAAGGGAAGCCCAGTCATCTGGATCTGCCACAACGGCAGAGGGGTGGCAGTTCCACCAAAGGGAAAGGAGGCGTTATCTCCAGGAGGAGGAGGGAGGGCAGCTGGGCAGGTCAGACAGGAAACATCCATGTGGAGAAGGTCGGTGTGGTGTGGAGGGCTGGAGACCGTCACCCAGGCCCTACAGTTCACTCCTTGCCCCTCCCCTAGCCCCGAGATGTGACCAACCTCACTGTGGGCGGCTTTGTCCCTATGAGCCCCCGGATCAGCAGTCCCATGCACCCCAGTGCTGGAGGTGAGGGGGGTCAGAGGCCAGGGTTGTGTCTGGGGGGGTGGGAGGGTGTGAAGGGGAACCTTGGCTACTCAGCTCAAGCCACTCATTGCTCAGGGGTCAGGGGTGGACACAGGATGCTCCTAACCCAACGTGTCAAGCAGACATGTTGGAGGGGAGGGCGCGGTCCTAGGGGACTGGTGACATTCTTCTCCCTCCCAGGTCAACATGGAGGCTTCGGTAGCCCAGGTGGAGGTGGTGGCGGCATGAGCAGGGGCCGAGGGAGGAGAGACAATGAGCTCATTGGTCAGACAGTGCGCATCTCCCAGGGACCCTACAAAGGTGACCTGCAAGGCCATGTGGAGGCCTGGTGGGACCAGGTGGGGCCAGGTGGGGAAGCCCAGGCCTGACCTCCTGCTCCCCACAGGTTACATTGGTGTGGTGAAGGATGCCACCGAGTCCACAGCCCGTGTGGAGCTGCACTCCACCTGCCAGACCATCTCGGTGGATCGCCAGCGTCTCACCACGGTGTACGGCTGGGCCAGGGGAGGGCCAGTGGTGGGTGAGGGGCAGTGCGAAGGCCCCACTCACACACTGTTCTGTCCACAGCGGCTCTCGGCGTCCTGGTGGCATGACCACAACTTATGGGCGGACACCCATGTATGGCTCCCAGACACCCATGTATGGCTCTGGCTCCCGCACACCCATGTACGGCTCGCAGACACCTCTCCAGGACGGTGAGTACGGCCAGGGTGTGGGGGTGGGGGGGCGCGGGGGGGCGCGGGGGGGCGGGATAGGACATAATGGCGGGCATGCATGTCTCTCACGTTACAGGCAGCCGCACTCCACATTATGGCTCACAGACACCCCTACATGATGGCAGCCGCACTCCTGCCCAGAGTGGGGCATGGGACCCCAACAACCCCAACACACCATCACGGTGAGGGCCAGGTTCTGAGGCACGGGGTGCAGGGGCTTGGGCATGTGAATGGGTATGTTGTGGCATCCAGGGGCAGAAGGCTCTGGGGGATGTACCCGAAGGCCCAGGCAGGAGTAGGTGTGGCTGGGAATGGGGCCATCCAGCCACTGTGGATAGCCACTGCCATGATGCCTAGGCAGGTGGTCCCCATCTGCTCATGGTCTCTGCTGTGGAATGGCATGTGTTGCCACCCAACAGCATCTGCCACCTTACCATCCCCAGTTCTCAGCTGACTTCTGTCCCCAACAGGGCTGAAGAAGAGTATGAGTATGCCTTCGACGATGAGCCTACTCCGTCTCCACAGGCCTATGGGGGGACCCCCAACCCCCAAACACCTGGCTATCCAGATCCTTCCTCCCCCCAGGTCAACCCACAGTATAACCCACAGACTCCAGGGACGCCAGCCATGTGAGTGCCCTGGGCTAGCCCTGATCACGGCTGCACACACCCTCCCACTGCCTCACCCCCTGTGCCTTCCCTGATGAACAAAGTCCCTTCTTTCCTGTGTCTTCAGGTACAACACAGACCAGTTCTCCCCCTATGCCGCCCCCTCCCCTCAAGGCTCCTACCAGCCCAGCCCCAGTCCCCAGAGCTACCACCAGGTGGCACCAAGCCCAGCAGGCTACCAAAACACCCATTCGCCAGCCAGCTACCACCCCACACCCTCGCCCATGGCCTATCAGGTACTGGTCACCTTGGGTGCCCTGCAGAGCAGTGGGCTAGAATGGACTGTGGCCTACGGCCAGGCCAAGTGACTGTTCCAGTGACACTATCCTCTGTTCCCCTGTAGGCAAGCCCTAGCCCTAGCCCAGTTGGCTATAGTCCGATGACACCTGGAGCTCCCTCCCCTGGTGGCTACAACCCGCACACACCTGGCTCAGGCATTGAGCAGAACTCTAGCGACTGGGTAACCACTGACATCCAGGTGAAGGTGCGGGACACCTACCTGGACACACAGGTGGTGGGTCAGACAGGAGTCATCCGTAGTGTCACGGTGAGTGGGAAACAGGCATGTTATGGTGATTGGTCAGCAGGCATCCTCTCCCTGGGTGCCCCCAATTTTCATGTGTGGGTTTTTTTGTTTTTATTCTTTAACTAACCACATTGACAAAGATCCATCCATAGGTGGACAGGCACGGGAGGGTTCGGGGTTTCTGCCCATCATACTCAACTCTGCCTGCCGCATTCACAACTAAAGTCTGTGACCTGAAACAGAGAAGGTGGTTGATTTCTGTCATAGTCCTTTGAGATCAGCTCAGTAACATGTCCCCAGCACCTTGTCAGGACCAGGCTTGGGCTTAATGTCAGGCATCCACACCCCTGGGCTCCTCCAGGCCTCCTGGCCTCTCCCTTCTTCACACTCAGCCAAGTTCAGGACCTTTCCACACACACCTTCCTGTCTTCCTTCCGTGCGTTGTCTGGCCAGTGCCTGCTCGTGCTCAGGGAGTGTCTGCGCCAGCTCGGGCCTGGGGCTCAGTGTGGTTCTGTGTCAGTGTGGTTCTGCAGGTGCTGCAGGAGAGCTTGGCGCTTACCCTGGTGGGTTCTCTGATTGTGAATGTTGATTGAGTCAAACAACATCAGAGACTAAGACACTCACAGGCCTGCCCTCACAGGCCTCACGTTCCAGGGGTTGGGGGCAGGGGGCAGATATGTCCTCAGACAGGGACAGTCCAGAGTGGGCACAGCTGGGATGAGGCAAGCCCAGAGCTCAGAGGAGCTGGTAGGTGACGGAGAGGAGGCACCTTACCCAGCTTTAGGGGGGAATCAGGAAGGACTTTGTGGAAAGGGAGACTTCCAAGCCCACGACCTGAGGGACGAATAGGAATTAGCCAAGGAGAGGACAGGGAGCTGCACGTTTAGTGGAGCCAAAGTATGTCCATTTTGGCTGGAATATAAATAGCCAAGGGGAAGGTGAGCGGTGAAGCCAGGGGAGTGGCTGGGCCAGGTCCTGTGCCAGCCTAGAGAACTCTGGACCATCCAGCGGGCACTGGGGAACCACGGAGGCATCTAGGCAGCAGGGGAGTGATGGGCTCGGGTCTGTGGTTTGGAACTGATTCTCCATGTTGCAGTGTCAGGGAGGGAGTGGAGGTGGTGAGACTGGGGTCTTGGAGCCCTGAGGAGTTGGGGGCATCAGGTTGCTCTATGGCAGTGCCATGGGGAAGGAAGGAGGAACCGAGGTGGGAGAGGAGACCCTCCGGAGGCTGAACGGACAGACCTCAGAGCTGGACCACTGTTGGTGACAAGGATGAGGTCCAGAGCTTGACTGGGCTGTGGGGCCATCTGACACCAGGGCCCAGGATGGGGGGCAGGTAGAAAGAAGCCAAGGCCATTTGAGGACATGAAGAGTCAGGTGCCTGAGAAGTAGTCCCCGTCTGGCCCAAGTTCGCTTCATCCTGGGGCTTCCCTTGCTGACTTGGTCCCCCCCACCTTCCCTGCCACCATGCATCATTGGCTCCAGCCTTGGAACCAGGCACAGCTGTGGCCCTCCTTGCTCGCTTATCACATGGGGATTGAGTTTTCAGAATGAGCCTGTAGCCTGTGTCCCTTGGAGAGTGGGAACAGGACAGGTTGACCAGGCTGTGCCTACCCTGCAGGGAGGCATGTGCTCTGTGTACCTGAAGGACAGTGAGAAGGTTGTCAGCATTTCCAGTGAGCACCTGGAACCCATCACCCCCACCAAGAACAACAAGGTAGGTTAGGGGACGGGGCCAAGGGGTGTCAGGCTGCTGACATGGGGCGCTGATTCTATGTCCCCCACTTCAGGTAAAGGTGATCCTGGGTGAGGATCGGGAGGCCACCGGAGTCCTGCTGAGCATCGATGGTGAGGATGGCATCGTCCGCATGGACCTTGACGAGCAGCTCAAGATCCTCAACCTCCGCTTCCTGGGGAAGCTCCTGGAGGCCTAAGTCAGGAGGAGAGGTAGAATTCAGAAGATGACCCGGCAGACGAAGAGGACCAGGACCCTCCTTCCTTCCCTGGCCCTTGAACCTGAAACAGAATCCTGGGCTTGAGTAGGGCTCTGCTGATCATTTTGGAGTTTCTTTATCTTCTTTTCTGGGTTTCCACCCTCTTCCTCCCTGATGCTCATAGGAATCAGAGTAGAATCTGGGGAAGGGTCCCCCACTTCTAACACCCCGCTGCCCCCAGCTTGCTTTTGTGTTTATGGTCTTTCAATAAAAAGAAGACGTTTGGTCAGAGCTGTGTGTGTGTGTGTGTGTGTGTGTGTGTGTGTGTGGTAGAGAGAGTCTTGTTTGTAGTGGGGTTATTTACAAAGCCCACTTACTTCCTTCTGTGCTTTGGGGTAAAGAACTGGAAACTATCAAAGTTCTCCCATCTAAAAAATGAGTTTGTACCTCAGAAGGCTCATGAGAGGGGTGGATGAGAAGACATTGGAAAGAGGTCATTGGAACAGAGCTTGCTATGTGACTAACAAAATTACTTCTTACTCAGGCATGAATTTCTACTAATTGAAAATCACAGTCAACCCCCACCTTACAGGGGTTGGGGCTGTAGCCCAGTGGTAGAGCGCTTGCCTGGCATATAGGAGGCACTGGGTTCGATCCTTATCACCACATAAAAATAAACAAGTAAAATAAAGGCATGCTATTCATCTATAACTACAAAAAAACAAGCCCTACAACCTAAATGTCGCCTAGCAGCACACTTGATGGTCCTTTATCTTGAGTTCCAAGAGCAGTGACACCAGAATTACTGAAGCTTGTGATAACATGGTGACAGGAGTGGGAGCAATGTTAAGAATGGGGCTTTGGGGGCTGGGGTTTAGCTCAGTGGTGGAGTGCTTGCCTCTCACATGTGAGGTACTGGGTTCAATCCTCAGCACCGTAAAAGGTATTGTGTCTATCTACAACTTAAAAAGAATGGGGCTTTGTATCTTGAACTTCCTGTTCCTCATTTGATATTACATCGTTAATATCTTCTTGCGGGGAGGGGTTTACTGGGAATGGAACCCAGAAGTGCTTAACCACTGAGCCATATTCCCAGCCCTTTTTATTTTTTGAGACAGAGTCTCACTAAGGAGCACAGAGCCTTGGCAAATTGCTGAGGCTGACCTCAAACTTGTGATCTTCCCGTCTCAGCCTCCCAAGCCACTGGGATTATAGGCATGCATCACCACGCCCGACCAATATTAACACTTATACAAATATGACAGTATTATAAAATACTTCAGATATTTAAAAAGATACCTCTGGGCAGGGTGGCATACGCCTGTAATCCCAGTGGTTTGGAAAGCTGAGGCAGGAGGATCTCCATTTCAAAGCCAGTCTTAGCAACTTAGGCTGCAATTCTGTCTCAGAATTTTTAAAAAAGCTGGGGATGTGGCTCAGTGGTCAAGCGCCCTTGGGTTCAACTCCTGGTACCTAAAATAAGTAAATAACCACGAAGACCCATGTCCCACTTCCCAGCTTAGGAAACAATAGGTACCAGAGAGAGAACCAATTTTGACAGCAGCCCCAATCCATCCCCTTCAGCAGTAACCCCACCCTGGATTCCGCTTCTTTACCTTGCCGGGCTTTTGCTACATTAGTATTTTTGGTTTTTATATGTAAGTTATCAGAGCCCACACACACTGAAAATGATTTGGCAAACATTCACGGCTTCAAATTCGTTGATTTCTCGCTCACTATTAAGGGCCCTCTCCAGCCACGCATGGCGCTGTGCTGCCTCTCCTGTCCCTTTATAAGAATTCATGGTAGGAGGGGCAAGAAGAGCTCTGGGTAAAAGAAGGCAGATTCCATCTCAGGGCTGGCTTTTCAGATGTCCTCCAAGTCTGTTTCCACTTCTGAAAATTGAGAGGTAAAGATAAAGACCCCCTTAGGGGAGACAGCTATGGTTGGGTTCTTTTTTTTTTTTTTTTTTCCTTTAACCTTTATACTTATTTTTGTGTGATGCTGAGTGAGGATCGAACCCAGTGCCTCATGCATGCTAGGCAAACGCTCTACCACTGACCTACAGCCCCAGCCCTAGCCTTAGTTTTACCTCCAAGCAATAGGTCTTATCCTCGTCCCTGCCTCGTCCAGTTGCAGAACTGGTGTTCCCTAAGGATTGAGGGGGACGTGGTGCCAGCTGACAGTACTCCAATCGGTGTGCCTGGGAGACAGCTAATAAAGAAATCTAAGGCGGTAGCACCTGCGGCAATCCGCCTGGAGCCTCTTGTCTCTCTCAGGCTCCCGTCAACCCACCCCTTCTCTGCGTCCTCATTGGCGGCAGCCTGCGCCCGGGGCGGGAGAAGAGGGAGCCAGTGGGCGGGGTCTCGTGGCGTCAGCGCAAGATGGCGGCCTCGGCGGCGCTGTTCTCGCGCTTGCGGAGCGGACTCGGGCTCGGCGCGCGGGGGCTGTGCACCAGGCTGGCGACGCCGCCCCCCCGAGCCCCAGACCAGGTGAGCTGAGTGGGTTTGGGCCCTGGGTGCCTGGGCTCCTCCATGAAATTTCGGACGTATAGCTGCCGGGCAGGGGTTCTGGGATGCTGCACCTCAGGGTGCTGAATGGAAATCCGCCTGCGTTTGAGGGGTGCTTCCCTGCCTGCCAGGGACACATTTGCTTCCTGGGATGGATGTTGGGGCCCCAAGGGCATCCTCTGGATCACACCTCCCACCCACGTGGGCGGCCGAAGAGGTCACCTCTTTCCCTGTGTCAGTGAACACTCAGGTGATAACACGACGGGGAGGGACCCGGGACGCTGGGGTTCCAGCCTGGCCTTGCGGGTATTTTTTTGGAGTTGTTAGTGGTAGTGAAGTAGATGTCCGGGCTTCGGATTCGACCTTCTTCCATGTGGACAGATCCCAACCATTCTGACCTCCAAGTTCATCACTTCCGTTCCCTTTTTTCCCCAAGTCCCATACAAGTTGCTCTTCCCTGCCCCCACTCCTGTCCTTTTTTTTCTAGACCCTGCTACCTTGAGCCTTAGGAATCCGGATGTTTTAACTCTCAGTCTTGTCCCGTGTGCCTCTGTCCCCCAACTTCAGGCATCCCAATTTTGGGCGACCTGATCCCTTAGTCTCCCTGACTGACTTTGCTGGGCTCCAGACCCTCCAGTTCTCTTACCTCCAGGGTCCTGGGTAAACTGGCCTGTCAGTTCTTAAATTCCTGGATTCGTTGCCCTGTACAGTCTAGACACTCTGAAGGGGGTCCTCTCAGTTGCCCTTCTAAGAATACAATGCTGGGGGTTATGTGGGTGTCTGCTTCTTGGCTTCTGATTTTGATTCTACTTGAACTAGAGTAGAGGTCAAAGTATCCTGACCTTGTCTCTCCCCTCTCTTAGCTAACCGCCTTCCTCCACTCCTCTCCCAATCTGCAGGCTGCAGAGATTGGAAGCCATGGGAGCACTAAAGCCCAGGGGCCACAGCAGCAGCCAGGCTCAGAAGGTCCCAGCTATGCCAAAAAAGTTGCACTTTGGCTTGCTGGTTTGCTTGGAGCTGGTGGGACTGTGAGCATCATCTATATTTTCGGTGAGGGACATGCCCCTGCCCCCCAATTTTGTTCTGCTGGCTTCCTGAATTCTACTGTGGAACCTTCCCCTCTTTCCCCGTAGTGGCTTCACTGATCTTCATTCTCTGACCCTTCAATAGGGCTGCCAACTAGGACACCTATTTTGAAAACTGGAGAAGTCTCCTTCTCCTTTCTACTCCTTCTGTCTCTCGAGCTGGTTCCTGTATCAGGCTATGGGGAACCAATTGGAACCCAGTCCCCTCCTCCCTTGAATCTAGGAGGCCATACCTCTAGCCCTCTCTCTCAGACCCAGGAGTCCAAGCCCCTGACATACCTTCTACCCCCAAGAGCCAGGAGATGGGGTCCCCATGTCTTCCATTGATTGTCTCCCTTGCAGGAAACAACCCTGTGGATGAAAACGGTGCCAAGGTGAGGGGGAACAAGGCCTTGCCAGAGTCCTTCCTTTGTGAGGGTGGGTTCCCTTTGGTCTACTCAGCTTGTCTCTGGCCTGGAGTGAGCCTCTCACTCCCAAGGACCTTCTACTCCTCTCAGAGGTCTTGGAGAACCTTTTATAAATATGTTGGGGTCCTTGTTCCTTCCCTAACTTTCCATTTTTCTCTCCACCTCCCAGATTCCTGATGAGTTCGACAATGGTAAGTCAACAAGCACAGATTCTGGGGTCCCCTGGCCCTCTTAACTGTGCCACTTAGGCACAGGAGCCCTCCCCATCTGGTGCTCCCAGCCCCTCCTCCTTCTATTGGGGGGGCACAGACATGGGGGGCAGCAGCTGGATGGCTTGGGGGAGGGGCATTACAAAGCCCCAGCCCCCTTTCCTGGCCCCTCAACCCAGGAGCAGATGGCAGAGGACAGATGGGGGAGGGGAACCTGGGTGGGAGGGCTTGGGGAGACAGGGCAGTCTATCCCCAGACACATGGCTTCCTGTGCCTTAGATCTGAGCATCTGCAGCCCCTAACCCCCTCCTCTTTATGACAGCCTCTTTTTTTTCCCCTAAGCTCCTACCCCACCAGGCTCCTCATTTCCAAAACAATGCCTCCCTCCCTCCCCCTCTCATTAACCAGCTTTTGATGGGGAGCTTCTGACAAATTGGATAGTAGTTGTCAATTCTGTCACACCTGGCCCTTCCCAAGAGAAAAGTAAAATTGGTGGATCCAGAAAGCCACCTGTTTTGTGCTGGGGAGTTTGTTATACTGATTGTTGCAGCGAGGCATCAGGGTGAGTATGTTTTAACTGGGCAGATATAAAATTATAGTGGCTTCAACAAATCAATATGCTGATTTAAATTGGGCAGGTAGAGACATAGGTTTAAAATGTGCATATTAACTGGTTTCAATATTGTGGTTTTTCAGAGATTGGCCCATAGGTAGAATTGGATTGAAAATAGTGCCCTCCAGCAGGCACTCCTGGAAGCTCTCGGTTTCAGCTGAAGCCAATGTACTCATTTAAACCAGGGTTTTTCACCTTCAGCCCTACTGACAGTTTGAACTAGATCATTCTTTACTGTGGGGGGACTGTCTTGTGCATTATAGAATGTTTAGCAGCACCCAGGATAATTATATTTACGCACTAGGTACCAGAATCATGGCAATCAAAACTGTCCCCACGGGCTGGGGTGCGGCTTGGAAGAGCCCATGCTTAGCATGGGTGAGATCCTGGGTTCAGTCCTAGCATCCAAAAAAAAAAAAAGGTCTCTAGACATTGCCAAATTTATGGTGGTAGTGTGTGTCAGAGGGACAAGATAAATAAAAGTGTTCTTAGTTGAGAATCTGTGGTTTTAAGCATACAGATGTGTCTGTGTTCACTGTAGTATAACTAGACTAGTGCACTGGCTTTGAGCAGACATCTCAAGCTCAGGATGGACTAAACACTGGCATAAGATCAAAAGGTGTACATGTCTGAATTTTTTAAAAATATTTTTGTTTAGTTGTAAATGGACACAATACCTTTATTTTGTTTATTTATTTTCTTGTGGTGCTGAGGATCGAACCCAGTGCCTCACATGTGCGAGGCAAGCACTCTGCCATTGAGCCACAGCCCTAGCCCCTTTATGTCTGAATTTTAGGTGGGCTATTTTTATACCTGGCATGGAGTGTGGAAGTAAGTATTCACATTAAAACTGGGTAAGTGAGGGGGCTGGGGCTGGGGCTCAGCGGTAGAGCCCTCACCTAGCATGGCTGAGGCACTGGGTTCGGTCTTCAGCACCACATAAAGATTAATAAAGGTATTGTGTCCATCTACAATCAAACATTTTTTTTTTAAAACTGGGTAAATGAATATCTTTGTTCCCACCTGGTAATATGTCGTTGCCATCTACCTTTTGGCCTCGAAATGAGCTGATTGAAACCAGGCGGGAGTAAACCTGCTGTGTGTCTGGTGGATCACAAACCTCTGGTGTTTGGGAGGTCGAGCAGCAGCTTATCTTGGAATCCTTTGTGCCCAATGTTCTCCTAGATCCAATTCTGGTCCAGCAGTTACGTCGGACATACAAATATTTCAAAGATTATAGACAGGTAAGCAGGGACCTGGGCCTGGTCCCTACCTTCCGTCCTCAGCCCCCAGCTTCTGTGTCAAGCACCCTTGTCCCTTTTCTGTCCCACAGATGATCATTGAGCCCACCAGCCCCTGCCTTCTTCCAGACCCTCTGCGGGAGCCATACTATCAGCCGCCCTACACACTTGTCTTGGAGCTCACTGGTGTCCTCTTGCACCCTGAGTGGTCGGTGTGTCTCGGGGAAGGCAGCGGGTTGGGGATAGACCTGTGCAGTGGGCTGGGGGTGCTGTGTGATCTTGGGGAGAGCCTGTCTCTTCCCACTGCCTCGCTTTCAGTGCCCACTGTGGGGCTGTCGGGGGTGTGCCAGGAGTCGGCTCTTGCTCCAGACTCTAGTTCTTAGCCCTTGTGTTCTCAAACCCCCAAGAACAGAGGGAACCCTGGCTCTGGGAACCCCCTGGCTGGGTCTAGGCCCCGGGCCCCTCGTGGTCCTGGTGGCTCACTGCCCTCATCCCCCAGCTGGCTACTGGCTGGAGGTTCAAGAAGCGGCCAGGCATCGAGACCTTGTTCCAGCAGCTTGCACCTCTGTACGAAATTGTCATCTTCACGTCAGAGACTGGCATGGTGAGGCTCCGGGGCAGAGCAGGCATGGGTGGTGTGGGGGAGCAAGAGATCTGGTGGGCCAGACCCAGCTGACCTCTCCTTGATCCCCCCAGACTGCGTTTCCACTCATCGACAGTGTGGACCCCCATGGCTTCATCTCCTACCGCCTCTTCCGGGATGCCACAAGATACATGGATGGACACCATGTCAAGGTGCCGTGTGGGGGTTATGGTGGGGGGCCTCTGGGGTGGGCTCGGGTGCCAGCACTGCCAGAAAGAGGGCTGAGCTCCAGTCCCAGCCTCCACCCTGCTTGTGATTCTGTACAGATCTCATTCTCCTGGCAGGACCTGAGCTTGGCGGAGCATTTTGGCCCTTCCTCCAGAATCTGGGGGAGTGGGGAGAAGTGGGGTCTCCCTAAAGAAGACAGTGTGGGTGAGGGGTAGTGATGTGGAGTTTCGTCTCTCTGTGTCTGTAACTGGGTGCTTCAGGACAGTGGATAATTGCAGTTGCTCCCATGAGCCTGGGTGTGGAAACACATGCCGGGGTCTGTGCCCGGCTCCAGGATTCCCTGTGCCCAGGCGTCTGTTGGGCTTCTATCTGGGTCTTGGTGGGGCTGGGGGCTTACGTTGGGATTCAGCGGTGCATGGACTGTGACGAAGGTCTGTGTCAGTCTGTGTGACTCCCTGTGTGTTGCTGTGGGTCCATCTGCACCTCTTTTTCCTGGGCAAGAGGTTCTTCGACCTGCAGCATATCACAGTCACCTCACCTGGGCAGTAGTTGGACACGCCAGGGCCCGCCCATCCCAAGAGGGCCTAGGAGTGGCGTGACTCCGCCCAGCCAGAGGCCGAGGGCTCTGCAGGTGGAGTTTGGGAGAGGGGCCATGGTGATGCCTTGTGTGTGCATGTTCCTTGTGGGGAGGGGAGGGGCACAGAGAGTGACCTGACCTGTTGCCCACTTCCAGGACATTTCGTGTCTGAATCGGGACCCGGCCCGAGTGGTGGTCGTGGACTGCAAGAAGGAAGCCTTCCGCCTGCAGCCCTACAATGGTGTCGCCCTGCGGCCCTGGGACGGCAACTCGGACGACCGGGTCTTGTTGGACCTGTCTGCCTTCCTTAAGAGTGAGGCTGGTCCCACCCTCCTAGCCCCTGACCCCAGGGACCTGGTCCTCAAGGTGATGGCAGATGCTTGATTCTGCCTTGTCTTTCTTGTCCACTGGCAGTCAAGTGAGGCCCTGGGCTCAGTCTCCAGTGCTGGGAAAACAAACTGCAGTCGAGGGGCAGAGGCCACGAACATCTTGGAGTTCCAGAGACTCCTATGTCCGGGTGCTCCCCTGGGAATGTCGGGGGAGCCCTTGTGGAGCATTGAGAGCGTTCCAGGGAGTGTCGGTCTAGGATCTGACCTTGGCCCTGTGGGCCCTGCCTCCCTTGGGCCTCAAGGCTGGCTGACCGCGTCCTGTTGTGCCCGCAGCCATCGCTCTGAACCAAGTGGAGGATGTGCGGACTGTGCTGGAGCACTACGCCCTGGAGGATGACCCGCTGGAGGCTTTCAAGCAGCGGCAGAGCCAGCTCGAGCAGGTTGGACTCGCTCCACGCCCAGGGTCCTTTGAGGCTCCCGAAGGAGGTTCCTGAAGCAGCCCCTCTCTATACTGTCCCCTGGCTGACTGTGACCTTGGCCAGTACCTTCTCCTTTGCCGCAGTATCTGTGACCTGGGGGCGGTGACACAGCCTTCCGGGCAGGGATGTGGTGAGGAGGGTGGCCTGGTTCTGTGGGCTGCTCAGGAAATGGAAAGCACTTGAGATGGGTCTGGAGGAGGGAGTGTCCTTGACACTTGTGAGCAGTCCTGGGGACTCCCTGTGGAGGTAGACCTAAGGTTTAGATCATGTCTGGAGGGAGGTGTCCATGGCACTTGGCCAGGAGTCTGGGGAGGGAACTTTGCTGGTCTTGGAGGGACACTGGTGTGTGGCTCGAGTCAGAAAAGATGCTCATGTCCAGGCTGCGGTTGGCCAGATTCTGGGTTGGTTTTCTGGGGCTAGCTAGAGCCCTAAGTGCCCAGAGAAGGCCTGGAGAGCTGGGTCAGGGCTTCCCCCATGCCAGCCACTGGGTGCTCGGAGTAGGACAGGGCAGTCTGTTGAAGAAGGCTATGGTCTTTGGATCTGGGGTCTCCCCCAGTATCCAGGATGGGGTCTAGGGTCTGAGATAGGTTCCCAGGCTTTGGGGAGGGGCTTCTGAGAATTTTCTGCCTGAGAAACTCCTGAAGTTCATGGCTGAAAATCCTGAGGGCCTGGGATCTGAGTGTGGTGTCCCCCAGGCATCTTGAGGTTGAGCTCCTGTGACGCAGCTGGCCCTTACCAGTGTGTGAACAGGGGCTGGAGCTGGCGTGCAGTGCTCTGTTGGTTTGGGCAGGGGAGTGGGCCCTGGGCCAATGTCTAAAGGAAGGCTGGCCCCTGGGCTGAGGCTGGGGACTGGCAGTGTGGGAGGAAACCCACCTACCCCAGGCTGACCTCCTCCTCCTCTTGTCCCCTGACCGCCCAGGAGGAACAGCAGCGCCTGGCTGAGCTCGCCAAGTCCAACAAGCAGAAACTCTTCTTCGGCTCTCTCACCAGCCGCTTGTGGCCTCGCTCCAAACAGCCCTGATGCTCTGGGCCTCCTCAAACTCACTGCCTGGGTTCAGGGCCTCAGGCCCCAGTGCTCCCAGACCAAGGCTTGGGCAGCCACATGTCCAATAAAGTGCATCCCAGATGGCACAACTCCTGTGTCCGGAGAGTCTCCAGATGGGGCATCAGGGTGAGGTCCGGGACTTGGGTCATCATGCCACAGTGGCCAGCTGACTGCCGAACAGAGCAGAGGCTCTGTAGGATCAGGGCCAGTTTGGGCCTGGCTATCTGGAAACCCGGGTCTCTGCTCGGCTGTCTTCCCATGTGCTGTTTGATCTGCAAAAAGTGCACCTCTCTGGCTCCAGATTCCTCGCATGTGGAGAAAAGCAGAGGATGGGGGTTAAACACAGGTAGCTCCCGTGGAAATAAAGCCAAGTTGAGCCCTGGTGGTCTAGAGATGGCCCCACCTCACCTGGACATCTGCTCACCTCCCGCCAGCCGTGGCCCCACGGGAAGGTGGCCCTGGAGTTGTTTGAGCTTCCGGTTTTTCAACAGAAGCCCAAAGTTGGGAGGGATGGATGAGTGGATGGATTGATTTTTGAGATGCGCTCTCACTGTGTTGCCGAGGCTGGTCTTGAACTCCAGGGCTTGAGTGGTCTTCCTGCCTCAGCTTCCAGAGTATCTGGGGCATAAGACTGCTACAGTGCCCGCCCAGAAATGAGGATTTTTATATTAAATCTCACTGTTGATTGGTTTTCTGCAGTGCTGGGTGGAGCCCAGGGCCTCACACACCAGGCTGAAACTGCCCTGAGATTTAACAGCCACATGTGTCTCCTGGCCCCCATATTGGCAAGCACGGCTGTGTGGGTTCCTGACTGTTCAAGTGCAGATGCAAGCTCTGCCACTTCCTGGCAGGCTGTGACCCTGGGCAATTTATTTTACCTCTCAGTGCCTCAGTTTCTACAACTACCTTAGTTTCTGCCTCAGCTTAAAAGCAGAACCCCTTCCACATAGGCCCCAGGGTAGTAGCTGTAAGAATCTAAGGGAGCTACCCCTCCACCTTGGTTTTGTCATCTCTAAAACAGGGGTGTTGGTACCTTAGAGAGGCTGTCAGGAATAGTGACATGAACTGTCCAGTGACATGAACTTAACAGGCCACATGGTTGTCACAGATGGAAATGTGCTGGACCTTTTTGGCTTGAAGTGCCTTCCTCCCAGCCTCTCCGCTCCGGCTGGCACCTACTGCTAGTACCAACTATTTTTAAAAGATCTTCCTTGGTGTTTCTTATAAGAACTAAATGCACTTGAAATAATGGTCGGCCAGATGCTGAGGGGCACACCTGTGATCTTAGGCTGAGGCAGGAGGATCACAAATTTGAGGCCAGCCCCAGCAATTTAGCAAGAACCTGTCTCAAAAAGGCCTGGGATGTAGTGTGGTAGAGCACCCCTGGGTTCAATTAAAAAAAAAAAAAAGTTCGTGGACATCTGCAAAGATAAAGTTTGCAGGAACACGCCCAGCCCTGGGTACTGTTTCTAATGCAGGAAATCGACCCACATCCTCAGGGCTCCCTAGTTTGGGGAAGTTCCTGGGTAGAGGGAGGGCCTGCATTTGCTTTTCATGTGGCTTTAAGAAATGAGACTAAGGATAAGGGGACAAAGCTGCTTCTGTGAGAGTCCTGGGGGAGCCCCTGGTGGGCTGGGAGCTTGCCCCCAGGTGTGCCTACATCCCACGGAACCTGAGGGCCTTTCCAAATCCCCTGTACCAGTACGTGGAAGGAAGAGGTTTATCTGCCAGCCCCTCCCCTCTGGGGTCAAGAGTGTCTCTCCGGGCAGCAGCCTTTGGCATTCTGGGTGGCACATGCTCTTGCAACCATTGGATCTCCCAAACTTGCTGCTCACTTTGGTGCCAGCTCAGCCCCTTGTGCAGTCAGGTGACACTCGCTGAAAGCTGGTGGGGAGGAGAGGATTTGACACTGCTTGTATGACATGGCAGGACATGATCCTCAAGGGCCCTGGGCACCAGGGCTGCGTTGTGTCCTGGGGTCTTCTGATGGACAGCACTGCGCCGCATTAAAGCACCCCAACAGGACCTGCATCTCCGGGTCACGCTTCCTGGCTCGGTGACCCTGGCAAGGCCTTAGCCTCTATTTCCTCACCCCAAGGGGTTGATACTGGCTCCTCCCCGCTGGCCCCCTGCTGTGCGGCCCTGCTGGCCCTGGCTGCAGAAGTGGGCCACGGGGGTGGGGAGCTCCGCCCTCATGGAGCTGGGGTCCCACAGAGGAGATGACAACGCCTCCGGTAGTTCTTGGGGATGATCAATGGATAAAGAAAAATAAACCCGGTGACTCAGGAGGCTGAGGGGGGAGATCCAAAGCTTGGGCAGTTTAGCAAGACCCTGATGGAAAAGGGCTGGGGTATAGCTCAGTGAGACAGTGCCCCTGGGTTCAGTCCTCAGAAATGAAAAAGAAAATGTGGGAGAAGCAGGGGCTTGGGGACTTGGAGGGCTACTTTATACTTGAGGGAATGGTCCAGAAAGGCGTCTTGGGAAGGTACAGTTGAGCAGAGCCCAGAAGGAAATGAGAAGGAAAGCCCTGGGGACATCGCGTAGGCCTCGGCCTTTGCACTTCCTTTGCCACCCTCACCTCCTCTAGGTCTCAGCTCACATGTCACCTCAGCAGGCCTTCTGTGGTCTCTAAGGTTAGCACATAAGAAAAAGTCCCAGCCAGCACAGTGGAGCACACCTGTAATCCCAGCAGCTCAAGAGGCTGAGGCAGGAGGATCTCAAGTTCAAAGCCAGCCTCAGCAGTAGGGAGTCACTAAGCAACTCAGTGAGACTGTCTCTAGATAAAATATAAAATAGGGCTGGGGATGTGGTTGAATACCCCTGAGTTCAGTCCTTGATACCAAAAAGTAAGTCCCAAACAGCCAAAAAGATAGTCAGAAATTCTGTAAAGTACATTTCCCACACATGTGACATGAGAGAGTCCCTGAGAAATGCCATAATGCTTAGCACAAACCTGCAATAAAGGCTGCTCTTAAAAATTTATTCATTTTTTATGGTGCCAGGAATCCAACCTAGAGCCTTGTATATGAGAGGCAAGTGTTGTTTTAAGTATTTTAGTTATAGGTGGACACAATATCTTTATGTGGGGCTGAGGATCAAACCCAGTGCCTCATGCATGCAAGGCGAGCACTCTTCCTCTGAGCCACAATCTCAGCCCCAGACAATTTTTAATTTTTTAAAATGTTTAGGTATATCAAACCTGGAATCTGTTACTTTCTCAAGTTACCCAGGGCAGAAGTTTGCCATCTCCCACAGCTAATTTTTTTGTTGTTGTTGTTGACAGACCTTTATTTTATTTATTCATATGCGGTGCTGAGAATCAAACCCAGGCCTCACACATGCCAGGCAAGTGCGCTACCGCTGAGCCCCAGCCCTCCCACAGCTAATTCTAATCTTGCCCAAATTCTGTATGAACATCTCCAAGATGGGAGGTTCACTCTCCCACCTGACCCTAATCTGCTGCCCAATAATCTGGGTCCAAAAGGTCTGGCTTTTCCCTTTGGGGGGCCACAGAATCTTGAGTAGTGAGGATGTGGGACAAGGACTTCAAATGTCAGTCTTAAAGATGCACGAGCCACTGAAGAGTATGCAGCAGGAGGACGGGGCCGGGTTTGTGTTCAGAAAGACCCCATAGGCCAGAGTGGTCAGGGCCGGTGGGGAGGCCCGGGCAGAGGGTGGGGCCAGCACAGAGGAATCCCTGGGGGCTGTGGGAGCTCAGAGGCCTGGGGCCCTTGGGGAGGCATCCCGAGGGCATCCCTCCATCCATAGGGAGGGAGGGAGGGAAAGAGCAGCAGAATGAGAAGGAGCCTGGACATTGCGTGAGCTGACCCACAGCCTTCTCTGGCTCAGACCCTCCCCTACTCCGGTGTCCTCAGGATTACGAGAAGGTTCTAGATTGGCATTCTTCTATTAATTACAAAATGAGCACTCTGTGTGCCTGACTGCTGACCTCTAGCAGACAATATGCATTTTTTTTTCCGAGAGAGAGAGAGAGAGAGAGAGAGAGAGAGAGAGAGAGAGAGAATTTTAATATTTATTTTTTAATAAATATTAAAACACAACATCTTTGTTTGTATGTGGTGCTGAGGATCGAACCTGGGCCGCACGCATGCCAGGCAAGCGCGCTACCGCTTGAGCCACATCCCCAGCCCCAGACAATATGCATTTAAATTCAACCTGTATTCTCCCCCTAAAACTATTAGCCTCCGAATTAATGTCCCCTCCTCCGGGAAAAGGAACGAGTTTCTTCCATCCAACGGGCTTTGCCCTGGGCACAGAGTGATTATGTCCAGGGCTGGAACATCTGCCCCTAACTGGCGTTTTTTGCTGTGGCCCTGGAATACTAAGGGGTTTTGGAGGGTCTGGGGGCGCCCTCACCGCATTCATCCTGGGGTGGGAGAGCGACTCCTGGCTCCTGGTGCGTGAAGACGAATTTCCTGCCCATTTGCTCCTCACACCTTCCGGAGGCCAAACGGGCAGCCCAGCTGCGGCAGAGGGGGAGGGGCGCGGCCGCCCGGCAGATGGCGGCATTTACATACAGCTGAGAGTTCCCTTTGAGGCTGGGGCTCCTCGCCCTGGCGTCTGGTGATGAGGGGTTTGGGAGGGTGGCTTTGTTATCTGGAGGCGGAACACACACGAGTACCCGCGCATACACACACATACACACAGGTCCACAAAGAACCCCGGATCTTCGTCGTATTCATTCACAGCTACACCCGGGGGACCTCCCAAACCTAGTCACCCGCCCACACACACCCCTTAGTCATTCACAACCTCATTCATGTCCTCTAGCCCCACACGCACACAGCCAGCTGGAGACACCTGCACAGGACCACAAAGTCCCAGGCTCCTACGACTACACACAATGGTCCAGGATCTCGCATAAAACACATACACATGCGCGGAGAAGCTTGCGCGCAGCCCACGATCTCAAAACGTCACACAATCCTGAAGTCGTTTACACTTCTTTTCGCCCACTCAGGTGCGTACTCACACACAAAGAATCTTCGAATTATTTACAGTGTGCAGTTGTGTTACCCATCACAATTGCAGGCACACACTGAACTGCACAATCCCATTTAGCCACCGCGTCATGAACGTCCCCCAGTAGCCCTTGTCCCTACACATACACACTTAGAACCACGTGCAACCTCACAGACTCAGCGCCGGATTCCCCGACCCACCCCGACCACACTCAAAATCACGCCCACAAACACACTGCATCGCCGCGCGCATCACACATCGCAATCCTGAAGTTGCTCGCGCTCTGCGCCCCTTCCCCGGCCGCCTCTTCCCCTGGATCCCCGGAGCCAGGCGGCTGCCTGAAGGGGCGGGGCTGTCCTCTCCGTTATAAAGCTCCAGGAACCAGCAGCTGCGACTCCCGGGATCCTGGAAAGGCCATGGTCTCTCTGCGGATGTCCCGGGTCCTGTCGGTGATCCTGGCGCTCTTTTGCCTTCCCCAGGTCAGAACACAGCAGCGGAGATGCAATGAACAGGGATAAATGGGGCTGGACGGGGCGGCCCACTGGTCTTGGGAGGGGACGCGGGACGACAGATGCCTGATTCCCCGCGGTCCCCTCACCCAGTGCCCCTTTCCGCCCTTTCCACCCCAGGCACAGCCTGCCGGTGTCTTCGAACTGCAGATCCACTCCTTCGGACCGGGACCAGGCCCAGGGACCCCGCGATCCCCCTGCAGCGCCCGGGGCTCCTGCCGCCTCTTTTTCAGGGTCTGCCTGAAGCCAGGGGTCTCCGACGAGGCCGCCGAGGCCCCGTGCGCCCTGGGCGCGGCGCTCAGCGCTCGCGGACCCGTCTACACTGAGCAGCCTGGAGCGCCCGCCACTGATGTGCCGCTGCCCGAGGGCCTCTTGCGCGTGCCCTTCCGAGACGCCTGGCCGGTGAGCCCCCACCCTGGGCTACTCCCGGTGATGGGCCTGATCATGCCACCCAAGCCTTGACCCTCTTCTGTCGTCCAACTTTCAAGACCCTAACTGCCTCCCCAGAGCAGCAAATTTCCAGACAAGTAACTACCATCATTCTGGGAAACTACATTTCCAGGCTTCTCAACCCTAATCACTGGGCTCCCTAAATGTTCTGATTCCAACTTGCCCTCTGGGGAGTCCAAATGTTCTGACTCCACCTCTACAGGCTGGGGACCCCAAATTCCAAGAACCCCAAACCCATCTTCTGAAAACCCTAAATTCATAGAGCCCTGCTTTTTTTCCTTAGAGTTGCCTAAAATCCAGGATCCTCATCTTTGTCTCCAAATCTCCTTGCACTTAGGGATGCTTCCATGCTCTGTCTTGGGGACACCTATTAATTCTCCAGGATTTAAATTCTAGACCATTGGGGTAAACGACGTTCCTTTTTCCAGTCTATTTCCTTAGCTGTAAAGTGGGGTCATTCTGATACTTCAGTGAACCCCTTTTGCGGGACTCAACTAGGTATCTTGAATTAAGTCCTTGCTGTACACTGGTTAGCAAGGAGAGCTGACCATATCGTTCCTTCTCGAACTGATCCTTCTGGGAATTGTCCCTGAAATTGGCCACCACTCTCCACGTCTGGACTTGCCTTCTCTGATTACCTGCTCTGAACTTTCTGTCTTCCTCCCTTTCTACCACCAACAGGGCACCTTCTCCCTCATCATCGAAACCTGGCGAGAGGAGCTGGGGCAGCAGGTTGGAGGTGAGTGTGTTTGTCCTTGGGGCTGTGGTGGGGGCATGGATGTGGGATCCAGGATAGTGACGTGAGGCAGTCTGTAAGGTGGAAAGTTCCTGAGACCATGATGTCCTGCTCCTGGGGAGCGGTGCTGTGGGTAACAGCTCCAGGGCTCTGGGCATCTCAAGGATAGAAATGTCCTGGTACTGGATTGGAGTCCATCGTCTTAGTACAGGTTGGGCATTCCTAATCCAAAAATCAGAAATCGGAAATGCTCCAAAATCCAAAACTGTTTTTTCCCCAGGACTGGGCTTGGAAGCCAGTTTCCCACTTGCCAGGCAAGCACTCCACCCACTGAGCGATCCCCCCAGCCCCTAAAATAAATCCTTTTGGAGAGCTGACATGATGTCATGGGTGTAAAATTCCACATTTGGCCTCATGCGGTGCACTAAAATGCGGGTGCACTAAAAAAAAATGCAGGTGCACGCTGGTGGTGCAGGCCTGTAATCCCAGCTCGGGAGGCTGAGGCAGGAGAATCACAAATTCAAAGCCAGCCTCAGCTACCTAACGAGGCTCTAAGCAATTTAGTGAGAACTTGTCTCAAAATTAAATATATATATATATATATATATATATATATATATATATATATATATATATATATATATATCAGGTGCACTAAAATATTGTATAAAATTACTTTCAGGCTGTATGATATATATATATATATATATATATATATATATATATATATATATCATAAACATATTCCATGTTCACACTTGAGTCCTTGTCCCAAGATATCTCGTTATGTAGATGCAAATATTCCAAAATCCAAAACACTTCTGTCTCAAGGTGCCCCTTGGCATTGGTGATCAAACCCAGCATCTCTTGTGTGCTAAGCATATGCTCTTATCCCTGAGCTGTGTCTCTAACCCAAAAGCTGTCTCCCCCCCCCCCCCCCCCCCGACCTTGAGATGCATCTCACCATGTTGCCCAGGTTGGTCTCAAACTCCTGGGCTCAAGTGATCCTCCCGCCTCACCCTCCCCAGAGCTGGAACCACGTGCCACTGCACCCAGCTCTTTGAAAATTTTGGACAAGGCATCCTGCATCAGTATCAGGCAAATGGGAGGAAGCTGTCTTGGAAGTGAAGCCACCAGAGCAGGACCTAGCACTTCACAGCCTTGCTCTGTCACAACCTGATTCCAAGAACCCAGGATGCAACGGGAGTCACCTCTGGCTCCATCACCTTGTCCACATAATGGTCCTGGGGAGCCCCCTGGGGCGCGGCAGCTTCCGCAGGGGGAATACTGGGTTTCAAAATATGGAGTGATCTTACCCTGGCTGGAAACTGTGGATATGAAGACCCACTGTGGGGTTCTGTCACCGTTTCGAAATAGAAAGTTCCTGGGGCACAGTGTTGGAGTGTGACACCCTCGCTCCGGAGAAGTGGCACTCTTCCGCATCCCAAGGTCGTGGGCAATCTGGGTAAACTGGTGGTCTAGTAATTGGAGTGTTTGTCACCACGTTAGACATGTTAGCGGTTTCGTCACTAGCTTAATACACAGAGTGTGGCCGGGGTCGGGTCGCGCCCACTCCAGCTCCTCGCTTCTCCCGCAGGGCCCGCCTGGAACCTGCTGGCGCGCGTGGCCGGCCGGCGGCGCCTGGCGGCTGGTGGCCCTTGGGCCCGGGACGTGCAGCGCGCAGGCGCCTGGGAGCTGCGCTTCTCCTACCGCGCGCGCTGCGAGCCGCCCGCCGTCGGGGCCGCGTGCGCGCGCCAGTGTCGCTCGCGCAGCGCCCCCTCGCGGTGCGGCCCGGGACTGCGCCCCTGCGAGCCGTTCGAGGACGAGTGCGAAGCCCCGAGTGAGTCAACCCCATTCAGTGCCCGGGGACACCGACTCCCCCTTGCTTCACTAGCGGGTTCTGATATCCTTCCGCAACCCAACTACTTCCTTAAGGGAGCCGGGGACCCTGGGCCCCTTTCTAGCTCCATTCCTGGTCCTCAGCCCCGTGTCACCATCCACCTACCACCTGTGGGGAAACTCAGGACGCAAGACATCCCTCCAGCCCTGCCTGGGGACTCCAGTCCCCTTCCCTCTTCCCGGTACCCTTGTTGTCCTAAGTAGGAATTTCACACGCGTTTCCAGAGTTGGTGCCCCATTTCCTCCCCTAACCCGTACCCACCCCTTTCCTGAGGTTGGGACTCCAACGCTCTTCTAATTCTGGGACGCTCCCTAGTTCCACCCAGGAGCGTTAGAAACGTCTCCTAATCACCCCTTCCTCCAGCGCCCCCACTTCCCCCCAGAATCTTCCCTCCTCCTTCCCTAAGATTCCAGGCCAGAACTCAGTGGGGGTAGGACCCGGCCTGCTTACATGCTGAGCCAGTGCTTTATCACTGAGATACATCCGGGCCCCTCACTGCTTTTTAAAGCTTGGGATCCCTAACCTCGACCCTGGGGTCCCTCAGACCTTTCCCCAAGTTTCAAAGCACTAGCAAGGTCCCTAGGCTACCAGATAACCTAGATCTGCCCAAACCTTCCCTCACCCAACACCTTCCCACCTTCCCTGAAAGGCCAGGGGTCCCTCCCAATCCCAGATCCCCATCCTCATTCTCCTCTCCAAGCTCAGACTTGGCAGTACAGAGCCAAGGCCAGCAGCCTGGGTGCCAATCCTCACTCTTCACCCCACTTCTGGCTGTGCAGCCCAGCTCACCTCTCTGGGCCTCAGTTTCCCTGTCTGTAAACTGGGAGGGTTGTCTATCATAAGGATGCGACAGGGTAGTGCATGGGAAGCACTTACAATCTCTGCTTCCCATCCTCTTGCCCTTGACCTTCTCCAACATGGGTATTCCTCTTCTCTGCCTCTCCACCCAGCATGTCGGGCAGGCTGCAGCCCAGAGCATGGCTTCTGTGAGCGGCCAGATGAATGCCGATGCCTGGAGGGCTGGACTGGGCCCCTCTGCACCGTCCCTGTCTCGACCAGCAGCTGCCTCAGCCCTAGGGGCCCATCGTCTGCCACTGCTGGATGCCTTGCGACTGGGCCTGGGCCCTGTGACGGGAACCCGTGTGCCAACGGGGGAAGCTGTAGCGTCAGTACCCCCTCTCCCACCTCCCCCTGATTAGAACTTTACCCTGGGAGTTCCTGAGACCCCTCTCTGGGGCTACATGAGACACCAACCTGGGGAGGAGGTCTGGAAGTAGCCATCAAGGAGGGCTTCCTGGAGGCGTCCAGCCTGCACTGGGGCCTTGAAGTAGGTGATGGAGATGGGATCAAGGAGCAAAGACTGAGCGGAGGTACCGAAAGGTGGGAGTGGGAAGGAGTGTGTGGGGCCACGGCGTGGAGGTCCGGGGCTCCTGGAAGAAGGAGGTGAAGAGGTCAGAGGCTTCCTGGGCTAGCGCTTGAGAAGCATGGTTTGGCTGAGGGGTGGCCAAGTGAGTGTCATGGAGGAAGCAAAGGCACAAAAGTGGGAATGAGCTTGGTGTCTGTACTTGGGCAACTTAGAGCCACTGCCACCCTGGGTGGGGGAGAGGCACTCTGTTCAAGTTATGGGCATCACCCGGGAATAGATGGGGAGCAGCCCTCATGGAGGAGGTGGGCTTAGAGCTAGGACCTCAAAGTACTATTTGTGCACGCGGATGGATTCCGGAAGGCAGAGCAGAGGGCAGCATTGGGTGGGGGCAAAGCTATAGCCGTGGGAATGAGTGCGCAGGGTGACAGAGTGGGCAAGGGACTGTCTGGGGAGGATTCCCAGGCAAGGACTCTGAATACTGGGGCTTGGGGCAGGACAAAGAGCAGCCCCAATGGTTAAGACTCGGGAGGGGGATGGGGTTTTGCCTCGAGAACCCTCCTGTTCAAAGTCCTCTTGCCCCTGCCAGGAGACACCCGGGTCCTTCGAGTGTGCCTGCCCCCGCGGGTTCTACGGCTTGCGGTGTGAAGTGAGCGGGGTGACCTGTGCGGATGGACCCTGCTTCAATGGTGGCTTGTGTGTTGGGGGTGCAGACCCCGATTCTGCCTATGTCTGCCACTGCCCACCTGGTTTCCAAGGTTCCAACTGTGAGAAGAGGGTGGACCGGTGCAGCCTGCAGCCATGCCAGAATGGTAAGGCCGCGAGGCCAGAATGGCAGGGGATGGACATGGGTGCGGGAGGTCCCTGGATGGCTCAGATGGTCCTGGGTGAGAATCCTGTCTATTCGGTAGCCCCAGTGTTTGGGCTACTCCCTTTGCCCAGCCAGTGTGTTCTGTAAAATGGGCAAGGAGATAGTCCCTATCTCATAAATATTTAATTGTCAGGCCTCAATCTAGGCACTGCAGATTACAGCAGGGAAACATTCCTCGCCCCCCTTGGAGCTGATGTGGCAGGAATGTGTCTGTCCTGTCGCGGACCAGCAGGGAGGCCAGTGGGGTTGGAACAGTGAGCAGAGAACAGTGGTGAGAGACTGAGGCCAGGCAGGTGATGGTAGTAGATCCTGTGGGACCTTCTGGGCAGCAGGAAGGGAGACTCTTGCTTTTACCCTGAGGTGGAGCCGCCACAGGAAGATTCTGAAAAGGGACAGACCTGATCCGCGTTAAAGGATTAAAAGAGATCATGAATGTAAAGCGCCTGGCATGAAGTGTGCCTGGCACACTCTTAATGGAATGATTATATCCGAAATAATGTGTGTTCACTCTGGTCACAGCAGTGTCGAGGCCATCTCTTGGGCTCTGCCAGTGGCTGCCTGAGCCCCTCACCCTCTGCCTAGCCCAGAGAGGTCAGGGCTATGGGAAGGGAGCACAGGGCACAGTGATGGGGCTGGGATGGAGGAAGAGTTGGGAAGGGTTTTCCACGCGGGAAGGAAAAGAGGAAGGGCAGTCCAGGCGGAAGGCGCGGCCCAGGCCAGGTGCTTCCGGTTAGTATGAGTCGAGGTGAGAAAGGGGGAGACCCCGAGGGCTAAAGGGTGAGGCTGCGTGAGTCCAGGACTTCGGCCGGTAGAATCGAAGCGCGCTGGCCTCCCCGGCAAACCCAGTCTGGCCTTCGCGTTAGGGAATGGGGCACCCAGGGCGGCGACATGGAGCAGAGAAACTGTGCGGGCGGGCTGCGCCGCTGACGCCCCCTTCCCCGCAGGCGGGCTCTGTCTGGACCTGGGACATTCCCTGCGCTGCCGCTGCCGCGCCGGCTTCGCGGGTCCGCGCTGCGAGCACGACCTGGACGACTGCGCGGGCCGCGCCTGCGCCAACGGCGGCACGTGTTTGGAGGGCGGCGGCGCGCGCCGCTGCTCTTGTGCGCTGGGCTTTGGTGGCCGCGACTGCCGCGAGCGCGCGGACCCTTGCGCCGCGCGCCCCTGCGCTCACGGCGGCCGCTGCTACGCCCACTTCTCCGGCCTCGTCTGCGCCTGCGCGCCGGGCTACATGGGCGCGCGCTGCGAGTTCCCGGTTCACCCCGACGGCGCGGACGAGGGTGTAGCGGCCCGACCCAGCCTGAGGCAATCGGACCCGCAGCGCTTCCTTCTGCCGCCAGCTTTGGGACTGCTGGTGGCCGCGGGCTTGGCTGGCGCTGCACTCTTACTGATCCACGTGCGCCGCCGTGGCCCTGGTCGGGATACTGGGTCTCGCTTGCTGGCGGGATCCCCGGAGCCATCGGTCCACGCGCTACCCGATGCACTCAACAACCTGAGGACGCCGGAGGGCTCGGGGGACGGCCCCAGGTGAGGGCCGCCGAAGGATGCTTTGTCGCTATTGGTTGCGTGCATCCATCCCCACCGTGCAATTGGTCTGAGTCTTTGGTGCATTTTCCTGATTGGCTCGTACCCCTCTAGCCCTCTTCGGATTGGGTAGTTCCAGAATTCCCCCTAGTTGACCGCGGGTTCCTGTCCTTGATTGGCGGGGGAAACAAGATTTGAGAATTTAGAGGGATTTTGTCTTTCCTTCCTCCTACAGTTCGTCAGTAGACTGGAATCACCCCGAAGATGGAGACTCTCGATCAATTTATGTCATATCTGCTCCTTCGATCTATGCTCGGGAGGTAGCTATGCCCTTTGTCCCCACTGTCCACACGCTGGGAAAGGCAACCCTGATTTTTCTATAGTTCTCGTTAATTCTGTCTGTGAAACAAGGACAGAGCTTCTGCAAGGTCTCTAAGCCTGCCGTTCAGTTCTGACTTAATTCTGTTTTGCATTCCTCTTGCTGTCGTTTGGGTTCCTGGCCACTTCCTTGGAAGGCCCGTGGGCTCAAGAGGTCACAGTGGAGATGCTCAGCCAGAGCTGCTTCTGGGGAGGGGGTGGCGGAGGGGCAGCCCTTCTGATGCTTCTTACTCCTTTCCTTTTCTAGGCCTGAACTGCCCCTTCTCCATCAGCGCCTGGAGACAGAGCCCGGATGTTGATACTTGCTTGCTTGTGGCCAATCTCTGCCCCAGACATTTTGGAGTGCATGTTGGAAGGAGCGGCTGGGAGAATATGACTGTTGGCAGTTGTACATAATGGTTATTTATATCCTATTATTTTTCTCTCCCCATCTTTCTAGAAATGTCTATAAAGGCTCTTATTTTGATCAAATATCTCAGGCTGAGTGCTTTATATTTGGTGTTAGAACTGAGGGGAGGAGAGATTTGACTCTCTTTGAGAATAATGGAATTCTTTATGTTGCAGAAATCAGAAACTACACAAATTTATTTAAATTTTTAAAATAACATTGTTTTTTTTTTTTTTTTTTTTTTTTTTTTTTTAAAGAATTTTTTAATGTTTATTTATTTATTTTAGTTTTTCGGCGGACACAACATCTTTGGTTGTATGTGGTGCTGAGGATCGAACCCGGGCCGCACGCATGCCAGGCGAGCGCGCTACCGCTTGAGCCACATCCCCAGCCCCAAAATAACATTGTTAAAACACAAAATTACAACAAATCTGATTTTATAGATCTTTACTGGATTTATTTGTGACTGAATTAGGTAGCAGTCTTTATCAAAAATGGTTCAGAAAATTCCCTTCCACCACTTAGGCAGGTTGTAACTTTTTTGTTTGTTTGGTACCAGGGATTGAACCCAGGGGTGCTTAACCACTGAGCCACATCCCCAGCCCTTTATTTTATTTTATTTAGAGACCAGGTCTTTCTGAATTACTTAGCATCTTTCTAAATTGCTGAGGCTGGCTTTGAACTTGCAATCCTCCTGCCTCAGCCTCCTGAGCCCAGATTACAGGCTTATGTCACTGAGCCACACTGCAGGTTATAATTTATCCTAAGGAAGTGATAGACAGAAACAAGAAGTGAGGTAGACAGACAGACACTGGTTACAGCTAAGTGTCTGTCTTATTTGAACATTTGAATAGTTGGCTACTTGTGATTGGCTAAGACTCAACTACTTGTCACAGTGGTAGGTACACTCTGCACATCAAATTAAATTGTAGCTTACTATGTTAGGATGCCACTTTTGGCCAAGCAATTCAAATTAACAGTTCATAAAAAATAAATAATCCAATGGTAGCTTCAAGTGGGGCTAGACTCCAGCTCAGTGTCTTTTCCAATTGGCTCTTTATGTATGTGTGTGTGTGTCAGGGGACAGGTACTGGGGATTGAACCCAGGGATGCTTTCCCACTGAGCTACAACGACAGAGCTGCTTTTTTTTTTTTTTTTTTTTTTAATTTTGAGACAGAGTCCCAATAAGTTGCGGAGGCTTCCCTCAAACTTGTGATCTTGCTGCCTTAGCCTCCCAGAGTCTCTGGGATTACTGGCATGTGCCAGCACGCCCTACTCCAGTGGCTCTCTTTACTCCTGAATTGCCTTCATAGGTAGATACACCTCCATAGGTCCTGGCTTGTCATAAGGCCATCACTGAACAAGTTGCTAAGCAGCCTGACTTACTCTGATTAATCAGGCTTGTCATCTCCTTGCTGTGTGAAAGGACGTCAAGCTGGCCTGCCCAAATCCCATGGAGTACGTGGGAGAGGGTACCACCCCAAGCTAGGGTTCGTTACTAGAAATGAGCACTGTGCCAGGCAGGCAGACCAACAGAGCTGCCTTATAAGAAATGCTAAAGAAGTTTTTCAGGTTGGAGGCAAGTAAGACAGGAATGCAAATCCATGCCAGACAGCAGAGCACTGGCAGAGGAAGTGATGTAACTATAAGAGTACACACGCGTTTTTCTTCCCCTTTCTTCTGGTTTAAAAAGCAGTTGTATAAGCTGAATTCTCTGGACTTAATTTAAAAAATAAATAAATGAATTAAAAATCTTAATCTTGAACCTCTAAAACCATGAACCAAAATGAACCTCCCTTTGCTTCCTAAGTAGCCCCTGTCAGGTATTTCATTATAGTGACACAAAACTGACTGATACAGGAGCGTTGGCAGAGGGGGTCTGATTGGAGCTGTTGATCAGGAGCACTTGCTATAGTTTGGAAGTGGTTTCTCCTCTAAAGTTTCATTGGTCCCCAGTGTGGTGTAATTTGAGGCTAGTGGTGAGGGTGGCACATCATGGCAGCCTTATACAGAATCAACTGCTCACATCACAAGCTAGGAAGCAGACACCTCAGACCTGAGGTTCCACCATCCCCTTTGAGGGCACACCCCCAGTGATCTGAGGACCTCCCACTAGGCCCCACCTCTTAAGGTCCCTACCATCTCCCTACCAGGCTACCTGGGGACCAGTTCTTTTAACATATGGACCTCTGGAGGACACCCATCCAAACCAGAGAAACTTACATCGCGATTAACATGATTTTTTTGGGTGGTGGTGGGGCACAGTCAAACTCAGCTATTGTTTTATGCAGTTCACAAAATCTGACTATTCCAATCTGTGTTACGTTTAGCAACAAAATGTTTAAAACAAAAGTATGGCTAATTGTCCCATTATCTGTTGCTATGGATACTGCTGCATGAACTCAGTGGCATGAAACACTACTCCAGAGGCTACAGGTTGACTGGGCTTCCAGCTCTGGGCTGGGCTGATGTGGGAGGGCCCCAGGAATTTGAGCCTGGGCGGGGGGGGGGGGGCTCTCATCCTCTGGCAGGCTGGCTCTGGTTTGTTCTCCTGGCCAAGACAGGGGTCTAAGAGAGAAAGTGGACTCTGCTGAACATCTTCACTTCACCTGTGTCCCGTCAATCAAAGCCAGTCACAAGGCCAGGGGTGGGGAAATGGATTCCACTTCTTGAGGGGAGAAGGACATGGATGGAGAAGGGGGTATTTTTGCCCTCAGTCTCCAACACTGAACACCTTCCCCTTGGGAGGGAAAGCCATCTAGATTGTTGGTACAGATGCCCTTTACTGAAAACAAACAAAACAAACAACAAAACAAAAAAACCCTAAACTCCAAAAACCAAGCTAGCAGTCGGGGATCCCTCTAAGACAGGTAAGAACCCAGTCCTTGGCAAACCGTAGGAGCTGGCCTGGCAATGCTAGTGTCACCGCCAATGTTCTGGTGGGAATAAAAGGAAAGTGCTAATACTTTGACTTGTCCCTGTTTCTCATGTCCTGAAATTTCCTTCCAAAAGAGATGGAACAGATCTAAGTCAAAACTAGCCGAAAGGGCTAGTCGTGCCAGACTGAACCCAATAATTGTTCAGAACCCGGTGCATCAGGACTTAAAGGCGTCTGCATCCAGGGCAGCTCCTGACATACATATATATATATATATATATATATATATATATATATATATATATATATATATATATATATATATATATACACACACATATATGACTAGTAGAAAGGGGGTGATCTGGGCTGGGGATGTAGCTCAAGCGGTAGCGCGCTTGCCTGGCATGCGTGCGGCCCGGGTTCGGTCCTCAGCACCACATACAAAGAAAGATGTTGTGTCCGCCAAAAACTAAAAAATAAATATTAAAAAATTATCTCTCTCTCTCTCTTTAAAAAAAAAAAGAAAGGGGGTGATCTTCCCTAATTTGGGGAATGTCCTAAGACAATTAATGACACTCCTAATGGTGTTTGTATGCTTGAAAAAGCCTACATGTGTACAGATATGAGTGCATGGGCTCAGATCTTGGTTCTGCCACTTGCTAGGATGAGCCACTTCTTTGTGCCTTTATTTCTTTATCTGTAAAGTGGGAAAATAGAATCTGCTTCATAAAATTGGGTGGATTAATGAACAAGTGCAAGGTTTTATAACAGAGCCTGGACTTTAACAAATGCTCAATTAATGTTAACTCTCTCTTATGCTATGAGGAAAAATAGCTTCACGGAGGGGAAACTGAAGGCCAATGAAGGGTAGAGACTCACCTGGCGTCAAACAAAATTAAGTGTCTTTCCTGGTTTTTTGAGACCCAAATTTTAGCATCTGGAGGTTGGGCAGGTCATGCCTCTCCTCTCCTCAGAACCCTTCCATGAATCTGAAGCAAGTCCCAACCTAACCATATTGTACTAGTGTCAATATCTTGGTTCCAACCATGTATCGTGGGTCCACAAAGTATTACTATTGTAGAAAATGGGAATTACACAGGAATTTTGTGTCCTACTAATCCAATTTCTTGTGTTAAACTATTTCTAAATAAAAATGTTATATATATTTGAATTGCAGAATTACATATTATAAAAGATTGTGCACTTGCAGACATGTGCAAACTTTGTGAAGATCGTGTGGGGGTGTGGCTGCCAAGTTCAGGGCCCCAAATCACCCTCAGGATTGATAATCCGATGGAAGGATTGACCCTCTGGGTCAGTCGTGGTGCATCACAGAGGAAGTATAGGGATTAAAGTCATCCAAAGAAAAGGGGCAGAGTCCAGGGGAGTCCCTACTATGAGCATCTGGGTGTCCTGGCTGAGGAGTCACAGTTGGCATGACTTCCCCAGGAGACAGTGAGATGAGCATGTGCGTTGCTAGCCAGCGGGGTGCGCCTGGAGCTTTAGGGTCTACAGTTTTTATAGGGGCTTAGTCAAGTAGGTGTGGTCGACAGTCCAAGTGGCTGACCTTAGGAGTTGCCAACACTTCCCAAGGTTGAGGTGACAGTGTGGCCCAAGACCCCACCATTAGTCACACTGTTAGCACAGACTGGTTTGGTCCAAGGCTCCAGCTTAACTACACAATGTTCTTAGGAAGGACATTCCAAGGGCTTAGAGATCATTCCCAGGAGCCAAGGGCAAGGCCAGACCTCTCTTTGGAGCCTCCCAGGCCTCCATGTCCTCAGTGGCCACTGCTCTCTGCTCCCCGTGGTGCCCAGGCTTCAGCCCTGTGAGCCACTGTCCGCTCCTAGAACAAGCCAGGATTCCCCTCTGCCTCCAGCTTTACCTCCTTAACTCCTATTCCTTGTGTCTTTCATTAGTTCCACATTTATTGAGCACCTCCTGCATACTGGGCCTTGATCTAGGAGTTGGGGACTGAACAAGATAGACAAATCCTCACCCTGAACAGTGCTCAGGGAGAGTCCTTCTCAGAGTGGGGAGGCCACAGGACCCTGGAGCCACCAGCTTGGGTTTTTTTTTTTTTTTTAAAGAGAGAGTGAGAGAGAGAATTTTTTAATATTTATTTTTTAGTATTTGGCGGACACAACATCTTTGTTTGTATGTGGTGCTGAGGATCGAACCCGGGCCGCACTCATGCCAGGCGAGCGCGCTACCGCTTGAGCCACATCCCAGCCCCGACCAGCTTGGGTTTAAATCCTGCCTCTGCTACTCATCAGCCTGGGCGATGCATAGATTTAGTCCTATGTAATGATAATTCTGCGTGGTGGTTTTCACCAGTTTTCTTCAGCGCTCCCAGTTGTTGCTTTTTCCTCGGAAGCCCTCTCTGATGGCTGCAGACTGGTTGCACCTGGGCTGCCACTCTGATGGACAGGGACCAGGGCTTTCCTGATCCCTCCTCTGTCCCTAGAATCACCCAGCACAGAACAGGCACTCTCAGTAAACCTATGCCGAACACAGGAATGTCAACAGCAGCTGCGGAATGTACTGGTTTCTTACCCTGACGGTGGCCACCCAAGGGGTGGGAGAGCTGGAGGTCGCCCCATACCCCAGGCCTAGGTCTGTAGAACCTCCGCCCGAGTGGAACACGGTGTAACAGTGCCTCCTTGTGGGCACCTCTCATTTTAGAACCCTGGTGCGGAGATGCTCTCTTCGCCCAAGGAAGCGGGGTGGGGCGGGACTCAGGACTCGGGTTACCCGGGTCCCACACCGTCCCCATGAACAACCGGGCGGGGCCCCCAGCCCCCTCCCCAACCCGGCCCTCCACCCTGGTCGGGGCTTCGACCCTCGCCCCAACCCCAACCCGAACCCCGAACCCAGTCAGGATGTCGACTCCTGTCCAGATCCCGACTCCGGTTGGAACCCAGGCCCCGATCCGGGCCGCGATCCCAGTCCGAACCTCCATCCAGTCCCGGGCACCGAACCCAGTTCGGACCCAGGCTCCGGTCCGGTTCTCAGCTCCGACCTCAGCTTCAGCTCCAGCCCCAGCCAGGATCCCGACCCGGGCTCCGGTCCCGAACTCAGCCAAGGTCCCGACCCGGACTCCGGTCCCGAACCCAGCCCCAACCCCAACTCCACCCCCAGCACCAGCCTGGGTCTGGACCCCGACTCCGGTCCGGTTCCCAGCCCCAGCCCCAACCCCAGCTCCAGCCACAGCACCGTCCTGGGTCCGGGCCCCGATCCCCGCCGCGGTTCCGGCTAAGGAATCGCCCGCGACCCCAGCCCTACATTTGGATCCGCCCGCAGAACCTGCTCTAGAGTCTCCTGCCGAGACTCCTGCGCCCACGCCGGGCCCAAAGCACTTCCCATCCTTCAGCAGCCTCGCAGGGTCCGTCCGGGGACCCTTTCCCGCGCCCACTCCTTTGGCCTTTAACGTACAGAGATCCACTGCGAAGGAAGACCTAGCAGCCACCCAGTCAACGGATCCCCCCACTTCTGGACCCATCCCGGGGACCAGCCGGCTGTCCATCTCCATTTCTACTAACGCAGTCGCCTCCACCAATGAGAACTTCCAAATGGAGAACAAGATCTTGATTCGAGTGACCTACTGGTGAGGGACGCTCCTGCCCACACCTGCCTTCCTCCCCACGCAGGGCTGGGTCGGGGAGGCTCTGGGGCTGTGGGGTTGGAGCTCCCGGGCTGGGCGAGGAGGAGGAGTCAGGTGGAGCCTCAAAGTATACAGAGCCCCCCCCCTCACCCCGCGGTGGGCTTAGCCCCGCCCATCCTCCTGTTTGGGGCGGGTTCAAACTCCTGCTCGGGCTCTGAGCTTCATCCGTTCTCATTCATTCATTCATTCATTCATTCATTCGTGTGATTTCTGCCTCGTGGCTTCTTCTTGCCTCTCTTTCCTTTATCACTCTGCCTGCCGCGTGCCAGGTCCGTGCTGGGAATACGGTGCTGAGCATCGGGACTCGTTCTGCTCCTTTAGCGCGAGGTCTGGTGGTGCAGCCCAAAGCCAGGGTGCATGGAAATGAGCTCCCTGAGGGAGGACAAGGGGTTAGCGCACTTTAGGACTGCGCGTTCAGGAACACCCCTTTTCAAGAGGTGACTCTTGAGCTGACACTCCACACTTAGGAGGAGGCGACGGCAAGTGTAGCGTGGGGGAGGGGTAGTCAAAGTCGCCGGAGCAGCCGGTGCGAAGTCTGGAGGGGGCTGGAGGAGGCTGGAGGCTGTGCGGAGGCCTAAGCCTCTCTTTGAATCAACAGTTAGAACAAAAATAACAGTAATGACTTTCCTTGACCTCCTCTGGGGCCCAGGGCTGAATGCAGCTCAGACAGTCTTCCGTTCTGATCCCGGTGCGGCTTCTGCCCCAGGCCTCTTTGCACCCTGTCTTTCCCTGTCTCTCTACTCTTCCTGTCTCTGCCCCGTGTCTCTCCAGCTCTCCTTCTCTCTCCCAACTCGCTGTGGCTCTTTTTCCTGTGACGTGTGCCTTTCCTCTTCCCCAGCTCCACTGGTTCCTTCGTCTCCTGTGCTCTTCTCGCCCCATCTTCTCCTCTCTACAGGTTTCTCTGACTCCATGGGTTCATTAATTCACTCATCCAACAACCAATTTCTTAGGTACTTACCATGCCTCAGGCGTGGTTTGTACCGTCAGGGATACAGGAGCGAACAAGACCAGGGTCCCTGTCTTGGTGCTGCTGGCATGCGGGGGTGGAGAGGAGACAATAAACCATAAATAGGTCCCACAAGGGGACCAGTGCTATGGATAAAAGGCATCTTTGGTGTTTGGTGTTTGCAGTGTTGTTGTGGTGGTGGTGGTTACAAGGAATTGAACCCAGGGGCACTTCACCACTGAGCCACATCCCCAGTCCTTTTTTGTATTTTATTTAGGAACAGGGTCTCCCTGAGTTGCTTAGGGCCTGGCTAAGTTACTGAGGCTGGCTTTGAACTTGCAATCCTCCTGCCTCAGCCTCCCAAGCTGCTGGGATTACAGGTGTGCATCACCATGTCTGGTTTGGGGGTTGCTGTTTTAGTTGGCCTGGTCAGGAAGGCCTCACTGAGAAGCTGATATGAGTAAAGACCTGAAGGAGGGGAAGAGAAGGAGCCAGCTGGGCACTAGAGGAGCATTCTGCAGAGAGAACCACAGTGGGTGCCCCGGTGTCAGAAGACCAGCTAGGGGGCCTCTGGGCAGAACGGGGTGAATAATGTAGGACAGAGGGGGAGGAGATGGGGCAGAGGGATGACAGGACAGGTCATAATGCAACTTCTGGGCCAAGGGGCAGACTGTGGTCCCTTCCCCTGAGTGAGATGGTTCAGGGGAGGGTTCTGAGCAAGGGGAGGAGGTGATCTGACTCAGGCGTTCCTGGGGAACCTTGGGAAGTACTGATGTGTGTTTCCCCCTCCCCCACTCTCTCTCTGCCTCCCTCCCACTCACTGCCTTCGGCTTCTAGTGGCCTCTGAAGCTATAGCTTTCGGGTGAGTAGTTTGGCCTTGGAGGTGGGGAGAGAGTGGGACATGAAAACCGGGAGGAGTTGGTTTCCCTTCCTGTGACCCCATAACCCTGTGACCCTACGATCTCATCTCCTTTCCTCAGTATATACTACTGAAGAAGAGTCTGGAGCAGCAATTTCCAAATCTCCTGCACTTTGTAAGTGTGTTGATGGGCTGGGGAGTGGGGTCGTCAGCGCTTCCCACCCTCCAGGGCTTGGAGGGGAGCGCTCAGCCTTTCCCCATCCCAACATTCCTTCCCAGGACGAGGAGGTAGCCCAGGCTACAGGGGAGTTTGAAGTGTTTGTGGAAGGGAAACTGGTCCATTCCAAGAAGGTGATTCTGAACAAGAGGCCTGCACAGGGAAGGAGGGTGGGGCTGGGAGCCTGGGGGAGGGAGACATATCTGAGTCTTTCCCCTCTGTGCCCAGAATGGTGATGGCTTTGTGGATGATACCAGACTTCAGAAAATTGTGAACGCTATCGATGAGAAGATCAGGAAAAGGTAGCAGGCAATGGTGGAGCTGGAGGTGAGTGAGATCCTGCAGAGGAGTTGGAGGGCTGGGTTTGGGGTGTCAGGTGAGCAGGACAGGGCCCCATCTAGGGTTCTAGCTCAGCTGGTCCTCACTGCTGTAGTCACCACGAGTTACCTAAACTCTCCTCTGAGCCTCAGTTTTCTCATCTGTTGAGGTGATTTCAAGAGATGACTCCCATCAGGTAGCAAATAGTACTTGTTCCAAGTAGGGCTCAGTGGATGTCAAATATACTTCCCCCTAAACAAAGAGCCTGCTTTTTTTTTTTTTGTTGTTGTTGTTGTTAGCTTTTAGTTGTAAAGCTGTGCTATCCAATAACAGCATCACTTGTAAATTTAAATTAGTTAGAATTAACTACATTACAAATTCAGTTCCTGAGTTGTACTAGCTACATTTCAAGTGCTCAGCAGGCACATGTGTGGCTAGTTTATTGGGTTGGATTACAGGTACAGGACAAATAACTCATCCTGGCAGAAAGTTCTAATGGAAACACTGTTCTAAGATATTAGTATAATGCACCATAACTTATTGGCCACCAATATTTGACTTTTTTTTTTTTTTTTGGCACTGGGGATTGAAAGGAAAGTGACCACAACACTCAGAGCAACCAAAAGATCTTTATTGCAGCAGTGCAACAAAGAGAAAGGAAAGAAGGAAAGAGAGAGAGAGAAAAGAGAAGAGATGAACAGGGAGAGAGCAAGAGCAAGAGAGAGACAGAGCGCGCGTAAGAAAGATAAAGAGCAAGAGAGAGAGAGCAAGAGAGAGGGGGCCTGGCAGGAGGGAGTTTTTATAGCCCAAATCTAATGGGGCCTCTGGGTCTGCAAGCTGCCTTGTTGGCCCAAGGGGGGGTTAAGTGTTCAGCCTTAAGCAGGGTTGAATGTTCAGACTTGAGGCAAACAGGTGATAAAGGACCAGATAGAGGGAGGTTTGAGTGCGTGGGCTATCTGTTCAGCCTGCCCTGCAGACAACACAGTTCAGCCTGCTCTGCACCCAACAGGGATTGAACCCAGGAGCACTTTACCACTGAGATAAATCCCCAGCCCTTTTTATTTTTTTTGAAACAGGGTCTTGGTAAGTTACTGACAGCTTTGTTAAATTGCTGAGTCAGGCCTTGAACTTGTGAGTCTCCTGAGTTTCTGGGATTGTAAGCTTGCACCACCGTGCCCTGCTTCAATACTGGATTTTAATTTTATCTATTTATTTTTATGATACTGAGGATTCAGCCTAGGGCCTCACACAAGCTAGGCAAGCACTCTACCACTGAGCTACATCCCCAGCCCCCAATACTGGATTAAAAAAAAATGTTGTGTTTTTAAATTTAATTACTTTTTGTTGTTATTGCTGTGCTGGGGATGGAACGCAGGGCCCTGTGCACACTAGGCAAGTGCTGTGCCATGGGACTACATCTCCACCCCCACAAGACTGGAAAATAAATAAATATATATCATATATATATATATATATATGTGTGTGTGTGTGTGTGTGTGTGTGTGTTTTAGTTGCAGATGGACCTTTATTTTATTTATTTTTTATATGCAGTGCTGAGAATCAAACCAGGGCCTCACACATGCTAGGCAAGCACTCCACCACTGAGCTACAACTCCAACCCACAAAACTGGATTTTTAAAGGCACTTATTAGGGCTGGGGCTGGGGCTCTGTGGTAGAGTGCTTGCTGTGCTAGGCCCTGGGTTTGATTTTCAGCACCACATTAAAAAAAAAAAAAAAAGTCTATTGACAACTAAAAAATTAAAAATAAAAAATAAAGGCATTTATTATATACATACCTTTGCAAGCTGCTACTGATTTAGTAGTTTGTTGTGCATGCACACACGTATTGTTTATTTTCAACTTTACTGAGGTGTAAGCAATGAAGAAAACTAGTGTTTCAAGTGTACAAGCGTGAAGCCACCAACTAAATCAAAATAATAAACATATTTCAACTCCCACAAAAGTTTCCTCAGGAACTTCTGTCATTTTCCCTACCTCTACCCCCATCCCAGGCCCCTAATTTGGCTTTCTGTCCCCATGGATTGGTTTGAATTTCTCTAGAGTTTTCTATAAATGGAGGCTGTAATTTAAAAAAAAAAAAATATATATATATATATTGGGGGCTGGGGATACAGCTCAGTTGGTAGAGTGCTTGCATCACATGCACAAGCACAAGGCCCTGGGTTCAATCCCCAGCACGACAGAAAAAAAAAAAATTGGGTGGAAGTTTGACACCAAGAGAATCGTATAGTGAACTTACTGTACCCATCTCCCAGGTAACTGTTACTTTCTCTTGTCCATTTTATCTGTCTTCCCCTCCTTTTTTTTCCACTATAGTATTTTAAAGTATATTCCAGACCTCATGTTATTTCTGCTCTAAATTCTTCCACCTGCATCTTTAATAGATAACGTTTAAAGATGGAAATACAAGGTCATGATCACACCCAGAGAAAAGAAATGTCTTAATGCCATCTAATATCTACTCAAGTGTCTCAAAAAGATCTTTTCACAGTGGTTTATGGACTCAGGATATAGATAAGATCTACATGGTCTAATGGCTTTTAATATTATATTTAGTTGTAGGTGGACACACAATATCTTTATTTCATTTTTGTGTGGTGCTGAGGATTGAACTCAGTGCCTCGTGTGCTAGGCAAGTGCTCTACCACTGAGCCACAATTCCAACCCCTAATTGCTATTTTTTTAAGAGAGAGAGAGAGAGAGAATTTTTTATTTTATTTATTTTTTAATTTTTTAATATTTATTATTTTTTAGTTATTGGCGGACACAACATCTTTGTTTGTATGTGGTGCTGAGGATCGAACCTGGTCCGCACACATGCCAGGCGAGCGCACTACCGCTTGAGCCACATCCCTAGCCCCCGAGAGAGAGAATTTTTTAATATTTATTTTTTAGTTTTCAGTGGACACAACATCTTTTATTTTATTTGTATGTGGTGCTGAGGATTGAACATAGTTCCCCGCACATGCCAGACGAGTGCGCTACCACTTGAGCCACATCCCCAACCACCCTAATTGCTATTTTTTTTTTTTTTTTTTTTTAATTTTTTTTTTTAAATATTTATTTTTAGTTTTCGGCGGACACAACATCTTTGTATGTGGTGCTGAGGATCGAACCCGGGCCGCACGCATGCCAGGCGAGCGCGCTACCGCTTGAGCTACATCCCCAGCCCTAATTGCTATTTTTTTAAAAAAACATTTTTAGTTGTAGATGGACACCTCTATTTATTTATTTTTATGTGGTGCTGAGGATTGAACCCAGAGTCTCGCACTTGCCAGGCAAGCACTTTACCACTGAGCTACAGCCCCAGACCCATAATGGCTATTTTTAAACAATTATAAACAGGCTTTAAAAAGTTTACTATGTGCAGGGCTCTTGGTAGGTTCTTTTTTTGTGTGGGAGTGGGGAGGTACTGAGGATTGAACCCAGGGGCACTCAACCACTGAGCCACATCCCCAGCCCTTTTATGTAGTTTATTTACGGCAGGGTCTCACTGAGTTGCTTAGCACCTCTCTTTTGCTGAGGCTTTGAATTTGCAATCCTCCTGCCTCAGCCTCCTGAGCCTTTGGGGTTACAGGCATGTGTCACCTCGCTGGCTTGGTAGGTTCTTGTTCTTTTTTTTTTTTTTTTTTCTGCCATGTGGGGCCTGGGGAAGCAGGTGAGAGGTCTGTTTCTCACACCTACCAATATGATGCAGAATGTGGTGGTGATTATACATGCAGTTTCCAAGGTCACAGAGATTAGGCTCAAATCCTGGGTCCACCAGCCACACCAGGCTGAAATTGGGTGAAAGATTTACCAAAGACCTCCTTCCATAAGTGACAGCTTCTGTTGTTGTTAGATCAGAACTGTTCTGATTGCAAGAGAAAACCCATCTCAAGCTGGCTGTAGGGGAAGCAAAAACATTGGCAATAGGAATAAAGGGTTAGGATATATATATATATATTTTTTTTTAATATTTGTTTTTTTAGTTGTAGTCAGACACAATACCCTTGTTTTATTTATTTATTTTTATGTGGTGCTGAGGATTGAACCCAGGGCCCCGCGTGTGCTAGGCAAGCACTCTACCACTGAGCCACAATCCCAGCCCTAGGGTATAATTTTGTTGGCTTCAGGCACAGAGTGGGATCTAGGTACCCAAAGATTACCCCTGGGAACCTGAATCCTCCTGACTCTGGCTTCTGCATTTTTCTTTTAAACCAGGCTGGCTTTATTTTCAGGCAGGTTTCATTTCCTAGTGGCTTAAATCCTACAAAGCTTCCCATTGGGCTGGTTTAGGTCACATGTCCATCCCTGAGTCAATGGGAGGGGGCTCAGGGGTGCTCTCTTGAGTCAAGTACTCACTTTTGGAACTGGAGTGGAGCTGGTGCTGGGGTTTGAACCCAGGGCCTAGTGCATGCGAGGCAAGGACTCTACCAACTGAGCTATATCCCCTGCCCTCCCCTCTATTTCAACTTCCTTCTCTATAATTAAAACAGAAATTCCAATAGTCTTTCCCTTATTGAATTTATTTCTGCTCACCCAGTATTTGCTGTGTACCTAGGATGTGCTGGACACTGTCCTAGGCTCTGGAGATAAAGCAGTGAACAAAATGGACACCAATCCCCATGCTAGTGGGGAAGACAGCTACTGGAAAGGATGCAGAGAATAGTAGGCATTTTATTTTTAATTTTTCCCATTTTTTATGGTCATAGTTGTACTCAGTGGTGGGATCCATTGTTATATATTCACACCTGCACAGAATAAGGATATAATCTGGCCAGTATTATTCCCTAGTAAGTTCCAGTTTCCATACCCCTTCTCTTCTTCTTAGAAGACTCATTAAGAAGGTATCTGGACCATGTGGGCATCTCAGGAAATGTATTCTAGGCAGTGGGAACAGCAAGTACAAAGGCCCTGTGGTAGGAGTGTGCTTGATGAATTTGAAAAATAGCAGGACTAGAGTGGACACTGGAATACATGGAAAGCACTTTCCACAGGAAACCCTATATAAACACCATTATTTTAATGGAGTTATATGTTCCTGTTTTCAGTTTTTCCCTCTCTTCTTCTCTCAGGAGCCTCAGCAGGATGATGAGAAGGGCTGAAATGTTGTCAAGTCGGGTCCTGCTCTGATGGTGGCTGGGGTGGGGTGAGGTTGGGGAAGGGAGAGGGAAATACATACAAAGTGTGCCTCCCTGTGCTCTGGTCTGTGTCTGTTGTCCCTGAACCCACGTCTGAGGTCCGTGGAAGGAGCCCACTGCGTGTTCCTAGCATCACCCAAGTCCTGAGCCCTGGTGTGGGGTTGGGGGAGAGGATGGCTTGGAATAAAGGCCAGCTGGTGCTCCCGGCAGTCTAGACTCAGCTTCTCATGCTGCTGAGGCCAGATTCTTCTGTGACTTCATTTCCCAGGGCCTTGTTCAAGATATACTTGGAAAACCTTCCATCTTATTGGCATTTTTAGGGTTTGAGATGAGACAGGGATTGTGGAGAGTCTCAAACCTGATGCATTCCAAACTGCACTCCAGGACCCACTTTCTAACCCACAAATCTTAGAACTGGGCAGGATTTGGGGAGCTGGGTAGGGCATTTGTGCATTCACTGGACATTTATGGGCCCCCTCCTCTGCACCTGGCCTTGTGGGCTCACCAGGAAGTCAAGTGCACAGATGTGGGAGTCAGATTTTTCCAACTTGACCACCTAGCACCCTGCTGTGTGCCCTCCACCAGGGACATTACCCAGTGCCCCACACATGCTAGGCGAGCGCTCTACCACTGAGCCCCAGCCCCAGCCCTGGTTTTGATTTTGTGAAGGCTCTTGTTGAGGTCGGCCGAGTTTCTGCTAAACCCTTCAGTGTGATTTTTCTTTTCTCTTAGAGTTCCCTTTTCTTTTGGCTCCTTCTCAGCTATGCATTCACTAAGTGATAGGATTTCTCAGCTCTTTATAAGCTTTCAAGGCCACCGTGGAAGTTGTAGCCTGTCTCCATGGACTATAGAAAGCTCACGTGTGAGTGTGAGTGTGGGGGGGGGCTGGGGCTCAGTGGCAGAGCACTTGCCTAGCATGTGTGAGGCACTGGGTTCGATTCTCAGCACTGAATATAAATAAATAAAGGTAAATTGACCAACTAAAAGATTAAAAAAAAAAAAAGAAAGCAAGCTCCCAGGTGCCCATCACTCCCTAAAATATCAGACAATGTGCAGCATTTTGAGGATGGTACAATCCTTTCCACTTTTGTGTATGCTGGAGATTTTCCTTAATAAGTTTTTAAAAAGGGGTTAGGGATATAGCTCAGTTGGTATCGTGCTTGCTTGAAAAAAAAAAAAGTAAAAAAAAACAAAACAAAAAACCAGCTAAATGCCACAGCCCTTTTGGGTACCCATGCTGCCTGGGCTGGGGTTTCTTCCTCACAAGCTGACCCAGATAAAGCTGCTACAAAGGGAAAGGCCACGGCAGTGGGGAGGTGGGATGTAGGGCACCCAGAGGCCAGAGCTCTATCCCAGGTTGAGGGAGGATGGAGGAGGCGACGGCCACCACCAGACCCTGGCCTCACTTCTGTGGGACCTGGAGGAAGGATGGAGTTTTACATCTTCCTGGCCACAGTCCTGGGCTGACCACTTGTACCCCATCAGGAGGGGCTGGTTTGAGGGGAAGAGAGTGAGTTGAGTCTCAGCTTCAATTTTTATTTTGCCTGGTAAGGCAGAGGTCAGATGGCTCTTAGCTGTCTAAAGTGTTCAGGGCCATGAAAATGGAGTCCTTGAAAAATTTTTTTCCTTTTGTACCAGGAATTGAACCCAGGGGTGCTTTACCACTGAGACTTTATTTTTTAATTTTTATATGGTATTGAGGATTGGACCCAGGGCCTTGTGCAGTGTGGCAAGCACTCTGCCAACTGAGCTATATCTCCAGCCTGAGACTTTATTTTTTTTGAGAAAGGATCTTGCAAAGTTGCTACTTCAGCCTTCTGAGTTACTGGGATTACAGGTATGTGCCACTATGCCCAGCTCTTTTTTTCTTTCCCACACCCTTAGCATTTATTTCCTAGTAATACTTTTCTAATTGGCTATTTTGTTACCCTAAGTAAGTGCTACGTTTTTTTTTAAATGATAGAAACTATATAAAACTATTTACAGGAATCTAGAAGCATGCTGAAATAGAGTTGGTGCTCAATATATAAACACTTGTTCAATCAGTTTCATTGAATGTAAAGGAATGAGTCAGGTGACTCATGCTGTGTAGATTAGATCTTCTATCCAGACACATCAGACTCTTTTCAGGGTAGACTTTGGTGGACCTCAAAGTTAATCTTCAAGGAAGATGCTCAAGTCTAGAATCCTCATCCCATGGTCACTGTACACCTTGCTCCCCGGTCCATCCTTTGGACTTGGGGTGAACTGTGCGATTCCTTAGGGGGGTCATAGAAATTGTGACCAGGTGTCCCAGGAAATGCCTGGGGAGCAGCCTAAAGCCACCTATTCTTTTGAATAGACAACTGTCATCTGAAAAAAGAGACAAATTGGTACAATACTCACAGATAGCAGTCAAGGTGGAAAAGGAAGAACAGAGAATTCTGGAGCTGTCAAATCCAGTTCTGGAATACACCTTCAGTGACTCCAGTTTCCTTGCTTAGGGTCCCTGGAGATGGGTTTGTCATTTGCAGCCACAAAGTTCCAGTTGATAGGAAATCACCTAAAAAGATGATTGCCTCACACACAACATACCATGACACAGGACCTGTGGTAAAGGAGCAGGTTATGCTTGGTGGACACGTGGCCAGTGTCAGGAAGACTGGCAACGGTGGTAGTGAGGCAGACAGGCCTAGGCCTGCCATTTCAGGACCCATGTTTAACCCTTTTATTGGGGAGAAGCCATTCAAATGAAGCAAGGGGTCAGGTTTCAGGGGGTGGAGTCTAGCTTTGTGATGTCTGATGTCAGCTGATTGACATCTAGGGAGGCCGTGCCCATCTCATGAGCTGTGTGGGGGTCATGGCAGAGCAAGTAAAAAGACCAGAGTGAGGCCTCCCAAACAGAGGGGCAACGTGGGTTCAGTCCACTTTGTGCGCTCAATGCCCATAGTTCACACACACACACAGCCCGGGGCTGGCTTGCCACAGCTCCATATTCTTATCACTCAAAGCCAAGGGGCGCTCGTTACCTATGTGGCAGTTCCTCACATGCCCCCAAGGACCTAACTTCCTCCCACTATGCCCCACCTTTCAAAGACTCCGCCACCTCCTAACAGCAACAGGGGCTGCAGATCAAGCCTTTAATATTAAGAGCCTTTCGGGGACCCTTACCTAAACCATAGCAGTATTTGGCTCATTACGGAAGAAATGCCTCTCTAACCATACGGTTTTAACAAATGGTAGGCAGCAGCAGCCAGGATGCACACAGAGACACACCAAGAATGCAAAGATTCGGAGATATAATTACCCAGAAACAAGATGTACCAATATACCTTCCCAGACCTAGTGAAAGATACAGACTTGGGGCAGAAAAGCTAAGTTGGACACATGGAAATGTACCAAAAACAGACTCATAACAGGAGGCATCTCTGTTCTCAAAGACCTGTGGAGAACTGCAAACTAAACCTAAAAAAATAACAGCACATAGATGTGCATACTTCTGAGGCCCCAGTGTCTACACCCCATAAATTTCCAGAAAAAAAGGGACATACAAACATTCATACACACACATTTGCACACTCATGCCCAGAAATGGGATGTGGAAGATGTCACTCATATGATGTTGGGACACAACATGTCATGAGATTATCTTGTCTCATTTTGAGCCTGGTCTATATGCATCCAAAAAGAGGACTTCTTTTTCTTAATTTTTTTCCTTCCTCCCTTTTTATTGTATTGGGGATTGAAACCAGGGGCATTTTACCACTGAGCCACATCCCCAGCCCATTTTTTTTTATGTTTTGAGAGAGGGTCTTGCTAAGTCCTTACAGGTGATACTACTACCTCAGCCTTCTGAGTTACTGGGATTACCTGGCTAAAACAAGGTCTTTTTAAAAACATGAAGGGACAGCTGGGTGTGGTGGCACATGCCTGTAATCCCAGCAGCTCGGGAGGCTGAGGTAGGAAGATCATGAGTTCGAAGCCAGCCTCAGCAAAAGCAAGGCACTAAGCAGCTCAGTGAGACCCTGTCTCTTAAATAAAATACAAGAAAGGGCTGGGGATGTGGCTTGGTGGTCGAGTGTCCCTGAGTTCAATCCCCAGTACCAAAAAAAAAAAAAACAAACAAACCCATAAAGGGACAGAAAATAGCTCAGGAAGACCATGGACAGCATTAGTCCCAATCTTATTAATCATGTTTCTATAGAATGTGTGACTTGCCCCCCAAACTTTAGTGCTTTTCTATTTACTTATTTATGCTTTTCTATTTACTTATTTATGCTGGTGACTGAGCCCAGGGTCTTGAATGTGCTAGGCAAATGCTTTACTACTGAGCCATGAGCCACCAGCCCCAAAATTCAGTAATTTAAAAATGTATCTGGTACTTAAAAGCTTATAATTTGATTTTTCCTTCTTTATAACCACATGTATCCTTTTGTTTTTAAAGATTTTTTAATAAAATACAAAATACGTAAGAAGTACATACATTCTACCACCCAGTACTGCCCATGTATGTAATAGCCAGTGATACTACCTTGAAGTCTCTATTCACAAACGCCCTTAACCCTGAGGCACCCCTACCACAAATTCTAGTTGCTTTGTATAACTGTCCACACCCATGAACACAATGTTTTCATCTTAATTAGTGATAGCATACCAAACATCACTCTACAATATCCTTTCCATTCACTGAAATCTTCAGATCTAACCACATTGATACACATAAATCTAGACCAACCACGTGATTAGAGCGTTGGGCTTTGAGCCACATGGTATCATCCTCACCTTCTGTGAGTGTTGGGGAGCTGGAGATTGAATTCAACCACATGAACAATGACTGACTCAATAACACCTTTAAAGCGAAGCCCCAATAAAAACTGTGGACACTGAGGCTCAGGTAGCTTCTCTGGACAAGACGGCCAGAAGATTGCTATGTCCTGACTACACCAGGAAAGGACAGGGAACTTCTGTGTTCGGGAGCCCTCCCAGACCTTCCCCCATGTGTCTCCTCTTCTGGTTGGTCCTGATTTGCACTTGATTTATTTTTCCTATACTAAAACTGTAACAATAAACATAGACTTCTATAGTAAAGAGAGACATTTTAGCATATTTTCAAATCTGAGAGAGTAGTGGAACCCTAAAATTTGTAAACTGTTGCTCAGGAGCATGGGGACTGGGGAGAACTCCTAAACTGTGGCTGATGTTTATTGAGGGCAGTCTTGTGGAGGACCAAATCCTGAAAGCCTTGGAGTCTGATACTAACTGAATTCCATTGCAGATATAAAGATAGAAACTATAGAATGATATTTTAATTCGCCAAGATGATGATACAACTCTAAGCCATGTGTACTTAATAACAGCTTCAAAATGCATTGAGCAAAAGTTGAGGAAACTACAAGAAATTGACAAACATAACTGAGTTAGAGACAGTTCAAACTGACAAATTTCAGAATGTAGAAGGTCTGACTGACACAAATTACTTGACCTGATGGACAAATGCATATAATTGCAATTAGAGAATATAAATATTTACAAAAATTGACAATGGATTGTGTCATAAAGCATAATTTTTATCATCTGAACCACATTTTCTTGGGGGCAGGTACCAGGGATTGAACTCAGGGGCACTCAACCACTGAGCCACATCCCCAGCCCTTTTTTTTTTTTTTTTGTGTATTTTATTTAGAGACAGCATCTCACTGAGTTGCTTAGCACCTGGCTGTTGCTGAGGCTGGCTTTGAACTTGTGATCTTCATGTCTCAGCCTCCTGAGCACTGGGATTACAGGTGTGCACCTCCGCACCCAGCTTGAACCATGTTTTCTGACCACTATGTACTTAAGTTAATAATAAAAAAGGATTATAGAGGGGCCTAGGCTGGGGCTTAGCGGTAGTGCACTTGCCTGGCATGTATGAGGCACTGGGTTCAATTCTCAGTACTGCGTATAAACAAATAAAATAAAGGTCTATCAACAACTAAAAAATAAAAAAAGAGGAACATAGAAACCTGAATATATTTGGGGATTAAAGAATATTTCTAGGGGCTGGGATTGTGGCTCAGCGGTAGAGTGCTCGCCTAGTACATGCAAAGCCCTGGGTTCGATCCTCAGCACCACATAAAAATAAATAAAATAAAGGTATTGTGTCCAACTACAACTAAAAAATAAATATTAAAAAAAGAATACATTTCTAGGTGGACATGGTGGCACACTCCTAGCTACTTGGAAACCTGACATGGGAGGGTCACAAGTTTGAGGCCATCATGGGCAACTTAGTGAGACTCTGTCTCTGCGAGGTCCTGGGTTCAATCCCTAGCATCACAATTGGGATATATTTTCAACTAAATAAGACAAATAATATGTACTTAAATTTGTGGAACTCAACCAAAATAGTACTTAGAAGGAATTTTATTATCTTGCTTAAATGGTTGTGATAGAAAATAATGGTGAAAATTGATGAACTGAAAATATAATTCAAGAAGTTAAAAAATTAAAAATAAACCCCAAAAAATAGACCAAAAAAAGAAAGGCAAGTAATGATAAAGGGCAGAAATTAATAAAATAGAAAACAAGAGGTTTTAAAACAGCTAATAGCTGGGCTTTGAAAAGAGTACAAAAATTGGGAAAACCCTCCACAGACTGATGATGAGTTAAAAGAACAGAGAAATTACAGGTACATATTATTATTATTATTACTATTATTATTAGGTACTGGGGATTGAACTCAGGGGCACATCCCTTTTTTTTTCAGGGGCACTTGACCACTGAGCCACATCCCTTTTATTTAGAGACAGGGTCTCACTGAGTTACTTAGCGCCTTGCAGTTGCTGAGGCTGGCTTTGAACTTGAGATCCTCCTGTCTCAGCCTCCCGAGTTGCTGGGATTATAGGTGTGCACCACCACACCAGCTCAAGTACATATTATTTTAACGTGAGTTCTCATTCTTTTTGCAGTGAAGCAAGTGCTTATTTCCTTAGGCCTGTTTGCAAGTCTCCTCCAGGGAGGAAATCCAGCCAAGGAAAATATTACAGGACATAGGTTCTGCAAACACAATTTGGCTTCCAATTATTTCATACCAGTGTTAGACAAGCAACAATGATGCTGAAGATTGAAACTGATTTATAGAAAAAAATGTGGTAAAGTATTATACAGTTTATAGATTTCAGGCACTGCACAATATTCTTGATTCAGTAATGTCCTTCCACACCAAAAGATGGAAAGAGAGGCATGTTTCAAAAGACAGGCAAAATAAATCAGAAAATGTTAGACTCTGGGTCAGTGGAGAAATAGTAACACACAGGTGAGCACTCTCCTGACCTTAGAAGAAAAGGAAAAATATTAATGAACTAAGATTACCCTGCCTGTTTTTTTTTAAGTAAATTATGTAAAACTTTAAAAACTACATTAATTCTGGGGCTGGGGTTTAGCTGAGTGGTAGAGCACTTGCCTAGCACATGTGAGGCACTGGATTTGATTCTCAGTACCACATTAAAAAAATAAATAAAGGTATTGTGTCTATCTACAACTAAAAAATAAATTTAAGTTTAAAAAGACTACATTAATTCTTTTTTTGTGTGTGGTGCTAGGGGTTAAACCTAGGGCCTTGGGCATGTGAGACAAGCACTTTACAAACTGAGCTACTCTCTCTCCAGCCCCAAACTACATTAATTCTAACTTTAAAAACTAGATGATGTAGCTTTCTATTTATCAGGAAAAAGATGGCCCAAAATACTTTGATATTCTTAAAATATTTTTTTAGTTGTAAATGGACATAATACTCTTTATTTTATCTATTTATTTTTTATGTGGTTCTCAGGATCAAACCCAGTGTCTCACACATGGTAGGCAAGCACTTGATATTCTTTTTTTGAAAAAAAAAACATTTATTTTTTAGTTGTAGTTGAACACAATACTTTTATTTATTTATTTTTATGTGGTGCTTGAGGATTGAACCCAGGGCCTCTCACATGCTAGGTGAGCACTCTACTGCTGAGCTATAACCCCAGCACTTGATCTTCTTTATAAGAAATGAATATAACATTGATCTAAACACTGAAAAGGTTGATAAACTATAAACCAATTTCACTTTGAATTCTAATGTGAAATTTTAAAGCGTTGACAGGCAGAATCCAGTATCATACTAAGGAATAATGTATCATATCCAAGTGAGCTTCATTCCAATTGCAAAGACCACTACTAGAAAACATGCAAACCAAAACTGAACATGTAATATAAAATCATGGGAGAAATCTAAAAATACAGAACTGACCTTTAACAAAATTCCTACACATTTTGAGGGGAAAAGAAACAATAGATAGGAATAAGTGTACGTTTCCTTAACAGGATACAATATATTCATTTCAATCCAAAAGCCAGCACTACACATTAAAGCCAGGAAAAAGACAGGGTACCTTCTCACCTATTTTTATTTATACTGAGTTGGAGCTTCTAGCCAAAGCAAGTCTACAACAGAAAGGAATAATGATTATTAAAAATTAGAAAGGATGAGATGAAACTATTACCCTGTTAAAGATATGACTGTATAACAAAGAAAAATATAAACAGTAAGAACACATAAAGTTTAATAGAGCACCACAAAATAAATGAAGAAAAAAATCAGCAGCATTCAGTTTAGAAATGACAAAACTTCATTCACAATAGCTATAAACCAACCACCAATCTTGGGATATACTTAAAAAAAATGGGCAAGACCTATAGAAGGAAACATTAAAAACAAATCTTGGGACATGAAAAGTACATGAACAAATGAACACTTACCACGTTAGTGGAGAGAAAGACATTAATTTTCACATTAAAGTATATAAATTGAATGTAACCCAAATATAAATAGCATCAGCTTTTGTAAAATCTAGAAGTCAAGTTGATCCTCAAGTTCCATGATAGCCAGAAAAACTTTGGAAAAGAAGTGCAATGAGGGTGGAATAGCACTCCTAGAACCTAAAACATTCCAAACAATTTTAATGTTAACATTTAAAACCAAAGTATTCCTGCAGGGCACAGTGGCAAACGACTGTAGTCCCAGCAGCTTGGGAGACTGAGGCAAGAGGACTACAAGTTCAAAGCCAGCCTCAGCAATTTAGGGAGGCCTTAAGCAACTTGGCAAGACCCTGTCTCTAAATTAAATATAAAAAGGAGGCTGGGGAAACACCTCTGTGGTAAAGGACCCCTGAGTTCAATCCCCAGTACCAAAAGCAACAACAGAAACAAACAAAACGAAAAACCAAAGTATTCCTTCATAATCCAGGAGTGGCAAAGCCTTTCTAACTATAACTCAAGCTCTAGAAGCCCCTTTTCTAGAAGAAAAACTGAATATATCTAGGTACATTAAAACAGTTTTATGCATGGAAAAAGGATCAAAAGCAATTCAAACAGAGAAAATGTATTTCCATCTCATACCACAAGGGGCTAATTTCTTTAGTGACTGATAAACAAATAGTCTTGCAAGGCATAAAAAATGAGTAAACATATGGACAGAGTTCACAGAGAAGCAACAAATGGCTCTTACACACTGAGACCACATATCTGCCCTCACAGCTAGAGAAATGCAAATTGAAAAGACAGAGAGGAATGATTTTTTCACTGTCAGATTCTCCCAAAGCCAGATCTGAATGGCCAGGCTGTGGAGTAATCACCAGTAATCACAGTCATCACCAGCTGAAGGGAAGGTAAACTGGGAGAGCCCCAAGGAGGGGCTCTGGTAGTACTTGTTAAAATTCCCAAGGCATATGCCCTTGAATCAAGAGCTTCCACTTACAGAAGTCTACTCTATGGAAAAACAAGTAAACACATAGAAATACGCAGAAAATATCAAAACATTTTGGAAACAACCAAGATGTCCAAAAGATTAGTTCACTAGATTGAGATACAGCCTTACATTATAGTTGCTTAAAAAATAAAGAAAAAATATCTCCAACATAAGTGGATAAAAAATCAAGATGCTGATAGAGGCATATAATAATATGCTACCTTGTCATATTCTACCTTGATTTTTAAAAGGGAAACAAGCAGAATATCTAGATTGATATTAATTTGTGTATATGGTAGGAAATTGTTGAAGGCATAAGTTAAAAAACAAACAAAAAATAAAACCAACCAACCAAAACCAAAAAACCTAAACAACTGATAACCTATTAGGAATAGTTTTCAATTATCCTGTCTAGAGGTTGATCGGGCTAACTTCTCACAACATATCTTTCGATACTTTTTTTGAGTCTTGTAAATAGATACACATACTAGAATAAAAACAGTTTAAACATTAACAAAAGCAAATCTATTCCCAAACCTACCCCAATTTTGCATGGTCTTGAAAATATGTTAATCTCACAATGAATACGTGTTTTTTTTTTTTTTTGCATCTGAATATTTACTATTCATCTAAAGTACTTCAAAAGACACAAAATTAAGATCTGAAGGCTGACAGATGACCACAAATTCTGAAATTCCCAAGTTCTTTCAATAGCCTTCCAAGCCTCATGACTAAAGATTCCCTAACTGTATCTGCTTAAATTCTTTTGTCATCTTGGTTAATTTCTATGGATTCTATAACTGGCCATTTTTCTTAGATTTTGTTTGCAAAACCACTCTTTCTGATGAAGTAATCTTGAGTTTCCACAAATGCAGACAGGGATCGCTCCACAGTCACCAGGTGGTAAGTCAGAGGCTCCAGAACCTCTCTGGAAGCCAGCTCCATGCTTCTCAAGTGCCTTTCGAGTTCTTCTTCGGAGTGCTGCGTCTGTCCGCGATGGCTGCATTGCTTCCTAACCACTGACTGCACGGGCACGGCCTGTCGCCTGTGCTCCGGGAGGCACCTCCCTTCCTCACCACCTCTTATCAGTCACAGCCAGCTCAGTCGGCCAGAGGACTGCCAGCTTCCGAGGAAGTCAGGGCTAGAGTAAAAGCTACGGCCTCGGAGTCCAGCGGAGGGGGATTCGCATCGAAGGCCGCCTCCCTGGCCTTGCAGCCTTCCACAAACAGCCTGCGGCGTTCCTCGATAGCTCGGAGCAGTCTGACTGGGACCAGGGGGCACCTGTCCAGGTATTGGTGGAAGAGCTGCTGCTGATTAACTCCTAAAAGGCCAAGCTGCCCTGGAAGGTTTGGCACTGACAACGGGCCTGGGGCGAGGCCCGGGTCGCGCCTGTGAACCGGGCCGAGCACCCGCGCCATGGGCTGGGCGGCTCCGGCCACTGGTCCTTCCTGGGCCTCCCGAGCCCGACTCCTGCCGCCTACGCCAGCCTGTAAGACGTGGCTGACGCCATTCATTGGGTTCATCTCTGACATCTCGTACCGCTGAACCCACTCCACCAACGCCAGAGCGTTTCCACACACACACACACACACACACACACACACAAAAAAAAAAAAAAAAGGTAACGGGGTCGAACGCTATTTGAGGGTCGTGCGCATGCGTGAGTGGCGATGTGCGCGTGCGTAGAGTGAACAATCTCCCGAGCCCCCCAGCGATCCTGGATGCTATTACGGCAGTAGCTTCCTGCTGTATTTTAAATTACAAGTTCAACACTCATGTGAATATTGAGGAATAAGATCCTTTTCCAGGTCCCATCTTAATTGAACTCTGCAGATTTTAATTCTGCAAATTTGAAGCAATCCTTCTGTTGCTTTCGGGAACCTCCTCTTGAGAATTGGTCTCCTGCCTCATAGGCACCTCCTTTTTGTCTACTCTGAAAAATGAACCTCTAGGTTCATTGTTAGGCTGGTGCTGTTTATGTAGACAGACTTTCAGGTGACCCCCAATGACTTTGCCTCCTAAAATTCACACCTTTTTTGTGTATGTATTCATATGTTTCTGCTGCGTCAAGGTCTCTACCAACACCATGAGCATCCCACCAGGTGACCAGGAGCACCAGTGTAATAACCTTGGTTCCTGCCACACGTTCCCCTTCGTATTTCCCTGGCTATGACCTAATAACAATCAAAGGTACCCATGAAATCCCTTGCTCATTTTCTTGTGTGGTCCACCCTGGCTCCCAGTAAAGGCTCTTGCCCACAGGTCATCCGGTTCTCTGCTTCCCTCCTGCTTGGTAGATCAGGCTCCCTCTGCACTTCTTTCATGAGACCTCCTTGTCACCACGCAGTGACTCTTGTCTTTCTAGGACCTGTGAGTGTAATAAACTGTTTTCCTGAGCCTCTCCCATGCTACTTCATTTGACAGCACCTACCTGATCATCATCTCAAAAAACACAGAAGAGTATATGTGAGATCAATTATAGCAAAAGTGATGGGATGCCACTTGTGATTCTTAGCCTATGTAATTAGAGACTTCCTTGATGACCTTTAAACAGTAGGAGGTTGCTGGTATGGTGGTGCATGCCTGAAATCCCAGTGATTTGGGAGGCTGAGGCAGGAGGATTGAAAGTTTGTGGCCAGCTTCAGGAACTTAGTGAGGACCCTAAGTAACTTAGTGAGATGCTGTCTCAAAATAAAATGGGATTCAGTGGTAAAGCACCCCTGAGTTCAACCATGGTACCCCCGAAGTAATAAAATAATAATAATGATACCAGGACTAGGGTTGGAGCTCAGTGGTTGAGCATTTGCCTGGCATGCATGAGGCACAGGATTCGATCCTCAGCACCAAATAAAAAATAAATAAATAAAGATATTGATTGTGTCCATCTACAACTAAAAAAAATATTTTAAAAAAATGATGCCATGTCCAGTAAAGGTATAGCTGGGATAAGAGCTCCAGTTGGAATCACCATCTGATCAAGTTTATGATTATGCAGTCATTCTTCCAGATCCATTCTTTCTTCTACACAGGTTGAGTTAAATGGGGATGTGTCAGGTACCACACCTATGCTTCTTTGAAGTCTTTGATGGTGGCATCAGTCCCCAAAATTCTTACAGGGATGTAGTTTTTCTTTCGCTCACTATATTGGAGGGGAGTGAAAGTTCTAGGGGTTTCCAATTGGCCCTTCCCACCCTAATGTGTGCATCAGCAGCCAATGTAGAGAATCTTCCATTTGCCAAGTGTTTATATTCCAATTATATATTCAGACACTGAGAAAATGCCTATATTTGATCAGCTGGTCCTATTGTGATTTGAACCTTTGCTAAGACTCCATCTATCACCTGACTATCATAAGTCTCCACTTTGAGTGGTTCCTCCATATTAGCATCAATTCAGAGCCAGTATCTAGAATTATCAAAAGGTCTAGGTATTTCCTTTTCCCCAAATGCACTGTCACTCTAGTAAATGATCATGGGTCCCAGTGGTAAAGATTTAGATGAAGTTTTATGGGGTATACCTTGGCAACAGTGCAAGGTCTTTCCTCAAGGGGACCTGATCTCCTACTCAATCAAGCTTTCTGGGCCTGTGAATTGGCTTAGGTTTGGAAGTAGAGTAAGAGTCTTTCCATTACAGAGGACACCCAGCTGGTGTTCACTACAGTACTGACTGCTTGCTTGCTGTTGGAGAGAAATCCCCTAATCTTTTGAGGCCACAGAACTGATCTGTGTTGTTAGGGTACAGTAGGAGAAATCGAGTCACAGTTTGTTTTTTCCAACACTCTTCCCATGAACATCATACTAATATTACCACTGTTCTCACTGTTTAACCAGTCACTAGGTACCAGGCATAATACACCATACTTTGTTTTTGTTTTTTGGCACTGGGGATTAAAACCACAGACACTTAAACATTGAGCTAGATCTCCAGCTTTTTGTGTGTGTGTGTGTGTGTGTGTGTTGGGATTAAACTCAGGGGCACTCGACCACTGAGCCACATCCCCATCCCTACTTTGTATTTGATTTAGAGACAGCATTTCACTGAGGTGCTTAAGGCCTCACTAAATTGCTGAGGCTGCCTTTGAACTCACAATCCTCCTGCCTCAGCCATTTCAAGCGCTGGGATTACAGGTGTGCGCAACCGGCCTGGTATATCAGAGCTTCTCAACTAAGAGTTCGTGAGCCCCAAGGAGTCAATGGATAGAATTCAAGGCAGCCATGAACCAGGGTGGAAAAATATTACATGTTTATTTTCACTCAATTCTGAAATTTAGCAATTCCATCATCTCCTCCCTAGATTTTTATAGTAGCCTCCTACACTGCTGTCTGCAATCTAATTTTTTTTTGGGGGGGTACCTGAGATTGAACCCAGAGGTGCTTAACCACTGAGCCACATCCTCAGCTCTTTTTAGTATTTTATTTAGAGACAGGGGCTCACTGAGTTGCTCAGGGCCCTGCTAAGTTGCTGAGGTTGGCTTTGAACTTGCGATCCTCCTGCCTCAGCCTCTGGAGCCGCTGGGATTACAGGCATGCACCAACATGCTCAGCTGCAATCTAATTTTTTTTTAATATTTATCTTTTAGTTGTAGTTGAACACAACACCTTTATTTATTTATTTACTTACTTATTTACTTATATGTGGCACTGAGGATTGAACCCAGGGCCTCACATGTGCTAGGCGAGTGCTCTACCTCTGAGCATAATGATTATTTTAAAGGTCAGATAGCTCCCTCTTATAATAACTCATTTCACTCAGAATAAAAGCCAAATTTCTAACAAAGGTCTATAAGGCATGTATCAACCTTAAAGAAAAGTGGGACAGTCATTCCAGTGAATTATCAACCCTGAGAGGGATGATGGGAAACCCCAAATTTGTAGTTTGCTGAGCAGAAATGTGGGTAGCTTGAGCATCCCATTTGAGACTTGCATCTGATAACAGGGCAGTATTGTGGGATTGGGGGCGGGGCTTCATTAACTGCAGACAGTGTGAGAATTGACTTGTAAGACACCCAGTGGTGTTGGAGAATTAATGTACAAAAATACATTTAGTGGCAGAAGTGCTATCAGGAGAAAAACTTGGTTTTTAAATAGAGAATAATATCATTTTAAAATAGTAAATGCCTCCTTTCTGTTTCCCAAGAGCTATCCATGTTAAAGTAACAATGAAAGCAAGCCTGGGCCAGAAAGTCCAGATACATACTATCTTAAAGGACATTGGTGTTCTCTCCTGCAGGCTTCTGTAGAAAGTTACTTTCTTGGAAGTACATGGGGACAACTGGTCCTTGGGATGCTGCTTATAAAAGCAAACAAGCTAATTCTGATAATGTCACTGCTTCTGCAGCTTAACAAACAAAACTCTTGAGTGGGCAGGATGTGGAACTGAGGGCACCAACCTAGGTGTGTCCATCAATGGATGAATGGATAAAGAAATGTGTTGAGGTGTTGGAACTTCTCAGAGGTGGGGCATGGGAGGCCCTTTGATCAACTAGGGGTGTGCACTCATTATGAATACTTCATTAAAAGTAGATTGCAGGGCTGGGGTTGTGGCTCAGAGGTGTGCCCTCAGAAGAGACTGCAGAACCCTAGCTACTCTTTTGCTTCGTGTCTGGTCATGGGACAGCTTCCTCCCACTGCCATCCTCCATGATGTAATGCAGCCAGAGGGCACTCATCAGAGCTGAGTCATGACAGCACCATGCCCTTGAACCTCCCAAACTGTGAGTTAAATAAACCTTTTCTTTATAAAATTATCCTGCCTCAGCTAGGTGTGGTGGCTTTTACCCATAATCCCAGCAACTTGGGAGGCTGAGGCAGGAAGATTCCTCAGCAGCTTGGTAAGGCCCTGTATCCAAAAAAAAGGGAGGAGGCTGGGGATGTAGCTTAGTGGTAAAGTGCACTTGGGGGTTCAATTCCTAGTACCCAGAAATAAACAAACAAATAAACAAACATTATCCTGCCTCAGGCATTTCATTATAGTAATGAAAACAGGATACTCAACCTGTATTACAGTTTCCTATAAAGGACACCACTCAGAATAGTTAAATGGAAGAGATGCACAGGGTTAAGGTGTGGGGGTGAGGGATGCACAGGGCTTCCATGCCCACTTTGGGAACTCCCCTCCAGCATGATTAACTCATTTGCAATTGGTGATTAACTGAATCTCTAGCCCCTCTTCCCTGGGAGATTGGGGGCTGGGCTGAAAGTTCAAAGCTTTAATGAAGGCTTGGTCTTTCTGGCATCCAGCCAGGAACCAGTGACAAAAACCACACACGTTTCTCATTATATCACAAAGGGTCTTTTAACTTGAGGAGGAAATGAATTCTCACCTGGTGTTTGCTCCTTTTGGTCCCAGGTGACTTGTCCCTTGCAGGAGAAATGGAGGGATTTTTGTCCTCCTTTCCTTGCAGAATAGGAAAGGGCAGATCTTGGAAACAGGAGGAAATAGGAACCATTTAGTCATTTTCATTAGCAGGCAGAGAACTGTTCTCCCTTTCTTTTTTCCTAAGATTTCAAGCATTTTCTTTTCTTTCTGGGAATTTCCTTTCCTGGGTCTTCCTTTCAATCCCTAAATACAATAGATCCTTTCCCACAATCCTATTCACATTCAACCCAGGGAAAGTTGTTTGGTGCCCACTCATTTGAAGCCCTTCCCTTGCTCAGACTTCTGTGGGAGTTTCTTGATCAGCTCAGCTGGGAACTGAGTAATGAGGTGATTTGTTTATTTTTTCATAGGGAAACTGAATTCACTTTATATTAGACAATATGTACTTACCGATTCTAAGGATGTGTGTTGGTCCAGGAACTCTAGCTTCATGTGTGTCCCTGACCCAGATCCCAAAACTTGATAAACTTTCATTGTGTCTAAGAATGTTGAAGTTTTGAATTTAAGATGTACAGAGTACCAAGTAATATGCTTAGGGTCACACAGATAATGTCACAGCCAGAATCTGAGCCCAATCAATTGGACACCAGAAGTGAGGCTCTTAATACTTTCCCTCTGACCTCCAATTCTGCTCTCTTATCCTCTGGAGAGGCCAACCCTACAGCTAGGACACTGCCCTTTTGTCAGAAAAGGTCACGATGTGGAGATGTGGAGTCAGTGGGCCTTGGAAAAATGCTCAGAGCTGTGGAAATCTGTTATCACAATTCTTACTGTTTGGGCAACAAGTTCAACTTCTGTCAAGGGCAGAAACCTGTAACTTCCGTCTCAGGCCAAATTCTAGAAAAACCCTCAGAAAAAAAAATAGCCTTCCATTTTTTTTCCCCCGCTCTGGAACCCAATAAGTAGAAACTCCAGGTTGGTTTTTGGACTCCAGGGAGACTGTTTAGATCTTGATGTACCCATCATTTCAGAGAAGAAAGTGGTATGCTAAAACCAAACTTTATGAAGACTATTTTAGAGTTTCATGTGTACTTATAAATTGTATACCATTTTTCTAAGTTCCAAAACTCCCATGTTGCCAGTAAATATAAAGAAAGACATGCAATCAGGAAAAATGCTATCTTCTAATTCCCATGTTTTTTTTTTTTTTTTTCCCCAAAGTACTTAGAAACCTACTGCTGGTACCATAGGGGTGGCAGAGAAAACTGGGAAAGAACTATTACCCTTCAGCACTCTAAGCCCCAGCCCAGAGAGCTTCAAAGGCAAATTTTCTTCCAAATCATAGAAAAATAGTTTCAAAGGATTTTTAAGTGTTTCAGAACTTAGAAAGGAAGAAAACTTTCAAGTTATTTATATAATGTAATGATCTCATCAATACCTAAAAGGGATAAATACAGCACAAGAAAACATTACATCTATCTCACTTATGGACATGAATTGCAAATATTCTTTAAAAAAGACAAAAGTGATCCAATAGCACATGAAAAGAATAAAAAAGGTTAATTAGTAAATCTGAAGAATGTAAAGATCATGCTTTATCACCAACTATTTCATAATGGTGAACTTGAAAATAACTCTAGGATCACCTTCCTAGTTTCTGAAAAGGCCTTTCACAAAATTCAATATCATTCTTGATAAAAACACACAAATAAGAATAGATGGATATATAAGGAATTTTCACAAAATCACAATAAAGATGCTTCACCGTCATCCACCATTACGTTATATTAGAAGGTATGAACCAGGAATTAATAAAGAAGTCAGAGGTGTTAAAAATTGTAAGAAACAAAACTAGAACTATTTGCATATGACTGATTCTGCAACTTAAAGAGAATTATTTTAAAAACTATTATAAGGGTCTGGGGTTGTAGCTCAGTGGTAGAGCACTTGTCTAGCACATGTGAGGCCCTGGTTTGATCCTCAGCACCACATAAAAAAATGAATAAATAAATAAAGGTATTATATCCATCTACAACTAAAATTTTTAAAAAAAATTTTTTTTTGAGAGAGAGAGAGAGAGAGAATTTTTTAATATTTATTTTTTAGTTCTCGGCGGACACAACATCTTTGTTTGTATGTGGTGCTGAGGATCGAACCTGGGCCGCACGCATGCCAGGTGAGCGCGCTACCGCTTGAGCCACATCCCCAGCCCTAAAAAAAAAATTTTAAAAAACTATTATAAATGTAAAAGAATTTAGTACACTAACAGGCTATCAAATAAATGTGCAAAAATCAATTATTTTCATCAAGATGCTGTGGTACATGCCTGTAATCCCAGTAAATCAAGAGGCTGAGACAGGAGGATTTAGGTTCGAGGCCAGCCTCAGCAACTTAGTGAGGCCCTAAACAACTTAGGGAGACACTGTCTCAAAATAAAAATAAAAAGGGTTTGGGTATATGACTCAGTGGTAAAGCACCCTGGGTTAAATCCCCAGTACAAAAAAAAAAAAAAAGCAATTATTTTCAAAGACATAGGCAAGCATAAAATATAATGAAAATGTTGTCACTATAGAAAAACATAAAAGAGAAAATGTCTAGGAATAAATGACTAGACCTGTGAAAGATCACCTTTAGGGTCATTAATTTAAGAATAAACATTAACAGTCTGCTAAAGGATACAAAGGAATGCTTTTTAAAAAACGAATCATTGGATTCAAAGTTTCAGTATCTTAAAAAGACAGCAGTTACCTCTGGGTTAATTGAGTGTAACATGACTAATAGGTTTTTTTTTGTTGTTGTTGTTGTTGTTGTTTTAAATCAGGGAAGCTAATTTTGAGATTAATGTAGTAATACATATAATATACAAAACCAGCCAGAAACACTATGAAAAGGAAGTATACTAAGGGGTTTCGGTATTAAGATTTAGAACTAGTTAGAAAATCTAAAATGCAGTTTGATACATGAAAAGGCATCTTAAAACAAAATTAGAGGGGAAATAACATATTATTTAGTATCTGATTAACCAGGTGGCCATTTAAAAAAAAAAATCCTTCCCCAGAATAGATTACAAATTGATTCAAACAAGAACAACGAAATCGTGTGTGTGCACGCACAAATACACACACACACCAAGAGAACATTGGGATTCAAAATCCTGTACGTTTTTAAGGTTAAACAGGAAATGAACAAGAAAATCTCCACACTCAAAAGGTTTTCAGAAAAGCCAAAGACAAATGACAACTGGAAGAAAAAGTTCATAATGCACATCACAAACTATTACCATGCCTCATGTCACCAATACATATACTAGAATCAACAAAGGAATTATTCAGGAGAGAAACAGACAAAGGATACAATAAAGAGTTCACAGAAAAGGGAATATATATGATTCTTAAATTTAACTTCACTTATAATAAAAGGCAAAATAGAGCTGATACACCATTTTTTCAACTATCGGATTGGTAAGATCCACACATTGGATGGTCTACTGTAGGCTAAGCATTAAGGGGATATTCTGTGGGAGAACAGTGATACATGTGTGGAAGGCAACTTAGCAATAGCTATCAAATTTCAAATGGAATATCTTTGACCCAGAACTTTCACTTCTGGAAATGCATCCTATAGATAGTATACTTTACAAAGTATCTAAGAAGTTACTGGTTATAAGATAGACATCGACCATTAGCTTTAGGAAAACCTAAGGCAGACATGCTCTACCACACTATCAAAGGTAAAAGTACCCCGATTTGAGATGTTAAAACACGAAAAGTGCATTTAGAATCAAAGCAATACTGTATTTGCATACATGCCACATGATATGCATTCAAGATAACTACTACAGTAACTTTTTTTTTTTTTTTGCCAGAAGAAAATGATGGGAAACAATCTAAATGTCCATCAGTACATTTCTGGTTAATTACACATAACCACAGACTGGAAAGAAATGTGGTCCTAGGAAAGAGGAGATATAGTGGTTTGGAAGGATCTTCAAGATTCGCATAAACCAGTAAATACAATATGCCAACTTTCGTGAAGAAACCAAAAATTTGTTTGCTTGTGTATACACAATGAAACGAGGGCATAAAGAAGGGAGACAAGGATGGAAAGCTTTTTCTATTTTATATTCTTGGGGCTTATGACTAATGACACTGAAAAACTTTAAATGAGGATGAACAACTGAAAGAAAAAAATCCAGAAATTTGGTATTTTTGAAAACACACTTTATCACTTAATATATACAATATTTACTTTGCTTGCCATCTGAAATACCTCAGGAAAAACACAAACGCAGTCTTACACTAAAAACTTCTGTTGAATCGAACATGAAAGGAGCACATATTCTGACAATGTCAAGTTCTTTCCATAGCATTCCAGTCCTAAGAACAACTGTAATTCTTTATTCTTCTCATGGCTATCTGATAATTTCTTTCTTCATCATGGGCTCTAGTACTGGCAATTTCCCTTCAAGTCTCAACTTCATAAAACCACCTTTTATTTTTGAATGAAGCCATGTTGACAGACATATTTCATAACACAGGGAAAAGAATCTGGATCAATCACAAACTCAAAGAACATCACAGAAGTATTACGATGCTGTGGACATTTCTTCTATTTCTTTTCTGATGCTTTTTATCACGATCAGCTTCCTTTTCTTCCCAACTGTGTGCACTGCCTTGTTCTCCGTACGTTTTGACTTTTTAAAATCAAGTTGCAGGATTGGGTTGACTGTCTTGAACGCAGAGGTTCTCTGGGAGGTCGCTGCATCACTTAACTATTCTCTATTGATAAACTTATCACAACCAAGTTCTTCTATCAGAGGATTGATCACTTCGGATGCAGTCAGGGCTATGGTAAATGTTAAAATATCGAAATCCACCCGCTGAGGATTGCGCTGATACTCGGCGTCAAACGCGGCTTCCCGGGCTCGGCAGGCTTCCACGAACCGCCGGCGGCGCTCCTCCAGCTCCTGTATTCTGCCCGGAGCGATCGGATAATTTTCCAGGTAGTGGCGGAGGAACTGCTGGTAATTAATTCCTAAAACGCTAAGCGGGTGGCGGAGGCGGAGATAGGGCAACGCGGCCAGGCCCCCGGCGTTGCTGGCCCTGGACCTGGGCCTGGGCTCCGGACTCTCCTCCTCCAGCGGCTCCCCCAACAATCGGGCGACCTCCGCCATCCGGGCATCCCTGGATGCCCCCGCCATCGCGCCTTCTCGGGCCGCCGGGCCTCCCCGGGCCGCCGCCACAGGGCCTCCTCTGGCCTCCGCCATCCGGCCTTCCCTGGCCGCTGCCATTCGGCCTCCCCTGGCGGCCGCCACCGGGCCTTCCCGGGCCGCCGCTACCGGCACCTCCCGGGCTGCCGCCACCGGGCCCTCCCGGACCTCCGCAGCCGGCGCCGGGGTCGGCTCCCGCCTCCCGCCGCCTACCTCCGCCTGTGGGACGCCGATGTCGCCACTAGCTGCGTCCGTCTGCGGGACGCTGCTGTCTGCGGGCAGCTGGGACATCTCGGATCGCAGGGATAGCTCGGTGGCTCCCGAAAAACTGGAATAACGGGGCAGTGCGACTACGTGTGTGCACGCGAGGGCGCGTACATGAGCGCAATGCGCACGGGGAAACGCTGTGTGCACAGCCGTGTGCGCAAGCGTAGACGCTCTGTCACCTAGCAGCCCTGCGCATGCGTAGTAGCCCGGCGCCCAGAGACTTCACATACCATCTACTGGCCAGCACTGCTAACGCATCTGAAACCGCAGAATGTGCAAGGGTGGGGCCCAAGTTTTTACATTTCTACTAGTTCAATGTTTATAAGAAGAGTCTTACAAGATCGTTTTCTGTAAGCGTTCCTAAGTTTCTATCTTAGGATGCTTCTAAGCTGTTACCTAGTGATTGTTATATTCTCTCTCTCTCTCTCTCTCTCTTTTGTTCTTCGGATTGAAATCAGGGCTTTGCACATTCTAAGCAATTGCTCTACCACTAAGCTACATTCCCAGCCCCTTTTTATTAATTTTATTTTGAGACAGAGTCTAAGTTTTCCAGGCTGTCCTCAAACTTGTTATCCTCCTGTCTCAGCCTCCCGAGAAGCCAATGCCACCCACCTCTGTTATACACTAAGATATTCTGGTTTGGTGTCTTTGTTAGGATTGTTTATTCTTTTCCATTTATTCATCTATTTTCACTCATATCAATTCAATTAATTATTAAAACTTCATAATAATACTCCCTTCTTTAAAAAAAAAATCTTTATTTTTTATGTGGTGCTGAGGATCAAACCCAGTGCCTCACGTATGCTAAGCGAGCACTCTGCCACTGAGTCACAACCCCCATAATCCCTTCTTGTAACTTAAAAAAAATTATTTAGCTTCACTTGGACATTATTTTTTTTCCAAAATTTGTGCAGTATTATGCATATGCAGAAAAATGAATGAAATATAAATGTACAAGCTGAATGATCTATTACAAAGTAAAAATTTCCAGGTCAAAAAAATTGAATATTTCCAGTATCTAGGAATCCTTCCTTCCTTCCTTTCTTTTTTTTAATTAATATTTACTTTTTGGTTGTAGATGAACACAATACCTTTATTTATTTTTATGTGGTGCTGAGGTTCAAACCCAGGGCCTCAGATGTGCTAGGGGAGCGCTCTACCCCCGGAGCCACAACCCCAGCCCCCTTCCTTCCTTTCTTATTCCTATCCTCTCCTTCTACCTGGAGGTAACTACTATCCTGATATTTATGGTAATCATTTCCTTGTTTTCTGTTTTGTTCTACCACCTAAGGGTGCTTTCCTAATACTGCAGTTTTGGTTTTGCCTGTGTTTTGAACTTTATATACTCTTGTGTCTGGTTTCTTTTGAGTAACATCATTTTTAAATGAAATTCACCCATGTTTTTCATTGTATTATAAATACTTTATTTCCTTGATAGTTACATATTTATTACCATTCTTTTTATGGGTCCCATCATATTACAACATGCATCTTAAATAGTGACTCTCCAAGTCACAAACCATGGCATGTGTCTGTAATCTCAGTACTGTGAAGGTGAGGCAGCAGGATCCTTGAGCCCAGGAGTTGGAGGCAAAGCCTGGGCAACATAGGGAGACCCCCCTCAATCGAAAATATAAACAAAACCCTAAAACCCAAATACCAACAAAATGGCTAATTACTTTCTCTTATTTCAAATGTAATGTGAAAAATGTCACATAAGGAAATTCCACCTTTGATTTTGCTGGTGGTAGTTCTGTATCAGCAAATACCTTTTGTGAGTCACCTGCTTTCTTCCCTGTTGGGAATGAGCTATTTTGGCATTAAGATTTCACCCTCAGATCACAGCCTATGCCCTTCTTTTCCTGTTCCAAGCAGCAAATATATAAAGTAACATCCAGCCTACCTGCTGCTTTAAGTGTCTCTCACTAGCACCTCTGCAGTTACTATGTATATGGCTCCTTTAGGGCAGCTCCAGGATAGCTTGGTGACTTATGATGTATTGTTCCCACTCTTTGGCTGCCTGGAGAATCACAAATATTTGACAAAGGAATTCCCAGACTTCAGTGATAACATACATCATTTGAGAAGGAACTAGCAGTTGTAGAAATTTGCTATAGTCCTATGAAAGCAGATACAATCCTGCCATCTGAGACTAAAATTCACCTTATAGCATAAGCTAAGTTTCTATTCTTCCAGGAATAGAAACGGCTCTAAATAAAATTGTATTTTATTTAGAGAATTGCATTTTATTAAACAGAAGCAATATAGAAGCTGTTGTAGGGGCTGGGAGGTTCATGGTCCTGGGTTTGATTTTCCCCAGTTCCACAGGGGAGAAATGTTCTAGAAAAATGAAGTAAACAGAAATGAAACAGCTAGCTAGAGGGAGGCAGAAAATCTTGATGATAATGTGGCGAGCACTCGTTTTTATAAAACAAAAATTGGAGATAAATTTCAAGTGAGTTATTGCTCTCAAGACTGTTCCTGCAGTGGCTGCTGTCTCTTGGTGACTCATGGAAGGTGATTCAGGTTTATCTGAAGACAAATTCAATCAATCATGTTGCAGACTAAACATTAAAGGGTGGCATCAGGGGATTCACATGCTTAAAATCTTGAGAAAGAGGCTGGATGTTAATTTAAACCCCTGGTCATACAGTTAATATTCTGAAATAGTGTCAAGAGTTTAAACAGAAGGGGACAGATCTGCTGCTAAAATAGAGCAAAACCTGTGATGGAAGCGAGGCAGAAATTTGTCCTCTCCACCAACAGCTGCAATTGGGAAGCGGGTTTACCTAGCTGCCACCTATGTGATCTTGCAGGATGTTGGGGTGAGGTCTCTGTATAGCCAAGTCTGGAGGTGAAATGTTTTATTAATTGATCAACCACAATTATTTGGCAAATGAGGAGGCTCAGTAGCCCTGGTTACTAAGCTTCCTGATTCTGATTCTCTTCCCTATGAACATCATTACTAATCATTACTATTGTTCCATTTTTTGAGCACTTAACTAGGGACCAGGCACTATTCTACACACTTTGTAGCCCGTAGTATGAACTGAACTGTGTCCCATATAGGGCACAGTTATAAGTTATATAACTATATAATATAGTTATAATTGTAATAAATTATCTTTAAGGAGATAATTAAAATTGAATGAGATCATAAGCATAGGACCCTAATCCAATAGGACTAGTATCCTTTTTTTAATTTTTAGTTGTAGATGGACACAATGTCTTAATTATTATTAATATTTTTATTTTTATGTGGTGCTGAGGATCGAACCCAGGGCCTCGCACGTGCTAGGGGAGTGATCTACCACTGAGCCACAACCCTAGCCCAGGTCTAGCATCCTTATTAAAAGAGGAAGTGACTAGGTATTGCGATGCACACCTGTAATCCCAGCTACACGGGAAGCTGAGGCAGAAGCATCACAAGTTACAGGTCAGCCTTGGCAACTTAGTGAGAGCCTATCTCAAAATAAAAGAAAAAGGAGTGGGAGTGTGGTTTATGAAACACTCGCCTCACATGTGTGAGGCTCTGGGTTCAATTCCTAGTACTAGGTGTGGGGGGGAAGACTTAGGAATGTTGTAGACCCAGGTACTCTGTTAGAGTCTGTAAACAAGTCAAGATGGCGCCTGGCATTTTGCCAGAGGGAGGTTTGTGAAGTAACGCCAGCTAGCCAATAAGTGTGGAGATTCCTTATTGGTTGACTGCTGTATCTAGTTTATGCTAATTAAGATAAACTGTGTGGAATGTATATATACCCCTCCTGTCCTACAATAAACGGCTCCCACTCCTGCTGTATCAATCTACACAAGTTGTTCGTCACCCCCCCACCCCCCCCCCGCCCCCCCCCCCCCCCCCCCCCCCCCCCCCCCGACCCTCCCCCCACCCCCCCCACCCCCCCCACCCCCCCCCCACCCCCCCACCCCCCCCACCCCCCCCACCCCCCCCACCCCCCCCACCCCCCCACCCCCCCCACCCCCCCCCACCCCCCCCCACCCCCCCACCCCCCCACCCCCCCCACCCCCCCCACCCCCCCCACCCCCCCACCCCCCCCCACCCCCTCCCACCCCCCCCACCCCCCCCCACCCCCCCCACCCCGGTTATTTTGCTGCAGCTGGACTGCGGCAGTACTCTGGAGATTGAATAAGGAGATTGTTTGATCCTAGCAGTTAGAAATCAGCCTGGGTAACATGGTAAGACCCTGTTTTAGAGAGAGAAACAGAGAGACAGAGGGAATGGACCACAAGGATGCATGCACAGAAAGTCCACGTGAAGATACAATGTGACCTTCTACAATACAAGAAGGCCTCACCAGAAGACAAACCAGTAGCATCTCTATCTTGAACTTGCAGTTTCCTGAACCATGGCACCATACATTTCTGTTACTTAAGCCTCCTGGTCTCTAGGGTTCTACTAAGACAGTTCTGGCAGCCGGAGGCAGCTAACCTCTTTATTTTCTAATAGGTTCTTCATACCCCACATCTCTTTGGCTCCAAGTTCAGGGAAGATAGTCCAAAGATAGTCCAAAGACTATCTCGGGCTCAAGGTCAAGCTGTTGACACTCCTATCCCTATTCTACCTCCTTATTCAAAGACTTATGGGACTTCACCTCAGAGAGGGGATACAAAGTGATGATGGGGTCACCTGGAGAGCTGTGGTAGAAACTCACCAGGGTGTGGAGAAAGGGAACTCTGCACCTGCCCCCTAATCGGCCCTGAAAATCTTTCTTCTCCCCCACACTGATCTCTTACCGAGACAGTACTATCCTTCCTGCTTCGGTTTAGCTCATTCTTTCCACTGTGAAGATTCTGGGGAGTTGATGTGTGGCTCGTTTGCGTAACAGCCAAGTGACTTAATAGTTCTGTGACTCAGTTTATCTGTAAAATCAACATAGTAGTGCTTATAGCACAGATTTGTGTGAGGAATAAGTTAATTTCTGTCACATGCCTTTAACAGTGGCTGGAACATATTAAGCTTCCTGTAAAGGGCAGGAATTTTTATCATTATTATCTTGCCCATCAATGGGGTGCCAAATCCCCACCTTCAGTTCCCCCTCAGGCTGTGTAGGTGTGGCTGATGTTGGTGCTGGGCAAAAGTCTGGCCACTTTTCTCATTAAGGCTGGAATGTTCACACAGAGAAGACAGGGTAAGGGACAGCTGATTTGGAGCAGGCTGAGAGAGTGGATAGGCACAGTCATCTCAGCCCTTCTCCTCTGACTGGAATAGAGGGAAAAAACGCAAGTCAACGGTAAGACAACCTGAGAGGCTGGGGCATATGGAGGAGGCTGGAAAGGACACTCAACTACTGAGCCACATCCCCAGCCCTATTTTATATTTTATTTAGAGACAGGGTCTCACTGAGTTGCTTAGCACCTTGCTTTTGCTGAGGCTGGCTTTGAACTAGGGATCCTCCCTGAGCTGCTGGGACGACAGGCGCCACCACACGGAGAGCTGTGGCTTGGCCCCTGAAGAGAGGATCACAGCTGCAGCTCATCTCTTCAGCATTGTCTGGGCACGATCCCCTTCCCCTTGTGTCTTGGAGTTCTTGGAAGAAGACCTTCAAGGTGGTGGGGGAGCCTGGCGTGATGGCACTCGCCTGTAATCCCAGCGACTCGGGAGGCTGAGGTAGGAGAATTGGAGACTGAGGCAGGAGCATTGCAAGTTCGAGACCAGCCTCAGCAACTTATTGAGGCCCTATCTCAAAATAATAAATGAATGAATGAATAATTAAAGAAAAGGCTGGGGATGTGATTCGGGGTGTAAGCGGCCCCTGGGTTCAGTCCTCATGTCCGAAGGGATGGGGGGAGATCTGATAATAATTCTTCACATCATTCTCTTGACACCTGTGCCAGAAATGTTCTCTTCTTCCTTAATTAAAATTATTTCATTTTCCCAAAATAATAACGATCTCATTGTAGGAGTGGCAAGCGACTCTATCTCGAATGAACCCAAAAGAGGAAAGGCAAGGTTTCTGGAAATAGCTGCCCCTTCTTTGGACGTAAAAGACATAACGTAATTACTCCTTGTTTTTCAACCGAACGCAGCCGAGTTCTGCAAGCAGACTGCGAGCCACTGACGCAGAGATGAATGTGCAATGATCCAGACGGACGCAGAGGGAGGGCTACTTCCCTGGCTCCTCAGACTTGTGCACAACACCCACGTGGGGTCGTCCGCCTGGGTTGCACCGCAGCTCAGACATCTGGGACTGCAGGGTCGGCTTCCCAGCTTCCAAAAAAAAAAAAAAACGAATAACGTAACTGCGCGTTGGTGCGCATGCGTGTCGCCGGGAGCGCGCGTGCAGTGCGTGTGCACGTGCAAACGGGAGCGCATTCGTCTTTAATGCCCCACGCTTGGGTGGAGGTCGTGGCGGTGAGGAAAATTGGGGCAGGGCGGTGGGAGGCTGAGGCAGGAGGATGGTGAATTCAAAGCCAGCTGCAGCAACTTTGTGAGGCAGATAGCAACTCAGGGAGACCCTGTCCCTAAATACAATATAAAAAAGAGCTGGGGTGTGGCTCAGTGGTTAAGCACCACTGGGTTCAATCCCTAGTAGCGCCCCCCCCCAACCACCACAAAATAAAATTATGGGAAGTTTATTCAGGGATGGGAGGTGGGAGAGGTGGCCCCTGGTGACTAACCAAGCGACAAGAATCACGTCTTATTTTAAAAATGTCCAGTAATTCAATGTATCTCAGTCCCTGCCTTGTTTTCTTTTATACATTTTAAAAGTTCTGGGGTTAGAAAGTTTCTTCCCCTTTATTTTTTTACGGTTTGTCTTCTTAAGTTTATTTCAGTTGTCAATAGACTTTATTGATTTAAATGTGGTGCTGAGAATCGAACCCAGGGCCTCACACATGCTAGGCAAGTGCTCTACCACTGAGCCACCATCCCAGTCCCTCCATTATTGTTCAATGTGCAGAAAGCTATTCTAACCTGGCGTGCACCTTTCCTTTTCCAAGACTACTCGTAATATTACTGACCCTAAGTATGCATTTGGAATGGTCTATAGTTAGGTTCACTTGCAAAAGCAAGAGTTCCCCGTCTTTTTGGGGGGAGGTTGTAAACATTTGCTAACTCCCTCCACTTCTCCCACGCATTAGGATTTAACCCAAGACCTCGCACGTGCTAGTGAAATGCTTTTTTATCACTGAGCTACATCCCGATCGTGCTGTGGTTAACTAAGCTATTTTACAATTATTATTTGTCAATTTAAGATACAATTCAAAGAGTAAAGTATACTTAGGACTCGATTATAAAAGATAACAAATGCTTATTGAGAATCTGCTGCTTACAAGTAACTCTAGAACTCGAGGGTGGTGCACAGCCTACAAAAGTTTTGGTGTATATCACAGCCAAGGCTGCACCCCTTTTCTCTTCACTGGTATCACCTTTTTTTTTTGGTCTTGTGGAACTGGGGGTTGGAACCAGGGTTCCTCTACCACTGAGCTACCTCCCTAGCCCTTTAAATTTTTTTTTTAATTTGAGACAGGATCTTGCTAAGTTGTCAAAGCTGACCTTGAACTTGTAATCTTCCTGCCTCAGCCTCCTGAGTAGCTGGGACCACTGGCATCACTTGGGGTTTTGGCTTAGCTATCTTCCCATTTTCCTTTAGGAGCTCTTTTGAATATTATTCTTTTCCAAAAACCAGGCCCCATATTGAGAAAACAACTTTTGGAAAATGCTGACCATCTGGTCCACCTAGACTGTCTGGTGTTCTCCAGATGGCACTTTAATGGATCTGTTTCACCATAATTGCATAATTCAAGGCATAACACACAGGATTATGGAGAGGATGCTAGGCATGATTAGGCAATAGGGTATGGTGCTCCAGTTCTCCCCACATTGTAGGAAGAACTAACAGAGAAGCTCATTATCACTTTTGGACTTTTGTGGTTTTATATATATACACTTTGATTTAAGTTAGGTTTCTTCCCCTCTATTATTGTGATATGTAATTGTATTAGTTTTTCAGTGCTGCAATGAAATACCCGAGGCAGTTAGCTTATAAAGAGAAAAGCTTTGTTTAGCTCATGGTTCTGGCCCATTGCTTGGGCCCTCTGGGGAGGGTGGTACATCATGGTGGAAGTACCTGGGAGAGAGAACTCTTGTGTCATGAGTCAGGATGCAAACAGAGAAACAATGAGACTGGAGTTCCACAGTCCCCTTAATGAACATGTCCCCAATGACCTAAGGATCTCCCCTATAAGGTCCCATCTTCTAAAGGCCCCCCAGCATCTCCCAATAGCTCCACCCTGGGGACCAAGCATTTAATACATAGACCTCTGGGGAACACTTATACAAATTGTAGCAATAATACAAACAGATAATTTCTAATGCAAGCACACATAGTTCAAGAAATAGTTACTGAGATCAACTTGGTTCTGTTTATATACTTTGTATCCTTTAGATAATTTAGGGATGGATATTTTTCAGGTTTATTTTTTGTGTGTGCTATGAATAATAATTGACATATATTTGGTGGAAATGTTTATAAAAAGCATGAGCTCTAGGAACACATCAAGATTGCATAACAAGTGATGCTCCATCTGTATTTAGAAGAGTAGAAAATAAAATCTATAGGAAATGGGCTGGGGTTGTGGCTCAGTGGTAGAGCACTTGCCTAGTGTGTGTGTGAGGCACTGGGTTCAATTCTCAGCACTGCATATAAATAGATGAATAAAATAAAGGTCCATCAACATATCAAAAGATATTTAAATAAAAAATCTATAGGAAAAAAATACAAAGGAAAAAATACAAAGGGTCTTCATGTGTCACTAAGTTGAAGACTGGGTAGTATTCAAGTTGTAGCCAAGAAGGAAAACCGTTGAACAGCGTTGCGTATTTCTCTCAGTGTGAATCTTTCCAGAAGCAGATCCTGAGACCTGAGGACAAGTTCAAGTAGTTTATTTGGGAGAGCAAGATGGCATCAAAAGCGGGTGGGAGAGCTTCGGGAAGGGAATGCAGTCAGGAAAGGGGTGCTGTCGTCAGCCGCTGCAACACAGTGAAGTTCAACCCACTTGAAAACATTGGAAAACTGTCTACAACAGACTTCAGAATCATCTCAGTCGAGGGAGTGTCTTTGATCAAGGCCGTTCCTAGAGGGTGTGAATTCTTTGGCATTTTCAGACTGCCATTTACACAAGAGCCAAAGATAAGGAACAGCTGAAGATAGTGGCAGTTGGGAGAGATCTACATATCTTTATATCATGCCAGTGAGTGTGTGAAATGAGATTCCAATTCATCTTTCTTTTTTTAAATTTTTTTAGTACCAGGCATTGAACTCAGGAGCACTTAACCACTGAGCCAGATCCCCAGCCCTTTCTTGTATTTTATTTTTAGACAAGCCTCGATGAGTTGCTTAGGGTCTTGCTACATTGCTGAGGCTGGCTTTGAACTTGTGATCCTCTTGCCTTAGCCTCCGGAGCCACAGAGATTACAGGTGTGCATGCACCACTGTGCCCGGCTCATTTATCTTAATATACAGCTTATGAGCCAGTTGTGTGCATGTATGTCTATTTTGTCATTGTAGTTCCATGAATATAAAACAAAAGAGCAACTTTTACAATACTTGTCCCTCTGGGAGAAAAATCTGGAAGGAAAAATATTTTAATAATTTCTAAATGATCCATGTGTGGAATGCTGATGAAAAATGAGTATTTCTTTAGCCTTAAACTTTGTTGAATAAGAATTTGTGGTAGAAAAATCTGCAGCAATTCAGAAATTTTAGTTTAGAATATCTAAAGTGAATTCTACTCATCATAGAAATTTTGAGCTATGATTCATAAAAATCCCTCTTATTCTGTTTTTCTTTTCTTTTCTTTCTTTTTTTTTTTTTTTTTGTAGTACTGGGGATCAAACCCAGGGCACTCTACCACTGAGTTACATCCTCAGTCCTTTTTATTTTAATCTTGAGACAGGGACTCACTAGGTTTCCCGGGTTGGCCTTGAATTTGGGATCCTCCTTCCTCAGCCTCCTGAGTAGCTGGGATTACAGGTGCACATCACCAAGGGCTCCTCTTACTCTTTACGTCTTGCCTGCTCCTCACTCAGAAGCGAAGCCCAGGCCCATGACTAATCAGTAATGTGGACAGGACAGCAGAGGAAAACCAGGTTTGGGGGCCCTTACCATGAAGGACAGTATTGTCTAACTTATTCCTTCAGGGGTTTAGCCCGGACTGGAGAGAGCTGAAGACATTTGAATGTCTTCATAGCAGGGCCTCCCTGTGGGTTTATGTAGATCATTAAGACAGAGTAGCCACTAGCCAAAGGGCAAGTGGTTATGAATTCTAAGTCATGCTCGGGTCAGCAAGTCACGACTCCAGGATAGTTTCTATCCATTACAGCAAGCATTGCCTGATTTGCCCAAAATGGATTACAGACTAACACTGGGGTCCTATGGCTCATAATCAAACTACAGGAATGACCAAGAAAGAGACAGGGAAGACATAAGGAAGGAAGGAGATGTGTCTAAACAGAAGCCAAGAATTTAGACAGGAGGAAATTTTATCCCGTACTGGAATGAAACAATGAAGAAAGGTCTGGAGCATGTCATCATCTGGGCACAGGTGGCTGTGAGTACTTGGAAGTCAGGCTGGAAGAGGGCTAAGGTGTGGGAGGCCAACCTTACGGATGACTGAGTTACACTCCTCAGCTGGGTGCTGAGGCGCTCAGTCACAGAAATGGGTGTGTCTTGCTACAGCCCCTTGGGTGAAGCTATGCTCACCTGTTCCTTTGTAATATAACCCCTTGCCCTGTTTAGGATAGAATCTTCCATGGAAGTGCCTTGTGTGTGTCCCCTCCTGTTACTGTGCCCTTGGGTGTGGCCTACCCAGGTGTCAGTCAACCTGCTGACAGTGGACATCATGAAGATAGACTCAGCCCCTGAAACCTGACCCCTTGCCTCATTTGAATACCTTCTCCTCAATAAAAGGGGTCAGCGTGTGCTCTCTTTTTGTGGACCTAAAGGTATTTGTGTCTCTTGTGTGGTTATTTCGTGCAGCCCAGTTAGCCCAGTTTAACTAGAGTGACCCCTGAGCCTTTTAGTCGCGAGAACAGAAACCCGGCACTAAGGAAGGAGGCCTAGTGAAGCTGGAGTTATATCGTGAGAGTGGATGACAACAATCAAAATTGACGGCTGCCATAGTCCTTATGTACGAAGATGCTATTTCACAGGATGTTGTGTTCCTCACGACTAAAATACTCAGGGTCACTCCAAGGGAACTGTGCTGCACAAAATAACCACACAAGAGTCAGAGATACCTTTTTCTTTGGGGTCCTGTGATGGCTCCTCTGACCTTAAGGGTCCGCAGAGAGAGAGAGAGAGAGAGACAGCACGCGCTGACTCCTTTTATTGAGGAGGAGCCATTCAAATGAGGCAAGGGGTCAGGTGTCAGGGGGCTGAATCTAGCTTCATGATGTCTGCTGTCACATGTTGGCTGACATCTAGGAAGGCCACACCCAAAGGCAGAGCAAGAGAAAGGGACACACAAAGGGTGTTTCCATGGAACATTCTATCCCAAACAGGGCAAAGGGTAATATCACAAAGGAACAGGTGAGCGTAGCTCAACCCACAGGGCGACACACCTATGTTGGAAGACACCTCCTCAAACTTTTGGGATGGGGGCAATGAAATGCAGTGACGGTCAAAGCCTCTCTGCTCCCGGATGGAGAATGCGAATCATTCAGAGTGGCCTCCCACATCAGGACCTCATTAGATACACCTTGATCCTTTTTTTTTTTAAGGTGATATCACATTTCTCCTAAGTGGTTCTCAGACTTGCAAAGGAACAGATCACCAGAGTCCTTCCAGACAGAGGGGCTGTCACTCTCTCATCTTGGCAGGAACGCCTCAGAAAAGTTAAGAAATATCCCCAAAGGGAATGATAGATGCGTGTCTAGCTGTTTTCACAAATGACATGGATCAGTGACTTCTATACATCTCCTGTTGCTCGCTCTTGAAAATAGGCAGGTTAGCCGAGCACAGTGGCACTCACCTGTAGTCCCAGCGGCTCGGAGGCTGAGTCAGGAGGATTGCGAGTTCAATGTCACCCTCAGCAATAATGAGGTGCAAAGCAACTTAGTGAGACCCTGTCTCTAAATAAAATACAAAATAGGGCTGGGGATGGGGCTGAGTAGTAGAGTGCCCCTGAGTTCAATCCCTAGAAGCCCCCATATCCCGCCCCCCAAAATAGGCATGTTAACTGCATTTCATCCCGTGTCTGTTTCAGTCTTATATTTCTTGTTGTGAATGGGGCAGGTAACTTGTCCTTTTATTACACATGTTGATAAGAACCAAACATGAGACTATATATTCAGTTCACCTCATAGGCACCACTTCTGATTTAGATCATCTTGGACTTCAACCTTTTAGTATAGTTGTATTAAATTTGGCTTAGTGTTCTGGTTCACGGAAACATGGGCGCCTGAAGGTGGAGTGATGGGTCTCCAAGGCTGCTCTCCCACCTCCCCAGGAACCACAAATCAAAATAACTAAGCCTAGATTTGGGCTGCCTCTGGGATACACCTTAAAAAAATAGACATATAGGGACACTGTATGACTTTCAGAGCTAGGTCCTATGATACCTCACACCTTCTGCTTGAGCCCTTTGGACAGGTCACTCTGTTGAAAGCCTGTCACCATTCAGTAAGCCCTGCTACCATGAGACATCTGAAGTCCATGACTGAGGAAATCTGAGATGGCTATGGAGGTCACGGAGAGGAAGAGATGACCAGCCAGCCCAGGGCGGTTCAGCCACACGCTGTGAAGAGCTAGCCGGGAGGAAAGAATCTGCCCAGCCCAACACATGCTCCAGAAGCTTCTCCCCTTCCTACTTCTGATCAGAACCACATGACACACCCTGTGAGTCCAGAGAACCTGTAGACCTGGAAGACATGATAAATTATTGTTTTAAACCAGTATGTTTTGGGGAGGTTTGTCATGCTGCAGTGTCTATCTGAATGGGTGCAAAACCAAAATCTGGTCTCTGCCTCCCATGTGTATAAATTGTGCTTGTACCAATAATAAATTATATATTCCTTGATTCAAAACCAAAAAAACAATAATTTTCAAACACAGATCCTGCAGGTTTCTGGCCAAATAAATTGGTAAGATTTGGAAACACTTTTGAATTAGAGGAAAAAAGGTAGGGGGGCATTATTTGAGGGCTGTTGTCACAGCATACGACTAAACCAGTCAGGGTCACTCCAGGTGAACTGGGCTGGCATGAAATAATCACACAGAGACTGAGAAATACCTTTTTCTTTGGGTTCTGACCCAGCTCCCAGAAAGGAGGCAAGACAGGCAAGAGAGAGAGCAGCCTCGAATCCAGGGTGGGGGGTGGAGTTATTGGGAGAAGTTGTTCCATGGAATATTCTATCCCCAAAAGGGCAGAGGGGTAGGATTACAAAGGAACAGGTGAGTGTAACTCAACCCCAGCAGGTGACGCCTGCTCCTGGAAGCTGGGGTAACGCCCAAGTTACTGCGACCTAGACCTAGCACTGTGGTGCCAGACTGAAGGTGATAATTGTTCAGAACCCAGTGCATCAGGACCTAAAGGCATCTGCATCCAGGGCAGCTCCCAACAGGCTGCCATTGAACTTTTTTTTTTTTTTTTTTTGTACCAGAATTGAGCTCAGGTGTCCTTTACTACTGAGCCACATCCCCATTCCTCTTATTTCTTAATTTAGAGACAGGGTCTCGCTGAGTTGCTTAGGGCTTCACTGAGTTGCTGAGGCTGGCTTTGAACTTGTGATCCTCCTGCCTCAGCCTCCCAAGCTGCTGGGATCACAGACTTGCACTACTGCGCCCCGTCATTGAACTTCTGTGGTTCTCTAACTGGGCTTGGGCTGAGAATTTCAGGTTCTCACTTCTCCGTTTCCTGCGCAAGACAAGGCACAGCCTTGATACAAAACGAACAGCTTTCAAATGGATGAATTAAGAAATCTCATCCAATGTTCCTCAAATGACCAAGTTTCCCGCAACACCAACCCAGCCCTGTCTGTGGCTGTAGACTGCTCCCTAACAATTCAGTTTGGGCATCTGAAACTGGGTCGGGTTTTGGGTTTACAGTGTCTGACATCGAATAAGTACTATATAAGGATGGTCTTGCCCCCAAACCTTCCCCCAGCCTCAGTCAGCGGTGCTCTTGTCTTCCTCCCTCCCCAGGTGTTCAGCCTGGTGCCCTCTGTCCCCAGGAACTCAGGTGGATATGCCAATAGGAACACCCACAAGGCACCTCCTTGAAATCAATAAAGCTGTGTTTTATACAAAAAAAAAAAAAAGAAATTTCAGTGACTTATCTTTTGTTCTCTGTATCCCAGAAAGATTTATCTTCTTTGATTCCTTGATCCCTCCTCTGGAACGCCCACACCCCTCTTGGTGATGACCACTTGGTTTTGTTTTGTTTTGCTGTTTTCACTCTAAAGCAAATCCCATGAAGTTTGGCAAAGTTTTAATCACCAAGGGTAGGGAAGGAGTAAGGAGGAATCATTTTCTGTTCATGGACTCTGGGAATGCCTCAACCCTGGGGAGCCCGGTCACTCTCTAGGAGACCTCCATGGAGTAGAGGAGGACATCTCTCCACACCTCTACCATCTTCACAGAACTCGGCGGGACTCGATGGATGAAGCTGTAGAGGTGCTCGTCATTTAATATCACCTGGGAGAAGAAAATGTGTCAGAAATACAGTACAAGTGTCCAGCCTTCTTTTCCGTGTCTGCCCTCGCACCTACCCTGTCCACCCAGAACACTCCTGATGGTACTCTAGAGCCTCACACACACACTTCTATCTTCTGTGACTGTTTCAGTCGTTCAATGTGTTTTCAGTGTTCCCTCTCATTTCTCTGTTGAGGGTCTACCATTCTATGTCACATGGTCCATTTTGCTTGGCTTCCTCTCTACCCTAGATCCCCATGGCCGGGGACTGTGTCATGAACCTTGAATCCTTGTAGCTTGCAAAGAGCCTGCCGTTAAGTTAGTGCTCGATACGTGCTCATTGATGGAGTATGTTTTGGCTCCACAATCCTTGGCACTCATTCACGGCTCATGGCAGTTTCTTTTTTGAGTAGCTCAGATTGGGACTACTGCAGGTAGAGAATGAAACCTCAATGTCGTTTTTTTAAATTTTTTTTTTTTTAGTTGTAGGTGGATTCAATATCTTTATTTTTATTTATTTTTATGTGGTGCTGAGGATTGAACCCAGGACCTCACGAGTGCAAGGCAAGTGCTCCACCACTGAGCTACAATCTCAGCCCCTCAGTGTTCTTAAAGAGGTAGATGAGCACAGATGATTTGATAAACAGGATACTAGGGCTGGGGTTGTGGCTCAGTGGTAGAGCGCTTGCCCAGTACGTGTGAGGCACTGGGTTCCATCCTCTAAAAATAAATAAATAAAGCTATTGTGTCCATTTATAACTAAAAAAATTTTTTTAAATTAAAAATTAAAATTAAGCCGGCCAGTGTGGTGCATGCCTGTAATCCCTGCAGCTCCAGAGGATAAGGCAGGAGGATCGTGAGTTCAAAGCCAGCCTCAGCAAAAGTGAGGCGCTAAGCAACTCAGTGAGACCCTGTCTCCAAATTATATACAAAAAAGAGCTGGGGATGGGATTCAGTGGCCAAGTGCCCCTGAGTTTAATCCCTGGTATTAAAAAAAATTTTCTGTTAGCTAATGTGAAACATACAATTCATGGTCAACCATAGCTCCCTACCATGCTACAGATCATTAGAAGTCACTCTGCTTGTGCAAGGGCAGCTCTGTAACCATTAATCATCCTCTCTCCAGCTCCCACCTTTACTCACATTCTTCCAGGGCTCTGGTAACCACTATTCTACTTTCTGCTTCTTCCTCCAAATATATTCTTTGACAACAAATAAGCTCTAGCTCCTAAAGTGTAAAGTATGGAGAAACTGACACCGTCATTTATATATGCATCTGCATCAGCCAGTCCCTTCCTTGTGGGTGGCACGCACCCTCAGGGCACCAACTAACCTTTTCCTACCCTGTTCACATGATGGAAGGAAGCCTTCCTGGATGATGTTTTGTTTATTACTTATATAATATAAATATAAGGTTTGTAATATATAACATATACTTAGATATTTACATATGTTACCAGTATATTTTTACAATATATATCAATATATTATATACTTATGTATTGTGTGTGTATATATATATATATATATATATATATATATATATATATATACACAATGTTTATATACACAATGTTTATATGAATGTAGATTATCTCTAGAAGGAGAGTAAAAGAGCTACTAATTGTTATGGACAGGAGGACTGAAGTTCAAGGGTGAGAGGAAGACTTAATTTTGGACTGAGTAAAATAGTTTATAGTGCATATTTTAACTGTTTAGTTTTATGAAAATCAAAATCACAGCATATAGCAGAAATGAGAGCTGAGTGAAGGCAGAAGAGACGCTCCATCTTGGTGGAAAGGGCCTCTGAGCTGACCTTGATCCTGGTCATATTTGGGAAAAGAACTGAGAAGGGCAGTACAAGCAGAGAGTGCCCAGGCAGGAGCAGTGTGGATGACAGACTCCTTTGGGCCAGGCCAGGATGAGCTGTGTCGGCCTCTGAGAGCCCAGGGGGGCGGGTGGGAGCTGCTCCTGGGCACTCACCTGGTATTCATTGTTCAGCACCAAGAAGCGCAGTTTAAATGGTTGGTTTTCCTGAAAGGGCATCTTGTGGGACGTCACCTCGGTTCTCCAGCCCCCGTCCTGCAGACTGTTCAACACCACAGAGTGGCCAAAGTACACGCGGACGTGGAAGGCGATGTCAGATGTGGGGTCCCGGTCAGTGTGGAAATCCACCTGCAGCTGAGGGTCCTTTCTGAAAGGCAGAGCACAAAGGAGGCTGGGCAGGGTCCTTCTTTGTAGTGACACACACGCTCGCTCCGTGAGCAAACAAATCCTTGTCTTGCCCCCTGCTCCCCCCGAGATGGGAGGAAGACTTTCCAGGGTGAAACCATAGTCCTTGTCCCTGTGGGGCTGGGGAGTGAGATACTCTGTCCTTTAGCTCAAGAACCAAGAGCAGCAGCAATCATTGACCTGGGCCTACTGGTGTTCATACCCTGAGAAGTCTATGTCCCTTGACAAAGCGCCACAGCTCAAACTCTCTGAATGTCCCCCAGGCCCCTGGCCCTGCCTGTAGCCCAGTCACTAAAGGTTTAATGCCTGCTGCTGTGGGAGCTCCAGGACCAGCACCTGCCAAGTGCCAGCATCGTGCTAAGTAAACATTTTAATAGATGTGATGAGCCCCAAAGCACTAATATTCTCACTTCTCCACCCGCCACAAGTGCATTACAGAGCACTCACCTGAACGTATTGCTAACAATCCCCCTGATGGTTACCGAAGAACCAACAGACAAATTCACATTCTTGTGAGTATGGGACCTGCCATGGGAATTGAGAGTGGATGAGAGGGACCAGGCCAGGTGTGGGATCCCAGTGGGGGAGCAGATTAGAGGTCAAATGACAAATTCGGAGGACCCTTCTACCCCCTGCACCACCATGGTCAGGTGCCTGGATCCTTGTCAAGATGGAAGGTAGTAGAAGAGTCAGGCTATCTGAATGCGAACCCAGGTCATGCCTCTCACTAGCAGTGAGATTGTTACACCCATTACTTGAACACTTCGTGTCTCCGTTTCCCCAGTACAAGGAGGATTATCAGAAATTCCTATTTCTTAAGTTGTTTTCAGGAACACGGGAATAGATACACGTAAAACCTTAATTGGAATCAAATTTCCTGACACAGGGAGGGTCTGTAGAGGTTTTACCCATCAGAAGGGGAGGGTGCTTTCTGCAATCTCATTCTCAGATCATTTTCTACTATCTAAAATTGTGAAATGAGACATGGATGTAAAAATATAAAAATTGACTCAAGATAAAAACAACACTGGGAGGGGTGAAGGTCAGTGGTAGAGCAAATGATTAGCATATACAAGGCCCTGGGTTCCATCCCCAGCATATCTCCTTCTATCTCTCTCTCATACACACACACACACACACACACACAAAACCAACAATGCTCCTTTATTTTTATTTATTTTTTTAAAAGTAGGTGAACATAATGCCTTTATTTTTATTTATTTATTTTTATGTGGTGCTGAGGATTGAACCCAGTGCCTCACCGTGCTAAGTGAGCACTCTACCACTGAGCCACAACCCCAGCCCAATGCTGCTCCTTTAAATAGAGGGAAAGAGCTGTGTGCCTTGGCAAATGCCTGTAATACGGGTGACTTGGGAGGCTGAGACAGGAGGATTGCAAGTTCAAAGCCCCAGAGTCAGCAATTTAGCCAGGCCCTAGGCAACTCAGCGACACCCTCTCTCAAAATTAAAAAAAAAAGGGGGGGGGGACAGGCACTGGAGATGTGACTCAGTGGCTAAGCTCTCCTGGGCTCCCTGATACCAAAAAATAAAAATAAAGAAGGGTATGGGGTTGTGGCTCAGTGGTAGAGCACTTGGCTCACACGTGTGAGGCCCTGGATTAGATCCTCAGCACCACATAAAAAAGTAAATAGAGGTATTGTGTCCATCTACAACTAAAAAAAATATTAAAAATAAATACATAAAAATAAAAAAATAAAAAAATTCTACGCAGGGTTTCACTAAGTTGCCCAGACTGGCTTCCAACTTGCAATCCTCCTGTCCCAGCCTTCTGTGTCCCTAGGATTACAGACATGTGCCACAGTGCCCCTGCAAGGATCTCTTCCCTCCCCAGGGTCTGTCTCTTGCCCACATCCACAAATATCAGTCAAACATTCACAGTGGAAATGCTCATTCTTTAATCCCACGCAAGCCCCACTTTTTCCTTCTCTCTCCTGACCTGGGACCACTGAGCACAGCACCCTGTCAACTCACCCGTTTTGTCATTGTCCCCTTCTTCTGCACTGCTCCAACCTTCAGCGAAGAGGGGCCTGTTCATCAACCCCCTGTGGCAGGCCCCGCCCCCGGTTTCTCTCCTGTTTCCAAGCTCCTCCCAGCAAAGGATCCCCGCGGGCGGGCGAGATGGGGTGGGCTGTTTGGAAACAGATGATCAGCTGAGCCTGCCTTGCTGGCTTGTGTCTGTGCGGTCAGAAGCCAGCGGCGTGGGTAGAGTTTCCTGATTTTTAGTCAGTGGCAAAGACGAGGTGGACCAAGGGGTCAAGTCCTTGACCCTGATGGAAATTATCCGAGAGAGCATGGAAATTGATCCTCAGCACATTTTGAACCTATGCGAAGTCCCGGTGGCAGCGTCAGTGTCGCCCAGGGAGGGCTGCACGGAATCTTCTCACACCTGTTCCAGCCACATCTTCTGGGGGCGGGGGGGGGGTGGGTATGGGGGGGCAGTCAATGTACTATTGGGCCGTGAGCTGGAAAGCAGCCTATGCTGCCTTTGGGAAGGGCTCTTAGGGCTCAGCACAACCATCAGGGTATTTGTGGTTTGGGACACTGACCACGACCAAGCCCTCGGTAACCTGGCCACCCCCAGGTGCATAGCATGTACCTTTACCTTAAGCTTTTGCCTCTGACCTTTTTAGCCCCTTGGTTGCTGCTGGTAAGGGTGTTGCTGGCTCACTGGATTATTAGGGCCCTCAGCTAAATTTGCCCAGTAACAGGCCATGGGTAAAAAGCTTGCCCATGCAATAGTAAAGTGGATTGAGTTCTCTGAAACTGGGCTCCGGAGGTCTCTTTTGGACTTCGTGGCCACACCCTCCTCAGCTTTGGGGGGGGGGGCTTCCCCTGACTCAGTGAGCCCAAAATGTACATCTAAATTTCAGAGACAGTGCCCAACCAGTGGATTCGGGAGAAAAGTGTGACTCATAAGTTCTAGTTCTTGATTAGTGTGCGCCTTGTTCGGAAGACAGCGCAGGCAGAAGGACTTCCATCATGATGCAGTGGATGCAGAGGACTGAGGACCCTTTCTCAAACTTTCCTTTTGAGATGAGAGGAAACATCCTCAAAAGCTAAATTAGGATTCCCTTTTCTTTTTGGTCATGGTGAAGTGGCACCCCCTTTCTCCACAGAAAAGTCTTAACTGGGCTTCTCCAGAAAGCTTCACCATGGCTGATTTTAGGACTGTCAGCAAAAGAGTCTCTGCAAAAGAGTTCAATGTAGATAAACTTCCTATTTTCCTGTTGCCCTGTTTTACTTGGCCACTAACCAAGAAGATACCAGCACTCCAGGTGCTGGACAACCCCTTACTAGTTTTTCACAAACATATCCAGTAGAGTAGTTTGTAGAAATGTGCAAACAAGGCCTCTGGCCTTGAGCTGGGCTTCACAGAGATGTCTACATTCCTAAGATGAGAGAAGTTACCAATTGGGCTCCATGGTAACCGCTGGCAGGGAGAGGAAAGAGAGGGGAGGAGAAGCTCTTCCCTTCTCAGGTGTTGTCCTTGAAGGGTTAACTTGCCCAAAACAGTGAAAGAAAAAGCTGCTTTTATGTGAACTTCTGCAGACTGTGAACTTCTGAGCCCCTCCGCTTACATGCTGGGTATGAAACTCCGAAACTCCCTGAACTCGGGGTTCAGGGGATTGATTGATGACAGCAAAAGTTGTGCCCTCTGAACCTGGCTGCAGCCAAATAAAACTGTGTCCTGCTATCTTTGGTGCCTTGCCTCGTCTGTCCCTACAAAGTGGTACTGGGAATCCAACCCAGGACCCTGTGGGTGCAGACAAGTGCGCTACTGTTGAACTACACCCACAGCCCTAAATCAGAGCATTAAAGAAGGAATGTGTTATTGTTCGATCATCGTGGATACAAAATAGTGCTTTCATCAGCTGCTCATTGAACTGTTGGGTCAGTTTCATCAAACCAGGCCTCTTTCTGAAGTATCAGCAGATTGTCAATTGGCCACTTTAGGCAGCGAATGTGACTTGGGACCACTGAGCACAGCACCCTGTCAACTCATTGTTATTGTCTTCTGCGCAGCCCTTCATTTCCTGCCCCTGAGGGTCTCTGCAGGTACTGCGGGCATCCTCTGTGATGGTATCCTCAATGAACTTCATTGCCCTTGGGTAGATCCAAGAGATGTTGGCGTTTATTTATAAAGTACTTGTGTTTCACTTTTATGTGTGTTTAGAAAAGGGAATTGGATTGGATCCCCAGCTCAGCCAAAATTTATGATCCAAGTCATTGGAAATGGTTATCCTTCAGAGCTAATCTGTAAAACAGGGCTTCATCTGGGAGTTTTGGAAACTCAAAGAGAGAGCAGCTCCAAAATAAACATGATATTCAGGTCACCAAAGGGTTTTGTTTTTTTATTCCCCCTTGGATTGGGTTGAATCGGATGGTTAGTGTTAGGGTCCCAAACTATTTCTACATATAGAGCATCTTTAAATAAGTTTCGTCACTGAACTTGAGACCTTTTTTCCCTCACTCACGTGCCCATGAAAATTAATGCACATACACATGCATATACTTGCATACATTTGTACGTATATATAAGTAAGTTACTTTGCCATTAGAATAAAAGTAGACACTAGAGGGACAACTGTGAGGAACAGTTTGGTCTTCTGTGGAAGTCTTCCTCTACGCTGAGGAAGGCAGGTAGAGTTCGCTGAAGGGAAGTTTTCTCATCATCTGTCAATCCTGCATTGCCAGGTCTCACCACCACAGCTACCTGCACACCTGCTTCCTCAGCAGCACTGGCCTCTAAAGTAACATCTGTTAGAAACAAGATCTTGTTGGTTGAGCATCCAAGGCTGTTTGCAATCTCTCTGGAAAACTCTCACTCTCCACTTGGTGTCCAATTTGGATATCAAAGTGACCACAAAAAGCTCAAGAACATTTCCCTCTGTAGAATGCCCAGATAATAGTTTCTGAGCCTCTGCACTTCCAGAGAATGGATGTACACCTTCCTTCCATCTTCTCTCCACTTCCTGACGGCTGCAACTACATCTTCAAAGAACTCTGCTTTCATGTGTCCAGCTGTGAATGCTGCCCTCCACACGTGGCCCTGCAGGTGTCTGAGTGCCGAAGAGACCTCTGCCAGCACGCATTATCTATGATGGCCCGGATTACCTGTTGTAGTTCATCGGCCCCATTTCCAGACGCTGCAGGGATTGGAAGAGCCCAGTCAGGTGGGCATCTTCTTCAGCCTGTTTTCTCAAAAGATTGACATCCTGCTGGCACCCCTCTTCTTCCCAGTGTGTCTGCAGATACTCTTTAACATTATCTTTGATGTAAGGAAATAAGATGCCCAGCAGCCATTGTCCCCTCTGCTCCCGCTACTTTAGCCTCCCGAGGCATTTCCCATTGGCGGACAAGGGCGCCTCGGCAGCTCCCTTCCCAGAACTTAACCTTCTTACCCTCATGGGCTCCCCCTCTTCTGCCTCACCCCCTCCTTTTTTCTTCTCGGTCCTGGGGATTGAACCCAGGAGCACTTAAGCCCTAGCCCTTCTTATTTATTTATTTATTATTTTGAGACAGGGTCTTGCTGGCCTCCAACTTTCGATCCTCCTGCCTCAGCCCTTGAGGAGCTGAAATTACAGGCGTGCACCACTGTGCCTGGCTGTGCCACCTTTTTTTTTTTTTATCCAATCTTCTATCCCTGGGCACTTAGGTGGATTTCATATCTTAGCTACTGTGAATAGTGCACGGTAAACCTAGGAGTGCAAGTATCTTTCTGATATCGCATCCATCTTGATCAATATTTATGCTCTACAAGAAGGCATCTTCCCAGGCCACTATTGGAGCCAAAAGCACCTCATCTATGAAATAACCTTTTCCTGCCTTAGCTTAGAGACAGGAGTGGGAGGAGGGCATGATCATCCTTGAATAAGTTAGTTCATTTAAGTGGAGTTTCAATTAATTCAGTTGAGTGGAGGGAAGTGGGAGCTGTGGGGTCCAGATAGATGGAAAGGCAGCCCCCAGGTTGTGCCCACTCCTCTGTGTTACATGGAGAGCGCCCAGGCTTAAGCCCAGTCTCCCTCAGCCCCCACCCAGCCCCCTCTGCACATAGCTGCTCTCCCCATTATTCAGGTTCCAAACTCCATCCTCAGCCCAGAATCCTCAGTGCCATTCTGCACTGTCCTCTTTCTGTCACAAATCTTATGGTTCCACTTTCATGAAACACTATGAATTGGCCCCCATTGACCCCTCGGACCCCAACAGGTGACTGGGGACAGGTAATTGCCCAGGACATCACTCTGATTGCTTGGAGAACTGTTTCTTTCATAAACAAATGTCTTTTCCTAGAATTCCTTTCAGAATTCCTATCCAGACAGCATTTTTCAGAAACCACCCTGAATTAGGAAATCCAGACTATTTGAACTGTGTGTCTCTGCAGGATCTATTCCCGGCTTTACAACCAGAAGTGAAAGTAAAACAGAAACAGATTTCAACTGGGTTTAAAAATTCAGCCAGTGTAACAGAGAACTGAAAGTACTGAGTTGCCAGTGGGTCCCGGAGTCCATCCTGTCTCACTTTCCCTTTGTCTTTTTTTTTTTTTCTCTTTGGTCCTGGAGATTGAACTCAGGGGCACCCGACCACTGAGCCACATCCCCAGCCCTATTTTGTATTTTATTTAGAGACAGGGCCTCACTGAGTTGCTTAGTGCCTTGCTTTTACCGAGGCTGCCTTTGAACTCACAATTCTTCTGCCTCAGCCTCCCAAGCTGCTGGGATTACAGCACTTTTCCATTTTCTGAGGGCATCATTGGAATGGACATGTTCAGCAATTGGTAGAATCCCATGTCTGATCTCTGACCTGTGCAATGAAGGCTATGATGGTAGGAAAGGCCAAATGAAGGCCATTTGAGCTGCTTCCAGCTATAAATATGGTAACCCAAAAGCCATAGTGCCTTCCTGGAGGGTTTGCGGAGATCAGTGCAAACATGGAGGACTTAAAGATGCAGGGGTGGCCATTAGCACCACATTCCCATTCACTCATCTATTTGGCCTGTGTAGGAGACAATTACATCCCCGACAGTGGCAGCAGACTGTCATAAGCTTCACCAGATAGTGATTCCAATTGTAGAGACTGAGTCCAATGTGTTTTCACTGCTTGAGTCAATTCACACATCCCCTGGTACATGGTATGCAGCTATTGATCTGGCAAATACCTGTGGGCACGTTGCTGGGCTTCCTAACTTGGCAAAACTTCTAGACATCAGTGGCTGGGCATGTTAAGAGATCCATCCCTTCTAGTAGATATGATAGGATACACCAGTCATCCCAGCAACTCAGGAGGCCCAGGCAGGAGGATCCCAAGTTCCAGGCCAGCCTCAGCCACATAGTGAGAGCATCTCTAAACAAAAAATAAACAAGAAACATCATCAGTGTGATGCTTAACCTTTGATTTCCATCACATCCTTCATACGATGAATCAGAAAGCCCCATGGCTCCTCCTTCATAAAAAAACCACAAATCAACCACTTCTCATCACCCGTGGCCTGATTTTGTTTTCTTTTGGGGATTGGGGATTGAACTGAGGAGCACCTAACCACAGAACCACCTCCCCAGCCCTTTTTATTTTTCATTTTGAGACTGGGTCTCACTAAGTGGCTTAGGGCCTCACTAAGTTGCTGAGGCTGGTTTTGAACTTGTGATTCTCCTGCCTCAGCCTCCAGAATGGTCTGTTATGTTATGGTCTATTATTTACACTGCTGTATTGTTCTACTGAGTGTCTTACTTACAGTAGAAGCTCAAAAACTTATATAATAAATAAATGTCTTTCCTATTAAAACAGAAAAGGACCAAAGTAATGCCATTGTGTTTTGACCTGACTCCATTGTAAAATGTCTTCTTTTCAGCCTCCTGATGGTTATATCTATGATGACAGTACAGTAGGACCTTCCAACGTCCCTGACTATGGCCCTGATACATAATAAAAATGACTTTGAAATGTGTAATCAAAACAATTCTCTCATGTAATCAAAATATCTGTCTAAACAGGATTTTTCTGACCTACATGGGCCTCAGTTATTCTTGTGGTTTTTGTGGGGTTTGCCTTTATAGATTCTGTGCTTCGAAAGGTCACGTGCTGGGGAGTTCTTTGAGGCGTTAGCTTGCCTGGCTTGTTCATTCATTAAAAGACCTTTTCCCCTTTGACTTTGGCTCCGCACGAGGGGTGGTTTGTGATTCTCACTCCATAACACTGCAACTTCTTTCTGGAGTACAAACCAGGGAGTATTTCTCAGAAATCAGCAGTTACTTGAGCAATGAGCTGTGTTTGGACACCGTTTCCTCTGAATCTACTGATGGTTCTATGATTAGAAGTGAAAATGAAACCAAAAGACGTTTTCAGCTGAGTTGAAAAGTTCAGTCAGTATAACAAATAAGGAAAGTTCTGGAAGGCAAAGGGGAAGGGTAGGCAGTTTGTTCCTAGGAGTGCAATGGTGTCTCTTGGTGAGCTGGCTTTAGTTCCCATGACAAACTGGGACAGACTTTGCAGCCTGTAAGTGAAACATTAATTATAATATCTGACAGATGAGAAAGCACACCCAAATAATGAAAGGTCTATGCAGGAGAAGATTAGAAAACTATCTGACTGGGCCAAATCACAGAAGCAATAAACATGCCGGTGACCGAAACGAATGCCCTGGGAATAAGGAAAGTTCAGACACACCGTCTGATGATACTGCTCCATGATAAGCATGTAGGCAAAAGATTAAAATGTGAATCATTGATGGGCAGGTGGCACACACCTGTAATCCCAGCCGCTCGGGAGGCTGAAGCAGGAGGATTGCAATTTCAAAGCCAGCCTCATCAACTTAGCAAGGTCCTAAGCAACTCAGTGAGTCCCTGTCTTAAAATAAAAAAATAAAAAAGGGCTGGGGTAGGGGGGCTGCAGTTGTGGTGAAGTGTCACCCCCTTTCTCCACAGAAAAGTCCTAACTGGGCTTCTCCAGAAATCTCCACCATGGCTGATTTTAGGACTGTCAGCAAAAAGAGTCTCTGCAAAAGAGTTCAGTGTAGATAAACTTCCTATTTTCGTGTCACCCTGTTTTACTTGGCCACTGGCCGAGAAGATACCAGCACTCCAGGTGCTGGACACCCCCTCACTAGTTTTTCACAAACATATCCAGTATAGTACTTTGAAGAAATGTGCAAACAAGGCCTCTGGCCCTGAGCTGGGCTTCACAGAGATGTCTACATTCCTAAGATGAGACAAGTTACCAATTGGGCTCCATGGTAACAGCTGGCAGGGGAAGATAGAGAGGGGAGAAGCAGCTCTCCCCTTCTCAGGTGTTGTCCTTCAAGGGTTAACTTGTCCAGAACAGTGAGAGAAAAAGCTGCTTTTATGTGAACTTCTGCAGACTGGGAACTTCTGAGCCCCTCCCCTTGCATGCTGGGTATAAAAATTCCGAAACTTCCTGTACTTGGGGTTCAGGGGATTGATTGATTACAGCAACAGCTGTGCCCTCTGAACCTGGCTGCAGCCAAATAAAACTGTTTCCTGCTGTCTTCGGTGCTCTGCCTCGTCTGTCCCTACAACAGTGGCTCAGTGGCAGAGCGCTTGCCTGGCATGTGTGAGGCCCTGGGTTTGATCCTCAGCACCACATAAAAATAAATAAATAAAATAAAGGTATTGTGTCCATCTACAACAGCAACAACTAAGAAACTAATGTGACTCCTTTTTTGAGAAACCAGCCTTTACTTCAGCCTGTCCAAGGAAGAGGGCGTGACCCTTGTTCTTGGAAAAACCCACAGAGCACTCCTAGGCACATACCCACCCTGCTGAGTTGTTTGTCTGCAAATAACAGGAGAGAGCTGTGGGGCCAGGTGTCCCTGACTCAGTTAGGCTAGGTGAGGACCCATAGTAACCCCTAGCAACCACCAATCAGCATGAGACAGGGAAAATACCTGGGATGCCAGATGACCCCCCAGTAATTAATGGTGGTTGATAACATGTTGTGAAACCATGTAGTTTAGCACGTACACCCCTCGTGGCTTAAACCAATCAGTTCAAAGGAATCCCCCTGTTGTACTAACCAATCACCCCTACCCAACTTGTTCCCGCCATTGAATGTGCTAATCAATGTTAAGAGTTGTTTTTTGATTTTCCCGCAGTATGAAATGATTTGCTGTGTGATGTTGTGACACATACAGTATCCCTCCAAAACCAATAAAATCTCACTGAACAAAGGACCAGGACTCACTCCCTGGGACCGCTGCGTCGGAACGGTTGTGAATCCAGGCTCGAGCTTGCAATAATGACTCTTGTGTGATTGCATCGGATTCGGCTCCTGGAGGTCTACTGGGGTCCCACGAATCTGGCATAACACAACAAAGGGCTGGGGATGTGGCCCAGTGGTTAAGCCCATCTGGGTTCAAACCCAGTACCAAAAGGGGGGGGGAGGTAGAAAGGTGATGTGAAGAAGGAAAAAAATAGGATTTTATTTCAGAAGTTCCACATACTTCTCCAGTCCTGTCACCCTCCAAACTGTCTCGTTTGCAGGCCTGTTCCTCTCAGATTCCTGAGAAATCTGTAAATCGCCCTGTGCACTGTTTTGATGTGCTTGCGTTTGGGGGACTGAACCCAGAGGTGTTTTATCACTGAGCCACACCTCCAGCCCCTTTTCATAATCTTTTATTTTGCGACAGGGTCTCACTGAGTTGCTTAGGTCCTCACTAAGTTGCTGAGGCAGGACGGTTGATCTCCCACAGGCAGCCAGGATAAGGGCTTGTGAGAAGGCCAGGAGGGGAGGGGACATCGGCCCACCTGAAAGGAGACAGCAGGTCTGAGAGACATCCTGTGACTCTCTGTGACTTGCCGCTCCGGCCGGGCCAGCGTAAGTCACAAGGCCTTCTTCTGACCTAGAACACCTGCTCTGATCCTCACAGCTGCAACCAGGGCTGCCCAACCTTAGTTACCCTGTCCTTCCCCCTAGCAACTGCCCACCACATAGACCCCCACAGGAAATGCTGCTTCTTTCAAATAGACAGGTCCAAAGCCACCAGGAGAGGCCGGTTCCCTTAGGGATTGAAATTCTGAACTTCTATTTGGCTAATTAAGCTCTGAGCTTGAAAAACTTGATTGGTCCCACCCCCCCCACCCCCCGCCCCCTGTGCTGGGCCCAAGGACACTGCTGCCATCCCTCTCTGGAGCCCCTCCCTGTCGGGAGCTTGGCTTTCTATTATTCTAATAAATCCTGTCACTTTTGAGGGGTATGGAAATAGTATTCCTACAAGGCAGCCCCTGGGGAAAAGAGGGTGTGGCTGGGGAGAAGGGAGGGAAATAGCCTCTTCCAGAAGTAAGTCCTTTCCCAGAAACAGTGGGCCCTGAGGGAAAGGGCCAGCTTTCATCCCTTCCCAACCCCCGTGGGTCCTCAGGGAGGAGGCAGGTACTGAAATGCTAAGTCCTAACCTTGACCTTCCCCCACAGCCGTTTAGTCCTGAGTCACAGCAAAGAGTGAAACTCTGGGAAACTCTGAATCCCAGAGAATGGAGAAGAGCAAAGGGCGGGATTTGAGTTCTCATCCCTCAAAATCTGAGCTTCTATCTCTCCCAGGAGCAATGAGTTTCCGACTTCTTACGCCTGCCTTCCTGAGTTAAAGTTGTAACCTGCACAAGTGGGTCCCTGACTGTCCAAATACCCCGTCCACAGTCTCCAGTGTCAGTCACCCTCATTGTAGACTATAAAACCCAGACTCCTTCTCAAACCCACGGGGGCCATTTCTGTACCCAGAAAATGAGCCCTCTGGTTCCTGAGTAATTGACTTGCTGCCAAATAAAGGAGAGCCTGTCCATCTCTAGGAGGTCTGCTTCCATCCTGGCTTTATTTGCATTTTCATCCTAGAGCTGAAACCGTGAGGGTTATTTTTTCTTACAAAGTTGCTCTCACCCTTGTGTCCGGTGGACTTCATCCTTCAAATTTGCAAGACAAAAAACTCAACTGCCTAACTCCACCTTTACTCTGAGGCTGATCTTGAATTTAGGGTCCGGGTCTCAGACTCCCTATCGGCCCAAATTACAGGCACGTGCCACCACTCTCAGCCTATGCACTGCTAATTAGACCCTCGATAAAAGAGATTAAGCAGAGAGATACCATATCTCCAGGAAGCTGTAAATTAGGGAATTATCCGGCACTATCTAATTGATCAGATAATGAAGACCACGTCCCCCTATGGTTCCAGAGACTGACCAGAGCACAGAACTTACCTTGGGATGACAGTGCTGATGTCACTCCGACACACCTTCCCATATTCACTCCTCACCAAGGTTCCTTCAAAAGAAAAGCTGGACCTTATTTCATTCTCAAGATGGCTCACACTCTGCCTTGAAGGTGGACTCCTTGCTTGACGCCCAAAGACATCTCCCCTTTGAGATGGCCCCCTGTGCATTCTTGAATTTGTGTCTACTTTCCCAAATAAACTTCCAAAATATATATGCCTCTGACTGCCCTGATTTGCAATTCTCTTCTGTCCTGTATGCCAAGGATGCCTCTGGTCCTGAGTCAAGGTCCCCCTTCTCTCGGGGAACTCCTCAGACGCTTCATTGGAGACACCCCTTCTTCTGGGACAATGCGAAATGCCACATACCAAATTGAAACTTTAGAAAGCAGGTGGATCCCTAGACCAGCAGATTCTAGTCTATCCATCTCAGCAGGCAGTGTGATGAGGAAGTCCCTTCAAGTCCCTACTCTGATGCTGACCTTGAATTTGGGGTCCTCCTGTCTCTGGCTCCTCCTGTCTCTATGCAGGAATTACAGGCACATGCCACCACATCCAGTCACTCAGTAAATAAACACCCAGGAAATATTAACTCTTTTTTTTGCGGGGGGAGGGATGTTGGTACTAGGGACTGAACTCAAGGGCACTCGACCACTGAGCCACATCCCCAGCCCTATTTTGTATTTTATTTAGAGACAGGGTCTCACTGAGTTGCTTAGCACCTTGCTATTGTTGAGGCTGGCTTTGAACTGGTGATCCTCCTGTCTCAGCCTCCCGAGCCACTGGGATTACAGGCATGTATCGCACCCAGCAAATACTAACTCTTACAGAAAAGTGAGTGTTCTCTCCTTAACTAAGTAAACATCACAGAATGCTGATTTCAGAGATTAGAGGTCACTCATTTATTGCAATTAGATTTTAGAAATCTAATCTGTACAAGCTGCTTGTGCAAATAAATCTTTTGGCATGCCTGCTTGCTGTTTATTGAACGAAGTTATTGTGGATTTTTAATTTATATTTAATTTTTTGTTGTACCAGGGATTTAACCCAGGGGAACTTTGCCACTGAGTCACATCCCTAGCCCTTTAATTTTTTTTTAAGTTGTAGATGGGTACCATACCTTTATTTTATTTATTTATTTTTATGTGGTGCTGAGGAAGGAATCCAGCGCCTCACACATGCTAATCAACTGCTCTACCACTGAGCCGCAACGCCAGTCCCCAGCCCTTTAAAAAATTTCATATTTTATTTTCAGTCAGGGTGTGGCCAAGTTGCTTAGGGCCTTGCTAAATTGCTGAGGTTGGCCTTGAATTTGTGACCCTCATGCCTCAGCCTCCCGAGTCACTGGGATTATAGGTTTAAGCCTCAAGGTCCACTCTTTGTGTATTTTTAAAAATGCATTCATATTTAATGCTCTAAACCCAATTTCCTTCCCCCAGAGTAGACTAACTTCTCAGGCAGTGAGATTGGAGCCCTATTATTTTGTCCTAGATAGACAGGGACTCAGCTGAGTTGATTGGAGTTAGGCTTTGATGCCTACAGTGCTCTAGCTACACCTGCCCCTCTGGGGCTTAGCTTAATACCTTCTGCCATCTGACAGCAGGCATTGTTTTGTAATTTCTTTCTTTCTTTCTTTCTTTCTTTCTTTCTTTCTTTCTTTCTTTCTTTCTTTCTTTCTTTCTTTCTTTCTTTCTTTCTTTCTTTCTTTTAATATTTTGAGACAGCGTGTGAGGATGGCCTTAGGCCTGAGCCTAAGCAACTGCAATTAAAAAACTCCAGTTTGAAACCTGCAGTCTCACCAGGCACAGCCACAGAGCCCTCCAGTGTGGTCTCAGACAAGTCACTTTCCCCCCACCCTGATAAACAGAGTGAAGCCCCTGGCAGGCTGTCCTTGCCTGATAAGAGAGAGAGGCAGGAAGATCAAGGTGGAGACCACCAGACCAGGTGTTTCTGACCCCGGGGTAAATGATGTCCTGGAGAGATCTGGTGGTAGCTGATAAGGATTGCAAGGGGGATCAAAAGCCCCCAGATTTAGTATAATTAACAGAACTGATGAACAGGGATTCAGCCAACCGGAACAGGGATGCACTCGAGCTGGAGAGCCTGATGAGGACATCCCATCATTGTCGTCGTTTGCCTGATCCTCTTCAACACAAAATAGGGCTGGGATGTGGCTCAGTGGATGAGTGCCCCTGAGTTCAATACCCAGTAACAAAAAAACAAAACAAAACAAACAAAACAAAACCTATAAATCTTAAAAATATCTTAGTTAATCTTATCTTGGTGTATTCAGTCTTAAAGGCAGATGGGACAGGTTAATTAAATTTAAGGCTAATAAATCTTGTGTGACCAGATTTTAGATGAACGTTCCTTTTTTTTTTTTTTAAAGAGAGAGAGAGAGAATTTTAGTATTTATTTTTTAGTTTTCGGCAGACACAACATCTTTGTTTGTATGTGGTGCTGAGGATCGAACCCGGGCCGCACGCATGCCAGGCGAGCGCGCTACCGCTTGAGCCACATCCCCAGCCCTAGATGAACATTCCTTAAATGATTAAATGTCCACGGGCAGCGCTGAGCAGACCTGACCCACAATGAGAGGTAATAAAGAGACAGACAAAGGCAGAGATGGCGAGTGGTGTCCTGCTTTAAGTTACCTGTTGGCCATCTGCAGGCTCAAAGAGTCAGTGTTTTTAAGAAAAGCAGCTTCTGATCGTCTATTTAAATTTCCCCAATTATTTCAAAATGACACTTGTAGCTGTTTGTAAATCTGTCTTTCAATCAACTTTCCTGTCTCTTGGTGTATGGCTAAGCCTCTTTAGGAGCTTTAACTTAGAACATTTTCCTTACTCTCAATAAAATACAGACAAGGGCTGGGGATATGACTCAGTGGTTAAGTGCCCCTGAGTTCAATTCCAGATACCAAAATAAATAAATTAATAAGAATTGGATGTTCCTACAATGTTCCAGAATCCATGATGTCCTAAAGGAAAAAAAATCCTTTAAAATTAAGAAAAAAAAAGTAAAAATAATCATGAAAACTTGATATTGGTATTACCTGTGAGAAGTACTACATTGACCTAAGGCCTCCAGTTCATCTGCCTATAAAGAGGTTGGCCCCGGATGATACGAACAGGGATTCTGAAAGTGTAGTCTCAGGCAGCAGCATCAGCAGCTGCTGCACCTGGAAACTTGTAAACTTGTGCATTTTTGCAGGTCTCAGCCCAGATAGGCTGATGCATAAGCTCTGAGTTTGGGGCCCAATATGCTGTGTTTTCACAGGTCAGATTCTTATGCACACAAAAATTTGAGAACCCTTAGTTTAAAACCATCTTCCCATCATTTGCTAAAAAGCAAAGCAAAACAGAAAACAGAATCTGGGAACAGCACCTGGGAATCCTAGACTATAAAAGGCCACAGTGACCAACTCAACAGATAACAAGAAGAAAGGAGTTTGCAAAGTGTGGTGGCGCACACCTGTAATCTCAAGAGATTGGGAGGGTGAGGCAGGAGGACAGCAAGTTCAAGGACAACCTCAGCCAATTTAGTGAGGTCCCAAGCAACTGAGTGAGACCCTGTCTTTAAATAAAATATAAAGGGCTGGGGATGTGGCTCAAGCGGTAGCGCGCTCGCCTGGCATGCGTGCGGCCCGGGTTCGATCCTCAGCACCACATACAAACAAAGATGTTGTGTCCGCCGAAGACTAAAAAATAAATATTAAAAAATTCTCTCTCTCTCTCTTTAAAAATAACTAAATAAAATGTAAAAAAGGCCTGGGGATGTGGCTCAGTGGTAAAGCTAGTATTTCTACCTTTCTTGTGGTGCTGGGATCAAACTCAGGGCCTTACCCATTCTAGGCAGGTGTCCTGCCACTGAGCTATACCCCAGCCCAGCCACCATCTTTGATTTGATTTTCCTGTCTTTTAACTCTTTATTTTACTGTTTATTTTCTTATACCTTTTAGAACATTTCCTTAACTTTCTCTTCCAACTCTGCTATTATTATATAAGGGTTTATTTTTATTGATTTAAATTCTATTTGATTTCTTTTGGTACTGAGGATTGAACACCCAGGGGCACTTTATCACTGAGCTACACACCAGCCCTTTAATTGTTTCAGGTAGGGTCTTGCTAGTTTGCCTAGGGCCTCATGAAGTTGCCAAGGCTGGATTTAAACATGACTTCCTCCTTCCTCAGCCTCCAAAATTGCTGGCCTTGGAGGCATGAGTCATGGCGACCCACTACAAAGTTTCTTTTAAAAGAAGCCTGCAGGGCTGGGGTTGTAGCTCAGCGGCAGAGCACTTGCCTAGTATATGTGAGGCACTGGGTTTGATCCTCAGCACCACATAAAATAAATAAATAAAATAAAGGTATGTGTCCAACTACAACTAAAAAAAAAAAGAATCTAAAAAATAAATAAATAAAAAAGGCATTTTGTCCATCTACAACAAATAAATAAATAAAGCAAGCCTGAAGATTGGTGTGGTGGCCCAGACCTGTCATCTTAGGAACTCAACAGGTTGAGGCAAGAGGATCACAAGGAAGGCCAGCCTCAGCTATTTAGCAAGACCCTAATTCAAAGAAAAACTAAAAATAACCGGGGTATATGTAGCTCCGTGGAAAATTGGGTTCCACCCCCAGTATCATAAAAAATACAAATAAAAAAATAAATTAAAAAAAAAAGGCTGAGACTCCAAAAGCAGTTCTTGGTCTCTAGCACCTGCACATCCTTTCCCCTTGAGTTTGCACCTGCTCTACAGTTTGTTTTCCTGAATAAAACTCCTTGCTTTCCTTAATAAGCCTCTGCTTGTACCTCTTCCCACGGGTCCTGAAATTCCTCTCTGTGGTGTAAGTCAGAATCTGGCAGAGCCCAGTGGAGGTCCGCTTTCGGAGGCTCTGTGGCCAGCGAGAAGCGCGATTTCAGACGCAAATGCGATCCGCAGGCTCAGCTCCCCTGCTTATTGAAACGCTTCCTGGGCTCCAACTGCCCCCAGTGCAAACTCTTAACTGAGACTTGAAGGGTCCTCTATGATTAGGCCTTGAAAGGTCTTCCTGTGTCGCTGCCTCCCGGGGAAGGCTCAGGGCTGGGGACCTGACCTCGCATCCCAGCTGCTGTGCGGTGGGGCTCCAGATCTCGCCCAGAGCTGCGCAGGCACGGAGCCCCTCCGACACCTTCCAAGTCCCAGCGTTCTTGCCAACGTACTCTTTTCCTCGGCACCTTGTTTATATATATATATATATGACATCGATGGACCTTTATTCTATTCTTTTACTTATATGCGGTGCTGAGAATCGAACCCAGGGCCTCACACATGCTAGGCGAGCGCTCCACCACTGAGCCGCCACCCCAGCCCCACCTTATTTATTTACTCCTTTGTTTTCATTTTGTCCCGAGTGAAATTTGGGGGCATTTTCCTCTCTTTTCTGTTTGCACAGCTTTGATGAGTTTTCCTCCAATCCTTGAGGTCAGGAATCAGTCGTCAATCACTCTGCCCAGGCCCCATGCCAAGAGCAAAATCCTAGAATGATCATTGGAGGGTTTGGGATTAGGGAGGGTTAGGGTAGGGGTCTGATTGGATGCAAATTTATAAGTAGATTCTCAAGTAGAGCAGACACACCAATTTAGGAGGTCTTGAGTGCGCAGAGGAGACATCGATCACCCTTCCAGAGGCTGCGATGGCAGGTAAGGGGGGGTGAAGTTGCCGTTGGTTATGGATAAACCAAGATGAGAGGTGTGGGGCTTCATGATGGCGCTTGGTTTTGGCAAAACCAGGTAGACAGTTGTGAGAGTCAGCGCATTGTACCTGGGCACGGTGGCGCATGCGTAATACCAGCCGGTGCAGGGACAGAGTTAGGAGGATTATGAACGAATCCAAAGCCAGACTCGGCCCAAGCGAGATGCTTAAGCAACTCGGTGAGACCCTGTCTCTAAAGACAATACAGAAAAGGGCTGGGGATGGAGCTCAGTGGTTGAGTTCAGTCCCTGGTACTATGTACCTATCTATTTATCTATATAGTAGGTACCACGTATATATGTGTATATGGTACCAAGCGTAATAATCCCAGCAACTCGGGAGGCTGAGGCAGGCAGATTGCAAGTTGGAGGCCAGCTTCAGCAATTTAGCAAGGCCCTAGACAATTTAGTGAGATCCTTTCTCAAAACGAAAAATAAAAAAGGGCCAAGCGCCCCTGGAGTGTTAAATAGCAGTGTAATATCTGATCCCGTCATGCATAGAGTTCTTCTTTCTTTTGTGGTGCTGGGGATAAACCCAGAACCACCAGTAGCTCTACCTCTGAGCTACTCCTCAGCCCTCTGTCATGCATTGAAATCTCTATAAAATGGGTATAAAATGGTACGTGATCTAATTTCCTTTTTAAAATTATTTATATATTTTTCTGTGATAGGGACTGAGTTCAGGACCTTTTGACTGCTAATCTTTGTGCCCCGGACTAACACCAAGGCCTTTCCTTATGTTTTCTGTGGGAGGTAGTAGCAGTACCCAGGGTTGCCCCTAGGGGCGCTTCACCACTGAGACACATCTCTAGTCCTTTATATTGATTTTTAATTTTGAGACTTGCCTAGGGCCTTGCTTAGTTGCCGAGGCTAGCTTCAAACCTGCAATCCTCCTGCCTCAGCCTCTAGAGCCACTGGGATGTCAGGCAGGCGTCTCTGAACAGTTCCATTTCTTTCTTAACCAAAGCATTTGAGCCTCTTATTTGATTTTTCATTCACTCTATTTTAAAGGTTATCATTTTAAAAGTTGTTTCCCCTTCCCCAGAGCATTAGTAGAATGTTTTTGTTTTTGTGGTGCTGGGGATTGAACCCAGGGCCTTGTGCATGGGAGGCAAGCACTCTACCAACTGAGCTATATCCCCAGCCCCCAATAGAATGTTTTTTTAAAAAATCTTTTTAGTTGTAGATGAACACAATACCAGTATTTCAGTTTTATGTGGTGCTGAGGATCCAACCCACTGCTTCACATGTGCTAGGCAAGAGCTCTACCACTGAGCTACAACCCCAGCCTCAGTAGAATGTTGGTTTTGTTTTGTTTTAATTAGTTACACATGACAGTACAATGATCTTGACATATCATGCATTTGAATCAGATGGGGTATAATTTCTCATTTTTCTGAGTGTACAGGTTGCAGAATCACATTGGTCATGCAGTCACGTATCTACCCACAGCAATAATAAAGTCTATGTTATTCTGCTGTTCTTCATTACCCCCTTCCCCTCCCCTCCCCTCCCATCACTTCTCTCTACCCAATCTAATGTGACCCACTTCTTTTTCTTTTTTCCTCACATCATCATACATGTATTCTGTATAACGATGAGGATCTCCGTGCAATTCCCATTCTCCCTCCTTTTCCCTCCCACCTCTTTCCTATTTAGGGATAATCTTCTTCTCATGCTCTTCCTCCCTACCCCATTTTGAGTCACTCTCTTTATATCAGAGAAGACATTCGGCCTTTGTTTTTTAGGGATTGGCTAACTTCACTTAGCATAATCTGCTCTAATGCCATCCATTTCCCTGCAAATGCCATGATCTTGTTATTTTTTAGTGCTGAGTAATATTCTATTGCGTATATATGCCACATTTTTTTCATCCATTCATCCATTGAAGGGCATCTAGGTTGGCTCCTCAGTCTAGCTATTGTGAATTGTGCTGCTATAAACATTGATGTGGGGCTGGGGATGTGGCTCAAACGGTAGTGCACTCGCCTGGCATGCGTGCGGCCCGGGTTCAATCCTTAGCACCACATACAAATCAAGATGTTGTGTCCGCCAAAAAAATAACAATAATAATAATAAAAAAAAACATTGATGTGGCTGTGTCCCTGTAGTATGCTGTTTTTAAATCCTTTGTGTATACACCGAGGAGAGGGATAGCTGGGTCAAATGGTGGTTCTATTCCCAGCTTTACAAGGAATCTCCATACTGCTTTCCAAATTGGCTGCAAGTAGAATGTTTTTGATGTCTTCTAGACACTAAAAATTTTTCTTTTACATTTGTTGAACTCTGTGGCTTATGTTTTTAAATTTACTTATGAGTTATATTTTAAATGTTGATGCTGTCATACTTATTAGTATTCTTTTATGACTGTATTTGTAAAACTGAATTTAGAACTGTATTTCTTGTCTGGAGAGATAAATATTTTACTTTTCTCTGAAAAATTTTAAAATGACTTTCATTGTAGAAAATTAGTGTATTATCATGCTCACATACAAAAAGAGGTATCTAGCTCTTCTGATACAAGTTTTATTTAAAAAGCGTTTTTTAATTGGTTTTATTTCTATCTAGAATTCGTCTATTCCTCCCGTGCTCCCTCTCTCTACCCAACTATGAGTCAGTCACCTTATATCAGAGAAAACATTCACCATGTTTTTGGGGGGCAGGGGATTGGCTAACTTCACTTAGCATTATCTTCTCCAACTGCATCCATTTACCTGCAAATGCCATGATTTTATTCTCTTTTATTGCTGAGTAATATTCCATTGTGTATAAATGCCACATTTAAAAAAAATCCATTCATTTACTGAAGGGCATCTAGGTTGGTTCCACAGTTTAGCTATTGTGAATTGTGCTGCTATGAACATTGATGGGACTGTGTCCTGTAATATGCTGATTTTAAGTCCTTTGTGTATAGACTGAGGAGAGGGATAGCTGGGTCAAATGGTGGTTCCATTCCTATAATGGCTGCACCAATTTGCAGTCCCACCAGCAATGTATGAGTGTGCCTTTTTTCCCACATCCTCACCAACACTTATTGTTGTTTGTCTTTATAATAGCTGCCATGCTGACTGGAGTGAGATGGTATCTTAGAGTAGTTTTGATTTGCATTTCTCTAATTACTAGAGATGATGAACCTTTTTTTTCCATATATTTGTTGATTGGTTGAATATCCTCTTCTGAGAAGTGTCTGTTCATGTCCTTGGCCCATTTATTGATTGGGTTATTTATTTTTTTGGTGTTTAGTTTTTTGAGTTCTTTATATACCCTAGAGATTAGTGCTCTATCTGATGTTTGAGGGGTAAAGATTGCCCCCAAGATGCAGGCTCTCTACTCACCTCACAAATTGTTTCTTTTGCTGAGAAGAAACTTTTTAGTTTGATTCCATCCCATGTATTGATTCTTGGTTTTAATTCTTGCACTGTAGGAGTCTTATTAAGAAAGTCGGGGCCTAATCCCACATGATGGAGATTAGGGCCTACTTTTTCTTCTATTGGATGCAGGGTCTCTGGTTGTATTCCTAAGTCCTTGATCCATTTTGAGTTCAGTTTTGTGCACAGTGAGAGATAGGGGTTTAATTTCATTTTATTGCATATGGATTTCCAGTTTTCCCAGCACCATTTGTTGAAGAGGCTATCTTTTCTCCAATGCATGTTTTTGGCGCCTTTGTCTAATATAAGATAATTGTAATTTTGTGGTTAGTCTCTGTGTCCTCTATTCTGTACCATTGGTCTACCAGTCTATTTTGGTGCCAATACCATGCTGTTTTGTTACTACTGCTCTGTAGTATACTTTAAGGTCTGGTATAGTGATGCCACTTGCTTCACTCTTCCTGCTAAGGACGGCTTTAGCTATTCTGCGTGTCTTATTTTTCCAGATGAATTTCATGATTGCTTTTTCTATGTCTATGAGGAATGCCATTGGGATTTTGATCAGAATTGCACTAAATCTGTATACTGCTTTTGGTAGAATAATATTAATGGATAATATTAATTCTGCCTATCCAAGAGCAAGGTCAATCTTTCCATCTTCCAAGGTCTTCTTTGATTTCTTTCTTTAGGGTTCTGTAGTTTTTATTGTGTAGATCCTTCACCTCTTTCATTAAGTTGATTCCCAAGTATTTTTTTTTTTTGAGGCTATTGTAAATGGGGTAGTTTTCCTAATTTCCATCTCAGAGGATTTGTCATTGATATACAGAAATGCCTTTGATTTTGAGATGGTCTCACTGTTTCCCAGGCTGGCCTCCAACCCCTGGACTCAAGCAATCCTCTAGCCTCAGCCTCCCCTAGTAGCTGGGACTACAAGGATGTGTCACCAGGCCATGCAACTTAGGAAAATGATTTTTTTTAAAAAGCCACTTGTGGCTTGAAAATACACCCTGCTCAGAAGACATTGGTACTGGTTTCCTGGGGGTGCAGAAGAGTTCCAGCAAGATGGTAAGGAGGGGGGGGTTCTGTGAGTTAAGGTTTGAGACCAAGCTCCCGATCCTCAGGGCAGCTTCAGGCAAGAAGATCACATGAGGATGGTTTTCAATGGAAGCCTTTTGATGTTCTCTGGCAGAGAACTTCCAGCACGTTCGCCGGCACCGCACGACCTTCACAGCAGAGCAACTGGAAGTACTGAAAAGTGTTTTCCAGAAGACCCAGATACCCAGCTTCGAAACCGTAGCAGAACTGGCTTCCACCCTCAATCTTGATGAGGCTGTAGTCAAGGTTTGTCCCTGAGTGTGTCTGTCTCTAGGTAGCACACCTGACCCAGGGCTCCCTTCACACCTTCAACCACCATGATAGAAACTCCTCTATTTGTAATTTTGTGGGTTAGTCTCTGTGTCCTCTCTTCTGTACCATTGGTCTACCAGTCTGTTTTGGTGCTAATACCATCCCAGGTATTGATTCTTGGTTTTAATTCTTGAGCTATAGGAGTATTGACCACTGACTCGTGCAAGCACAGAGGTGAAACATGTTATAGTTTAGTCTCAAGAACACCACAGCTCACCCAGAAGAATTGCCTTCCAGGGGCTGGGGTTGTGGCTCAGCGGTAGAGCGCTTGCCTCACACATGCAAGACCCTGGGTTCGATCCTCACACCACATAAAAAAATAAATAAGTGAAATAAAGGTATTGCACCGACTACAACTAAAAAATAAATATTAAAAAAAAAAAAAGAATTTCCATCCAAGGATTAGTAGCACAACAGCCTGATTGGGACCCAGGCCTTTCTGATTCCAGGCCCACAATGCTACATAGGCCCCTCTCGGGCTGGATCTCAGATACTACCATTTAAATGGGTTTGTCCCGTGTTGTCTTAGCCCATTGTGTGTTGCTAAAACAAAATACCTGATTTCAGGTGATTTAGAAAGAAAAGAGGTTCATCTTGGTTCATGGTTTTGGATACTGTCAAGCCCAGACGTGGGTGGCCATGTCTTGTGAGGGCCTTGTGCTACCTCACTGTGTGGCAGATGGCACTCATCCCTTGTGGTCAAAGTGTAGATGAGACAAGTGAGAAGGTAAACAGGTGACCCCTACTTTTCAACAGCCGGTTCCTGAGGGTCATCTTGTTGTAGGGACAGACGAGGCAGGGCACCGAAGACAGCAGGACACAGTTTTATTTGGCTGCAGCCAGGTTCAGGGGGCACAGCTTTTGCTGTCATCAATCAATCCCCTGAACCCCGAGTTCAGGGAGTTTCAGAGTTTTACACCCAGCATATAAGGGGAGGGGCTTAGAAGTTCCCAGTCTGCAGAAGTTCACATAAAAGCAGCTTTTTCTCTCACTGTTCTGGGCAAGTTAACCCTTCAAGGACAGCACCTGAGAACGGGGGAGCTTCTCCTCCCCTCTCCTTCCTCCCCTGCCAGCGGTTACCATGGAGCCCAGGTGGTAACTTCTCTCCTCTAAGGAATGTAGACATCTCTGTGAAGCCCAGCCCAAGGCCAGAGGCCTTGTCTGCACATTTCTACAAACTACTCTACTGGATACATGTTTGTGAAAAACTAGTGACAGGGTGTCCAGCACCTGGAGTGTCTTAGGTCACCAGGCATGGCCCTCAGAAGAGATGAAGGCCCTTTCTGTATCTGGTATCTTCCCGGCCAGTGGCCAAGTAAAACAGGGTGACACGAAAATAGGAAGTTTATCTACACTGAACTCTTTTGCAGAGACTCTTTTGCTGACAGTCCTAAAATCAGCCATGGTGGGGATGTCTGGAGAAACCCAGTTAAGGTTTTCTTTTGTGTGTGTGGAGAAGAGGGTGCCACTAAAATCCAGTGCTGGAAGTCCTGACCCCCTTCCTGAGAAAGGGCCTTCATCTCTTCCGAGGGCCATGCCCTGTGACCTAATTACCTCCCATCAGGCCCCCCTCATAGAGGGGTCTACACCTCTCAATGCCATGACACCGGGAACTAAGCTTCTGGCACTCAAATCTGTACCCAAGTGACAGCTTACAGATTTCTAGCTCTGCTGAGTTGGTCGTTCATAACTATGCCGTGCAACTAACTGCCTTGCCAATGAGTCCCTCCAGAGTGTTGAGGGCAGGACTCCCCCATGAGGGCATCCTGAGCTCCACCCCACCCCACACTCTTGGACTTCAAAACGCTTCCTCTGAGAAATAAAACCGGAGCCATCACTAACAGGACCCTCCTTTACTTAAGGCCTCCTCCCCTAGGGGTGAGTGCTGTAACTCAGCCACACTGAGTTACCACGCCCTCCAGCCCTGATGCGCTAGGAGATCTAAGGTCCCTGTAGTCTGGCATGGTAGTGACTCGGTCTTTTCCCACTCGGATAGCAAGGCCAGCCTTCTGAGTAGCCATACCCCTGGGGTTGAGCGACACTCACCTATTCTTTTGTAATCCTACCCCTTTGCCCTGTTTGGGATAGAATGTTCCATGGAAACGCCCTCTGTGTGTCCCCTTCTCCTGCTCTGACTTTGGGTGTGGCCTTCCTAGATGTCAGTCAACCTGCTGACAGCAGACGTCAGGAAGCTAGACTCAACCCCCGAAACCCGACCCCTTGCCTCATTTGAATGGCTTCTCCCCTATAAAAGGGTTCATCTCTCTTTCTACCCACCTCTAAGTTCAGAAGAGCCATCCCAGGACCCAAAGGAAAAGGTATCTCTGTCTCTGTGTGATGATTTCGTGCAGCCCAGTTCACCTGGAGTGACCCTGAGTACTCTAGCTGTGAAACGAGACACTGGGCCCTCTTCTTCCCATTGCTAGTGTAACCCCTCGGCACCCTCCGGGCCGCAGGACAGAGGACAGGTAGAAAGAACTTCCCTTTTCAGATAACCAGCAACAGAGGCAACGTGGGCAAAAATCTCACTGAGGAACATGAGGGCGCCCCTTTGCGCTCAACCACATTTTCTTTCTTTTTAAAAACTCATTCTTTTTAGTTATCCAGGACAGTAGAATGTATTTGGACATGTCCCACCTACATGGAGTCTAACTTCCCATTCTTGTGGGGTTGCACTGGTCGCGTATTCACATATGAACCCAGGAAAGCCATGTCCAACTCATTCCACTGCCTGTCCCACTCCAATCCCTCCTCCTTTCCCCCACTCCACCCTGTCCAGTCCAGCCAACCTCCACTACCTCTGTCCTGGGCCTGTTGTGAGTCACCACCCACACATCAGAGAACATTCGGCCATTTGTTTGGGGGGATTGGCTTATTTCACTTAGCACGATCGACTCCAGTGCCTGCCATCCATTGACCAGCATGTGCCACGATTTCATTCTTCTTTATGGCTGACTCAGATCTTTTTTCACCCTTTCCTCTCTGCTCTCAGACGTGGTTTAAAAACCAACGAGTAAAGTGGAAAAAGCAGCAGCAAGAAATGGAGCCAGGGGTGTTGCCAGGACCCTCTACCCAGAATACCGAAGAGGATGAGGTGGTGTCCCCCTCACCTGTCACCGCAGAGAACCGTGTCCCATGGAATTCTGCCACTACCCATCACCAGGACGACGATGTACCCAGGTCTTCTGGGCTTGGGCAGCCTGTGTTGGATTCAGGGAGGGACTGTCTGCCTCCTGACTTAAAGGATATATGTCTGAGGGTTTCCGATAGTCCTTGGGCCAACACGACCCTGGACATGGACCAATTCATCAAAATGTACCACATATCTGGGGAGGAGGATCCCAGAAGCCTGGACAGATATCTCTTGCCATTAGCTTGATGGACTGAAGAGATGTAGGTAGCTAATCTCTTGATAGTCACCGTGGACCAACATTCACAGCCCCCTGCACAGGTCTGTGACCCAAATGGAAAGATCCCGAAAAACAACCCCCAGAGGGAAAAGGAGAATCACGGTCCCAGGGACAGAAGGAAAACAATGGACGCTGAGCTTTTGAAGCTAGGGGACAAAAAGACAGTTGAGATAGATAATCAGTGATTGGGTCCCATCAGGTAGGTGGGGCGATGGGCAAGAAGATCAAGCCCTGCTTTTTCCCAAACCCTCCCCCCCTGCTCCTGCTCCAACCTGTTTCTCCCTGCAGGGGAGTCGTTACCTTGTTCATTAACACCTCCTGGCTTTACTTCACTGCCAGATCACTCCACCATCTGCCCCCCACTATTTGGCCCAGCTACTGGCCTCTGGTCACTTAATGCACTAGCGGGAGAGCTAAGGGGAGAAGAGGGCAGGAGAACAAAGGAAATCTAAGAGGTGTGAAAGGGGCAGGAAGCTCCCACTTCCTGGACACCAGCTCTGGGTCCCCTTCTCTGGGGAGAAGTGTGGGTTCCTATTCTTTTTAAAAAATTTTTATTTATTTTATTTTTTTTAGAGAATTTTTTAATTTTTTTTTTTTTTTTTTTTTTTTTTTTTAGTTTTGGGCATACACAACAACTTCATTTTATGTGGGGCTGAGGATTGAACCCAGCACCCCGCACTTGAGCCACATCCCCAGCCCCGTGGGTTCCTATGCTTGAAATAAAACTTGCTCTCTACTCTTGCCTCCGCCTCACTTTCTGGGGAAACGGAGCTCATCCTCACCCGTGACTGGCGGTATTATTTTCACAGCTGTTGCCCCTGATCGCCCCCCACCACCACCACCACCACCATGTTCTGCTATGGTTCAAGCAGAATCCCCTGAACCCTGTAAAACTCAGACCCTGACTCTGACCAATGGCCATTATCTTTCTGGGAAATGTGACACTCTGCTGCTTAATAAGGAAAGCCTCATAGATCCGATCCTGTGAGGGCTGCTTCGGTCTCCCTTTCTTTTACTTTCTATTTTTCACACGCTGAAAGGGACACAAGGCAGCCTCACCCACACGGGTGCCCTGGGCAGCTCCCCTCTCCAGGGCCAGTGGCGATTGACCTTCCTAACCACCTCCACTACTCCTGCCCACTTTAGAAACTGGTGACCCCGCAGTCCATTAATGGGGTTAGAAAAGATGCACCACGTAAGGGGAGCCACAGGGTGGTGACAAAGAATGACCGGGGCTGGGCAAGGTGGCTCGTGTCTGATTTCAGCAGCTACCAGGCTGAGGCAGGAGGATCCTCAGTGTGAGGCCAACCTTGGCAACTTAGTGAGACCCTCTCTCAAAGTAAAACATAAAAAGTGCTCAGTTATAAAATAGAGAAAAAATAAAAACACTAAGCCATCCTCCTGCCTCAGCCTCTCAAGGTGCTGGGATCACAGGTGCGCACCATGCACCCAGCTAGCTCCGGACCTTTTGGATCCATGGGGGAGAACATTCCTTCTCTCTGGATGGCCAGTGGAGCTGGTCTACCTCTTGTTTCTCTGACCAGGAGAGGCTAAGTTGATGTGAAGCAGAGAGGGGACTCTAAGCCACCTCTCTGTAGAATTCAAGAACCTTTGTTCCAGCACTTTGCAGTGACCCTAGCCCTGCACAAGAGGAAACCTGGTCACTCGCGCCCCCTGCTGGCAGCCACCGGAGTCTCCCATCAGCAGAGTCCACACTTGGCAGCTTCACACAGGAGACCTCCTGGGGAATGTACTTGAGGCTGCTCTCCTCAGGAACCCAAGGGCATCTTAACACTATGGAGTCCCGCAGCCCCATCCTGTGACCTGCTGGACCATTAAAGACCCGAGGGCCCCTGGAAGAGCCCCAGGAAGCTAACTGGTTGGTTCCTTAGTCACTCATGGACACAGGTGAATTCAAGGCCTGAACTACTCCTGTTTCTAATTCTCATTCATTCCCCAAATTGCTGCTTCATGAATATTTCTGTTATTTTGGCACATAATCATAACTACTATGCCCTTTCTATGAATTAGACCCTGTGATTTTATGAAGAGTACTTTCTCCCCTCACTTAATGCTTTTGAACCTGAACATCACTCTTTCTGATATGAAAAAGATACCATGATTTATTTTTATTTTCTTGTACCTGTGTATCATTTCCTATCTTTCTATTTTCAGCATTTACAATACACTTAACTTTGCTGTTTCTCTATGTAGCACGCAGTTGAGCAGATTTATTTTTTAATCCTATCTAGAAAATATTCTAATTGAGTAAATCTTTAATGGGGCATTACAACTGGGCCTCAGGGTGGAACCATCGGGCCACATTCTTACAAACCCACAATTTATCGGTCACTCCCCAGGGCTTGCCCTTTCCTTCCCTGGATCTAATTTCTGTATTTCATATAAATTTTCTTTGTAAAGAAAAGCAGGTTTTTTTTTGCCAGATACTTAACAAAATTGTATATTTTCAAGGTGTACAATGTGATATTTTAATATACAGAGATATTATGAAAATAATTGTATGCAAACCAATTAACATATCCACCCCTCATTATCATCCTTTTCTCCTTCCCTCCTTCTTTTTCATTCTGTTCATTTAGTATGTGTGGTGAGAACATTAGAAGTCTCCTGTGTGCACTCCTTACCTAAGTAGTCTGAATCCTTCGAATCGTTTATTTGCATTGGACTTTTCTGATGTTGTGTTCTCCTGGAAGCCTTCAGGATATTTTTTCATAATCCCTGTGACCTTTCATGACTACAGACAGTACCTGCTCATCTCTGTCCCTTGTGGTGATGATGAACCTGGCCTCTGATCCCTTCTTCTCTTCCCTCCTGGCCCAACATTCAACTCTGTGTGTGATCTCAATATTTATATTTGTATCATCCCTAAAGAAAAGGGGGACAGTAAAACCCCATATCCCTGAATGTCCTCTTTCTGTTCCTGAAAACCTGGCCAGGTTCAACAAACCGTGACAGTGAGCCTGGGCTGGGGTGTCCAGATGCACTTTATCCTGAAGGACACCGACTCTCGCTCATGCTCATGGGAACCAGGGCACATCAGTGCTCGCTGTGGAAAGCAACTTTCTTGCATGTTCATGGGGACAACTGGTCCTTGGGATGCTGGTCGGATCAGCAAACTTGGCAAGCGAGTGCTATGACGTCACTGCTTCTGCACCCTCACCTACAAAAGCCCTCTCTCAGTGGGGACTAGCACAGAACGGAGGGCACTGTGGAAAGGATACCTGTCACTTGTCCAGCTGGTGGCTATGAGGGGGAGGAAGCACACCTTGGCAGAGTCCTTTAGGGACAGAGGTGCTAGCTTTCAGCCTGTGGCTGCGGATCTCTTTTTGGAGCAGTCTCTCATGTCTCTGATCTCCTTCCTCAAGAAATTCAAGTCTCCTTCGCCGTCTCCACACACTTTCTTTGGCCTTCCCACAACCAGCCCCACTGCCCAGGCACAACTGGGCTCTGGAGAAGACACCTTTGTTCTCATCAATAAGCTTTTATTTGTTCTATTTCAGCACAAATAACCATAAGTGATACCGATGGCTCCCAATAGTTAATATAAGTAATTGACAAGTTTGTTCTACTGTCATTTTCTTTCCTCTCCACTCCCACCCAAATCACAAATGCACCATTGGATCCAGCTGTTGAAACTCCGCCCTTCTTTGGGCTTCAAATTAGTAGGTTCATTGCTCATGGCCCCTTCACCGTCCACTTCCTAGTTGCGAACTTTATCCTTTGGTAGTTCCCACCGCAAGAAACATAACATCTAGAGTATTCCAAAAGCCACTTCAAGGGCAAAACTATTGGCCCATGGCTTTTGCACTTGAAGTAAAACTCTGTTGGATGTAAAATCTTTGGTTTGCCCAAATCCTTTGTCTGATACATGCAGGATTCAAGAGGGTCCCTGACCACCTTTATTCCACCAAAGGTTGAGTGAAATATCCCTAGAAAACACAAGGAGCAAACTAGATGCAAGGAGTCATGGAATTCTGTCTCCATTTCTTCTGGAGTGAATGCCCTTAGGTTCTGTAAAGTTCTCAAATGTCTACAACAGAAGTATAAGTTTTCATTATGTTAATTATAGGGATGCTTTCACATGTGTCGTATGTAAGAATTCACCAAAGTTTACACTTTAGCTGTATGATGTATGATTTCATTTATATGAAATATGCTGAAGAGGCAAATCCACAGAGACTGATTAGTGGTTTCTAGAAGCTGACTGGAGGGGGTGCGGGGAGTGGCTGCTGGGTATGAGGTTTCTTTTGAAGAGCAGACAATGTTCTGGAATTTTTGCTGATGGTTGCACAACTCTGGGAATACATAAAAAGCTATGGAATCGGACATTTTATTTTTTCAAGTGGAAAACATTTATTAACATTAAAATTCCTTTCATACAAGGCCATATGAAACTTCTTAGCATTTTGATTATACTCAAGTCTATGTTTTCTGTATAGTTATGGTGATGCCTAATACGATTTACCTCTTCATGATACATTGTTTCAATACATCAGTTCTGTTAAGCAGAAGCATTTATTTTCAAATCTAATACTTGAAGAATTTCCTCTATATATAGTTTGGCAGGGCTAATTAGCTGAAGATGCTCTTTATTAAGAGGTACTGATCTGAGTATTAATCATTGCTGGAATTTGTTATTTTTATACAGCATTTTATTTTTGCTTTGATCACAACACAAAACCTTTAAGGACACTAAAATCCAGTAAGAAAAGCCCAGAGACATTCCTTTAACTGTCGATTCAAATTCCTACTTAACCCTGTAGTATTAAAACCTTTTAAAAAAACTTAAAATCAGCACTTGTTACAGACTTTTGTACACTTTTAAGGGTGAACTTTATGGTAGGTGAATTATATCTCAATAAGCAGCCTAAAATTTGATGCTCATTTGCTCTGTAGGAAATTCTCAGCTAAAAAGTATTATATTTTAAACATGTGCAGTTTACAGTGTGTTATTTATGTTGATAAATATATACAGATATTTTTATTACAGAAAAATAAGAATAATTAAAAATTCTTTTAGTTGTAGATGGACACAATACCTTTATTCTATTTATTTTTATGTGGTGCTGAGGATTAAACTCAGTGCCTCCCACATGCTAGGCAAGCGCTCTGCCACTGTGTCACAGCCCCAGCCCAAGGGGAATTTTTAAATGCCAAATAAATAGTTCTGAGAAAAATTCAGTAGTTCCAAACCTAATATGAAAGCCTAAAGTTTGTCAACTTTCGGGGACAAATTCTGATCAAAGTGCCCACAGGTAGTGAAGCAGGTCCATTTCTACGAAGATTCTATTCCTGGGATTTCCAGGAAGGGTGTTATCAGTCTCTGAGTGAGAAAGGAGTCTGTTTATTAATTTATTCATGTCTCTAGTGTAGAATTCAGTGGACCAGAACATTTGTCCTAGGTTAGCCTAAATTTTGATGCTCATCTGCTCCGTGGGAAATTCTCAGCACTCATTGGATGTTGCCAGGACTCCCGTCATAAAGGCAGTTTCCACAGAACCCAGGCCATCTCCTGGGAGACGGCTCAGGAACAGTGTCACCCCTGGGGCTGGGGAAATCCTTTCACTAATGAGAGCCTGAGTCTGGCTCTGAGGAACCTAGCTGACATGTGGAATTGGGCCCAGGGTCCATGAGAAAGTTGCCGGTTTTTATATTTTTCCTCGGGACACTGGATCATTTACTCTGACGTGGAAATATGGGGGGATGAGGAGACAGGGAAAGAAAGGCCCAAGAGGAGAATGAGGGCAACATCAAGTGCACTTGTTCCCAAGCCTTCTGAGGCTGGAGGCAATCCAGCACTTCCAAAGGTGCTCCATCCCTGGGGCAGGTGTGCCTGACCAAAGACCTGCCCCCGCCTGGTTTTTGGAAAGAAAAAAACCCTGAAGGATTCTTAAAAGCACTTTTTGAAATAGGGACACTACTGCCAGGCTGTTGCCCAGTTGCCCAACTCCAGGGTCACGATCCCCTTTTGGGCTCCAGGGGGCGCCACTCGCATACGACATGAGTGGGTTCTCGACTGCGGTCCTCGGAGCCCTCTCCTGCCGAGGGGCAGCACTCCTCCTCGGTGAGCACGGGGACCCCGCTTCCCAGGTCCCCAAACGGGTCGGTAGAAGACGAATCAACCGGCAGTCGCCCAGTAGCCCAGGCCCACTTTCCGAGAAGCTGTCGTGTCCAAATTCCCTGAAGTTTCCCGCAAGTCACTCAGAGCCCAAGACCCGCCCCTTACCCTTGATGTCCAATCAGGAGCGAGGCTGGATTCCTGGGCCACCAGCCGGGAACAAGATTTAAAAACGAAAACAACAAAAAAAGATTGTATACCAAAATAAATAAGTAAGTAAGTAAGTAAGTAAATAAATAAGGGAATTCTGCATGCAAGTATTAATATCAATAATGGACATATGAACAAGCAGGAAATTCGGCTAGACTAGTAAGCGAGGAAGAAATTGCAAAGGGAGTTAAAGATCTAAGAAAGGCACTCAATGATCCTAAGGGCCACTTCTTCCATACGTTCAGTTAAATTCGAATTGTGTGACTTTTGATTGTTATGTATCTTCTTAAATTTCCCGTAAGTCTAAACAATTCTAAAATTAAAAGTTTACTTTGGGAAAAAAAGTATCCCCCCAAAGAGCCTTAGAAATGTTACTAGCTGAAACAATTCCTCAATGCCTCTGTTTACCGTAGACATTTTTGTCCGTTTTAAGACAGAGTATTTATTGAAAAAAAAAAAAAAAAGAGTTTTCTTGCACTCTCCAAATGCAACGTGTCCCTGTTTTCCGGGCTGTTCCCTTTGTGTGTTCAGACGGGACTACACCATGGGCGGATTGTGCGTAACAACCTGGTCTCCTGCCTTTTCAGACTCCACTGTTGGCTTCAGGAACCGTGTTCCTTTTAAGTTGAGCACGTGCCTGATGGACGGGAAACCCGGGCGCTTTGCTGTCAGTGGACAGCGAAGTCCTAGGGTGGAGCCCTCCACCGGCCATCTGATTTTTTTTTTCTTTTTTTGTAGTTGTAGATGAACTGAATGCCTTTATTTTATTTGTCTTATTTTTATGTGGTGCTGAAGATCGAACCCAGTGCCTTACACCTGCGAGGCAAGTGCTCTGTCACTGAGCCCCAGCCCCAGCCGCATCTGACCTTTACAGTATGTGCCCTTTGACAGTTTTCAGCCCCAGGGTTAAAGGGGGAGGCAGATCTGGAGCCGGCAGTGCTTGGGGAAGGGAATGACAAGCTCTGGTGCTCTCTGCTCCAGGCCTCAGGGGAAGTGTCAGGAAGGGCTTCCCCCTGCTCCCTGGACGACTCCTCTCTTTCCTCTGTCACCATGGTGGCTGAGGGTGAGGGCCATGGCCCGTGAGCCTGGGTAACAGTCTTGTCTTGGCAACTAACTTCCTTTCCCTCCTCCTCTCTCTTCTTCCTTCCCTCCCCGTCTCTTTCTCTTCTCCTTCCTTCCTCTTCTTGTCTTTCCCTCCCTTCTTCCTTCCTTCCTTTTCATTCATTCTTCTTTCTGATTGAGATCCAGGGGTACACCTGTAAGCAGCTCAGGAGGCTGAGACAGGAGGATCTGAGTTCAAAGCCAGCCTCAGCAACTCAGCGAGACCCAGTCTCTAAATAAAATACAAAATAGGGCTGGGGATGTGGCTCAGTGGTTGAGTGCCCCTGAGTTCAATCCTCAGTTCGCAGCCCCCTAGCCCCCTGCAAAAACAGAAAAGAAATCTAGGGGTACTTTACCACTGAGCTATTGCCCCAGTCCCTTTTCATTTTATTTTGAGATGGGATTTCTCTAGGTCCCACGGGCTGACCTTGAATTTGCAATCCTCCTTTCTCAGCCTCCAGTAGCTGGGATTATAGGTGACCCAGCTCTTGCCTCTGCAACTTCTAACGAGCTGACCTCGAGCAACTGATTCACCCCTAAGGAAATGAGGACCTCAGTTTCTTCACCCATGAAATGGAAATAATGATACCTATTATCTACTGCAGAGAGATGTGAGAACTACAATGAATTAAAATATATGTTTACTGTGCTTTGAACAGTGCCTGGCAGATGTTAAGCGCTGTGTGTTTTTATTTATATTATTTTGAGGAATACATGATATTCTGTGCATATCATATCATGTTTTTTTTTTCTCATGTGAGGCAAACTGAGATGAGGTTAGAAAGTATTTTGTTTTTAATTTTATATTCCTCAGGACTTAAAACACTTTGCTATTTTAATGTTTCACTTTCTTGGGGATTTTTTCTTTTTAATCTTGGCTAGTTCTTTTCCTGGACATTAGAAATATCCAACCCTCTTAATCAGATTTCCTGTCTTTTGTAAAGCCACTGGAAAGACTCCTTAGTCACAGAAATGTGAAGCCAGTTTCCTTAGCAATCAGGAAAGGAAAATCTGCATGAGAATCTGAGGTTCCCCGAGGGAAGGTATTGATATCCAGACACCTTGAGATCAGAAGTTTTGGGACATTTCTGTTACAGTGGAATGACAAGATTACGGTCACCTGTCATGGGAGGATGGAGGGATTTTTATAGGAAAACTCATTGTAAATGACAGAGGCATGAACATTAGGTTTATTTTGGATTCTAGAATCAGGTCATAAAACTGAACAAATATTCACAATTGTATGTCTTTTAAAGAGCCCCAGGGAGGAAAGGAGAGCATGTGTACATTTATGACTTTCTCGCTATATTAACTTTCTTATCATTTCTGATTCTCTTCACTTGCTATTGTTCATTTCTAGTTACCATTTAGGGTCCTTTCCTTAGCCCAATTCAGCTTTGCTGGAGGGTATGTCTTTGTGTTATTATTGGCAATTATATATAGACCCAACAGTTACTATGAAGATCCAGCCACGGTACATGTATAGTTAGAGACCCAGCAATACCACAGGTAGACAATCACATGATGTTGTGTTAATGCTGCACTGCAGCTTGCTATCAATCCATCTATCTATCCATCCCTCATTGATCTACATTTTAGATGACTCGAGCCGAGCACAGTGGTGTATGACTGTAATCCCAGTGACTCGAGAGGCTGAGGCAGGAGGATCAGAAGTTCAAAGCCAGCCTCAGCAACTTAATGAGGCCATAGGTAACTTAGCAAGGCCTTTCTCTAAATAAAAATTTTAAAAAGTCTGGGGATGTGGCTCAGTGGTTAAGCACCCCTGGTTTCAATTCCTGGTACAAAAAAAAATGCATAATTATCTTTAGCAGTGCCCTTTGTTTTCTCAGGTGTATTCAAATTACCTTCTGGGGTCACTTGATTTCACTTGAGGAATTTCCTTTTGTAATTTCTGTAAGAGGGACCTGGAAGCAACAATTGTCTCGGTTTTTTATTATCTGAGAGAGTCTTTTTACAATTTTTATTCATTACTATTAATTAATTAATTAATTAATTGGTAATGGGGATCGAACCCGTAGATGCTTTACGACTGAGGCTACATCCCCAGACTTTTATTTTTTAATTTTTTTTAAGAAAAAAAATTTCTTTTAGACAGAGTCTCAGCTAAGTCGCTTTGCCCCTTGCTAGGTTGCTGAGGCTGGCTTCTAACTTACAATCCTCCTGCCTCAGCAAATCACTGGGTTTACGGGTGTGTACCACTACTCCCAACATATTATTTTATCTTATTTCTTTATTCATTTACTTATTGGTACCAGGGATTGAACCCAGGAGCACTTAACTACTGAGCCACACCCCCAGCCCTTTTTATATTTTACCTCGAGACAAGGTCTCACTAAGTTGCTTGGGGCCTAAATTGCTGAAGCTGGCTTTCAACTCACGATTCTCCTGCCTCAGACTTCTGAGTTTCTGGGATTATAGGTATGCACCCCTACACCTGGCATTATTTTGTCTTTATTTTTGAAAACTTTCCTGGATGGAGGCTTCTTGCTTGACTTTTTGAGTATTTTGAAGATATTATCCCATTGCCCAGTGACCTCCACTGTTTGAGCTCTGGTGTCAGCTGTGAGTCTTTATAGGGTCTCCGTTAAGTGATAATTTTTTTTCAAGTTTTTCTCCTTGATTCTGGTGTTCAACATTTTTACTATGTATCTGTTTGTGGGTCTTTTTTTAATCCTACATGGAGTATTGAACTCCCTGGATAGGCATTTGTTTTTCAGTAAGTTTGGGAAGTTTTCAGCCATTATTTCTCAAAACATTTTTTTTTTCTGCTTATTTTTCTCTCTCCTCTCCTTGTACTCCCTTTGCAGGTATTTATTTTGCATAATGGTTTCCTGCATTCCTGTTCGTTTTTCACCTCCTTTTACTCTTTGTTCTTTGGGTTGCATAATCACTTGAGTTTGCTCATTTTTTCTGTCATTTCAAATTTTACTCTTAAGCTCCTTCCGTGAATTTTTCATTCCATTGTAGTTTTCAGCTCCAGATCTCCATTCGGTTCTGTTTTGCAATGTTTGTTTCTTGATACTTTGGATTTGATTATACTTTTACTTTTTAAAGGTAAAACTGAGCGCCCTGTGGTTGCTTGAACATCGTCATAATGGCTACTTTGAAGTCTTTCTAATAAACTGACATTTGGTCCCAATTTTGATCACCTGCATTCTAGCCAGCTTGTGAGTCACAATTGAAGTTTTGAGAGGAAACTCCATTCTCTGAAGCTATTGGCAGGTGAAAGCAGAGTTTTTCTGATTTTGCTGGCGGATGGGGATGGGGTCTGCCTGAGGTCGTTGGCAGAAAAGTGTTGCAGCCCTTAACGGTGGGCTGTGCCCTCCAGTGCTGCAGTAGACCCCAACTACCAGCTCACCATCAATTCCTTTTTCTGAGTTCTTGTGAAGTTGAAGAATGGAATCCACAGACCACGATGAGCGAGTGCAAGAGCAGGACTTCCTGAAGAACAGGAACCAAGCTCTTGCAGTAAGAGATACCCCGTGTGCTAGCCTAGGGGTTTATATACCACTTGGTTCACTGCTATTGGTCCAAATTTATGCTAATTAAGGAAACACACTCATGCTATTGGTCAATTCTTGAGGTCTTTCAGGTCTGCTTCACTTTCATTTTCTGGTCGCAGGTGTGAAAGGCTGAGGTTTTGGGATGCAGTGCAGCCTTCTGCAGCAGGCATCCTTACTGTCCCCAAGCTCTGGTGGCCGACAGGTCATCCTGCCTTGGCTTGCCTGAGCTTGCTGCCCTTTGCAGCTGGTGCTCCAATTCACTGGGCCACGGCCTTTCCACTGTCCACTGCTCTGCTGCCGCTTCTCGGTAGGGACCAGTGGGCTGGCTGCATGGCTTGGTGGCCGGGGAGCCATGCCATTCTCTTTCCTAACCAGCATTGCCCGGCAGAACACAAAGCAGCAATAAAGATGTCCTTTGGGGCTGGGGCTCAGTGGCAGAGCACTTGCCTGGCATGTGTGAGGCCCTGGGTTCGATCCTCAGCACCACACATAATACAAAATAAAGGTACATCAATAACTAAAATACATTTTTTTAAAAAAAGATGTTCTTTATCTGCACTGTCTGTTTAGTCCCTAGCCAAATGTGGCTACTGAACACCCAAAATGTGGCTAAAGTAACTAGGAAGCTGAATTTTTCATTTTATTTCATTTTGGTTGATTTAAATAACCAGATGTGACTCACAGCTACCTTCTTGGACAGCACCCCACGACTTCATACGATGAGTACCCAATATCCTACCCAAATGTTCCCGGATGTGCTTTCAGCACCTGGGTGGGCCTCTTTCCAGTTCCCCTTCCTCTCAGCCTCCAGGGAAGGTCACACTGATGTGTTCACCCCTAGACCCAAGGAGTGGGCAAGAGGTGATCTGGGGAAGATGAACCAGGCTCCATTGTACAGATTGGGGTGTCCACGTACAGATGTAGATAACCCCTTAAGGGTGCAGGACAGACAGGGGAAAAGAAGGGTGTGAGCTGTAGATTGGGAGCCTCCATTTGTGCTCTTGCCCTGGGACCACAATATTAGAGATGGCTTTGAGTGGCAGTGTTCCCTCTCTTATTTCTGATGGTTGCATGTGTATGAACTGTATTTTTTTACTATATATATATATATATATATATATATATGAATTTGTATTTATAAACATATACACACATATCTATATCTCACAGTTTAAATTCTTCTTAATTTGACCACTATGAGGATAAGTAGAAGCTCTGCTCATGACAGAGACTTGTGCAGTCCTTCATCTCCCGGTCTCTCTGACCTGAGCTCCTGTCTCCTGGACTTACTGTCAGCTCCAGTCACACTGGCCCTCCTGCTCCAGCTGGCAGGGCCACCTTACAGAGGCCTTTGCTGGAAGAGGCTTAATTGGCCCTGCCGTGAAACCCATTTGTACCAGCAAATCAAAGAAATGAGTGGGACGGGGTCAAGTGAGGACGGCAGCCGAGGTGTGCCAGGCATAATGTTGGTTGGGAAGAAAGGTGTCTGCTTATGTAAGAAAGCTGGGGACAGTTCTGAAGGCGGCCAAAAAAGGAATGATTGCGGTTGAAGGAGCCGTCAATCAGGTGGCCTCAACAGGTGGGGACCCGGCCACTCTCAGCGGAAAGCTGGGCCGGGGCTCAGGTTACCAGCTACGGGGAATCCAAACGATCAGAGCTGATGCCAAAAGGGAGGGAGAGGAGGAGACGGAGCCCTGAGTCAGTGGAAAGAGCAAATTCAGAGCACCTGAGGTGACCGAGGAAGACCAGAGATGGAGCTGGAGAGCAGGGGCTACGCCACCCACTCAGCCGTTCTCCAAGCGGGGTCCCCGGACAAGAAGCATCACCTTGACCAGAGAAGGAATGCTCACTCCCAGGCTCCCCTTAGAGAACGTCAGCAGCTCTGAGGGAAATGGAGGGTCCACACATCAATGTTTGAAAAGCTCTACAGGGTGAATCTAATGTCCAGTAAAGTCTGAGAACCACGACTCTGCACCAGGCACTCAGGGATCCACATCCCAGCAGTATAAAATAGAAGGTGTCCCATTTTACAGATGAGAACAGGGAGGCAGGATAATTTACGTACCTTCTATCTGAGAGCCAGCTGGAGCTGGAGACACAACCTGACCCTGGAGAGCAGCTCAGACTTCATACAGCCCCCGGGGGACTTTGAAAGCTCGATTACTGAAACCTCATCTCAGCCCTTTTAACTCTTTATTTTATTTAGAGACAGGTCTCCCTAAATTGCTTAGGGCCTCGCTAAGTTGCTGAAGCTGGCTTTGAACTTGTGACCCTCCTGCCTCAGCCTCCTGAGCTGCTGGGTCACTCGGGGTCTTGTGAATGGTCATAGTCAGATGGCGGCAGGAGCTGGGGTCACCTTGGAGGCTCACATGCCCAGCAGCTACTGCTGCCTGTTGGCCAGAATATTCACATATTTCCTCTCCCTGTGGCCTGAGCTTCCTCACAGCCCGTCAGGGGTCTTCCAAGAAACGAAGCAGGCAGAAGCTGTGTTGTCCTCTGTGACCTGGCCTTAGAAATCACAGTGTCACTTCCCCCATATTTCTTGGTTGTCTCGGTCATAAGTGTCTCTCCGGGATCAAGAGGAGTCATGACAGCCACCTCTCAGTGCGGGAATGGTTCACTGTCAGAAGAGTGTGTCAACAGGGGACGTCGCTGTAGTCGTTTTTTGCAAAATATACAAATGCTCCTTAACCCCCTGTGGGGTCATGACCCCACATACCCATGGTAGGTTGAATCATGAGTCCAAAATCACATAACTCCCCCAACCTACCGATCGTACCTGAGCAACACAGCACGTCACAGAGTGTCCATTGTCCCTGCTTGTGATTTTGTGGTAGCTCCATTACAAGCTGCTGCTGCCCAGCGTGGAGACTAGTACCAAATATTGCTATTCCAGGATAAGATCAAACTCCCAAAATTCCAAATAGTTTCTACCGAGTGCGTGTCACTTTCACATCATCATAGACCTGAAAAATCCTAAGTCAAACCATCTTTTTAAAAATATATTTTTTTTAGTTGTAGTTGGACACAATACCTTTGTTTTATTTATTTATTTGTTTTTATGTGGTGCTGAGGATCGAACCCAGGGCCTTGCACATGTTAGGCGAGCGCTCTACCGCTGAGCCACAACCCCAGCCCCCCTCCCATTTAGAACACACCACCAGTGAGGTAACAATGGGGGATTCTGGGGGACGCGCTATTAAATTTAAAGCCAGTTACATAATTTTTGAACTCCACCATGATGTCATTTCCGGGGTCTTGGCACATGCAGTCCCCGACTGCTGCTTATCCCCCAACTGCTGGCTTCAGTGTCCTCTCCTCACGAGGGGGAAACGACAGTCCACACTCTGTCCCCAGCCCTAGCTCTCTCAGCCGCATGGGGCTGGTGAAACTTCTCTTATGGTGCACACCACCTTACCTTAAATTGTCCTCTTTGTGTGTCCCCACCACTCTGGACCAGAGCCCTCATAGACTTTTGTCCCCAGGAGATGCATCCCCAGTACCTGTGTGTGTATACGTATTTGTGTGATTTACAAGTGGCACTGTATTGACATGCACAACATAAAGCATGTATTAAAACAGGAATGTTTGAAGGATGAGATAAAAGTGGTTATAAATAGACTTTCTTATATTCTCCAACACTTAAAAGGCTTGTCTTGAGGAAAAACTCCTAGAGAACTAGAACCTTCTTCAGGGATGATTACTGTGACCATGAATCCACAAGGGCAGGTGTTAGCCTGTCTTGCTCCCTTCAGTATCCCAACCACTGAATAGGGTGTGAAACTTTATTCAACTGTCCACTAAGCTTGTGATTTGTGCATTTTACAGGATGCATTATTCTCCAGTAAAAGAGTTTACTTAACAATAAGTCAGGCTCTGTGGCACAAGCCTGTAATTCCAGCAACTTGGGAGGCTGAGGCAGGAGGATTGCAAGTTTGAGGCTAGCCTCAGCAACTTAGCAAGGACCTAAGGAACTCAGTGAGACCCTGTCTCAAAACAAAAAGGGCTGGGATGTGGCTCAGAGGTTAAGTTCCCCTGGGTTCAATCCCTGGTACCAAAGAATAAAATAATAATAATAAAAAAGGTTTAAAATTTTCAAGGCTGCATGACATTGAAGTCAGGATATAGAGAAGGTGCATAAAATCCAGGCCACCTCTGGCCCAACAGGCCTGATGCCAGATGAGAGTTCTAGCCAAGAGCCTATGAGAGAGAGGGAGAGAGGAGAGAGGAGAGAGGAGGGAGCAAGAAGTGAAGGGCTGGATGCTCAGTTGTTCTTGGTGATGAGTCATAACTGACTGCAGAAAGTTAATGTGCCGATACCTGGTGTGGCATTCGAATTCTATTTATTTACACACACACACACACACACACACACACACACAGGGTGACTGAACCCAGGGACACTTTACCACTGAGCTAGACCCCAGTCCTTTTTATTTTTTATTTTGAGACAGGGTCTTACTAAGTTGCCGAGGCTGGCCTTGAACTTGCGATCCTCCTGCCACAGCCTCTCAAGTTGCTGGGATTACAGGTGTGCGCCACTGTGCCTGGCTACATCCAAACGTTTAAAAAACTTCAGTTATACTTCAAAGAAAGCTTTATTAAAAAATATGTAGGGGCTGGGGTTGTGGCTCAGTGGTAGAGCACTCGCCCAGCATGCACGAGGCACTGGGTTCGATCCTCAGCACCACATAAATGTAAAAATAAAGATATTGTGTCCACCTAAAACTAAAAAATAAATATTAAAAAAAATGTGAGTTCCAAGGCTGTGGGTTTAGCTCAGTGGTAGAACACTGGCCCAGCATGCCCAAGGCCCCAGGATCTATCTTTATATAGCACAAAAATGAATAAATGAACTTTATACATATCCAACTATGTGCCAGTTAATGAGCTGGAGAGACAGCAGAGAAGAAAACAAGATCCTTCCGGTGGCTTCATGAGTCATCAAGGACCCGGATCTTTCTTTTCTGCCCTGCCACCCTCAGCATGACAGATGCATCACTTAATTGCGATTTCTGCCCGAGACTCGCCTCCTTACATGGCACATACAGGGACAGCACAGGGAATTCATTCTCTTTCTCTTTCTAACTCACCTTCATTGAGGTATTACTTATATGCAATCAAATATACACTGTTAAGTGCAGTAGGAACCCCAATGCTATTCATCTCTTGCTATTTTTGTTTTATCACCTATTTTTGTCTAAACAATATTTGCTTTTGCTTGCTTCGAGCTTTATAATAGTAACATCCTCTATAGTCTTCTGAATTTTGCTTTATTCACAGTATGCTTCTGAGACTCATCTTTTTCTTGTGCATCTTCATTTTCACTAGCATATAATATTCCATCATATGGATATACCACAGTGTATTTATCCATACCCCTTTTAATGGGAAGCAAGTTTGTTTCCAACTTTTTGTATCAGTGATGATACTATGAAGTCCATTTCTCACTAGGTGCACAAGGTCAAGTGCTGCTTCTTAGCTAAGAACCTAGGAATGGAGATGCTGGACATAAAGGACTTCAGTTCGGTTAGATTTTTCGAAATAACATCACATCATTTTCCAAAGGGTTGGATTAATTTGCAGTCTCACCAGCAACCTAGATGTCCAGCTCATCCCAGTCATTACCTACAGTCATCTTAAATTTTTATCAGCTTGAAGGTGGGAAGGCGTAAGTTTTGGTGTGGCCTTTTCCTTTAGATGTTCATATAATTAAGGGCTGGCTTTAGTCAGATGGTTGGGACCAAAAGTTTGAGGAAAAGGATTTGGAGAATGATGGTGATGATGGCTGTGAATGGGTGGGAATGGTGGGCAGGGAGCGATGGAAAAAGAGGTCAGGGGAAGCACGCAGCGTGGCCTAGGGGGGCGCTGCAGGCAGGCGACTGCAGAGGGTCACTGCACAGCAGGAATGAGGGAGCCGAAGACAGTTTCCTCAGCTGAAGTGGGAGCACCTTTCCATATCAAATTAACTATTGAAATAACATGAATCTCAAAGGAAAAGACCAACAGACTGGTTTTTAATGACGATTTAAAGCAATGCTTCTATGCAATTAAGAAGGGAAATTTCTGAGTGTGTGGGGGGGAACAAAAACAAAAAAACTCTTATCAAAATCCAAGTTGTGGGGCTGGAGATATGGCTCAGTTGGTAGAGGGCTGGCCTCGCATGCACAAGGCCCTGGGTTCAGTCCCCAGCACCACACCAAAAAAAAAATAATAATAAAATATATATAAAATATAATTTATTTATTTAGCCAGAAGCTGATATAACCACACAAAAAAATCACGTCCCCATTTGGAAATGTGCCATTGGCAGAGGACAAGTCCTGAGGGAGGTGCTACTGGAAGGCCATGACAGCTCTATGAGGCAGATGGGTGGCGTGGCACCTGTGTCCCCCAGCAGAGTGGAGAGCAGGTGAAGACGCCGTCTGGTGACAGAATGTCAAGAGGAGACACCTGAGGCTGCTTCAGTCCAGGAGTGAAGTGTGCGTGACCCGCGGCTTCCTAGTCACTTATTAATTCAGTGAAACACTTGCATTCTCTGCTGGGTTCTGGTGCTAATGTGACCAGGATGGACTTTGTTCCCATCCTCACAGCTTTATCAGTCTAAAGTGGGACCAGACCCCTGGATGCTGACGTCACAGGCGGGCAGGGCTGGGATCCCAAGGAGCTGTGGAAGCCCATGGGGGACCGAGGGGGACTTTTTGGAGGACAGTAATCTTAACTGAGACCTGAGAGGCACCTGGAATTCGCTGTGGGAAGGGGAAAGAGGGATGTCCCCCAAACAGGGAAAAGCACATACAAATGTGTGGAGGCAACAGGGCGTCTGGAGTGTTCAGAGCTGCACAATCCAATAAAAACTTAATGTGTGAGCTGCAAATGTAATATCTACTTTTCTTTCTCTTTTTCGGGGAGGGGGTGTACCGGGGACTGACCTCAGGGGCACTCGGCCACTGAGCCACACACATCCCAGGCCCTGTTTTGTATTTTATTTAGAGACAGGGCCTCCTGAATTGCTTAGCACCTTGCTTTTGCTGAGGCTGGCTTTGAACTCACAATCCTCCTGCCTCAGCCTCTAGAGCCATGGGGATCACAGACGTGTGCCACTGTACCTGGTGTAATGTTTAATATTCTAGTAGTCACATTAAAAAAAGAGAGAGAGAGAAACAGGTGAACTTTAATAATATATTTTATTTAACCTGAGATATCCAAAATACTACCATATCAACATGTGATCAATATAAAATTTTTTTGTACCAAATCTGTCCTATCTGGTGGGTATTTTACACTTAAAACACATCTCCATTTGCACTGGCCACATTTCACATGCTTAGTAGCCCGGGTCGCCGGCTGCCATACTGGACGGCACCCTTGCTGTCTGAAGCACTGGCATCACTCGAGAGCTTGTTTGAAATGCAGAACCTCAGGCCCCTTCTCAGACTCATAACCCTTTCAACAAGATCCCAGGGGATTTATACGAGGATTCAATACTGAGAAAACCAGGTCTAGTTCTGCCTAAAATGCTTCTGTGGCCTCCGACTACCCTCGTGGCAAATGCTCAGCTATGGAGCGTCGCAATCACTCACTCCTTCATCCGCTCATTCACTCATTCAGCGTATGGTTTACCTGAGCGCCTACTGCATGCCAGGCCCTGTGCTGGGTCATGCTGGGGACATAGCAGGAGCAGACAGACCTGATTCCTGCCCTCGTGAAGCTCCCGGCAGGCAAGTGTAATGAGGACCCAAATCAGCGTTCCGTCTCGGCCACCATGAACACTGTGCTTAACGAAGTTGCATGTGCGAGGCGTGTCAAGGGGCCTGACCTGGCTTGAGTGGAGACGGATCCAGAAAATAATCCAAATAAGGAAAGAGACTGCAACCATGGCAAAGAGCCACCAGCAGATTAAATGTCCTACTGCAGGGGACAGACTGCCAAGCAACCCCAGGCTGTCTACAGTCACTAAGAGGGATCGCTTTCAGGCCTCCGAGCAGCGAGGAGAAGCGCCTGGAATATAAGGTTACAGGACGCGAGCCAGGGGACCGCGCACCATGAACAGACTTGCCTGTATTTGGAAAACTAGGAGAAAGGGGATGGAGAACCAGGAAGGCCAACCGGCCAGGAGGGGCATGGCTGGGTCAGGGAACTGGAGGTTCTGGAGGTTATCTCTTCTTAAAAAAAAAAAAAAAATCCTTTAAAAAATATAGATCTGAATTTGCTTTAAACTAACTGAGCAGGGGAGAAGAGAGGGCAGGATATGGATGAACCAAGAACAGCCACGTGCTGACAACTGTTGAAGCCACATGATGACGGGGACCTGGGGGTTCATGAGATTTTCTTTCTGGTTTCATGTGTAGTTGAAATTTGCCCTAAAATGAAGTTAAAAGTGTTAACCCAAAATATCCAAAACATAACCATACCAATATGGAATCTCTCTATATATATATTTGTATCAAATTTTTCATATCTAGTGAGAAGAAACCCCCAAATCAGAAATAAGGCCTTCCCCTTTAAGAATGGAGTCAAGAACGTGGCTTCAGACTCACGGGATGGGACCAGGACTCCTGGGGCTGAGTCCTGCGATGGCCACTTACTAGCTGTGAGCCTGAAGCAATTGATATAAACTCTAAATGTCTCACTGAAAACAGAAAATAACAGCAGCTCCCTCTTAGAGGGTGTGTCAAGGTGCTGAGTTAGGGCTGGGGTCGCTCAGTGGCAAAGCATGTACTTACCACCCACCAGGCCCCAGGTTCAATCCCAGCACCCACCACCAATGAGATAGAGAGATCAGGGAGTTCACGCACACAAGGACCTTGGCACAGTGCCGGGCACAAAGAAGGCACCAGGCAGCAATGGCAGTCATTTTTAAAGCACGTGCCCCCCAGCTTAAGACAGCGGTGTCCTGAAGCAGATGCATCGCAAGTTCCTTAACAGACGTCACTGTCCTGACAGCCACTGGCACCGAGTAGACGAGAAGACCCCGCTAACCTTTAACCTTCTTTCAAGCAACTTGGTTGTTCCAAATGCTTGTGAGACACTGTGGAGACTCCTTACATAGGTCAGGTTGACAATGACTATAAAAATTAACGGCAGAAAATTCCTTCAGTCTATATGGCGACTGAGGGTACCTGCTATTTTATTTATTTTTTGTGGCACTGGGGTTGGAACCTGGGCCTTGCCCGTGCAGGACAAGTGCTCTGCGCTGACCACACCTCCGCCTGCCAAGGACACGCACAGTGCTCCTCTGCTCCTGTTCTGTTACGGAGCACAGAGAAACAGGCTTCCGTTCTCTTCCTGCAGTTGTGCAATTCTTTAAGTAATAAAAGTGATTCCTGAAAAGTATTTCTTCCTCTTAAGCTAAAACACAATGCAATTAATTTTCTTATTTAGTTAACTAGTGCCCACCCACAACGGGGTTAACTGGGAAGAAAAGTGACTGGGAGCCAGGAGCACGCGGAGGAGGCCAGAGGCAGGCAGGAGAGGATGGGGCTGGGTCAAGGCCAAGAAGTCGATGGGAGGAGGGAGGGAGAGTGTCCAGGAATCCTAGCGGACAGGCCACAGAGGCTGATGGGCCAGGATGGGGCTGGGGCTGGGGACTGGGAGGGAGGTGTCCAGGATGAGGCCCAGGCTTCTTCTGGGAGCCTGGAGAATGGAGGGGCCACCCTGAGACAGGGCTGAGAAGAGCAGCAGGTGAGAACTTAGGACGCGGTGCGCGTGGGGGTCCAAGGACCTCCAGGTTGCAGCGAGGTGGGCATCCACAAGGCCTCAAGATCCCCCAGTGTGGGGCTCAGAGAAGGTCAGGGCTAAGGACAGAGAGTGGGCGACATCACCACAGAGACAGGGAACAGAGCACAGAGGGAAAATGGCACAAAGGGGAGAGAGAACAGAGTCCCCACATACAAGAAATGGGCGAAAACGAAGAACTTTCAAAGATGCATAACACAGAAGCATCAGGCGACGAGAGTCACAGCCCACGGGGACAAGCCTTCAGAAGGCGGGCAGCGCCAACACTGCCAAGTTTTGCCAAGCTGACCAATAAGATGAGCACTCACAAGGGCCCAGCGAGCCAGGGCCAGGTTTCTCCTGTCGGGGGAAGTTACAGAGAAAGCGGGGTGGGGAGGGGTGGGGTGGAGCCCACGGCTGGACTGGAGCAGGATGAAGGCGACACCCCAGGGGCAACAAGCACACCCCACCTAGACCTCAGCTCCTGACGTCATTGTCCAAAAATGGAACCAGCGCCCCCCGGGCAAGGAGCTGAGTCTAGGGCTGGGACAGGGAAATCCAGCATGAGCCTGGGACACCTTGGAGGGCCAGAAAGTGAGGTGCTCAAGGGGGGGCTGGAGGAGGAGCAAAGAACACAGAAGCCAGCCTGAGAGGGCCCCGGTGACCAAAGTTAGAACAACTCAAATCAAAAAAAGCAATTGTAACAGTGCTGGGTTTTATCCAAGGAATAAAGGAAATATCCGTGAGTCCACACTATAAGTAAAACAGAGAAGGGCAGGTCTTCCACACAGGATTCCGAATGATCACTGGAAAAGAAAGAGGGAAATCCGAAACTGTTGTTAAGATGCCACCATAATACCGGCAGCTGGCAAGCTCCACCATGAGAGGCCAGAGGTGAAGGAGAAACAGGACACTGCACGGCTTCAAAGCATCTTCCCTGGATTTATCGGTTACTCTGTGCTGGGGTTTAGACAAGGTTTGAAGGTTCCTCTCAAAGGTTCACGTGCTGGAAGCTTGGTGACGTGGTGACGCGAGAGGCAGGGGAACACTGGCGAGGTGGAGCCTAGTGGGAGCTGGTTAGGTCACTGGGGCAACACCCTCAAAGTGATTAATGCAGTTCCCATGGGACCCTAGTTAGTTCCCATGGGACTGAGCCGGGCTTGGTGGTGCCTGCCTGTAATCCCAGCGGCTTGGGTGGCTGAGACTGGAGGATGGCGAGTTCAAAGCCAGGCTCAGCAAGGGTGAGATGCTAAGCCACTCAGTGAGACCCTGTCTCTAAATAAAATACAAAATAGGGCTGGGGATGTGGCTCAGTGGTTGAGGGACCCCAAGTTCAATCCCTGTATACCCCTGCCCCCGGCAAAAAAAAAAAAAAACCAAGACTGGCCCCTCCCCACTCTTTAGCTTCTTGTCTCACCATGTGATTTCCCTCATATAGGCTCCTGCCATGATGTCATTTACCATGAGGACCTTCCTAGAGGCTGAACAAATGGGGCCACACAAACCTGAACTTTCAGTCTCCAAAACTTGAACTAAACAAACCTGTTTTCTTCATACATTATCCAGCCTCAGGTATTTTGTTATAGCAGAGAAAAACAGACTAATATGTCATAGTAGTTTCAACATATGAAGACAAATTCTTTTGGTATTTTTCTCTCCAGGATAGGGGGCTTAATATTCCTTCCTTTGAGTGAGGCCTAGATTTAGTGACTTGCTTCTAACCAACAGAGGAAGCAAAAAAGAAAATAATAACGCTACAAATGAAAAACCTACAGATGCCATCTTAATGAAAGGATCAAGGTTAATGTCACCCTGGTGAGGAGTCATTCCAAAGCCTATAATCCCAACCTAAGGAATATATCACACAAACCCAGACGGAGGGATACTCAACAAAATACCTGACCAGTATTCCTCAAAACTGTCAAGATCATGAAAAACAAGGGAAGTCTGAGACACTGTCACAGACTGGAGGAGACCCAGGAGACACGACGAACAAATACAACCTGGCATTCTGATTGGATCCTGGAACAGAAAAAGAGCATTAGTGGAAAAGGGGGGACACGTGGATAAAGTCTGGAGTGTAAGAGAACACCGATCAAAGTCGACTTTTTAGCTTTGACAAATGGTACCACGATTATGTGAGCTGCTAACATTTGGAGAAGCTGCACGGGAAGTCTCTGCATTGGTTCTGCAACTTCTGTACAAATCTAAAATTATTAAATAAAAAAAAAGTTCAAAAAGTTTTAAGTCCACTAACTTGGCTACGAGTACATGTTAGTAGTGATGAGCAGAGTTCTAACTACCCTCTGAGTCCTGCAGACCCCACCTCGTGTGCACCCTGTTCCAGGAAGTCCTTCCTGACCTCAGGCTGGGTCAGGTGCTGCCTCTGGTCAGATGCACGCCCATCCTGGCCATGACCATCAGCTGGTGGGCTCATTTCTCCCACTGGACTGTGCTCGGTGAGGGCAGAGGCTGGCTCAGTCATCGCTGTGTCTTGCTCAAGTTCAAAGTTAAGGCGTGTCTCCTTGGCTACACTGGGAACCTCACAAATAGGCAGAGGCTATGCCTGGATTCTTCCAACCTGACACTTAACCCTTCTCAGCCCAGAGCCTGCCAGAGCCCACCTTTCCAGTATCCCCTCCATTTACTTAATCCAGACACACCTGAGGCCACACAAACGGCCCTTCCTGCCCACCTACCAAAACAGAGTCAAACCATGCCCCCTCTGCCACATACACTCAGGTGTCCATCAAAACGACATCTGTCAGAAACACACTGTAAGCAAACATCTGGGTGGCCTGCGCAGCCCAAAGCCCTCTAAGGCAGACAGCGCTGCAGCAGCCCTCCAACCAGGATGAACACCCTGACCCCCAGCAGCCAGCAGTCCAGTTCTGTCTGGGGACAGAAGAGGGAAGTAAGGGGCGCTGAGAAGGAAGGGTGCACAGAGTCAGGGCAAAAGCTCCCCCAGTCCAAGCCGCCTGCAATGGAGGAAGGCGCAGGAAGCAGCAGAGCAAGGAAAAGCAGAGGGCGCAGCGAGCAGCGGGCCTTCTGCACCCACTCGGGTCTTGAGGGCCTTGTCTGTCTGTCTGTCTGTTCGTCTGTCGTCGTCCACGACCCACCCACTGTGCACCCAACGTTCAAAACACACCCGGCCTCTGATGATGACTTGATGGGCCTGGGCCTGTCCACACCACTGTCCCCTCTCACTGAGATGCTGCAGCCACCTCCCCCGAAGCCTCCCAGCTCTCACACCTCATTTCCATCCGTGCCCCCGCCCTTAGTGATCCTGGCCTGGGCTTTCAGGCCACCAATATGGCAGCATTCCCAAATTTACATCCCCACCCTGACCTCACTCCTGAAGGCCAGCCTCTCGCCCCCTGCCTGTGCGCCATCTGTCTTCCTCAGACAGCTCACAGCACACCTCCTTCCTCTGCGCAGGCTGCTCCGACTCCCCCTTTTTAGCCCTACACCCACACCCCACATCTTGTTGATTTTCCCTACAAATTATACAAAAAAATCTGACCACCTCTTTTGCTCTCACCCTTGCCAAGTCCCCAGCATCTCTGGGCTGGATCCAGTGGCCTTCCCTGTGGAGTCTGGTGCCCACAGGACTAGATTCCAGACCTCAGGAATCCTTGCAGAACTTTAGACTGGATCATTTTAGCTGGAAGGGCTCCGACGGCCACTCAGCACCGAGGTGACGTCCTTACTGCCGCCATCAGGGCCTGGATGACCTCCACCCACCTTGCTCCTTCTGCTTCAACAACAACCACAACCACCACCACACCCGTGCCTTGGGGCCTTTGACCTGGACTGTCCCTTTTCCTCCTTGGTCAGGACCTGCACTCACATTTTACTCACAGACACCTTCAACACGGCCACCTATAACCCCCACACACACCCCCCGTCCCTCTCCCTCCAATCCTCGGCTTCCACAGCTCTTAGCAGCAGGATTTACTCATCACTCATCTTTCCAACAGGGTACAGGCTCAGAGGAGGCAGCCTTGCTACGAACACCAACGCGCAGAACAGCGCATGCGCCCGAGAGCTGGGGCGTGATCATGGGAGTGTGGCCCTGGGGGTCAGGCAGGACAGGTGGGCTCCACTTCAAACAGGCCTGATGATTAACCATCTACTGCATCCCTAAGGAGAAAGACCAGGAGGAGCCTCATGCCAACTGAGGTCGGATCTGGTACTCCGAGGAGATCAGCAAGTACTTCTGCCATTCTGCCTCTCTACCAGTCCTTCAAAAAACAAAACAAGACCCCCAGCCCAACAAGCTTGTCTTTATCTAACTGAATACCACTTTTATTTGGGGGAGAGGAGTACTGAGTATTTAATCCAGGGGTATTTTACCACATCCCCAGTCCTCTGTTTGAGATTTTGAGTCAGGGTCTTGTTAAGTTGCTTATACTAAGTTGCTGAGTCTGGTCTCAAATTTGAGATCCTCCTGTCTCAGCCTCCCGAGTCCCTGGGATTACAGGCATGTGCCACCATGCCTGGCTTGAATATCATTTATTTTTAATAACTGTGAAAATTTTAGTGCTGATGAACATGATGCTGATATTAGCTATCACATATGCAGGGCTTACTGTGGGAGAGATACTATGCTACTGCTTTATTAACTTTTCTATGTCTTCACTATTTCATCTATACAATGGGAATAATAATTAGCACCACTTAAGGTGACTGCAAGGATTCAGTCATAATAGTAAGATCTTGAAAAATATTAGTTTGTTTTAGTTAGCTACTGCTGTGTAACAAAGCCTCCTAAAACACAGTCATAAAATACCAACCATTTATTTGCTCATAATTCTGCAATTTAGGCAAGGGTCAGAGGGTGAGAGGACTCAGGATGGTTTGTCTCTAATGCAGATGGGGTCAGCTGGCAGCAGTTAAAAATCCAAGGCAGCATCACTCTCATTAGCTAAAATAGCCAGAGCAGCTAGAGGCTGCTGGACCTCTATAAAGATACAATCAGAGATATGGGAAAATGTGCTCTATATGTGTAAAGCGAATTGTAATGCATTCTGCTGTCATATATAACAAATCAGAATTAAAAAACAAAACAAAAAAAAGGCAGACAGCGCTGCAGGAGACCTCCAACCAGGGCTCTGAGAGTAAAAGCAGAAGGTACCAGGCCTCTTAAGGTTCAGGCCCCACATTTGGTAAGTGCCACTTTTCACTGCATTCTATTGATTCAAACAAATCATAAACCTGTCCAGATTCAAGGGAAGGAAGGAGACTCTGCTACTTCACAGGAGAAACAGCAAAGAATATGTGGTTGCATGCCAGGTACAGTGGCACATGCTGGGCACGGTGTCATACGCCTGTAATCTCAGCAGCTTGGGAGGCTAAGGCAGGAGGATCACAGTTCAAAGCCAGCCTCAGCAATGGTGAGGCACTAAGCAACTCTGTCTCTAAATAAAACACAAAATAGGGCTGGGGATGTGGCTCAGTGGAGTGCCCCTGACTTCAATCCCCAGTACCAAAAACAAAAACAAAAACAACCCAAACATAGCCTCTAGGTCCAAACATCACACACACTGTCCATGGAGTTAGTCAAACTCCTGCATAGCCTCAAACCTCTTCCTAGGATCCAGACCAGATTTTCTATCAGGGGCTCACAGCATTTCCTCTCCCTTTCTTTGTGAGATTACCATTTGAATCCTCATCCCTGAGACTGGGTTCTTTGGGGAAACTACTTTGTCCTCTGCTGTGTTCCCAATACTGAGCATAAAGCAGAGGCAAGATAAATGTCTGCTAAAAGTGTTGAGTCCTCAGAAAAGTTTAAGGCGAACCCTTTGAGTTGTGCAGGGATGGCCTCCAGATATTCTGATCCAGATCTACGCTCTGAAAATGGCTCAATCTGAGAAGTAGTTAGTGAGTCCTGCTGTGCCAAGTCACTCCTCTTGGGTTTGGAGATAAAGCATGAAAGAGATAATCAAAGCCTTGCCCTCATGAAGCTGATGGTATGGGGGGGGGTGTCAGTAAACAAGATAAATTGTACAGTGTGATAAACAGTGATATGATTAACATAAGGAAAAATGGATGTCAGTGGTATAATTTTTGAAGGATGGTCATGGAAGATCTCAAGAAGAAAGTATTATCTGAGTAAAAAACGAAAGGAGGTGAAGGAATGAGTATGGGAAATCTGGGACATGAGTCTTCCAGGCAAAGGGAACAGCAAGTGCAAAGATCCTGAGGCCAGTGTGGCTGGAGCAGAGTGAGTGATGATAGTCCACCATGTCAGAGAGATGATGAAGGTAGACTGTGCAGGGCCTTACAGGCCATGGAGAGGACTCTGGCTTTTACCATGGGTGAGATGGAGCCATGGAAGGGTTCTGAGTAGGGGAGGGACAGGACCAATGCAGATGTTCAGAGTCCCTTTGGACGTGTAAAAAACAGACTGAATAGGAGCAGGAAGACCATCAAGGTGCTACCACAGGAGTTCAATTTGATAAAGATGACTTTGGAGATACCTCCAGAAAAACAAGGAGGTATGAGGTAGGCAGTTGGTCAAGAGCTCAGGGGAGTGGTTCTGGGCTGGAAACAGAAATGTGAGACATACATTTCTGTGCCTGTCTCAAATTCTTCATGGATCTACATGATCTGGCCCCCTCTGATATCCCTAGGTTCATCTGGCACCTTAAAGTCAAGGGTTCTCTCTCTCACTCTCTCTCTCTCACACACACACACACACACACACACACACACTCACACACAACCTGACTCACTTCCTAGCTCTGTGATCTTGGACAAATTACTTAACTACCTCTATTTTCTGCACCTTTATTTGCAAAGGGGAGATGACAATAGCACCTGTCTCCAAATACTGTTAATTCCAAATATTTTTACTAAGTGAGTTGAGTATAGTTCAGTGGTAAAGCATTCCATTCCCAGTACTGGAGAGAGGAAAAATTAAGGAAAAATTTCATTGGGAATCTACAATCTGTTTCACGTGCTGGAGATACCCCTTCCCCAGCCCCTCTACCTCTTCCACAAACCTGCCAACTCAACCTTCTGGATTTCTCTCTACCTTTCTCCATCCTTCCCTCCCTATCATTGCCCCTGCTCTGATCCATCCAGGATCTCTCTTGCCTAGGAACCTGTTACAGAGACTGCCAGACCCCAGCCTCTTTCCTATCAATCTATTCCCAGATCGCAACAAAACTGAAGCATAATCCCTGCCCTCTAAAAATCCTGTAGTGACTTCTCCTTGTTCTCAGGACAAAGGCCAGCTCTCTAGATGGTCAAGAAAATGTCCCACGAGTTAATTCATTCAGAACTTTCAAAACGATCTCCACCAAAAACAGGTTCTTTCCAGGACTACCTTTGCGCATGCCATTCCAGGGGACTGCCCCCCAACACATCCTTCTGTCTGCAGGTCTTAGCTCCTACTCTCCCTGGAAGCGCCCCCTACCCTGCCTCCTCCCGGTTCTCACCGCGTTCCAGGCTGACTCCGTTACTGAACAGGCACAGGTCCGCAAGGATGTCCTGGCCTGTCTTCCGACAGGAGCATCCCGCAAGCCGCCTAGTCACAATAACCAGTGATGGCTCTCGTGACAGGGCCGCTTTAGGCCTCAGCGCCTACCTACTGTTCCAGAACCGCGAGCACATAACCTGCACGATGCGAAAAGGGACCCACCTTCCGCATGCCCGCCAGCCGCACACCTACGCAGTGAACTGCCCAAACGCCCCAATCACGGCTTCCTCCACCTCTACTGCCTGCCTCTACCAGGCGCCCGAACAACCCCGACTGCTGATTGGCTGCTTCAAGACCCGCCCCCACGCGGGAGCGGAGAATTCTGGTCTTCGTAGTTTCCCAACGAAAAATGGATAAAGAAACTACGTCCTAGAACTTCATTTCCCAGGAAACGCCACGCCCCAGTTGTACGAGAACGTACCCTTTGTGAACCAGGAAGTTCCTGATTGGCCAGTTGAGACAGTTTCCAAATTGCCAGGGAACAAGACCACTTACCTGGAACCCAGGGAATATCTTTTTGCCTGAGACTCTCAAAAATGCTTTGTTCGCAATGATTCCAAAGGGGGAAACCAGACATGGACGGGATGAAGTCTGTACCTATTGCCTGCCTGTACCTCAGGTGGCACTAACAGGGCCTGCTAAGTGCACCCAGCATGTACCGATGGCTGCCCAGCATAAGGAGACCCGCCTGTATATTCTGTGGCTTATGAGAGCATAACATGGTATTTTCCAGACAGAAGAGAAGGGGGCCTTTACCTTTCAGGGCCTTAGTTTGCCCTGGAAAAGGCAAATGTGGGATAGGATCCTATCCAGATTTGTCTAGGATTCCAAAGCCCCAGAACTTCTGCAGCCCCAAGACTGAACCAACATCCCTAATGTCTCCAGAAGGGATGTATCCACACCACAAAGCTCTTCTGGCACCCCCCCTCCCAAAACTCCCTTCCCCACCATGCCTCTAAGGGCCAGATGAGGGGAACCAAGGCCCTGCAAACGCTCAGGCAGGCATGTGAGAAAGCTCTTTACTGGGGGGTACAGCAAGGAGGAGCAAGGCCATCTCCCCCTACCTGCCCCCACCCCCTCCTAGGGCCCTGGGATGAGGGGGGGGTCTCCCCTCCACCGGACCACCACTGTCTTTGGTACAATAAATAGAAAACAAGGGGGGATAGGGGGTCAAGGGTCCAGTCCTCAGTGGGGAGAGTGTGGCCAACCCCCTCTCCTTGACCCCCTGCCCCAGGCCCCAATCAGTGCAGGCCTCACCCACCCCAGCTGGGTAGCAGCAATTCCAGTCAAGGGGAGAGATGAGGATGGGAGCCCAGGGCCCCCAGATGGGGGGAGGGTATGGCTTCAGGAGGGGCCCCAGGGAGAGGGCAGGGTCATGAGCTGGCTGCTGTACTCTGGGGTACACCACGAAGGCCTAGGCGAGGCCCCAGAGTGGCAGGGTCATCAGGGGGTGGGAGAGGTGGACGACCTCCTGTCATCCGAGTCCGGAGGGCTGAGGCAGCCGGGTGCTGGGGGGCAGGCGCTGGGTGAGGTGGGGAGCAGTCTGGAGGGCCGCCCACCAGGCTCACATCCATCAGCTCCGGGGGTGGTGGCGAAGTTGGTGATGGGGGACGGCCAAGGCATCGGGGTTGAGGGGGTAACTGGGCCCCTGTCCCCGGCAGTGACGAGGCAGAGGTAGGGGCTTGATGTGTCTTGTGGGGCACATCACCCCCCGCCCAAGGGCGCAGCGGCTGGGAGGGTGGGACCTAAAAAACCAAAGCATCAGTTGGTGAGACAGACCTGGGTCTGAAAGTCTAGGCGTCCCATCACCCACCTTCAAAGCCCTCAAAGCCCCAGTACCTGGGGGCTGTTCATCTCACAGTCAGTGATGGGGGGCCCAGGGCCCCCACAGTATCTGTTGCTGTAGCGATAGGTCCGGTTGTCACTGGAGGAGCCACTGGAGCCTCCTAGAAGTGCCAGGGAGGAGAGGCCACAGGTGAGGAGAGAGGTAGCTGGTTTGGGGGTTGCTAAGTCTGTTTCACGGCCTAGGCCCAGATTTGTACTCATCTGCCAGAACTCATCTGAAGGATCCAGTTTTGCGATTTGGGGTCAGAATTTTGTTTTGGGCATTAAGAGTCCAAACAGTTTTAGGGATGTGAGCCCAGGCCCAGCTTCAGGAGTCATGTCAGGGCCACATGGGGCTTGCTTACCCCATCTTATTTTGGAAAATCAGGCTGTTTCAAAGGCCCACTGACAGGGTCACCCAGGCCAGGGCAAACCAGAGCTGACCCCACCCTGCTGTTCCCTTCTGGGCACTGGGCACCCACCAGAGCTGGAGATGGAGCTGGCGGTGCTAGAGGAGGGGCACGTGTCGAGAGGTGCGGGCGAGGTGGAGGCACTGCTGCCTGCCGGGCCCGTGTTGGTGGCCTCGTCGGCCGTACGGCGGAAGAAACCATGCTGCAGAGCCCCCAACGGGCTGATGCGGGCGGCGGGCTCATACTCCAGCATGCGCAGCACCAGGTCCTGGAAGCGGAGGTAGTCGGCGGGGCTGTGGCCCGGCTCCCCCGCCCGCCGGCCCCCGGGCCCGCCCGTCTGCACGCCCAGCACCTCCTGCAGCCGCCGCGTCCCGGGGCCCTGGTAATCCTGGCAGGGAGGGGGTGGGAGGGGGGGCAAGAGAGTGGCCGTCAGTGGGCAGGAGGGGCAGGGAGACACACACGGGGAAACAGAGGCACAAGAGAGAAAGTGGAAAGAGAGAAGCTAGAGTTGCGGGGTAGGAAGGAGAGACGGGGTGGGCAGGGGAGGAAGGAAAGGGTAAACAAGGCGGAAAGGAAGAAAGGGGGAGACACTGGGAGGGAAAACAAGGAGGGAGAGAGGGAGCCCCAAGTGTGAGAGAGTGAGGGGCCACCGGGGTGGGAGGAGTGGCGCGGGGCAGGAGCCGCACCTTCCTGAGTTCCTTTGTCCTTCGCAGAGTCCAGCCACCCCCAGGCAGCCGCTCAAAGTATTTGCGAGCCTTGGGCGCCTGCTCCAGCATGGGGGCCGGTGGGATGCCCAGCACCTCCACAATGCGGCTCATCTGGTCCACCTGTGGGCGGGCGGTGGTCAGGGGTACCAGGCCAGCCAGGCTCCACCCTTCCACCTCCAGTACAGCCCTTCCTGGGGGGCGGGGGCGCACCTCATTGGAGCCGCTGAAGAGGGGTTCTCCCGTGTGCATCTCCACAAGGATGCAGCCCAGGGACCACATGTCAATGGCCAGGTCGTAGGGCGTGCCCAGGAGTACCTCTGGTGAGCGATAGAAGCGGCTCTGGATATACTGGTAGATCTGGGGGAGGGAAATAGTCAGGAGTCCCAGCCTCCCTTACTGATGCCACTGGCACCCACAAAGCTAAGAGGACCCAACTGGGAACGGAGGCTTCAAATCCTGACATTCTTGGCAACCACTTTCCAGAAACCACAATCTCTGCTCACCTGATTTAACCCTATTCTCTGTCCCAAGTCCTTGCCCCTTCTTCGTGACCAGAGGCTGGCAGTATCCAAAGCCCTAAGTTAGGGTACTGGAGCCACATCCCCAGCCCTTTCTATTTTTTGAGACAGGGTCTCGCTAAGTTGTTTAGAGCCTCACTAAACTGCTGTAGCTGGCCCTGAACTTGTTATCCTCCTGCCTCAGTCTACTGTGTTACTAGGATTACAGGGGTATGACATGGTGCTCGATTCTTAAGTAACCTTAGTGAAGGGCCCTTCCATCCCAATTGAGTAAACGACTTGGCAAAGCAACACCCCAGGCTCCAAACCAACCAACTTCACCGGCTGCCTCTGGCTACATGAGAAATGACCCTTTCCCTTCCTAGTGGACAGTGTATCTGTGGACCTCTCTTCTACTTCCAGCCAGCAGGGGCCCTCTAGGACAGCACCAGCTGAAATCCCCACCTCCAGCGCAATCCCTCAGGTGTAGTCTCTGCAGTCCTGGGCTAGCCCCGCCTCACCGGCCCCACCCACCCTGCTAGCCCCGCCCCTGGACAGTTTGAGCCGCACCCGCTGGCCAAGCTGGCAGGAGCTGCCGAAATCCACAATCTTGATAGCACTGCGCTTGGGGTTGCAGAGTAGGATGTTCTCTGGCTTGAGGTCGCAGTGAATGATGCTAAGCTCCGGCGTAGCCAGGAAGAGCAGCGCCGTGCAGAGCTGCTGCGCTAGTTTCCGGGTCAGATTCAGTGAGACGCCTCGGAAGTGTGTGTTGCGCAGGAGGTCGTACAGGTTGTAGGACAGCAGCTCGAACACCAGGCACAGGTGGTTGCGGAACATGAAGTGCCGCTTCAGGTGGACTGTGAGGGAGGTGAAAGAGGCAGTAACAGAGAAGACACAGGTTCAGAGAGGGCCAAAGGTAGACCAGGGTCACACAGCAATGAGTACCTCAGCTTCCTAAGCACTGGCTAAATTGTTGGGTGCCCATGGATACCTCCCATCAGTCAAGATGTTTCTATATGGTGTGTAACTTGAGTCACACAGGAAGTTCTCTTTTCAAGTTTCTGTCAAACCTTCTGATTAAACCAAATAAAAGGTTTCTGTTAGTTCCTAATATAATTCTACACTTCCTCATTTGATTTTATAGATAGCATTGTTTTCATTGTAGTTATATCTATTTTTGTGGCAAGAAACACTGGTTTTCCTTTTGTAGGAAGACTGTAAATTTTCCTTTCAAGAAAAACAGTCAATCCCCTTGCTAATTCTAAGAGGAATCAGTGGCAGAAAAGAAAGAAAAAAAAGAAAAAACAAAGACTGGCATAGATGTTGATAGTCAAGGCTCTGGAGCCTTATCAAAATATAGCTCTGCTGAATACAAGCTGTCACCTCATGCAAGTGACAACATGGAATGCCTGGGTTCCTTATCTCCAACATGTGGCAACAGTGCCCTGTCCTTCATGGGGCTGTGGTGAGGTCATTTATGTAAAGTGCTTATCACAAAGCCTGGCGCTTAATGAGTACTCGATAAACCCTGACCACGGTTATCAAGTGAAGGGGCAAAAGTTATAAAAGCAACAGGAGACTCCATAAAGCTGAGAGGTACAGACCAGGTGCTGCCCTAAAAACAGCAGGTAACCTCCTGTGTGTGTGTGGGGGGGGCAGGTAACCCCTCCCTATCCCAGGGTGCACCCTCTGCCAGGTACCCATGGCCCAGTCAGTCCCAGGCCTCACCTATGTAGTACTTCATCTCTGTGTCATGCTGGTTCATCAGCTCCAACAGTCGAAGCTCAATCTGGGCCTGGTTCAGGAAGGCCTTTTTGTTCTTGATGATCTTGATGGCCACCAGCTCCTGAGTCTGATGATCATAAGCTTTCACCACCTGTCAGGCAGGGCATGTGACCAAGTGAGGCGGGGGTGGGACAGAGCCAGGCATTGCTCTTCCCTTCCAGCCAGAAGACCCAGCAATCACAGGATTACTACTACTACTTCAAAACTGAGTGCTCACCATCAGCTGAGCAGTGATATGAACATGGACATAAACTGTCTTCTGTGGAGTCTTATTATTTGTATTTTTACAAATAAGTAAACGGGGAACATTGAAACCTAGTGACTGGACAGGAGTGAGTGACCCAGCACAGGACTTGAAGTACTGGATGTCTGGGTCAATGTCAGTGGGTGCCTGTGCCCCCCAATCCCTGGACAGCATGGAACTTGTCTTGTACCTGGCCAAAGGAGCCTTTGCCAATGAGAGAGTCAATCTCATAGCGTTCCAGCCAGCGCTCGCCACTGCGCACAATATAGTCATGGTTGTCGTCGTCATAACCATGGTTCAAGACCTTCTTCTCCTTCTTGGTGCTCGAGTCCTGGGGTGGCGCCTGCTGGGCCCGCCGCTTCTTCTTGGCATAGTACACCTGCCCAGCCAGCCAGAAAAAGAGAACTGTGAGCCTGAAACAGCCGAGACCCCCCAGCACTCAGCCCAGGAACGTCCAGCACCTGCCCACCTCATTAATGTGCTTGTAGGTCTTGATGAGGTCCACAGAGAGCTTGCGCAGCGGGGCTGAGGTTGCGTCCCGGAAGGCCAGGGGCAGCCTCCGAGGCAGTAGCCGCACATCAGGCAATACCTGTGGGGCAGCGTGAGGAGAGGACAGTGAGGACAGGCCTTTGCCTTAGAACTCCTGGAGAGAAGAACTAAATGGGCGGCTGGCTCATCATGGTCACACACACATATTTAACTGGTCCTTGTCTAGCTCCCCCACTAGAATATAAACTTGTCTTGTCCTTGCTGACTCTCCAGTGCCTTGAGCAGGGACCAGCACATGATGAATGCTGGCTAGAAATCTGTCCTGTGAATAAAGGAGTGAATGGTTTACCCCTGACCTTTCCCCCAGACCCTGGGTCAGTTCTTTCACTCTTTTCTGAACCTCAGTGGGAGGGCTCATACAGAATACCTGGGCTCTGCCCCTCAAACATTCCACCTGAGATCACCTCTTCAAGGATTCCTGCCTCTGAAGTCCTCCCAAATCCATTCACTGTCAACCCCTGGGGCCTTCCCAACCCTCACCCCACGTGCTTGCTTTGGCAGCACATATGCCAACCCTCATTCCCAGGGAGCATCTCTGCCTGCTTCCTTCACTGCAAGGTTCTTGGATCGGGACCTGGCCCCCTGCTCCACCCTTGCTTCTAGTTCTACATTTCAGAGCCTTACCTACTGCCTCTGGAAATCTGCACACCACTCTGGCCCTGTATATAGCCCAAGACCCTTCAGGCTCAGCCCCTTTCCCCACTGACCCCTCCAGGTCTTTTACTCTGGACTTTCTTTTCTCACTTTCTGTCTGCTGTGTGCCTGGCACTGTCCTTAGCACTTTCCCTGTGTGTTGTGTCAGCTTGTTTAACCCTAGCAATAACCCTGCAAGGGAGGCATTGTCATTGGCTCAATTTTACTCAACAGAAAGCTGATGTGTGGGGGACCTAATGCAGCCAACATGTCAGGATTTGAACTCAAGCTCCCCAAAGTAATTGCCTGAAACTATTCTACTTCCATGGGTCTCACAATGTCCCCTGGAGACTATCCTGCACAACGGCATCATCTTTTGACCCTCAGACCCTTCTATTCCCAGCTTCCCTCTACCTCCTGGCAGATGAGGAGCCAGCTGAATGCCTACCTGTGTGTGCTCCTGGGGCCCCGGGAAGCCAGAGAAGGGACCATGGCCTGGTGGGACGGCCATGGTGGGCTCAGAGGGCCACAGGGGTGCGAGGCCTGGAGCGGGAGCCCGGCCGGGGGGCGCCTTCTCGCATCCTGCACCTCGGCTGCCACCGCCGCTGAGACCTGAGAGCAGGCGGAGGTGGGAAAACAACATGGAACGTGGGGATATGTGGGACAGTGCCAGGCAGGGAAGAGGTGGGCACGAGAGAGAAGGCAGGGCACGAGGGAGGGAGAAAAAGAGTGCAATAGAGCAACAGGTAGCAGTACAGAGGGGACAGAGAGCACGTGAGTGGGAGAGGGTGGCACAGCAGAGTCCCACAGCAAATGATAATAAAATAAGTAAATGAGGCAGCACAAAGAATACATAAAAGGGATGATTGGGAGCCGGACAATGTGGGAGGAGGTGGATATGGACAGTGACAGGAAAGGAGGACAGAAAGACACCAGTAATTGGGGGAGGAAAAGAGAAGACAGAAACCAGGGGCACTCTGGGGAGAACTCTTTCTTTCTTCCCTTTTCTACTCATGGCTCTCCCCAGGGCCCCACATACAAGACTTCACCCTCAAATAGACTTTCCTGAACACCAGGATGCTCCAGTGCCACAGTAAGGACCCTCCACTTTAAGTAGACCCTTCCCAGTAGGATCCCCCCAAGCCACAGCAAGAGTCCTCTGCAGGCCCCTAAAACCATATCAGGATCCTCAGGGACCTCCAGGCCACAAGGAGGTCTGAGAAACCCTATGACAGAGTCTTCAACTACCAGGGTATTCCTTTCCCAGGGCACCCTCTCCATATCATGCCAAGACCTTTTGCCTATATTAGGTCCTCCCAAACCAGGAACCATCCCTCCAGGGAGTCTCCCTATGCCATATTTTAGTTTCTCTGGGCCCCACGAGAGATCTACCCCATATTACTTTAAGACCCCCTCCCAGGCAAGGCCAACTCCTCCACCTCACGGGCTTATGGGGGAGGCGTGTTTTCCTGCAGTTTGAAACTATTATCCTTTTCTCCCCTATACTGGATCTTTGCCCCCACTCAATTACCCAATATGCCTACCAGAGCTCTTTCTCCAGTCACCCCTCTACACCAGGTCATTCTACAACGGTGTCTATTCCTAGAAGGGCCCTATAGCCAAATCCCCAAATATCACCTAGGATTCTCTCTTCCCAGTGTCTGCCACGACAAAATCCTCTTCCTACGGAACTCTCTCCACACCAAATCCTATCTGTCCCATGCCTTGCCACTCCAGGACCCCTTCCTCTCTTGGAGCTTGCACCACAAACAACCTCTTCCCAGGGCCCCCCCCCCCACATTAGGACCAAATCTCCCAGCCCCCACCCCCTACCCGGGTCAGGGCTGGCGCGGGGCCCACGGGGGGCTGGGGCGCGCTGGGGCCCCCAGTGGGGTGGGCGAGCGGCCAGCATGGCGGTGGTGATAGCAGCGGTGAGAAGGTGGCCGCCTGTCCCCGGCCCGGCCGGCCCTGCAAGCCCCGCGGCGGTGAGGGCAAGCGGGACAGGCTGCCCCGTGGGTGACAACAGCAGCCGCCGCCGCGGGCGGGGAGAGGGGGGGACGAGGGTCAGCCCGGGGCACGCGGGGGAAGGGGAGAGCAGGTGGACGGGGGAGGGGAGGGTTAACCCTCGCCCCACCGGCCCCGCCCCGCCCCGCGGCCACCTGCCCCCGGGGACCCTGGTGTCCCGCCCTCCACCCAGGAGGCCCGCCCCGGCCCGCTGAGACCCGGCGGGCGGGGCCAGAGTTTGGCAATCCGCACCTCCCATGGCAACAACCGTGCCATTGGTCGTCGCTGCCAAGAGCTGAGCCAATCACAGACCAGGGCAGCTGTTGCTAGGCGACGACGAAGCGGCCGGCGGAGCCGAGCCCAAACAAAGGGCGGGAGTGGGGCCCGGCAGCCCCCTCCCAGCCTCCCTCTCAAGAAGGCTCCCTCGGGCTCGGCCCCTTCCAGGAATCCGACTATGAATAGCTAGGCACGGCTCGCACCTGCCCGATGCCCCCCTCCTCTCCTCCCTAGGCCTCGTGCTAAGTCTCGCGGCGACGCAGGCAGGGCGGATCCCGCCCTGCCCTCCTTCCCGCAAGCGCGTGCCGCCCCGCCCGTTGCCGCGTCGTCGTTACCTGAGGGCGCGGGTAAGGGGACTCAAACTGCTCGGGGAGCCCGAGCTCAGACCTGCCCACTGGCTGAGGGTATCCGGCGGACGCAGCAAGCCAGGGCCCCGATTACCCAGTAATGCAACCAGCAAAATGGCGACCACAACAAACCGACCCCCCCCCCGCCTCAGGCTCCGCCCCATCTCATCCACTCCCCTCACGTGACATAGGGTAACACTCTACGCCTGCGCTCTGCGGCGCTTACTGGCACACATGCGCAGTGAGCTGCCAATAACCGAAATCTGGGTTAGGATGGCTGCGCAAGAATCTGCTACAAGAGGAGCAAGGGCTGTGACAGGATGCGATTCCAACCCCCACCAAGAAAAGTTGACTGAGGGCACATGGATCCTGTTGTCTACAGACAACAGCAATTACAGAACAATCAGCTGCAGGGAGCGACTGGATCAGTCTTTTAATAGAAAAAATCAACATTCAACAGTAGCAACACACATCTCTTGGAATCCAGACAGCTTTGAGCTTCAGTTCTTCACCTTGGGAGGTGGCCTGTGTGCAGAAGATAGGAGATTGGGGATGGGGAGATGGTGTCACAGCTTGTCATCATTTTGGGGGTCCCCAGAACCATGGCACTGCTGGTGCCTGGAAGGGAGGTCTCTGTCCCGGTGGATTACTGGGCCCCTGCTCACCTGTACACACCCACAACCACAGCATGGTCTCTTTCATAGGGCTCTAGGGTCAACTGTTCCTGGGGCTTCATGTTCTCCTGCTGCATCTTCTTCACTTCAGAGGCAAACACGGCCTCAGCTGAGGCTGTGGAGTCAATGCAGTTGGCCTACAGAGGAGGAAGGATTTGTGGTCTGCAGCAAGGCAGTGGGCTTTTTCCCTTTTTTCATGCTTTTTAAACCAGAAGTATGTCTTCATCAAGTGAAACCCAGGCTTGCAAATGTGGTCAAAGACTTAATTAAAATAAGTTTTAAATATGGTTCTCTGAAGCAGGATGTCCTATTTATCTAAAAGTCAGTGTTTAAATTTTAAACCCAGCTTTTTTTTTTTTCTCACCTACTTCATCTTAGTAATATTAGTACGAAGCTGGGAACAGTAAAACCAAGGTCACAAAAGGCTAACAAATGGTGAGTCTGGTAAAAGGCACATGGCGGAGTTTTTATCTCAAAACATTCTGAGAAATGCACTCACTACTAATCCATTTCCCAATCCATGTCAGGATCTGTTTAAACACTTCACATACATCGATTAATTTAATCCTTACACCAACTCTTAAGAAGACAGGGATTTCTATGTTGCAAGAAAAGAAACTGACAAAGATTAAATAACTTACTCAATTGGAATTCAAACTAAGATGGTCATCATGCACATGACCGCCACTCTCTTGCCTCTTTTACCCAAAAGATACCCCCCAGGATGTTGCCACTCTGTTTTAGATTTCAAGCCCCGCACCTTAATGGAAATTACAAAGTGTCCTCCATTGCGCAGGAAGGTGTGGGCATTTAGGGCCACAATCCGGGTCTGGTCTGGCTGGGCCACGTCCGCAAAGATCACATCCACCATTGCTAAGGAGAAAGGACGATACTGTTAAAGAAGTTGGATACATGCTAGATTGTTCCAGATCCTCCCGTGGGGCCTGTGCTCCATTACCAGTAGTTTCCTGGAAGAGTCTCCCTACTTCCAGTCTCACTCTCTCCAAATGATCCCCCTTCCCTCCACAGTACCCTGAGATGGGTCCAAAACTGACAGTCACACCACTTATCCAATCCTCTTAATTGGATGCCATCTACCCAATTGGCCAACTGGGCTGGGTATGGGGGACACAGGAGTCCGACCTGGACCCTGTCCTTGAGGTGCTCTGAGGTCTTGAGGAAGAAAACAGACACATCACGAGAAAGACAAGTAAAGCTGAGTAGTTTAAAGGCAAGAGTGGGAACAGGCCTGTGAAAAAAACTACAGGACAAGGGGAAGGAAATGACTGTGTGTGGGGAAAAAATGCACAGAACGAAAAATGAATGGAATGAAAATATTTTTAAGGCAATGTAACTTTAAAAAAATGAAAAGGTAGTTTAGTGAAAACCGATTCTTTAAAAACTGGGAAAAGCAGATAGCAAATGTTTTTATCAGTTACCTCTGGGGAGAGATTTAAAAGACTTTCCATTTTTATACTATATTTTTAAAAAATAGTTATTAATATTCAATAGGCCCATGTGGGGAGAGGAAAGACAGTAGAATGAAACGGACATTATTACTGTATGTATATATTTGTATGACCAATGATTATGCAACATGTACATTCAGAAAAATGAGAAATTATATCCTATCTATGTATATCAAAGTGCATAAAAGCATTCTACTGTCATTATAACTAATTAAAACAAAAAAGAAATTAAAAAAAAAATTCAATAGGCCCCTCTGGTCCAGGCCACACACAGCTTGTGCTTTCTGGGCTAGGATCTCACCAGACAATAAGGACCCCTGAAAGTGGCTTCTTTTGTTTAGGAACACTGTAAAGATTAAGAAGAAGGGAGGAGACAAGACTGCTTCTCCTATGGCACCAGATATCTGAACCCCTGAAGCAGGGTCATGACTTTCACCACCTCTCCTGGTTCCCCCCCCCCCATTTTTCCATTCCCATCCATTGCTTATCCAATCTGACCCCATCTGAATCTTCCAGGAAACCTGGTTTGGCATGCCTTGCCTGCCTTGGGCCACCCCATGGACCCACTCTCACCAATGAGCATGCGGTATTTGTGTGGATGCCGAGCATCTTCGATCACAGGAATAATGTTGGTCCTCTTCTTGGCCAAGTTAATGAGGTCACGGCCAGATCGGTGAGAGAACTCAACTGCATAGACCAGTCCATCCTAAGATAAATCCAATAATAATCAGCAACAACACTGGTCCTCATCCAGGGAATGACTACTTTGGGCTCATCCACTGCACATCACTTCAGACTCCCAACAAAATCCAACTATTTAAATACTATTATTATCATACTCATATTACAGGTGAATAAACTGAGGTTTGAAGTCACTGGCCAAGAGTCACTCAGTTATCAGCAAAGCTACACAATCCTAGTTTGCCTGATCTGAGAGCCCAGGCTCCCCAAAAATAGGCAACCAAAGCACAGAGATGAAATAACCAGAGCTAAGAGTATTTGAAATGGATCAGGCCCTTATAGGAATTAACTTATTTAACTGTCACAACAACCTCATTCTCCAGAGTATTAAACTGAGGGTCAGAGAGGTTAGGTAACTTGCTGAAAGCCACTTCATCATTAAATACCCAAGAGTCTAGGGTTTTTAACATGCCTATAATCATAAGTGAACAAGAAGTCATGAAATGAGATACACACATGCCAGGTGCCCTCTGTGGAAACCAGTACACACAAGAAATGCAGACTGGAAACTATGAGAACTACTGGTTCTTTCAAGAGAAACTAGATGATCAGATTTTGGGTACATAAATCCCCATTCCCCACTCCTTTACGGGGATTAATCCCAAAGGAATTTTACTACTGAGCTATTATCTCCAGCCCTTTTCATTTTTTTATTTTGAAACAGGGTCTTGCTGAGATGCCCAGGCTGTCCTCAAACTTGAAAAGGTTGGCCTTGGACTTGCAATCCTCCTACCTCAGCCTTCCGAGTGACGGGATTATAGGTTCGAGCCATCACACCTGGCAGAGGACATGAATTTTTAAAGAAGGCAACAAATCCAAATAGTTTGGTATCTATACTCTCAGCTCTGGATCCCACAAATGCAGGTCTTTCCATGCCCATACCACCTTCCTCAAGGCCAAGAACCCAGGAGTGCAGCTGAATGAGCATCTACTTCAGGCTGCTCTGCTGACTCACAGGTACTGTGTCAGAAGGAGATGGCCCAACATCACATATGGTGGGGAAACAGCTAGGACCACTTCAGAGTGACAGAGGAGGTGGCTTTTCCCTCCATCCACCTCTACCTGTCTACTCACCTGGCCTACGATGTCTGACACATGAGAGACGGTGGTGCCCGAAGCTGCTCCGAGGTAGAGCACTTTCGCCCCTGGCTTTATGTGGATCTGGTCCACACCACCCAGGATTGCTGCTGCCAGCTTGGAGCGGAAGGGGTTCCAGGCTCGGTACTCAATTTTGTCATCTCCCTCCTGGGTCAAGAAATATGAAGATGGACGTCAGTGTTGGACTCTTCTATAGGACCCCATTTCCCTTGGTCCTAAGAACCCTCAAAAGAAATGAAGTTCAGTTGTTACACAGGAACTGAACATGGACTCCCAGCAGTGAGCACGACAGGTGTACCCCTGTCCTCGCGTGGATGTTGCTGACTTGATGAGAAGAGGCAGCAGGAGACGGTAAATACAAGGAATAATAGTCAGACCTGTGCACTTATCATTTCCTGTCCTAGCACCTATTTATGCTACTCCTGGTCCCAGGTGCTGGGGACACAGTAGTGAAGAAGACTCCAATCCTGCCCTTAAAGGATTAAGAATACACTGAGGTAACTAACTAAACACAAACTTGCATGTTAGATGGTGAACATGCTAGGAGAGAACACTGAGCCAGGAAAGATGTGAAGTTTGGGAAACACGGCAAAGAACGTGCGAAAATCAGGAAGGGCAGCCAGGAAGGGCTGGGCAGGAGACTGCTGAATCAGTCCTGGAGGGCAGGGGGGGCCATTCCAGCTACGTGGGAAGAACACTCCAGGCAGAGGGACAGCAAACAGGAAGGCCCCAAGCAGGCCCATGGCTGGACACAGAGAAAATGACACAGGAGTAGAAGGCAGGGACTGACGGTAAGGGCTGCTTTTAACAGGCAGGGTGATATGAGCCTACCCTGTCCGAAAGACCAGGTGACACCTAACCAGAGATGCAGATGAGAAGGAAGCAGCTTTGCATGGACCTGGGAGAGGGGAGAGTGGTAGGCCAGTGTGGCTGGGGGTACCTGCGGGGAGAGTGGAGGAGACAGGCTCATGAGCCGGGAGGGGAAGTTAGAATGTGCAGGGCCACAGGAAGGACTCAGGAGGGCCACAGTCCGACTAAGTGTTAAGATGGTCCCCTGGCTGTCATATGGAGGAAACACAGCAGGGGCAGGGAGACAAGACCACTGGTGAACCATCAGCTGGGGCCTGGTGGCTTGGAGAGGGGCCCAGGTCTCACCGAAATGGAGACTCTCTTCTCTCCATACACAGATTCTCCAGGAACCAGATTCTTGGTGACGAGTGCGTCTTCTTTTCCGCGACAAATGAAGACCCCTGGTGAGGGCAGAGAGCGGGGCTGAGACTCCGGCCCTGCCCTGCCCTGTCCCACAACAGCTGCCGTCCCGTCCCCACTCACCCTCATGTCGATGAGGTTCCACCATCACATTCTTTCCTGACTGGTTTCCTCTTTTTCCGCCCCGGCCACGGCCCCGGTTGCCACCAGGCTGGAAGCCTCCACCTACGAGAAAGAGCTGCAGTAGGAGGGGGACCCGCGGTCTCCCTCCCCCCTGAGGCTCGGGAGGGCCCCTGCGCCCCACTCCCCGATGTCACTTACCCCTTCCTCCTCCTCCGCCACCTCCTCCTCGGCCTCGGCCTCTAAAGCCACCTCGACCTCGGCCTCCACCAAAGCCCCCTCGGCCTCCGCCACGACCACCTCGACCACCTCGGTCACCAAAGCCCCCTCGGCCACCGAAGCCGCCCCCACGGGGACTGAAACCTGTAGTGGGAACAAAAACAGGAATCAGGGCCATGAAGCTTAAAAGACTAAATAGCTCTTACCTGGCAGCACCACTCAGGTGGGACACCGAGGAGCAGTGCTGGTGTGTGGCAGGACAGGCATCCAAGAACGTCCAAGCGCAGGAAGTGCTGAAGGAGCCCAAATGCGCGTTGGCAGAATGGACAGACACGACGGAGGAATGTTCATAATCGACAATGGAAATGACCTTCAGTCACACACCACAGACAGGTCAAACTTAGAATTACAATGTTAAGTGAAAAAACAAGTTTGAGAAAGCCACACTAAACACAATATTCTTTTTGTGATGGTCAGTAACAACTAAAGTTAAAGCCGCACTGTGCTGACACATGTGGTAACTGCCCCTGCCCTGGAGGTGAGGGGATCATAAAGGTGAAGTCATGATTTGGGCTACTGACAAGGAAAGAGTTATTATGGTGCAGAGACAGAGGCGGAAAATGGATATAGACGCAACCCCTGCGTGTGTGTGCACTGTGGCCACAGAGTCCCCTAGATCTACCTGACATTGCATCTGGAAGGAAAGTACCAACCCCCAAACAGAGGGCAGTTTAGTGCGATGCTTGCCCAGCTAACTCTTTTGCCTGTTTCCAACATTCTTCCCAGCTCAGGAAGAAAGTGGGGAAAAAAGCAGGGCGTGGTGGTGCATGCCTATAATCTATGCAGTTTGGAAGGCTGAGGCAGGAGGATGGAGAGTTCAAGGCCAGCCTCAGCAAAGGCAAGGCATTAAGCAACTCAGTGAGACCCTGTCTCACACAAAATAGGGCTGGGGGCGTGACTCAGTGGTTGCGTGTCCCTGAGTTCAATCCCTGTTACCAATAAAAAAAAGGATAACAATCCACAAGTGGTTTAGGGATTGTCAATAATATCAGAAATTTAGGGCTGGTGATATAGCTGAGTTGGTAGAGTGCTTACCTTGCATGCACAAGGCCCTGGGTTCAATCCCTCTAGCACCACACCAAAAAAAAAACCAAAACAAACAAACAAAAAAAAAAAACACAAAAGCTTAATAAAAATACATTTGGAGAGACCTTGTTTTTGATATTTCAGGAAACATTGTTCTCAAAGTACAAAACAATGCATAAAGCAGACTGAATTCTTCTGGTGCTAACCAATTCCACATTTGACTTTTCTGTGATGTTTTAAAAGATCTGAAGTACTATTCTGAAACACCCCAAGTTATTTTTTCTTTTCTTTTCTTGGTGGTGCTGGGGATGGAACCCAGGGCCTCACACATGCTAAGCAAGCTCTCTACCACTGAGTTATATACCCAGCCCTTTTTTTTTTTTAAGTCTTATTTTGTGACAGGGTATGGCTAAATTGCCCAGGCTGGACTCAAACTTGTGATCCCCCTGCCCGACTCCAGAATAACTGGATTACAGGTGTGCAGAACTGTGCCAGCCTTCAAAAACCACAAGACTTCTTAAAGCATGGTCAGTTTGAAAATTAGTGATGGTTTAATATTATCTCATAATGTAAATTATTCAATAATAAACTCACTAAAGTTTTTGTAAAGGTACACTATAACCACAGCCTGCCATAGTTTCATGTATCTAAATGGTATTAAAAATGAAAACATAATTTTATTTTTTGTTTTTGCTTTCTTTGAAAGTGTAACAATAGCTATTCCTATTTTTTTTTTAAATTAATAGCTGAATGTTCAAAATTCCCAAACATCACCTAGCGTTACCTCCTGTCTTGTGCTCCTCTGCAGTCTACTTTCCACATAGCAGCTAATGGTTGATCTTTTCAAGACAGCAAAATCAGGTCTCATCATTCCCCTACCCAAATCCCTCCGAGGATTTTCCATCACAAAATGAAATCAAAATTTCTTTCCCTGGCTTACAAAGCCCCAAATCAATGAGTCCAACCTGTGGCTAAATCCCTGAAACTTAAGAGATGCTGATTTAATTGTGCTGGGCATGAGGACTTTTTAGAGCTCCCCAGATGATTCTAACCCCAATTGAGATCCAATAGACCAAGACTCTGACCCCTGCTGATTTCTCTCGCCTCACTGGGTCCCACACTTTTCCAACCAAAGAATAGTCCAGCTTCTAAAATCTCCATCATGTGCTGTTCCCACTGCCCGCTTCCTGAAGAAAGCAGAATAGCTCCCAACTCCCATGCATTCAGGTCTCTGATCAAATGTTCCCGATCCAGGAGGGCATTCCTGGCTGCACTACCCTTACCCTGCTTTATTTCTCTTCATACAGCATACCTACAATTTTATTATTATCATGGCTACTCCTCCACAAGAACCAAGCTCGAAATGCATAAGGATTTGTTTTAGTTACTGTGGCATCCCCAGCACCATATACAACATCTGGCACAAAGTAGTGGCTCAATAAACATCAATTGAGCAACTGTCTAATGACTGTTAAGTTCCTGGGAATTGCTCCAAGGAGAAAGCATCCTCTCCTTTTGTTCAGAGATGAGGTAATCAGGTAGTGACTGGAAGAGCGCTGGTCTCTCCCCAAAGTATCCTATATAGGGAGGGAGATGGCCATGCCACTTCCACTCATGACACTAGAGAGTAGGGGAAGGATCATGATTATCATTTCCTACATCATAAAGTTGTAAAGATTAAATTACTTAATATCCAAAAGCACTTCACATAATACACAGCCCGCACACAGTTCAAACTGAGGGGAGGAGTCCCTCTTCCTACTCTTTAGCAGAGAAATCCATGAGTCTCAACCTAGGCCCCCAAAACAGACATGGCAAGGGGTGCAGCAGGTGCAAGTGTAAGCTTTCAGTCCCAGACACAACGTATCCATATCCTTCAGGTGCTGGGGCTGTCAGAGAAATATACTGAAAGGACTCATTCCTCAGGAAAAAAATACTATACACTTTCCCAGAAAGTCCTGAATTGGGGGCAGGGGGTCTACAGACCCTCTGGTTTAGCATCTGGACTCGTGTCACAGCTTTCCCCAACTGAAATATGGCAATTCCAGCCAGGCCTAGTGGCACACACCTGTAATCCCAGTGGCTAAGGAGGCTAAGGCAGGGGGACCGCGAGTTCAAAGCCAGCCTCAGCAAAAGTGAGGCTCTAAACAACTCAGTGAGACCTTGTCTTTAATAGGGCTGGGGATGTGACTCAATGGTGAAGCACCCCTGGGTTCAATCCCTGGTACCCCCCACCCCCGCCCCAAATGGCAACTCCATCCTTCAGTTATATACTCCAAACTTTAATTAGCCTTCACTCCTTTCAGACTCTGCACACAATCTGTCGGCTCTCTCTTCAAATTATATTCCCAAATCAAAATGCTTTGTCAGCAAGTCCATTGCTTCCATCCTGGTCCGAGCCACATCTCCTAGATTTGGGGTATAAATGCCACTGATGTGCCTGATTTTACCGTAAAGTCGTTTCCACACAGATGCAAAAGAAAGATCCCTTTAAAAACATCAATCTCACTGCATCAAAATCTCCCGAAGGCTTCCTCTCTCACTCAGGCTAAAAAGCTGACCCCAGACAATTTCTACAACTGCACATTTTACCCTGCAATAGAGAAAAGCCGGGTGGCACGTCCTCCATTCCTTGGGAAAATCACACAATCACAGTCCACAGGACATATGCAGGCTTGCTGGGGTCTCAGGATACACAGCCTAGCAACTACTTCCCCCTCAGTAAAAAGAAAGGGAGTTCATGTGGGGTATGGATCCACAATGCCCTTGTAGATGCCTCATCTCTCCATATATGCACACACACACAAGAAGAAAACAAAACCTGAACTAGAGAAACAGACCCTCTTGGCAATGGTGAAAAACTCCCCAAACTTAGTGGACCCAGTTCTCACACTGAAGAAAAGTAGGTAGTGGGCAGGCATGATTTAGGAAGCTCTTAGACACTAGGGAGAGAAACACTAACTTTGTTCCCCTTGAGAAAGTTAAGGATGACAATTAAAGCCAATATCATGATTTGTCAAGCTGTACTACTACCCCGTTGGGTGTGGTAGTCCACGCCTATAATCCCAGCAGCTCAAGAGGCTGAGACAGGAGGATCCTGAGTTCAAAGCCAGCCTCAGCAACAGGCAGGCATTAAGCAACTCACTGAGACCCTGTCTCTAAATAAAATAGGGCTGGGGATGTGGCTCAGAGGTCGAGTGCCCCCGAGTTCAATCACCAGTACCAAAAAAACAAAAACAAAAACAAAAACTTGCTTAATCCTAACAGGGTGCCACTTTCTTGATGAGAAAGCTGAGGCTCAGAGAGGAAAAGCTACTTGTCCAAGGTCACACAGTAGGCTAAGAAAGTGAACCAGAAACAAATAAGGAACTGAGGTCCTTCTGTCCAAGCCATAACTCTCATTCCACCGTAAGAGGGGTGGTGAGGTGGATCCATCAGAGTAACAAGGGAAACAGAATAAATAAAGACCACTAGTGTTCTGTGCCTACCCTCCCTCCACCCGCTAATGCTGGGCTTAAGTTTCTCTAACTGCAGAGTTGCGAATCCTAGGCCCCTAAATCTCCATCTCCGGGATCCGCCCCCCGGCCCCGTTAAAGCGTGGAGAGCGGGAAAATGACAAGAGAGGGCCGCACACTAGCAAGCGGTGGTTCTCATCCACTCCGGTTCTCTCTGAGGAGCAAGTTTGGGAGGCAAGAGGATGGTGGTGACGACAGCGACAGGGGAGGAGACGGAGGAGTGAGCTTTCCAGACCCAGTTCCTTGTCCCAAGATCAGAACTCTCCATCTCCAACCCAAGCCAGATTCCCAAACCCATGCACAGATGCCTGCATGCAGACTCCGGTTTAAGATCCTCAAGTGTCTCTCCCGGCCCAATACCCAATTACCTCTAATGGCCGCATCTACTAGACATCAAACCCCAATCCCAGGACCAAGACCCTCGACTCACGACCGAAGCCAGTCACAAACCTTCAGACCTCCAGGGATCAGGATCGATCGCAGGGCAGAACCAGCATCACCTCCCCACACGAGACCGGACCCCAGGCTCAGAGCCCAGGCCCAGGCCCCATCCCTCCGATTCCGGCCTGGCACCCGGATTCCCGTTGTCCCCAGTCCTTGAGCCCGGACCCCACTGCCAGCCCGCACCTGGCTTCATGGCTAGCGCTGGAGTTGCGCGGATCGGGGAGTCGGCTGCGTCCCTAACTCCACGAGTCTGGAGCTTTCGCACGTGGAAAGGAGCGCAGGCGCGCGGCGGCGTATGGCCCGTGACGCAACCACGTATCCCCGCCCCCTGGCTCACCGGCCCCGCCTGGAACTCGGCTCGCGTAGTAGGCGGGGATTCCCGGGCTTCTAAGCGCCCCTTCGAGGCCCCGCCCCCTCTACTCGCTTCCTGCGCTCTGGGCTGCGCTTCCGGTATCCAGCTTCCCTAGAATGCACACTCGGCTAACCCAGGCTGTTACTTTTTTTTTGTACCGGAAGATGAGCCCAGTGGGTGCTTAGCCATTAAGCTGCACCCCCAGTCCTTTTTAATATTTTATTTAGAGACAAGGTCTCACTAATTTGCTCAGGTTCTTGATGAGTTGCTGAGGCTGACTTTGAACTCGCTATCCTCCTGCCTCAGCCTCCCAGGGAGCTGGGATTACAGGCGTGCGCCCCCTGCCTGGCATCAGAGCTCTTACTGAGGCCTCAATGCGGGCTCTGCTCTCTCCCTCTCTTCTTTATTCCTAGCTCCCTAAGGCTCCCTCTGTACTCAATATGCCTACAACCCCAAGAATAAGCAAGCACCTTTTCTGAGTTCCCATTCATACCTTCGGAAAACATTCACTGTGGACCTTGTATGTTCCAGACACTATGAAAGAGGCGCGGTGGCGCATGCCTTTCATCCCAGCGACTCAGGAGGCAGGAAGATAGCAAGCTCAAGGCCAGCCTCAGCAATTTAAAATCAGCAAAAAATAAAAAGGGCTGGGGAAGTGGCTCAGCGGTTAAGTGCCCCTGGGTTCAATCCCTTGTTTAAAAAAACTTTTTTTTTTCTTCAAAACTGTGGGATGAAATAGTTGAGTCTATTCTGGATTTCTAGGAACTGCAATAATTTAAATGGGTCCAATTCAAGATAGTGTTACCTATTTCTTACAGAATTTACTGTTGGCCTTCTAGTTATTTATTTTTTTTCTGAAGGACAAAATTACTCAGAGTACAGTGCAGATTTGGGCTGCCAACCTTGTTTCTTGGAGTCCTGGCACTATCTCCTGGTTCCAATGTATTTCACCTGCCAACTTACTCTGTCGACTTGAAATTGGCATTTTCAGCAAGTAATTAGTGAGTGCCTCCTGTCCCTTCTTGTGCTAGGGACACAGTGTCGACTGAAACAGCCCCAGGCTCTGTCCTCCTGGAGCTGACAGTCCAGTCAGGAAACAGACTGGTCTCTGCACAGTGTAAGCCCAGAGCCAGGCCAATAAAGGAAGCACAGGCAGACAGGGTAGGACTGAGGTGAGAGAGCCACTTGGGGCTGTTTCTGATGCTCCCCATCATCTCATCTTCCTCTGAAGCTTTCTTTTACTTTCTACCTCTAAGTACCACTTGCTTTCCCCTGATGGAGCTTTCCATGCAGAGGACTTATTTCCCTTCCACCCTCATACCCATTTGATCTGTAGATGGGATAAGACCCCCTAGCTCCTCAGTGTCATTTTTCTTTTCTTTTTTTCTTTTTTGGTTCCAGGGATTGAACCCAGGGTCACTTAACCACTGAGCCACATCCATGGCCCTTTTTAACATTTTTTATAGAGACAGGGTCTCACTGAGTTGCTTGGGGCCTTGCTGAGTTGCGGAGGCTAGCTTGGAACTCATGATCCTCCTGCCTCAGCCTCCCCAACCACTGTTGATTACAGACGTGAGCCATGGTACCCAGCTCCTGGCTGTCATTTCTAAACCCCCCTCTGTCTCCTCCCTAAGGAAACTTTGAAGTTTTCCTAGCCACATTGTAGCAACTGCTTTATTACTGCCAACTCTATCAACTCCCAAGCCACTTCTGCTCTTTGCAATTTTAGCTCCCATGGGACTTACTGCTACCTATGCTGCTCCCATCATTATTTTTCATGATTTCCAAATCCAGATAGATGATCTTTCAACCATTCTGGCCTCTCAGTGCCTTGACCTTCACCCCCACTCCCCACCCCTGCCCAGTGATCCTGTATTCCACCTAGCCCTTCTCCCCTATGGTCACACTTAGACCTCCTGCAGGGGTCAGGCATGGTAGTGCACACCTGAAATCCCAGCAACCAGGGAGCCTGAGGCAGGAGGTTCACAAGTTGGAGATCTGCCTGGGAAACTTTGTGAAAGTCCGTCTCAAAATTTAAAAATGACAAAGGGCTGGCGATGTAACTCAGTGGTAGGGCAGCCCTGGTTTCACCAGTATCAAAAACAAAACCAAAAACCTTGTGCTGAGGACACAGTGGTGACTGTGATAGCCCTAGAGATTCCAGATGCTGAGGAAGAAAGAACCTGTGTCTAAACAGTGCCAGCCCTAAAACTATAGCCCCTACGGGAGTTTAGTTGGGGCCTCTTGCTTTCCGTCCATCACCTCCTATGTCTCCACCTCACTCCCTCTGAGGCGAATGCTCCCATTGATCCTTCCTCCCCAGCACTCCATTGAGCTGCCTGCCTGTTCATTGTCCTCACCCCACTGTGACCACATTACCCTTTACCATCCAGATTCCCCACCATCACTATTGCCACACCTTCCCATTGCCAAACTGGATTGATAGCACCCCCCTAGTTACAGCCCCAGCACCCTGGCTGTTGAGCGAAAACCACCCGGCCATGTTGCCTGGTTCATAATAAATCTTGAAGCTGTTTTCTACACTTGTCTTCATTTCTTCTCATCTTTTCTCTTGGACCCATTTTAATCCAATTTTTCCCGCCATCATCCCACCAAAATATTTTTCTTTAGATCACTAAGGACCTCCCTGTTGCTAATGCCAATGGTAAATCTTCTTCCCTAATTTTATTTATCATCAGTAACATTTGACACTCCCTCTTGCTTAATATGCTTTTTTTTCCATTTGGCTTTTGGAACCTCCCCTGTATTTTCTCAGTGCCCTCATCTTCCATTTTTGACTTATTGGTTGAATTTACACGTTAAATCCGCACTCCAGCTTTTTAAGTGTGGTCAATCATTCTGCTTTAAAGAAGAGGAAACGAGTCAGAGAGAAATTTAGGACATGGCTAGGATTATAAATGATGAAGTCAGAATCTAGCGATCTCTCCTTCATCTGTTTCTTTCCTCCCTCCAATCGTTTGTCCTTTCACCCATCCATTCCTCTAATCATCCATTTCCACATCTTCCTGTTTCCCCATTCACCCTTTTCCCATCCCAGCCACCAGTAGATTCATCTACTCATGCATCTAAGCATGCATGCACCGCTCCTCTCACCCCCAATGTTCACTTCCCAGATTCCCCTCCTGTGCTGGAAGGAAACTCAGGATGAGAAAGCATGAAAAAGAAACATCAGCGTGCAGCTTGGCTTGAGATATTTATTCAGTGCTCTCACGTTGGGCCTCAATGGCTCAGCAAAGGGGTAGAGCAGGGTAAGGGCACACAGTACATCCTTTCACCTCCAGAAGGGTCAAGTCTTGAAGTCTTCATTCCCAGTGGATGATTCATCAGTCATAACTGCAAGAGACAAACACTCAGCACCTCCTCTAACGGACTAGGCAACCCACCCAACCTGCCTGCTTCCCAAGAGGATCCAGATCCTCCTGCCCTCAAGAATCCTGGCTCCAACATGACAGCCCTCACACCAGCCCTCACCATTGGGAGAAGTCCTTTGCTTTCCATTTCTCCATTCCTGTCTCCGTGGGCACATCATTGGTATGGACCCCGTCAAAGTTTCCGCAGGCCCCACACAGCTTGCCAGAATGCTCATCACCAACCATCACAGCCAGCTGCCCATTGGTCTCAAGTTGGATTTGGACCCCTCCCTTCTGGTTGACTAGCATGGAGCCATCGGGTGTCTGCCTCACAGACACAGATGAGAACACTTCTGCTGGAAGATCCACTGGGAGACCATTCACCTGGTAGTGGGAAAAGATGGAGGTGAAGCCAGAGCCACAGAAGAGCTGGGGTGTTATGAAGATGGAGAGTCCAAGCTAGAGAACAAAGCTCAAGGTGCTAAAGCAAAGATGCAGGTGCACTTGATGCAGGAATGACTACATCAGAAGACAGCTGGAGATCTGAGCGGATGGGTAAAAAGGGTGGAGAGTAGATGGACGAGAAATGGACTGAGGGACCCACATAACATCCCCAGGTCACAGGGGAAAAGCACTTTGACCCAGATAGATAAACAAACAAACCTCAAGGTCATCCTGCTTGATCCTAGTCTTCAAAAGAAAAGAAACTTTGAGTCTATCACTGGTTTCCTAACAAGAGCAACATTATCCTTTATTTTTGTAATGGTGACATCTGAAGGTAAGTAATGATCTTAACAAGTATGAGAGGAAATTTTGTTTCTTTGTCATCAGCTGCAGACTCAGTAACCTTGTGAATTTCTTCTTTAAAAAATGGTTGTCAATTTAGTGGATGAATGAATCCTTCTAATGTGAACTTGCCATAGCAAGTTCTTTGAAAGAGATGTTCTCTTTTCCCCAGATGCTCTTGTTTCTGGGTTTTCCTGTCAGATAACTGGAGAGACAGGTAGATAGATAGGTAAAAGTAGATACAGATCTGATGGACTGATGCATGGAGGTGTGGGTGGAAGGAAGGAAGGAAGGAAGGAAGGAAGGAAGGAAGGAGATAGGAAAAAATGGAGGATGGAAAATAGATGCTGGAAGGAAGGAGAGGCAGTGAGATAGACGGAGACTTGGTAGATGGACAGTCTCACCAGCTGCAACCTGGATCAGAGTCGTTTCTCTTACCAAGCACAGTGTGGCACAGAGGAAGGAAGGCTGAGTTTTTTCACAAAATCAAACTTTTCCTTCTAGATGCCCTGAGCTGGGTACTGGAAAAAAAAATGGTCATCAAGATGGCCAGGATCCCTGCTCACATAAGACTTATAATCTAGTAAGGCTGAACACTTGGGAGTTTCCTTCCAGGGAGTCTGAAATTTTGGTATGCACTATGCAGAGTGTGCCTAGGTGACCAGACCCCTGTGCAAACCCTAGGAGACGCTAATGAACTTCCCTGGTAGACAGCATTTCATTTTACATGTTTTGTCACAGAGTATCGCTGGAGGATTATGCACACCCCGCATGATTCCAGGAGGGGAGAACTGTGGGAAGCTTGGGCTAGGTTCCTCTGGATTTTGCTTGGTACATCTTTCCTCTTTGTAGATTTTCCTTTGTATTCTTTCATTGTAATAATTCTCAGAAATACAACCATATGCTGAGTTCTCCTAGTATATCTGTGAAACTGGAGATGGTCTGGGGCCATCTCCAGGGGAACCCTGATGGTCATGTGACCCCAGACTGACCATTCTCAGCATTCCATCCCTAAGGCTGCAGTGATTGATTCCAGGCATAGGCATGAGTCCAAACGGGCCCAGAGAGACAAAATCTTGGGTCTTTTGTTGAATCAATTTCTGCTGAGGTAGCTAAGCTGATGGGGCATAGCTTGGGGAAGTTGGAGGGTTATCTTCCTATGAAAGGAATGAAGCTGATTTGGTGAACAATAAGTCTAAAAAATAGAGGTATAAATTCCTGATAATATTGCCAGGGCACCTGGATCCAGCCACTCCTGAGGCTCTTTCTCTGGATTTTCTAGCTATGTGGGCCAATCAATTAATTTTTTGCTTAAAGCAATTTGAGTCTTGATTGATACTAAAACTATTAAGTTACTTGAGTGTGTTTTTGCTTCCCAAGAACTCAACCCTATGAAGGCACTAAATCTGAAGTGTTGAGACAAATACAAATTTAGAGACCATACTGCAGAGATCTTGATAAGGAAAACAGCAGGGCAGCCAAGGAGCCAGGAATGTAGAAGAACATTGCAACAGGAAGAAGGAAAATCCAGGGGAGACATCCCACCTTCCATGCCCTGACTTACCCACACGCCCTTGCCTGGGGTCACAGTGACAATACCCTCTTGGAAGAAGATGTGGAACTGGCTCACGGTTTCAGGCTTTTCATGGCAGGGCTGGACATTAGCAACCACACGGTACCAGGGGATGGTCGGCCGTAGTGTTGGGCAGCGGGAAGATATCTCATAGACACCAGGGGAGCTGAAGGTACTGTTGGCCCCATCGAAGGTGGTGATTTGGGCACCCAAGGAGAGGGTACAGAGACCTTGGGCAGCCTGGCATTTCCGGGATCCTTCCTGGATACCGCAGACATGGCCTGCTGGACAGCCAGCTGCCTCACATGTCAGACCCTTGCTTGAGGAACAGGAACAGCGCTCACTGCAGTCTGAGGTCAACAGGGAGGAGTTCACCTGTGCACAGAATGGGGCCAGGTTAGGGTGAGACAGAGACTGCAGCAATGGCCACAAGCCCCCCCCATCCTCTACTCAGGCAGGGTGATTTTGCAAAAGACTCTAATTAAGAAATGAAGTGTGTTTCTCCTATCCATGAATCTAGGTAGGCCTTAAGACTATGCTTGGTCAATCAAATACAGCAGAAGCCATGTTGTGCCAGGTTTGTGTCTAGACCTCAAGAGGCCTGACCGCCCCCACACCCCGCCCCCACACTCTCTCTGTCTCAGGAGGCTGAAGCAGGAGGATCACAAGTTCAAAGCCAGCCTCAGCAAAAGTGAGGCTCTAAGCAACTCAGTGGTTGAGTGCCCATGAGTTCAATCCCCGGTACCCTAAATAAGTAAATAAATAAAAATACTGGGACAACAGATGAAATTTGAATAAAATCTACAGATTAGTACTGAATCAATGTTAACTTCCTGTTTTTTAATCTTTTTTTTTTTTAGTTGTAGTTGGACACAATCCCTTTATTTTATTTATTTATTTTTATGTGGTGCTGAGGATTGAACCCAGCTCCTCACATGTGCTAGGCGAGTGTCTACTGCTGAGCCACAATCCCAGCCCCAGCTTCATGGTCTTGATAATTATGTGTCATATAAATGAATTTCCTTCATCTGAGGAAACACATGGTAAAGTACTTATGAGTAAAAGAGAATTACATTTGCAACATTTTCTCAACTGAGAATTGAGAGAAAATAATAGATATATATTTATATTCAGAGGATGATAAAGCAAATGTGGCATAATATCAACAAATGAAAAACCTCACTGAAGGGTATACAGGAGGGCTTTGTACTATTCTTCCAATTTTTCTTTGGCTTTTTTTTTTTTTTTTTTTTGTACTATGAATTTAATCCAGGGGCCCTTTACCACTGAGCTACATCCCAAGTCCTTTATTTTTTTTTTTAAATTTTATTGTGAGACAGAGTCTCACTCAATTTCTGGGGGACTCACTAATTTGCCAAGGCTGCCCTTGAACTTGCAGTCCTTCTGTCTCAGCCCGGCAAGTTGCTGGAATTACAGGTGTGTGACACCACACCCGGCTTCTTATATTTTTTCTTAAGTTTGAATTCATCAAAAATAAAAGTTTGCCGGCATGGTGGCACACACCTGTAATCCCAGCGGCTTGGGAGGCTGAGGCAGGAGGACTGTGAGTTCAAACCCAGTTTCAGCAAAAATGAGGCACTAAGCAACTCAGTGAGATTTTGTCTCTAAATAAAATTCAAAATAGGGCTGGGGATGTGGTTCAGTAGTTGAGTGCCCTTGAATTCAATTCCTGATACTGATAAATAAATAAATTGATAAATAAATATTTGAAAACCTTGAAAGAAAAAGGTCAGTGTAATGAATAAAATAAACACAGTCATCCCTCAGTTCCAGGATCCAGAGGCGCACCTGTAGCTGCTCAAGTTCCTTATATAAAATGGCATAGCCCTGGCATATAACCTGCGCACATCCTCCTGTGCACATTAAGTCTTCTCTAGGTTACTTCTCGTGCCTGGCACAATGTAAATGCTACGTAAATAGCAGTTGTACTGCATATATTGTTTAGGGAATAATGGCAAGAAAAAGTCGGCACATGTTGTCAGAACAGATGCAACTTCGTTTTGAAATATTTTCCATCTGTGGTCAGTTGAATCCATGATGTGGACACTGCACACAGAAGGACTAATGGCACTGTGCATATTGATGACTCCCACATTTCTATCTGTGGGCCATGCGTCTCCCCCTGAATGCCAGATTCACAAACCTAATAAAACTTCCATCGCAGACAGAAGGCACAGGTCTTGAATAGGGGAGCAAGGGCAGAGGGGTCAGGGCTATGGGGAGGTGCAGGCAGAGGGTTGGAGTGAGATGAGGAGGCACGGGGGCGGGGGTGGGAGTCCAGATGACCTAGCTGAGGGGTTTTCTGGATGGCTTCTAGCAGGTGGTGAGACCTGAAGGAAGAGTAGGAATTTGGATCCACTTGGAAGTGGTGCAAGTTAGAGCCACTTGCTTTCTCTACATCACAACTTCTTTATTTGTAAAATGGGGGAAATAGCAAGAAGAGAGAGGCAGAGGGAGATTTTTGTGGCCCACGCACAGGAGAGGAGGAAGAGATCAGAGTGCTGTGGCCACAAACCAAGAAATGCCTGTAGTAGGAGAAGCAAGGATCAGATATTCTGCCCTGGAGCCTCCAGAGACCTCACCACCCTACCAACACTGTGATTTCAGCTCAGTGATTCTGCTTTCTGACCTCGGACCTCCAAACTGTGGAAGAATTATTTTCTCTTGTTTTAAACTACTGGGTCTGGGATAATTTGTTACAGCAGCTTTAGGAAACTCATACAGGTTCTCCATATCAAGTCACTCAGCCAGGAAATGGTGCTTGTGCCTCTGTCCCTATCCATGAGAAGATCACCACAGAAGCTCTGAGTCTCCCTCAAGCTCCTCCAATCACCCCTGCCCACCTCAAGTCCCTGCTCACCGGCAAGTATCGGTCTTGATAGGTACAGCCGCAGTCTTGAGTAGGGATGCAGACACCCTGGGAGAGCAGGAATCGGTCATCACATTCGCAGCCCTCAAAGCAGTGGATGGTGCAGCCCGTGAGGCCGGAGAGAGCCGCACAGGAGCTTTGGCAGTGGTGAGTGCACATGGAGTAGTGGCTGTGGGCTGGGCACTTGAGAGCTGCAGAGACAGGGGCAGGATGGGGTGACACCTTCAGGAGGGCATGGAATACCTAATGGGACATTCTGCCCACCCAGCCCTGGGTGGGGTGATGCTGAAGACAATTGATGAAGCCAACCCTGAACTCTGTCCTACAGAGCTCACATCTAGCTGCAGACAGCAAGTGCCCCAAGTGACCATGCTGCATTGGGAAGAATAGATGGAGGGATCAGGCCTGGGATGGGGAAGTACAGGCAGAGGGGAGTGGGGATGGGCAGACATAGGAGAAAAACAGGGGCCATGAGGACCCAGGGACACACTCAGGAGAAGGCCTGGGTTCCGGCTAAGCAACTGGAGGCTGGTGCAGCTGCCCTGAGTTGGCCACCAGGGCAGGAGAGAGAAGAATCAGGTTTAGGGTAAAATTCTGAGTTCCACTGGGAACATAGCAGGTGTGAGGGACTCTAAGGACACCCAGGGGAAGGTTTCTACCAGGCCTTGGGGCTGGCAGTCAGGGGAGAGTTCAGGGTTGGAGACAGACTGAGTCCATGGTCACCACTGAGGACAGATCCAAGGCTGTGGGATGGGTGATGGCCCCAGTTATAGGTCCTTCCCTGAGAAGACTGAAGGTGACAGCTCTCCCTTGGGACATGAATGGTCATCAACTTATCTCAGAGAGTCTTAAGGGAACACGTCCCTTCCTTGGGGATTTGAAGGAGAGGTCAAATCCTGTTTGGAATCTAATGGCGGTGGCATTGCTTGGGGGTTTGGGATGCGCCACAGACTCAGGCTTGTATGGACTGCTGACCTGCCCAACCCTTCCTCGGAGGTTACCCCAGAAAGCTGGATGGAATGCCAGGGAAGAAGTGAAGGTCAAGTTGGAGGAGAGTGCATCCCTGAAAGGAGTCTGAGGAGGCACAGTCAGGGGGTAGGAGAGAAGCCTCAGAGGCTGCTGTGGAGGGAGCTGGGGGGAGCACTGTCATAGGGAGGGACTTCCCGAGCCACAGTCAGAGAAGGAACAGGCCAGGCATCCTCTGAAGGGCCCATGGACACTCACAGCAGAAGCTGTCTGACCTCCAGGGCTTCACGGACGAGCCGGCTGCCTGACAGTCTGCTGTATATGCCGCCAGGTGCTGGCAGAGGAAGGCTTCGTCACCCTTGTGGGCGCACATGTCATACACACATTGGCGGAAGTATTCAGAGGGCTTCAGCACCTTATGGCAGGTTGCGAAGGGGCCCTGGGGGTCTTGGAGCATGCCACAGACCTTGTTGTCCTCATAGGGTTTTGTCTCCTCTGCCAAGCACACAGGGCAGCCCTGAGGCCCACAACCCTCAAAACAACCCTCCTGGGAGGAGTCCATGTCTTTCCACGAAGCTCCAAAGGCCTCCACGCTGGTAGTTATTTTGCCAGTAGGAAGGGCAAAGTCGTCGCTCCAGTTGCCATTGAAGTTCCCACAGAGGCCACAGACCCGTCCATGGAAGGAGCTAGGGATGGATATGAGGATGTGGAAGTTGCCGTCGTAGAGGATCCGCAGCCCCTTGGTCGTCTGCAGAATCAGGTGTCGGCCTTCGGAAGTCACCCGCACAGGGCCCACAGACACGGGCAGGGCCACAGCCTCGCCGTCCACAGTGACCTGGATGGAAGGGTCAGGTGGGTTGAGGATCACAGTGGGTGAGGCTGCCCCTCATGTTCCCAGTGGGGAGCTGTATACCTGTCAGGCCCTCATGGTGGTAGGTGTGTCTCCCCCTACTCTATCAGGGTGGGGTCCTATTTCTTTCAAAACCCCTGGGTTGGCTTAACATCTCCCTCGGAACCTACAGGGTGAGGTAATGACTCCCTTGGAATTCCCTGAGCGGAGCTGTGTGCCCTCAGAACCCCAGGTCAGGGTCATGTTCACTTACCGTTGGCCCTTGATCCAGACTCACAACCTGCTCATCCACAGTAACGCGCAGGCGTTGGGATTGTTCGGATGATGTGTTCTTCTTCTCAAGTACGATGCTAAATTTCTCATCACCAGACTTCGGGAGGCAGACTTCGGCCAAGACATAAGAACAGGTGCCATGCAGGTCATAGACACGCCCATCAAAGGTGACATAGTGGATGCCTCCGTTGGCCATGCAGCGACCACAGCCCGTGGGATAACAAGCCTGGACGCCATCCTCTCTTCGACACTCCTCATAGGGTCCACAGGCTTCGCCATCCAGGCAGTTGACCTGGCCATGTGGCCCACACTCACAGCGCCGCTCACACTCAGGGCCCGGGTAGAAGGTCGCGCCCAGTGGGTAGTAGCGGCCATCATGGAGGCAGCCGCACTGGCTCACAGGCACACAGGTGTCACCACTAAGCACGAAGTCAGCATCACAGACACAGCCCTCACGGCAGGTGGACTCACAGCCCTCGGGTGCTGTGAAGCTTGGGCAGCTCACCGGGCAGGAGTCCCCACAGAGCTCATAGTGGCTATTTGCAGGGCACTGGAAAGCTGGGGGGACACAAAAGGCGTGAGCCAGGCAGGTGCAAAGGTGGGCAAGAGGAGGTCCCTGGTGGGAGGACCTGCTTGGACCAATCTGGTGTGTATGGTTGGGTGTAGAGATCTGATCCAGTACACCCTACAGCAGGACTCAGTGTGGGATTTCAGGTGTGTGTGGGAGGAGCAGCTCAGACCAAGGTGTGTGATAACCTGACCAAGGACTTCTAAAGATCAGTGGCTGCCTGGTGAATTTGATCACATCCATCTCAAAGTGTAAATACACCTGGGGTGTGGGCCAGATGGGCCTCAGGGTATCAACCTGTCTGAGTGGAGCTGATTGTGCTGGCTGACATGATCAGGAGCATCTACAGTCTCTGACACAGTGTGTTTCAGGGCATGTGTATCTGATTGTATGAAGCGAACCGGGTAAACTTGACCCAGATCTGCTTGAAGGGGATGGCCCAGGACTATCTGACTATGAATCTGAATGAATCTCCCTGAAACTGTCAGACTCCTGATTCCATCTGGGTTTAAGTGACTTCAGTGTCTCAGTGTATAATCTAGCTCGATACCATTGAAGGTATGTGGCCAATTCTGTGTGACTGGGTGTATTCCATTGTATAAGACAGCTCAGGGGCATCTGACCAGGTATGTAGCTCACTAGGTCTCTCTGATCAGGGGTTCCTTGCTGGGTGACTTTCGGTCAACCAACTAGTTCATCTGACTAGGATATCTGAGTGCATGAGTTCCCCAGAGCATATTGGACTCTTGAGTTTCTGACCAGGTGTGTCTAGCTGATCTTGTGTATTTCAAGGCCATACCTGATCTGGTGTATTTCAGTGTGTGAATTCCAAGGAGTCTCTGAGGGGATATCTGACTCAGGGACAGGAGAATGGCCCCGAGCCCAATGGAGGCAGGAGGGCTCTGGGAAGTGACAGGGGGGACTCTCACTATGTGCACTATGTATGGATCAGTACTTACGACAAAAATCAGGCTTCCTCCACTCTTCGATAATTGCCCCAGCGGCCTGGCAGGCTGCCACGTAGGCGGCCAAAGCAGGGCAGAGGCCTCCCTGATGGCCCTGGGTCTGGCAGGCGTCCAGCAAGCAGGCTTTGAAGTACTGGTCAGGTGGCACCAGGCTGTGGCAGGGTGCTAGTGGGCCGTCGGGGGCCGAGATCATACCACAGGCGTTGGGGCCGCCGAAGGACTCCTGCTCTGCGGGCGTGCAGGGTGCCGGGCACGGCCCTGGCACGCACTCCCCACAGCCAGGTTCGCCGCCCACCTGCCAACCTTCTGGCTTCCCGCCCACCGCGTTCAGGTCGTCGGCCGGATTCTTGTTGTAGTTACCACACAGGCCACAGAGGGCGCCCGCGTACGCCGCTGGCACGCGCAGGCGCACAAAGCTATCCCCGTCGAAAGTCAGCGAGAGCCCAAAGGCCGTGGTCACCACCACGTCGGCGCCGCTCAGGTACGCGTGCAGGAGTGGGTCCTTCTGGAAGGGTAGCGCCACGAGCTCGCCGTCCACCTGCGGCCGTGGGAAGGGGGACGGCAGTGAGTGGCGTGGATCCCGGGGTCTAATCCTATCTCCACCTCATATTAGCCGTGGAACCTCCGCACGGAACCGCCCTTAAGCATCTGTAGACAATGTGTCATGGGCCCCTTTGGCTACTCTGAAGCAGGTACTTTCTGCAGATTCATTTTACAAAGGAATCTACTAAGGCTCAGAGAGTCCGAGGCAGCTGATCCAAACTGTCAGGCTCCTAGGGCTATACTCTGAACCCCTTCATCATGTGGGTGCTAAGTTGTGAAAGGTGCTGTGGGGATCAGCTGACCCCCCACTGTCTGGCTCCCATGTCTGCTCACCTGTAGCTTCCTGGGCCAGCGGGCACTGAGTGTCAGGCTGTGGCCGTAGACATGCAGAGTGACACTGCGGGTGTAGCTGACAGCCTGACTGCCCCGGTGCTCATTGACCACAGTGACGGTGAAGTTCTCAGTCCCCTTGGGTGGTTCAGGGCAGGGCCCACTCAGGAGGTATTCGCAGGTGCCTTGGAAGTCGAATCGGTGGCCATCCAGGGTGGTGTAGTGGGGGTCACCCCAGGCCTGGCACTCAGCTGTGCTGACAGGTTGGCAGCCGTGCTGGCCAGAGGGTAGCAAGGTACACTGTTCGCCCAGCCCACAGCTGCTGGGTGTGCAGGACAATGGGCCACCCTTAGGCCCACAGTGGCATCGCTGGGAGCAGGTGGCATCAGCCCAAAACTCACTGCCTGCCTCGTAGTAGGTGCCATTGGCCCAGCAGCCACAGCCGCCGTCCAGGGGAACACAGCGGTGGCCACTCAACACGAAGCCTTCATTACACTGGCAGCCCTCAGCGCAGGGGCCCTCACACACAGCTGGTTTCGTGGTAGGCTCAGGGGGCGGGCAGCTGGCTGGGCAGGGTGGGCCACAGAGCTCGTAGTGGCTGTTTTCAGGGCAGGAGATCTCTGTGGGTAGAAGTGGGAGAGAGAAGAGCATTTGGAGGGGGGTCCTGGGACAGGGTGGAAAGAGACGGAAACAGAAAAAGGGGGGCAGAGAGAGAGAGAGAGAGAGAGAGAGAGGGAGGACAGAGAGAAAGAATGGAGAAACAGAAACAATCAAGGAACCACACAGAAATACTAAGAGTCAGAGAGACAGAGAAACAAACAGAAGGACCCAGAAGGACTGCAGTGAAATCTCTCGGCCCCAGCTGCCTCCCCAACACTCACCACAGCCGGCCTGTGTCCTCCAGTCCTTGATGGTGATTCCAGCAGCCTGGCAGGCAGCAGCATAGGCAGCCAGCGCCTGGCAGAGTATGTCTTGGGTTCCTCCACCCAGGCAGACATCCAGAACACAGCCCTTGAAGTAATTTTCAGGTGGCAGGTGGGCATGGCAGGAGGTGAAGGGGCCATTTGCGTTAGGGGCCAGAGGTCCACAGAAGCTGGGACCCTTATACTCTTCCAGCCGCTCCTCAGGGCATGTTGGGCAGGACCCTTTGCATTCATCCCAGCAAAATGGGTCCCAGTCTGGAACTCGCCAGCTGCCACCCCAGGTGGGTATTGAAGGAGCCACTGTACCGTTAGGGAAGACTTGATCGTTACTGACGTTTTTGTCCATGTTCCCACAGAGCCCGCATACTGCTTTCCTGTAGCTGCTGGGCAGCTTCACCTCTACCTGCCAATTCCAGTCATAGGTGACCTGAAGCCCAAAGTCAGTCACCAACACAGCCTTTGACGCTCCATGGGTCACTGAAATCCGCCCACCAGCCACAGAGACAGGCAGGGTTGTCCGCACACCATTCACCTGGGGGTGGGGAGGGAGGCAAACAGGGGTCACATGGGGTAGGGAGGTCCCAGCTCTGGTCCCTACCTACCTCCCTTCCTCTCTCATCCTGCCAGTAGGTGGGAGCTGTCAAGGTCTTTATCCATATATGATTATGTAGTCATTTTATAAACATGGATGTCTGTTCTCATCCAGGCGCTGCGGAATGAGACCTCACATCTGCTTTTTCTGGCTCTCTCTCTTGATCTCTCTCTGCCTCTGCCTTCACTTGGGTTTTCTCTCTTGTCTTGGAGATCTCTCTCTATCTCTGCATTTACTCTCTTGGTCTTTCTTTGTGTCTCTGCCCCCCCCCCCCAACCCCCGCTCCGTTTGCTCTTCTCATTCTCTGCCTGGTTGTCTCTACTCGCTCATGGTCACATACCGAGCGCCTGTCCTGTTCCATGCCTTCCTTTCTCCCTGTGAGCTGCTACTCATCTGCATCTTCTTTTTCCTGGGCAGAAAGGGTAGCCTATCTCTGTCTTTACCATCTCTGACTTTCTCTTCATGTCTGAGTCTCTGGGCCTCTTGTCTGTTCCTTGATACTCACAGGAGCTTCATTAGGCCTGGCTCTGAGCTCAGCACTTTAACAGTACCACTTTGTTGTGGGCTTGGGCCTGCTATGATGCTCCTTCAACAGATGAGGACCTTGAAGTCCACCAAGTTATTGCTTGGTCAAAATCATGGAGCTCATAAGGAGGAGGGAGAACTGGGGTTCAGATCCAGGTCTTTCACAAAGACAAATGCTAACCTGCTATGTTAAAGCCCATAGCAAAGGGTTAGGCTTAATTCCCAGAGAAAGGATGATTGTTTGCTGTAACTGTTATCATTCCTGTTGCCAATTTGATTTAGGCCTAAGTGAAGATAGAATTTTGTGTTTTTTTGGTACTTGGGATTGAACCCAGGAGTGCTTAACCACGGAGCCATATCCACAGCTCTTTTAATATTTTTTTCAGAGACAGGATCTCACTGAGTTGCTTAGGACCTTGCTGAGTTGCTTAGGGCCTCGCTAAATTGCTGAGGCTGGCTTGGAATTAGAAATCCTCTTGCCTCAGCTTCCCAAGCCACTGGGATTACAAGTATGCACCTTCACACCTGGTAAAGATGGAGAATTTTGAGCTACTAACTGTGGCTGTTAGGACACTACTGGGGGGCTCAGATGACCATCCTGCTGAACATACCCGGACTTTGCCGATCTCATTCTTGTGGATGGAGATGTTGGTATTGAGAGTATTCACAGTGACAAGCTTCACATAGGACACAGAGGGATTACCCCGGTTTTCATTCTTGGTGGTGACGGTGAAGGGAGTCAGGTTTTGAGAACTGACCCCTGGGCAGTCAGTTGTTGCCAACACATAGTTGCAGGTGCCCTGGAAGTCAAATGCCCAGCCATCGAAGGAGTGGTAGTGTGGGTCACCCCACAGCCAGCACATGACCTCAGAGATGGGCACACAAATGCCCTCGCCATTCTGAACTTCACATATCTCCTGTGGCTTGCATATCACATTGTGGCACGGTTCTGGGGACAGAGAAGAGAAGGCCTTGAGGGGGGTTGCTCACCATCAGGTGGCCGCTTTCCAGTATTTGCCCCAGACTGTGCCAGGGATGTTGACTCTGAAGGTTACTGCAGGTGAGACCAAATTCCAGGATCCTCACACCCAAGACCCAGGCCCTAGAGTTTGCTGTGTCTAAGACCAAGCCCTGGAATTCCCCCTGGCCTGACATGCAGGCCCTGTGATGGACTGTGTCCACAGCCTAAGGGTCAAGGGTCCCCATTTTAGGCCCTAGAGTCATTTTCTCTGAGACCTATTTCCCTATCTGTTTGAGACCCAGGTCCCAGGGTCCCTGCATTTAAGATCCAGGCTCTGGGTTCTCTTGTTTGAGATCTCAGCCCCAGGGGACTCACACTGAGACCTTCCCTCCAGGGGTCCCTATGTCTGAGGTACCAGCCCCGAAGGCATCCATGTCTGTGATCCCAGTCCCAGGTTTCCCCATGCCTAAAATCTCAGCCCCCTGGTCTCATGCCCAAGATGAGGGTCCTGGGGGACCTTTTGTATGTAGTCACAACATTTCATACTCTGGCTCTGGGATCCCCATATCTAAGTCTCATGATCTGGGGGTCTTGCACCACAAAATTTCATTCCTAGGGGTTGTTTCATCTAGACTTGGTCTCACTTCTAAGTTCTTGTTCTGGAGGGCTTCTGGATCTAAGAACTCATCCTTAATGTCACTATCTCTGCTATGCCCACTTTTGGAATCCTCTGTGTGTAAATTCAAACTTCCTCCTCTCTCCTGCTGAGCCAGTTACCAATATATTGCCTCCTGCTCCAAATCCACCTGCATAGTTAAACTTTGTCTCTAGAGGGCGCAAGAGAGTCTCTGCAGGAGGCCAGTCCCTCCTTGGTTACAACCGGCTCAGCACTTCCTGCTCCTGGGTGTGCAGGGCCAGTGACATTTGGGACACCTGCTCAGTGGGTCTCACTGGCCCCAGCTGGCTTCCCAGCAAATCACCCAGGCATTCCAGCTGGCAGGTTCCCACCGAATTCTGCTAGCACCTCGGCGGGGGTGTCTTTCCTGTCGGTTGCAGCCTGTGCAAATCTCTCTGCCACCCAGTGAGTTACAGTAGTGTCTCTTCAGTGAGATCTCAGGCTCCCTGTATCTGCTGTGCTCCTATTCCTCAGCATTCTCTTTTCCTTTTTTAAATAACTAATTTGTTTTGAGATAGGGTTTCACTAAGTTGCCCAGGCTGGCCACTCTGAGGAGCTGGAATCACTGGTGTGCACCACCACACCCAGCTCCCTTTACCCTTTAGTAGTTATTCTGCTTACTAGTAAATCATTCTGTCGTCTTCTTTTTTCTTTTCTTTTTCTTTCTTTCTTTTTTTTTTGGTACCAGGGATGATTGAACCCGGGGCACTCAACCACTGAGTCATATCCCCAGCCCTTTTTTCTATTTTTATTTAGAGATCCGGATCGGGTCTTGCTAAGTTGCTGAGGCTGGCTTTGAACTCACGATCCTCCTGCCTCGGCCTCCAGAGTCACTGGGATTACAGGTGTGCGCCACTGCAGCTGGCCCTCTTTCTTTCTTTCTTTTTGAGGTGCTGGGGGTACACCCCAGGGCTTTGCACACATTGAAAAGCACTCCACCACTGAGCGACATTTCCAACTCTATAAATCATTCTTTACATAAACTTTCCATATTCAAATGACCGTATGGCATCTGTCTCCCGACTGGACCCTGACTGATGTACCTCCATCTCTGGCACCTGTTATCCTGCCCTCAGCCCTGAGGGACTCGGCCCCTGCCTCTCAGTTCTGGAGGTCCCATTCTTTAAACCTTCAGGGGGTTCTCGCCTTTCACCTAAGAAACCAGCCCCAGGGTGGCTTTGAGTCCCAGATTTAGTCTAGGGATCCCATCTATGTCTGACACTGTACGTAGAAAACCCGATCCTCTGATTGGGGGGCCCCTGTAGCCAAAGTCCTGCCTTTGTGGGAGCTTTGCTTCAGTCTTGGGACTGGGACTCTTCCTAAGACCTCAGAACTCTGCTTTCTACACCTGTCCCCTGGCTCAGTCTTCCCTGCCCCATGGTGCTGACATCTGAAGTCCAGATGCCAATCCACAAACCAGTGGTCAGCAAACTAGGGCACCACTGGTTGCCTGTTTTTGTAAATAAAGTTTGATTAAAGCCACACCACCTCACTTGCTTAGTCTATGGCTGCTTTCATGAACAATGGCAGAGCTGAGCTGTCATGATCAGGACTGTGGGGCCTGCAAGCTTAAATATCTCCCCTTTGGCCCTTGACAGAAAAAGTCTGCCTGTCTCTGCTCTATACTTAGTGCCTCTGACATCATCTGTCCTGAGAACTCTAGTCCTGAAGGTCCCCCTCGACCTGGAATCCTCCCAAGGGTCCTTGCCTCCCACAATGTTGGTCTCTGCTGTTGACATTGAAAAACCCAGCCCAGAGTCCTAGCCCTCTGCGCCTCCCACAAGAAAGCCACCATGAAGTCATGCTACTCTCAGCTCCCAGGTCCCTGTCCTCTTCCCCCAGCCCCCACCCCCCACAGCGCAGCACCTTCAGGGGCAGGGTTGGAGCCCGGGACGCAGCTCAGGACTCCTTCGTGGGGCTTGCAAACCTCCTCTGGCTTGCAGGTGTGATTCTGGCACGCCATGGTTCCATTCGCATGGCACACACACTCCTGCTGGCAGTCATCAATGAGGACCTTCTGCTCCAGCTGTGGGGACAGAGGGCATGGTGATCAGGGATCCATCCCATGGGTGGGAGCCAACTCTGGCATCTCCAGTGTTCCTGGCGCAGAAGGGTCCAGAGAACATGAAAATGGCATCTTTCAGCGAGGTGGCACCTTGGCACTGGGGCCCAAGTCAGGCATTCATTCATTCATTCATTCATTCATTCCCTTTCATGCATTTCCTGGCTCTTTCATCCAAAATAGCCACAGATGTCTGCTGTAGAGGAGAAGCCCTGTGAATAGTAATTAAGAGCAAATCCTCCAGAGCAGACTAATGGCTTTGAGCCTGCTTCTGCTATTTCCAGAATCATCCAACGCTGGATGACGTTACTTAACCTCCTTATGCCTCGGTTTCCTCATCTGTATGCTGCAGGCATCTGTAAACTGCCTATGATAATCACATTCGCCAGAGAAAGTATATCTGAGTTAATACACGTGCAACATACAGATGAAACGAAAAGGGACCTCCTTCAACAATCCAGACTGGAGAGGAAAGCGGGCGGGTAGAGATGAAATGAGATTGGGATGAGCAGGACGTAGAGACTCATTGCACTGTTCTGTTAACATTTGCAGGTTTGAAATTCTTCGTAATAAAAGCGTCTATGTAAAATAAAAGCAGGCTGGTGGTAAGCACCACCCACACATTTATTATTATTTCTAGTATTGCTAGTGTAAGGAGAACAACAGAGGGTCCCTGACCACAGCAAGCTCTCAGTCTTGTGAGGGCGACAGATTTTAGACAACCACACTCTCAGGTCAAAGGAAAAGGACTAACTGAGGGAGAGGGAAACAGAGGGGGTTGGCAGCTGGTCTAAGAGAAGCAAAAATGTCATTTTTGTGGCCATGGAGGCCACCTTTGCCCAGATCTGGGATACAAAGCTGAATCTTGACCTGGGGAGCCAGGGAAGGGTTTAAAGCTTCCGGACCCATGGTCATATTTATAAAGGTATTTCCAACTACCATGTGGAGGGTGGATCAGAGGAAGCAAAAGCAGGGGGCTGGGAGAGGACTAGCTGGACCAAGTTGGGATCAGGGAGGGGAGGGTAGGAGAGAGAGGCAGGAGGCCAAATGGACAGGCTGCGAGGCCCTGGGTTCTGCCCTAGATGTCTGTGCTCCTACCTCATAGTAGATACCCTTGTAGTAGCAGCCACACTCCTGGATGGGCACGCAGGCTTGGCCGTTGTAGAGGTAGTCAGGGTCGCATTCACAACCCTCAGCACACACTTCGGGGCACTTCAGGGGCGCACTGAGAGCCGAGCAGCTGAGAGAGCAGGTGTTTGCACACGGCTTATAGTGGCTGTGGGGTGGGCACTCCATGGCTGCAAAAAAGGGATGTCAATCAGAGTGTCTGGTAGGGGGGTGCTGCAGGGTGCAGGGTCTACCCCTTCTGTGCCCCAGCCTCCCGGCTCCTGACCCCTCCGTGTCCCCTCACTCACGACAGAAAGATTCCGTCCTCCAGGGTTCCACGTGGCCTCCAGCCGCCTGGCAGGCGCTCACGTAGGCATGGATGTTGCTGCAGAGGATGGTCAGGTTCCCCTCTCCCAGGCACAGGTCGAAGACGCACTCTTCCAAGGGTCCCTCGGGGGCCACCAGCTTGTGGCAGTTGGCCAGCGGCCCTGTGGTGCTGGCGAGGAGGCCACAGAACTGCTCCTTCTTGTACTTCTCCTCCAGCTCAGGGCTGCAGTGACAGTCCTCGCAGGGGGGCGGCGGCGCGCACGGGGAGTCGGGCACCGCCTCCTCCCAGGAGTTGCCGAAGTCATTGGGGTCGGCGGCCTGCGAGCCGTCGGGCTTCTGGAAGTCGTCCTTGGGGTCGCCGTTGTAGTCTCCGCACAGGCCACACATCTGCTTGTAGTAGTTGCCCGGGACGGTGACGCGCACGTAGTACATGAGGTCGTAGGCCACCCGCAGGCCGAAGTCGGTCTCCACCACCACGTCGGAGCCGTGCTGGAAGGCGCGCACCGCGCCCTCGGCCAGCTCCACCGGCAGCTTCTGGTCCACGCCGTCCACCTGGGCGCCAGGGGATGCCACACCTCAGAGGCTACACTTGGAGGACAGGGTCAGTGCCTCAAGTGTCCCTGCTTATGTGCCCTCCCCTATCTGGGCCTCCGTTTCCATATTTGTAAAAATTTTTTTCCAGTACCAGTGATTGAACCCAGAGGTGCTTAACCACTGAGCCACATCCCCAGCCCTATTTAATATTATCTAGGGTCTTCCTAAGTTGTTTAGGGCCTCACTAGGTTGCTGAGGCTGGCTTTGAACTTGTGATCCTCCCACTTCAGCCTCCCAGGCTGCTGGGATTAGAGGTGTGCACCACCTCATCCAGCTCAGTTTCCAAATTTGTAAAATGAATCTAAAAACTGGGTCTTGTAGTGGACTGAATGGTGTGCCTGAAGGTATGTCCCCCTAGAACTTCAGAATGTGATCTTATTTGGAAAAGGGGTCTTTGTGGATGTAATTAGGGTGATTATCTCAAGATGAGACCATCCTGGAGTAGAGTGGGTCCTAAATCCAACAAGAGGTGTCCTTTATATGGCCAGAAGAAGATACAGACATACAGAGAAGGCCACAGGAAGACAAAGGCAGGGATTGGAGTGCTGCCACATAAGCCCAGAAACACCTGGAGCCACCAAAAGCTGGAAAGGACAAGGAAGGAAGCTCTTCTACAGACTTTGGAGGGGTCTGGCCCTGCCATAGCATCTAGAATTGTGAGAAAATAAATGTTAGTTTAAGCTCCCAATTGTAACAATTTGTTACAGCAGCCACCTGCAAACTAATACAGGTTTCAAGGGAATAAGAACCTCACCAGTGGGTCTTAGTATCAACCCCATAGGGTTATTTTCAGGATTAGATCAATTAATGTCTGTAAGGTGGGCAGGGGTTGTGGCTCAGCGGTAGAGCTCTCACCTAGCCTGTGTTAGGCCCTGGGTTCGATCCTCAGCACCACATAAAAATAAATAGACAAAATAAAGGTATTGTATCTAACTACAACTAAAAAATAAATAAATATTCTTTAAAAAAAAAAAAAACCCTGTAAAGAGCTGAGAAAGGGGCTGGTATAGAAAGCATGCTCTTGGAGCATTTGCTGTGATAAGTAGCTACTACTGGAAGTTTCTATTCTGAAGAGTGAATGAGGACTAAGGGTTTCTGCTTTAAGCATCAGTGGGTGGAAACTCAGGCTAAATTTCTGGAGAAATGAACTCCATGAGTTGAGGAACAGTGGAACACTCTGGGCTCCAGCAGAGCCTTCTTTATTTTATTTTCATGTGGTGCTGAGGATCGAACCCAGTGCCTCACATGTGCAAGGCAAGCGCTCGGCCACTGAGCCCCAGCCCCAGCCCACCAGCAGAGCCTTCTAAATCCTTATCACAGATGTAGTGCACATTGGATTCTTCCAGAAGTGTGAGGAATCAGGGGAGAAGGCAGGAGAGAGGAATGCTCTTGGCTGAGTATTGTAAAACCGTAGTCAACCTCTGTATTTTCCAAGCAGGGATGGGTAGTGACTAAGGGCAAGAGTTAATCTCTGGGCCTCAGTTTCCTCTTCTGCAAAGTGGGCATAATGGTGGTTTCCAACTCATAGGGATGCTGGGGATTCAGGGAGATGCAAACAAGAACACCAACAACTCCCATGTGTTTGGAGCTAACCATATGCCAGGCGCTCTTCTGGGAGCTTGGGATATTGTTAGGGAAGACATTGAATTGTGCAATGCATGTCCAGCATGCAGGGAACCCCTGATGAAGCCAGCTATTTATCAGCATCCTCACCATTACTGCTACGAAGAAGGCTGTGTGCCTGTATTTTTGTGGGCTCTCTGGGGAGATCCCTTCAGTATAGCTGAAATGCCAGTTTCTATGTGAGGCCAAAAATCCTTCTCAGTCAGCAAAGCCCCTCAGAGTGGCACAGGGACCAGTCCACTGTCTCCTGGCGCACAAACCTGGGTTCAAATCCTGCCTCTGCTGGGGGACTTGGGCCAGTGATGGGCCCTCTCCCTCTAAAAACGTGAAGCAAATCATGGTCCTTCCAGCTACGGTTGCAAGAATAAAATGACAGCGTGCACGCCAAGTGCTTAGCAGCCATCAAGGTCTGGGGCAGCGTGCGGAAGCTGGAGCTGCTTTGCTGCTGTCGTAATGGTTATTATGGGGTGGCAGGGGATTGTCCTCTCTGCTTGAACCTTCGCCACCCCTGAGTGCCAACACTCCCACCCCACGCAGGCCAACTTCTGGATGCACCACATACCAGCGAGGTGGCTGGGGCAGGGACAGAGTGGAGCTCAGGGGGAGGAAGGGGACAGAGATGTTCAGAATGGGTAGTCAACAGACTGCAGGGAAGAGAGACTGAGCCACCCGGAACGGGTCCCAGGTCCCCAAGGGCTCTTCTGATCGGCTCTCTCCTCGGGGACCTCTATGCCTCCCACATCCTTCCCTGGCCCTGTGCATCCTGGGCTGAGCCCCACCCCCCTCCGTCACCCCCATCCAGGGTCCCTCCGCTGTCCCCTCCCCTGCCCTTACCTTGACCGTCCATCGCATCTGCTCCAGCCGCAGGGTGTGGTTGGCCACCAGCACGGTGATCACCTTGGTCGCACTGACTTTCCCATTGCCCCAAGGCGCGTTCTCCTGCAGGACGGTAAACTGGGGCAGGCCAGGCCGGGTCTTGCAGGTCTGAGCCAGCACGTACACACAGGTGCCCATGAAGTCAAAGCGGCGGCCGTCGAAGCTGGTATAATGGGGGTCTCCCGACGCCTGGCAGGTGACAGAGCCCACGGCCACACAGCCCAGGACTCCATTAGATGGCTGGCACGCCTCCTGCGGGCCACAGGAGGAGGGCTCACAGGACAGCAGGCCACCCTCCTGGCAGTGGCAAAAGGTCTCGCACCCGGGTCCGGGGTAGAAGCTCTGGCCCGGCTGGTAGTAGGTGCCCTGGTGAACGCAGCCGCAGGAGGCCAGGGGCACGCAGGAGTCCCCACTGAGGGCGAAGCCGTCGTCACACACGCAGCCCTCGTAGCACTCTGTGCCACAGCCCCCGGGCACTGGGAGGTCTCCACAGGACAGTGGGCAGCCACGGGAACATGCCTCATAGTGGCTGTGAGGTGGGCAGGTCAGGGCTGCAGGGAGAGGAGCCAATGGCATCAGGAATTCTCCTTCTCAGGGTGACACAGTTCACCCCCCCGCAACACACACTCACAAATGACCACCTACAAGAAGCCCTTATGTCCAGCAGTGCCTGGGAACACCCTGTATCTCAATCTGATCCTGCTAAATTTTATATTTTTTTGGTCCTGGGATGGAGCCCTAGACTTCGAACATGCTAGGCATGCACTCTCCCACCGACCTCCACCTCAGCTCTGATCCCTAAGAGGAAGATCCTAGTCCAGTGTGACCATGGCTCAGGATTGTCTGAAATGTCTTTAATGACTTTATTTAAGTTGGGTATAAATTGCAGATCCGTGGTACATATGTTAAGCATGCAGATGTGTGCGTGTGTGTGTATACTCTATGCAATATATTTGTGAACGCAGTATTTCTAGCTCCTTCCTTTTATGTAGTAATTAAAAAGTTTGTTGTTTTTAGTGAATTTTAAGTATTTAGTAATATTTCATGATTTCAAAATAATGATTAATACCAAATTTTAGTATTTAAAGTACTTAGTGTTGTCATGATCAAAAACCAACCAAACCCAAAACACTTCCCTTTACTCCCTTTACTCTGGTGGATAAGACAGGCAGCTTCCTCAAAAACAAAAAACAAAAAAAGGAAAGACTAAAAACTGAACCAAATCAAATCTCCTCCTGTGGCCATTTAAATGTAAGTTAACTAAAATTAAATAGAAGTGAAGATTTAGTTCTTTGGTCACATCACTAACATGTCAAGTGCTCCAGAGCCGCCTAGGACAGTGCCTGGAATATAGTAGGTATTCAACAAAACAGTCACGTTTTGCTAAATGACAGGAATGTGTTCTGAGAAATGCACCATTAAGAGGTTTTGTTATTGCGTGAACATCACAGAGTGTACTTACACAAACTAAGGCAGCTATGATGTCACTAGGTGACAGTCTTACAGGACCACCGTCATATGTGCAGTCCATCATTGACCAAAACACCATTATGCAGCACCCAACTGGATTTGTTAATGAACAAATGAATCAATGAATGTTAAAGGAGATAAAGGAATGACATTCATGGATTTCTCATGTCTCTTTCCAACAGCGATATGTGCCAGTTCGTGCTATGTTAAAAGAGGAATGTAAGTCGAGTAGCGGTTTTGTTTGAAGATGTCAATATGTGTCAGTCATTGTGGAGACTAGATGAGGAGTCAATGAAAGTGCGTATCCTAGCTCACTTTTGAGGATGTCCAAAGAGTTCCATAATGAAAAGGTTTTTAAAAGTCAAAAGTTAGCTGGGCATGGTGGCGCACACCTGTAATCCCAACAGCTCAGGAGGTTGAGGCAAGAGGATCGCAAGTTCAAAGCCAGCCTCAGCAACTTAGCAAGGCTCTGAGCAACTCAGCAAGACACTGTCTCTAAATAAAATATAAAAAAGGGCTGGAGTTGGGGTTGTAACTCAGTGGTAGAGCACTTGCCTCACACATGTGAGGTACTGGGTTCAATCCTCAGCACCACATAAAAGTAAACAAATAAAATGAAGGCATTTTGTCCATCTACAATTACAGAAACATTACAAAATATATATATATATATGGGCTGGGGATGTGGCTCAGTGGTAGCACACTCGCCTAGCATCCATGAGGCACTGGGTTCGATTCTCAGCACCACATTAAAAATAAAATAAAGATATTGTGTCCACCTAAAACTAAAAAATAAATATTAAAAAATATATATATGTATGAATGAGCAAGCTGGGGATGTGGCTCAGTGGTTAAAGTGCCCCTGGGTTCAATCCTCAGTACCAAAAAAAAAAAATGGCAAAAGTTACCATTTGTTGGAAATTTTATCTTTTGCCATTATTTATACTCAGGATGAAAATATGGGTTCCATTTATATAAAAAAAAAACTTTAAGAGTCAGAATAGTGGTTATCTTGTGAGGCAGGGGACCTGAAATTATTATTTTTTTCTTGAACTTGCAACTATTTGCACAGATTTGTTCTACTGAAAAAGGAGCAAGCTATTTGTTATGATATGTACATATTCTTCATATGTGTATTATATTTGAACAATAAATAAAAAATTCAAAACTCAGGTGAGGAAATGCCTGCCTTTCCAAATTTCTTTTTTTTAATATCTTTATTTTATTTATTTATTTTTATGTGGTGCTAAGGATAGAACCCAGTGCCTCACACGTGCTAGGTGGATGGTCTACCGCTGAGCCCAAGCCCCAGCCCCTCCAAATTTCTTTAATAGGCAAGAAAAAAATGTTTGCCAACTGATCCTGCACTCACGGCTGAAGCAAGGCCCTCAGGGGCCAGGTAGATGTTGTAAATAGGTAAAGTGGGCCAGATGGTGACCAAGAACTGGAGAGGGAACCAAGCTCCTTGGAAAGGCAGCACCTCTGGATTATCTCTGAATGACACCTGTCACGTGAGACTCTGACCCAGGGCCACCAGATGGACTCAGTCATTTTACAAATACTGGCTGCATCTGTACTGTCTGTGACTTCCTGGCTGTCTGCGTAACTTTCTTAACCTCGGTTTCCTGCTCTGCTAAACGGGTCTGTACAACCCTAATCCCCACCTCACTAAGCAGTTGTAAGGATTCAGTGAATGAATGACACTTGTGCATGAATGAAAATACCTAAGGCCGAGACCCCCAGGTGCCACTCTTGGTACTCACGGCAGAATTCCTCGGTCCTCCAGGGTTGCACGGTGGCCCCAGCGGCCTGGCAAGCCTCGGCGTAGGCAGCCAAGGCCTCACACAGCAGCTCAGACTGGCCGGGCAGCAGGCAGAGGTCATAGACACAGTCGCGCACTGCACCCTGGGGATCCACCTTGCCGTGACACTCCCGGAAGGGCCCCGAAGAGTCAGCAAGGATTCCACATTCCTTCTTGCTCTGCACCTGCTCCGTCACCAGGGAGTCCAGCTTGGGACAGTTGCCAGGTTCGCCCGCTCCACAGGTGTCAGGGCTGGGCTCCTCCTGCCAGCTGTTTCCAAAGTCCAGAGCATTGGCAGCCTGGCCTCCGCCCCGCAGAGCCAGGTCATCAGACGGGTCCCCATTGAAGTTCCCACAGAGCCCACACAGGGCCTTCGCATAGCTGCTGGGCACCTTGACGGTCACGAGGGCGTCCCAGTTGTAGGTGACGGTCAGGCCAAAGTCGGTGCGCACGACGGCATCCCTGCCCTGGCGGAACACTTGCACGCGCCCGTCCGCGGCTTGGAAGGGCAGGTATTGGAGGATGCCATTCAACTGGGCAGAGAGGCAGGAGGGGGAACTGGTCAGGGCACTGGTGGCTCTGTGGCCCACCCCTCCACCTGGCCCCAGTGACTCTGACCTCTTTGTTACTCTCTTCAAACATCACGTTTCGTCCTCCTTCAGGCCCTCTGTGCTGGCCCTTCCCACTTTCTGGAATACCACCCATCACTCTCCGTCTGGTAACCTCTGCCTCATCTTTTAGGTGTCAGCTTTGATCCAAATCCTTTAAGATGGCCTTGAAGTCCCCATTATTCTCCAATTTAATCTCCCAGGACAGCACTACAACCCACCCTCTGCAACTCCAGTCATGCAGGCATTCCAGACGCACCAAGCTCCTCCCAGCCTCAGGACCTTTGCACCCGCTGTACCCCTTGCTTGTGGCACTCCCACCTTCTTCCACATCCCTATTCTTTGCCTGGCTACTGACATCTTATACTTCACAATCAGTTTAAAATTGAACCCGTCTACCCACAAGTCCCTGGGTATCCCCACCTTTTTGACCTCTTCTCCTAACAACTGCTCTACCCCGCCTCCCAACTTCACTCCTGATGTACATCCCCGCTGGCCTCCGTGCTGTTCTCCTGTGCTCTTCAAGTTCAGTCCAACTCTGTCTTTGTTCCTGCTGTTCCCTCTGCCTAGAGGCCACCACTCTTCATCTGGTGGCCTTCTCCTCATCTTTCAGGCTTAGCTGAGAGCACAAGCCTGATTGTAGCCAGCTCTGCCTCAACTCCTACCCCAACCTTCACTCTGGCCCCACGGGCCTCCTTGCTGTCCCTCAACTCTTCCAACTTATCACCGTCCCAGGACCTTTGCACTTGCTGTTCTTCTTTCTGGAACACCCTTCTGTCTACTTTTCTCCCTGCCAGTCCATCTCTTTCTTCAGAACAGGCAAGACAGTGTCATGGGTAAGAGGACAGACTCTGGTCTTACACATACATAATGGAGTGTTACTCAGCCATAAAGAAGAATGAAATTAAGGCATTTGCCGGTAAATGGATGGAACTGGAGGCTATCATTCTGAGTGAAATAAGCCAGTCCCCCAAACCAAAGGCTGAATGTTCTCTCTGATATGTGGGGGGAGTGGAGGTTCACTGGATTGGACTGGGGGAATTGGGGAAGGGAGGGGAGATGGGAACAGGAAAGAGTGGAATGAATTGGGCATAACTTTTCTATGTTCATATGTGAATACACAACCAGTGTAACTCTACATCATCTACAACCACAAGAATGGGAAGTTATACTCCATGTGTGTAGGATATGCCAAAATACATTCTACTGTCATGTATAACTAAAAAGAACAAATAAAAAATTTAAAAAATAAGAGTACAGACTCTGAAGCCAGTTTGTCTTCAAACTCTTAACTCTGCCACTCACTAGCTGTGCGACCTTGAGCAGGTGACTTAACTTCTCTGTGCCTCAGTTTCCTCACCTAAGACTCTACTTTATAGGGTTACTGTGAAGATGAAATGAACTAACACATGTTGAGCATTTAGTACGTTGAAGTAACTGAATATTTGTTGGCTATTATTATTCAAGACTCAGGCAAAATGTCATTTCAGAGAGGTGGGAACGTAAGTATATAATAATAATTATGCCCTCTGTTTACCTGCAGCCTTTTCTGTGCCAGACACTGGGATTTATGGGTGAGGTTTCCTTTGGCCCAAGGCTGCTGTGAGGATCAGGGGTTAAGGTACCTGAAGGGTTGAGCCCAGCACCTGGCACGTGGAACGTGCTCTTGATCTCCCATTTCTGGTTCAATCATCTACCTCCCCAGGGCCTGGGCCAAAACTGCTCAATGACACTGATTAGCTATTGTGTGAATGTCCCCAAAACCCCACTTCTCCACTTCTTTTTAAAAGAACATCATTGGTTTTTACTTTCACTCTGTGGTAGGTCCTTTGAGAACCCTTTGCCCAGAAACCTGGGGCCTCTGTGAGTCCTGCCCCATCATGATCTGAGACGTTGGGAGAGGAACTCTGCTGCCCTCCAACACACAACCCTGCTAGTGACCCACGTGGTACATACACCCTCTAGCTCTCTGAATATCCACCCTCCTCCAGCAAATGTGCAAATCTACCATTCTGAAGGCTCCCAACAACAAAAACCCCAGCAGCCAACATCTACTGAACACTTGGTGGCGGCAAGTCCTCTCTTGTATACACTTCGGAAGTTCATTCATGACATCCGCACAATCACCCCGAGAATGGTGGCTCCTTATTCCCTTTGACATAGGACAAAACTGAGGCGGTGAGAGACAGTCACACACCCAAGGAGGGACAGTACGTCCTGGATTAGGGACCTGGGCCTTAACCATTGGCCAGAGATCTTCGAGCCGTCCCCCAACCCCAACCTGAACCCACAATCACCAATCCTAGGACGCACTTCCTGCGCTCCGCCCAGCCTGGGCTCGGGGTCACTCACCAGGGCTTGGCTCGGGTTCTCGCGGCGCACGGCCACCTCCACGCCGTAGGCCTCCACTCGCACGGCGCGCGTGTAGCTCACGGTCTTGCTGCCCCGATGCTCGTTTTCCACCAGCACCCGGAAGGTGGGCAGCGCCGGGTCCTGGCCGCACGAGCCCACCAGCAGGTACATGCAGGTGCCCATGAAATCAAAGCGCCGGCCGTCGAAGCTCACGTAGTGCGGGTCCCCAGACGCCTGGCAGCTCCCGAAGCTGGTGGGGTAGCACCCCAGGAGGCCGTTCTGGACTTCGCACAGCTCGCCCGCCGGGCAGCCCTTCACGCTCTGGCAACTCACCGTGTGGGTGGCGCCGTCGCAGGTACAGCGCTGGCTACACTGATCATCGGCCCAGATCGCCTGGCCCGGCGCAAGGAGTTGGCCCTCGTAGGTGCATCCGCACGACGAGGCTGGCACACAGGCACCGCCGCTCATCACGAAGCCCTCCAGGCACACGCAGCCCTCCACGCACGAGCGCCCGGAGCAGTTGGCGGGTGAGGCTTCCGAGTTGCAGGTGGCGGGGCAGGGGGGCGCGCAGGGCTCGTAGGTGCTGTTGGCCGGGCAGGACATGGCTGCGGGAGGATGGGGAGTGGGTCAGCAGGGCCCTCGGGATGCCCCGCACACCCTGCTACTCTGTTGGAACCTGCCATCTCAGTTAATGTCACTTTAATCCTTTCCAGGGCTCAGGGGCCAACCCTCAGAGGTCTGTGACCCTTCTGCATCCTGTTGGCTGGACAACCAACCAATCTATGGGTAAATCGTGTGAGCTCCAGGTTCAAAACGCACCCAGAATCTGATCTTCCTCCTTGTCCCATCTGGGGCAGCAGCCTCCTCCTGCCTGGTCTTCTTGCTGCTGCCCCACCTCTGTCCTCAGCCAGAGAGGACGCAGGTCAGGTCTCCTCTCTCCCCATTTCAGAGTCTTCCTATAGCTCCATCTTTCTCAGGCCTTTCTCCCAAAGCCCACAAGACCCACACCAACTGCCCTCACCTCTTTCACTCCCTCTCTGTCCCAGTCATGAGGATTTCTCCCTGGTCCTCAAATTCCCACATGGGGGCCTTTGCATGGCCAATCCCTCTGCCTGTGTCACCCTTGCCTCGAAAAGACAATGTGGTGCAAGGTCAAGTGCGAGTCTACTGGAGTCCAGGCGGCCTGAGTGCAAGTCCCAGATCTCTTAGCTGTGGAATTATGAGTAAATCACTCTGATCTCCCTGTGCCTCAGTTTCCCCATCAGGAACGTGAAATGATTCCGTGCTGACCTCACAGGGTTGGTGTGAGAATTAAGTGAGTTAGTCTTCGCAGAGGTGCTCGGTGAATATCACCATCATTACCTAGCTGACTCCATTACCAGGCCCTGTTCTTGGCTCTAGTGTTACCTGTTAAAAAGACCTCCCTGGACCCTCCACTTTGCGAGTCTCTCATATACTTGTTTCATGAACTCGCTTTCTTTTGTGTTCTGAAGATATTTCCTGTCTCCTAAACACACCTCTGGGAGTCTTACAGGGACAGGGGTGGGTCTCTGTGTATCCTCACTGTGTCTTCAACATTGGCATGGCACAGGGCCGGGGAGATCACAGGGTATTTGTTGACTGAATGACTGATTAAGCGGGTGAACATCTGGTTACAGAGCTTGGGCTGGGGGGGTATGCAAGGAGCATAAGCAGAGGAAGACAATTGTATTTCTGCGTTGGAATTCTGCAGACTGTTTCTCCTGCCAAGCTTCAGGCCATGGTGTTCCCCAAGCCTAGAACCAACTTCTTCCTCCTTTTTTCCTAGCTATTTCCAACTCTCCTCTGGGTTTTGGATCAAATATTACTTTTTCCAGGAAACCCTCCCCCAAACTCTCCCCAGGATGAATCAAGAACCTTCTCTAGTGTCCCATAGTCTCCTTGAACTTCCCCCATCCCAGCCCTGACCACTCTGTCCATGCCTCCCCCATCACAGCCCAGACCATTCCAGACTGTCACTGACTGGTGATATGTCCACCCCAACCCTGGGTTCAATGTGAACACAGCCTGGCTGTGTCGGCCACTACTGTGTCCCAGGCATTGTCCAGCACCAGGCTGACTGTTGCTCAGATACTGAGCATCTGCAAGAGGTCCCCTGCCCCTCACCATGTGCTCCCAGCCCCCCACCCACAGCACCACTTACAGCAGTTGACTGGTGACCTCCAATCTCCAACAGAGATGCCCAGCTCCGTGCAGGCCTGGGCATAGGCGCCGAGGGCACGGCATAGGCTGATCCGTTCCCCACCAGTCACGCACAGGTCATATATACAGTTCTCCAGGAACAGGTGGGGATCCAGGGATTCATGGCAGGCTGCGAAGGGGCCTTCGGGCACGGTCAGCACGCCACAGACACGGTTGTCTCCGTACTGCTGGGTCTGGTCTGGGGTGCAGGAGGGACAGTTGTTCTGGCAGCCATCATCACACAGGTCGTCACCATCGTCTAGCTTCCAGCTACTGGCAAACTCCACAATGTCGGAGACCAGAGTCCCGTCCGGAGTGAGCAGGTCGTCACCAGGGTTGTTGTTGTAGTTGCCGCACAGACCACACACCTGGTTTTGGAAGCGCTCCGGCAGGCTTATGGCCAGCTGGGAGTCCCAGTCATAGGTGACCACCAGCCCGAAGTCCAGCTCCACCACGGCCTTTGTCCCACTCTGGTACACTCGCAGGCGACCCTCGCTCAGGGAGGCCGGCAGGCGTGAGCGCTGGTTGTCGATCTGCAGAGGAGATTGGGGTGGTGGTGAGATAGAGATCTCCTCCCCTCCTCATTCCCCCTGTTCTACCACATTCCCCTTCCTTCCTTCTGGTATCCCATCAAAGCTTCACAAATTTTGCCCTTGCAATTCCCAGGCTCCCAAATGTTTTCCCCCAGAGAGAGAGGGGGGTGGGGAACACTCATACATCCTCACCTCCTATGAAATATTTGCTCAATGTCACTGATCTAGTGAGGCACTCCCAGGTTACCTTATTTTAAGTAGCAACTCTTCCCTAATCCCTATTCTTTCTCCCTGTTTTCCTTTTTTTCGCATAGCTTCTAATTTTCTAAAATATAACTTGTGCTGGGTGAGTGTATGGCCTGTAATCCCAGGAACTTGAGAGGCTGAGGCAGGAGGATCCCAAGTTTGAGGTTAACCTCAACAATTTAGCTAGCAAGGTCCTAAGCAACTTAGTGAGACCCTGTCTCATAAATAAATAAATAAATAAATAATAGATAGATAGATAAATAAAAATGGGCTGGGAATGTAACTCAATGGTAAAGTGCCCCTGAGTTTAATCCCCAGTACCAATGTATATGATTTGCAAATCTCTAATTTCTAATTTATCATCTAATTTCACTAGAATGTTAGCTCCACTAAGATGGGTTTTTGTCAGTTTCCATCACTATTTTATCTCCGCTGCCTACAACAGAGCCTGGTAGAATAACAGGTGCTCAATAAATTTATGAAATCAGTGCTACAATTAAATAAACACCCCTCAGACACTCACTCTGCAACTGGCCCTGAGATGGGAGATACTGGGGTACAACAGGGACCGAGACTGCCCCATGCCCTTACCCTCATGGATTCCAAATCCACTGGGAGAGACAGATCCATTACTGACTAAATAGTGACAGCTCAGAGTGGTCAGGACCAGGACTAGGGAAGCACAGGCAAAAGAGTTTGGGTTGGTTTGGGAGCCTAGAAAAAGGACCACACCAATCCTGCCAGTCAAGAAAGATTTCCCAGAGGAAGGGATAGCTGAACCGAACCTTAAAGGATCAACAGGACAGAGTCAGGAAATCAGAGAGGAGAGGGTTTTCCTGTGATGAGCAGTCAGGAAATCAATACAAGTGGTTATCTGTGGGGAATAGGAGGAAGGTAGATAAAGACAGGAGTAGAAATGAGACTTTTTATAATATACCCTTCTAATTTTTAAATTTATTTTTATTTTTCTAATTTTGGTACTGAGGCTTGAATTCAGGGGTACTTGACCACTGAGCCACATCCCCAGCCCTATTTTTGTATTTTATTTAGAGACAGGGTCTCACTGAGTTGCTAAGTGCCCCGCAGTTGCTGAGGCTGGCTTTGAATTTGAGATTCTCCTGTCTCAGCCTCCCGAGCTGCTGGATTTCAGGAGTGTGCCACGGCACCTGCCCATTTTACTTTATTGAGACAGGGTCTCCCTAAGTTGCTGAAGGTCTCATCCCTTTTCTGAAGCTAGCCTAGAATTTGTGATCTTCCTGCTTCAGCCTCCTAGAGGCTGTGATCCCATGTGTGTGTCATGTCACCCGGCTAATGTGACATTGTCAACCAGGCAAAACTAACCTGTGGGGGGTAAATGGAAACCGTTTCTGTGCTGTTATTTGTTCAGGCTGAGTAGGAAGGCATTTACCAGAGGCCGAACAGAGACTCAGGAGCCAGTCGGGCCCTGTTCCTAGAGCCACCTCTTCCTAGCTTCTTGGCAGCTGTTGGCCTTTGGGAAGCGGCTCAGCTTTTCAGCCTCAGTTTCCTCAACCATCCTTGTTCATAATTCCTATCCCACCGAGTTGCTGTAAGCACCAAATTTGGATCAATGCAGGGAAAGTGCTAAGACATAAATCGGGTACATAGTAGGTGCTCATTTACTTTAGCGATGGGGTCACTTCAGAAATCCCCCATTGTTGGAGACCTTTCTTTCCTGTTTTTCTTTTGTCATTACAGTCCACGTGGCATATGCTTTTTATCTAATCATCTCTCTAGGCATTACTTAAAATTTCTAGAAGTTTCTAGAACATTTTCTAGAGGAAAGGGTTTTAAGGTCCTGCTACTGATTTTCAACTCCTCCCTTCCCACCTCCCCTCCCTCCCTCCTGGGACCACTCCACATCCTCCACCCCAATAGGTTTTGGGGTTGGGGTCTAACACCAGGGCTTAAGGCTTTGCCTTCAGACTGGGAGCTCGTGGGTGTTAAACCCGAAGCCTCCCAACACTCACCCTGGTGAAGCCAACTTCCCCGCGGGCCAGCGACACGGAGTGGCTGTAGGCAAGCACGGTGACGTAGCCCACGTAGGAGACGAGACGGCTGTTCCTGTGCTCGTTCTTGGCATTGACACTGAAGGCAGGCAGGGTGTCGTCCTGCCCGCACAGCTCGGCCATCGTGTAGGAACAAGTGCCCATCATGTCGTAGGGACGCCCGTCGAAGGTGGTGTAATGAGGGTCACCCTGGGCGCGGCAGACGGCTGTGGGATCCCGCACGCACGAGGTCTTCCCGCCCTCGGCCTGGCAGTGATGCCCCACCGGACACTGCACACCTTCGCAGGGGTCCGCAGAGGACCGTCCAGCTGGGGAGGGGGCAGGGTGGAAATCAAGAGTTAGAATCGTCCCCAGGGGCAGATCCTGGGGTCCTCCCACCCTGGGGAACTTGGACGGTTTTCTTACAGCAGCACACTTTGGAGTCCAGGAGAGCTCCTCTGGTCCCCCCAGAAAACCCCAGGCTTTCCGATTCCCCATTTAAACACAGCTTAGCCCAGAAGAATGGAAGGTAGCAAAGCAGGACCCGGAACAGTCCCTGAAATGTTCCTTTGTGTTTTCTCTTCTTCTTTCCCTCTCTGCCCTGCCTTCCCACCAGGCTGGAAAGGCTAAGGGATGCTTTAAAGGACAGACCATGCAATACAGAGACTATTCAGCAAAATGGAAATGACCGTGGAATAGGCTTCCTGGGTAGAAATCCTGGCCTCACCAGCTCTGTAACATAGGCTTAGTTATTTGAAATGCTCGGGCCCCTCTTTCCTCAGTTGTAATAGGAGAACCACGATGACCCCTCTCCATCAGGATCTGAGCAGGGGGGTGTTGTCAGGTTTAAGTAAGCTTCACTTTTGAGTTTGGAACTGAACCCGTGTGTTAGATGTACCTGTTATAATTAGCCACCCACCCAGTCCCCCATTCTACTACTCAAGCCAAAAGTGGCCCCTTGAAGTCAGATGGCATCCACGCCCTGGAGGGCAGGGAGAAGGGACATTTTTGCCAGGATAGGGAGCCCTAGTGTCAAGGGTCCTATCTTAGAGAAGACCACCAAGGAAGAAACAGCCCCTCCCTGTCTGCCTCCCCCTCCTCAAACACCCCTGCCTCCCTACCCTTCCTAACAAAGCTCCCCCTGACTAGCTTTCTACTACTTCCTACCACTGCCCAGAAATGCTTTACACTTAACCATCGTCACCCCAACTAAAATCCGGTGACCAGGGTGCAGCTCTTATCCCAGTTTTACTGATGTTGAAACTGAAGTCCCGAAAGGTGAAGTCACATGCCCAAGGTCTCCCAAGCAAAGGTGGCATTTAAACCTCAGGCAAATTTGCCTCTAACCTCTGTGTCCTCACATGCCACCTTCACTGCCTGGTGGCAGCTCCTCAATTGGAGGCCCCCAGGTCCTATTCATTAATCATGTCAAAAGGTGAAGTACATAGAAAGATCTTGGATTCCTTGAGAGATACCTACCCCCCTCATCATTATTATTCTGTTTTTTTTTGGGGGGGGGATACTGAGGACTAAACTCAGGGACACTCGGCCACTAAGCCGTATCCTCAGCCCTATTTTGTAGACAGTGTCTCACTGAGTTGCTTAAAGCCTCACCATTGCTGAGGCTGGATTTGAACTCAAGATTCTCCTGTCTCAGCCTCCCGAACCACTGGGATTACAGGTGAGCACCACTGCACCTGGCTATCCTCTTAGATCTTCTGAGTTTAGTTATCAACAATTTTATATGAGACATGAGAGTAGCATTAGTAGAGCTGTATTAGTTGCTAACATGTCAAAATATTTCCAAATTGGTTGGTAAGAAGCTGCTGACCTGACCCCTCCCCAATGATCCTTCTACCTTGGCACCTGGACTCTCCCCTAGTAACCCATCCCTGAGATGTACCTGTTATATGTACCTCCTCACCAACCAACAGGCAAGGGGTGATGCTGGTATAATGGAGGCTTCCTGCTACAGTGTTGTGGCTGGGGCAGCTTCTGACTGGTTGTGCCCTGGATTGCTCGGGTTGCTAAATATTTAGAATATCATATCGTTCCTGGGTGTATGTGTGGGTGGGGAGAGGGGACTGAAAAAACTCAAGGATGTTAGGGAAGATGGACCTGAGAGGTGGACAGCTCAGCTGAGCCAGGGAGCCACAGAGGAACAGGTAAGTAGGAAAGGGGTGGCCAGGTGGTCAGGGCCCGGGGTGATTGCCCGTCACTCACTGCAGGTAGCTGTTGTCCCGAGGCCCACAGCCTGGGCCAGCCCGAAGATGAGCATTCCAAAGTTGGTTGTTGCCTCAGCCTTGTGGATGGCTTCAGCAGTGCTGAGGTCCACTTCAGCGTATGAGAACTGACTGCCCTGCACAGGCACCCAGGTGAGTGTGGGTCCCAGTTTGTGCCCATCCATGGTCAGCCCGCTGGTGTCATTTGTCTGTACCACCAGTATGACCACGTCCTCAGAGTCTGGAATACTCCTGATCACATAGGAAGGGCAGTAGGCTTCCACATCTGGGATCAGGATCAGGTAGGGGTCATAGGTCACATCATTCCTTTCGGCACCTGTGCCAAACAGCACGACCTGGATGCCTACATCTGCAGACAGGGTGAGTGGCTGTTTTGGCTTGACCTGCAACTCAAACACGTCACCCATCTGGAGCACACGGGAGCCAGGGGTACCCCCCTGGTTGTAGGTGAGGTTTGTGGTCTGGCTTGCCACAATGTAGACCAGATCGTAGTTAGACTGGGCGGCTAGAGGGGGGACCACATATTGTTTGCCCCAGGCAGATATGGGTAACAGCTGTTCCATCACGAAGTCGCACTTCGTGTGCTTCTGGGCACAGCTGTGGCCAGAGAAAACAGCTACAGGGTTGTTGGCTGTGACCTTTGACCCCGAGAGATCAACTTTGCTCTGTAACTGGACCGATTCATAAGAGTTCAGAGTCACCTTTAGGACACTGCCGGCTGAGTAGGATTTGCCCTTGAACGTCACTGCCCCCTTCAGGTGGATGCTGACCTCAGCACCTTCGGAGCCAGCCAACACTGCAAACTCCCTGACATTTCGGGTTGAGATGTCAGCAGGTGTGACCACAAAGTACTCTGTGCCCAGGGCACTGACAGGTTGCAACAGCGTCAGGTCCACTGAGCTGGGCTTAGCATTTAACGCCTGCACGGAGATGTTTTGGTCAGAGTGAACCTCTACGGCACCCATGAAGGTATTGGTGCCGGACATCTCAGCCTCAGCAGTGATGTTGACTGTGACTGTTTGCCCAGGTTTCACTTTGACCGTCTGCGAGGTTTTATCTGCGTGGCTGATGATGGAGACCGTGGCGATGTTTTCTGACAAACTGGAGATGAAGAGCTGGAGACTGGCCTTGCTGTACCCGGCCTGGTAATTCTGCAGGAAGGTCGCCAGGAAATCCATCCCGCCGGCATTCTTGGGGGTCGCTGTGACCTCCTGGGTCAACCCTTAAGAAAACGCAGTTGTGGGTCCATTTATCTAATCCTTCCATCCGAGAGCCAAGCCCTTGCCCTCTGTCTGAAAACATGCTGAAATAATTGCACCCCACACCTCTTTATTTTCTTATTACTCATGCAACATTCATCTGTAAACCCTTCTGGTTTTTTTTTCCCCCAAAAGCCAAACACTTTAAATCTGGCTCTCAAGCTTAAGTGCTACCAGGGCTAGGCCAGTAGTACAAACTGGAAAACCAGAGCACATACACACCACCTAAAGCAGGTTGTTGCTACTAGATTTAGCCAGTTATTAGGAGGGATTGTGGCCATTTCTTTTTTAATACTTTACTTCCCTTCCTTTTTTCTCTAGTACTGGAGATTGAGTCAAGGGCCCTCTACCACTAAGCTACATTTCTTTTTATGTTTTTGATGCAGGGCCTCACTAAGTTGCCGAGGCAGGCCTCGAAGTTGCAATCCTCCTCCCTCAGCCTCCTGAGTAGCTGGAATTAAGGCATCACTGCACCCAACCATGTTCCTATTTTTTAAGAAAAACGATCTGAATTTTTCTTGGAAAGTGCCAACCCAAAATTATTTTGTGCACCAAAGGGCACACACTGACTGAAGTCAGCTGCCAGTGTATAAATTCTGTCTTAATAGGACTTAGGGGGTTTGTGAAGAGGATAAAAGGAAGAAGGGTATTACAAAAGAGAGGACAATGTATCTTCTAAAAGTAGAGGCAAGTAGGGCTTCCCAACATCCCTGAACAGGGGAAGAAAGAAAGACAGAGACAGAGAGAGAAAAAAAAATGGGTGAATTCCACATTTCTCTGCAGAACCTAAAGGTCTCTCTCTCATGTCAATAGCCAGGAAGATATTGAGAGGTAGGTTTGTGGAGGGGACCCAAATGACTGGTACTAACCCAGGCAGGCAGAGTTTCCCAGATTGGAACAAGGACATGGATGAGGGATGGATCTGACTTACCCCACAGGAGGGCTGCTCCGGCCCAGAGTGTCCACCAGCTCCTCAGGGAACCCATGTCTGCGGTAGGGAGAGAGAGGGGGTCATAGGAAGTTTGCCTGCTGGTCCTGCCAGAGACTATCCTGGAGAGGACAGAAGGAGCCAGTCTCAGGACAAGGTTTACTTGGGCACTAGCAAGACTGAGGCGGGAAGAGAACTTGGGTAGTTGGGGCAAGGTGGGCCCAATACAAGGGTGTGTGTGTGTGTGTGTGTGTGTGTGTGTGTGTAGGGAAGGCTGAATGTCCAATAGGTGGTGGGATGAAGTGGAAGAGGCAGGAACCAGGGACGAGGATGAGGACTTGGCTGTTCAGAGGGTCCAGGGAGGAGAAGGGTCTGGAGTCAGAGGCAAGAGTAGGGGACTTGCTGTTCCTTGCTGTTCCACTTCTGTGGGGGACCCCAGCCCTTCTCACCTGCAGGTCCCCGGAGCGTTAGGGTGCACCTGCAGGCTGGGTTATATAGTGGAGTTTCTTAGCCCCTCAGGCCACGCCCGGGGCCACCTGCCAGGCAAATGATGCCAACTTCCTGAAGGAGGCTGCTGATCTCAGGGCCAGGTGGAATGGGGAGCCCCGAAGGCCTGGGCAGGGTGGAGTCGGGAGCCTGGGTGCTGAGCGGGTGTGAGAACAGCTGGTGGCTGTGTCCTTGGAGTCGACAAGAAATTCCGTACAAATTACTGGAGGGGTGGCATTCCCGAGGGAGACAGCTGGGGAGCAGGGTGCCACGAGCCTGCATCTAGGCAGGGGTTGGGCAGAGTGGGGGTGGGGAGCAGGGAGGCAGCATTCTTGATGTTTGCTGGCTCACTGGCCAGATTTCTTCCTTTGGCCCCTGCCAGGAACAATAGCAAAAAGCCCATATCCGGGTCTGGACTCCTCCCCAGTCCCCCTGGGCTGATCGCTGGTCCCAAGCCACCCACATCCTGTTTCTAGGCACCAATCTGGGGCCAGTGTCTGGAGATGGGCATGGCTCTGAGGCCTAAACCACAGTGAGGGACACGATGCCTCCATCCCTAGTCCAGTTGAGGCTGTGTGTAAGGCCAGAGGCCTGTGTTTCCTGGTTTCAGACAGACATGTGGGTTTTGCTTCCTGTAGAATTATTTAGTTTGGGATTTGTTTTATTTTGTCCTGTGGGGATTTTTTTTTTCCATTAGAAGGGACTGGCTGAACAGGTTTTGGGTCATTGTATCCTCTGCACACCCCAGAATTTGCCTGAGAAGAGACATGGGGGTCATAGGGGGCACACACCAAGCAGAAGACATAGCCCAGAGGTCCCGTGGACTTGCTGAGACGGAGTCAGTGCTTCCTGGAGGGCTGCCTGACCCATGCTCTGCTCCCCTCCTCCTGACCTCTGGAATCCCTGTTTGCTGAGGAGTCTCCCCTAGAAACAGCAGCTGCAAAGCCTAGCTGTCCTCTCGGTCAACACCCCAGCAGCTGCTGGCCCCAGGACTCCTCCTTCCTTATCACTGAGGCCTGGACCTCTGGGCAGCCATGGTGGGTGGAGGCTTTTCCCTCCCTGGGGCTCTGGCCACCTCTGCACCCACCCAGGGCAGGTTCTCGGAGTAGAAGATAAAGGCTCAAAGTTGACTGGGACCTAAAGTCAACCAGGAAAGTGACGTGGATAAATAAGAGTCTGGAGAAAAGCCAGAGGGGCGAGAAACAGGCAGGGGTGGGGACCCTTGAAAAGTGGGAGCTTGGGAGGAGGGCTGTCTTGGTGCCTGAGGAGTTTGAGGGTTGGGAGAGAGGACCACTGGGTCCCTGAGGGAAATAAGGACTGGGAGGTGAGGCCATTGGGATTCCTGAAGAGGGAACAGCGATTGCCAACCAAGATGTTGGATTCTTCCATGTGGATAACCTTCTTGTCATCTAAGACAGATACATTAGGATGAGCTTTCAGGGGATGACTGTGGCCCTCAAGCCCCTCTAGACTTTGGGGTCTCCCCTGATTAACATCAGAGAGAAGTCTCCCCCTTCAAAGTCCATCCATGCTTTCTGCAGCCAGAGTCCCTCCCCGGCGGGGTGGCAGGCAATCTCACAAATACTCTGTATTTGACAATCCTCTGGGACTTTTTCTATTTCTCCTTTCAGGTGTGTTATGACACACCCCTGGGCCCTACCCCATATTATACCTATTCTCAGGAATCCCACTGCTGACCCCGGAAATAACCTCTGGGGACACTTCCTTATGGTCAGAGAAACCACATTTATTCTGCTGCAGGCTCCTTGCTCTGAGCCCAAACAAGGGCGTTTGCACCTCTGCGCCTTTCAGCCTCTCTCTGTGTACAGGGGGTTATTAATTATACACCATTCCAGACCCCTGGAACCCTTTGGCTTGTGTGGTCTTTATAGACCAAGGCACAGCTGGAGAACACTTACTCTCTCCAACTAAATTTATATTTGGCAGAGATTTCTAACTTCCTTCTGACTTCATTCTGACATGATCTGGATCCCAGCATCTGACTTCCATTTGCCAGGGAACTGTTTTTGCTAAACTCTCCAAAGACCTGTTATTTACCATGTGGTTCTAGTTCCTTCTCTGGAACATTTGACATTCACATATCCTCTGTGAAACTGTCTAGTGCCCTGTTTCACTTTCTTCAGGATCTTGTGTTACTTTGGTCTGTTTTCTACTATCACTTCTTTAACATTGGGGATTCTCAGATTCTCTCTCTCTCTTTTTCACCTCTTTTTCTAATTTCTCCTCCCTCCTGCTAGGAAAGCCCCCTTAAGCAGTTCGATATAACTTTTTGCAATGATAGGAACTTTATATTTTGTGTTGTCCAACATGGTAGGCCATTGAGCTGTGGGACTTGTGTGGCTATTGAGCCCTTGAAATGACACTGATGTGGCAGGGGAACTGAATTTTTAACTTAGTTACATTTAAATGGCTAATTGTGTGTAGCTCCCATATTAGCACAAAATTCTAGGGCTGTTGGTAGCACAGGCCCCATTTCATCTACTTATCTAGCTGCCTGTGTATCCACCCAACCACATATCTCATTGCTTATTCTTTTTTATACTCCTTTGCCATCCTTGTTGTCTTTTTATAGGCAATCATTCTGATGTGATTCATGGGTCTGTTTTAAAAACATTTTATTGAAATAAAATATACATATTAATATGTACACAAATCATAAATGTATACAGCTCTTTAAATTATCACAAAATGAACACGCCCTATAACCTTCACCCAGGTTTGAAGATTCCCGCATCCCAGAAGCCCTCTAAATACTCTCATTCCACTACTATGCACTCCATACCTCCCACAGGTAGCCGGAATTTTGACTTCTAACACCACGGATTATTTTGCTTGTTTTTGAATTCTATGTGAATAGAATCATACGTTTGCATCATTTTGGGATTGGCTTGTTGTAATCCATGGTATCCTTGTACATGTAAATTACAGTTTATTTTCTATGCTACTCGGTTGTATAAAAAAAACCACCACATTTTTACCCATTCTGCTATCGAGCATCCCGATTATTTCCACTTTGGGCTAAATGGATTTGGTCTTTTGGTGCACACATATACAATTTCTTTTGGGATATAGCATGAAGTTTCTAATTATAAATTTGCCAGGTTATTGGGCTCAGCTTTAGATGCTACCCAAAGTTTCAAAGTTAATGTACAAATTTAAACTTCCATAATCACCATATAACCACTCTGGTTGGTTGACACGTGCACCAATATATTCCAGAAGCATAGAGGTATTGGGTTGTGATTTTAATTTGCATTTCCTTGATTATCTGAGGTTGAGCACATTTCGTATATTTATTGGCCACTTGAATCTCTTCGTAAATTTAGCAATGTGCTTATTCAAATCTCTTGCCCATTTTTCTGTTAGGTTGTCTTTTTTCTTATTGATCAGTATGAATTCTTTATATCTTCTGGATTCAAATCTGTTTGATGGTTTCCTGTTTTGCAAATATTTTCCTCCATTCTGTGACTGCAAATATTTTCATCCATTCTGTGATTTTTTTGTGTGTGTGTGTTTTTATTTCTTGACTGTGTTTTATTTTTTAACTTTTTAAATTGATTTTTTAAAAAAATTACAGCAGAATGCATTACAATTTTATTAGATGTATACAGCACAATTTTTCATATCTCTGGTTGTATATAAATTATGTTGACACCAATTCGTGTCTTCATACATGTACTTTGGATGATGATGTCCATCACATTCCACCATCCTTGCTAATTGTGTTCTTGATAATAAATTATTTGATTTTAACAGTCTTTCTATCAACCTGAATTGTTTTTGTGACTAGCTGCTCCTTGCCACTATGAGTCTCCTAATCCACGAATATTGTATGTTTTTCTATTTATTTGGATCTTCTTGGATTTATTTCACCAAAATTTTGAAAAATTTCCACATATAGATCCTGTACATGTTTTGTTAGGTTTGTACTTAAATATTTCACTTTCTTTGATGCAATTAGAAACGGTAGTGTCCTTTTAATTTTAGATTCCACATTTTCATTGTTAGTGTATAGAAATGCATTTGATTTTTTCATGTTGATCTTATATCCTGTAAACTTACAGGACCGACTTACTAGTTCTGGGAGTTTCTATAAGATTTTCAAATGTAGAAAATCATGTCATCTAAAAACAAGGAGAGTTTTATTCCTTTCCAGTTGAGATGTGTGTGTGTGTGTGTGTGTGTGTGTGTGTGTTGGCTTTGCCCTATTGAACTGGCTTGAATTTCTACTATCGTATTGAATGAATGTGAAAGTCAACAAACACCCTTGCCTTTTTCCTAATCAGGAAATCATTCAGCCTTTACTATGAACTATGATATTAGCTGTAGTTTTTTTGTTAGATGCTGTTTTATCAGGTTGAGACAGTTTCCTTCTGTTTCTAGTTTGCTGAGTTTTATCAAAAGAGAGTGTTGGATATCGCCAAAGACTTTTCCTGTATCATACAAATTTTCTTCATTAGCTTAACATGGTCGACCACATTAATTAATTATTTATTTTAGAGACAGGGTCTCACTGAGTTGCTTAGCACCTCCATTTTGCTGAGGCTGGCTTTGAACTAACTGGCTATCCTCCTGTCTCAGCCTCCTGAGCTGCTAGGATTATAGGTGTGCACCACTGTGGCACAATAATTTATGTTTGAATATTAAGGAAGTCTTGCAAACCTGGGAAAAATCCTACTTGGTTATGGAACATAATATTTTTTTACACATTGCTGGATTCGGTTTTCTAATATTTTTGAGGATTTTTTTAATCCAAGTTTATGAGCGAGAGAGTCTAATTTTCTCTCTCTGCTCTCCTGCATCTCTTTCTTGTTTTTTTAACGTCTTTGTTCAGTTCGAACATCAAGGTAACATTAGATTAGCCTCATAGAAGGAGTTGGAAATGCTCTCTTCTGTTTTCTGGAACAGACTGCATAAAATTGGTTCTAATTGTTTTAAGTGTTTAGAAGAATTTTCTGGTGAAACTATTTGTGCCTGGAGATTTCTTTTCCTCTAGCACTTTTTAAGTTCAACTTCTTTAAGCTATTCAGATTTTCTGTTTTAAATTGGTTGAGTTTTTAGGGTTTATGGGTTTTGAGGAATTGATCTATTTCATCCAAGCTGTTAAATTTGTGAGCATAGGGTCTCTATTGATATACCAGCTTTCATTCTTCATATTGGTAACTTGTGCTTTCTCTCTTTTCATCTTCGTCACCAGTCTTTCTAGATGTTTATTAATTTTGTTGATCTTTTCAAAGAACCAGCTTTGTTTCATTGATTTTATTTCTATTATGTTTTTCTTGTTCGATGTTATTAATTTCTAATCTTTTAAAATTTTCTTTCTTCTGATTCCTTTGTTTATTTTGGTCTTCTTTTACTACTTTCTTGGGTAGGAGCTTCGATTATTGGTTTGAGATCTTTCTTCTTTTCTAATGTAAACATTTAGTGCAATAAAGTTCCCTTCCTCATCTGCATCTCACATATTTGCTATGTTCAATATTAATTTTCACTAATTCTGTTTTTTTTCCCCTTGAGATTTCCTCACTGGTCCATGGATTATTTAGATGTGAGTTGTCTAATATCCATGTGATTGGATGTTTCCTAGCTTATTCTGTAATGTTCAGAGAACATACCATAATTATTCCAATTCTTTCAATTTTGTTGTTTGACTTATTTCCCAGTATGTGGCCCATCATGCGGTGTTGGTCTTTCTGTTCCTGGATTATCTCACTTAACATAATGGCCTCCAGTTCCACCTATGTTGTTGCAAATAACAGGATTTCATTCTTTTGTAGTTGAAAAATATTCCATCAGGCACACTTGTTTTCTTTAACCATATATCAGTTAATAAACACTTGGATTGTTTCCATGAATATAGGGTGTCTCCAACTTTTTGTGTCTTCTTCAATTTCTGTATTTGGAGTTTAAAAATTTTTATTATTTATGATGAAATGAAAGATCTTTAGATCTTTCACATCTTTAGTTAAATTTTTTGCTAGATTTTTTAGCTTTATTTATTTATTTATATTTGGTACTTGGGATTGAACCCAGCAGTGCTTAACCACTTAGCCACATCCCCAATCCTTTGTTGTTGTTGTTGTTTTTGAGACAGGGTCTAGCTAAGTTGCCCAGGCTGTCTTCAAACTTATGATCCTCCTGCCTCAGCCTCCCAAGCTGCTGGGTTTAAAAGATGTGTACCACCACACCTGGCTTATTTTTGTAGCTATTTTAAATGGGTTTGCGTTCTTCTTTTCTATTTCAGATAATTTGCTATTGGTATATAGCCATGTTACTTATTTTTGTTAATTTTATATCCTGCAACTTTACTAAATCCATTTTATTAGTTTTAACAATTTTTGGTGGAGTCTGGGATTTTCTATATATAAGATCATGTCGTCTGCAAACAGAAACAATTTGACTTCCTCCTTTCCAACTAGGATGCTGTTTCTCTTTGCTTCATTGTTCTAGCTAAGATTTCCAGTACTATATTGAATAAAAATGATGAAAGTGAACATCCTTCTCTTAATCCAGACTTTAGAGAGAAAGTTTTTAGATTTTTCCCATACTCAGAATAAGGTTAGCTGTTGGTGTAGTATAAATGGCCTTTATTCTGTTGAGATGTGTTCCTTTCATACCTAATTTGTTCAACACTTTTATCATGAAAGTATGTTGAATTTTGTCAAATGCCTTCTCTGCATCTATTGAGATGATCATGTGGTTTTTGCTCTTCATTCTGTTTGAATGGTTTTTCTTTTCTTTTCTTTTTTTTTTTTTTTGGTCCTGGGGATTAAACTCAGGGTGCTTAACCACTGAGCCACCTCCCCAGCCCTATTTTGTATTTTCTTTAGAGACAGAGTCTCACTGAGTTGCTTAAGGCCTTGCTAAATTGCTGAGGCTGGCTTTGAACTCTCAATTCTCCTGCTTCAGCCTCCCAAGCCACTGGGATTACAGGCATGTGCCACCGCACCCTACATGTTTAAGTGTTTTTTTTTTTAATAATTGTTTTTTATTTACTTTTATTTTTATGTGGTGCTAAGGATCAAGCCCAGTGCCTCACGCAGGCTAGACAAGTGCTCTGCCACCGAGCCCCAGCCCCAGCTCCTGTTTGAGTGTTTTATTATATTTATTTTGGTATGTACATGTTGAACCATTCTTGCATTCCTGGGATGAATCTTACCTCCACCTTGATCAAAGTGAATAATCTAATACTCACTAAATACGCTGTTGGATTTGAGTTGCTAGTGTTTTGTTGAGGGATTTTGTATCTATGTTCATCAAGGAATTGGCCTGCCTGCAGGGTTTTTTTCTTGCTTTTTTTTCGTTGTTGTTATTATGTCCTTTTCTGATTTTTGTATCAGGAAAATACTGGATTCATAAAATGTGTTAGGAAGAATCCCTTCCTCTTCAATTTTTGAGACAAATGTAAGCAATAGGTGTTAATTCAGCTTTAAATATTTGGTAGAACTCAGTAATGAAGCAGTCTGGTCCTAGGAGACTCTTTTCCCAGGAACACTCTGTCACTGAGCAACATCCCCAGTCCTTTTTATTTTTTATTCAGAGACATGATCTCACTAAATTTCCCAGGCTGGTCTTGAACTTGTGATCCTCCTGTCTTAACCTCCCAAGTCACTGAGATTACAGGTGTACATACTGCACCCAGCCTGGGAGATGTTTTATCACCAATTCAATCTTGTTATTTGTTCTTGGTCTGTTCAGACTATTTCTTCATGGTTCCGTCTTGGTAAGGTGAAGTATCCAGGAATTTTTCAATTCCTTCTAGATGATCAAATCTAATCTCTAAAGACTCTTTGTGTCTCTGTAAATTTCCATTGTAACATTTCTGTTTTCATCTCTGATTTTATTTGAGTTTTCTTTCTTTGTATTAGTCTACCTAAGAGTTTGTCTACTTTGATTATTTACAGTTCTTGAAGACTGAAAGAGAAATGGGATTATGAATCCATTTGTAGTACTTGCTGAAACTAATACAATTACCCGGTTTATCAAGTATTGACCAAAGCCCAAACAAATAAATAGCAGTTGTACTTGAATTGCCAAAGACTGTCAGTCAATACAATGGACTATTACTTGGCAAAAAAAAAAAAAAGGAATGAACTGTTGATACACACAACAACACGGATAAATCTCAGAATAATTATGCTGAATGAAAGAGTACATGCTGTATGATTCTATTTGCATAAATTTCTAAAATAAAATCAATTTCTAGGATAGAGAGGTAAGGAGTGTCAGGAAGAAGGTGAACATAAAAGGATATAAAGGAATATTTGAGGGTGGTAGATGCATTCATTATCTTGATTCTGGTGATGATTTTATATGTATGTACCTGTGCCAAAGCTTATCCAATAGTGTGCTATTTATTGTACATTAGTTATACCTGTTTTTTTAAAGCTGTTGTTTTCAATAGCTTGAAAAAATAGATATAAATATACCAAAAGTAATGCAGAATATTTATATTGAAAGGGATGACACACTAAAAACTGATATCAAAGAAGACCTAAAGAGACAGAGACACATCATATTCGTGGTTGGAAGAGTTCATATTCCTGATTCCCCCCAAATTGATCTATAGATTCAACACCATTCAAAAAGAAATTCCAGCAGGGTGTGTGTGGTGAGTGTGTGGAGAGAGAGAGAGAGAGAGAGAGAGAGAGAGAGAGAGAGAGAGAGAGAGAGAAAGTTATAGATCAAACATATTACATGTTAATACTTGGAGAAACTGGACAAAGAGTATGTATGGTTCTTAGAAATTTGCTGTGACTCTGAAATTTTAAAATAAGAAAAATTTGAAAAGGATTTATACTCCATTGCTTTATCATCTATTTTTCTTTTACCCACATGACATATTTCATGAACATATCACTACATGTTCTACAACTTTTGTAAAAACTGGATTGTAGTCTGCAGTAGATGGATGTCTCCAAGGCTACTTTTCCAGATATTTTTAATGTGTTTATTTTATTTTATTTATTTTTATGTGGTGCTGAGGATTGAACCCAGTGCCTCACCCTGTGGTTTACCACTGAGCTACAGCCCCAACCCCTATTTTTTCAGTTATAGTTAAACATTGACAATGGATTTTCCCTGAGTTTAAACCTCACCCATCTTTGGCTCATATTATTACCACCTTCTGAATGGTTCAGAATCCCCTTCCACCTCCACCCTTGAATTGGTAAATCTCTTCATTCCTAGGATTTTGATAGCCATTGTGAGGACAGGGTGAGCCCAGACCAGAGTCCACCAACCCTCAGATTGTGTCTTCTTTTGAATCATCAGATCTAGTAGCAGTGACCCCACATTCTGGCAGCTGCCATGTAGTGGGAGCTGAGTTTCTGCGGCCCCCCTGGAGACAGAGACAAGGTTCTCTGTCAGTCTGCTCTTGTTTACTTGCTTGTCTGCTGACTCCTATATACACTCAGCCTCACCCAGGGCCCCTGGGTGAGGAATATCTTCACTCAGAACATCGTGAGGACAGGGTGAGCCCAGACCAGAGTCCACCGACCCTCTGAAGCCCACGGATGAGTTTCATTTGGCCACAGTATATTTTAAAATGCTTGAATTAATGAGCAACATTTAAAATTTTTGTTGTTCAGGACTTCTTTTAGAAGGCAGTTTGGTGGGGAGAAAGACCCAGAAGGGCTGTTCCTGTTTCTACGTTCCCATCTGTTAAAGGGCCTCTGTGTGCTGTTCTGAACTGGGTGGGGGGTGGGGAGAAAGATCATCATAATAGGGTGCAGGTAAAACAATAATGCTTACTTCAAATCCCACTTTAATTTGAAGATTAAATTAAGAATTTGAAGATTAAATTCTTAAGCACTTAAGAATCCCTGACACAAGGTAAAAGGCAAGGACTCTATATCATCATTGATTACTTTTACTGCCTAATTCCCAAGATCACGAAGTAAAGTACTGATCAAAGAACCAGAAACACAGTCAGCAAATAGCTAGTTTCCTACTTGTAATTTAGGAAGTGGCTACTTAGAATAATTATCCATAAAAATTCCAAAAGGATGCATTGATTTTCATTGCTGGAGCGGGCAGAGAGAACTTGGTGATAATTTGACTGGAGAGCAAAGCTTTCAGATGGGGTTGAGGCTGAAGCCTAGAAATTGAGAGGGTGGGAGGTTAAGATGATGGATTTCATTTTAAGTGATGCATTCTAAGTCCCAAGTAGAAACCCAGGATACAGAACCAAGAGTTGTCCAGTCAGAAGGGAAAGAGGAAGGATTTATTCCTGTCATTGTTTGAGCCTTGTTTCTTCATATGTAAAATGAGGAAAAGCAAACTTACTTTTGAGAAACCAGCCTCTACCTCAGAGCAAAGCCTGTCCAAGGAAGGGGGTGTGACCCTTGTCCTTGGAAAGATCCACAGAGCACTCCTAGGCACACACTCACCCTGCTGAGTTGTTTATCTACAAATAACAGGAGAGATCTGTGGGGCCAGGTGTCCCTGACTCAATCAGGCTAGATGAGGACCCATAGCAACCCCCTAGCAACCACCAATCAGCAGGAGACAGGGAAAATACCTGGGATGCCAGATGACCCCCCAGTAGTTTATGGTGGTTGATAACATGTTGGGAAACCATGTAGTTCAGCACATACTCCCCTCGTGGCCTAAACCAATCAGTTCAAAGGAACCCCCCTCTTGTACTACCAATCACCCTTACCCAACATGTTCCCACCAGTGAATGTGCTAATCATGTTTTAGAGTTGTTTTATGATTTTCCCACTGTGTGTGATGATTTGCTAAGAGATGCTACAATGTATGTGAAGTCCCTGCCTTCCCCAAAGAGTGTACAAAACTGCTGCAAACTCTGGGCTCGGGGGCCTCTCAGAATCACCAATTGCTGTGTGCACACAGATAACTGAGCTAGCTCGCAATAAACACCTCTTTGCTGCTTACATCAATCTTGATCTCTGGTGGTCTTTTTGGGGTCCCGAATTCGAGCATAACACTTTTAAAGATTGTTTGGGATGATCATGGTTTGGAATTTGCCTGGCCAAAAGTAACTGCACAAATAGTATCCTGTGTAACAATCCACAACATGCCCACTAGATAGAAAAAAAAAAAACATATCAAAGACTGCCAATATCAAGTTATGCACAACTAGTGTGAGTTAAGTTAAAACAGCTCAGTAGTGTCTACTAAAGGTAAACACATACTTGTTCCCAAACCAGATATTTCACTCTTGAATATATTCTCCAAAGAATTAATACAGGCATACCCTCCACAACTCAAAATGGACTTGAATATTATAGCACCAAGACAGCCCCCAAATGGAAAACATCCATTCTGAGATATATTCATATATAGAATCTATCCAGAGTGAAAAATGAAAAAAAAATACTATTTCTACCCACATTATGAATGAATCTTACAAACAAAATATTAAGAAAAAAAGCCAAATACATGGTAGATATGTTAACAAAGTCTCAGTCCTTGTCCCCAATGCCAATTCAATGAGGACACAGATTTGAGAAAAAGAAAAGAGAAGTTTTATTATATTGCTAGCAAAGGAGAAAAACAGGAGATTCCATTCCCAGAGGCCGTGATTCTGCCCATCCGGCGGATCCAGGAGTTTTTAAAAGGGTGATTCAAAGGCTACATTTCACAGGTTCTCTGTTGGAGTTGTATTTCACTTGTTAATGTGGGAGAGAGTCATTTATGAGTTCTTCTGGTGCCATCCACAAAATATGGTTTACTCCTGGGGAAGATATGGGCTCAAGGACAAATAACTCTACCTAGGATGGGGAGATAAGGTAATCCTATTTCCCCTGAGATTAGGGAGGGGGAGAAACTAGGAGCAGGGAGAGAGGAAGACAAAGAAACATGTCCTTTTAAGAACAAGTCAGAGTGGCAGAGCAGCAAGGATTGTATTAAAACCATAAAGTGGACCACTGTGGCACTTCCCCACTGTCTACTTTCCATTTCTATGGAAGATGGGCAACAATATCTCCAAGCTGCTTCTCACCCTGACAGAGGGTGAAGTTGGGGAAGTAACCCAAAGTCCATGTTCTCTATCAAGTGGGGTGTGGATAGTTCAGGGTATTCAACATCAGGGCAGTCCAGAGGTCCATGGTGGCTGTTGGGGAGTAACTGGACAAGGCACACATAGGGCAGGAATCTTGCTAAAACAATAATAAACAAGTCAGCACAACATTACTTTGTTTGTAAACAATGAGCACAAACACAGTTAATATTTCAGCCAGTCTCTGAAAACCATGAAGACAGTAATTTATACTCATGTCAGTGAAACACAGATGGAATTTATCCATGCAGGAGGTTAGGACAATTTGTAGGTCAATGAGATCAGGCTCAAATTGACTCAGGACAAACTTGTGACTCTAGAGTCCTTTGTGATGGTTATTATTAGGCACTCCCACATAAAAAACCCTTTCTTTATAGCCTCCAGTTTTATTTACTTTTGGTAGGACTGAAACCAGTGTACATCTCAAGTCACACTGAAAGAGCCATTGTCTCTCCTAAATGTCTGTGTAGGATTGGGCTTTGGTCATACTCTCCTGCCAGCTGTTTGAGAACACATTGGTCAAAACTGACCCTCTTCCTATCTTCCACTTACTAAGAGGTAGCTGAGATTCTTCAGAGATCACTCTTGGGAACGTGTGAGAAGCCTTTTGGCTTCTTTAGACTTCCTATACCAGTGGAATTATCTGCCAGGATGGGTCAGGGTCTTGCTGACCATATGTGATTTGTCTTGAAAGCATCTCCAATGACCCTCCTCTTTGCAGAATGTGCACTGGTTGGCTTTCTGTTCTCTAGTGTCCTCTTGATCCCCCTGACACACTAGAGTTGCAAGGCCCAGTGAGGGCTTCCCTTGTTCTCTGGATCCTGACTAATCTTTGAGGGCAAGGTCCAAAATATTGACTGGCTTTTTGCTTGATCCTTTTATTTCCTTGACTTTGGTTTCTCATTTTTTGGTTTTAAAGATCCATCAGACCAGTTTCACCAATCTTGAAGTGGGAGTAATAGGTTTGTACCTTCCATATCTATAATTTTATAGTTACTCCTTCCATTTAATTAAGGTCAGTATTGTTACTGGAAGCCAGACTTAAATCCTGTCTGTCCTGTAGGTGATGGCTTGTTATCTCAATTTAACTCAGGTTCATTTATTACAAGTAGTACCTCTGCAAAAACACTAACAGAAATAGTTGAAAAATTTACAAGAATACACAAAATGAAATTAACAGAGCAAAACATTCAGTTCTTGTAATAGCTATGAACCAAGAAATGTGATTTCTTTAACTTTTATTTATTTATGTATTATATCCCCATTTTTATTTTGAGATCACAGTAGTGGTTAGAACAAAAATCTATGTTTTGAACACAACTTGAAATGAGCTTAAGTTTAGCCTATTTTGGAGCCACCCTAACATGGAGTAAGGTGAAAGGCAGAGCCTCATTTCAGGTAAGGCGGAGCTCTTGACAAATAACACAATACACCATTACATCTGAAACATGAATCAAACAAAGGCTAAGAGAGCTTTTAACTTTCCTTTCGTGGAAAAAAGTGACAAAATGTTTTCATGATTTACAATGTCAACCTTTAAACAGATCAGGCTTTCCTTATTACCTTCCAAAAATACATTTAAATTCTCCTCCCTATGTAAAGAGTAACACAAAATTCTATATATAACTTATTGACAGCAGGTTACCTTTATCCAGTTATAAAATATTAAATGACATGTCAACTTTGGAAAAGTATCCCAGTTTACCGTGTTGAGTTGGCATTGTACAGAAATTAACAGCCATATTGATCTAGAAACGTTAAACTTAATTTTTTTTCCATTTGTACAGGGGTAACGCACTGTATTAAATATGTAAGGTCTTATCTACGTGGGTTTGATTACAGAAACTAATAAAGTATTCTCTAAATAATGAAAAAAAATTAAATTACATAAGTGAATACCAACAAAGTATGTAATTTCTACATAAATCTGAAGGAGACTATTGCTACAGACAATTTTAGTTTGGAGAACACCAACTTGGTAAAATGTTCTCACAAGTTTTACATTTTAAAAAGATTTGTATACTTTTAAAAAATTTTAAAAACTTTTGGTTGTAAATGGGCATAATATCTTTTATTTTATTTATTTATTTTTATATGGTGTTGAGGATTGAACCCAGTGCCTCACACATGTGAGGTTAGTGCTCCACCACTGAGCTACAACCCCAGCCCAAGGTTTGTATGCATTAAGAACATGAATGCATCTAATATACAAAGAACCCAGTAATGGTTAGCATCATAATTACGCAGAACTCCTTGTATTAACTTGGTTTCACTTTAAAAGTAGAATTTAGAATCCATATTATATGGTAATAATAATCACAGGTCTGCATAGGTTAGCAGTACTAGCAAAAATCAGAGGATAGCCTTAGATCTCTTATACATTTAGGAAACAGTGTTAATGATCAGAAATAGACTTAGTCAAAGGAAACAAATACAAAACAGGTCTTCGAATGACAGTGTGACCCTTCTATGTCAGATACAATGTATAAAAGAGAGCACTTATTGGTAATCTTGTGGGTAAACACATAAACTTTCATTTTATACACTTTTACATAACACTTAGACAAGACTCATACAAAACATAGTTCATAGATGTGTCCATATATCTAATCATAAATATTTAGGATGTCAACTATATTGTTACAAGGTAAAATAATTGTTGTTTATTTAACCAGTTGTGAAGTAAGTAATCATTTAAAAGACTTTAAAGCAGGTACAAACGCTAATTTCTTTAAGACATAGTTTCCCAAAGTAATAAAACCTAATAGATACAAGGAAATTTTCTGGACATATTAGAACAGATCAATGTTTCAGACTTTGCTTTATATCAGTACATTAAAATCTGAACAGTTTTGACTGACTGTGCTAAGTATGGTCAATTTAATCAGATACACAAACTTTTGAGATTTACCTTCCACAAACCTTCTGCAACTTACATAGACATTCTACAACTTATTTACAAAACCTTAGTTTTGTTCTCTCTTTCATCTTGGACTTTAGCACAAGAATACTACTTTAACAAACAAAATACGTTCTCATCCCTAAACTTTTCTTTTACCTTCTAATTTTCTGTATTAAAATACATTTCCATACCTTTAGCTTTTCTGTATATCTTTTCTGGTTTCAGTCCCTTTTGAAAAATTATATTCTGAAACAGTCCTGGTGAATGTTATCTGTGTATTTAATTTCACAACAAATTTCATCCCAGGAGAGGGCTGGACAATGTGGCATACACAAAAACTGTGCCTTAATCTTTTCTTAATCCCAAGTGGCATTCCAAGAGGTTGGAGCACAGTATATTTTTGAGCCTGACCTGCCTCCCTTATCGTTACCATGATGCCACCAACTTCAAGGGAGTTCCCCACTGTCAGTTGTACCTCTAGATACAATTGACAAAAAGCCCAAAGAGTCTCCTTTGGGGCTTTTTTCCTACACTAGGCATATTGATATTCAATGGAGGAAGCCCTTTCCATACTTTTCTTCAGGCTTCCTTGATGATCTCTTTGCAGAGGCTTCCAACAAAACATGGGTTGGCCTTAGTTTGTTTTTTCTTTCCTGGGTGCAGTTGTTTATCCTGCCAGTCTCCCCAGCCATTTAATTTGATGGGATACTGTCATGGCAAGAATTGCTCTGCCCCAGTGATGGATATCACGTGGCCAAATGAGGTGCCCTGACAAATCTCAAAATGGGAGACCACTCCTGTCCCCAGGGCATAACTAACAATGCTACAACCTACTGCCACATCCTTTGTGGCCAGCAGCCTCAAGGGCAAAGGGGACTGGAAGAAAGGGCAGAGGCCAGGTTGTCTTTGCTCATTTTTCTGGAATGTTTTCCCTCCCCAGCCCGGGAATGGTGTTCCTGACCCACAGTGAGATGACCTGTAGCTGCCCGGGGCCAGGCTGAGGAACAGTGGTGGAACTTCCAGCACTGGGTTGAAAGGATTTAAAACTTATTTTTAACTATTTCTTCTGGTGCCCTGCTAACCTTCACACCAGCTGCAGTGCCTTTTTGCATCCTCAGCTCAGTTTCTGACTATTCAGACTCCTTATCATGCAACTGCATAAATACCTATATATACAGAATCTCCTCCATATGCTTTACCTCTGACAGACCAACTCCAACTGCAAGAGGGCATAATAATCCAGAAAAGTCACTCAAAGGCCAGATTGTGTTCCAGTAAATCATTTTTCTCTAAGACAGGCTTATACCTACAGGTGACCCATTCAGCTAAGATCTCTCTTCTCAAGAGACTACCAGTAAGAGAAACACAGCATGGTCCATGTTTTAAAAGGCCAGTAACAGATAATAATAATAATAATAATAATAATAATAATAATAATAATAATAATAAGAAGAAGAAGAAGAAGAAAGACAGACAGACAAACAGAGAGAATCCCTAAATCATGATTAAACAGGGGAATCTTTAAAAACAGACAGACCTGCACATACAGAACTTCTGCCACTAACTTTCCATCTGAAAGACCAACTCCAACTGCAAGGCTGTATAATTCAGAAGGCCATTCAAAGGAAAGATTACAGTAGAACACCATCTTTTTCTTAGGCTTATACCTTCCCAAGAAAGCCAGAGTGGGGGCTTCTCTCAGATCCCACCAGGAGTGCCAAATTTGTTATCAAAAGCTCAGTCCTTGTCTCCAAACCCCATTCAATAATAAGGACATAATTTTGAGAAAAAAGAAAAAGAAACACAGAAACTCCTGTCTCAGAGGCTGTGATTCTGCCCATCAAGGGGAACAGGGTTTTTTTTTTTTTTTGTTGTTGTTGTTTGTTTGTTCTTTTGGTGGTGCTGGGGATTGAACCCAGGGCCTTGTGCATATGAGGCAAGCTCTCTACCAACTGAGCTATATTCCCAGCCCCCTGGGGTTTTTAAAGAGGTGATTCAAAGGCTATATTCCAAGTGTTCTCTGTTGGAGTGTAATTCACTTGTTAATGTGGGAGAGAGTCAATTATGAGCTCTTCTGGTGCCATCCACAAAGTCTGAATTATTTCATTCCTGTGTGGATGTGTGCTCAGGGATACATAATTGTGTCTGGAATGGGGAAGAAAGGTAATCCTGTTTCCCCTGAGATTAGGGAGGAGGAAGGTATTAGGGAAGAACTGGGAGAGAAGAAGAGAAAGAAACATGACCTTTAAAAAGTAAGTCACACTAGCAGAGCAGCAAGGGCAATATTCAAAGCATAAAATGGTTCCCTATTACAACTGGTGTAGGAGTCTTGGTTAAGTGAGACTCAAAAATCTAGGGATATTTACTCTCTCCTGGTCTCTTCTAGGTTTTCATCTGGTTTTTGGCCTTGGGTTGGGGAATTCCCTCTTGTTGTCTGTTTTTTTTTTATTTTGTTATTCAAAACGAAATATTTTATTGTACATGTTAATTCTCAAATATTTAAAATTAGAATTCAAGGAGCTTAACAACTGCTATTCAGAACATCTACGAAAGTACATTACTATCTTGTTTTTTTATAGTTGCTGAAAATAAGGGAGAAAAATCTATTCTGGTTTTCAGTAGGAAAGTTCAAAAAGATTCTAGAAGTGAGATTAAATTTATCAAGTTATCCCTAAAAACTAAAGAGAATAATTTACCAGTTTCTTTATCTTTCATCATCCACTGAATAGATTTTAAGAAATTTTAAGGTTCAGAATCTGTTCCAACATAGAAATAAGGCCACATGGTTTTGGTAAAAGAATCCCTGAAACTCACAGGAGAGACTTTCATCCACATTATTAAAAAAAAAGCCTCATTCAATTCAAAATAAAAAAAAATGCCAATCCTACTGGGTTTTGGTACTGACGGACGTTGGTTTTCTTAGGACCAAACCCAACATAACCACTCTTAATATATTACCCAGTTGCCTAGAAGCCACTTAGGGCTGACTGATGGTCAATTCCTCTAGTTCCTAGGAAGATAGTTTTGACACACACCCAATGTCCACTAAGATTTTTTTCCCCCATGTCTACCTCCCAGTAATGTCTACTGTAGGTTTGAGAATTCCCTCTGGTTGCTGTCTGTGTTTTTGTTTGTATATGTTACTGTCCCTTTTAAGACATGGTCAATGCTGCATTGATCCTCTAGGTAGTCTCTTTGGGAAAATCCTGGCTGGTTTGTTCCCATCTGTTGGCAGTGGTTTTGGGGAATCCTCTCTTGTTGTCTGTCTCTGTTTCCTTTTTGTACAATCTTTGAGTTGGAGTTAGTCTGTCAAAAGTAGTTGAAAGAAAGGGCTACCTACAAGTATAAGCCTATGGGTAATTCTGCATTGATCCAATTAGTAGTCTCTTGGGAAAGATCTTGGCTGGTTTGTTAAAGATTCCCATATCTTGGCCATGATTTTGGGTTGTCTGTTTTTCTTTTTTGTACGGTCTTGCAGTTGGGCTGGGCATGGTGGCACATGCCTGTAATCCCAGCAGCTCAGGAGATTGAGGCAGGAGGATCATAAGTTCAAAGCCCCTCAGTAAAAGCAAGGTGCTAAGCAACTCAGTGAGACCCTGTCTCTACATAAAATACAAAATAGGGCTGGGGATGTGGCTCAGTGGTTGAGTGCCCCTGAGTTCAATTCCAGTTACCACTCCCCCAAAACTCTTGCAATTGGAATTTGTCTTTCAGAGGTAAAATAAGAGAAATAAAGGGCCACCTATAGGTATACACCTGTCTTAAAAATGTTTTAATGGCCTTTGAATAGTTTTCTGAACTATTATACAATCTTTCAATTGGTCTGTCAGAAGTAAAGTAAGTGGAAGAAATTTGTGTTTGCAGGTCTGTCTGTTTTAAAGTTTCCTGTCAGCCATGGTTTCAGGGATCCTCTCTGGTTGTCTGGCTCTCTGTGTTTCCATTTTTGTATCTGTTACTGGCCCTCTAACACATGGGCCATGCTGTTTCTCTTACCAATAGAAGACATCTTGGCGAGTAAACCATCTGTTGGTGTAAGCCTAAGAGAAAGATATTTTTCTAGAACACAATCTGGCCTTTGAGTGGTTTTTCTGGATTATTATGCCCTCTTGCAGTTGGAGTTGGTCTGTCAGAGGTCAAGTATACGGAAGAGATTCTGTTTTTACAGGCATATTTATGCAGGTGCATGATAAGGAGTTCAGTCACATGGATATTAAACTATTCACATCTAAGTAATCTATGGACCAATGAGAAAATCTCAAGAAAAAAAACATAGAATTAAGTGAAAATGAATATCAACATATTAAAATGTGAGACGCAGATAAGCAAGGAAAATTTTAGCACTAGCCCTTCTTGGACTTTTCCCTGAAGACCTTAAAAGAGCGTACTACAGGGATACTGCTACATCGATGTTCATAGCAGCACAATTCACAATTGCTAGACTGTGGAACCAACCCAGATGCCCTTCAATAGATGAATGGATAAAAAAAATGTGGCATTTATACACCATGGAGTATTACGCAGCACTAAAAAATGACAAAATCATAGAATTTGCAGGGAAATGGATGGCACTAGAGCAGATTATGCTTAGTGAAGCTAGCCAATCCCTAAAAAACAAATACCAAATGTCTTCTTTGATATAATGAGAGCAACTAAGAACAGAGCAGGGAGGAAGAGCAGGAAGAAAAGATTAACATTAAACAGATACATGAGGTGGGATGGAAAGGGAGAGAAAAGGGAAATTGCATGGTAATGGAGGGAGACCCTCATTGTTATACAAAATTACATATAAGAGGTTGTGAGGGGAATGGGAAAATAAACAAGGAGAGATATGAATTACAGTGGATGGGGTAGAGAGAGAAGATGGGAGGGGAGGGAGGGGGGATGGTAGAGGATAGGAAAGGTAGCAGAATACAACAGTTACTAATAGGGCATTATGTAAAAATGTGGATGTGTAACCGATGTGATTCTGCAATCTGTATTTGGGGTAAAATTGGGAGTTCATAACCAACTTGAATCTAATGTATGAAATATGATATGTCAAGAGCTTTATAATGTTTTGAACAACCAATAAAAAAAAAAGAAAAGAAAAAACCTTTATAACTGTTTCCTGTTAGTGTTTCACAGAACTACTAAGAACTACCAAGATGAATTAATTTGAAGTGATAAGTAATCACCTACAGGACAGACAGGATTTAAGGCTGGCTTCCAGTATCAATACCGACACCAATTAAATGGAAGGAGTAACTATAAAATTATAGATATGAAAGGTAAAACCCATCACTCTCACTTCAAGATTTGTGAAACTGGTCTGATGGATCTTTAAACCCCAAAAATGTGAAAGCAAAGTCAAGGAAATAGAAGGATCAAGCAAAAAGCCAGTCAATATTTTGGACCTTGCCCTCAGAGATCAGCTAGGATCCAGAGAACAAGGGGACCCCTCACTGGGCCCTGCAACTCCAGTGAGTCACCTGATCTGCCGGTCAGGGGGATCAAGAGGACCCTAGAGAACAGAAAGCCAACCAGTGCACATTCTGCAAAGAGGAGGGTCATTGGAGAGGGACCTGTCCCTGATGCTTTCAAGACAAATCACATATGGTCAGCAAGACCCTGACCCATCCTGGCAGAAAACTCCACTGATAGAGGAAGCCTAAAGGAGCCAAGAGGCTTCTCACACGTTCCCAGGAGTGATCTCTGAAGAATCTCAGCTACCTCTTAGTAAGTGGAAGATAGGAAGAGGGTCAGTTTTGACCAATGTGTTCTCAAACAGCTGGCAGGAGAGTATGACCAAAGCCCAATCCTACACAGACATTTAGGAGAGACAATGGCTCTTTCAGTGTGACTTGAGATGTACACTGGTTTCAGTCCTACCAAAAGTAAATAAAACTGGAGGCTATAAAGAAAGGGTTTTTACGTGGGAGTGCCTAATATTAACCATCACAAAGGACTCTAGAGTCACAAGTTTGTCCTGAGTCAATTTGAGCCTGATCTCATTGACCTACAAATTGTCCTAACCTCCTGCATGGATAAATTCCATCTGTGTTTCACTGACATGAGTATAAGTTACTGTCTTCATGGTTTTCAGAGACTGGCTGAAATATTAACTGTGTTTGTGCTCATTGTTTACAAACAAAGTAATGTTGTGCTGACTTGTTTATTATTGTTTTAGCAAGATCCCTGACCTATGTGTGCCTTGTCCAGTTACTCCCCAACAGCCACCATGGACCTCTGGACTGCCCTGATGTTGAATACCCTGAACTATCCACTCCTCACCTGATAGAGAACATGGACTTTGGGTTACTTCCCCAACTTCACCCTCTGTCAGGGTGAGAAGCAGCTTGGAGATATTGTTGCCCATCTTCCATAGAAATGGAAAGTAGACAGTGGGGAAGTGCCACAGTGGTCCACTTTATGGTTTTAATACAATCCTTGCTGCTCTGCCACTCTGACTTGTTCTTAAAAGGACATGTTTCTTTGTCTTCCTCTCTCCCTGCTCCTAGTTTCTCCCCCTCCCTAATCTCAGAGGAAACAGGATTACCTTGCCTCCCCATCATAGGTAGATTTATATGTCTTTGAGCCCATACCCTCCCCTGGAGTGAAGTAAATCAGACTTTGGGGATGGGACCAGAAGAGCTCATAAATGACTCTCTCCCACATTAACAAGTGAAGTACAACTCCAATGGAGAACATGTGGAATGTAGCCTTTGAAATAACCTCTTTAAAAACCCCCGTTCAGCGGGGTGCAGTGGTGTGTGTCTATAACCCCAAGAGCTCAGGAGCATCATGAGTTCAAAGCCAGCCTCAGCAATTTAGTAAGGCACTTAGCAACTCAGCAAGACCCTGTCTCTAAATAAAATATTAAAAAAGGGCTTGGGATGTGGCTCTGTGTTTTTTTTTTTTGGTACCAGAGAGGTTCAATCCCTGGTACCAAAAGACAAAAAACAAAAACAAAACAGAACACCCCACCAAAAACGAAAAACCAAACCCTGTTCACCCTGATGAGCAGAATTATAGTCTCTAGGACAGAAGTCTCCTGTGCTTTTCCTTTGTTAGCAAAGTAATAAAACTTCTTTTTCCTTTTTCTCAAAACCAAGTCCTCATATTGGAATGACATCAAGGGGGCAAGGACTGGGCTTTTGATAACACAGTGGTGCCACAGATATCCCCCACAGAAAGGGACGGGATGTCCCCATGAAAAGGAACCAGATGCGTGGAATCAAGCATCTTGGCATGCACACCAGGGACTTGCCAAATGGCCAAGGCTGTCTGGACTTTACTGAGTTCAGTTTTCTTTTTATCAACGTGGATCAAGATGGAGCAAACTGTACCATCCAGAAAGAAAAGCAGGGAGTTTCCCAAAGCAAAAGGAATTTAGCAGCTGCTGGGACAGTCCCTCAGTCCCTCCCTGTACTCACAGGAATACCTCCTCTGATTTGACCTGAGGCACACTCACCTGTCTCCTCACTTCCTGCAGTTGGCTCTCAACAAATTTGAATCCTCAGCACGGAAGTGGGTTTGCTTGGAGTGGTAGGCCTGCCCAAGAAAGCCAGAGCAGAGGATTCTCTCAGGTCTCACCTGGAGTGCCAAATTTGTTACCGAAAGCTCAGTCTTGTCCCCAAACCCCATTCACTAATAAGGACATAATTTTGAGAAAAAGGAAAAAGAAGTTTTATTACTTGTCCAGCAAAGGAGAAAACAGGAACTCCTGTCTCAGAGGCTATGATTCTGCCCATCAAGGGGAACAGGGGTTTTTAAAGAGGTGATTCAAAGGCTACATTCCAAGTGCTCTCTGCTGGAGTGTAATTCACTTGTTAATGTGGGAGAGAGTCATTTATGAGTTCTTCTGGTTCCATCCACAAAATATGATTTACTTCACTCCTGGGGAGGGTATGGGCTCAAGGACTGATAACTCTGCCTAGGATGGGGAGGCAAGGTAATCCTGTTTCCTCTGAGATTGGGGTGGGGGGATATGAATGAGCAGGGAGAGAAGAAGAGAAAGAAACATGTCCTTTTAAAAATAAGTCACACTAGCAAAGCAGCAAGGACTATCTATATTCAAAGCATAAAGTGGACCATTGTTACAGACACTGTACAGATCTGGATAAAGTGATCTTTGCTGTTATTGGCAAATGATATTAATTATATGGGATGGGGAAAGGAAATGCTTAGACTTTTGGAGGTTGTCTTTGTTGGGTTGCTTGATCTAGATGGCTGCTCAAGTTTTGCATTTCCTTGATTTGTAAGCAACAATAAGAATTTGTGCACCTGAATATGCTCATACTTCAACAGAAATTTATTTAGTAAAAATTTGTAGCTGGTATGAAGGATGGCAGTGTACTAGGAGCAGAGGTTTTTGGGGACACACAGATCTGGGTCCCCATTCTGTTCGGCCACTTAAGCCCTGTGACTGTGGCAAGTGGTTTCATGGCTGCAAAGCCTGTTTCTCTCTCTCTGTAAAGAAAACACAACATGAGCTAGGATTTGGGCTTGGGAAGGTGTACCTTAGTGGCACAGTGCTTGTTTAGCATGCCTAAGGCCCGGGGTTCCATATCCAGCTTTAGCTGAAAAGCAATTCCAAGGGATGATGCATGCAAGGCTTAAGCATGGAATGTGGCATGGGTCTGCTGGTCTCTGGTATAACACAACTACAGGGCACCCTTATTTTCTTATTTCTCCAGCCTTATTTTCTTATATAGCCTTATTTTCTCCAGCCCAGAGTCTATTCAATTCGTTCCTCATTGAACCATGGACTCTAGGCTCCTCACTCCCAGAGTGGAGCCCGATTACCTTCAGGGACAGAATCTTAGGGGGCAGGCCACGCGGAGACCCATTCTGTGGAACCCCGCCCGAGGCCTCTCAGATCCCTCCACTAACAGGGAGTTACAGCCCATGGACCCCAGACTGTTCCCACAGAGCTCAGAATTTCCTGTTGAAAGAGCAGTGAGCTGGCGCCACCTCCTGGACAAAAAGCCCTAGAGGCGCTCCAGCACGAGCGCCGCCATCCCTTTCAACTGCGCACGCTCACATCTCCGAGCCCGCCCGCGCTTTTTCGCGATGCTGTCGCACAGCGCATGTGCTTATCTTGTGGGCGGAGCCCAGGACGAAGACTTCCCCACTCCCTGTCCATCCATCCCGCTCTCTGAGAGCTTAAACTACGTTTCCCAGGATCCTCTAGTGTCGGAGACTTCCGGCTGCGTCAGCGGAAACGGTGACTGGATCAGGCCGAGCCCCGCAGAGGCCGGCTTGGTCACTATGGAGGAGATTGGCATCTTGGTGGAGAAGGCTCAGGTGCGGTGGGGACTTCGGCGTTTTAGTACCGGCCGGGCTTGGGGGAATGGTTGAAGCCAGACCTGAGTGGACAGCTGAGTGGACTTGGAGGATCCCAGTGCGACTCTGGGTGATTTTAGGGGCTTCGGTGGAGAACTTTGTGCGGTCCCGAGGCCTGACTGTGTGGTCGAGGGATGTGGGGAGGGTAAGACTCCGAAGGCGGAGCTGGGAGAAGAGGGTCTTTGACATTGATGGGTTTCGAGGCCTGCCTGGGAGTGCTTGGTGACCTCGTCGGCCCTTTGGGTTTGGGGTTAGGTCAGATGCTGGTGAGCGATGTGTGGAATGGGCCTGTGGCTAGGGGACTGTGTTCGGTGCTTTGCTGGGGTGGGGGGCATTGTGGTTTTATCTGGACTTGCCTGAGTGACGTTTGGGAGTCTCTTTTGGAGGGCAAATGGGAAATGAATGCTGGGAGTCTTCGAATGTATGGGGACTTTAACATCCTGTCCAGGAGAGCCGTGTAGCATTAGGAATCTGTGGAAGGGTGATGGGGATGCTGGGATGTGGTAAGAAGTTGATGTGATATTTTGGGGGACGATAGGAATTGCATACCATAGCAGATCTGTTTGGGGTGCAAATTGACATAAAGGACTTGTTTAGGAGCCAGGGTGACATCAAAGCCTATTTAGGGGGCTGAGAATTTTCCAGGTTCTATTTAGAAAAACTGAATGATGTTAGTATTGAGTGACTTAATGGCAAATTGGTGGTGGTGGTGATGGTGGGAGCAGTGGTTCTAGATGCTTTCTTGAGGAGATTCTTTTCTTCCAACCTGAGTTTTCCCCCTTGGACTAGGATGAGATCCCAGCATTGTCTGTGTCCCGGCCCCAGACTGGCTTGTCCTTCCTGGGACCTGAGCCTGAGGACCTGGAGGACCTGTATAGTCGCTACAAGGTACATTCAACCCTAACCTGAACCTTGCATAAGGCCCAGCATCTCATATTCCCCCTACTTTCCACTCTGGCTTAGCAAAGCCTGTAGCCATCCCTTTCCTCTTTCCTCTGGGTTCACAGAAGCTGCAGCAAGAGCTAGAATTCCTGGAGGTGCAGGAGGAATACATCAAGGATGAGCAAAAGAACCTGAAGAAAGAATTCCTGCATGCCCAGGAGGAGGTGAAGCGAATCCAGAGCATTCCGCTAGTCATTGGGCAGTTTTTAGAAGCTGTGGATCAGAACACAGCCATTGTGGGCTCTACCACGGGTGAGTGGGTGTGTGGATGGGGGCACCTCATTCATTGATTTGTCCATTCAACACCTGCTAAGAACTCAGTGTATAGTAGCTGCTATTGTTAACATAGGTCCAGTCCCTGCCCTTACAATCAATTGTTGTTCTAATGTCCTGTCTGTCTTTTCCTGCTTCTGGCCTCTACTCTTCTAGAGCAAGCCATGCTCTTGTAAAGATTCTTGGAAAAGATGTTGGACTTATGGGCTATGAGGAAGTGGGGGAAGGGGTAAAACCTATATCTTTGACTGTGAGACTTAGGAAGATAATGGGCTCTTTCTGAGATGTCCAGAGGGTTTGGAGGGAGACAGTTCAGGACATTATAGGGCTGCTGGACAGTCAGGTCTGATGGTCAGGAGAGAGATTGCTGTGCATTACTAACATAAAGGGAGGTAGATTAGAGAGGATAGAGGCTGGGTGACCAAGGAGGAATCACACAGAGACCTAGACAGGTGAAGATGGGACTGAATCAGGCAGGGGGAGGGGGAGAGAACTGCTTGAAGAGAGACTTGTAAAGCTGAGTAGAAGGTTGTGACGACTGATGGTCTGTGGAGGGAAGGGAGAGACAATTCAGGATGATGCTTCAGATTTGGCTGGGACAGTATGTCTCCTTAAGGCAGATCCAGAAGGAACAGTTCAGTTTGGGGAAAGATACTGAGATCATATTAGGACAGTGAGAAGTACTCAGGGAAAAATATCCAGGAGGAGACATGCTGGACACACCCAGTCGTGGAGCTTAAGAGAGAGTCTTGGCTGTAGACAGGAAAGTTGTTAGTGTGAGCCTCTCTAAGATTAGTGGCCTGGAGGGTACAACTGTGAAGGAAGGAGAAGAGGGGAAAAGACAGTTTCAGGACTCAGGGACTTTTTTTTTTTTTTGGTACCAGGGACTGAACCAGGGGCGCTTAAACACTGAGCCACATCCCCAGCCCTTTTTAAATTTTACTTAGAGACAGAGTCTCACTGAGTTGTTTAGGGCCTCACTAAGTTGCTGAGGCTGGCTTTGAACTGGCAATTCTCCTGCCTCAGCCTCCTGAGCTGCTGGGGTTACAGGTGTGCACCATTGCGCCTGCAGGACTCAGGTACTTCTCATTTTCCTCCTCTTCTTGTCCCTTTCTCAAAGGCTCCAACTATTATGTGCGTATTCTGAGCACCATTGATCGTGAGCTGCTCAAGCCCAATGCCTCAGTCGCCCTCCACAAGCACAGCAATGCCCTGGTGGATGTGCTGCCTCCTGAGGCCGACAGTAGCATCATGATGCTCACCTCAGGTGAGGTGGGAGCCCGGGGCTCAGGAGGCCTAAGGGGACCTTGTGGACAAGGCTGGGAGCCCCAACTCTGCTCTCCCACCAGACCAGAAGCCAGACGTGATGTATGCAGACATTGGGGGCATGGACATCCAAAAACAAGAGGTGCGGGAGGCTGTGGAACTCCCACTTACACACTTTGAGCTGTATAAGCAGGTGAGGCTGTGGAGGCTACAGGGCAGGGACAGGTACCACTGGGTCTGGGATTGGTGACAGGGCTCCTTACCTCATCCTTTCTTTACCCACTTTTGGGTTTCAGATTGGTATTGATCCTCCCCGAGGTGTCCTCATGTATGGCCCACCTGGCTGTGGGAAGACCATGTTGGCAAAGGCTGTGGCGCATCACACGACAGGTGAGCCTCTCTCTACCTCCCCTGTGCTTTGAGATTTGGGTCTCCCCTTGCTCACCGCTTGCTCATGCTCCCCGGGAAATAGCATGGCAATGTTCATATGCATGGGCTCTGGGGTTATAGCCCAGTGTGGCCCTTACTTGTTGTGCATTCTGGCCAGGTGACTACCTCTTCATGCCTCAATTTCCTTTTAATAACAAACTACTTTTGTACATTAATTATGAAGACTTAATGAAATCCCCAATAACGTAGAAAGCAAATAAATAAATAAGAAGTCCAAAGGGAAGGTCCTGAACAAACCTGCTTCAATCCCATTGCCAGAGGTCAGTTATATCAGAAGATGGCCTCTGGTCACTATCTCTTAATACATTAAAGACTGATTCATAGAGCAAAAGGGAGCTCGGAGCTCTTGGTCAGGTGTTAATGTCTTAATGTAAGGACAGTGTTTCTGTTTTCTTACTGATATTACATGTATTTTGGAAACCAAGTGTTCTGGGTTTTTTGTTTTATTTAATGTTCTGCTTTTTAACATATCAGACGAGAATTTGATATGTGTACATATGATTCATGACTGCGGCTGTTGGGTTGCTTTGGGACATAAGCAGATGGCTGATCCTTGGGGCTTGAACTGGGACCCAGCCCTTGACTTGAGAGAATGACTCAGCTACTAGGAGTAGGTGTCCAGGTGAAAGGATGCCTTTAGGAAATTTTTTTTTTAATATCTTTATTTATATTTTTTATGTGGTGCTGAGGATCGAACCCAGTGCCTTGCGCATTCCAGGCCAGCGCACTACCACTTGAGCCACATCCCCAGCCTCACCTTTAGGAGTTCTCAGTTTCATTTAAAGCAGGATGGGCTCCACAGGCAGCTCATTTCTCACCTTTGTCATCCTGCTGTCAGCTGCATTTATCCGGGTCGTGGGCTCAGAGTTTGTACAGAAGTACCTGGGTGAAGGCCCCCGCATGGTCCGGGATGTTTTCCGCCTGGCCAAGGAGAACGCACCTGCCATTATCTTCATAGACGAGATTGATGCTATTGCCACCAAGAGATTTGATGCCCAGACAGGGGGTGAGTGATGCCCAAATAGGGTTGGGATCTTGGGCAGGTGTCATAACAGTGCCCTGGACTGACCTTAATGTTCACTCTCAGCTGACAGGGAGGTTCAGAGAATCTTGCTGGAGTTGCTGAATCAAATGGATGGATTTGACCAGAACGTCAATGTCAAGGTTTGGGGCTCAGAATGGGCAAGTGGAGGTATGGTGTAGGAATCAGGGAAAGGTAGGGGCTGGCTCATGAGGGGCAGGTATCATGACAGGAAAGAAAGTGTAGGGAGGGACAAAGGTCTGATCCAGCCTCTCCTGGTGCCAGGTGATCATGGCCACAAACAGGGCAGACACCCTGGACCCAGCCCTGCTACGGCCAGGACGCCTGGACCGAAAAATTGAATTTCCACTCCCTGATCGCCGCCAGAAGAGATTGATTTTCTCCACTATCACCAGCAAGATGAACCTCTCTGAAGAAGTTGACTTGGAAGATTGTATCCTACTCTGGAAGTGAGGGGAAGGACCACAGCAGGGTATGGGGTGCAGTCTTCATTTCCACATCTGCTACTACCATAACCATATTGCACGAGGCACCAAGGTCCAGGTAAGAGGGTGGTGACCAAGACAGCCCTAGGATGACTTCTTCCTCCAGGCATTCATCCCATCACATAGGGAATGTTGTCCTTAACTCAATCACTGCAGATGTGGCCCGGCCAGATAAGATTTCAGGAGCTGATATCAACTCCATCTGTCAGGAGGTGAGTGATGGTTTCTCTCTGATTGCGGCAGGGGATGTGTGAATACCTCTTCCCTTCTCTGAGACCACTTTGCTGCAGGTGTTTTGTCCCTTTATTACCTTCTTGGGGTCTTGGGCCCTGTGTCTGTCCCCCACACCTGCCAGCCGCCTCCCCTTCCATCCCTGGGTGGGGGTGTGGGGTGTGGAGAGTACTCAGAGTATTTAATTCTCATTCCTCAATAGAGTGGAATGTTGGCTGTCCGTGAGAACCGCTACATTGTCCTGGCCAAGGACTTTGAGAAAGCATACAAGACCGTCATCAAGAAGGATGAGCAGGAGCATGAATTTTACAAGTGACCCTTACCCCCACCCCTTCCCTTCCCACACCACTCAGGGGCTGAGGCTTCTCTCACCTCTCCAGGTACCTCTGTCCCAAATCCTAGATTTCTTTTATCTTTACCAAGGTTTGGTGTATTCAATAAATGGATAAGATTGAATCCATTTAATTCCTTCTTAGAAGTTTAACTCCTTTGGAGAACCTAGATCCTGAATAGGGTCCACTGGTTCCCTCCTGATCTCCTGACAGATGAGTGGGTGAGGTCCATGTCTTGGATTGCAGCTTGAGAGAGAAGCAAAGAATTCAAACTAACTGACTTTAGAAATTTAGAGAAAGGTTTGGAAAGAACTTCAGACAGAAGCCCTTAGCCGCAGAAGAAAGCCCCCACTCTCATTTTCTACAGGTAGATCATTTGGGGTTTTCCATGATTCCTGCCTTTCTCACACTCAGAGGGAGTAGCAGGCACAGAGAGATAGCCCCTCAGAGTCCCCCAGAGCAGAGCATTGGTGTGGGGTGAGGGGAGCAGGTCAATGTCTGGGTTCTGTGCATGGGTCAGAGCACAGATGCATTCAGTTGCCAAGTGAAGTTTTCCACAATTGTCACTGATGTTCCAGTGCCCATGAGTGCGCGTCTTGTCCATTTGCTCAGGGTTAAGTCACTGAGGTATTCTTTGTCCTGTCTGGGACAAAGAATCTCCCCTCAGCATATTGCTCGTGTCTAAAGAATTGTAACTTCTGGCTAAACGTTCTTTTCCCCAAGCAAATAAGGATTTTTTCCTGAATCACGCATGACTTTTAGCAAAATCCTCTTCCAAGGTTTCTTAATGCCTGAGGCTTTCCCTTTGGTGTGTCCTAGTGTTTACTAGGATTTGATTTCTGGTTATAGCTTTGCCCCACTTTACCTGTAATGCCTTTTCCTTGATATCCTTTAGGTTAGGCTTGCTGCATACTGTGACCATTTATCACCACAGTTTAATGTGGCTTACAGGGCTCTGTGTGAACTGCCCTCTGCTCACCTCATCTCAGAGTCCTTCATCCAAACCTGTCAAGGCCTCCCTGAGGGTGCAGATGTTCTAAGCCTTTGTACATGTTCTTCCTTAGGCTGCTTAGACTTTCCATCCATCCTTACTGTCAGTGTCCCCTCTCTTGATATCATTTAGCACTTCTCCCTCTGGACAGCTTCCCTGCCACGTGAAGTGAGGAAGGAGTCCTTTCCCTTGGCTCCCTGGCACCTGCCCATGCTCTGCTCAGCAAAGCTTATGTTACCATCAGACTTTCTTTTCCCTTTTGCACTGGAATCTCCCCTAGAATAGTCAGGACAACACTTGATTACAGTTCAAGTACTTGGTAGACATTTAACACTTAAGTGATCACCCAAAGACCACTCATGTTTCTTGAAAAACATGAATGTTGGTGTATATTTGGAAGTAAAATGGAAGAGGGTATAAGGAGACACAGTTGGAGAATCCCAGGTCTTTGAAGGGAAGGAGGTGATTGATCCCTTCATAGATAAACTGGTAGGTTGATCATAGGTTAATTTTCCTTCCTGAAGTGAGAGGAAGAGGTAAGAGGGGAAGGTGTAAACTGCAGGGGCAAAGGAGGAAAGAAGAGGTGGTGGCAACACAATTTTGGAAATAAAGTGGGCTGTGCTCATTCGCTTAACAAATGTGAGGAGACAGGAACTCAAGCTGAAAGGAAGCAAGAGGAGAAACAAATGGATTCCCCTTTTGGAAAGGGTTGGGAACCCAAGGTACCAGGTTTTGCAAGTGAGGACTGTGGACACTTCAGCCTGGGGGAGGGATATTGCCACACCTGAACAGATCATCCTCTTGGAGCTGAGATTGCCAGTTCTCATTCCCATCTACCCCTGATAGGTCTGCAGCTTGAAGCATCTCCTTAAACTCTGTCAGAGTCCTCATCAGTAGAATGGGCACAACCCCTAAGTCCTAGAGATAGGAGTCCCGATGAGAGGAATCCTGAAATCAGACACAAAAACCTAAGTAGCATGGAGCTCTAGATAAGGGAGAGGGGAAACTGAGCCCCCTTCCAGCTCTGAAGGCTTCTCGTTCAGTAACCTTCTCCCTGAGTGTGATTGACTGTACCTTGGCAGGGTACAGTCAGGGTACCTAGCAATGTGGTGGTGGCTTATTTCGCTGCCATTAAGAGTGTTCATTCAACACCTATTCCATGGTGCCTTGGAGGGAGCAACTGATGTTAACAAATGAATTATTCTCAGGCCCTGTTGTCAAAGAACTCACTGTCTAACTGTGTAAAGAGGGAGGCCAATTAAGGGAAATCAAGTAAATAGCAAGGCTTTATTTTATTTATTTATTTATTTATGGTACTGGGGATTGAACCCAAGGGCATTTAACTATATTCCCAGCCATTTTTTAGATTTTATTTAGAGATAGGGTCTTAGAGTTGCTTAAGGCCTCACTAAGGCTGAGGCTGGCTTTGAACTTGTGATCTTCCTGCCTCAGCCTCCCAAACCACTGGGATTATAGATGTGTGCCACCACGCCTGGCTCGCAAGGTTATATTTTAACAGCATAGAGGGGCTACTTTTTCTTTAGAAAGTTGGCATTTGACTGGAGTCTCTGAAAAATAAGGAATCTGGAAGATGATTAGGATAGAATGTCCTTTGGTACTCAAATTCTAGTCATTTTTTCAGTTGTCCTGACCACTCATCCATCTTAAAGCTCTTGGAGAATTTTTGAGAAGATGTGGAGATCCCAAAGGTGGAAATTCTGACTTTTCTTCTCTTTCCATTCACATGATATCCATTCACAGGGCCTTACACTGTTTCATTTAGGTGAAATAACCCAAATTACTGGTCAACAAGGACTTTGGTTAATACAGTTCTTCTAGGGATTTAGGGTCTCCTGAGCAAATTACTTTCTCCTTTTGGAAAGTAAATAAGGGTGGGCCAAGATCTGTGAGAGCAAAAGCTGCCTGCATACTAAGTTATGATTAGTTGAACATTTGTTATATTGATGCCTTCCAGCCAGAGTCTCCAGGAACACAGCTATCCCAGTTTACAATGAGGGAGTACATGCACCATGGGCAACTGTCCGGGGCTCAAGAAGAGAATGTTTGAAAAGATTTACTAAGGAATTTGTGCTTGATTTGGAGGATGGTTCAAGGAAGCAGGACTTTGTTCAGGATTGCATGGTGTCAGGAAGCAAGGATACATTTTTTTGTTTGTTTAGTTGTGAATAGACACAAAACCTTTATTTTGTTTATTTTTATGTGGTGCTGAGGATTGAACCTAGTGCCTCACATGAGCGAGGCGAGCGCTATACCGCTGAGCCCCAGCCCCAAGGATAAGTTTGTGATTGGGCATTGTAATAAATTTCAGCTATAATGAAGGAGGCTGAAGCTGTCATTGATAAAGAAGTAGCAGTCCCTTGTGTTGGCTAAGAGAGGGTGATACTTAGTATTTTGGGGATTGTGTAGTGAACTTGTTTTTGTCTGTGTTTAGAATTATGAAATGGCCTTGTTTTTCTCTGGCTTCACTGTGGTCTCAAGATGTTGGTGTTCTGCTAGATTGTCTGTCTCCAATGAGGAGAACGATGTGGCTTAGCTCTGAGTGCCAGGCCAACTCTTAGTCATTGGGACCTACCTGTGTTGGTCTAGTTCTTGGATATCTGGGGTTACTTTTATTCTAAGTCCCATGCTGTGTGTTAAGGGAAGAAGAGTGGCTGGCTTGTTGAACAGCCAGAGTGCTCACTTACTTCAGAAGTAGAATCTTTGAAGCAAGTGTTTCCCTGCCAAGGGAGACATACACTCTTTTCTCTGTTCCACTCTGCAAAGACAAGGGGAAGAAATCTTTAGATACATGTAAGCCTTTGTTTTTGATTGTTTTAAAAAAAAATAACATGCAGAAGTGCCCAGACTATAAAATTTTTTTTAGGGGTGTTTGTACAAGGGATCGAATTCAGGGGCACTCAGTCACTGAGCCACATCCCCAGTCCTGTTTTATATTGTATTTAGAGACGGGGTCTCCCTGAGTTGCTTAGCACCTCGCCATTGCTGAGGCTGGCTTTTAATTCACAATTCTCCCATCTCAGCCTCCCTAGCCACTGGGATTACAGGTGTGTACCACTGCACCTGGCAGAATATAATCTTTTTTTAAAAAGTATTTTTTAGTTGTAGATGGACACAATACCTTTATTTTATTTACTTATTTTTATGTGGTGCTGAGGATTGAACCCATTGCCTCACACGAGAGCTACAACCCCAGGCCAGACCCCCCAATATAAACTTTTAATGAAACAATTTATTATAAATTTAACACTTGAGTGATCACCCAAAGACCAAGTGATTTCCACTGAAATCCTCTGAATTGAAAATCCATAGGCGGGCAATAGGAAATGAAGTAGTTGCCTTGGAAATTAAGTGTGTGTGGGGGGGAAGCAAAATGATTTCCAAGTTCCAGAGATTCATGCAGTTATTAAGTTATCTCAAACTCAAAAGGTGGACATAGGCTGATTCCCAAAGTGTGATTTGAGACCGGCTTTTCTGCTTTTGTGGTTATATGTTCTGTTTTTCCATTTCTAACACACTGGACTGAGCATGGGGACTTGGAAGTCCCTCAAAACCAGGTGGTCTGAGCTATAAGCTTGGATGCTATCTCAGATGAGGGTGTCTAGGTAGCACCTCTTCCCTCCATCCCATGCCCAACAAGGAGATCTGAAGGCCTCCATCCCATCGGCATTCAGCCAGTTGTGGAGGGACTAGATCGGAACCCATCCAATCCCACAGAAAAATCAGAGGGCCTGAAAGTTTCAGTCAACCAGAGGAAGGTGCCGTGGCAGCTGAAGGGCAGCTACTTTTTCCTCCAGGGAGGAGGGTCCTAAAGAATCGAGTCTTATTGCCACAAGAGTAGTTGTTCTGGATTCCTCAGAAATGCTGCCAGCCCCACTTCCATACAGTGTGTATGAGATGCCATCAACTTTTATTTATCCATCTCCTCAACCATTATCCACCCCTCCTAAGGTTAAAAAAAGAAAAAAGTTGCATGTCTCATTCACTTGATGTTTTCTGTTACTCTCTCAGTTTGTTAATTTTATCCAAATGCCCTGGAAAGAACAGAAGTAAGATTGGTCTCTGCCTTTCAGGAACTCTTCAATGGAGGAACAATTACAAATAAATGCAGTTAATTGTGGTAAGTGTTGTGAAGAAAAAACTGAGCAGTAATCTTATATTGTAGGGAGACTATCCTAATCTGTCTTCCCTGAGAAGAAAGAACTGGGGAAGAGAAAGCTCAAAACAAATTACGTTGTGCTAGAAAGTAAAAAGTATTTACAGAGTGTCAGAGGGGTTTCCACTGAGCAAACCTGGCATGAACTGAGCCTCGAAACAAATAACACTGGTTATAGATCCATTCCATAAAATAGGGAATGAGTCCAAAATGATATAATAAGCAAAAAAAAAAAAAAAAAGAAAAAGAAAAGAAAGAAAGTTTGATGAAGCAGATGTTAATGTTTTTGCAAAGTAAACCAGTAATGTATCATTTCCCACCTGTTAGAATAGCCATTATCAAAAAGACAAGGGATAACCAGTGTTGGAAAAGATGTGGAGAAAATGGACCTTTGTACACTGTTGGTGGGCATGTAAATTGATACAGTCATGAGGCTGGGGTGTGGCCCAGTTGGTAGAGCGCTTGCCTAGCAAATACATGTGAGACACTGGGTTTGATCCTCAGCACCACATAAAAATAAAGGTAATGTGTCCATCTACTAGAAGAAATATTTTTAAAAAATTGGTACAGTCACTATGAAAAACAGTATGGAAATTACTCAAAAAAATTTTTAAAAAATTGTATATATATCTACAGAAAATGAAATTAGTGTTCCTTAGGAGATGTCTGTGTCCCTTGTTCACTGCAGCATTGTTTACAATAACTAATGAAGACAACCTAAATGTCAGTGGATGAGTAAAGAAAGTGTTTTATATGTGAATATAGGAGAATGAAATATTCAGTCTCAAAAATGCAATTCCTGCCCCTTTGACAGCGTGGACAAACCTCGAGGATACTGCTCTCTGGGTAGTATTATAACTTGCATCTGCACTGTTCCCCAAAGGCTTGAGTGTTGGAGGTTTGGTCCCAGTTGATGGTATTAGTGGGAGATGGTGGAAACTTGAGGGTGTGGGGGCCTAGTTGGAAGAGATCAGTGACTGGGGGCATGGATTTGAAGGGTATATTTTGTCCCTGCCCCTTCCTCTGTTTTTCTGTCACTGTGAGGTGAGCAGCTCAGCTCCACCATACCCTTTCCACATGACGCTCTGCCTTCCCACAGGCCCCCAGCAGTGGAGACCACCATGGACTGGAACCTGAAACTGAGTCAAATTAAATCTTTCCTCCTTAGGTTGTTTTTCTCAAATATTTTGTCACTGTGAGAGAAAGCTGACTGACACAGACACTAGCTACTCAGGGTCAGTAAGCATATCTCAGGTGAGGTGACAGTGTACCACTGCTAAGCAGTTGAAAATGGGTGAGTTTTTCATAGTACCAAAGCCAGCAGTTGAACGGACACCCATATGAAGTCGGCACAGACCAGGAAGAGAAACAGGATGCAGTATAACTTTTAGCCAGAAGGTGGTGCTCAATGTTCTGTTGACTGCATCATTTTCTTGATTTGTCTTCACAAATTATCCCTGGATACTAGTTGGACATTTTGCCTTTCATCAGGACCTTAATGTGCATATACTTATGGAGTGAGATATGGGCCCAAATGGAGTAGCTCAGCACTGTAGCTCCTCTTGCTGAGGCAGGGACACATCAGGTTAGGCCAATCTTGAAACCTAGAACTCCACAAAGGAAACCAGGGTGACACCTGAGTCTGGTGTCCATGGTGGTCTAGCACTTGCTTATGTTGTTATATCAACCCATATAGATAGTTGTGAGCTTATATCATTACATCTAGCTTCAATATAGTATCATAAGGCTCATTTTTGTTTTCTCACTTTTCATATCTAATTCCCTGTTCTGACAGGGACAAGCCTGGTTCCCATTTCCCTTAATATATTTACCTTGTGCATCAGTTCCCCTGTGACTAACAAACTCAACACTGTGTGTATTCTCACCCTGCTTGGGTGTTGACATTCACCACTCCTCACTGCCCTTTGGGCCACAACACCCAAAGCTGGGCAGCCCTCACACCCAACTGCCTCTTCACCTGCTTGGACTCAGATCCCACTCTGGGCAATCCTGTAACACCGTCCTTGATACTGCTCAGGTTGACCTCTCATGCTGGTCTACTCCATCACTTGGACTGTCCTCTGTTAGGCACTAGTACCCTGCACTAAGGCATCCCCTGCATGAAAATCCTTTTCCTAAGACTGAGCTGGAGCTGGGGTTGTGGCTCAGCAGTAGAGTGTTCGCCTAGCATCTGCAAGGCGCTGGGTTCGATCCTCAGCACCACATAAAAATAAATAAACAAAATAAAGGGATTGTGTCCAACTACAACTTAAAAAACAAATGAGCTGCTGCAGTGAGCCATCTTGTGGCTTTAGAACAGTAATTTTCAGAAAGGGATGAGGAAGAGCAAAATGTGTTATTTGAAACCAGGCGATTAGTTCTCTGATGGACTTTGCACAGACTAAGACGTGCTCCTTATGTTCACTGCACGCTGTCTCACATGCATAAATACTACCCACACGCAGCCAGAGAAGCACAGTTGCTCCTGTAACCCTCAGAGTGACACACATGCGATCATAAGGCCAGGCGCAAAAGGCCACACGGTTTTGAAATACACATATTGAGTCCCTGCTGTGTACAAGGCGCCAGACAAGCAGGGTAAAGAAAAACACAGTTCCACTTTATGGAGCCTGCGCCCAGTCCCGCACCCTCGCTGCCTAAGTCTCAGATTCTCGGATGTACTCGTCGGTCAGGTACTGAGGCATTCTGGCAAGGATTGGTTAGCCGAGACAGCCGCCAAGTCTGAGGACTCAGTCAAGGGAGCCGCCGGATCCCGCATGCTTGCGCCTGCGCAGAGTCCAAGCCTACATATCCGGGCCAAGGACTACGTATCCCAGAAGCCCTACAGGTGGCGTTATCCGGAATCTTGAGAGCCCTTCCGGTGAGTCCTTGAGGGGTCAGCCACGGAGGAGCTAATCGCACCCTAGAAAGAAGTCCGTGCTAGGTGTGGTGGAGCGGAGCTCATGGGGGTAGGAACGCGACTGGGCTGCCTCCGGAAGTGAGAGCCCCGAGGCACGTTTGTGGGATATCGTGCCCCGAGCCTCAGGCGCGTGCGTGCGTGAGGAGCGGAGAAGGGCGATTTGGGGTTCAGGTGTGATAACATGCGCTCGCGCGGGACTGTGTGCGTTCACGGCCGGGCTGGGACTCCGGGGAGGTGGGTGCGGTTGTGAGGCTGAGAACGGCGCTTGGCTGTTCGGTGTGTGTCATTGACCCGCGCAAGGTCCCTGCAGCTCTCTCAGTCTTCTCCCCTCGCAGCAGTGTCCCCGAGAGAGGAGTCAGATATTGAGCCTTAGAATAAAGGGTTCCAGAAAGGCACAGACCTAGGCTTGGGGTGGGACCGTATGGAGCTAGAAGTGTCTTTGAGACTGACTTCTGGGACTTAGGGGCGCTGTCGGGCAGCTGCGTTTTTCAGAACCGGAACATTCCCCCGCCTCTGACCTAGGAATCTGCTGTGAATTCAGATTCCAGCCTCCTCTGTCGTGTGAGGCCACGGCAGACGTGGCCCTGGAGATTTCCCAGACCTGTGCTCTAAAGAAACGCAGGATATATATATCATTCATGATGTCCTTCTTTCCCAGTCCTCCATTCCAAAACAAACGAACAACAAAAATTAAATAAATAAATAAGGAGGTAAACATTTTTGTAGCACATCTAACAATCTAGATCTAGTTCCAGGTGCGTTTGTTTTTTCTTTATTCAAAATATGGGGTTTGTGTTTTTAGGATGTGAAAACATTTGGTTTTCTTTTGTTGAAATGTCTAGGGACCTGTTCTTGGCCTACCTTCCCCGCAGATTGGCTGTGGATCCCCCTTCTTTTTGGTCTCCACATTCTTCCTCCTCATTTTTCAAATCATTCTTCTGCACTCAATTAACATGATAGAGAAATGCATATCATGGAATCTAATGTTAAAACTTTTTTTAAATTAAGATTAATGTTTAGGTAGAATGGCAATATTGATTTCCAAGATCCTAGCTTAAAAAAGTAAGGAAACATCGGAGATAGTTGATTGGTATCAGTCAAGTCACATGGCCTTCCTTCTGCTTTATGATTTTAAAAATTAATTTGTTCTAATTTGTTATACATGACAGCAGAATGCATCTCAATTCATAGTACACATATGGAGGACAATATTTCATTTCTCTGGTTGTACACAAAGTAGAGTCACACCGTTCGTGTCTTCATACATGTACCTAGGGTAATGATGTCCATCTCATTCCATCATCTTTTCTATCCTCATGGCCCCTCCCTTCCCCTCTCTCCTCTTTTCCCTCTCCAAAGTTCCTCTATTCCTTTCATGCTTCCCCCACCCCCATTATGGATCAACATCCACTTATTATGGAAAATATTTGGCCTTTGGTTTTACTTCGCTTAGCATGATATTCTCCAACTCCATCCATTTACCTGCAAATGCCATCATTTTATTCTCTTTTAATGCTGAGTAATATTCCATTGTGTATATGTACCACAGTTTCTTTCTCCATTCATCTATTGAAGGGCATCTAGGTTGGTTCCACAATTAAGCTATTGTGAATTGTGATGCTATAAAAGTTAATGTGACTGTGTCGCTGTAGTATGCTGATTTTAAGTCCTTTGGGTATAAACTGAGGAGTGGGATGGCTGGTTCAAATGGTGGTTCCATTCCAAGTTTTCCAAGAATCTCCATACTGCTTTCCAGACGATTTGTAGTCCCACCAGCAATGTTTGAGTGTGCCTTTTCCCCTACATCCTTGCCAACAATTATTGTTGCGTATATTCTTTTTTTTTTTAAAAAAAGAAAGAGAGCGAGAGAGATAGATAGAGAATTTTTAACATTTATTTTTTAGTTTTCGGCGGACAGAACATCTTTGTTTGTATGTGGTGCTGAGGATCGAACCCGGACCGCACGCATGCCAGGCGAGTGCACTACCGCTTGAGCCACATCCCCAGCCCGCTTATATTCTTTTTTAAAATATGTTTTTTAGTTATCAATGGACCTTTATTTTATTTATTTATATGTGGTGCTGAGAATCTAACCCAGTGCCTCACACATGCTAGGCAAATTCTGTACCTCTGAGCTACAACTCCAGCCCCTGTTGCTTGTATTCTTAATAACTGCTATTCTGGCTGGAGTGAGATAAAATCTTAGAGTACTTTTGATTTGCATTTCTCTAATTGCTAGAGATGTTGAACATTTTTTTTTTCATATATTTGTTGATTGATTGTATATCTTCTTCTAAGAAATGTCTGTTCAGTTCCTTAGCCCATTTATTGATTGGGTTTTGTGTGTGTGTGTGTGTTAGGTTTTTTGAGTTCTTGGAGATTAGTGCTCTATCTGATATGCATGTAGTAAAAATTTGCTCCTATTCTGTAGGCTCTCTCTTCATCCCACTGATTGTTGCAAAGCAGTTTTTCAGTTTGTATCCATCCTAGTTATTGATTCTTGATTTTATTTCTTGTGCTATAGGAGTCTTGTTAAGGAAGTCGGCGCCTAATCTGACATGATGAAGATGTGGGCCTACTTTTTCTTTCATATATATGTGTGTGTTTATGTATGTGTGTGTGTGTGTGTGTGTATATATATAATATATATATATTAGTTGGACACAATGCCTTTATTTTATTTATTTATTTTTATGTGGTACTGAGTGCCTCACACAAGCGAGGCAAGCACTCTACCACTGAGCCACAACCCAGCCCTGGGCCTACTTTTTCTTCTGTTAGGTGCAGGGTCTCTAATAGACCCATTTAATTCCTAGGTCTTTGATCCTCTTTGAGTTGTGTTTTGTGCATGGTGAGATATAGAGGCTTAATTTCATTTTTTTTCATATGGATTTCCAGTTTTCCCAGCACCATTTGTTGAAGAGGCTATCTTTTCTCCAATATATGTTTTTGGTGCCTTGGTCTAGTATGAGATAACTGTATTTATGTAGTTTGTCTGTGTGTCCTCTATTCTGTACCTTTGGTCTACTAGTCTATTTTGGTGCCAATATCATGCCATTTTTTTGTTACTATTGCTCTGTACGATAGTTTAAGGTCTGGTATGGTGATGCCACCTGCTTCACTTTTCTTGCTAATGATTGCTTTAGCTATTCTGGGTCTTATTTTTCCAGATGATTGCTTTTTCTATTTCTATAAGGAATAACTTTGGGATTTTGATTGGAATTGCATTAAATCTGTACAGTTCTTTTGAAGTATGGTCGTTTTCATAATATTAATTCTGCCTATCCAAGAACAAGGGAGGATCTTTCCATCTTCTAAAGTCCTCTTTAATTTCTTTCTTTAGCATTCTGTAGTTTTCATTGTAGAGGTCTTACACCTCTTTTGTTAAGTTGATTCCCAAGTATTTTTTTTTTTTGAGGCCATTGTAAATGGAGTAATTTTCCTAGTTTCTCTTTCAGTGGATTTGTCACTAATGTACAAAAATGCATTATGATTTATATTGATTTTATATCCTGCTCCTTTGCTGAATTCATTTATTAGTTCTAGAAGTTTTTTGATGGAATTTTTTGGATCCTCTTAGAATCATGTAGTCAGAAAATAGTGATAGTTCTTCTTTTCCTATCCATATCCCTTTAATTTCTTTCATCTAATTGCTCTGGCTAGAGTTTCAATGATGAACAATAATCAACTTTAAATTTCATGTGAACCTCACTTATTAATGTTGGGATTTAAACACACTTTTGTAAGGAGTATATCTTGATTCTGATTTTAGATTCTGCAGGATAGAAATTGCATTTTTCAGTCAAAGGACATAGAGACTCTCCAACTCCTAGTTAGAGGAGGTAAATCTTCCTAGCCACAGGTTTTTATTCCTCTGTGTTTGAAGGGAGAAAAGGGAAGTGCCAAGGAACCCTTCTATTTTGACGAACTTCCAGGTATTCACAAATCAATTATGGCACAATTTAGTTGATAAGATAGCCCTTCAGGACTACATATTATTATAGATTTTTAAAGTGATATTCACAGGACATAGCTGTACTCTCCATATTCAGGTATGTTTTGAAGCTCCTTTATGCCAATAACATTTTATAGGACCCATTTGTAATAGTAGAAAACAGAGTAAGATAGTGATAGCTGAAATTTTCATGAAAATGTATATTCATAGGATATGAGTACAAAATTGAACCTCATAATAAAATACACTAACACCTTATTAGATCCTTTTATTTAGTACTATATTAAAGAATGATAGCTCCCTTCAGTAGTTTAAAGGACAAGGGGAGATGTCTTGGTTATCTTTCTGAGAAACTGTTTTATTAATGTTGTTAATTTAAAAGAATTGTACCTGGGCTGGGGTTGTAGCTCAGTGGTAGAGCGTTTGCCTCGCATGTGTGAAGCACTGGGTTCAATTCTCAGCACTGCATACAAATAAATAAAAGTTCATCAACAACTAAACAAATTTGTTAAAAGAGATGTGATACCCAGATTTTACTGTGGAAAAAAGGAAACAGTAGAAAATAATTCTATTTAAGAACAATGGAGTAAGAAACATATAATGTCCTTTATTTTAATAATACTCCCTAACTTCTATTAAATAGTTACATGCCAGTATGTGATATAGAGATGTTTCCTCAACACAACTCTGAGTGTGGGTGCTTACCCCTAGTTTACCAGTAGGCTACCTGAGTGTGGGTGCTTACCCCTAGTTTACCAGTAGGCTACTTGAAAATGTAATAGCTGTCAGACTGAGATTCACATTCTGAAAGTCTGACAACAGAAACTGTGTTGTTAACGGCTACATTACAATATTTTCCACAATTTCTCATAGTTCCTGAATTTCCTGTATCAATCTATAAATCATAGTGAATATCATTCTCCAGTAATCAGTAAGGACCAATATGAGCATACTAACAAGGTGGTAGTCTGTTAAAGTGCTTAAGTACCATTTCCAAAGAAGAATGTCTAAAAATGATATTTAGTCAAATTATCAGATATAAGGGGTCACAGTATGTTGGATCTTGTGGTAGTAATTAGAGGAATACAAGAAATGAAAACATAAAGTTACTACTCTTTAATTATTTTTGATATAGCAAAGGATATAAAATCAGAATAGATGAATAAGTATAAGGTACAAGGTAAAAAAAAAAAAAACCACTAAAGGAATTCTGATCATATGCCTTAAGAGTTCACAGGAAGGATAGTTGGGCGCGGTGACACACACCTGTTATCCCAGCGGCTCTGGAGGCTGATGCAGGAGGATGGCAAGTTCAAAATCAGCCTCAGCAAAAGCAAGGTGCTGAGCAACTCAGCGAGACCTTGTCTCTAAATAAATACAAAATAGGATTGGGGATATGGCTCAGTGGTCGAGTGTCCCTGAGTTCAACCCCCAGTGCCTCCACCCCCGCCCCCCCCAAAACAAGAGTTCATAGGAAGGAAATGTCATTTCTCTAGTCACCAGCATTAGATTTTGACCATATTATTCTGAACTCAGGGGAACTCTGGTGGTAACTCAATTTTATGTTGTATGCTTTTTTTTCAGTTTTGGATGGACACAATATCTTTGTTTATGTGGTGCTGAGGATCGAACCCAGTGCCTCACACATGCTAGGCAAGCGCTCTACCAGTGAGCCACATCCCAACCCATGTTGTATGCTTTATACCACCACTGTGCAAAAGAACTTTCCATGATGATGGATTATTGTATATCTACATTCTCTGGTATGGTAGCTATTAACTACATGTGGCTCTTAAGAACACAAAATGTGGCTAGTATGATTAAGGAACTGAAATTAGATTTAGATAGACATATGTTGCTGTGGTTTTTGTATTGGATGGCACAAATCCATACCTTACAGTCTTTATTCTAATGAAGTTAGATTTAAGGTGAGACTAACAAGATTATTCAGTAGCAATTTGGAGGATGTTGTGGCAGAAAGGAGAGTTTCAGAGCCAAACTGTCAGGAATACATCTGTCAGGACTGTAAGAAAGGAAGGCTCATTGTGATCAGTGTTGACATGTATGACATGGCAGTACCTTAGTATACTAGGCAAATGTTTAGAAGTCAGGATTGGGGATGAAGCTAAGTGTTATAGCACTTGCCTAGAATCTAACTTTTGTTCTTTTTTTTTGCTGGGGGTACAGGAGATTGAACCCAGGGGCACTTAACTTCTGAGCCACATCACCAGTGTGTGTGTGTGTGTGTGTGTGTGTGTGTATTAATATATATAAATTAATATATATACACATCTATCTAGATAAGATTAAATATATATTTTTTATTAGATAAGTTGTAGATGGACACAATTATTTTATTTATTTATTTTTATCTGATGCTGAGGATCAAACGCAGTGCCTCACATATGCTAGACAAGAACTCTACCACAGAGCCACAACCCCAGCCCATCCCTAGTCTTTTTATTGATTGATTGATTGTGGTGCCTAGTATCAAACCCAGGGCCTTGTGCATGTGAGGCAAGCTGTCTACCAACTGAGCTATATCTCCAGCCCTTTTTTATTTTGAGACAGGGTCTAAGTTGTTAGAGACTCACTAAATTGCTGAGGCTGGCCTTCAAATTGTGATCCTCCTGCCTCAGCCTCCTGAGTTGCTAGGAGTACAGGAATGTAACACTGTGCCTGACTTTTCTTAGCATTCTTGAGGTCCTTCCTAAGTTCAATCCCCAGCACTGCAAAACAAAACACAGAGTTGATTGAACTATTAAGAGCTAAAGGGGAAAAAGACATTCAATAAAAACATAACAACTGTTTTTAGATTATTTTGAACCTTTTCTCCAAGTTCAAGAGAGAACTCTTTACAGAAAGAGGAATTTTCTCTTATCAAAATGAAATAAATACATGTATCTGCTTGTGAGTTTATTTAAAATTGTTTTTGAATTTTATGGATTATACTTAAACAAAAAGAGTATGATAATAAGTAAAGCAGTAGTATTGGTATATGGCTATGTACACATTCTGGACTTTTTCTCTGTCTTGATTTTTGCCTATCTGTCTTTCACTCTGTGTGTGTGTGTGTTGTGTGGGTGTATGTTTTACAAATGTAAACTGATTTGCTCCAACATATTTTATATTTATACATTCTGATTTTTAGCCTAATTTTTTATAATATATCCTGGATATTTTCCACATCTTCTAAATATTTTCTCCAGTTTAGTAGTAGTTAACATATACTTAATATTCTGTTAATTCTGACATAACTCATACATCTTAATACACATTTGCAGTCATTTGCTTTAAACAGATCCCGGAAGTAGGTTTGCATGGCTGAAGTCTTTCATATACTTCTGTGTGCCCTATTTTAAGGTTGTGCAAACTTATGTCTACAAAGTAACCATTTTCCCTCCCTTGCTCATACAGCAATGTCTTTTAAAATCTTCTATTATAACAATGTAAACTGATTGTTTCTTTTTTACATTAAGGAGTGTTTCCTTAATCCTGTTGAAATTTAAGAAATTCAGTGGGTGATGTATTTAGTGAATTACCAATGCTCAGATTTCACTCAAAGTAAGAAATCCTGGCAAAATCCAGCAAAAGCCATAGTTGGAAGAGAATTGACTTTATTAAAAGTACACCTCTTCCTCTTACTGTGAGTTTTGGCAAGGTACTTTGCTTTGCGCTTCCTCACCTCCTCTGTTGGAGATAACTGCATTGCATGATGAAATGCTAAGGGACCAAAACGCTGAAGATCCTAAAGATGTCTCATTTTGTTCTCACTTGGCCAATGTGGTCATGAAGTCTCACCTCCCGAGGCTTGATATTGAGACGGGTATTTGTGTGTGTGTGTGTGTAGTCGTGACTTCATGCGGCAAAGTAAAATAGACAATCCTGATAGGAAACAGAGGTTGGTTGAAAAGAGCACAGGGGATTATGGGGGCTGTAGTTCTGGCTGAGCAAGAACTCCGGTCAGTTTTGCAGTGGGAAACACTGCCTGCTGTTTTCTGCCTCCATGTCTCAGAATCTAGGCACACATTCAAGCCATGAATGATATTGGGGTTTGCATGGGATGGCCACATCTTAGCTCTTAGGTGAACATGGACAAAGACAATTCGCTTAGGGACGTCATTCAATTTCAGCTACAAATCAGCATCATCAGAAATTGGGATGGGCCAGGAGGCCCTTCTGCTGGAATGAGTGCTTTGGCGTCCTGCAGGAGGTCTGTGCAGGTAGTTCCTTTGGCCTAGGGAGGGCATGGCTTCATCCGTAATTCTGCTCATCTCTCCACATTAATACGTGCAGCATGGTGGGGTTGAAAATAGAAATGAAGGAAAAACTGCTTCATATTGGCATTAAATTATTTGTGGAGTTCTGACATGTCCCTACCTAGTCTCAAAGTCACTTGTTCCTCCACAGGCCTGGCTTCTCTGGACTCTGCTTCTGCAGTGGAGGGAACCCACAGAGGACTGACAAGTTCTTACAGTTCTAAAATCATGGCCCATGTAAGTTCCTGTTTCTCTTCCTTGAAATACTGTATTTTAAAATTTATGTGGTCATTTCTAAGTTTTATTTTGTAGTTCTTGGATCAAAGCCAGGAGAACTCTCACTTGCTAGTCAGACTCTCCACCGCTGACCCACACTCCCCTCCCCCGTGCAGTTGTTTTATATTGTCCTGAGACTTCTTTCCTAAGACAGTCCTGTGAAGCCTGCTCCTCAGTTACTGTGACCACAGTGAGGGACGGTGCCAAACTGCCTGGTGTCCTCTTCATCTGCCCTTGTTTTCTCTTACCTGTGCTCACCTATTCATCCCTCATCTGTGTGCCTTGTCTTCTTGCAGGAGCATTGACAGAGCAGTGAAAGATGAAGTCCCTCAAGGGAAATATTTGAGCTTCTGTCATCAGATTCATGATTCTGTGAAACAGAGATGGTTCCATCCAACTTCAAAGGCCTGTTTTCCAGGTCGATGGAATATATTGTTGAGCGTGTTGCCATCCCAGATGAAGACAGATCTTATGCACTGAGAGGCTTAGAGGTCTCAGTGGGAGCGCAATGGGGGCCCTGTTTGGGGGCTTTAGGGATCTAGTCAGGGGATTATCTAAGGGGTGAGCAATAGGACAAAAGTCAGTTTAGCTCTGTGGTTGAGAATGTTGTACTGGTCTCATGACATCAGGAACGAGGCGGGTGTTACTGAAGGATGGGGAGGTTGTAGGCAGGAAAGTCCTCCAGATTCCCAATGATGGATGGAAATAGTCTGACGTCAACATTTTATCCAACGTAAGCCCTTAAGTATAAAAGATTAACTGACTTGTCCACAAGATGGACGTGTTTGTTTTATGTTACTCTAATGAATAGCCTAGGCTGTGTACTTTGTAAAGAAGTGGTTTATTTTGGCTTACAGTTCTGGAAGCCCATGGTCAGGGAGTCACACAGCAAGACGCAGGGCACATCCATGCATGTTCATGTTCTCTGATTTCTTTCTTCTTATATAGCCACTAGTATGATCGTGGGGACTCTACCCTGATAAGCTTATCTAATTCTAATCACTTTCCAAAGGTCCCGCCTCTGAACACCATAGTCAGATTGAGTTCCATTCTCTTTAAGGTATGGATCTCATTATGTTACCCAGGCTAGCCCCTAATTCCTGAGCTCAAGTGGACCTTCTGCTTCAGCCTCCCTCTCAGGAGGCTGGGACTACAGGCATGCAGCACTATGCCCAGATCCACCCTCTTAATACCTCATAGGGATTAAATTTCAACACATCCTTAGGGACATGCGTAAACCATACTCAATCCATAGCAGTAGATAATACGATTAACTAGCCAATAAATATATTTCCTAATGACTTTATGACATTCTCTTGTGTAAAGATGAACTTGAAGTTGATGAAATCATATAATGTCATTCAAGTTCTGTTTTCTAAGAGATTTGAGAGTACTTTTGGAGAAAAAATGTCTTTTTCCTAATAACCTGAAGGGAGAAAAAATGAAGAAACATATTTATTCAGGATTTAAAATGCAGGTACAAGCAGGCAGTGTGTGCTTGCGTATGCTATTTCATTGAATTGGGAAACTTGGATTTTTTTTTTTTTTTTGATCATTCCCAGACCTTTGGATAATTTTGTTATCTGATGACATGCAGGACATTTTGTCTGTATCATTAGTATTCTTTAAAAGCATGTAAGCACTCAACTTCAAAAATACTAATTTCCTGGGCTGGGGTTGTAGCACAGTGGTAGAGCACTTGCCTAGCACATTTGAGGCACTGTATTTGATCCTCAGCACCACATTAAAATAAATAAATAAAGGTACTGTGTCCACCCACAAATAAAAAAAAAATATTTTAAAAAGACTAATTTCCTTATTTTTGCAAGCTCAAGCCCCAGTTTGCTTGCTTACAATGTTGCTTCTTTCCTGCTAGTTTTTTATCTTGAAAATGCATTTTAAAAAACTTTTATAATACATGGATTTGTTATTTCAGGTGTCCTTGGCATTCAAGGATGTGGCCATAGATCTTTCTCAAGAGGAGTGGGAGTGCCTGGATACTGCTCAGAGGGACTTGTACAGGGATGTGATGTTGGAAAACTACAGCAACCTCATCTCACTGGGTAAGATACCCACCCACATCATTTATAGTCTGTTTTTTGGAATATCAGCTCTCTCCACTGTTGAACTTTAGAGCTTTGTTTTAAGAAGCCAGTTGAATTTTTGCCCCTATTTCTAAAATAAGAAATGGTTTGAATATTGTGGGATGGAAATGACACCTGTGTTTCCATTCTTTATTGACACTCATTCCTCCCTCTGGCCCCTCCTGTTATTGCCTGTTTTTCTAGGTGATTTGTAGATTTGAGTTGTGTGACATTTTCAGAAACCAGGTTTCATCTAATATTTCTACAGTGGCTCTGTATTCAGGTCTGGCCCACCTGCAAGAGAACAGTTAGAATTAGGGTTCTGCTTTTTTTTAGGTTATCAAAAGAACATCTCTGGATTAAATGGTGGAGGATTGGGTTGCAAAATTCATTTAAAATCAAGCAAACACACCCTATCTGGAAGAGACATATTCTTTTTAACCTGCTTTATAGTTGAAAGTTAGTCTATGAAGTTTGCTTTTTCCATTGAAGAAATGTCTAAGGGAGAACATGAAAGTATTTTAGGAAACAGTATATTTCTCTATGCAAAATAGTAACAACAAAATACTACTATAATTTCTAGGCATCCTTTTAAGCCCCTTTGTGTTTGTGTTCTCACTTCAGCCCTATGAAGTAGTGCATTTGATAAAAGTGCAGCACTGGATGGTAGCTTTTCAAGGTCACACAGCTGGAATGATTGGCAGATTTGAAGCCAGCCATGGGGCTGCACAGTGTGTGCTCACGGTGCCTCTGTAGACTCCCTTTGAAAGCAAACTGGACCTTTTTCCTCTCTTACCTGGTCTCTTTAGTGCCGCAGTCCAGCTGCAGCAAAATAACCGGGGGGTGACGAACAACTTGTGCACGTTGATACAGCAGGAGTGGGAGCCGTTTATTGCAGGACAGGAGCAGTATTTATACATTCCACACAGCTTATCTAATTAGCATAAACTAGATACATCAGTCAACCAATAAGGAATCTCCACACTTAATGGCTTGTTTTTGTTACTTCTCAAACCACTCCCTCCGGCATTTTGCCAGGCACCATCCAGACTTGTTTACGAACTCTAACATTCCCCTGGCAAAATGCCAGGTGTTATTTTGACTTGTTTACAGACTCTAACACTTTAGTCCCATACTCATGGGTCCATCTTAATGTGACTGTTCCATGGCCTTTTTCTGTTTTGTCTTGAAGGCTTTTTCAAATACCATTTGACCTACAGCTGATTGTGAATGTAACCAAGTCCGCATGTAGTCATTTTGAGGCTGTGGTTGGGATTTGGTGGGTTTTTTCCCTATAACATGTATCCTGTTTTTTTCTCATGAGCAGGATGTATCATTCCTAAGCCAGATGTGATTGTTTTATTGGAGCAAGAGAAAGATCCGTGGCTGGAAACGAGGGAAGAAACAAGAAGGCAGTCCTCAGGTGAGTGATGGCAGACCAGGCAGGGAGCCAGCATAAGCTATGGCTCACTGGCTCAGGGAGGAGGCACGTCGCTGAAATGTTTGAAGTCTCACTTCAAAGGCCCAGATCCTGTGAAGCCTATAAAAATTAGGAAATTAGGCTCCTCTCTCTTCTGTCATGTTCCTTCCCCCCCCCCCCCCCCAACAGTGCTCGGGATGCAAGCCCTATTACTGAGCTACATCCCCAACTCCTATAAATTTTAGAGCTGGTTGCTGGCTGCTTCCCATTTCAAGGAGTGATGCTTTCTTTATTACCCTTTGATAGCCATTTACCAGTTTCCAGGTCCTTTTTTTACATGTAGATTTATGTTAATTTCTCCATTTTTTAGAATTAATTTTAACAAGTATTTCCTATTTATCTAGTGTAAGCCACTGTACTTACTGTGTTAGAGTCTAGGTACTACTGATGATTGTTCCTATTGTCATAGAGATGTTGATATCGTAGTAAGGAAAACTAAACAGACAATATCAGATTTAGATATGTATTTTGAAGAAAATTAAGCCAGATAAGGGGACAGTATTGGGACATTGTGAGGGCTACTTTAGATAAGATCAGGAAAGGCTATCCAAATTGATGAACTTTGAGCAGATATGAAATAAAGTCTCAGAATACCCTTCCTCAAAAGTCATTTGGCCTAAGCTTCTGAGGCTGGTTTGGAAACTGCCATCCTCCTGCCTCAGCCTCCCAAGCTTCTGGGATTATAGGCATGTGCCAGAGCACCTGCCAAATGTATTTTCTTAATCATATATACATGGGTACATATTTTTATGTACCCATTTTAAGTGTGTCTAATTTTTAAAAATAGTTTCATTGAAATAGAAATGAAATTTGGCATAATGTAAACTGCATATTTAAAATATAAAATTTGATAAGTTGGCATGTATATTATGAAAACATTGCAAAATTAAAATAATATCCAATTCTTGCAAAAACAATCTTCCTCATGCCATTCTCTACCCCCTGCCCAGGCTCCCACTGTTCGTTGGTCTGTCACTACAGATTAGTTTGCATTTTCTAGAATTTTGTATAAATGGAATCATTTAATGATTGTTCATTTAGCCTTAGTCAGCATAATTATTTTGAAATTCATCCTTTCTAATGTTGAGAAGTATTCCTTTGAAAGGATGTATCTCAATTCATTTAGCTATTTACATGTTGATGGACATTGTGTTATTTCTAGAGTTTGTCTATTGCAAATAAAGCTTCTAGGAACATTCTTGTAAAAGTCCTTATATGGGCATATACTTTATTTACTCTTGGGTAAATATCTGGATGGAATAGGTGAATCATTTGATAAATGCATATTTAAGTTAAAAAAAAACTGCAACACTTTCTGAGAGTAGTTTTGATCATTTTCCTTCCCAGCAGAAGTTTCTGGGAGTTCTGGCACCTCTGTGTTCTTGCCAGCACTTGATCAGCCTTTTTAATTTTAGCTATGCTAATAGGTGGGTAGTGGTATCATATTGTAGTTCTAATTTTCATTTCCCTAACCCTAATCATCTTGAACAACTTTTCATTGCTTAAGTTCTCATCCATTTTTCTTCTTTGGTGAAGTGTCTATTGGAATCTTTTGCCTTTTTTCTACCTGTGTTGTTTCCTTATTATTGAGTTTTCATGAACAAGTCCTTTATCCAGTATTTAGTTTATAAATATTTTCTCTGGAATATTTTTATCTCTTGAATAGCATAAACTCTTAAGTAGAGTTTATTACTTTTCTCTTTCATTGACTATGCTTTTAGTAGCATATCTAGCAACCCTCAAGATACAAAGCTTTTCTGTTTTCTTTTAAACTTATTAGTAACACATACTAATTGTATGGATTAATGGGATTCACTGTGAAATTCCATACTTGCATATAATGTACATTGATCACACCCATCCATCCTTCTACCTTTAGCCTCTGCCACCCTTCCTAGTCCCCAGTAATCACTTTTCTACTCTCAGGTTGACTTTTTTTTTTCCCACATGAGAGAGAATATGTAATTCTTGTCAGATTTCTGTGTCTAGCTTATTTCACTTAACATGATGTCCTCAATTTCCATCCATTTTGCTGTGACAGAATTTTATCCTCCTTTTTGGCTGAATAATACTGCATTATCTATACGTATCATATTTTCTTTATGCATTCATCTGTTGGCAGGCACCTACACCGATTCCTTACCTTAGCTATTGTGAAAAGTGCCGCAGGAAACATGGACATGCAGGTATCTGTTTCTTATGCTGGCTTCATTTTCTTTGGTAGTGGGATAATTGGGTTGTATAGGAGTTCAATTTTTTTTGAGGAATCACCACAGTTTTCCACAATGGCTGTATTCATTTAACATTCCCACTGATCACATATGAGTTCTTTTTCTTTAAATAAATAACTAATGCTGGTGAGGATATAATTTTTTTGATAATAGCCATTCTAACTGGTATCTTATTGTAGTTTGATTTGCATTTCTCTAATGGCTAGATGCTGAACATTTAAAAAAAAATATTTACTGATCTTTTGTATTTCCTCTTCTGAGAACTGTTCAGATGATTTGCCCATATTCTTAAACTGGATTTTTAAAAAGTTGTTTTAGTTATTCTTATATTCTGGATATTAACCTTGTCAGGTGAATAAATGCCAAATATTTTCTTCTGAAGAGGTTGTTTCATCACTATAGTTTCCTTTACTGTGTGCAAGCTTTTTAGTTTGACATAATCCCATTTTTAAATTTTTGCTCATGTTTTCTGTGCTTTTGGAGTCCTATCTGGAAAATCATTGCCTATACCAATATCTTGAAGTATTTTCCCCCTGTGTTTCCCCAAAGTAATTTAAGTTTCAAGTCTTAAAGATTTTGAATTGATTTAGATCCTTAGATCCCTTGCTCTGTACAGAGTAAGGGATTGAAGTCTAGTTTCAATCTCTTGCTTGTGGATGTCCAGTTTTCCCAGCAACATTTGCTGAAGAGGCTGTACTTTCTCCAATGTATGTTTTGTGTAATGTTGATAATCTTATTTGTATACCTTTCTTATTTGTATACCTTTTATTTCTCTTGCCTAAGATGCATAGTTTATTTCTGAGTACTCATTCTTTCCTTTGTTTTATGTGTCTGTTTTTGTGTCCATACCATGCTGTTTAGATTACTGTAGTCCTATAGCATGTATTCAAATTGGGTATTACGATGCCTCCAGTTTTGCTTTTTTGCTCAAGAATGCTTTGGCTATTTGGGGTTCTTTTGTGTTTCCATAAAAATTTTAGGATTGTCTTTTCTAATTCTGTGAAGAATATTGTTGGTATTTTGATGGCAGTTGCATTGAATCTAGAGTTGCTTTGAATAGTATGAACATTTTAACAATTATTTTAATTCATGAACATGGTAGGTCCTTCTACCTTGTGGTGTCTTCCATTTCTTCAGTGTTTTCTAATTTTCATCATAGAGGTCTTTCATTTCCTTAAATTATTCTAGGTATTTGTTGGGGGGAGGGCTATTCTGAATGGAATTGCTTTTATGACTTCTTTCTGCAAATTCATTATTGGTAAAGAAAAGTTACCGATTTTTATATTTTTTTTAAATACTATTAATATATTGGATTCATTTATCCATTCTCATAGTCTGTCTTTTGGTGCATTTTTTTAAGTTTTTTTTATGTATAGAATCATATTTGCAAACAGGGATAATTTGACATCTTTTCTTATTTGTATACCTTTTATTTCTCTTGCCTAATTGCTCTAAAATTTATAATACTAGTTTATTTCTAGTATATGGAATGAGAGCTGACATCCTTGTTTCTGACCTTATAGGAAATGCTTTGTTTTTTCCCCATTAGTATGTTATTAGCTATGTGTTTGTCATATATAGCCTTTGAGATATGATCTTGATGTTCCTTCTTTGTTTAAGGCTTTTATCATGAAGAGATGTTGAGTTTTAGCAAATTCTTTTCCTGCATCTTTGAGGTTTTGATTTTTATTCTTCATTCTATGTATTATTTTAACCATCCTTATATTCCTGGAATGAAACCAGTTTGATCATGGGTATGATATTTTTGTTATGCTGTTGAATTCAATTTGCTAGCATTGGTGTTAATTCTTTAAAAGTTTGATAAAATTTAGCAATAAGCCCATGTGGTCCTTTTTTTTTTTTTTTTTTTTTGGAAATGATTACTGATTCAGCTCATTGCTTTTTTTTTTTTTTTGGTAGTTGTGGATGGACAGAATGCCTTTATTTTTTTTGTGATGCTAAGGATCGAACCCAGTGCAAGTGCTCTGCCACATGGATACAGCCCCAGCCCTCAACTCATTACTTATTGGTTTAGATCAGCTGTTTTATATCATTCTATGTATATTATATTTTCATAGGTTCTTTGTATCCACACATTTGTCCAATTTCTTCTAGATTTTCCAACTTGTTAGCATGTAGTTTTTCAAAATAATCCCTAATTGATTTATGTGATATAGAATATAATGTTTCCTTTTGAATCCCCAGGTACTCTGATGTTTCTCTGATATTTTGTCTGGGTGAGCTATCCATTGGTAAGAATGGGATATTGAGATCCCCTACTATTATTGGAATTATTGAAGCCTATTTCTTTCCTTTTGGTATGTGCTTGTTTATAACATTGGATGTTCTGAAATTAGGTACATTTGGACTTATAATTGTATCTTCTTGATAAATCCTTTAATCATTATATAGCAACCTTCTTTGTCTTTTTAAAAAAAACTTTTTTTTAGTAGTTTTAGACAGAATGCCGTTATTGTTTATTTTTATGTAGTGCTGAGGATCAAACCCAGTACCTCATACATGCTAGGCAAGGGCTCTGCCACTGAGCTACAGCCCCAGCCCCTCTGTTTATGTCTTAAAGGCTGTTTTGTTGGCTTTAAGAATAGCTACTCCTACTTGCTTTCGGATTGTTTGCTTGAAATATTATTTTCTATCTTTTCATTTTTAGCCTGTCTTTATTGGTGAAGTGTTTCTGGTAGGCAGTAGATTGTTGGATATTGTTTATTAATCCAGTCAGCCAGTCTGTGTCTTTTATTTGGAGAATTTAATGTCTTACATTATTGAAAGATATGGACTTGTGCCTGGCATTTTGTTGATATTCTTCTAGTTTTAAATATTTCATGTTTCTTCCTTTTATTCATCTTTGTGATTTGATAATTTACTGTATTCTTTTCTATTTCTCTTTTATACAAGTACTTTTCTTGTAGGATTATACTTTCACATTACCTTTCTTCCTCTTCTGAGTGTAGGACTCCCTTAAGCATCTTTTGTTAGGCTGGTTTTGGGACCATGAATACCCTTAGTTTTTGTTTATCCTTTTGTTTATTTCTCCTTTTCTGAAGGATTACTTGATGGGTATGGTAATCTTGGTTGACAGTCCTCACAACTCTCCCAGGACTTGAAAACCATCATTCTGTGCCCTCCTGGCTTGGAGGATTTTTTCCTATGAAATTTAATGGGGTTGCTCTTAAATGTGACTTGTTTCTCACTTGCAGATTTTTAAATTCTTTATTCTTTACCATTGACAGTTTGACTGTCATAGTGAGGATCTTTTCTGATCATGTCTGTTTGGGTTTCTATAAACATCTTATTCCTGGACACCCATGTTTTTCCCAAGAATAGGGAAGTTCTCAATTATCTCTTTGAATAGGGTTTCTATGCCCTTAGCCTTAATTTCTTCCCCTATGTGGATGATGTGGATGTTTGATATTTTAATGGTGTCCCAAAGATCTTTTTTTTTTTTTTTTTTTTTTTTTTTAAGAGAGAATTTTTTAATATTTATTTTTTAGTTTTCAGTGGACACAACATCTTTGTTTGTATGTGGTGCTGAGGATCGAACCCCGGGCCGCATGCATGCCAGGCGAGCGCGCTACCGCTTGAGCCACATCCCCAGCCCCCCAAAGATCTTGAACGCATTTTTTTCCTATCTGAATCTGATATTCAAGAGACCTATAATTAAAGCTCCAGTATTCTTTCCTTCCACTTTATCTAGTCTGTTTTTGAAGCTTTCAACTGGATTTGACACATTGAGCTCTTCATTTGAGTTTTCTGATAGTTCTTCACAATCTTTATTCTTTGTTGGATTTCTCATTATCCTGCATTGTCTTCCTAATTTAACTGCTTATATGTATTTTTATGGATTTATTTTTATGGATTTCATCAAGCTTTTAAAAAGTCATTTTTTGAATTCTTTTTTTTTAAGGAGAATTTTTTAATATTTAGTTTTTGGCAGACACAACATCATTGTATGTGGTGCTGATGATCGAACCCGGGCCGCACGCATGCCAGGAGCGCATGCTACCGCTTGAGCCACATCCCCAGCCCCATTTTTTGAATTCTTTATCAGGCATTTCATCTACTTCAACATCTTTAAAGTCTTTTACTAGAGCATTTACGACCTTTAGGCATTTTTTCCCATATTTGTTGGTCCCCAGGCAGAAATAAACATTGCATAACCATAATCTCCCTGTAGCTTCTTTGGCTGTATCTAGTGAGTTTGTACATAGTATCATATTGGAGTCAGACTCATTCTCTATGGGTCATGGAAGACTGGGGGACATGAGCAGTCGGGCAGGTGTGGTGCAGACAACACTATGCAACTCCTACAATGGGCGTGGTTATCCCTATCAGGTAATGGGGGGTTCCCTCAGGCACTGGTGCTATTAACTCCTTGTCTTTGGTCCTATTAATTCTGGTGCTCCGATAGTAGGGAGAGCCCAGAGCACTCACCCTTTGATTAGACACTGGTGCAAGCCCAGTGCTTCATAGGGGCAAAAAGAAGCATTGGAACCAGAGTTCTTTCCCTGCCTTGTGACAGGCACCTGTGTGTGGTGCTAGGGAGAGGGTTAGCAGGAATTGTGTAATTGCCTTTAGTCCTGGCACCCATGTGAAACCACATGACTGGCCACACCCCTGGTCTTGGAGAACAGATCTCCTTTTCTGGAGGTGGCAGCCTTTGTTCCCTTCTGTTTTACAACACCCATTCCCTACAGTGATATACTCAGGTTTGTGTGAAAGTTACTGAATTTAGCCATTGCAGTGCAATGTTTGTGGGGACCCAGAGATGGAAATGTGCAAGGGTTTCTGTCCTCTTGAACAGTCCAAATTCAGACAGAAGGTCCTGTCTTAACATGGGTTCTGGCTATAGCACCCTGCTTGTTCACTGAGAGTGTCTTTTTTCCAAAGCCAGCCTACTATGCAGATTTTTGGTTTCTTATTTTCTTGGGTCGCTTGCCTGTAAGGGTTTCCAATAGCTAGGACTGCCAGTGTATGCACCAACTGAGTTTTCTGGGACTTCCTTTCACCTTTACCTTCGGGAGGATAGGTCCCATTTCCCCCAGCTGTATTGCTTCTCTTACTATGCAGTTATTCCAGGTCTCTGGATTTCCAAGATTTCTACTTTTCTGTTGATTTCCAGTGTTCTCTTGGTTACTCACTTCAGTGTGCAGTTATACACCTGTTGCTTTGGTTCTTCCTTGTGTTAGGTGCCTCTTTTCAGCCATTATGTCATGTCTTCTAAAAGTTTTAGTTATAAGTTTTTATATTTTTTAATCAATTGTAGACAAGCTCTTCTAGAAACTTGAATACTTCCAAACTCTTTCTACAAGGCCAGTATTGCTTTGATACCAAAACCAGACAGACATTATAAAGGATTTTTTAGATTTCTCAAACAGATGGAGAGATTCTGAACAAAATGTTAGCCTTCTGAATCTATTTTTTTTTTTTGAGAATTTTAATATTTATTTTTTAGTTTTTGGCAGACACAACATCGTTGTTTGTATGTGGTGCTGAACATCAAACCTGGGCCGCATGCATGCCAGGCGAGCCTGACAATTTATGAAATGGTGGTTGGTGACAATCCTTGGTGTTCCTTAGCTTGGCCGTCTCATCTTTAGACACCAGATACAAGAGACAATGATGTAATCTTCATCTCATTCTAGGTACACCTATTATTTCAGATGATTGCATCTTGAGATCTTTAACTTGATAACATCTGTAAAGACTTTTCAAATTAGGTCACTTTCACAGGTACCAGGAGTTAGGACTTGGATATCTTTTCTGGAGGCCACTATTCAACCCACTTCATCTATGAATAAAGACTTATTTTCTTCCTGATGTTTATTATTTTCCTCCCTTACTTTACCAGCAAGAACCTACAATATAATTATTGGAGTTTGAGTATCTGTGGAATGAATACTAAAACCCAGCTGATGCTTAATATCTTAGTATTATTCTAGTTGGCAGAGACAATCAATGGTGACTGTACACAGGGTGGGATATAAACAGTGGGGAAACTAGGTCAAAGTAACAAATAGGTGATAGAAAAATGTCATTTTTATAACTGATTTTTCAATTTATACATTTGGCTGATGTAGCTTGAGTATTATTATTACTATTATTCCTTTATAGGGGAATGAAATAAGAGCATATTTGTTGAGAGATTAGAATCAGAGGTATATTCATAATTTCGCAAAATATACCAGTTATTATAATAATTAGCTACTTTCCTCAGTAACTTGTATGCAATATTTGCTTTTATTCTGGCTGTGTTATCTTTTGAATCCAGTGGTGTATTTGTTCTGCAGTTATTTAACATGTCCGGGGTTCAGGCTTATTCAGTGTCAGGAATTGAAACAGATACCTATAAGTCTCTAAGTATAGACACAAATAAAATTCATACAATAAGTTAGAAAATATATAATTGAGGAAAGTCACAGAACTGTGTGCTGGAATATAAAATCAAGAACATGGACTTAGACATGGTTATCAGGGCAGTCTTCCTGAGGAAGTGACTTAATGTTCAATGATTGAGAAAAGGTGTTTTCAGACTCAAACTTCATACCACAGCTATACTCATTCAGTTTTACAGATTGTGACGGCTTTTGAGCTTAACAGCAGAGCTAAGTAATTATGACAGATACAACATGTCTACAAAGCCTAAAACCTTCACCATCTGGCCCTTTATAGCAAAATTTGCTGAGTCTTGCTTCAAACCTTTAAGTCTGTTATTTCAGATCACTTTTTATTTCTATTGAAAGATGTAGCCCATCATTGCACCCTCAACACAGAAACTAGCATTATTATTATTTTTTTTAAACAGATTTCACCAAGAAGTTATTTCCAGAAAAGGATGTTTGTGAAAAATATTTGTCTCAATTTCAGACAGTGGAAAAAAATGAAACCAACAATGGGGATACCATTTTCAGAAATGGATTGCAGAACAAGCGTGAATTTGAGAGAAAAGAGGAACATCAGATGGGATGCATTAGTCAAATGATAATCCAAAACCAAATCTCTCTTCCTCTACAACAGAAAATTCATCCTAGAGAGAAACCATATAAATGTAAGGAATGTAAGAAGGCCTTTAGACAACAGTCTTACCTTATTCAACATATGAGAATTCACACTGGTGAGAGACCTTATAAATGCATGGAATGTGGAAAGGCCTTCTGTCGAGTGGGAGACCTTAGAGTACACCAGACAATCCATGCTGGAGAGAGACCCTATGAATGTAAAGTATGTGGGAAGGCCTTTAGACTTCACTATCACCTTACTGAACATCAGAGAATACATTCTGGTGTGAGACCCTATGAGTGTAAGGAATGTGGGAAGACCTTTAGTCGAGTTAGAGACCTCAGAGTACATCAGACAATTCATGCTGGGGAGAAACCCTATGAATGTAAAGAATGTGGGAAGACCTTTAGACTTAACTATCAACTTGGTGAACATCAAAGAATTCACACTGGTGAGAGGCCCTACGAATGTAAGGTTTGTGGAAAGACCTTTAGGGTACAACGACATATCAGTCAACATCAGAAAATCCATACTGGTGTAAAACCCTATAAATGTAATGAATGTGGGAAGGCCTTTAGTCACAGTTCATACCTTGTCCAACATCAGAAAATTCATACTGGTGAGAAACCCTACAAATGTAAGGAATGTGGTAAGTCCTTCAGTTTTTATGCAGAACGTACTCGACATCATAGAATTCATACTGGTGAGAAACCCTATGCATGTAAAGACTGTGGGAAAGCCTTTCGTCTTCGAACAGAACTTACTCGGCATCACAGAACTCATACTGGTGAGAAGCCCTATGAATGTAAAGAATGTGGGAAGGGTTTTATTTGTGGCTACCAACTTACTTTACATCTGAGAACTCATACTGGTAATGTTCCTTATGAATGTAAGGAATGTGGGAAAACCTTCAGTAGCCGCTATCATCTTACTCAACATTACAGAATACATACTGGTGAAAAACCCTTCCTGTGTAAGGAATGTGGGAAAGCCTTTCGACTTCAAGCAGAGCTTACCCGGCATCTCAGGATTCATACTTGCAAGAAACCTTATGAATGTAAGGAATGTGGGAAGGCTTTTATTCGTAGCAGTCAACTTATTTCACACCAGCGAAATCACACTAATGAGAATACCTATGAATGTCAAGAATGTGGGAAGATTTGTAGTCGTCGTTACAATCTTATTCAACATTATAAAATTCATACTGGTGAAAAACCCTATGAATGTAAAGAATGTGGAAAGTCCTTTCGTTTTCAGACAGAACTTACTCAACATCACAGAATTCATACTGGTGAAAAACCTTATAAATGCAAAGAATGTGGGAAAGCCTTTATTCGTAGCAATCATCTTACTCAACATTACAGAATTCATACTGGTGAAAAACCTTATGAATGTAAGGAGTGTGGGAAGACCTTTAGTCGTCACTATCGTCTTACTCAACATTACAGAATCCACACTGGTGAGAAACCCTACGTCTGTAGTGAGTGTGGAAATGCTTTTATTTGTAGTTATCAACTTACCTTACATCAAAGGATTCACTCTGGTGAGATTCCATATGTATGTAAGGAGTGCGGGAAGACCTTTAGTCGTCGGTACCATCTTACTCAACACTTTAGACTTCATACTGGTGAGAAACCTTATGAGTGTAAGGAATGTGGGAATGCCTTTCGCCTTCAAGCAGAACTTACCCGACACTACGCAGTTCATACTGGAGAGAAACCTTATAAATGTAAGGAGTGTGGGAAGGCCTTTAATGTTAATTCAGAACTTACTCGACATCACAGAATTCACACTGGTGAAAAGCCTTATAAGTGTGAAGAGTGTGGGAAGGCCTTTATTCGTAGTGACCAGCTTACTTTACACCAGAGAAGTCATACTAGTGAGGAAACACTATGCATGATGTAGAGGATACAATGGCTTCTTGAAAATGCCTTTTACATCAAGGATTCGTAATGTATTTTTACACATTAGGGAATATATAGGAATCACTTTTGCTTCATATTTACAAATTATTTTACATGTTGGTTTTTAAAGTTTCAAAACCATAACATCACTCAGTCTTGATTCAGGTTTAGCAGACTGATTATGGCGCAGTGCAGCTCAAGCCATTAAGAACTTTTTCCCCCTCACAAGCTGATGTTGAGCAGTACTTCTGTAAAGTGCAAGAACATTGGTTTACAGGGGGATGGGGAGGAAATGGAAAGGAACACTATAAAAGCTCCATTTTTCTTATTTAATTTAATGCCATAAATCATCTGTCAGATTGCTATAAATTTCTAAACGCTTGCTCCCACTGTCTGGCCCTTAACTCATTGTAAACCAGAAGCAAACAATTCGTCCACATGGTCCACACTTCTTTTAGAACTAGAACAGAAGATGATTGTTAATGAAATGAGTGTAGGAAGGACTTCAGCCACAGCACATCATTGTTCTAAGTCATAAGTTCACTTCTGCCTGTGCAGAAGTTGGCAAGACTCTTCCCTTCTGTGCCTCAGTTTTAAAGTGGTAGTAATAGTATCTACCTAGTAGTATTTTTGTGAGGATGAAATAAAAATGGAAACTTTTAGAAGAGTACTTGAGAAAGCATGTGCTTAATATTACTGTTCTTATTTTGTTATATTTAATTGTAGATGGACACAATACCTTTGTTTCTATGTGGTGCTGAGGATTGAACCCAGTGCCTCACAAGTGCTAGGCAAGTACACTGCACTGAGCTATAGCCACAGTCCCTACCATATTATTTTTATCACTGATGGTACCGTTAGTAAATTCACTTGAGAGGAATACTACATGGGTGAACTTAAAAACCACCCATTACCTTTCACTCAGTAAATGTGAATAACCAGATAAAATCCAGTAAAATAGAGTGAACTTCTATTTCCAAAGGCAGAGCTCATCTCTGAAAATAGGAAAAAGAAATCTCTAGATTTCATGAGTGTAAAGATGACAAGAATAAAGCTTTTAAAGAACCAGGAAAGCTGTAATGCCTTTTCATGACCCAAAAACAAGATATGCTATAATTTATAATTTCTTCCCATTAATTGGTAAATTAGAAGCCACCAAAAGATTACTGTCCATTCAGAAAAATTAAGATAGTATAGTGACCCCTGGTGTGTCCTCACCATGTTCATTAGTAATTAATATATAATTTGGTTTGTGTCAATATGATATTTACACGTCTTTGTTGTAATATTTGAATATAAATGGATGTCATGACATGTCAACCTTTCAGAGTAAAAGCTGCCTTCTACTTAATTACTACATAGCTTCACAACTAAGGAGATTAATAATTCTATAATCTCTAACATTCGGTCTCTTTTTTCTATCGTGGAACAGTTTAAGAGTAGCCCTTTTCCCCAATGTTATCACACTGACTTTTTTCAAAGTTTAGGATAGTTGTTGTGTAGAATATTATAATTTTTTTTCTCATTGTTTTTTTCAAAATGTTTTTAATGTGCTCATTTATCCCCACTATTTCTCACGAATTGAAGTTAGAATTAGAAACTCAGTGAGGTTCAGATTAAATAATTTGACAAGAATACTTAATAGGTGATATTTGTATTTCAGTTGTAATCCATTAGTTGGCGTACAGTGTCACACCACTACATTGTCCTTCATTGATTCACTTGATGCAGCAGATTGTACTTGCCAAAGATGGCTACACCAGTGGATCCTGTTCTACATGCTATCCTTATAGTGTGATATTGCACTCTCCCGTCAAGAGGTAGGGTCCATATTCTTGCCTTTGAATCTGGGCAGGCAGGCCTGTGTTTGTGGCAGAAGTGACACTACATGAGTTCCAAGACTAACTCATAATAGGCAATATAGTTTCTGATTGATATACTTGGGATGCCAGAGCCCTAGGAAAGGTCCAGATAACAGGTTCTGATTAGAGTCCCTATTTATATTCCAGACAACAGCCCCATCAGGCACCAGGTATATGAGTATGTACAACCTTTAAATGATTCTAACCCTTAGCTTTCAAGCCAGCCCAACTGGTACCAAGTGGAACAGAGACAGCATTCCTCTGCCTGCCCAAATTGCAGATGCATGAGTGAAATAAATATTGCTTTAAGACACTTAAGTTTTGGAGCAGTTTGTTACACAGAAATAGATAATTATCATATAAACCAAGAAATTCAATTACCATGTTTCTTTGCTATGGCACACTTGAAAATTATGAACTTTGAAGGTATGCCCCAACACATAGATGCCCTCAGCAAAGGGTGGAGAGACCTACTGGCTCAAGACACTTGAAGAAATTTTCTAATTATCTGGTGATGTGTTAGCTTTTTATTGCTATGACCAAAATATCTGACAAGAACATCTTAGAGGAAGAAAGTCTTATTTGGGCTCACAGTTTCAAAGGTTCAGTCCATGGTTGGCCAACTGCATTGCTTTGGGACTGTGGGGAGGCAGCACATCATAGCAGAAAGGTGAAGTGATAGAAAGCTCATAGAAGCCAGGAAGGAAAAAAACATGAATAGCCAGGGACAAAATATAATCCCCCAAATAATTCCCCCAATGACCTCTTTCCTCCAGCCATGCCCCACCTCCCTGTAGTTACCACTCAGTAATCCATTCAAATTATTAATCCATCAAATGGATTAATCTACTGATGTGGTCACAGCTCTCATAGTCTAATCATTACAACTACGAACATTCCTGCAGAGGCTACCTTGTTTCAAATACATGAACTTTTCCTGAGACAGTTCATATCTGAACCATAAGAGGTGACCACTTATGCTGATATAGAGGTGACTTCTAGGAAGTCAGATCAGAATTCCTAGAATATGAAAAATAACATAATAGCAGAAATGTCTGTGGTCATACACTATAAGAAATAGTATAGAATAAGATCAGCAAAGTCTCTGAAGGACAAAAATACAGAAATGAAAATAATTCCTGGGTGTGTATTGTAGGTGTGGACAGATTACAGAGTTGTGAAATAGGGTCCCAAACTTAGTCTTTCCAATTTACAATAATGTTAAGTGATAAAATTTGAAATACAGGGGCTGGGATTGTGGCTCAGCAGTAGAGTGCTCGCCTAGCAACAGCAGGGCCTGGGTTCGATTCTTAGCACCACATAAAAATAAAGGCATTGTGTTGTATCCATCTACACCTAAACATAAATAATTTTTTTAAATTTAAAGTATAATTTCTATTTAATATATGAGTTTAAATCCATTTCCTAGGCAAAATGGACAGTACTTTCATATGATGTTGGGCAGCAGAAGTGACTCATAGCAAATCATTAGCCACTTTATTCACAATGGTAAACAACCAGTACTCCGTATTGTAATGTGTTGCTAAACTATGTTGTTTGATAGCTTAGGTATATTAAATGCCTTTTTCAGCTTGTGATATTTTCCAGTGGGTTTATTAGGAAGCAACCCCCTTATAAGTTAAGGAGCATCATACAATTCATTCACAGTGGAAAAAAAAAAAAAAAGCAGAAGAAACTTCCTGTGAGAACATTCAGGTATTGAATTTAGTAAAGACCTGAAAGCAGCTGTTACAAATGTAAAGAACTACACGTATAAAGAACTAAAAGTATAGTGATGATCTCACCAAATAGAGAATGTCAGTGCAGAGACAGACTGCTTAAAAATGAACCAAATGGGAATTGGAGCTGAGAAGTGTAAGATCTGAAATGGAAAAACTCACTAAAGGGCTCAAAAAACAGCAGATTTGAGCTGGAAAAAGAATTGGTAAATTTGAAAATAGATGGATAGAAATTATGTACTTTGAAAAATAGGAAGAATAAAAAAATGAACAGAACCTCAAGGACTTGTAAAACATCAATCATACCAACGTGCACATGATATAAGGACAAGATCAGAAAAAAAAGTTTGAAAAAACAATATAAGCTGGAGGTGTGGCTCAGTGGTAAAGCACCTGCTTAGGGAGGCCTTGCATCCAATCCTCAGCACCAAAAACGACAATGGTCAGACCTTCCCAAAGCTGACTAAGCACGCACATCTACAAGAATCTCAAGAAGGCCTAAGTAGGATAAACTCATACCAACACCTACTCAAACTGTGATAGACAGCCACATGATTGTCCTTGGCTTCTGACAGTTGAACTAAGAATATCTTGAAAGCAGCAAGAGAAAAAATGTCTCATCATATAGCATCCTCAATGAGTGTCAGTTTCTTATAAGAAACTGATCAAGGGCTGGGGATGTGGTTCAAGCAGTAGTGTGCTCGCCTGGCATGCGTGCGGCCCAGGTTCGATCCTCAGCACCACATAGAAACAAAGATGTTGTGTCTGCTGAAAACTAAAAAATAAATATTAAAATATTCTCTCTCGCTCAAAAAAAAAAAAAAAAACAACTGATCAAAAAGCAGTGGAATAAACCTAAAAGCACTGTCAAAAAAGAAAAACCTGCTAACCAGGAATTTCACATCCAGCAAACTCTCCAATAAGGACAATATCAGATAAAGACTGAACTAATTTGTTGCTCTCAGAACTGCCTAACAAGGAAAATTACTTTAAAAAAAAAATTATTTAGGCTGAAAGAAGGAACTAACAGGTGGCAATTTGAATCTACATGAGGAAATTAAGTTTTGTTAATGTTGTTACTTAGATAAATATAAATATAGCCACATTCGTAACTGGTAAAAACAATACCATAAAATAATTGTAAATTATCAGACCCTTAATATATCCAGATGGAATTATGTCACATTTGTATTAGTGATGGCACGAAGGAGGCAGAGGAAGGGAGCTCTACAGGAGCCAAAAATTGATTTATTTTTTAAGCTAATGTATATATTTAATTCCTAGAGTAACCATTAAGAATGTAATTTTACCCCAAGGTTAAGAAGTATTAAAGGATGTAGCTCAGTGATAGAGCACTAGCCTGGCATGTATGAGGCCCCAAGTTTGATCCCTAACACCACACACACAAAAATATAAATGATACATTATAAAATACCAGTTAGACACAAAAGACAACAATAAGGGAAGAAAAGGGAAATAAAGATATGAGACATGTAAAACAAATAGTAAAATGCAGATATAATAAATTTAGCCTTGTAAATAAGCAAAAAGAGGCTGAAAATTAGTGGATGGAAAATTAATGAAAGGATGGAAAAAATATACCATCCAAATAGTGGTGACAAGATAGCAGGGGTGGTTATACTAATATAAGATAAAATAGCTTTTAAAAAATCACTAAAGACAAAAAGGGACATTATTTAATTGATAAAAGAGTAATCCCCTCAGTAAAATAAAAACAATTATGGATAAGTATGCCCCTAACAAGACACCACATACATGAAACAAAAATTTGGAGGTAAAAATAGTTAATAAGATTGGAGATTTCAACTCCCTATTCTCAATAATTTAAGGAAATCCAGCAAGGATATAGAAGACTTAAACATTAATTACCAATAGTTATTAAACCCTCTATTAACAGTAGAATACATATCCAACATGAAACATCCTTTAAACAATATGCTGTAGTCTATAGGTCAAAAATTTTAATGAAGACCTAAGTATATTCTCTGATCACAATTACAAATCACTAACTCCGGAAATTTGGTTAATTTAAAAAATATTTTTGAATTTCCAAAAATACTGCTAAGTGAATCAAAGAACACCATGTGAACCAAAGAAAAAAAATGAACAATTGGAAAATATTTTGAATGAATATGAAAAAAAAAATCAGCTGATGGGAGAAGTAATGGGAAGTTGAGTTTGGAATCAAAAGACTGAGAAAACAGCTATCAGATCAGATATAAGTGATGGAAGGAATGCACAGATTCAATGTTGAAGGTCAGAGACTTGTAGAGACTCAAATTCTAGCTACTAGACTAGAAAACAGAAATTATTTGTTAACCCAGAACCAGTACTTGCACCATCAGGTAAGTCTGGAAACAGTGGAAGAATTGAAAATCAGTCCTGAGTTTAGTTGCAGGAGATAAAGCCACCTAACGAACATGAATTGTGTTTTTCAATTTGTTAGTGGAGAACTGTGGTGGGCAGTCATTGTGCAAAAATCATTTTTAAACTTAACAGGTGAGGAAGCAAGCAAATCTCTGCAGCTTCATCTCACCAATATATGGAATGCCTTTTCAACAGGCTGGCCCTGTAACCTGTGTAAATAGACTGAGCTTAGGCCGCGGAGCCCCCTTCTCGTGACACACCAGAGTCTGCAGTGGGAGTGAGGTAGGATAGAGCAAAGTGTACAACACTTCCAAAGAGTGTAGCTCCTCGGGGGCAGTGAATACATGCACCTGCACTATGCCTCCATCAAGAGCCTCCGTCAGGCAGAGTGGTGCCTATGGAACAATATATACCTCCACTCCTGGCCATTATTGACCACACCACCAACCCTCCATAGCCTAGCCACAGTCCCACACTCTGGCCATTAGCTGCTGTCACACGTACCCCAGCCGCAGCCCTACACCCCAGCCTCTTGCCACCACACTGCACCCTGCCAGCCCCTAGCCACCAGCTGCCACCCGACACTCCAACTGCTAGGCTACACCATACCTCTGCTGTATGCTATTTTACCCAAAGAACTGAAAACTATGAAGGTGAGCCCACATTTGTTTATATTAGAGTATGAAAAAAAGTCTCCATTTTAAATCTCAGCAAGGAGCAAATCTTGACTATTGTTGCATTAGCTGTTTTTTTGTATTTAATTTTTAAATTTTTTAAGTATTTTTTTTTAGTTGTAATGGACATTTATTTATATGTGTTGCTGAAAATTGAACCCAGCGCCTCACACATGTGAGGCAAGTGCTCTACCACAACCCTGGCCCCCCCAATTTTTTTTTTTTAAAGAGAGAATTTTTAATATTTATTTTTTAGTTTTCAGCGGACACAACATCTTTCTTTGTATGTAGTGCTGAGGATTGAACCCAGGACAAACGCATGCCAGGCGAGCACGCTACCACTTGAGCCACATCCCCAGCCCCCCCCCCCCAATTTTTTAAAATATTTTTTAGTTGTAGTTGGACACAGTACCTTTATTTATTTTTATGTGGTGCTGAGGATCGAACCCAAGGCCTCACACATGCTAGGTGAGCACTCTACCGCTGAACCCCAACCTTGGCCCCTGTTTTTTTGTATTTTGTTGTGTCTTCCCTCATTGGTTTTTTATGATTCCAACTCATTTGATGTATTCTTTCAATTAATTGGGGTTTTCTTGCTACTTCCTTCTTTCTCATATGTATTCCCTTTCTCCCCTTTTCTGCCTCCCTTTCCTTTCTCTTCTTTTCCCTCTTCCTGCAGTATAATTTAGTATGAAGTATAGCATCATTAATGCTCGATTTTTTTTAGCATATTCTATATTTTACACCCACTTTCATAGCACATGTTGATATTTAGTTTGCTTTTAAATTACCACCGTTACTGTCAGTTACTTTCTTCTCTCAAAGTGGTGCTGGTAGTTGAAATTAGCACTTTGATTATTTTAGTATCAACACATCCAACTGGCATAATCACTGGGCTGGAGGTAATTTTAAAGAGATAAATGATCACTGGAAGACACACACACACACAAAAAAAAAAAGTCCATCACAACAGATGTACAAATATAGGATCCCAGCAAAACAAGGAAACAAGACAAGTCACCAAAAAGTTGATAAAGTCAGACATTGAAGTGAATGAAATGCCAGAAAAATAATTCAAAAATTGTTAAAATGATCAGTAAATTAAACAAATATCTAAACAATGAATTAAGGGGGAAATATGGGTTATGAAAATGCATTTCAGTAAAGAGATTCTGAAAAAGAATTCTGCAAAGGCAAGGCACAATAAGTTAAACTCAGCTGAGAGACTCCAACAGATCAAATGGAAGAAGTTCAGAGCTTGAGTACAAGGCAGATACTCTGGAATATTCTGACAGTAGTAAAGACAAAATAAGAAACTGATCAAAATATCCAAGAACTCTGAGACATTAAAAGACTTAACAAGGTGCATAAGTACAGAGGAAGAAGCAGAGATATGGGCTAATTGCATTGATAGCCTAGTCAGTGAAATAATACTATTAAAATATTCTGAATTTTAAGAATGAGATGGACATCCAGATACTGGGGGCATTTAGAACCCCAAACAGATAAGACCAGAAAAGAACCTCTCCACAACACACTATAATTAAAATGACAAATATTCAGAATAAGGATACAATTTTAAAAGTCTCAAGAGAGAGAAAGGTCACATTTAGAGATAAGCCAATCAGAGAAACATTGGATTTCTCAACAGAAATCCTAAATTCCAGAAGACTTGGAACAATGTTACATCAAGACCTTAAAATAACTGCCAGCCAAGATTGCTCTATCTAGCAAAACTATTCTTCAGAATCCAAGGAGAAATAAAAACCTTCCAAGATAAGTATAAACAAAAATAACTCATGACTACTAAGGGAGAATAGCAGATGAAACTTAAAGAAATCTTACATTTTAAAAAATGTGGGGTAAAAAGAGGTTGGAAAGAATAAATCTCTTAGATGAGCAGTAAACAATGAGAATTAGAAATCAAAAATATCAGGAAATAATAAACACGTCTCTATAACACTGAATGTAAATGACCTCAATTCTCCAATTAAAAGACAATAGGCAGGCAGACAGGATTAAAAAACAAGACCCAACTCTGTTCCCTTCAAGAGACACCTCATAGGCAAAGACATGTTCAGGCCAAAAGCAAAAGGATGTAAAATGATATTTGATGTAAATGGAACCTGAAAGCAAGGAAAGCACATACTCTCATATTCAACAACCAGGTCAAAATTAATCAGAATATACAGAATCATCACACAGTGGTATAGGGAAAAATACAACAAGAAGATAAAGTGATAGTAAATATTTATGCCCAAATGTTGGTAAACTTAATTATATAAAACAAATGCTACTTGATATAAAGTCTCGGATCCTGATATGATGGTACTTTGTGATTTCAATACATGTTTTTCAGCAATAGACATGAGATCAGCAAAGACACTTTATACCTAAAAAATACTATAAATCAAATGGACTTAACAGACATCTATAGACTAATTCATCGAACAAGAGCTGAATACACTTTCTTCTCAACTATTCATGGAAATTTCTCCACAATAGGCCATGTTTTAACCTGCAAAGCAAGTCTTAGCAAATAGAAAAAAGTTTATATACTTCCTTGCATCTTATCAGATCCTACTTGAATAAAATTAGAAATCAGTAGCAAGAAAATATACAGAAGACTATATAAACAAAGAGATTGAATAACATACTTTTGAATGATGAATGGTTTTAGAAGAAACCCAGAGAAATTTTTAAATTCTTAGAGTCAAACAAGAATATAAATATAATATACCAGATCTCTGGGACAGAGTAAAGGCAGTTCTGAGAAAAAAGTTTATAGCTATGAGTTCCTATATTTTAAGTAAATCTGGAAAATGCCAAATAAATTGCCTAATAATATATCTTAGGGTCTTAGAAAAGCAAGAACAAACCAATTTCAAAACCAGTTAAAGGGGCCTTGGGTTGTAGTTCAGTGGCAGAGTGCTTGCCTAGCATGTGTGAGGCACTGGGTGCAATCCTCAGCACCACATAATTAAAAAAAAACAAAAACAGTAAAAGGAAATATCAGTCAAAATTAATAAAATGTAGAATAAAAATACAAAGGATAAAGATAACAAATAATTGGTTCTTTGAAAAGATGAATGAGATTAATAAACTGTTAGCCAATGAACCAAGAGAGAAGAGATGAAAAGGGAAGTATTACCACAGATATCTCTGAAATCCAATAAATCATCAGGAATTACTTTGAAAACTTACACAGTAAAACATTAGAATATCTAGAAGAAATGGATAAATTTATAGACATGTGACCTACCCAAATTGGGGCAAGTGGATATAGAGAACCTAAACAGATCAATAACCAGCAATGAAATTGAAGCAGTAATAAAAAGCCTTCCAAGCCATGTACAGTAGCACAATCTGCAATTCCAGCAACTCAGGAGGCTGATTGCAAGTTCAAGACCAGCCTCAGCAATTTAATGAGGTTCTGACTCAAAAAAAAAAAAAAAATTCATTGCATCATACCCTCCATTGCATCATAGCCTCATGTTTTACACACACACACGCACACACACACAACCCCACCACCACCACCACCACCACCACTCCCCAAAAAACACAATTTTCCAACAAAGAAAAGCCCAGGACCAGTTGGATTCTCAGCTGAATTCGACCTGACTTTAAAAGAAGAATTAATGCCAATAATACTCCTTAAATTACTCCATGAAATAGAATAGTGTAGAACACTTCCAAATTCATTTTAAGAAGCCAGTATCATCCCGATACTAAAACCAGAGGATACTTCAAAGAAAGAAAACTATAGACCAATATCCCTGATGAACATTGGTGCAAAAAAAAAAAAATCCTAATAAAATATTAGCAAATAAATATTTGACAACAAAAACTATATATCATGATCAGAACAGTCCAACTAAGCCAGGCAGTAGAGGTCAGGATAGTAATAACCTTTGGTATTGGTGACTTCATTATAGAATTAAAATAGATCCTGAGATCTTGGCATTATTCTATTTCTTAATCTTGCTTTCATAAGAGTGTCATGAAAATGTAATGATCTATACACTTATGCTTTGGACCATTTTTTAAAAATTCATGTTATACTGCAATAAAATGTGGAGGAAAACATAAATAAATAAGATCCTAGAGCTGTTATAAATCTCATCTGCACTAGAAGATAGAGAAAAGATTTGATACTTTGATACATGTTTGGGGATTGCAGTTATCTCAGAAAAGAAAAAAGGCAGATGTACAAAATAATATTTGAGAATTTAAACAGTGTTCACTACTTTCACAGTTAGGACACCAATCCAAGCCACTAGCACACCTCTCCTGAACCATTGTGATTTGCCTTCTGAAAAGTCTCTCATTCTTTGTTCTACTGAGCCAAGAATCTGATGGTAAAGATCGTTTACGTCAGGATTCAATCAGCAATAGAACCACTAGGAAGGTGATGGATGGAATGTGGGGTTTATTCTAAGGAACAGAACTTCTGCAATTATGGGAGCTGATGAAGAAGTCTATGGGATGCTGCTGCCTTTGTCTCCAATGGCCTGAGATCACCATGAACTGCCAGCCTGTCAGTCAGGTTGAAAAACTGGACATGAAATTGGAGAAAATAAATATGAACTGGACCCCGTGTCCACCTCCGACTTCTGTCACAGGGGTGACCTGCAGAAGCCAACGGTCTGCTGTGGATGGCACATAAGCCTGCTCTAGCAGTACAAGAAGCTAAATAAGCTCTGGTAGGAGCCATAGTGATGCAGACACAACTGGGACATCATGCCAACAGCATGAGTCAGCAGATACGCAGCCCCAGGCCAAGAGTTACAGCCACACCAGGGGTCCACTCTGACCTTCAGAGCATATGGCTGCTGCTTCACTTCCAACTGCTAAATATAATACCAATGTCTCTGTGGCCTAAAACCATTCAGGAAAGACTTCTGGAAACATACTTCCAGTTCAGCCAAGTTACACAGTATAAAAGCACCAGCTATCCTTTTAAAAAATAAGTCCTATCATGTCGTCCTTCTACTCAAAATCTGCTAATGGCTCCCCATCTGTTTTAGGGAAAAGGCCAAAATAATCATGCTATCTACAACATTTTATACAAGCTGCCACTTTTAAATCCTGATACTTCCTTACACCTGCAGCTATACTGGTCATCTTGCTATATGACATGCACCATAAAAATTAAATAAAAAAATAAAAAAGGCTTTATTCAGTCATTTTTCTGCGTAGTCCCTCTGCCCTCTGTGTTCTAGCCAAGGGCTATGTGCATTACTGAATTCCGTCATGTCATTCTACACTCTGCTCAAATATCAGCCTCAGGAAGAGATTTCCTGCACAGAGTATTTGAAACCAACGCACCCAGGGTGCTCCTTCGTTGCACCCCATTGTTTGTCAACAGGACATTTGTCACCATCTGAAACACAGCTTCATTTAATTAGAGCAGGTAGGAACGCTAACTAGTGACTAGGTCCCAGGTCTCTTCACTCTCAAATTTCCCTTTCAGTTCAGCCCTAAGCTCCTGTTACTGATCTGGTTTAGAGTCAAAGGCGTGTTCCCAAAACAAGCCCTCCCCCCAACTCTACCTGTGCATGTATGTGACACACACCAAGTGTAATTCAGGTGCCCTAGAGATGAACTGTGAGCTGAGATGTGTGCGCATCGTCTCTACAAAGTACAGCCTCCCCAGTTTCTCAGTATCAAGAGCTGCCACTGTCATCCATCCAGTGCTCAAGTGAGACGAGTCACCCTCCAATCCAGACTTCAAGCTCCGCTTCATGAGGCCATTGCCGAGGTCAGTGCATACCTCTTCCTAATAGTGTCATCTTCATGATCTTTATCATCTGCATCACAGCCATTGTCCCCCCAACCTAATTCCAAAAATTCTCCTAATCCTTTTGCTCTTGCACTGTGAACTCAATAAACAATGGTCATTTTTAGACAAATCAGATACTTTATTAGTACCCCCTTTGATTAAAAAACATACATATATATATCCTTTTATTGCCTGTAATTGCTGTTGGGATTTCTGGCACAATTTCCTAGCCCGATCTGTTCAGACCTGACAAATTATCATTGTATTCTACAACCTCAACTCATGCTAAATTCTCTTGACAGACGGGGCTCATAGGATTTCTTTTGGTCATTGGTATGTTCTGTGGGCTTTTGTGCACATCCTCCTCAAACAGTTTGCATTAGGTGCCCACTATGACTGGCTACTCCTCCATGATATCCAGGAAGCTCCCTACACTGCAGATACAAAGAAAATTACAACAAATGTAGTTTAAAGGTCTTATTTGTCATTTATTTGTGGTTCTAGACTCAACACCTCATTCCATAAAGTAGAATGAGTGTTCTGATACACTGAACTCCCCTGCTCAGCTCAGGGGTTGGCTTTATAAACAACAGAGCATAGGAGGAAAGCCGAGACAGAACAAAAAGGGGATTGGTTCTTTCAGTTGCTTTTCTTCTAAAGGTCAGACTACAAGTCTTATCATGCCTACTAAAGTGAGTGTCTGGGAATTTTGCTATTATCTCTCACTCTCCCAATTTCTTGAAGGGTCAGATAAACAACTTCTTTTTGGCTTCATGATGTGGCACTTCAGTGCGAGTAATTCTGTTTTGGTTTGGTCTGTTGGGCCTAGTGTTAGAGCTTAGTCTAAATCAACAGCTTCCTGAACATTTAACAAAATGAGATCCTTAGTTCAACCACCTGTGCAAGTATAGACATTTGAAGCAGACCAGGTACCCCCACCCCAAAGACCCTTGCCACAATTAAGTTTCACATCAGAAATTTTTTTTTCTTTACAAAAAATATGCAGAAAGCCCACTGACATTCTGTTGAGAGTATTGTGGTTTGTGAAAGAGATGGAAAATGGCAAACCCCAAAATAGTGTGGTCTGGGAAGAGGGAGTGAGGAAGAAGGCCAAACACTGATAACATTGATCCTTCACCAGTACACCCCTTACAAGTGACAAAGAATCCCTGGGGAGGAGATAGCCATCAAGCCTAAAGTGACAGTCTCTGCCAAAGCATTAACCTTTCCCATATAAATCCCTTCCCAGTGACAGCACAACGGGACCCTAAAGGGAAAAAGATAAGCACTGAATGCTGACCCCCAGGCCCTCAGACCCTCCATTCTTCCCCAAATAAAAACATCGCCCAATAAAAACAAATTTCAAATTCTCACAGCCCGTTTCCTGAGTGCCCAAACTGACATGCTCTGTCAATAATTAAGTCACCTCTCAGTGGAGCATTTACAAGCACAGATTCCTCCTTTGGCCAGTGGCTCATTTTCCATCAGAAAAGCGGGTCCACCAGATGCACGACTCCACCACGGAGTAAAGACTGTGCTGATCTGTGAAGTCTGCACCCAGCTCTGGCATTTTGTGCTAACAGTTTGAAGTTGCTTCTTCCTTGTAAACAACAGTTTGCATACAAAAGATGTGATAGAGTCTGCCGTCAAGCTTGTTGTGCAAAAAGATACAAGATTTTACCAAGAAAACAGATCACGAGACCTCTGTCTGGCCTCATTCTCTCTTAACAAAATGAGATCCTTAGTTCAACCACCTGTGCAAGTATAGACATTTGAAGCAGACCAGGTACCATCCCATTGAATATAAATCTAAAAGAATTTCCAGGCTCAGGGTCCAGAGATTTGTAGGCATTAGACCCTCTGGACCACTGCAGCTTAAATAAACCCACTTCCTGAATTTTTTTCAGGTGTCCAGCCTCCTTTGTCCTCCATCATTATTCCCATCGCCCCTTCTTTCACGTCTGGATTTTCCAGACTTCATTGTGGCAGACACCGTCCCTGTTCACCACTGCACACAAAACAGCATGATACAGCAAGGGTGAACGGATGAGGGAATATTGATGCTGCCATCAGTACGTGATTAAGTCCAGACACTTCCTCAGCAGGAGGAGCAGAGCTTGAAGATGTGAGTGTAATTTCTTAAGAGCAAAAAGGGACTGAAGGATGGAAAGCTAGATGCTACAATCACAGTGGTGTTTGCCAGCCACGACTGTGGATTGTTGACATAAAAAGCATAAATTTCAAAAGCAGCAGAGAGGGAATAAAATAAGACAAAAGTGCTCACAAGTGTCAGGATGGATTTTATGGCCCTGGTCTCTGGGGATATTTGGGGAGATTGTCCAGTGCTACGAATGTACTGGACTTGCAGTTTGTGCCTGTGAAGGAAAAATAACATGGTTCCACTGGCCCATATCATGAATCCCAAACAAATAATATCCACAGAGGAGAAAATAAATGAAAATACCAATTCTGCAATTGTGTTAATAAAAAGATGAGAGCAATATCTAAGATTTGAAGGCACAGTGATATTTCTGCTATGGGTTTGGCCAGTCACTTTCATGGGAACAATAATATTTACTATCAAATGAAACATCCAGCTCAAGAGACAGGTAGAATTAATATGCTTTAGGGCTTTGAATTTGAGTTCTACCCATCTGGGGTTTGTGGGGTTGATACTTAAGGCCTGGAAGCCACCTAAAAGACAGATGGTGCTGAGAGAATTTCCCCAGGCCACCCTGTAAAAATAAAAGACAAATTTACATCCAATATCATCCAGGAAATACCGCAGCCCAAAGTCTGCCATGGCCTGAGGGATTCCTCCACAGATAATCCACAACATATTGGCTAAGGCAAGATGGTGGATCATTTGCTCTAATGGTCTCATCCTGTGCTTCCTAAAAAGAGAATAAATATAAGGACAGAGGAGGGAAGAATTCCCCGTGATTCCTATTCCAGTCTGAGTGATGATGGCCATTCCCATGGCCACGTTCACAGAAAACATTCCCTCAGTGACTGAGCTGTAATGCGTCTACTCAGATCCAGGAACCTGGAGACAAACAGAAGAAACACATGAATTTTTTAAGTACAGTTTTCACTAAAGCCTCCTTTACTTAACTGCCACATGTAAAAATGTCATCCATGAAGGTATTTCTCTCCTCATCACCTCCTATACCTCTTGTGGTACTTAAAACTGAAGTCATCTCATTGGGTTCCCCTATGTATCTCACACAGTCAATTTAAAAATACACAAGATCCCTGTGTTCATAGCTCTTATAACTTGTTTTCAGTTCACATCTAGAGTCTAGAATATATTACTAGAAGTCAATAAGTATCTGTTCTTTGAAGAAATGAATGAACAAATGGAGTGGTTATTTCCATGTCAAAAATCATTCTCAATGCAAATGAAAACTACAGCAAGACTCCATCTCACTTTAGTTAGAATGTCCATCATCAGAAACCAAAGGAACAAATGCTGGCAAGTGTGTGGAGAAAAAGGGACACTTACAGACCACTAGTTAAACTGTAAATTCGGCAAGGCACGGAATCCCAGCAGCTTGGGAGGCTGAGGCAGGAGGATTGAGAGTTCAAAGCCAGCCTCAGCAAAAGCGAGACACTAAGCAACTCACAGACCCCATTTCTAAAATACAAAATAGGGCTGAGGATGTGGCTCAGTGGTAACATGCCCAAGTTCAATCCCTGTACAAAAGAGAGAGAAGTGGGGAGAGAATGTAATTAGTAAAACCTCTATGGAAAACTATAGAAGTTTATCAAAAAAACTAAAAATAGATCATATGACAATATGATCCAGCTGTCCAACTCCTTGGTGCACACGTGAAGGCCACGAAGTAGTATACAAAAGAGATACCCTCATACCCATGTATATTATGGCACAATAGCAAAGATGTGGAATCAGCAGAGGTGCCGGTCAACAGATGAATGAATAAAGTATACACACATAATGGAGAATTATTTGTCCATAAAGTACAAAACCCTGCCATTTACAGGAAATGAAGGAGCTGGAGGGCTTTTTAAGTGAAGTCAGACACAAAGAAATATCAATGTTTTCTCATCAGTAGAAACTTAAAAGGGTGTGAGGGTAGAAGAGGGAATATTCAGGACTGGGAAGAGGGCTTGGAAGAGAAAGAAGGATGGATGGACACCATCTATGCACAACTTATGTGTATATGAATATACAGTAAATCCCAATGTGAAAAATTAAGATGTGTTAGTGATTTTATAATAAAAATAAATACCAAAAAAAGGCATTCCAAATGTTTTTCTATAATGAAAATATTTCTTCATGTGGAAGGCAGATTTCCTACTTGATAGGTTAAAATGCTTAGTGAACTAAGCTTAAGAACTGTTATTTAAAACTTTATATCAAGGACAGATATCACAACACATACCTGTGATCACAGTGATTTTGGAGGCTGAGGCAGGAGGATCATAAGTTTGAGGCCAGCCTCAGTAACTTAGCAAAACCCTGTCTCAAAACAAACAACTCATATCTTTACTTCATTGTTTTTCTGACTTGGTCAACAACAGCAACAAAAATAAAAATAAGCAGGGGGTGCTGGGGAAATAGCTCAGTTGGTAGAGTGCTTGCCTAGTATGCACAAAGCCCTGGGTTCAATCCTCAGCACCACGGGAAAAAAAAAAAAAAAACGGGGAAAAAAGTTATCCCTCTTTGAAAGTTAGATGCTTTCGAGTGTAACAGTTGAAGAATATTAAGATATTATAAAAGTACTAAGACAGTAATTTTTCCAACTCTAACACAAATGACAAAAACAAGAATACATAATACATTGTAAACACTTCAAAAATCTTAGGAGTAAACTAGATCAGTAATATGCTAGAAAAATAAAAGCAAGTATCACATAGTGATGAAATAGCGAATGGAATAAATTTTCACATTCTTTGATGAAAGGGCATAATATGGTATCAAGATTTGAAGTTTCCTCAAGGTAATCTGTAAATTGATCTCAATATCAACATCACATGAGAATTTGTTGGGAAATGGATAATGCATCAAATTTTACCTATGTTACACAAGAAAACCCATGTCATTTTCCCACTTATTTTCAAACATGCAGAAACCCAGCCCTTTAAAATATATATTTATAAAGACTTACTGTTCTGATAATACAGTTCAGTGGTAGAATGTTTGCCTAGCACATGTGAGGCCCCAAGTTCAAGCCCAATACCATGCCAAAAGAAAAAAAAATATTTGCATTCTGATATGTTCAGACTAAGTTGCTGTTTAAAATAATGAAGTGGATGAATGCACCTAATTTTCTAAAACTATACAGCAATGAAAGTAGGTGAGACAAATGGCCAAACATAACAGTGGTACAGAATGAAGTGTCTTGAAAAAACAGGAAATTCAAAATATGAAAAAAAAAACCTGTTCAGTATGAAGAAATAGAAAACTGGTGAATGATTTACAAAGTCTAAAGTTGAACTGCCAAATCAAATCTTACACATTTCAGGGGGGAAACACACACACACAGATCAGGGAAGAGCAGGAACCAGATACCCACCCAGAGATAGCAGCAGCAATAGCTGTGCAGTAGCCAAGAATGCCAAAGGGACCGATGAGCCCTATATGAGAGTCACCTCCACACAAAGGTCCGTGTACCCTGATGTTCAATGAGATTTCATTAACTCATCAAATCCTTATCAGCATGACCATGTGTTAGCCACAGTCCTGATCTGTCATTGATTTTCAGGGTTTTTTTGTGGCCCTCTGGAACAGTGTCCAAGGTAGGGTCCACATGAGGTGTCTGATTATTAGACCAGAATCACATCTCAGCTTCCACCTCTCAGACCCAAGTCTGCCATTGCACAGAAGGGCCCAGCCATGAGTGTATCCCTGAGGGAAACTGCCTTCCATATTAGGTCTGGCATTCACTCTGAGGTGCATTTTTTGATTTGGAGATCAGCACCTACAATGGCATTTCCTGGTGCACCAATTGTGAGAGTTTCAAACAAAGCCTTGATATCCTCATGCAGTGCACACAAATCGTTTTCATGTGATCACCCACGTTCAGTGTCACCCAGAGGAGGTCCTGTGGAAACAAAGCCATTACCATTCACTGAAGATATTCTGTGCACCAGACGTATGATTTCCTTATTTTACCTTGAATCAATCTTGACCTCAAGCAAATCAAAGGGCAACTGTGACAATTTGGGCAGAACTAATTCAGGGAAAGAACTGAGACTGCAGGAAAGTTGGTAAGAAGACACACAGCAATTGGAGTCCTCCCAAAGCTCCAAGGAAGGGCCCTACCATGGCTCATTCTCATGAAAAAGCACTGTCGTCCACACACTGTCGATTCTCACCTCTGAATACATTTACCCGTTTTTTTTTTTTCCCCAGTTTCTATGTCTGAAATACAGTTCCACTCACCTCTGTTCCAGAAGTTATGCCTGTCACAGGAGAGAAAGTTGAACCCTCACTTATAGGTTTGGTTTCCTTGACTTCATCTCCCTCTAGAGCTGCTGCGGTTATTACGTTATTTCTACCATCAATGACTATGTCTGCAAGAAAAGTCTCTGAGCATTTTTTTTCTCAGCATGCTAATTATCCACACTAATTATTTACCAAGAATATCCCAGCATGCTGTCAGAGGAAGCTGGAAGAAAAGTTTTGCTGCATTCCCTATAGGGGTGACGCCAAATGACAGACCTAATAGATGAGAGATTTGAGAAGTGCATGACCCTGCCTATATTCTCTCTCTCTCTCTCTCTCTCTCTCTCTCTCTCTCTCTCACACACACACAAAAAAAAAAAAAAAAAAAAAAAAAAAAAAAAAAAAACACACCTCTATTAACATTTCCAGTAAGAGATTTCTTGGATTCCTGGAAACAATGAATTTCACCTGTTAAAGACTTGGTAGTTGGGCTGGGGTTGTGGCTCAGTGGTAGAGCACTCGCCTTACATGTTTGAGACCCAGATTCGATCCTCAGCACCACATAATAAACACACAAAAAAATATATTGTGCCCATGTATAACTAAAAACATTTAAAAAAAAAAGACTTGGTAGAAAAGAAAATAAAAAGACCTTCCAAGGACAGTGTGTTGATTTGTATATAAGGTATCAGATGCTGGCCTAGAATCCATTGTAAAAGTTAAAATATGCGAGATGAGGCCAAGGGATGGAATGCCAAGGTACCAGGGGCCAAGCAGATGTGGGAGTGAGAAACCAAGGAAGCTAAAACCACTCTCTCATTAAGTGGAACTGTGAGGGTTAACCAGAACTTCAAGGTGTGAAGGGAACTGACAGGTCCCGATTTGTTGAATTAGAGTAAACATTTAACATTCTTCATTAGATGAAGGTCTGTTATTAGTTTAAAACTAGGATCCATGGCAGAAGGAAATTAATCTTTTTACAGATGCATATATCATCATTCAACATAAATTTAGGAAGGAAGAATGGAAGGTAAGGATTAATATGAAGGATGGAAGGAAACAGGGTTTCTTTTGTTGTTTGTTTTTAAGGGGAGGCATTTTTTTTTAACCCAGGAGTGCTTAACCAATGAGCCACATCCCAGCCCTTTTTATTTTTTTATGTTAAGACAAGGTCTCCCTAAGTTCCCGAGAGTGGCCTCCATCCTCCTGCCTCAGCCTCCAGAGTTGCTGGGATTACAGGCATGAGCTACTGCACCCAGCAAGGGATTTCTTAATGACTAACATCTTTCTGAATCAGGAGTCAAGAAGAGTTGGAAAAGATGGACATTGGAGGAGAACCGAGACTATTTGAAAGCACAGCAGCAAATAATGGCAGGAAAGATGAAAGAGGAAACGGGAGATGCACCCGGAGAATCACAGCAGGAATTCAGATGACGTGTCGCCAATGAAATATCTAAGGCCAACACCCATCCGCCTCGTTGTGTAATTCATCTGCACAAAACTTCCACAGAGTAGCTGTGGGGGGAAAGGGACACTAGACTTGAGGCATTTCCAGGTCAGTGTCATAGAACAACAAGAGGGAACTGTACATGCTGTAAAGACTTGAAGGACCGACAAAAATTATAATAAAGAGAATGGCTCATATAAACTTGCATGACAGAAAACTAGGAATGTATATAAATGGTCCAAAATCCTATGAGAATAGAAAACCATGCGGGAAAAAAGCTACAGAGGTCTGAACAGGACTCTCCACTGAATGCCAAGTTGTGAATGCACAGGATGAAACTTCACAGGACTGAGCACAGGAGAAAAAAAAAAACAGTAAATGATGAGCTTTTAACAGTTCTCAGAGCTTTTTAAAAAATGTTCAAGAGATGACCAGCTAGAAAAGAGCCACTTTGAGCATTCAATAGAGGCACCAAAGGGGCAATGCCTTAGTGATTGAACTAAATCTATTTTAAAAGACTATTCTGTCTGGGTGCAGTGGCACATATCTGAATTCCAGTAACTCAGGAGGCTGAGGGAGGAGGATTCAAGCCAGCCTAGGAAACCTACGAGACCTTGTCACAATATATACATAAAAAGGACCGAGAATATAATTCAGTGGTAAAGCACCCCTGGGTTCAATACCCACTACGACATATGTGTGTACACACACACACACACACGAAATAAAAGACTATTCTAAGCTTGCCCTATTAAAGTTTAAATACAAGTCTTGAATGAATCAAGATGAACCACAAATAAATCAGCTGAACATCAGAACAAAACCTAACATGTTTTAAAAAGAAAAACCAAAGCTTACACACACCTGTAATCCCAGCAACTGGGGAAGCTGAAGCAGAAGGATTGCAGTTCCAGGCCAGCCTCCTCAACTTAGAGACCCTGTCTCAAAATAAAAAGTTCAATCCTAGTATGCAAAGAAAAGCAAAAGAAAAGAAAACCAAAATCCAAGCATGCAAGCACTCAAAGTAAAATTGACAATACCTGTGATACAATGCCACGAAACAATCATTGTATATGCCAAGAGACCAGAAAAAGTTGACCCACAAGAGAATAATTAGTCGATAAAAGCAGACTCCCTAGCAGGTGTGGTGTTGCACACCTATAATCCAGCAACAGGGGAGGCTGAGACAGGAGGATTACAAATTTGAGGCTGGTCTCAGCAACTTAGTGGAGCCCAAGGAGCATAGAGTCTGTCTCAAAAATAAAAATGTAAAAAGGCTGGGGATTCATCTCCGCAGTAAAGTGCCCCTGGTTCAATCCCCAGAACCAATGCAGCCATTATGGAAAATAGTATGAAGTTCCCTCCAAAAAAACAAAAACAGGGCTACCTTATGATCAGGCAAATCTACTTCTGTATATATATTCAAAGGAAATGAAATCAGCATCTCAAAGATGTATCATTTGTCACATTATTTGTAATAGATAAGATATGGCCATCAGTAAGGGGTTGGGATAGCCCCAACCCTTGTCTCAGGGCCTTCTCAGAGTTCATCCCCAAGATGGGGTGAAAGCAAACTTCTAACTGATCAGCAATAAAAATGGAAGGAGGCTTAGCCCTCAGTGCTTGAATCTCTTTCACTATCTTTTCCTCCCATTCCCAAGACTGAGTTTGGTGGGGCAGCGTGGAAAGAGCTTGAAACTTCTGAGAGCAAGTGCTCAGCCTCTGACCAGCCTCCTCTCAGGATTGGTGACTGTTTAACAAATTATGCATCCCCACAAAAACAGGTATGTGCTCTGAATGGCCTCCAACCCCTGCATAGTCCCTTCTGGGTGGTCCTCACCTGGTCTCTGAGCCGAGTGGGAAGCTGCCTGGAAACCACTGCCCTATTGCACCTCTCCCTCACTGCAGCTGCCCCAGAACCTGGGTGGGCCTGGACCACAGAGGTTAGGAGAAAAGAAGGCATTAGAGGCAAAAAGTAGGGAAAAACCAGATTCAGCTTAGAGATGTCCAACCACAAAAGAAATCAGACACACATACACCTTCTATTTGTGTGGTAGAGACTTTTCATTTTATTTTCCCAAAGAAAAAATAAAAATGGAGAAACTGTCCCTCCTCCCCCCATTTTTGGAATCCAGGGCCTCATTTACTAGGCAAGTGTCCTACCACTGAGCTACAATCCCTCAAGAAGTTCACTGAATGGAAAAAAAATTAGCAGGTAACTTCTTTACCCACTCATCTCAATTAGCAGATGAGTGGGTAAAGAAGTTACATATATATTAATATATATATTAATATATAATATATATTATTATTATTATATATACAATATATTAATATATAATATATATTACATAATTATACATATAATGAAAGCCTTTAAAAACGAAAGAATCATGCCATTTACAAAACATGGATGAAGCTAGAAGACGTTATGCTGCATAAAATAGGCCAGATGTAGAAAAATAATGCATACTCTCACTTATATATGGAATTTTAGTCATTCACAGAAGCAGGGAGTAGAATGGCGGCTACCAGGGTGGAGGGGAAGGGAAGATGTACATCAAGGACACAGAGTTCCAGTTATGCAGGATGAATTGGTTCTAGGACCTTAACATAGTTTAGGGACACCAATATTACCGATTTTATGCTTGGAATTTACTCAGACTTCAAGGTGTACCCACCACAAAAACAAAAATGGTAACCCTGTACAGAGATGGATGTTAATTTGTTTGATTGTAGTAATGAGTTCACTATGGGTGAATCAAAACATTAAGCTCTACACCTTATATGTAATTTAAATTTTTAAGTGATACAAAAGAAAATTTTAAAGAATCAGATCTTTTTACCTGTGAAATACTATTAAGTGGGCAATTATATCTCAATCATGATGAAAAAATGATTTGCTGATCATTTTCCAAATGAAAAGTGTAAACTCGCAGATCTTAGAATCACATTGAGACCCCAAAATTGAATTTTTGAAAACTAGCAAACAAAAAATTTTACAGCAAAGAATAAATACATGTTAGATAAAAATGAAATGATGAGCCAGGTGTCATGGCACATGCCTGTAATCCCAGGAGGCCAAGAGAGGAGGATCGTGAGTTTAAAGCCAGCTTCAGCAAAAGCAACTGAGTGCTAAGCAACTCAGTGAGACACTGACTCTAAATAAAACTCAGAATTGGGCTGGGGATGTGGCTCAGTAGTTGAGTGTCCCCGAGTTCAACCTCCTGAACCCAATAATAATAATATTGAAGACTTTTTATAAGAAATTATGCAGACCAGAAGACAATGGAATAATTACAGATCCTTACAGTTTTAAAGAAGAAAGAAGACTCAACATAGAATTTTATGCCCCCAAAAAATCTTTGTCAAGTAAATTAAAAATTAAAAAAACCACTATCATCTGGTGAGCAGAGCAGAATTTATCACCAACAGACATTTATTATAAGAAAAGCTAAAATTCTTCACGGGTAAGAAAAACAATGCCAGAGAGAAACTCACAAATAAATACTGAGCACTGGAAATGGGAAATATGTAGGTAAATGTGAACATTTTTTCATCTTTAATTTCTTTTAGACCATTTCTAAAACAAAATTTATGACCTGATGTTGTGAAGGTTATAACAAAGGTAGAAGATATGCCAGCTGCATTAAGGGCAAGAGGATGAGGGAAAGAGGTTGTAGGGTTATATGTGATGTGGTCCAATATTCTTTAATGGTTGCCTGTGGAAGGTTGAAGGGAGGGATCTATTGTAAACCCCAGAGCAACGACAGAAAAAAAAATCTGTAGCTAATAAGTCAATAGTGGATTTACTAGGAAATCCTAAAACAAATCCAGGAAAAAATTGGAGAAATAGAAAACATCAAGGAGAGTTAAACACAATGACATAAATAATGGTATTAAAAATAAGTCTTGTAAAAACTTCTATTAAAGGGCAGAGGTTGCTATGCTGGAGTTAAAAGGCAATTATGAGCTATTAGTTGTATATAAGAAACTCATTTAATATAAAGATATCAAGAACAAGTTAACACTCATGCAAAAAATGAAATTTGGTATTTCAGAAACCAATGATTTGGGCAATCTTATGATTTAGTCTCTCAATTTTGTAGTGACAAAATTGGGTACTTGAAATGACTCACATTTGGTCTTCTTAGCAAGAAATATGTCAGTCATCATGCTACATGGAGTCACAGGCTAAGGACTTAAGTTGAAAAGCTCTTATGTATGAAAATTCCCCATATTTAGGCAATAAAGAGGCAAAGTACCATAAGTCTTTTTTGTAGACTCTGTAACTATCCATGTCTAAGAACATGAGCAAACTGGAGATAAAGCAACCTCTATAAATTCCACAAACAAGCTCTGACCAAGTGTGGTAGTATCCCAAAGGTGATCAATTTGCACACCCATCTGCCCGACCAGAAAAGCAAAAAATCATAAAGCAATCAGGTTTAATATAGTTTAAAATTGATAATGTATGCAAAGATTCAATAAATATGACTTATAATCCATTAAACAGAAAACTGAAGTAAACCTACAGATGGTTCACACGATGGAGATAGTCGACAAGAGTGAGATACAGATCCTCCAAGAATTTGGGGCTGTGCCAGATTGTTGGTCTAGTAGTGTTCCCAAGAGACTGGCACCAACATTTGCATTGGTTTTGGTTTGTTCTACCCAAGCAGCTTCTCCAGAAGAACACCAGAAGATCTGAGAGGAACAGAATTCTTTTTTTTTTTTTCTGAATCTAGACATTTAAAGAATTTTTACTACAGAGACAACTGAACATAGGTTTCAATGATCACACACAAAAGGAATAGAATAAAACTGTTTGAAAAAGTTACACATGGAAGAATCTAACCAGCAATCCCCAAGTAGGGCCATCAGATTTCTAGAATTACTGTTCTATAATACTCCAAAAGTTCATTTCTAAAAAGAAACCCAAAGAAACAAATGTATGATCTAATTAAAAAAACTGATAGAAACCACTCTATATTTCAAAAAGCACTCCTAAAGGATACTCTGACATTGCAATTAATAGTAAAAGATGTTGACTCAACTATGCTGAATGAGTAAAGAAAACTGTAAATGAGAAAACAAAGGAAATCAGGAAAATGATGAATGAACAAAACGAGAATCTCAGTAAACAAAGTACAGAAAGGAAACAAATCCTGGAGCTGAAAAGTGCAAAAACTGAAGTGGAAAGTTCACTAGAGATATTCAAAAGCAAGGCCATTGAAATTACCCCATCTGAAAGAAGAAAATGAACAGGTTGAGGAGCCTGTGGGACACCATCATGCATACCAACAAATGCACCACAGACATTCCAAAAGGGAGAGAAAGACGGAAGAACAGAGCAAGGCTGCAAGTCCACTTGCTCCATGACTCAGGATTCAAGTAGTGGGAGCACTGCTTTCTCAGTGAGGTAAGTGAAAGAGGGAATTCACCAAAATTCAATATCGGACCATCAGAAGCTCTTAGAGACTCAGAAATTTGGGTGCATTAAACAATCAAGAAAGTACACTGGAGCTGAGCCAGTTGTCACAGTGGCACTTGTTCACTGCAGTGGGGAAGGGTAACATAAAGTACAAATTTGTTGTGGAAAACCTGTAGAACAGAGAAGCAACCTGAAGTCCACTGATCCAGAGGTTGCACTGTGAACTGGTATTTGAAGAGTGTTCTTTGTTTCTCAACTGGCAAGGGGACAGCTGAGGTCCATCATCTGGAGAAGACTATACGGATGCTTGGTGCTGGGGGATCCCAGCAGACCACAAAACATTGCCATACTGTCCCAGAAAGCATCTACTGTGCAGCCTAGTGTGTACCTAGAAGAACATGATTGAAACAGAGAAGACTGTACCCAGGAGGGTTCAAATCAGAGTCAAGAAGAGTGCAACTTACTTTCCCTTAGTGTCTGGTGTCACATGACCAGCTGCAGAGGGTCAGGAACCAGGTGTGAACAACTCATGGACTAAGCCTGTAAAGGCTGTATTCATGGCCAGCAGAGAGAGACCTGTGGAGGGCTGGCCCCCCTGCTCCGTGTACAATTCTTAGGAGGATACTGAGATCCAGACTCCCAGTGGAGATGGGCATCCACCTGGCCCTGGGGCATGTTGATCTAATCTTTCTAAAGCAGATACCACACAATGAAGTCCCAAAGGCCCGATTAGAGTCAAGCTCCAGCTACCAAACTCCCCACTTAGCACTGTGCATCAGCCCCACCAAGGAATGCACTGATCAGGTCTAAACAGAACTGCACTCAACAGTACTTCTCATCTGTTCTCACTTCACTGAGGAGAGGGGAAGTTGAAAGTTATTTTGACCAGCTTCAGTTTTAGGCCACTCCAGCTAGTGGCTCAGCGAGAAGGAGGGGGATGGAGAAGAGGACCTAGGAGGCAGAGGAGGAGGAGGAAAGAGAAGAAGGCAGAGGAGCAGGAGGACACCGAGGAATGTAACAGCCCCAGCCCTGCTCTTAGGAATACACAGTCCAAGAAGAAGTTAAAAGTCAGTCAGGATAGGTAGGGATCATTTGTCCTCATCCTCAGTTTTTCTTCCTCAATGTGCCTTTAATTAGTTTATTTTTATGCAGTGCCAAGAATTGAACCCAGTGGAGATAGAAATGTGCTAGGGGACTGCTGTACCACTGAGCCACAGCCCCAGTGCTCAACAGTGTTGGCCACCTCAGTGGAGACAAGTTTTTCATTTTTCATTAAAAGCGTGCTCTTGCTGTGCTGATTGGTCTGTGGGTGTATATATACATATTTCTTTTCTCCCTCATTTTTAGCATTTTTTAATGGAAATTTTTGTTTTGTCTTTTAAGGGTTAGGGTTTTCGTGTTCATTTATTTTGCTAGTTTTTCTTGTTTTCTTCCTCTAATAGTCAGATTCACTTGTTCTCTTTTCCTTAGTTACTTTTCTTCTTTATAGCCATCACTTGCTACATCTCTTCTGCCTCCATTGTTCACATCTTTGCAGACTCCAAGCTTGCTTTTACCATCCCATCACATTTTCTTTTCTTTTAGTAAACCCTTTGGTTTATATAACTACTTGCCCCACCATTCATGTTGTTGCAGCTGTTGGTACCATGGTGGCACAATTGACTCCTGTTTACTTTAATGCAAGATCTAGTTCACAGCTAGTTATTGTTTGTGCTGCTGGCGTTGCTGACCCCACCATGTCTGTCTTTGTGGTAATTAGTGTTGTAGATGTCCTACTAGGCACCAGGTATTTAATGCTATAGATCATTTGCTTCTGATATTGCTATTCTTTGTTTCCCCCTTTTTCTGTGAGGTGTAAGGAACCTACTGGGACAATACAAGTTAAGAGAGTAGAGAATGCTGCCGAGCTAAACCCCGCCAAGAGACGACGTATCTTGCTCTACAAACTAACCATGCTCAAACAGCATTGATATTTCAATACAAAGAACAGAAAAAACAAAACCCCAAAATAATAACCAGGGTCTAGCAGGGACCCTCAGGTCCCACTCATGGGCATCCACAACTACAGCAAAAACAAAGTTTGTGGATACCACACTTACAATGGGTCTCAGTCTAGATCATTCTTATATCACTTTAGAATATACAGCTGTTAAATGAGCAATCAGAGGGTGTATACCACACACCCTGATGTATATAACACCATAGCCAGACCTACAAGAAGGACTGCACTCTTGAGACCTACAAGGAAAGCAGAATCCTCAACCTCTGACACAATACACTCTATCAAAATGCACTAATCTTCACCAAAAAACAAGCTGGGAAACTATACTATAAAACCTACATGGAAATATATTGGGGGCTGAGGTTGTGGCTCAGTAGTAGAGCACTTGCCTAGCATGAGTGAGGCCCTGGGTTCAGTCCCCAGCACCACATAAAAATTAACAAAGGTATTGTATCCATCTACAACTAAAAAAAAATTTTTTTTAAAAAGTATATAGAAAAACTCACCACAACTTCATATCCCAGAATACTTTGACAAGAAAAGGCTGTGCCCTAAAAAGACCTGCACATAAAAATAGAAAAGAATCCACCTCAACAGATTCATAAAACCTGACACAGGGGTCCACTTCTCTATCTACCGCGAGGGACGCTGGTGTGGAGGACACTAACTGCCACGGCTTCCAGGGCTTTGGCGAAACCTCAGGTGCGGGGTCTTCTGGCCAAGCGGCTGTGGTTTCATATCGTTGGAGCATTCACTTTTGCCCTGGAGGTTGTAGCTCTCTAAGTTTGGTGTGGCTGAGTCAAGAAAGGAGGCATATGCAGATTTCTACAGAAATTATGATTCCATGAAAGATTTTGAGGAGATGAGGAGAGGTGGAATCTTTCAGAGTGCAAAGTGATTTTGGAATAAAAAGAATTTCTTTGGATTGAGGTCTTTAGAAGTTTGTACTGACTTGTGCTCCTGAACTATAAAACATGAAAGGCTGACAAATAGTCTTTCTTGGACAATAAACAATTAACAAATACTGTAAAAAGCAAAACAAAACCTGACACAGGTTTGCAAGAACTATGAAAAAAAAAAAAAACAAAAAACAAGGTAACATGACACCTCCAAAAGCTTATAATTCACCAGAAACTGACTCCAAAGATATAGAAGTCAATGAAATATTAGACAGAATTTTAAATTATTGTAAAATTATCAAGAAACTCTGAAGAACTTGAACAACTGGATGAATTAAGGAAATCAGTATAGGATATGAGTGAGAGATTCAATAGGAGATAGAGATATTGAAAAAGAACCAAAACTCTTGAAAATAAAATACAATAAATCAAAATGTTCTGTTGAAAGCCTCTTTAGTAGAGTAGACCATGCTGAGGACAGAATCTTGAGCTGGAAGACCAAGTAGCCAGCTGCGAACATCCAGATAGCATTAAAGGAAATGATTAACCATGACCAGAATATACAAGAACTCTGGGACAACATTAAAAGCTCAAATTTAAGAATCCCTTGAATCAAAGAACACTGTGAGATGTAGATTAATGGCATGGATAAATTTTTCAGTGAAATAAGACAATTTTCCAAACCTTGAAAATGAGATGGACATCAAAACTTGGGATTCATTCAGAACCCCAAATAGACAAGATTTAAAAAAAAGTCTCTGTGAATGCTATAATTAGAATGTCTAATGCACAGAACAAAGATAGAATTTTTAAAAACTTCAAGAGAAGATTTCATTGTGACCTTTATGAAGGTCACTTTTATAAATAAGCCAATCAATAACTCCTGCCTTCTTAGCACAATCCAGGAGGGCTTGGAATGCTATGTTCCAAGCCCCATAAGAAAATCATCAACCAAGATTACTATATCCAGCATAGCTACCCTTCAGAATCAAAGAGGAAATAATATCCCTACAAGATAAACAGAGGGCTGGGGATGTGGCTCAAGCGGTAGCGCACTCGCCTGGCATGCGTGTGGCCCGGGTTCGATCCTCAGCACCACATACAAACAAAGATGTTGTGTCCGCCAAAAACTAAAAAATAAATAGATATTAAAATTCTCTCTCTCTCCCTGTTTTTTTAAAAAAAGATAAACAGAAACTAAAAGAATTAATGACTGCTAAGCTGGAACTAGAGAAAAATATTTAAATATAACAAAAATTTTAAAAAAGAACTCCAGAGACAGCAAATGTGCAAATATCATTTTGAAGATCAGATAATCAAATGAGAAACAGAACCACATTAAACATTAGAAATTAATCAAGCCTGGCATGGTGGTGCACACCTGTAATCCCAGTGGCCCAGGAGGCTGAGGCAGGAGAATCGCGAGTTCAAAGCCAGCCTCATCAAAAGTGAAGCATTAAGCAACTCAGTAAGACCCTGTCCCTAAATAAAATGCAGAATAGAGCTGGGGATGTGACTTGGTAGTCGAGTTCCCCCAAGTTCAATTCCTAGTAATAAAAAAAGAGAATGTAATCAAAAATGGTAGGAATTAAACATCTCTCTATAACAACATTGAATGTAAATGGTCTCAAATCTTCAATTAAAAGACATAGGCTGTCAAAATGGATTTAATATAACACCCAACTATATGTTGTTTGCAAGAAACTCACCTTATAGGCAAAGACAGTCACAGGCAAAAAGTGAAGGAATGGAAATTGTTGTATCATGTAAATGGAACCTGAAAACAAGCCGAAGTAGCTACTCTAATATCCCACAAAGCAGACTTCAAGCCAAAAATCAGGCAAAGAATGTCAGTTCATGCTGATAAAGACATCAATCCAACAAGTTCTGATAGTAAATACTTATTCCCCAAACATCAGTGCACCTAATTACATAAAACAGACACTACTCAACTTGCAGACTCAGACAGACCCCAGTACAATAATACTGGGTGATTTCAACATACCTTTCTCACCAATAGGTCATCCAGACAAATTCAGTGAAGACCCTCTATAACTTATAAATCAAATGAGTGTAGACATCTATACACTATTTCATCCAACAGCCAAATTCACTTTTTTCCTCAGCCCTTCATAAAACCTTCTCCAAAGCAGACCATGTTTTAGGCCACAAAGCAACTCTTAGCAAATACCAATTTTTAAAATAATATAATTTCTTGCATCTTATCTGACTGTAGTGAAATGAAATTAGAAATCAACACTCCTCCCCCACCCAAAAAAAACTTATAGAAATTCTAAAGACACATGGAGATTGAACAGTACACTTTTGAATAATGAAAGGGTGATAGAGGAAATTGGGGGAAATTTTAAAATTCTTAAAATTAAATGAGAATTGAGATACAAAATACCAGAACCTCGGAGTGAGAAAGCGAGTGAGTGAGTGAGAGTGTGTGGGGGAGTATTTGGCTTGTTGTCCGTGACTTCCCCCTCCCCTCCACCCCTCCCCCTCCCTGTCGCAACTCCCTGGGCCGTAGGAAAGGAGCCATAACGATGATATCCAGGTGGCGAGCAATGCTGACAAACTGGCTCATCATAATGCACTGGAACAAAAACACAGGGACCACATCAAAGACAGCTTTCATAGTTTGCAGGACTCGGTCCCATCGCTCCAAGGAGAGAAGGCATCTGGTGCCCAAATCCTAGACAAAGCCACAGAGTATATCCAGTATATGCGAAGGGAAAACCACATGCACCAGCAAGATACTGATGACCTCAAGCGGCAGAATGCTCTTCTGGAGCAGCAAGTCCGTGCACTGGAGAAGGCGAGGTCGAATGCCCAACTGCAGACCAGCTACCCCTGCTCAGACAACAGCCTCTACACCAACCCCAAGGGCAGCACCATCTCTGCCTTCTATGGGGGCTCTGACTCCTGCTCAGAGTGAGAGCCTGGAGAGCCCCAAAGTAGGAAGAAACTCCAGATGGAGGCCAGCTAAGCCACACAGGGCGGCCAGCAATAAGAACTGTCTGTCTCCTCCATCATCTCATCCTCCTCCCAGTTCATCATTAGAACCCTCATAACCATTTAAAAGACTCTTTATTTTTCTTTTCTTTTTTTTTTAATTTTTATTTTTATGTAGAAGCTCTTGGACAACAGCTCTTGTTCTCCTTCCCTATTTACACTTTTTTTTTTTAAATGTATTCCCTTCAGGGATTCCCTGTCCCCACCAGATGTTTTTAAACCAAAACACCCCAACTTAGCAGCTTTTTCTGTGGAGGACAGACGGCTGGCCCGACCTCTGAGCACATGGTGTCCTGGCCAGCCCCGGGGGCCTCTCCTCCCGGTCCCCTCCCCTTTGTTTGATAGACTTTGTGAATCTGTGAACTACTCTACTTTGAGAAGAAGACCAGTTTGGAGTAATCAGAATTACCACCTCTCCTTCTTAAGGATTTTTTTTTTTCCTAAAAAGCTATTTAACCCTCGTTGAGAGACCTGACCTTGAAGAAGTTTGTGGTATAAAAGGAAAGTGGGGACAGATTTGCAGAGTTCTTGGCACGGTTCACTCCCGCTTCTCTCAGCCAGTTGTGTAAGCCTGCAGTGCCAGCCGTACCGAGGGCCGAGTGACACTTGTGGTATGTACTGGAGATGGCAGCAGAGAAGCAGCAGCCACCAGGGAGGGGTAGGGGGTGGTTGGGGGTGGGACATGGAGGGATCATTGGGTGGGGTAGAGGTTTTGTATTGAGGGCCAGTGATGATGTTTGGATATTTATTTCCTGCTACTGAAATTTGAATCTGAATGAATTGTCCCTATTTCTGATGATGTCAATTATTGCAAAGCCACAGATTCATAAAGTAATGATCAATTCTTCCTTTCTTTTCATGTGTATTTCTAAGAAATAGAGCCAACTGATTTTGTAATATAAATTCCAAGAGCAATTTACCTGGTACTAAACCCGCACCCCAGTGCGGCCCCTTTCCCCACCCTCACTCCACTTCCTCCTGTTCCCAAACCTGTCTCCATTGTGTGATCCAGCTCTGGTTCTGGCTGTGGTCAACAGATCCCAGTGAAGGGTTTTGTGTGTTTGGGCCTCATTTCTTTGTCTTTTTCCCACTCTGTTCTGGCATTTGCTGATCTCTGGTGTATACTCTGTAGTATCGGTCTGTGTTTGATTCCATTCCATGGAAATAAAAAGTATATTGTACCTACTGCGGAAGAATTGTCTTGCAAGTTAAGGCTTCCCCCTTTACTATAAGACTATAAATAAAAACTTATTTTATCCTTAAAAAAAAAAAAAAAACCAGAACCTCTGGGACACTATGAAGATGGTTCTGAGAGGAACATTTATAGCTATAAAAGCCTACATAGGAAAATCCCAACCAAACTAATGATGCATCTCAAGGCCCTTAAAAAACAAGGAACAAATAAATTTCAAAACCAGTAGAAGGAAGGAAATAATTCAGAGCAGAGGGAAAAAAAAATTACAAAGGGTCAGTGAAATGAAGAGATGGTTTTTTAAAAAGAAACAAGATTTGGTATTTTCTTAGCAAAACTAACCAGAAGAAAGAGAAAAACCCAAATAAATATTAGAGATGAAGAAGGAAATTTTGCCACAGCCATCTCAGAAATCCAGAGGATCATTAGGGACTGTTTCGAAAACTTCTACTCAAGTAAATTTGAAAACCTAGAAGAAAGTGACATTTCTAGATACATATGTCCTGCCAAAATTGAATCAAAAGGACACAGGAAAACAGTCCAATAACTAGCAATGAGATAGAAGCCATAATGAAAAGAAGCCATGATGAAAAGCCTTCCAGCAAAGTAAAAAGCCCACGACCAAATGGATTCTCAGCTGGATTCTACCAAACTTTTAAAGAACTAATTGTCAGACCAGGCGGGGCAGGCAGCAACCAAAGGAGGCAGATTTAAAAGGGCTGCTGAACAGGCTTTATTGAGATCTCACTCCCGGGCGGAACTCGATCAGACCCACAGAGGGGACAGGGGAAGGGTCTGAGGAGAAACCGCGTGGAAGCTCCACCGGACTGGACTTCTAAGGGGCTTACAGCAGGAAGGGAAGGGCTTGGGACAGGAAAAGGTGTTTCTAGGGTCCCTTGCCCCCTTGGAGTTGGTCAGGGGAGTTGGCTGAACTCCAGGATTGGCCAGGGGATCCTGCTGATTGACAGGTGTTAGTCAGGAGATCTGGCTGATTGACAGGCATTTCCGCTGGCATCTGATTGATGTTCTTTTCCGGAGCAGGCTGCTTTGTCCTAAGTTGCCACTAAGTCGCCACCAAGTCACCACCACCGACCTAACACTAATGCCAATGCTCCTCAAGTTATTTCATGAAACAGAAAGGGGGAAATAATTCCAAATTCATTCTATAAAGCCAGTATCACCCTGATATTAAACCAAAGAAGGACACTTTAAGAAAACTACAGACCAATATTCCTAATGAATGTAGATGCAAAAATCCTTTATAAAATGTTAGCAAATCATATTTGACAACATATTAAAAAGATTGTACATAATGACCAAGCTGGTTTTATACCAGGGTTATGAGGATGGTTTAATATATGCAAATCATCAAATAGGTATAAGGACCAAAATATCATAGTCATCTCAATATAGAGAGGGGCTTTGACAAAATTCAGCCCCCATTCATGATTTAACAAACAAACAAACAAAAACCACTGAAGAAACTGGGGTTAGAAGGAACTTACCTCGTCATCATGAGGGAGATATATACAACAAACCCAAAGCCAACCTCACAACAAATGGGGAAAATCTGAAAGCATTTCTGAAAAATCCAGAGGAAGACAAGAAGTCCTCTTATCTTTCCTGTTCAATACATACTAAAACTTCTAGCCAGAGCAATTAAGCAAGAGAAGGAAATAGAGGGGATAAAAATTAGGAAAGGAAGAAATCGAATTATCACTCTTTGCAGATGATATAATCCTATACTCAGGAGCTCCAAAAGGCCTGTAACCCCAGTAACTCAGGAGGCTGAGGCAGGAGGATCACAGATTCAAGGCCCCTGGGTTCAATTCCCAGTACAACAACAACGACAACAATAACAACAACAACAACAAAAAACCAATAGGGTTCCTATAGACCAATAATGCATCCACTGAAATCAGTAAAACAATCCCATTCATGATAGCCTTAAAACACACAGTAAATCTAACCAAGGAGGTTGAGAGACCTGTAAAATGAAAACTACAAAACAATGAAGAAAAAAATTGAAGACATAAGAATGGAAAGGCCTCCTATGTTCATGAATAGGCAGAATTAATATTGTTAAAGTGGTCATACTATCAATAGCAACATATAGATTCAATGCAATCCCATCAAAACACCAGTGACATTCCCCACAGAACTAGGTTGGGGGGGGGGGAGAAACGTCCTAATATTTATTTGGAAGAAGACCTAGAATAGCCAAAGCAATTCTGAGCCACAAAAAAAGCAATGCTGGAGTCATCCCGATACCCAGCTTCAAATCACTACAGAGCTTCAGTGACAAAAACTGAATGGTACTGCCACAGACACATAAATCAATGGTGCAGCCGGGGAACGGAGCAAGACGAGAAACAGGACGCAGGGGACCCAAAGCTGTGGAAAGCTAAGGATGTTTATTTTAAGCAGCCCAGCTAATATATGTCTCTTGTGTTAATCTTTACAGTTCAGCAAGCTTTTTGAGGTTAACATAAGATACCAAGAATAACATTAAAATAATGCAGTGTTCATAAGCCATTTCCTTTGTCTCTTAGATCTAAGCCCAATGATAAGCACAATTCAAGGGGAACAAGTTAACAAGAATATCCCCCAAATAATGTTAACCACGGGAAACGCATGAAGCCAGTCTCAGTCTCAAGAGGAACTTATGGCAAGTCTGACCATGTCAGCAGAGTGTGTCCTGAGAACTGTGTGCTGTTCTTACTCACTCCAGTGTGCCAAGAGCTCGGAGGATGTTAACCCCGAGACAGCTGCAGGGCTTCCACAGGCCTCGAGACTTAAACCACTGCATCAGTGCAGAACAGGAGAAGTGCACACAGCTACAGTCACCTGATCTTCAGAAGGTGCCCAAAACAGACACTGGAGAAAATGCAGCCTTTAAAAACTGGTGTTGGGGAAACTGGCTATCCATATGTAGAAGAAAGAAACCACACCCTTTTTCCTTGTTTTTTGTGCATGCATGTGTGCGCATGCACACACACACACATCAGAAACTATGCAACTCCCAGAAGAAAATTTTAGAGTCAACACTCCAATATATAGGTACCGGCAACAGCTTTCTCAATCGAACCCCTAAAGCTCAAGAAATAATGCCAAGAGTTAATAAAGGGAATAGCATCAAATTAAAAAGCTTCTGCCCAACAAAGGAAACACTTAGGAGTGTGAAGAGAGAACCTATGGAATGGGAGAAAATCTTTGCTAGCTACTCTTCTGACAGAGGTAGATATCTAGAATATATAAAGAACTCAAACTTAACACCCAAAAAAGAACCCAATTAATAAATTGTCAAATGAACTAAACAGACACTTCTCAAAAGAATACAATTGTGTGCATGTACAAATATGTAACAAATCCCATCAGTAATGTACAACTATAATGCACCAATAAAAACTGTGAAGGGCTGCAGTTGTGCCTCAATGGCAGAGCACTTGCCTAGCACATGTGAGGCACTGGGTTCGATCCTCAGCACCACATAAAATAAATAAAATGTTGTGTCCATCTACAACTAAATAAAATTTTAAATTGTGGGGGGAAAATACAAATGGCTAAAAAATATATGAAAAAATGTTCAGCATCATTATCAATTAGGGAAATGCAAATCAAAACTACACTCAGATTTCCTCTGACTCTAGTTAGAATGGTAGCCATCAAGAACAGACAATAAATGCCAGAAAAGATATGGAGAAAAAGCAACACTTTTAGAATATCCATAGGATTGTAAATTAGTACAATCACTATGGAAATCAGTATGGAGTATCCTCAAAAGACTAGGAATGGGGGCTGGGGATGTGGCTCAAGCGGTAACGCACTCGCCTGGCATGCTTGTGGCTCTGGATTCGATCCCCAGCACCACATACAAATAAAGATGTTGTGTCCGCCAAAAACTGAAAAGGAAATATTAAAAATTCTCTCTCTTCTCTTTTTTTTTTTTAAAAAGAGAAAGACTAGGAATGGAACTACCGTATGGCCCAGCCATACTACTCCAAGGTATTTATCTAAAGAAGTCAAGTCCACATATCATAGCAACACAAGCATACCCATATTATAGCAGCATGGTTCACAACAGCCAATCTAGAGAGCCAGCCTAGGCATCCATCAGTGGACGAATGGATAAAGAAAATCGTGGTATATATACCCATGGAGTTTTATTCAACCATAATGAGAAATTCTGTCATTGGCAGGAAAATGGATGGAACTTGAGAACACTATGTTAAGCAAAATAAGCCAAACTCAAAAATCAAGTTCCATACCCTTTCTCTCATGTGGAGGCTAGAGAGCGAAAAGGTAAGGAATGGTGTGCGAGAGAGGGATTTCATGAAAATCCCAGGGAGATCAGTAGAGAAGAGGAAAGGGCTAGGGTGAGGTGGAGGGGAGGGAAAGGAGGAATATTTGCCAAATTATATTGCTACATCGTATAACATAACCATTATGTTATGTTATAATGTTATATTACAATACACCAATTAAAATATGGTTAAAAAATAAAATGCCTTCATTTGCACAGACATGAAAGCTGGGGGTGTTCATTACCAGGGAACCTGCCTTCTAAGAAATGCTAAAACAAGTCCTTCAGGTGGACATGAGAGGTTACTAGACAAACTTGAAGCTGAAGAAATAAAGAACACTAGCAAAGTTTATCGTAAATACAAAGTCCAGTATCACTGTCCTTTTGGAATTCCTTTTTTCTTATACAATTTAGGACAAATGTGAAAACCAACTGTAACTCTTCGTGAATGAGTGTTTAGTGTAAGATGTAACCTGCGAGAACAGCAATATAAAACAAGAATGGAGACGCAGAGGGGCATAGGTCTGTGCACTATTACAAAGTCAGTGTTTGAACTCTAATAACCAATGGGTCAAAGAAATTAGAAAAGAACTTGAGATGAATTAAAATAAAAAGCATACCAAAATGTACACGTTGCCGTGAAAGCATTACGAGAGGAAAATGTATAGCTACCGATGCTCACATTAAAAAGAAAAAAGATCAAGCCAATAACCTAAATTTACACCTTAAGTATTGGAAAAGGAGCAGCAAACTCAACCAAAAGCTCCCATACAGAAGGAAATAATGATTAGAGATGAAACAGAGCAAACACAACAGAGAAAAGGCAACAAATCTAAAACAACTTCTTGGAAAAGACCAGCGAAACTGCCAAATCTGGCCAGGTGTGGTGGCGTCCACCTGTAACCCTAGTCAGTTAGAAGGCTGAGGCGGGGGGAAATCACAAGATCAAGGCCAGCCTAGCAACTTGGAGAGACCCTGTCTCCAAATAAAAAGGGCTGGGGATATGGCTCATGGTTTAACCAGGGATTAAACCCGGGGGCGCTTAAACACACACAATATTTGACTCCCTAGTTGACAAAGAAGTGTTAAATGTCCAATACTCTGTCTGGAGGGACTTTTTTGGCTGAATATTTGAATGACTCCTAAATGCATTCATATGCCAACAGCATAATTAAAGCAGCGACGAGGTAGTTGAGTAGGAGGAGCTATAGAATATCATTTCTAGCACCGTTTCAAGCTGCATCCTGGGTGCTTACTACGCATTAGACACTATTCTAGCCCTGGGGATTCCACGAGAACAAGAAGGGCAAAAATTCTGAGCCTTTGTGCATCTTACACATTTTACTGGGAAACAGGTGACAGAACAAGTCAATTTTAAATGGTGGAGAGAAAAAAAGTCAACCAGAAGGGATCAGGAGTATTGAGGTGGGGCACAAGTTCAAATGGTGGTCAGAGACACCTTCACCGAGAAGGTGACAGCTAAGCAGAGGCCTGAGGGAGCCAGGGTATCCCAGGGGAAGAGAGAGCCAGACAGAGTAGAAGCCACTGAGCAAGGAAGAGAAGCGAAGGTGGTGTCACATTGGGACTCTAGTCCACTCAAGAGAATGTGGATTTTATTCATAGTGACAGGAAACCACTGGTGCTACAGCAGAAAGGGACAGCCTCCAATTCGCATTTCAACAAGAGAATGATTTAGCCGGGCAGGTGGAGGGAAGAGCCGGGTTAGCACCACTGCAATAGCCCCGGGAAGAGGCGCATGTGTTCCGGATCAGGGTATTTGCATTTGTGATGAAGCCTCAAGATCTGCTGACAGATCAGATGTGACACATGGAAGACAGAGAAGTCCATCAAAGATGACTGAAAAATTTTTGCACTGAGTGACAGGAAAAATACAGATACCATTAACCAAGGATGAGGAAGCCTACAGGATGAGCAGGTTTGGCAAGGAAGACCAGCAGCTCAGTTTCGGATGCTAGAGTCCAGTAGATGTCGGAGTGTAGAATCCAGGGGAGAGGTTTGCCCTGGATGTAGAAGTTTGGAACTCATGGTGCACACAGGCATCTGTGCCCAGATTCCCCTCCAATGTGAGATTGGCTGTCCAGCTACTCCAAGGTCTGTCTGCAGACAGCTTCCTCCCCACCCCACCTCAGCTGCAGAGAGCCACCCTGCCCAAATGTGAGTCCTTCTGGGGACCCCTCACAAAATATTAATGGAGCTAGGAAGATTAAGCCCCAGCAAGAGGGGGCAAAGATGACAATGGCAATCAGCTATTGTCACACTCCATTTGTGCTTCTGTAACAGAATACCTGAGACAGTAATTTTTATTTTTAAATAACATAATTATTCATATTTATGGGGGCATGCTGAGAAGTTGATACATGAATATATTGTGTCAGTTGAGTATTAGAATGCTTAACTTATTCATCATCATATATATCATTTTGTTGTAGTGAGAACATTCAAAAATCTTTTTTTTTTTTAATTTTTTATTGTTGGCTGTTCAAAACATTACATAGTTCTTGATATATCATATTTCACAATTTGATTCAAGTGGGTTATGAGCTCCCATTTTTACCCCATATACAGATTGCAGAATCACATCAGTTACACATCCATTGATTTACATATTGCCATACTAATGTCTGTTGTATTCTGCTGCCTTTCCTATCCTCTACTATCCCCCCTCCCCTCCCCTCCACTCCCCTCCCCTCTTCTCTCTCTGCTCCCTCTACTGACATTCGTTTGTCCCCCTTATATTATTTTTCCCCTTCCCCTCACTTCCTCTTGTATGTACTTTTGTATAACTCTGACAAAAATCTTTTCTATTTTGAAATATAAAATATTGTTAATGCTGGGGCTAGGGTTGTGGCTCAGTGGTAGAGCGCTTGCCTAGTGAAGGTGAGGCATTGGGTTCGATCCTCAGCACCACATAGAAATAAAAAATAAAAATAAAGGCATTGTATCCACCAACAACTAAAAAATAAATATTAAAAAAATAAATCATGTAGTATTTGTGAGAGTGTGGGTAATTTGGAAAGACATTTATTCCCCCAGGGCTCTGGAGGCTGATAACCCAAGATCAAGGCACTGGTAGGTTCAGTGTCTGGAAAAGATCTAAGATCTGCTTCCAAGATGGCACCTTAGAGGTTGTGACGCCAGTGGAGGAAAGCTGTGCCTCACAGAGCAGGGGTGGAGGCCCCATGCCCTGAATACCTCTCGAAAATTTACCAACACTGTTGCATTTGGGAGATGAGCTTTCCAACTAATGAATTCAGGGGCACACGTAGACTATAGCAGCTACCTGTATTCCAGAGCTCTTGTGGGATTGAGCAAGGCCACTGTTAATGGCCCAAATATTCCTTCCATCCAAACTGGGTTCCTCCCTTGCCCTTCCATGGATGTCAAACCCTAGTGTTTTGTATGTCAAACCACATCTCAGAGTCCGCTTCCCCAGAACTCAAATTCTAACAAGACCCATCAGCATATAGATGGTTAAAGTCTTGAAGTTGCATTTAACACATATACAATCCCTAAAGTTTTTCAGGAGTATTTCTTGGGAAGTAGACCTATCTGTATCCTAAGCCAATATCCTGATCTGGGGAGATGAGAGGAAGACAGAAAGTAGCTGCCCTAAGTATTTCCTAGTGGCCACAATAGGAAAGGCCAAAGATACCCGATCTCATTTGTACCTAGGAAATTCTAATTAAACTTCAGCTGTATATCATTTTGCACCCAGCCATGAGAAATCTGAAAGTCTTAATTTAATCCATGTAATAAAACAAGAATCTACTCTTCCATACTAATCCAAATAAATCCAAGAGAAAGGAAAGCTCTTCCTTTTATAGATTTCTAAATGTAGAAGAAAAAAGGAATTAGAAAATTTACCATTAGGCAAATGCACAGTAATAACGGTGGCAGACAACTCCACTAATGGATGATAAGATTAATGTGCCAAAGTTTGAGGAGAAACAATATTTCAAGGGATATCTCCCAAGATATGTGTTCACTACAAAGGGGAAGGAAGAATCTTTTCAGTGGAGAGGTGCAGGAGACAGCCCCTTAACCAAGTGATCAAGGTCATTGGGAGGAACCAAAAGTATTGACAAGTCCAAACTGAAGAACATTCTATAAGACACCTGATCAATACCATTCCAGTACCACGGTCATTGAATAAAATATAAAGGAACTGTTCTAGTCTACAGGAGACTTGAGAACTAAAAGTCATGTGGGATCCTGCAATAATAAAAGTTTGTATCAGTTAGAAGTGCCAAGTTTAAAATAAGGTTGGTAGTTTTGAAGTGGCACCCCCTTTCTCCACAGAAAAGCCCTTTTAGCCTTGGCTGATTTTAGGACTGTCAGCAAAAGAGTCTCTGTGAAAGGATCCAATGTAGATAAACTTCCTATTTTTGTGTTGCCCTGTTTTACTTGGCCACTGGCTAGAAAGATACCAGCACTCCAGGTGCTGGACACCCCCTTACTAGTTTTTCCACAAACATATCCAGTATAGTACTTTGTAGAAAAAGTGCAAACAAGGCCTCTGACCTTGGGCTGGGCTTCACAGAGATGTCTACATTTTTAAGATAAGTTACAAATGGGTCCATGGTAACAGCTGGCAGCGGGAGGAAAGAGAGGGGAGAAGAAGCTCTCCCCTTCTCAAGTGTTGTCCTTGAAGAGTTAACTTGCCCAGAACAGTGAAAGAAAAAGCTGCTTTTATGTGAACTTCTGCAGACTGGGAACTTCTGAGCCCCTCCCCTGACATGCTGGGTATAAAACTCTGAAACTCCCTGAACTCAGGGTTCAGGGGGATTAATTGATTACAGCAAAGTCTGTGCCATGCCCTCTGAACCTGGCTGCAGCCAAATAAAACTGTGTCCTGCTATCTTTGGTGCCTTGCCTCTTCTGTCCCTACAACAGTTTATTAACCACATGGTACCAGTGTTCATTTCCAGGTTCTGATCAGTAGGCTGAAGTTAGGAGAAGCAGAATGAGGGATATTCAGGACCTCTCCATTCTATCTGCAACTTCTGTAAGTCTAAAGTTATCTAGTTGTGGCTTCCACCTCTTGCTGTCTTGGTTCACTTGCCTCAGGGCTGGGGTGGGGGGAGCCCGGCCCCGTGTGCTGTGTGGAGAGGGCTGTGTGGCCTCCTGCCAACAACCAGCTGGGGATCCTCCAGGTCCATTCAAGGCCTCTGATGACTGGAGGCCTGGCCAAAGTCTCCAATTCAGAACAATCCACATAAGCCACTCGTGTATACCCAGTAGACAAAATGTGAGTCTCTGGATTTTCTATTTTAAATCTAGAAAATTGCTGTTCCACTCAATGGCCGCCAGATGGCGTCTGGATTCCGAGGCTAGAGGCAAAAGGGGCTGCCAACATTTGGGGGGGCGGCGGGGAGGGGGTGGCAGTGGGCAGGTACTGGGGACTCAATCCAGGCTTGCTCTACCCCTGAGCTACACTGCCAGCCCTTTTCATTTTTGGCAAACTGGATCTAATTGCCGAGGCTGGTCTGGAACTTCTGATCCTCATGCCTCAGCCGCCCAAGTCGCTGGGATTCCAGGTGTATGCCACTGTGCCCAGGGAGGCCATCAACGTCTTAAAAGAAGTCAATTGCTGAGATGGTTTACAAAATTTATTGCCAGGTTAATAAAAATATAAGGTTTTTTTTTCCCCTAGAACTAAACAACTTGATTATAAGATTCATTTGAAAGAATAGGCAAATATAGAGGAAACCAAGCCAGTGCCCCCACCGTGGCCAAGAAAGTGGGTAGCCCTACCCCATAAGTAAATAAAAACACAAATTGTCAGTGAATGACTAAGAAGATCACGGAAGGATGAGAAAACCCAGGAGCACACACAACTGCTTATGGAAATTTCACATGATCATATGATAGTTTTTAATTTAGAAAAGGATTTTAGGGAAATTGTTTTGTTGTTGTTCATGGGGTGTTTTGGGTTTTGCCTGGTGATGGGGATGGAACCCAGGGCCTGGCACATGCTAGGCAAGTGCTGTACCCCTGAGCTACATCCCCAGCCCCTGGGGAAATTTTTTTATTTAACAATGTTGGAGCAACTAGCCAACCATGGCCAGTAGGGTGCTGATCCACTCCTGATGCAGCATGCCAGATTAAATCTTAAACGTGCTTAAGATCTACGAGAAAAAAATACAACTCCCAAGTAAGACACTGGTGATTCCCTTATGAATCAGGGGCTGATACATTTTCCAGTAAGAGACCCTTGTTAAAGGACGCAAAGTGAAAAACTTTTGCACATCCAGAAAATAAACACACCACACACAATCAAAAACTACGAGACAAAATGAGAAAAATATTTACAGATTATAACACGACGTAAATATTCCCCCAACATAAAGAGCTTCTAAAAGGAGAAAAAGACCAAGAACCTTTTGAAAGTGGGCAAGATATATGTGAACAGAAAGATCACATCAAGAAATGCAAATGATAGCCGAGCACAGTGTACACACACCCGTGATCCCAGGCGGAGGCAGGAGAATTCCAAGTTCAAAGTCAGCCTCAAGCAACTTAGTGAGGCCCTGCTTCAAACTTTAAAATAAAAAGGGCTGGGAAGGCCGGGGTTAGTGCTTGCCGAGCATGTGTGAGGGCCTGGGTTCAATCCAGCACACATATAAATAAACAAAATAAAGGTATTGTGTCCATATACAACTAAAAAAATTTAAAGAAAAGGGGGTGCTGGGATGTAGCTCAGTGGTAAAGCATGCCTGGGTTCAGTCCCTGGTACCAAAAAGGAAAAAAAATGCAAATGTCTTCTGAACATATGAAAATATGCTTGACCTTGCTTACAATAAAAAAAATTGAGACTACACTCAGATCACATTTCTCACCTATTTCATTAGCAAAAAAAAAAAAAAAAAATCCTCATATTTGCCAAGACTGCTGGCAATGCTGCGGGGAAACAGGCTCTTTCACACTGCTGGTGGAATATAGGGTACAGCATCCTTGGAGGCAGATGACGTGGGTCTGAGGTGCCCACTACGCTGGTTATCCCGACCTGCTCATAACATTACGCACAGGTGTTGAAATGCCAGGATGAGGCTGGGGCTGAGCCCAGTGGCAGAGCATTTGCTGAGCCTGTGGGAGGCCCTGGACTCTATCCCCAGCACCACAAAAGTAAATGCTACACTGTACCCCCATAAATATGTACAGTTACTGTGTGTCAGTTCAAATATACATATGGAGAATCTGGCAATATCGAGGTAAATTTGCCTTTTAACCCAGCAATCCTGCTTCTATAATCTTATCCCAAAGACACATAGAAATAGAACTATTCGGATGTGCCTTTTCACTGAGGTCCTATGTGACATAGCAAAAAAAACTGGAAGCTCTTGACATGGCCGTAGCAAAGGTTTGGGTTAAAAAAAAAAAAAAATCCCACCACATCCACATAAATAGAGCACCATGCAGAGTACATGCACGTGTGGAGTGTTTGTGTAGTGACCTCCAAGACCCAATGAAGTGAATAAACCTGTGGTAGGCCACCACCTTTTGTGCAATAAGGAGGAAAATGAATACACATGTTCATTTGCTCATATTTTAAAAAAAGTGAAATTTTTTTAAAAAATTCCAGTCAAAAATATGAATTAAAAGGGACATATCAAGAACTTCTGTGGACTAGCAGCTTGGGAGGCTGAGGCAAGAGGATCACAAGTTCAAGGCCAGCCTCAAGCAATTTTTTGAGGCCCTGGGCAACTCAGTGAGACCCTGTCTCAAAAAAATAAAATGATTAGGGATGTGACTAAGTGGCTAAGCACCCCTAGGTTCAATTCTTGGTACAAAAAAAAGATTTCCACAGAGGGTTTCTATTCTATTTGGTACTTGGGATTGAATCCAGGGCACTTTATCACTGAGCTATATCCCCAAACTTTTTGTTTTTATTTTGAGACAGGGTCTTACCTAGTTGCTTAGGGTAGCTTTGAACTTGAAATCTTCCTGTCTCAGCCTTCCCAGTCACTGGGATTTAGGGTGTGTTCTACCATACCTAGCAAAAAAAAATTAATTTTTTGCAGTGCTGGGGCTTGAACACTGGGGCTTGAACACTCAGTGCTTCACCACTGAGCTACATCCTCAGTCTTTTTTATTTTTATTTTGAGAACAGAGTCTAAGTTGGCCAGGCTGGCCTCAAATTTGTGATTCCCTGCATCAGCCTCCCGAGTCTCTGAGATTATGGATGTGCACCACCATGCCCAGCAATGTTTTTAAATTTTTCAGAATAAACATGAGTAAACCCAGACACTAAGAAGTGAGCTTCCTGCTCAAAGCCTCCTCCTCAGGTAGAAAGGAAGGAAAGAAAAGCCCCCGTGCTCAAGGCTCCCAGTTGAGATCAGGAAATTCAAAGGCGGAGATGTCCTCATACCAGGACTAGTGTGGCCAGAACTGAACACTTACCCTCCATAGAGCTGAGACAGTCAGGGACAGTCATAGGAACAAAGGGCAAATGCCCTCTTGGGCCTTGGCTCATAGCTTAACAGCCATGGAAAGGTCCCACCTTCACTCAGTTTGTCGGATTCCAAATGTGCCTCATTTGCCCACCCAGGTGCTAACTCGTCCTCATCACTGGGCAAGGGTGATGGAGTGCAAGTCCCTGCATGTGGTGCACGCCTGTAATCCCAGTGATGAGTGAGGCCGAGGCAAGACGATGGGAAGTTAAAGACCAGCCTCAACAACTTTGCAAGACCTTGTCTCTATCTTAAAATAGAAAGATAAAAGAGGTGGTGGTAGCTCAGTGGTTCAGTCACCAGTACCCCCAATGGAAAGAAATTCAATTTGTGCTTATTTTTAAAACTCCAGAGGAAGGTAATCTAGGAACTTTTAGTGGCCCAGGTGAGTCTGAACATCAGGCCCCCCCAGGCAGCAAAACCCAGACTGTGGGCCTGGTCTCTCAACAGCTAAATGAAAGTAAAGAAAGAAATGAAGGCACTGCCCATAGATAAACTACACTTAAAAACTGAAGAAAAGGGCTGGGGTTGTGCCTCAGTGGTAGGGCGCTCATCTAGCACATGCGAGGCCCTGGGTTCAATCCTCAGCGCACCATAAATAAAATAAGGGTATTGTTTCCAACTACTTCCAAAAAATAAAAAATGCTTAAAAGAAAAAAAAAAAAAAAAAGAACTGAAGAAAGTTTTTGTAATGAGTGCCTAAGGCTCCATGGGCGTTTCCTTAAGTTGAGTGAGAGATAGGAAAACAACTTTATAGTCTTCAACCCCCAGTAACAAGATTGAAACTCTTTTATCTAAATCACAAAACCTGGGCAGTCCTGCTTCTAAACTAACTCCAGTCCAAGGAAGACATTCCTGCCTTGGACAAGAATACTAACTGGAGCCCCCAGCATCTAGGGAGGCTGAGGCAGGAGGATCTCAAGTTCAAGGTCAGCCTGGGAAACTTAGTGAGACCTGGTCTCAAAATAAAAAAGGCTAGGGATGGAGCTCAGTAGTAGAGAGCCCTGGGTTCAATCCCCAGTGAAACAAGACAACCTAACTGTAGCCAAAAGAAATAAAGATTGCATTAATCAAGATAAAAAGGCTCCCCTGGGCAGCAGGTGTGGTTCCAGAGCAGGGCAAACAAATAATCCTAAGAATAGAAATGGTAGTAAATTGGAGTCTTTCTGGAATTTGAGGACTTCATCAACTAAAAAAATTATACTTGTCACGCAGAAACCCAGTTAGTTATTTGTTAATTCTTTATATCCTGACAGCTTAACATTGAAACAGTTCTTCAATTTCCTGACAGAATAAAATCTTCCTCAAACTCAAGACAGATGCCAAGGAAATTAAGACTGGAATATTCCCGGGCTAGGTACAGCCTAGCTGAAGCTCCATGTGTCTATCACCTGGCTTTCAGTTCTGTAAATTGTCTGTAGCCTGGGGGAGGCCTCTACTGCTTCTCCCCAGTTTGACCAAAGTGCATAAAATTCCTTTTCCTTTTTCCATCAGTTGCCTGTTTCTTATGCTGCTGAGAGAGCCACCAAATTCCACCACCCAGGATCCATGGGCTAGGCTGCCGGTAATAAGAAGAAATAGAAAGCCAGCCGGAAGTTGTTTTTAATTTCAAAGGGACCATTTCAATCTCTTGGAGTCCCAGGTCCCGTTCTCCTGAATTCCCTGGGTGCCACTGTGTCCTCAACACGGCACCTAACACTTCTAGGGCACATCCCTTGAGCAACCTTCTGCAGGGATTCCTTTGACACGGCATAATGGACCTGGTGACCCGAGATCCAGGTCCACTCTCAAACTCTGCCCAGTTCACCCTCCTGGACTACAGAAGCTGGAAAGTGATGTTTAAAACAATAACTTCCCACTGTCACCAAAATCACTAATGCTTAACTGCTAAATGACTTTCAGTTCCTACGTTAAAACATATTAACAAAAAATTTGATGGAGAGTAAAGCGGACAGATCGGCAGATACCCACAGTTCAAAAGAGAGTTTGTTACAGTTCCCAAGAGGAGGGGGTGTGTCGTGCAGCTGGGGCGCTGGGGATACACAGGCGCAGAGGGATCCGAGGGCCAGAACCTTTATTGAAAGGTCCACGGGAAGGAACAGGTGCCTTAAGTTTAGGATTGGCCAGTTTGAACAATTTCATCCAGCTCTGGGTGTGGGGGCAGCGGCTAATTGTCTGGGACCTCGCCCTGGGGTGATTAGAAGGAGGAGGTTTGGGGCTTAGCCTCAGGAAACTTTGAAAAGCAAAGTTGCAGGCTAATTGTTTACTATATCTAGGAACTGACTCACCTTGAGAGGGGCTGGTAGGAGAATTCCAGGGCCAGCAAATCCCCAGCAGTCAAAGCATCAGAATGCAGAAAATAAACCAAGCAATTTATCCATCAACTTGGCTTTGCTGCTGCATTTGATCTCCGTTGTAGCTCACTTGCTGCAAATTTTTAACACCTGTGGGTCTTCTCCCAGCTCCCTGCCCATCTCTTCTTGGTCTTTCCTAGTCTCTAAGCCTGTGCCATCTGGTTAGGGAGCCTTCTCATGCTGCTTGGTTACCTGACTATGAGGACCCACAGTTACGGCTGGTCATTCCCAAATCTCTTCCCACCTCTCTCCTGACCTCAAGACCCTATAGCCAAATTCCCCTGGGTGTCTGTACCTGGGTGTCTCTTTTGGAACCTTATCAAATCCTAAAGCACATTGAACATCTCTGTCGCCAGATCCCCCCTGCCTTCTCTTCCTCCTCCTCCTCCTCCTCACTGGTATTTTGTGAGCCAGTACCACCATCCATCTGGGACCCAGGCCAGGAACCTGGGAGTCATCCAGCCTCTTCAAAAAGTAATAAAGACTTTTAAAATATTTTCCATCTGTCACCTCTTTGCCATCCCCACTCCATTAAAGAATTGATTAAATAAATAATGAATGAATTATCCATTACTGGTCTTCCTCTCTAACTTGTATTTTTTAATTTTTTTAGTTGTTGATGGACCCTCATTTTATTCATTTATTTATATGTAGTGCTGATATTCGAACCTAGAGCCTTACACATATGAGACAAGCACTCTGCCATGAAGCCACAACCCCAGCCCCTCTAACTTGTATTTTTGCAGTAATTTCTAGATCAACCAGAATCCAGTCAGGAGACAGAAAACACACCAAGTATTTTATTTATTTTTTTAGTTGTAGTTGGACACACTATCTTTATTTTATTTATTTATTTGTAATGTGGTGCTGAGGATCGAACCCAGGGCCTCACATGTGCTAGGCGAGCGCTCTACGGCTGAGCCACAACCTCAGCCCCCCACACCAGGTATTTTAACAGAGAATTTAACATGTGGAACTTAATATCAGGAATTGCCATGGGTGCTATGGCACACTCCTGTAATCCCAGTGGCTCAGGAGGCTGAGGCAGGAGGATCACAAGTTCAAGCCCATCCTCAGAAACTTAATAAGGCTCTCAGCAACTTATCAAGACCTTGTCTCAAAATTTAAAAATACAAAGGATTGAGGATGTGGTTCAGTGGCAAAGGACCTCCCCGTTCAATCCCCAGTACCAAGAAGAAGGAGGAGGAGGAGGAAGAGGAAGAGGAGGAAGAGGAGAAGTTGTTACTTAGATAAATGAAAGGGCCACCAGAGAGTGCCAAGCAATGGGTTCTCCAACTTCAGTAGAATCACCCCTAGGGCTTGTTAGAATGCAGACTGCAGAGCCCCATTCCCACCGTGCCTGGCTGGCGGAAGCGGGGGCAAACACTTGTGTTTCTAACAAGTTCCAGGGTGCTGCCTTTCCTGGTGTTCTGTGGACACACTTTAAGAATCACTGCTCTCAAATTTTTTAGATATAGCAGCTCAGGTAGCAGCTACCTCTCAGAACTGGAGAACAAAGCTGGTGAGGAAGGCGCACTTGCTGGTGGTGACGGCCCTGTTCCTGAAGCAGCTGCTTTTGCAAGTTGGAAAACTACTAACTGGATTCAGCGGCTGCTGCCAGAATAAAGAGGCGTTGCTGGGGTAGTGCTCAGAACCACAGGCAGACAGGAAGAAGCAAAGCCCTTGCTTGGGGTGACCAGCAATCCTGGAAGGGGTTCCCAGATGTGGAACTTTCAGTGTTAAAAGTGGGAAAGTTCTGGGCAGACTGGGATGAGCTGATCACCTATTTCTGCAGTCTTCTAGCTCACCCTCTTGCCAGAGCCTAACACAGACCACAGGCCAAGAGAAACGGGCTTCCAGCCCCGGAATCACAATACAGAGCACAGGAGGGTAGGTGTGGAGCTGAGAGACAATAACTAACTTCATGATTGATACTGACTCCTTGTGATCTTCCTGGTCCTCTCAGTCCCAACCCCCGGGCTGCCATCAAGAGAAGCTTTATAAATGGATAAAACAGGTTATTTCAGGTAACCAAAAATCTTTAAATAATTGCCTACCAACCAATCAAGATGAAATTTTAGCCGGGCTCGGTGGTGCATGCCTGTAATCCCAGCAGCTGGGGAGGCTGACAGCAGTAGGCTCTCAAGTTCAAAACCAGCCTCAGCAACTTAGCAAGGCCCCTAGCAACTTAGCAAGCCCCTGTCTCTAAATAAAATATTTAAAAGTTGGGGACGTGGTTCAGTGGTTAAGCACCCCTGGGTTCAATCCCCTATACAAAAAAAAAAGTGAAATTTCATCTTTTTATACAACATAAGAGGCTCTTCAAAGTCACCTTCGCTTACAGCCTAGACTTCTCTCCTCTCCTGAACTGCAGTTTCCAGAAATATATAAATCCTTGGATTTCCTAAAGGAAACCACATTGTCAAATTTCTATGCTTTGGTCACACCAGTCTGTCACCTGAATGAAAGGCAGAAAATATAAAATCGGAATCTGTGCTTCCCCTTTAGGAATGAAAACTGACTTCCAATTGGTGAAATGTTAGCTGAATTTGAAGGCCAAAGAAAATCTCAGGACAAATGCATTTTTGAATTACACCATATTTACTGTTCTCAAGCTTCTGACACCCGAGAAAAAAGATAAGGATGCTTCCAGTGCTAATGAAATGTGTGAGTTTTTCTTTCCTGTGAAAGATATTTATACTTGAAATCTTCTTAAGGCTTGAAACAGCTTTAACTGAATTCCATAAACAAAAAGCCACGATAGGTTGGAAACTTAGAGATGATTTATAAAACAATATCAGAGGATAAAGAAATGATTCTGCAGTAGTTTACTAAGCTTTTTATTAAATTCAAAGGCTATCAAGTTTGTATGTTCTGTAAATAAGAGCAATTGGGCTTTTTTTTGACTGTAACACTTTCCTGTTTTAATCCAGTGATTTCAGACAAATCTTGATTAGTTTTCTCCAGCATGAATTCCTTTCAGAAATACAATCTAATGCAACTCTGTATTCTTTCTGGATTTACTGAATCCAGCAAGTCCCTCCAGTGGGTGGATTATAATTGTTTGCACGACTTTCTTTCCAGTATGCTGAACCTGTCTTTGAGCAGAATTTATGGCTTTTGATGACTCCACATTTTTAGCACAATATCTTTCCTAGTGTATAAGTCTGATGTTCTGTTGTTATAACAAAATACCTGAAACAGGGTACTTATTAAAAGTTGGTTTAGGATTGGGATTATAGCTCAGTGGTAGAGTGCTTGCCTAGCATGCATGAGGCCCTGGGTTTCAATCCCTAGTGCACGTGCACACACATTTGTTAGCTCAGCTTTTGGAGGCTGAAGTTCAAGGTCAAGCAGCCCCATATGTTTGGTCTCTGGTGAGGCCCCGTCAGCTGCATCACAACATAGCAGAGCATACATGAGAGGGAGAGACCAATGGTGAGAAAGAAGCCAGAGTGATCCAGGGCTCAGGCTTGATCTTTTTAAAAGTCTACTCTCAGGAGCTCACCAGGGTCCTGTGAGACCTACACTCATCTCTTCCAAAGGCGATGACCCCATGATCTAGTTACCTCCCGCTAGGCCCCACCTCTTCAAGCTCCTACCACCTCAACACTGCCACCTAGGGACCAAGATTTGAGCCCAGAAACCTTGGAAGGACAAATCAGAGCACCTAGAGTACACACACATTATATATTAACTATTAGTCATATATTGATTGAATGAATAAATGTGGCAACATTTTTAATAACATTGAGTTCAGATGGACACAGAGGATAGAAGGATGGCTACCAAGGACAGGGAGAAACAAGGACATGTTGGTCCAACTTGCAGTTTTAAGATAAATTGGCTGTGGCTGGAGATGTAACTCAGTGGTAGAGTGCTTTCCTAGCATGTGTAAGGCCCTGGGTTCAATCCCCAGCACTGAAAAATTTTTTTAAAAATAAAAATTTTAAAAAGATAAATTTGCTGTGCAATCTAACGAGCAACCTGGTGAGTATAGTTAATAATGATGTTTTATATACTCAAAATTTGCTAAGGGAGATCCACATGGCACAAAAAGGTAACTGTGAGGTGATGGGTGTGTTAATTAGCTTGTGGTAATCATTTCATGAAGTATATTCATATGGAAACTGACATTGTATATTCCCACTGTTAGGGATGGTGAGATCAGTACCCACCTCATCCACAGCAGTGAGGATTAAGTGAGATGATGAGTATTAAGTCCTGAGCACAGTGGTTGAGACTTCGGGCAGACCTTTAATATTGGCTGTTCAAGTTATTTTCTTTGAAATGTGGTAAGTGGCACTTGCTTCATAGTGTGGCTTTAAGGATGAAAGGTATACTATGTTCAGTGATCAGCAATGATCTGGCACACTGCAAGCACTTGCTTAGTAAATCCCTCACTTCACATTCCCGCTGGCCTCCTTTAGCTGTTTGGGGGCAGTTCAGTTCCCCCAAAACACACCCAGCTGGCCAGTAAACTCTGCTACTGATTGTGTGTTGCCCAGAAACTAGGATCTTCTCCAAAACAGAAATCAGCGCCACTCAGCCAGCACCCTCCATCTCTCTGACTTTTGCTGCAATGTCATTAGAAAACCCAGAGTGACATTCCTAGGCCTTGGGGCCACACCACAGGGGCAGTAGCTAATCAATGGAGCTGAGTGCTGGCCCCGAGCTCCTTAATAGCAAATGCTACTCACAGCACATGCAAGGCAAGCCTGCCCCTCTGCTTTGGCAGTCAAATGCTCAGGCCATGCGCTATAATCCTACTTCCCTTATTCCTTTCCCAAGGCATGCAGCTTCAAGAGGATGTGACTCTGCAGGGCCTTCCTCAATAGTTTCTATGTTTTGTTTTTGTTTTTGTTTTGAGAGAGAGAGAGAATTTTTAATAATTATTTCTTAGTTTTCGGCGGACACAACATCTTTGTTTGTATGTGGTGCTGAGGATCGAACCTGGGCTGCACGCATGCCAGGCGAGCGCGCTACCGCTTGAGCCACATCCCCAGCCCCAGTTTCTATGTTTTGGATATTGTTATAACTTGCATGAGATTTGACCCCAAGGGTTCAAATGCTGGAAGCTTGATCCTCAGTATACTGATGTTGGGAGGTTGATGGGACCCTTAAGAGGTGGAGCCTATGTTCAGTGACTAGCAATGATGTCCTTAGGTCATTGTGGGTATCACCCTTGAAAGACAGGAGTAGTTTTCATGTGACCCCATTTAGTTCTCAGTGGAGGTTGTTTTTATAAAAGAGTGAGCCCCTCCATGAATCTCACTCTGGCTTCCTGTCTCACCATGTGATCTCTGTCTCACACATGCCCCAACATTGTGATGCCATCTGTCATGAGGTCATCACTAGAATTTGGCCAATGCCAGTGCCATGCCTGTGAACCTCCAGAACATGAGCAAAATAAACCTATTTTCTTTATAAGTTCCCCCAGCTTCAGGTATTTTCTTATAGCAACAGAAAACAAACTAAGACAATAGTAAAGCACAGATCACCGTCTGTAGCCATGGATTAGCCCAGTCACTGAAGGGAAGCTGAAAACTCTTGGAAAACCTAGCAGGAACATGGATCACAGTGCCTTGTGGCCAGCTCATTTACTATAAAATGACAAGTTTGCTCCTTGGCAAAGACAGAGACTAAGGAAAGAGAAATTCCTGGGTGACAGGATAGTCCCCTTGCTATAAACACACCTAGGCTAGAGTATTGCTAACAATGGCTGCTGTAACAAAGTGTCACAGACTGAGTGGCTTCAACAACAGAAATGTTTTGTCTCAAAGTTCTGGGGGCTGGCCCACAATCAAGATGTCAGCAGTTTACTCCTGAGGGCTACAAGTGCAGGATGTGTCCCAGAACTCTCCCCTTGGCTCACAGATGGCCATCTTCACCCCATGTCTGCTCACATTGTCTGTGTCCAAATTTCCTCTTCTTATAATGACTCCAGGCATTGGATGAGGGCCCACCTAAGGACTTCATTTTACAGACACCTGTAAAGACCCTGTCTCTAAATACTGATTTAAATTCTAAGGTACTCAGGGTTAGAATAGCTACACATGAATTTGGGGGAGCAAGGGTTGGGGATATGGTTCCACCCCTGACAGCCGGTTTGGCCGTTCACAGTAATTAGAGAGGTCAGTCCCCTTCATTAACTGAGAGCTCTAGTTCTCCATCCCACATCTTCATTCCTGGTCACAGGCTGATGGGCAGTTCCTGAAACACTGCCCATCTCCTGGCAGAGAGAAAGGAGACCTGGGCGATTTCAAGCAGCCTTTTGAAGCGTTGGCAGAGAATCAATGCACCCCACTCGGGTCCACAGCTCATCAGCTACAGCAAGTCAGAGAACCAAGTCTGCTGTCAGTAGAGGATCTTTCAGGAGGGACATCAAATATCGTCGACAGCCAGGCACGGCGGTGCACGCCTGTAATCCCAGGGTCTCAGGAGGCTGAGACAGGAGGATTGTGAGTTCAAAGCCAGGCTCAGTAACTTAGTGAGGCACTAAGCAACTCAATGAGATCCTGTCTCTAAATAAAATACAAAATAGGGCTGGGGATGTGGCTCAGTGGTTGAGTGCCCCTGAGTTCAATCCCTAGTGTACACACACATACACACACACATACACATATGACAATAATACAATGTGCTACATACCTCGGCACCCCAAAGCCATTTCCAGATATTTCTATCATCCCTTCTCCATACTCTTAAAAAATACCACCCTGACCCTCTGAGGCTATGCCACCAAGCCTACTCCTTCCCTTGACAGGCTGCCCTGAAGTCCAGAGCCTCTTCTCCTCAGTCTCCTTAGAAACCTGAGTCATACTTACTTCCTCGCTCTCCCCCACTCCCATACCAGATTCCTTAGACTGCCCTGGAGGTCCTAAATCTGCCACTTCTCTCTGTCCCCACAGAAGCCACCCCCTCCCAAGCCACCGCCATCCCTTGCCTGAGCTCACTACAGTGGCCGCCCAAGTCTCCAGCCTACAACTGACTCGTGATCCACCCAACACCCAGGGTAGAGCGCTGGCCCCTCTGCCTGGCATCCTTTGCGGCGTCCACCCTCCTTAGAGGAGACTACACGTGAGCCTTCCTAAAAAGCTCGGCCCAGCAAGGCCTCTGCTTGCTGTCAGCGAGGCCACTCTGCTGCCCCTGGGCTCCACAGTCCAGCTACACGGAGCTTCTTCAGGTACTCACTTGATTTGGGGCTTTCACGGCACAATTCTGCAACCTCACACCCACCCCCATCCCTCCTTTAGCTCCCAACTTCTTCACTGAGGTTTGGGCATCCAGTCGACTCTTTCAGTTCATGTGCATCCACAGCGCCCTCTACTGCCGCTTCTGAAGCACAGCACGCGGGGCCCCCCACACTTCAAACTGCCAAAGAGGCCCAGGTTGGGGGGTGTTATTTCCTGGACCACGCTGTACCAGTATAGCAAAATTAATCGGCAAAGTTTGTATATATACGTCTGGTTTATGATGCTGGAGATCAAACCTAGGGCCGCATGCATCCTAATCATGCATTCAACCACTGACCTATACCCTCATCTCCCAGTATATCTTTTTTTTTTTTTCCTTTGGTGGGGGGGTACTAGGGATTGAACTCTGGGGCACTCAGCCACTGAGTCAATCCCCAGCCATATTTTGTGTTTAATTATTTAAAGACAGGGTTTCACTGAGATGCTTAGCGCCTCGCAGTTGCTGAGGCTGGCTTTGAACTTGCAATCCTCCTGTCTCAGCCTCCTGAGCCACTGGGATTACAGGCTTTCGCCACTAAGCACGGCTCCCAGCTTATCTTTTTCTAAAGCTAGATGCAGTGGCCCTTGCCTGTGATCCCAGCAACTTGGGAGGCTGGTAAAGGATGATTGCAAGTTCAATGCCAACCTGGGCAATTTAGCAAGACCCTGTCTCAAAAAAAGGGCTGGGTAAAGACCCCTGGACTCAATTCGCACTACAAAAAAATCGTTTTGTTTTGTTGTTTTAAAGGAAAATGAATCTATCATGTAAAGACTGGGAGAAGGAAATAATAAAATACCTTAGACTGGGTAATTTATAAATAATAGAAATTTATTGCTCACAGTTCTGGAGGCCGGGAAGTCCAAGACCAAGGTTCTCACAGATTTAATATCTGGCAGGGGTCCTTCCTCATGGATGGCAACTTCTCCATGTCCTGCCAAGCTGTAAGGGAAAGTCAGCTCTGGGGGCCTCCTCACGAGGGCACTAAGCCCACCCCCATTCCTCCCTCTAGGCTAAATTGGTGTCTGAAAAGACAGCCTGGAGACCATGCTGATCTGCTCAGGCTGCTCAGGGCCCTCAAGACTTGAGAACCTCCCGAAGGCCCTACCTTCTAATCCCATCACCTTGGTGACCAGGTGTCAACATAGGAATTTGGGGGACAAAAACATTCAGAGCATATATAGCACTGGTTTACTAAGGAGAGGCAGAGGAGGTTTGGAAGCCAAGACACCCGGCACCACTCCTGGGTCACCATTAGTTCTTGCTCATCTGACATCATTCCCTGTCTGCGATTCCCCTCATGTTTCTGGACCCCACAGTGAGGCTTGCTCGGGGCTGGGGTGGTGGCTCAGCCGCAGAGTACCTGCTTAGCATGCGCCAGGACCTGGGTTCAAGCCCCAGCACCACAAGAAAGACAATTAATAGTAATGCTTTGTTCCTGTGCCAATTGGCTGGAGGCAGCTTCAGGTCTGAGTGTTCCTCTCCCTCTGCCCTCCCCAACTCCTGCTGTTCTCACCTCTCCCCCATCCTTCTTCTCCTGCCGCTCCCAGAGTTAGCCCATCCCAGGGCTCCCACACAGCATCTTCCCCCAGGCGTCTGCAAGTCTGGAGCTTTGGTAGGATGCTCTATGTCCCCAGATTCATTCCTGAGTAGAAAGACTGGAAACCCTCAGAAACAAGAGGCCTCAGGGTGCCTCAGTGACGCAACTAGGCTTGGGCTCCTTAAGTCTGTCAGTCACACCAGGATGCACTTTGGGTGTGATGTGGACAGCTTTGGAAAGGTTTCCCCCACCCACCCCTTTGTCACCCCCATTCCTCCCTCTAGGCTAAATTGGTGTCTGAAATGACAGCCCTGGAGACCGTGCTCATGTGCTCAGGCTGCAGTAGCAAAGTTCCACTGGCTGGGTGGCTTCAGCAACAATTAGTCCAAGATCAAGGCGTTTGGTGTCTGAGGAAGCCCCTCTCCTTGGCTAGCAGATGGCCACTCACGAGGCCTTTTCTCTGTTTGCACACACACACCCCTGGTATCTGTGTATTTAAATTTCCTCTGTGTGTGTGGTGTGTGTGTGTGTATGTGTGCACACACATGTGCACTGGGGATGGAACTGAGAGCCTCGTGCATGCTAGGCAGCTACTCTACCCTGAGCTATACCCCAACCCCAAATTTCCTCTTTTATAAAGACACCAGTCAAATTGGATTAGGGCCCACTCTAACAGCCTTATATTAACTTAATCATCCCTTTGATGGCCCTAGCTCCAAACACAGTCATGTTCTAAGGTGCTGGAGGTTACAGCTTCAGTGTACAAATAGAGGAGGCACAGAATTCATCTCATGGTAGGAATGCCTTGGATAAGGTATGACCAATCCCTTGGGGTTCTCAGAATATCAGCAAAAACTGTTGCATGGGTGAGTGAATGAGTATGGTGTCCCATGAAAACCAGGGATGTTTAAATGAATAGGTACAATCACTTCAATGTCCACTACCTTTCTGATTCAATAACAGAGAACAGGTAAAGCTGGAGGGCACAGACACCTGGGTCCTTCCTTTTGGCTGAGCCACTGATGAAGGAGACACAGGATACCTTAAAGAAACCAGAAAGAAAAGAAAACAAAAGGATTCTAAACTTCAGAATTCATATCTCAAAGCAGCCTCCATCCTTACAGAACTTTTAAGCTTATAACCAATCTTGCCATGTTCTCTGTGTCATAGGAGTTTTGTACATTTGGGCAGAGGTAGAGCTTGACACTCTCCTGGGCACACAGTAAGAAGAAAGGAAGTGTGGGTCACAAGTCCAAGGACTGAATATCGGGAAAAACCAAAGGAAATACAGTCACGTGTTACTTCGCAATGGGGATATGTTCTGAGAACTGCATCAATGGGCTGTTTTGTTGTGCCAACAACATAGCAAGCACTGACACAAAACTAGATGGTATAGCCTACACCACAGGCTCTATGGCAGCCTGTTGCTTCTAGGCCACAAACCGGTATAGCATGTCACTATACGAAACACTGACAGCAATTATAACACAATGATATTTGTGCATCCAAATACGTCTAAACATAGAAAAGGTACTATAAAAAGTATAAAGGATTTTAAGATTATATACCTGTATAGGCCCTTACCATGAATAGGGATTTAACCCAGGGGCAATGGGATTTAACCCCAGTAACCCTCCCACCCCAATCCACTGATGGGGAAAGGGGGGATGAGAATGGCTTGGCATTAACAGATTAAAGCAGAAAATCTATCTAATCACATCAATCAATACTTACAAAGCATTTAACAAAATTCCACATCATCTTTAAGAAATACTCTTAGCAAATTAGTAATAGAAGATAATAAATTAGATATAGGACTTCTACTAAAAGTCTACTGGAAACATTCTACTTTTTTTTTTCTTTTGGTACTGGAGATTGAACTTGGAGGCACTCAACCACTGAGCCACATCCCCAGCCCTAGTTTGTATTTTTATTTAGAGACAGCATCTCACTCAGTTTCTTAGTGCCTCACTTTTGCTTAGGCTGGCTTTAAACTTGAGATCCTCCTGTCTCAGCCTCCTGAGCCACTGGGATTACAGGCGTGCACCCCCATGCCCGGCAAAACATACTTAATAGGGAAATCTTAGGATCATTCCTTTAGAAGTCAAAAACAAGACAAGGATTGCCCGTTAACACCACTGTCATTGAACACTGTATTAGAAACCAACCCAAAGGGGAGGGGGATGAGAACTTGCATTACAAGGACTGAAAAAATTGAACTGTAATTTTATTTATTCATTTATTTCCAACAACAGCATCATCGAGCTAGAAAAGTGAGAATTATCTGTGAAGCTATTCTAGAATGAGTGAATTCAACAAAGTAGTCAGATCCTAGATCAACATTTTAAAAAATCAACAGAGCCAGTCACCATAGTACATGCCTGTAAATCAAAGTGACTCAGGAGGCTGAGGCAGGAGGGTCACAAGTTCCAAGGCCAGCTTCTGCAACTTAGTGAAATCCTGTCTCAAAATAAAACATAAAAAAGACTGGGGTATAGCTCAGAATAGAGCATCCCTGGATTTAATGCCCAGTACTGCAAAAATAAATAAATAAATAATCAAAAGCAACAACTGATTAGAAAAATAAAAATAAAATCCCAGCCATAAATAAATTAAAACAATAAAGTCCCAGTGAGTGAACTGAAGGAAGCATGTTCAAAATATTTTGAGAAGAAATTATCCAAAGATGACTCAATAGTACAAAGATAAAAGTCCTCCTTAAATTAAACTCATTACAACCTCAATCAAAATCCAAAAGGTTTTTTCATGAAATTGACAAATTCCATGCCATTCCTCCCCATTCCCATTGCAGGGCCCAGGTTTAGAACTAAGTCCCTTTCTTCACCCAAGTCTAGGCTCCTTCTTGGAGAAAACCTGCTCCACGGCCCATCTGCTTCATTGATGTTACCACCCTTTAAGTAATGAGGTCAGCTGAACCCAAGTTCATTGGTTAATTTGCAATTTTCTCTAGGAAGCTAACATTTTGAAGCAATGAGGGACAGGCAAGCTTTCTCACAGGTAAAGGAAGAGTCTTAGTAATGAAAGACCTTCTTTCATGAGTCCTGCAGAGGTTCAGTGACTTGTTCAAGATCCATAAGCTGGCAAAATTATAAAATGGAGTTTGTAAAATTATAAATCTATGAAAGTGTCTTCACTTTAGTGGTTGGTTTATGGCTTTCAAAATGACTACACTTGCCACCATATTATGCCAAATGGCAAAGCTGTAAATGCAGATGAAGAAACTGCAAGGCTATTTCTCCTATATTAAAACAAGAAATTAATTAAGACGGTTACACCTTGAATCACATTTTGAATTTTGATGCAAACAGTCTCCATCAAGTTAATCTTGCCAGGGCTGGGGTTGTGACTCAGTGGTAGAGTGCTTGCCTAGCACATGTGAGGCACTGGGTACAAGTTCAACACCACATTAAAAAAAAATAAAGTTTTTAAAATTACTTTAAAAAATTTACTCTCTCACACCAACATCTGCAAGGAAGCAGCATAAGCCCCTGACTTTAGGCTGCAAAGTGTTGCTAGAGCAAATGCCTGAGGAAATTAAATTGTACTAGCGTTTCTATTAGGATCTTTCTTGGTTTTGTAGCAAAGTTTATAAAGTTGCTTGTGTTTTGAGCAATCTGTCCCTAACTATTTCCCCCATAAGTCTTGTTATTTTTAGTGCACTTGTTTTGCAGAACTCCAGATTGCTTAAAAAGAAAACAATGTATATGTCAGGCTATAGAAGAAATAAAAGCCTGTACTCAAAAATGAAGCCAGTCTTCTCTGCCAACTATCATTCCTCACAGGTCCTGAGTTTTCCTGAGAGGTAGCCAGGTAGCCTCCAATTTCATCTGAGTGAAACAACTTTGTGTGAAGCTGTGAGGACAATTCTCTGGAATTTGGGCACCAGAGGCCCTTATAATTCCTTTCTTCTCTCCTCCCTCCTGACCTCCAGGCCATTTAAAAGAGGACAACTAAAAAGACCCAGTAATCTACCCCTTCCAAGCTTACAGAATTTGAACAAGTCACTGGCTTAAAAATCATGGTGGTTATGACAGGAGGTAAATTTTTAAAACTGCCCTTGATTTTTGTTTTGCCAATTTATGACCTTGGACAAGTGACTTCGCTTCTCTGTGAGTCACCTGTAAAATGGGGCTCTTCGTGAAGATTTATGATACCACCTGCACAAAGAACTTAGCACAAGATGCGCATTTAACCCCCCAAACTGAAACATATTAAGGGCGGTGGGGGATTCTGGAGAGTTCTGACTACGGAGGCAGAGGAACCCCGAGCTGGGGAAGCAAGCGACGTGGCTGTGGCATTGCCGGGAACAGAAACGCTTGGGCCGCCCCCTCTTTCCCGAAGAGGCAGGCCCAGCCACTGATGGGACCCGGGCTTGCTCCTGCCACCATCGGCTCCCCGAAGCCCGCGGTTTGGGGGCCGCCTCCGGCAGCACCCGGGCGCGAAGGCGGACTTCATTTCCCGGCGTGCAGCTCCGGCCGGGGACCCCTAGGGCCGTCCCTCGTGGGGACTTGTCCGGGCTGCGTTCGGGGACCCGGGCAGTAATCGCCATTCGCTCAGCTTCTATATCGCGCTTCGCTAAGGGAGTCGGTTCCCGCGGACCCCACCCTGGGCCGCGGTCCCCACCAGGTGTGTCACAAGCACTGGTCCCCTCCCCACGCCCAGCCCACCGGGCCCCAGGGAGGGTCCGAAGCCGGGATCATCTCCCGCGGGGTCCCCCCTGGAGCCGAGCGCGTCAGCGGGAGCCGGGGCGGGGATGCGCCCCGCGCCCTCGCGGCCCGGGACTACAACTCCCAGGCGGCACCGCGGCGGCGGCGGCACGTCACTCCGGCATCGCCGGCGGCCCCGGGAAGCGGCGCGGGCGGGGGCAGGGGCTGGGGCCGACCGGGATCCCGGTGCCAAGGATGGGGGCCGCCCGACCGCCCCGCGCGTGAGGAGGCCGAGGGGCGCGCCACCCCGGCCCGGGGCGGCCGCCCCCCGGGCCCCGCCACCCCCGCCCGGCCCGGCGGTCGTGGCCCGGGATGCGGAGCCGGGGGCCGCCGGTGGAGCTGCGCGGGGTGAGAGGCGCGAGGAGGGGCGGCCGCCTGCTGCCCTCACCCTCGGCCCCCACCGGCGGGCCCCGGCAGGATTTCGGGAGCCGCGCGGCCAGGCCCTCTTAGCGCCCTGACATCCGAGGGGGACAGGTGAACCTGCCGCCCGCTCGCACCCGCTCCGCCCGGACAGCCGAATCAGAGGAGACGACCCTGCCGGTTAGAGAGGTTCCTTCTTGCTCCAGCGGAGGCCTTCCCCCAGCCATGGCCCCCCGGAGCCCCTTCGGACCCGCAGGGACTGCCCCCCATCCCGGCCGCCCGGGCCCGCCCTCTGCATCCCGCGGGCAGCCAGTGTGAAGCGGCCTCCCGCAGCCCCCGCCCCTCCCCCATGGAGGAGGAGGAGGGGGCGGCGGCCAAGGAGTGGGGCACGACCCCCGCGGGGCCCGTCTGGACCGCTGTGTTCGACTACGAGGCGGTGGGCGACGAGGAGCTGACCCTGCGGAGGGGCGACCGCGTCCAGGTGCTTTCCCAGGACTGTGCCGTGTCTGGCGATGAGGGCTGGTGGACCGGGCAGCTGCCCAGCGGCCGTGTGGGCGTCTTCCCCAGCAACTACGTGGCCCCTGCTGCACCCGCCGCGCCCGCGGGCCTCCAGCTGCCCCAGGAGATCCCCTTCCACGAGCTGCAACTGGAGGAGATCATCGGTGTGGGAGGCTTTGGCAAGGTCTATCGGGCCCTGTGGCATGGGGAGGAGGTAGCAGTCAAGGCCGCCCGGCTGGACCCTGAGCGAGACCCGGCAGTGACAGCGGAGCAGGTGTGCCAGGAGGCCCGGCTTTTTGGAGCCCTGCAGCACCCCAACATCATTGCCCTGAGGGGCGCCTGCCTGAGCCCCCCACATCTCTGCCTGGTGATGGAGTATGCCCGGGGAGGCGCACTGAGTAGGGTGCTGGCAGGTCGTCGGGTGCCCCCTCATGTGCTGGTCAACTGGGCTGTACAGGTGGCCCGGGGCATGAACTACCTACACAATGATGCCCCGGTGCCCATCATCCACCGGGACCTCAAGTCCATCAACAGTAAGTGGTATCCTCTCCCCAATATCCACAAAACTTGAGGTCAAGCCTAGATGGCAGGAAACAGGGCAAGGGACACCAGATGGCATTGTGCCTGGGGCAGGAAGGAGCAGCAGCAGTATACCTTTAGGGCCAGGTGAGGCAGGCCTTGCCTCTATTGAGGAAAAGAAAAAGGTTCAAAAAGGCTGAAAGACTATTCTGCTTCCCAGGTTACGGTCACAGTAGATCAAATAAGTATCCATAAACATGTGGACAGGCCCTTCCTTCCCTGTGGCAACCAGGACAGATGCAGTGCTTGCCCTCTTGGTGCACACCATCCAGTCATGATGCTAGAGTCCACCTGGCAGAAACAAAAAGAACCTACCTATCTGGAGTCAGGTTTTTTCCAGCCTGACTCTACTGCCATTTGTATCTGGACCATTGTGAGAGCCGTTGTGAGGGCTGTCCTGTGCATTTTAGGTTGTTAGCAGTGTCCTTGGTTTCTGCCTACCAGAGCCCATCAGCATTCCCCATACCCAGCTATAACAACCCAAAATGTCTACAGACATTGTCATACATCACCTGTGGGGCAAAATCGCCACTAGGTGAGAACCACTTCCTGATCCCTGCTAGGTCTCTAATGTAAACTGGAAAAGATGAGAGAGGAAGGAAATGGATGTGGCTTATATAAAAGCTCCCAGACTGCCAGGCCTAGCACTCAGTCTCCAGTGTTAATGAGTTGGTTGAATCAATAATGGACCCATCTTAAGGCATCAGCAAATATTAGTTGAGCATTTATTACCTTAGGATCTCAAGTGACCACGACAAACTAACAAAACTCATAAACTACACATTCATTTATTCCATGGATCATTCTGGAATGCTACGTGCCAGATGCTGTCCCAGGGATACAGCAGGGGGAAAACGCTTACCTTCCTAGCTCTTCCATTCTTGTTCTGTCCCATCTACTCCATTTCATATTTTTATTCGTGTCTTCGTTTTTTAATTTGGTATTTTCAAGGCCAGATTGTATACGAAGCAAAAACGATCGATCCACAGTTAATGAGGCCAGCGTGTTTCCTGCCCTCACATGGCTCACGCTTAGGCCCAGAAAAGTGAGGGTTCCCCGTTTTCCCTTGACATTCCTGTCTCATCCATTCCTGTTAGTTCTACACCTCCAAATTTGTTTGAATCTCTATCACTATTTTTATGTTTTTTGTCTGTAAGTCCCTAGAATCGAGGGGCTGAGTCATCCTCCCCTCCCAAGCCTGCCACTTGTACACTCAGCAGAGAGCTACCGAGTACCCATAACATGCCCAGGCCATGCCTGGGCTAGGGGACTGAGCGAGACAGACACAGCTGGTCCCTATCTTCATGAATGCCTACACTCCACCTCCTCTGGAGCATTGGGGCTGGAGTGGAACCATCCTGCATCGCCCTCTTGAAGGTCCTTGGCATGGCCCTAAGGTCCTGTATCCGATCTTCGGCCCTGCCCCTGAGTTTTTCTGTAGTGAATGAACCTGGACAAAGGTGGGTGGAGCTTTTAAGGCTGGGGCTTCCTCCAGGGCCAGTGGGACTGCTCCCTGCTGGAGACAGAGAGCACAGGGTGGCCATGGCACTGTTCTCTCATGGGGGCTCTTCATCTGGTGTCATTTGTTCATTGATTTAATGATTCTTAAGCACCTACAATGTGCTTGGCACTGTTGTCAACTCTGGGATTTCAGATGTGAGCAAGGCAAGGTCTGTGCCCCTCCCCAGATGGTGCTTATATTCTAGTAAACAGGAACAGATGACAGGTAGACACCTGTGGGTGGGTGAAAGGACGGTAGATACCCAAGTTTCAAAGAGTCCCAGGAGCTTTCAGGAAAATAAAGCAAATCAGGGTGGGGCAGAGGGAATTCCTTAGATCAGGTGGTCAGAGAAGGCCATGTTTGAGCAGAGACCTGAACAAAAAGGACCCAGCCTTACAGAGATCAGGGAGAATGTCCTGAGATGGGTATGAGTTGCCTCAGTGGAGAAATAGCAAGTCCAGAACAGCTGAGGCCGAGGTTGGGGAGAGAAGATTGGATGCAGGAGCCAGGACCTTAGGGCCATGCTAAGGACCTTGGATTTTTATTCCATGTAACGGAAGTCATTTGAGGTCTTTAAGCAGGGGGCGATGTGGTCAGATGTAGATTTTTAAAGAGGACTTATTTAGGGCCAGCCTGAGAGATGCAGAAATAAAGTATAAGCCCAGGAGGAGTTCCCTCAGTCGTGGGGCTTCACAAACAGGAGAGCAAAGAAGGGAGGCCATTTTCTAGCCATATGCTTTTGGCAAAGTGACTTCTCTAAGCCTCAGTTTGCTAGTCAATAAAAACAGTTTGCTTGTGAGTCAGTTCTTATAAAGGACTCAGCCTAGTGCAAACAGATCCATGACTTATTGTTGTTAGGAATAACCCTAGGTGTGGGTCAGCTGGAACCATTCCACATGCTTGGGGTTGTATCAGTCAGATTTTCTCAATGCTGCTGCATAACAAACCACCCCAAAAACTTGGTGTCTTGAAACAACCACCACCTATTACTGTCCATACCTTTGCCAGCCAGCTGGAGTGCTCTTGGTCAGCTGGAGAGATTTTGCTCCAAGTATCTCCCATCTTCCTTGGACCAACAGGCTAGCTGAGGCATGCTGTCACGGTGATGGCAAAAGTGCCAGAGGGCAAGCAGACACCCGAGTCTCTAAGGCCTAGGTTTGGAACCCTGCTGTGTCCTCTTTGTTCTTATCAAAAACATATATGACCTTAAGACTGTCCCACAAAGAATAGGAAAACACAGTCTGCCTCATTGGGTAGAAAGAACTGCATAGTCACATAGCAGAGCGTGGACTCAGAAAGGGTGGCATTGGGGACCTATTGTAGGAGACCATATTCCTCTCTTCTGCTCATGGTTTGCAGTGCCACTTTCAGTCTGGTTAGAAGGCAAGGTTGGGACCAATGGGAACCAAGGCTTGGCCTTTGGCATAGTCTGCAAGGAGGGACTGTAGGGGTTGGGGGACCCCAGCCCGACAAGCAGCTGCCACAGAGTAGGGCCTCTGGAGAGAGAAGGGAGAGCCACACTGAGGGCCAGGAGTCTCAGGTCTGCAGCCCCACAGGTCGGGTGACCCACCTTTCTTCCTGCTCCCCAGTCCTTATCCTGGAGGCCATTGAGAACCACAACCTCGCAGACACGGTGCTCAAGATCACAGACTTCGGCCTCGCCCGGGAGTGGCACAAGACCACCAAAATGAGCGCCGCTGGGACCTACGCCTGGATGGCCCCGGAGGTTATCCGTCTCTCCCTCTTCTCCAAAAGCAGCGATGTCTGGAGGTGCTGAGAGGCGGGCTGGGTGGCATCAGGGAAGTCGTGGTGGGACGGGGGAGGGTGCTGTAGGAGGGACAGTTTCCTGATGAAGCACAGGGCCTGGCACAGGGGCCCTCCTGCCCATTAGCACAGCACCAAACAGGCCAAGCAGTCACCTGTGCTGGCAGCAGAGGTGGCCCCTGAGGAGAGACCTTGGATTTTTTATTCCATGTAATGGAAGTCATTTGAGGGTTTTAAGCAGGGGGCAATGTGGTCAGATGTAGATTTTTAAAGAGGACTTATTTAGGGCCAGCCTGAGAGATGCAGAACACAAACTTCAAATTATAGATAGGCAGAAAGTCAGCCCTGAGAGCCCTCAGACGGCAGCCAGAGCCCGGCCCATTAGACAGGAAATGGAGGCCACTGTTCATTCATTGGCTTTGTAGTGGCCCGGGCTGTAGGGACACAGCAGTCAACAAAAGTAGTGTGGCTGCCCTCAGGGATAGTAACTCTTTCAAAAATACACAAGAAACTAAAAGAATAAAAGCTGTCTTTAAGTTAAGAAAATGATAGCTAAAGGATAGTGAAGAGGAGCATTAGGGGGCGTGAGCAGCCAGGAGGGAGGCGCTTCGAGAAGACTTTTCTGAGAACTGCTGCTTTAGCTGAGTTCTCAATGACAAGGAGCCAGCCACGCAAAGTCTGGGTGCCACAAGGGAGGTGCTAAGGTGCAAATGAGCATAGTGTGTTCCAGAAAAAGGCAGGAACCTGTGTGGCCGGAACAGAGCGTGTGGAAGCCGGGTGGCGGGCAGACTGCCAGGCAGCCTATGCGGGAGGGACGCCTCGGTCTGAGTCAGTGCGGAGGAATGCCATCAGGGCGTTTATGAGTGACGTGATCCACCTTAGCACTTGAGCAGCTCCCTGGGCTGCGGGTGGAGAGTGGTCTCAGGAACAGTGAGCGTCGGTGGTGGCACAGAAGCTTCTCAACCCAGGCCTTCTACTTAGTTGGAGCCAAAGCCAGGGTCCCCTCACTGACTGTCCCCTCAGGGCCCAGCTGAGGCTCCAGGTTGCCCAAACAGCACATTAATGGACTTGGGGAAGACCCAAATCAGACAAGAAGTCTTGGGCCAGCCTGGAGCGAGCAGCCCTTGGGAGCAGCCCCGCTGGCCTAACCAGGCACCAGACAGTTCCTTCAGCCCCAGGAGGGAACCACAGGAGCGAGGCCGAAGTTCTGGTTCTTATGGGAAGCTCCAGGCTCCTGGGTGGCTCCTCAGTGTGGCGCAGGTTACTTCTTCCTCGTGTGGTCCTATCCCATACTTTTCAGGACACTAGATATCCACAGCTCCCAGCCACCAAACATCAGTAACGCTCTCCATCTACTGTGACACTCAAAACGTCCTCACAGGTTCCCACGTACATGGGAGAGCGGGGATGACACCACCTCCAGGTGGAAACCAGAGCTATTTTTCCCCACCTTGGGCGGCCTCCATTCCCAAGTTCACTTCATAGTCCAGAATGGCTGCTGGAGCCCCAGCTTTTATTGTCCACATTCCAACCAGTGGGAAGAAGAAACGAGGGAAGGGCGCCCCTTTTCTTTAAGGCCACTTGCTGGAAGCTAACTGCCCTCCACATACCTCATTCCACTGTGCAGCACAGTAGCCCTCTGGACATGCTCAGCTACTAAGAGGGACAGAACATGTCTTCAGGCAGCAACGCCCAGTTCAAATTCACCAGTGCTGTCGGCTGCAGCGAGGTCTGTCCTGTTCTGGTGCCTAGAACAGTGCCGAGCACACAGTTTCACTTAATACAAATGTTGAATGAACCTCAGCAACTTATTGTGTAGCCACCAAAGGCACTGTTGTGTCTCAAAATTTAAAAAGGATCTGGGGATGTAGCTCAGTGGTAAAGTGCCCCTTGGCTCCGTCCCCAATATACAAAAGAAAGAAAGAAATGCGTCAGTGTATACCGGGATCCACTCCAAGTTAGAAACTGCACAGAGAAGTGATCAGGATGGAGGAGAATGAACAGTTCACTGGGGAAGACAAACACACAGCCAGTGATGCCCACTCTGATATTGTGTAGCACCAAAGGCTCTGTTGTGGGCATCAGGCAGACCTGAGTCCATGTGAGGCTCCGTCACTTATAGCCGTGTGACCTTGGGCAAGCAGCTTAACCTCTCTGAGACTGTGCCTGCTCATCAGATAAAGTAGGGGTCATACCGATGCCTTCTGCCTTACAGGGCTGTTGTGAGGATTACCGAGAGTGCCTAGCACAGTGCCTGGCCTGGAGCAGGTGCTCTATAAGTGTAAAATAGTGTTTCCTTGTTTTTAGAGGTAAGTGCTGTGGGCTCTAGGGGAACATAGAGAGGGACCTCCACCTCGCACTGAAGGCTGTGGGATCAAGAAAGGCTTCCTGGCAGAGGGGGCAGCCCAGTTAGCACTTGAAGGACAGTGACATAGAAGGAAGAGCGTTCTTGACAAAGGGGATGGCGTGTGCGAGGCCAGAGGTGGGAAGAGCAGGTCGTACTCAGGGGTTCCTTGGGGCTGCAAGAGGAAGCTGGGGTTGGAATGGGGTCCAAGAGTGTTTAGAGGTGAGGCTGCAGGGGTCACCAGAGGAAGATGAGTTTGCCCAGCAGGATGGGAGACCCAGAGGTGTCCAGGCAGGCAAGGGACAAGAGGCAGAGCCAAGGGGAGACATCAGAGGACAACTGTCAGAGAAAGGTCCCCGCAGGGTCAGAGCGGGTTCTTGTGGCCCCATCTGCTGGGCTGGATGTTGGGGTGAGGGAGGCCCCCATGGGGTAGGGCTGGGTAGGTGAGGATTGGGTAGGCTGCAGCATAACCCCTCCTCTCCCCCCACAGCTTCGGGGTGCTGCTCTGGGAGCTGCTGACGGGTGAGGTCCCCTACCGAGAAATCGACGCCTTGGCCGTGGCATATGGCGTGGCTATGAACAAGCTGACGCTGCCCATCCCCTCCACCTGCCCTGAGCCCTTTGCCCGCCTACTGGAGGGTGAGCCAGGGCCCCATGGAGAGGGTAGGCTAAGCTTTGGGTGGCAGGGGCCCTTGAGCCCAGTTCTCTCCCCTTCATACCTGCCCAACACCTGTGGGCCAGGAGTGAGGGAGAAGGTGCTGGAACACAGGGGCTATGGCTGCGGACACTCCCAGCAGCCTGCTCCTTGCTTCCCCAGACCTTCTGCAGGCCAGAGCCCTTGAGGGCATCCTGTCAGGATCCACTGGCCCTGGGGTTCCTGCCCAATCCCATCCTTGATTCCACCAAGGGCCCCCCATAGGGAGCAGGCCCGGGGCTCCTCTCCCGGTGTCTGAGATGTACCGGAAGCTTAGCTTGGAGTCCTTCCCTTTGGCTCCATGGGAGCTGTTTGTCCACAGTCCCCAGAAGCCCTGCCTTCCTCTGAGCAGCCCGATTCCCCCAGCCTGACTGCTGACAAGCCATCCCCCTCCCACCCCAGAATGCTGGGACCCAGACCCACATGGGCGGCCAGATTTTGGCAGCATCTTGAAGCGGCTGGAAGTCATAGAGCAGTCAGCCCTGTTCCAGATGCCGCTGGAGTCCTTCCACTCCCTGCAGGAGGACTGGAAGCTGGAGATTCAGCACATGTTTGATGACCTTCGCACCAAGGAGAAGGTGAAGGAGAGGGCAAGGTGGGGGGTGGCGCAGGATCCATGAGTTCTGTTGCCTTTGGTGCCTCAGCCCCGCCCCCTGAACCCCAGCCTTTGGGTCCATGCAGGGTCTTTTGCATATTAAGAAAAGACAGCCTCTGCTGGTGGATTAGTAAGAAAAAGCCCCCTGTGCTGAGTACCTACAGGTGATATGCATGGTGTCTGGAACTGGCTTTAAATATACAGCAAAACTGCAGAGAGGGCGACTGAGATTGGCAAAGTACAGATGATTGTTGAGGTTGGATGATGGGTAGATGGGGGGCACTATTCTCTGCTTTTGTGGATGTTTGAAGTTTTACAAATTGAAGAGTTTAAAAAGGAAGGGGCGGGCGGGTGCGGGAGGCAGCCCTTTCTTGAGCTAACACACGCCCTACCCTGGCGCCCAGCTTGGCTCGCAAAGCGTGAGTTGGAGTGTGAACCCAGTGTGCCTCACAGCCGGGTGCCCTTGTGCCGAGGTGCACCTCGAAGACCCAGCGGCCCAGCGGCGGGGACGCCGCCTGGGGCAGAGTGGCTCGGCCCCTCCCCAGCCTCTGCGTCTCCCCGTCTCCCGCAGGAGCTCCGCAGCCGCGAGGAGGAGCTGCTACGTGCTGCGCAGGAGCAGCGCTTCCAGGAGGAGCAGCTTCGGAGGCGGGAGCAGGAGCTGGCGGAGCGTGAGATGGACATCGTGGAACGGGAGCTGCACCTGCTCATGTGCCAGCTGAGCCAGGAGAAGCCCCGGGTCCGCAAACGCAAGGGCAATTTCAAGCGCAGCCGCCTGCTCAAGCTGCGGGAAGGCAGCAGCCACATCAGCCTGCCCTCCGGTACACCCCGATCCTTGAGCATCCTCCGAGGGGCCTTGGGACTGTCTCTGACTCAGGGTTAACTCTTCCCTTGATTGATTGATGATTGATTGATTGATTGATTGATTGCTGTGATTTGGTTGGAACCCAGGGCCTCCAGCAAGCCAGGCCAGCACTCTACCGCTGAGCTACATCCCCAGCTCTCTTCTGTTTTTCAACTTTTCCCCAAAGTCTGGCTCCCAGATAATGTGTCCACCCATCAGAAAGCACATAATGCATCATGTCTGGTTGGTTCTCTCTGTGATATTACAAGCCATAGAGCCAACCCTGTAGCAGGAGCAGCCTATGGAAATGTGGCCAAGTGTGTTATCTTAAACTTTCTAGCAGCCACATTAGAAAAGTAAAAAGAAACAGGTGATGATCAATAGCCTTAATACATCCATGTAACCAGTACCCCAAAATTGAGATAGTTTACTTCCTCTTTTTTACACTAAATCTTTGAAATCCATTGTGTTTTTAATATGTATATCACATCTCAAGCTGGTTGGTAAATTTTCATTAAAAATTTGAATCTGGGGCTGGTTGCAGTGGCTCACACCTGTAATCCAAGCAGCTGTGTAGACTAAGGCAGGAGGAGTGCAAGGTCAAGGCTAGCCTGGGCAACTTGATGAGACCCTATCTCAAAATAAAAATATAAAAGGGTTCAGGATGTAGCTCAGTAGTAGAGCACCCCTTGGTTAAATCCCTACAACCACACACACAAAAGTATTTTTCATCTGGGGGCTGGAGATGTCACTCAGTGGTAAAGCCCTTGACTAGTATGTGGCAAGACCCTGGGGTCCAGTCCCAGCACCACCCCCCAAAAAATTGTCTGCATTTAGATTTCATAAAATTGAGAATTGGAAAAAACTAGATTCACATACTCAGGTTGTTCTAAGCATGCTTTTATCCCCAATGACCAAATTAAGTGTTTGTTTTAAATTTAAACTTAATTATAGTTAGGTAAATAAAGGTTAAACTCCAGTTCTTTAGTTGCACCAACCATGTTTCAAGTGCCCCTTTGATGGAGCCGATGGCTACCATCTTGGACCCTTGGACCTAGATCCTTAGCCCAACATGTGAAGATCTAAGCCTCACCCCCACATTGCTAATCAAGGAAGAGAGGGCGTATTTGCATTTCCAAGAGGCTTCCAGCTGCTGGTGGTAGTGCTGGTCTGGTCTGCATGTTAGAACCACTGCAGTAAGGAATGACAGATGTGGTGTTAGGGAATGACAGATGTGGTGTTCCCATGCTGTCATTCCTACTGTACTTCTACAAGGAAACTTCCCTTCTGTTACCAGAGAACCATTTGCTTAGGAAAGTCTCTTCATTTTGCAGGCTTCGAGCATAAGATCACGGTCCAGGCCTCTCCCACCCTGGACAAGCGGAAAGGATCCGATGGGGCCAGTCCCCCTGCCAGCCCCAGCATCATCCCAAGACTGAGGGCCATTCGCCGTGAGTATCTGCAAGGCCCCATCAATCAGCCAGTCAGTCAACAACACCTCTGAGCATAGACCTGGCACCAGGCCAAAGGAATAACAGGCAAGATCCCTTCCCTCATTCTTATCAGGGGGAAACAGACAACCAATCAATAAGCTGAATAATTTCCAGTAGAAATTAGGAAAGAAAATATAAGAGAAGACTCCGGGGCTGGGAGTGTAGCTCAGTGTTAAAGCCCATGCTTAGGATGCACGATTTCCATCCCCAGTACCAAAAAGACAAAAGAGGAGATGTATTAGGGTGCTACAGAGATATGGAATCAATAGGATGTCTTTAGATATATAGATAGAAAATTAGGGATTGGCTCCCAGGATTATGGAGGCTAGGAAGTTCCCTAATCTTCTGTTTGCAAGATGGCTTCCAGGAAAGCTAGTGTTGGGTTTCCAGTCCACGTCCAAAGGCCTGCCAATCAAAAGCACCACGTACAAGGGCAGGAGATGGATGTCCCCGCTCAAACAGAGAGAGCGCCTTCTTCTGCCTTTTTGTTCAGCCCAGCCCCCCAAGGGATTGGGTGAGGCCCACCTACTTTGGTGAAGGCATCTTTACTCTGTTTACCCACTCAAATGCTAGCGACTTTTCCCAGAAACCCTATCACAGGCACACCCAGAAATCACATCTGCAGCTCTCCTGGCATCTCTTAGCCTGGCCTCGTCAAGTTGACACATAAAATTAGCCATCAGAGAAGGAAAGTCTGTCCGAGGAGGTGAGGTTTGAATAGGCCCTTCATGGAAGAAATGAGACATGTACCAATCTGAGGAAACAGAGAGAACTTCAAACACGAAAATCTGGAACAAGCCTGGAGTGTTACCAGACCAGAGGCCAACATGGCTGAAGCCTGACAGGGTGGTGCACACCTGTAATCCCAGCCACTCAGAAGGCTGAGGTGGGAGAGTCAAAGTTCAAGGCCAGCCTAGGGAGGCCCTCGGCAATTTAGCCAAACCCTGTCTCAAAAAATAAAAGGGTTGGGGGTGTAGATCAGTTCAGGCTCTAGTACTGGAGGGTGGGGGAGAAGGCCAATTTGGCCCGGACAGAGGGAATGGGAGGGACAGCATTAGTTCAGTGGTCAAGGGGCTCCCAGGGACCAGATCATACAAGGCCTTGAGATCCAAGGTAAGGAATTTGACTTTTTTCCCCAGTGCTAAGGATCGAACCTAGAGTCACACATGCTAAGCACATGCTCTACCTCTAAGCTCTGCTGCCAACCCCAACATCAGGAAGGCCACAGGGGGCTGTGAGCAAGGCTTGATGTGATCAGATTGACCTCTTTCCACTGGCTACTGTGAGGAATAAAGGCAAAGAGGCCATTGAGATGACAGGGACTAGACCTGGGTGGGGGACTCAGAAGGAACCGATGTTCACAGTCCAGGTCACACTCAGAGTAGTTGATGAATGCAAAGCTGACTCCTGAGTCTGTCCCACCTATAGTGCTCCCCAGCCTGCAGTCTCTCTGCATGCTTCTCTTTGGACACCAGATTCATAATAGTCCCGGAAGGTCACGGTAGCAAGGGACACAGAGACAACCATAGTAGTTGCAGATACTAGTGTTGGTACATTCAGAGTGGGATGGACAGGGAAGCGAACAGCCCAGGGTCCAGCGATCTAACCCCTTGAAGATGGTGGAGAGCAGCTGGGTCCCCACAGCAGGGGGGAGGCCTGCAAAGATTACAGTGTGGCACTGGGGTGGGAAAGAGCCCTCAGGCTCCAGGGGGGAATGGTTTGGAGGTTAGAGGTTGGGACTGAGTTTCCAAGACCCAGTAACCAAGTGGCTTTTCTTGACCCAGTGACTCCTGTGGACTGTGGTGGTGGCAGCAGCAGTGGCAGCAGCAGTGGTGGCAGTGGGACATGGGGCCGCAGTGGGCCCCCAAAGAAGGAAGAACTAGTTGGGGGCAAGAAGAAAGGCCGGACTTGGGGACCCAGCTCCACCCTGCAGAAGGAGAGAGCTGGAGGAGAGGAGAGGTATGGGCCTTGCCGGGCTCAGGGCCCCTGTGCCCAGCCTGGGCCAGGCAGCCATGGCTGACCGCCCCCATCTCCCCATGCCCGCTGCAGGCTGAAGACTCTGGGGGAAGGGAGCAAACAGTGGTCATCAAGTGCCCCCAACCTGGGAAAATCCCCCAAACACACACCCATCGCCCCTGGTTTTGCCAGCCTCAACGAGATGGGTAAGAGGGTGTGGGTGCTTGAAGAAGAAGTGTGGTGGGGGGAGTCCCTGCCAAAGAGGAGGAGGACACAGGGCAATGGGGGAGGGCAGGGCTCTAGAGCCTGGGGTAGGAGGCATTCTTAGAAAGGGGGATGGCTGGTCCCTGGGGGTTGGAGGTCTTCCCCCCCCCCCCGCAAGGACCCCACTACCCTGAGCCTTTTGGGGGAGAAAGATTCAAAGACGTTGCCTGGGCATCTGGGGTCTTGCTGTTGGAGGGGTCATTGTGGGCCCCTGAGGTCCCTGAGGGCAGCAGAGCCAGGGCCACCCTCACCCCCACCCTAGCTGATTGACATCCCTCTCTGGTCGCAGAGGAATTCGCCGAGGGGGATGGAGGCAGCAGCGTGCCCCCTTCCCCCTACACCACCCCATCCTACCTCACGGTGCCACTGCCCGCCGAGCCCTCCCCAGGGGCGAGGGCGCCGTGGGAATCGCCTCCAGCCGTGCCCCTGGCCCGGCCCTGGCACGGCACGCGGCGGCGCTGCGACCTCGCGCTGTTGGGCTGCGCCACGCTGCTGGGCGCGGTGGGCCTAGGTGCCGATGTGGCCGAGGCGCGCGCGGCCGATGGCGAGGAGCAGCGGCGCTGGCTAGATGGCCTCTTCTTCCCCCGCGCCGGTCGCTTCCCGCGGGGCCTGAGCCCGACCGGGCGACCCCCAGGACGCCGCGAGGACTCAGCCCCTGGCCTGGCGCCCTCGGCCACCCTTGTGTCCCTGTCGTCCGTGTCCGACTGCAACTCCACGCGTTCTCTGCTGCGCTCCGATAGCGACGAGGCTGCACCAGTCGTGCCCTCCCCACCGCCCTCCCCCCCTGCGCCCTCGCCTAGCAGCAACCCTCTGGTGGACCTGGAGCTGGAGAGTTTCAAGAAGGACCCCCGCCAGTCGCTCACACCCACCCACGTAACGGCCGCGCGCGCCGTGAGCCGTGGACACCGGCGGACGCCTTCCGACGGGGCGCTGGGGCAGCGGGGACCGCTGGAGCCCACCGGCCACGGCCCGGGTGAGTGAGGCACCGCGCAGCCATGGCGCTGAAAACCACCCTTCTGTCCCCACCATGTCCAGAGTCCGTGCCCAGCCGCTCTCTAAGGCTGCAGCCTCGTACTTAGCGCAGGGGGAAGCCTCTGTGTCCCCATGCACCACACCGCATTGCTGGCAGCATTGTGAGTTACACCGGGGTGACTGAGACTTAGGATGAATTAGGGGTGGCAAACTGCAGCCAGGTGGTTCTAACTGCAGCGGCGCTCACGGAGCTAACGCTTAAGAGCTACTCCATCGCTATCCGCGTCAAAGGTGAAGGCATTGGGCGGGAGTTGAGTGCCTATCAGGCTGGGGCTGCTGGTTTGGTTTGGCTAGTTACGGTTGCTTTATTCAGTCCTTCCCTAGGTGGTGAGGTGCTGTTTTGATCCCGATTCAGAGACAATGTCATGCCTACTGTCTCTCCCTTATGTCTGTCTACCTGCACCCCGCACCCCGCCCAGTGTAAGAGGGACAGGGCTTTGGCTAGAGGGCAACTAAGAAACCTGTTTCAAAGGGCTAAAGCACATGCCCAGAGTTGAGTGAGCCATGGGAGAGGTGGTGGCCTAGGGCAAGAGCCCGGTGCTTCCCGGCTTCAGACGGCAGTGGCCCTGCCCTGCTGGACAGTGGGCTCACCATCTGAGCGTTTTTCAAGGGAAGCCCAAAATTCCACTCTGCTGTAACTGTTGCTGACTTTGGAAGTTCCCCTTCACCCACCCCACTCACCTCATCTGATCCTCTCTCCCCAGGCCCTCGAGACCCCCTGGACTTCCCCCGCCTACCTGACCCCCAGGCCCTGTTCCCCACCCGCCGCCGGCCCCCCGAGTTCCCTGGCCGTCCCACCACCCTGACCTTTGCCCCAAGACCCCGGCCGGCTGCCAGCCGTCCCCGACTGGACCCCTGGAAACTGGTCTCCTTTGGTCGAACACTCACCATCTCGCCTCCAAGCAGACCAGACACTCCAGAGAGCCCTGGGCCCCCCAGCATGCAGCCTACACTGCTGGACATGGACATGGAGGGCCAGAGCCAGGACAGCACTGTGCCCTTGTGTGAGGCCCACGGCTCCCACTGAGGCCTGCCCACCACCGCCCGCCTGGGCAGCCATGAATGTAGCGTCCCAGGCCCCGCCCCGGCCTGCCGTCTCCCAAGGCGGGGGAGGCCCTGGGCAGGATACTCACTATTTATTGGGGAAGGAGGGAGGGGGGACACTTAATTTATTCTTTGTACCCCAGGGGGTGGAGCCCTGTGCCCACCCTGCAGTCGGGAGGAGGGTGGGCAGGGATACTCAGGGACAGGGCATCATGGGGGATTTGGCACAAATGCAGCATTAAAGGTAACCCCTGCCCCCTACCTTGCTTGGCTGAATGTCTTTTCCCCAGCCCAGGCCCCCTGTGCTGGCTCCTCCCTAGTGGGACACTCCCACACCCATACTTCCTCCCTGGGCTTCTCTGGGTTTCTGTGGTCAAGGGATGAGACCCAGGCCCATGTCCCCTCCCTGTCCCCACAAGAACAACACACAAAGAGGTCATCAGTGACAAGTGCTTTACCAGCAAATGCAAGAGTCTGGGAAGTTCCATGGTGAGGTGGGGGTGGGGGTAGGCAGCCCCTCGCCCTCAGCCAACCACATCCCGGGCCCCAGCGCCACTGTCCTCCCGCTGGAGGCTGCAGCGGTTCATCTTCAGCTGGGTCAGCTGGATGTAACGAAGGACATTGGTGTCTGCAGGGGAGGTTGCAGGGCATTATCTGGGTGTCCCCTGGGTCAACAGGTGACATCCATGCCACCTCAGCTTGTACCCATTGTCCCCCATTTCCAGGGGCTCCCCAACAGCCCATATTGCCAGAGCCATTACCCAGAAGCCCAGCTGCAACCAGCAGCCAGAAACATTTCACACCTCCCTGCTCACGCAGCTGCTGCACCCTCTGCCAGGAATGCCTCTTCAGAGGCTCCTGCCACACTTCCACCCATCCCCAGTGACATCTGCGAGGAGTCTGCTCTCCAAACCACTTAACAGGGAAGTTAATCTTGCTTCTGCTCCAGCTCTGCACCATGCACCCATGGTCAGCCCTCCTCTCTCCTGACTCTTGATACAAAATCAAGTGTCTGTATGCTCGTGGGGACACACATACACCTGGCCATTACCTCCAGAACGCCAGGGAACCTGCCTGGAGTTCTGCCACCCCTCAGCCCGTTCCTCCACACACTAGTATCCTGGCACCACCTGCCCCGGGTGGATGAGTAGGTGAATGAGCGAATGGTTAGTGAACAAGTGAAGGATGAGTGTATTTGGGGTGGGAAAGTATGGAGACAGGATAACAGTGTGGATAGGGAAGTGGCTGAGTAGGTGAACGGGAGGTACCAGGATAGGTCAGTGACAGACTAGATGAGGAGTGACCAAGTAGATGGCAAAGGAACGGTGGGGTAGCGGATGTTTGGTGGAGGGTGGGTGAATGAATGGGCGGAGTGAGTGGGTGGGCGCAAGGAGTAGGTGGATGGGGAGACAATGTCCAGTGGGGGGTGCAGCACTCCTTCCGGGCAGCTCTGGGGCGGGGGGACTCTGTTTTGCCCTGATTATCCCGACCCGGTTCCCTCTAAGCCCTTTCCCAGCCGGGGGCCCAGCCATCACCTCCTTCCCGCCCTGCCCCTCACCTGTGGGCTCCCGGCTGCGGGCCTCCTGAAGGTATCTCAGCGCACGTGCGTAGTCGCCCAGGTGGTAGAAGGCAATGCCGGCGCGGTAGGTGGCCTTGAAGTTGCCCTGCTGCTTCTCCAGCACCTTGAGGCAGTACTCCCGCACGCGCTCATAGTTCACCAGCTCCGACTGCAGAAGGCAAGCTGCAGGGGCGCCGCGCGTGTACTCTTAGAGTCTGGTGGCAAATCTAGAACCCACGTGACTTCGAGGAGTCTGGTCTCCCACCTACAGGGAACCTGGGTCCTACCCCATCTCCCAAGGGGGCTAAGGCCACCAGGAGGCGCCAATCTGCTGTCCCATCAGAATAGGCTCAATCTGCAATGCCGCTAGAGGGCGCGAAAGACAGATACGCCCCGGTGATTAGCAAGGTTTCGGTAGACAAGAGTGTTAAGGGTCGCCGCAGAGGCGAGGGACTAGGCATAGAATGGCTAGCCCTTCTCATCTTAGGGTCACTATTGGCCGGGGGCAGAAAAATGACAGGGGAAGTGGGATTCTGAAGACCCAGATCAAAGCCCATTTCGTGCATCTCAGCTCCCTCCATTCAGAGACCCAGAGCTTTGATCATCTGCCCTCAACTCCTTGCCTTGATCAAGTTTCTGAGGTCTCTCTCAACAGACCATGCATGGCTGTGGCCCCTTCAGCCTCCAGCCCCCGCCCGCGGTCCCCAAGACCTCCTGATGGTCCCTCACTTCCCGCTTCTCTCACACATGCCCCTCTGCGTGTCCCCCGATGGTGGCCCCGTACCCGTGAGAGAGTCATAACATTCCACCTCCGTGTTCTCCACCAGGCGCCGCTGCTCCTCGCTGAGGCGTGCGGGCCCGGGGCTGGTGGCGGGCCCGGGGGCGGGGGTGGGCAGGCCTCCAGGGCGGGCCCCCTGCGCCGCCTTCAGCTGCAGCAGAGCCCGGTGGTACTTGCCGATGGCTTCCCGGAACTTCTTCTCTCGATAGCAGCGCTGGCCCTCCGCCTTGAATGCCACGGCGGCCCGCAGGCTGCTGTCGAGCGCCGCAGCCAGCGCCCCCGACGGCTCTGGGGCAGGACCCGGTCGAGCCGAGCCATGGCGGGGGCCTGGGCCAGGGCCCGGCGGGGAGAGGGCGGGAGGCGGGCGCGGCGGAGGCTCCGGGGCAGCGCTGAGCATCAGCACCGGGGACAGCGCGCCGCGCTGCATTGTGGGAAACTCCTGCGGCCGCCGCTGCAGCTACCGCATCGCCCCCCGCGGGGCCGGTCCCCACCCTTTCTCCGCCCCCGCACCTCCGGCTGCCGATTCCGGCTGCCCCCTATGGGTCTAGAGAAGCCCCTCAAGACTTTCCCTTCTTTTCTTCAAACCAGCCCCAGTCATTCTCCTCTCCCTTATTCAACACTCCTCTCACCCGCCCGCCCTCTGTCTGCTCTCCTCCCCCGTGTCCAAAGCTCCCGAAGATTTTCAGCAGGAAAAGATGGGCCCAAGGGGAGGACCTGAAGATATCAACCTCGCAAAAAGCTGGTTTTCAGCCCACTAAACATTTGGTGTATTGGATATAAACACGGAATAGGGATTCAAGCTGTCTACATCAAATTCCCTTTATTTTCTCGCTAGTTGTATCTCACTTAAATTACCTGGAACTCGGAATCCAGTCACGTGGGTTAATAATATCCACCTTGGAATTCATTCACTTATTTATGCAACAAACAACTATTCACTTTATCTTTTCTGTGCCTGGCTCTGTTCTGTATGATTCTGGGATGCACTAAAGCCCGAGGACTTCAGACCTTACCCTCACCAGGCCCCCCCAGGCCAGAAGAGCGGCAGACCTGTGACCAACAGTGACAGCCCACAATGGACTAGCTAGAAAGAGCAAGAAGAGAGTTCAGGACTGAGATGGTGGAGGCATAACAGAAGGCAAGGGCTCAGAGGAGGCACCTGCCCTTGGCAGAGGTGGCGAGTGAGGGCTTCCTGGAGGAGGCGATAACTCTACAACCGAGAGAGATCGGCCTCTTGTGCTCAGCGAGCTCACCTCCTGTGAGAAAGCAGACACGTCCCCAAGAAGTCCCTGAGAGAGGGGCACACTAATGAAAGAATATGCAGGGAAGGAGATGTGGGAGGTTCACAAAAGCAAAATGGGGTGAAGGGGACGATTGCCCTGCAGCCCTCCTTAGCCCCCCACTCAGCTGTGTGACCTCTGCCAAGTTCTCGGATCTTCCACTTCGACTTCCTTCTGTGACACGAGAATGACAAGTAAGTTTACCTTAGGTGAGGACTGAATTCTATCATGCAGGCAAAGCACTCAGCACAGGGCCTTGGTACAGTCATGGGTGATTTCTTACCATTTTATCCTCAGGTATTTAGCCACAAATACCTGACTTGGCCTCAGCATTGGTATGTACTTGTTTTTTAAATTTTTACTGAATTATGGTTGCACATAATGGCAGGATTTGTTTTACATATTTGTACATAATGGAACAATAATTTGGCCATACCTTTCCCCAGCATTTCCCCTTTCCCTCCCCCTGTACTGATCTCCCTTCCATTTTCATGAGACTCCCCTCCTACCGCCACACCTTTTCTTTCCTTTTTCCCCCTCTAGCTTCCAAATAGGAGAGAAAATGTGGCCCTTGACTTTCTGAGTTTGGCTTATTTCACTAACATAAGGTTCTCAAGTTACATTCATTTTCCTGCAAATGATAATTTCATTTTTATGACTAAAACTCCATTATGTATATGTGTATATATATGTGATACATGTATAGATGTATAAACATACATAGACGTACATATGCATATGTATCACATTTTCTTCTCCCATTCATCGACACCTAGGATGGTTCCATAGTTCAACTATTGTGAATTGTGCTGCTATAAACATAAAATGCAAATGTCATTAGACTATGCATTTTATGGAGGAGTGGTATGGCTGGGTCATATGATAGCTTTATGTCTAGTCTTTTGAGGAACCTCCATACCAATTTCCATAGAAGTTGTACTAATTGACAATTCCACCAACAGTGTAAAAGTGTTCCTTTTTCTTCATATTCTCTCCAGCGTTAACATTTATATCTAATTGTCGAATTAGTAGTGAATAATCTTATGTATCTCCACTGTCACCTTAGGGGCACATCCTCTCCCTGGCAGAGTTCCAAAATTCCATGGCAGGCCCCACTCAATAGCCAAAACCTGAAATCAATACCTCCCATCCCAGTGGCAGCAGCTGACTCTGTTATTGTAATTTTTGTAAATTTCTTTTACTGAATAAATCCCTCCCCTATTCCCCGGGTCCAACATGAACACCCCAGGCATGGAAATATCTTCCTCTCTGCACCTCCAAACCCAGGTTTAGTTAGGAGTCTAAAGTCCCCGAGTGTGAACCCCAAAATCACACTAACTTTTCTGCACCTCAGGGGTGTCTCTGTGTGTGTGTGTAGTTTTTTTTTTTTTTTTTTTGTAAATGGAAAACATGGAAATCCATTGATTTATAACCAATGTTTTCTGACCTATTAACTAGCTAGGTGCTAGGGCACAGTGGTAATTGTGGGTGGTTGTACCTCACTCCCAGTCATTCTAGGATACAATGCAAACACTTTTACTTCTATTGTCCCCCTTGCCCTAAAGCTTTGCATACATATTAACTCACATACCACACCACTGTGAGGTTGCTGCTCTAGGTTACTGACATGTGGCACTTTCAGGGTTAACTAAATCAAACTCCATTTATTGATTTCTCTCAAGGACTCCAACCAACTGATGACCTTCACAGGCCAGCATATATGATGTGTTGGGCTTGTACAGCCATTAAAAAGGACTAAATGATGCCAGGAATGGCGACTACCATATGTATAATTGCAGCTGCTCAGGAGGCTGAGGCAGGAGGATCGTAAGTTCAAAGTCAGCCCCAGCAATTTAGTGAGGCCCTAGGTAACTTAGCGAGACCCTATCTATCTCAAAAAATAAAAAGGGCTGGGGATGTCTCTCAGTGGATAAGAGCTCTTAAGTTCAATCCCCAGTACAAAATAAATAAAAATAAATAAATAAGTTAGAGTTTGTTGAGAACATAAGGCAGAGATGTTTATGGAATTGCAGATTTTTAGACTCACTTGAGTGAAACCTGAGAAGCTGGCACCATGAAGGTAGAATTCTTCAGGACTGGGGCGGGCATCTCGGTTGCCCTCAGTTCCTGTGTTCCCAGCCCTGAGGCCCCGTTTTCCTAGCTGAGGCTCCGGTGAAGTCCTCCAGTGCCCCCTGGCGGAGGAGTTGAGAATTTGCATTTTCTCTCTCCTCAACTAAGAACTGGGTAAGGATATCCAATCAGAGGGAGGAGAGGCCTAGGGAAGCGACCAATCAAAAGCGAGAAGGGGACAGAATTGGACAAGTAGGACCCAGCGCGCTCAGAATAAAAGAGACTCTTTTATTAAGGTGGGGACGAACACACAGTGAGAGTTTGCGTTTGTTTTCTGGGTGGGTCGTGGCGCTCAAGGAGGCCCAGGCTGGGGGCGCCGGAGCAGGAGGGCGGCGGCGAGGCTGGTGCCCTGGCGCTGGGGCCGCGCGTACTTGAGGAAGACCGCGGCGCGGCCCGGCGCCGGGCCCCGCAGAGAGGCGCGGACCATGCACCGCTCGAGGGGGTCCAGCTCCGCGGAGCTGCAGTGGAGAGAAGGGGAGACTGAGGCAGGGAAGGGGCGGGGAGAGCCTATCCCCGGGCCGAAGGCTCGAAGCTGAAAAGATGTTTGACACGGGCCCCGGGGGCGGCCCCCTCGAGGTCGTGATGGGGGCACTGAATGCGGCCACAGGGAACCCAGAGATCCCATCTGCCCCCCGAGGCAGGCCGAAGGGCCCCCCCCAGCCTGCGCACACACCCCTATCCACTCACATCCCCCAGAGAAAGACAGACCCTTCCGGGCATCCTCTCCCCCACCCAGAGACATCGAGTCCAAGTTGCTCCCCGTCCCAAATTGTCTCATCCTGACATGGGAAAGACCCAGAAGGGAGCGACCCAGAAGGGAGGCTATCTGAAGCGGCGGAGACCTACCACCGCCCTCTGCCAAGGCCACACCTGTAAAGCATTGGCTTGGGCCTGGAGCCCGCTCCGTCGAGCATGCGTTGCGCCAGGTTCAGCGCCGCAGCTGCGCGACGACCAGGCTCCCATCCCGCAGCCTCAGCCTCCAGTAAGGACAGCTCCAGGAAATAGGTGGCCAGCAGCATCACCTGCCAGAGAGGCCGGGTGAACCTCAGGCTACGGCTGGCCACGCTGCTCCCTCGCACAGGCCACGCCCTTACCCATGCGCACCTGGGGGCCACTCCCGGCCAGCGCGGTGAGCAGCTCCAGGCACAGCAAGGGCCCAGGATAGTGCAGTCGGAAATCCAAGCGGCTCAGGATGCGGCGCTCTGCGCGCAGCAGCTCTGCCCTCGAGAAGGAGCCGGCACTCAGAAGGCAGAGGGAGGCAGGCTGAGGATTGCGGGGAAAGATGTGAGGTAGCCTTGGACTCCCAGCCCTGGAGCACCTGGGGTCGGCTCAGTCCAAGTTTCAGACCTCAGTTTCCTGGTCTGTAAAACGGGGCCATTGACTTGTGTCTGAAAGTCGTGGATGTCACTAGCATCAGAGTCATAATGACCGGGTTCAATGTACCATTTATCCACTATGTGACATGGGACATTCGTTTCCGCTTTCCATTTCTTCTTCACCCTTAAAACCGAGATGATACTCCCTACTTCATGACACAGCTTTGAGTTTATGCATGTTAACGCTCAAGGGGGACTATGACTACTGTATTCAAGATGGAATCCAAGTTTCAGCTGTTTAAATTCCGGGCAAGAGTTCCCTTATGGTCCGTTTCCTCCTCCTGTTAAAGGGACACATTAGCAGCCCCGTGCCTCGTACAGATTCGTTAGGATTCCAAGAGTACACGAAGAGTTTGGCGCACGGTGGGCATTTAATCAGTGACTACAGCAAAGGCCCCACCCTCCCAAGCCCCAGCCCTCGAATACCTCGGGAAGCACGCACTCTTCCATCTTGCACGCCAGGAACAGGCAGGCCATGCCCAGCAGCTGCAGGCGGTGAAGGCGCACTCTGCCGGCACGCAGGTAGGAATCGAGCAGGTGCACCGCCAGGTAAAGTGTGTCTCCTGCCAGGCACAAGTACTCCTGGGGAGGGGCACAGGTGACCATCAGGGTCTCAGGTAGTGACAGGGAACCAGCCTCGCACCCTCTCCACTTACGTACGTGCACCTGGACCAGCCAGTCCACCACTAGCGCACGCATCTCTGGAGTCACTGGGCGGGGCAGGGGTCTCCGGGGCAGCGCGTGGCACACCTGGGGATGGGCAAGACAGGCCTCATTCTCCACACCTGTGCTTCTGTCGCTCTTGAGCTCCAGCCCGGGGTGCAACAGCCTCCTCCTGCAAAGTTGGATGTAGCAGGAGTGCCACACTGAAATCCGCCTCAGCTGCACCTCTTCCACAACCCCATCTGGAATCCTGGACTTCACTGTAGATACCTCCCTATCCACCTGTCCACTGTGGAGCCCCCATGGCCACACAGCTTCCTGGGCATCTTCCCCTGTCTGGGTTTTCAAATTCCACTCTTGGCCACCAATCCTCAAATCCATCCCCCTCAGAGCACCCAGAAGGGTCCATCCAAAGACAGATCTGACCAAGGAACCTCAGACCCTTAGGAGAAAATCCTAATTCCTGTCAGACTCTCAGACCCTGCTCCCAACCGATGTCACCTCTTCCCTCCCAACCCACATTTCGGCTACACCAGCCTTCTCTTGTTTCAGACTACATCAAGTTTATTCCTACCCCAGGGCCTTAGTGCTTACCTTGCCTCTGCCTGTAATTGTCTTTCCCTTACTCTTTGCATTACCTTCTGAGTCTTCAAGTCTCAGATAAAATTTCCCTTTCTCCATACTCCTCCCTCCATCCCACCCCTCATTATCTCCTATTTCCTTAGTATTTTCACTAAAGATAGCCATTGTTTCCCCGTGTGTGTTGTCTGCTGGCCCTGCTAGGCTGCCAGCACCACGAACGCCCTGAGCTACATACCCCCAGCTCTTTTTGAGACAGGGTCTGTTAAGTTGCCCAGGCTGGCTTTAAACTTGTGATCCTCCTGCCTCAGCCTCGGGAGTTTCTGGGATTACAGGCACGTGCCACCATGCCCAGCTCTTTGGCCCCTTTTGTAAGGACATCATCCCATTCATGAGGCTCGGTCTCTCTGGTCTGGTCAGCTCTCAAAGACTTCAACCCCTAATACCTTCCTACCGGAAATGTGGGTTCAACCTAAGAATTTGGGAACACAGCATTCAGCCTCCAGCAAAGGCTGAGCCCTGTGTTCCGATCACAGGGGCATCTCAGTTCCTGGCAGAGAACCTGGCCCTGGGGAGAGACTGGCGGGTGTTGGCTAAGCTCGCTCCAGCACCTCTTCAGGCAGTGGCATCTCGTGGAGACGGACGCCTGCCACGACCTGTGTGCTGGCCTTTGTGGCCTTCTGTAATTATCAAGTATATTTGCTAGCTGTCTCCCCAGAACGAGGACAGACTGTGGCTCATCGCAGCAGCTCCGGTGCCTAGGACATGCTCAAAAGCGCGATAATAAAGGGTTAAGTGAACTCAGGAGGCACAAATAGGGTAGCCACGGGCTTTCGAAGGAAGGGCTGCCAACAGCCAGAGACCGCGGGAAGGGGTTTCGGTAACTGTGCGAGGGGAAAAAAAGAACCGCCTAGAACTTGAGATCTGGGGTGGGGGCCGGCGCTGGGAAGCCGGACGCGAGGCTGCAGCGCCGCAGGTGTGGACGCCCCGCGGAGCGGAGAGCCCGCCAGGCCCGGCGCCATCCAACCCGAACCCCGGCTGCGCGCCAGGAGTGGGACGGCGCCAGGGTCGCCCGCTCACCATGACTTCAGCGAAGATGTCCCCAGCGTACTCGCGTTCCCCCTCCAGCCCCAGCGAGCTCAGGGCCTCCTCCAGCCCCGGCGGCGCGCACAGCCTCTCGGGGCGTCCCGGGGAGACACTGGTGTCCCCGTCGAGGACTGGGGCGCTCGGAAGCTCTGAATCGAGGGAGGCATTAGGACTCTGAAGGGAAGAGGGGCTGGGGTCAGTCCCTGGAGAGAGGCCCACGCGGCAGCTCGGCCCCGTCCCCGGTCCCTGCCCCTCACCAGCATCCTCGGGCCGAGGCAGCGCGCCAAGCCGAGCCGGCGCTTTCAGGAAGGGCGGGACCCGCGCCGGGCGCTTTAATTAGTCCAGGCGCATGCGCAGTGGGCTCCCTTCACCTGAGCAGGTGCAAATGCAAAGACAAGGGTCGGTAGGCAGGCTCTGCCTCCTCCACAGGCCTAAGGTCAGGGGCTAGTGACAAATGCTCATCCTGCTGCCCAGAAGCCGCCGCCCTGAGCCTCGTTTTCCTCAACCATAACACAGGGATTGCAGCCAACAGGGCTGTCCTAAGGATTTCCTAGGACTGTGCAGGGATCAGCACGGAGCCTGCTACCGGAAAAGCTGAAGGCGTGGGAGTGTTAAGGAACGGCTCTGTGCGCCGGCTCTTCAGTGATTGAATCACCTGTGGGTCCTGCCTTGCAGCTGCTCTCCCTGGGTCCATGCCCCACACTTTGTGCCCAACATGCAGCCAGAGGGATCCTGTGCACACCTAATGCAAATCACACCCTCCGTCTGTTCAGAGCTACACCAGGGCTCCCTTCTCCCTCAAGTTGAAGGCCCAGCTCACCTATGTCTTCTGCTTCCATCCCCCACATAAGCCTCTGAGCTCATCTGTCCATCCCCCTCACTCAGTCCCCCCCAGCCACCCACACTGGCCTCTTCCTCATACCTGAGGCCTTTGCACTGAGTGTTCCCTCTGCCAGAAATGCTTTTCCCTCAGACTGTTTCCCTCCCAAACTTCCTTTAAGGTATTTATTTAGATGTCACCTTCTCCATGAAAAGTGCCATTCTAAGCACTTCTCATCCCATATTCTCTGCACTTATTCTCTCCTTAGCACTTATTGCTTTCTAACCAACCAATGTTCGTGAGCCCCATGATGGCAGGGCTTCTTGTCTACCATTCTCCTATTGCTGTATCCCCAGTACCTAAAACAGTGCCTGGCACATAGTCAGTGCCCAATAAATATTTGTTGAAGGAATGAGTGAACAGGCTAGACATAATTTAGATAGTGGCCCAGCATGCCTTTCTGAGGTGGGACAATGGAGCTGAAACCTGAAGGAGGAGAAAGATCCAGACTATAAAGAGAGGGCAGAATATTCCAAGAGGTGGGACCAGCATGAGCAAAGGCCCTGAGGCAGGAAACAGCTTGTTAGTTTCAGGCACCAAGTCAACAACACTGGGAAAAGTGAACAGGAGAGAGAATTGGATATTGGATCAGTGGCTTCCAGTCACACAGTGAAACCCGTTTGCCCATTGTTACATGTGTCACCTCATTTCCTTCTTTTCCCCCACCTCCACTTGAGAAATCCTGGCCTCTTTATGTCCCCCAGATGGTGAAGAGACCCGAGAGATACTACCCTAACCAAGAGATCAGAGTCATCCCCAGTTAAGGGACAAACGGTCATCCTGTGCCTCCTCATAGTGTGATCTCAGGAAGGCATGTCACTTCTGGAAACTCTGTCCCAAATAGTTGGAATTTAACCCTGGGGAAACATCAGGCAATAAGCTCTGATTGAGAACAGTCTGCAGTATACTTACCCTGTGGGCTTCCAACCTGAAGATGCAGTATGGAAACCTGGTGGACCCATTAGCCAGGGCTTTTTATAACTATGAGGACATTACATGTGACTATTAGTAAAATTTGATTAAGGTCTGTTGACAAGAACATTGTGGCAACATTAACTTTCTGACCTTGATAACTGGACCCTGGCTATGTGAGAAAATACCCTTGTTTCATTACAGATACCTAAATATGAACAGCAGGAAGAGAGAAGGCCAAATAAATGTGATAAAGTGCTACGCAGTGCAGTTTTTGTCAATTAAGAAAGTACTACGAGAAACATGGGTGAAGGATGTATTTTATGTTTTTCAGCCTTTTTTTTTGTTTTCCTTTTCAGTGCTGGGGATTGAACGGGGGGCAGAGCTACACCCCCAGCCCACCCCACTTTCTGAGACAGTGTCTCACTAATTTTCCCAGACTGACCTCAAATTTTCAACCCTCCCGTGTCAGAGATGATGGGATCACAGGCATGTGCCACTATGTCTGGCTATTTTATGCACACACATAAAATTTTTGAGACTTACAGAAAGCTGCAAATACAGTCCCCATCATCCCCACACCGTTTCCCCATTAACATCTTGGTGTGGCACATTTGTCACAGTTAACTGATACTGATGTCATTCACAGAATCTATGCTTTATCCGGTCTTCCTGAGCTTTTCCCTCAACCTTTTGTTTTTTCCCTGCCCCAAGAGCCCATCCTGGGAACTAGCCCAGTCAACACTTACGCTCCTACTGGCTCTGCCACATTCTTAAGAATTTCTTCTAAAGATCTTGACAGTGTTAATATTTTTTTTTTAGTTGTAGGTGGTCACAACAATACAATCTCTTTATTTTTATGTTGTGCTGAGGATCGAACCCAGTGCCTCACACACATGCACATGCAAGGCAAGGGCTCTACCACTGAGTGACAGCTCCAGCCCTGGGTGACAGTTTTGAGGGCAGGTCAGCTATTTTGTTATGTCTCCCAACTGGGCTTTGATCAGCTTTATGTTGGTTCGACTGGAGTTTGTGTTTGGGGAAGCCCAGAGGCGGCCAAGCGTCACTCTAGTGACACTCTAGAGCCAGAACACAATGGCTGAGGGCGACCTTGACCGCCTGGCTGGCAGAGTTTGTCCAGTCTTCTCTGAAAAATCACTTTCTTCCCGTCCTCTGTCCTGTGCCCTTGGAGTCTAGGGCTGGGAATATAGCTTGTCTTGCATGCACAAGGCCCTGGATTCCATCCGCAGCACCACAAACCAATTAAAAAAAAAAAAAAAACAACTAATTTTTTGACAGTCTAAGTTCCCCGGGCTGGTTTCTGACTTGGAATCCTCCTGCCAGAATTACAAGTGTGCACCACGGCATCTGGCCATGATCCCCTTTTGAAAGCTATGTGACTCATGTTAAAATCCAGGAATGCAGAACACAAATGCAGTTAAGATGTACAGTAAGCTTCATTGCAGCACGCTGGTAGCAGAAAAAAAAAAAAAAAAAAAAGACCACAACCAACCAAAAAAACCTGAAAGCCAAGTAAATTCCTATCAACAGGGGAGACAGGCCCACTTGGGATACATCTGCAAAGTGTTGGCAGGGATGTGCACCAGAAGTCCCTCCAAAGGTGGATGTGTGAGTTAAAGGAACCTCATTCTTACCCATCACCTGATATGCAATATAAATACACACCTTGGTAGGGGTGGGGGCAAGATGTGGCAGGACATGCTCAGGGGTGTGGTGGCAGCTGGAAGGGCTGTGCCTTTTTATGTCCTTCTGTCCACTTGCAAAGAAGTGTATGCACTCAAGACTCCAGGACATGGGGTGATAGTCACTTTCTTCTTTATACTTTTATTTATACACAGACACGAAAAAAACTTGTTTAAAATGGACAATGCAGAAGATGGATTAATCTACTTAAAATTTAATTTGCAAAATTTGAAACTCTTCATCCTCAAACTAAGAAGCACCAGTTATCTCAGGGTCACTCCAGTTATCTAAGGGTGTTTCAAGCAAGGGACACAGTTGAGCGACAGTGGTTCCTCTGGTGGATCAAGGATGTACCACCAGACCCAGAGGCAGATGGGATGCACCCACTGCAGGGCCAGCCACGGTGCCTGAAGAACTGCACTCACCTTACCGAGGGCTGCGACTAGAGTGAAAAGGAAAGGCTTTTCTTTATAAGTTCCCGATTATCTTAATGCCACTGTGACATACTTTTGTAATTAAAAAGACAATAAGGTCCATATAAAGTCAGAAAACCCAACACGATGGGGTTGGGATGTGGCTCAGTGCTACAGTCTGCCAAGGAAAGCCAGCTCTACCTCTGAGCCACATCCCTAGCTCGCTCTTAAATTTTGAGACAGAGTCTTGCTAAGTTGCTCAGGCTGGCTTTGAACTTGGGGATCCTTCTGCTTCAGCCTCCTCAATCACTGGGATTACAGGAGTGCCCCACTGGTGAAGATTTGTAATCAGGACCAGACCTTCCCATGAGGCTCACTTAAAAATCACAAAGCTTCCCTGTGTGATGCCCTCCTCCCTGCAAAATCTGAAATGAATTCACCTGTGCCAGGCTTGGGAGAGGGAACAGTCCAGCCCAGCCTGTAAGGGCCAGTGACAAGCTGGGGACGGAGGGCAGGTCCAGCTCCCAGCCAGGATAAAAGGCTCCGGGAGTTGGAAAAGTGACTCTAGGAGCTGCAGGAGGCTGTAACCAGGTGCTCTGCTACTCCCAGCTGATGGCAATCGCAAATGCCATCAACACAGATTCTGCTCTGGAATTTGGGGGCCTCAAGCTGCGCGATTTAATATAAATGAGCAAAGAAACTGTGGCAGCGTGTACCTCTCCAGGGCTCAATGACCACATGAAATGAGCCAGCCCCTCCCACTCAGTTCCAGGGCAGGGACACCACACACAGATTGTTTAGAATCCCTCCCCTCTCGAGCCCTGCCCTTGAGTCCAGCCTCCTCTGGCTGGAGCAGTCTCTGTCTGCTCCACCCCAGCCTGCTCTGCAGTTTCACCCCAGCATCCTCCCCTCTGGCCTGGGCTCCCATGTTCATTCCCACTGCCACCTGCTTGACAGGGAACTCAAAGAGCAGTGGAGCAGGAGGTGGATGGTACCCAGGGGCTGGACTCCATAACCAAGCAAGGCTGGGGGTGGCAGCTGGCAAAGTGCAGGCGGGGCCCTGGTCTGAAATGAGTGTCTTTATTGCTTGTACCGTACAAACACAAGGGGTAAGAAGAGCCAGTGGGGACAGGGAGAGCTGTCAGATAAACATCATACACATACGAGAAGGGAAAGAGCCCCCATACCCTCCCCACCCTCCCCACAATGTCTTTCTATGGACTGCCCAGTAGGGAGGAGGATGGGGAGGTCAAACCACAAAAAACAAACCGCACACACCCAGAGACGCCGGGGGCAGGGGGAGCGAGGACATGGGTGGGGAAGCAAGTGGACCCCAGGTACCCGCTCCCCACACACGATGGAGCGCTGGGCGGGTGGGGCCCAAGCGCACACACACCACGCACACTCGAGGGCCCAGACACACTGCCCTCACACACACACACACACACACACACACACAGCCATGCACACCTGCATCCCAGCAGCTCAGGGACGCCCACGGACACAGTCCACAGCACACACACACACACACACACACACACGTGTGCTTACAGCACTGACACGTTCTCTCCATCACGTTCACCTTAAGGCTGCAGAATTTGGGGCCCTGGAGATGGGAAGGGGTGAGGTGGCCTGGGAGCCTCCCTTCTCAGAGGCCCTTAACCCCAGTATGTACCGAAGATGCCCTCCCCTGCCCCTTCTCTCCCCAAGTCCATGGGGCCCAATACTGTCTCGGTGAGATGTGTAACAGCCGAGGCTAGTGCCCTTCTGCCTCAGGCAGAAAGAAGTGGACAATCCTGACCCCCGTCCTCAAAAGGAGCCAAGGCCAGACCCAGGGTCCAGTGGGAGGTAAGGCCAGCTGGAAGGAAGCCCTGGTAAGGCACAGGGTTGGGGGGCAGGCAGGCTGGCCCCCCATTGTTCCTTCTGCCTCACCCACAGAGTTAGCAGAACAACTTGGGGAGGGAAAGGGAAAGGAAGGGCCAGAAGGCAGTGACCCTCTCCTGGTTCCCCATGACGCAGGGATCTGGCTCCATTCACAAGGAGCCCTAACCCCCGATCCCACCGGTCCCTGGACATTATTGCTTTTCTGACCCCAGTATGGGGGTGGCAGGTGGACCTCCTCTCGCCAGACCCCTGGGGCCTAGGCGACAGGCTGTGGAAGGTGGCACGGGTGCTGTCCGCTAGGCGGCCGTCCCACCAGAGGCAGCTTCATCCAGAAGCAGCAGTGTAGCCAGGCTGCCTGCGTGATGCCCAGCCAGAAATTCAGGCAGGACCCGGGGATCCATGCTTCACCCTCACTGGGGCCTGTTTTTGATTAAAAACCTGAATCCATCCTCCCAACAGCCCATGCTGGGGTAGGAGGTGGACAGTCCCTCCACACAAAGGGGAGGTTAGAGGCCAAGGCTGCGGGGACCACTGAGGTGAATTTGGGGGAGGACTGAAGAAGGAACTGGAAATGGGGGTGAGAGAGTGAGGGATGGGGACACAAACCAAAAAGGCAAAATAAAAAGTCTTTTTAAAAAGCCACCCAGTTGGTGGATGGTGGCCATGCAGGAGTCCTGTGGTGGCAATGGGCTGCTCACTCACGGATGCTGGCTGAGTAGGAGAACTGAGGGAAGTGCGTCCGCTGGTCCAGCTCCAGAGAACCCAGGCTGTCATCTGTGGGTCAGGAGGAAGCGTATTTGGGGTACTGGCCTGCAGAGGGCCAGAGGCACCCACAGACTCCCTCAGGATACACCCAGAGGAAGGACTGCAATGGGGTCACAGAATGAACCCAGCAGGAAGTTCCAGCAAGATTGGAAGGGATGGCTCAGAGGCACCTTCCTGACAGAGCCGCCGCAGCCATGTGCCTCCCCCAGGCCCTGGGTAGTCTTGTGTGGGGAAACTCCACAGGCCATCACCCTGACCCTGTGTCCTCTCAAGTGTCCTCCTCCCATTCTCTCCCCATGCCATCACCAAGGTCCAACCCAGACGCCTCAGGCCCAGTCCCCTACCCTGGCTTGCTTCAATCTACCCTCCACGTGCAGCCAGGGGATTGCACAGAACCCTCCCATGGTTCTCACCCCGTGTTCCTGGGATGCTCCCAACTCTGACCCCCATGCCTCCTGCCTCTTCCCTGAGCCCACAGCTACCCTGTCTGCAGCCTGTCCCTTTGACTGCAAAACTCTCTCCACTACTGGAACCAACATGCCACTCTTGCCAGAAAGCACAGGCCAGGTGAGGCACTTCCTCCATGAGACCCCAGTCCCTGGGCTTCTACACCAGGCTGACTGCTCTGGGCTGTCACAAAACCTAGACTGGGAGCTCTCCAACAGCAGGGCCCGGGGATGGCTGGGTCACTGCTGTGAGGCTTTGGAGTAAAAACACAAATAGCTTAAGAGTCAATGAACTAAAAAAAAAAAAGTCAATGAGCTCATTTAGCCCAAAGACCCCAGCCACCTCCTGACCAGTGCTTTCCCTGCAGCTCTGGACTGCGCTGTAACCAATGGCTCCTGGTGACCCTCACCAGACCAAAAAGAACCCAGCAGCAAAAGGCCTGCAAGCAGATGTTAGGGCAAACTGCCCAGAGGCAGACCCCACCTCTCCTCCACCCAGGCAGGCACTGTGATGGCCAACGGGGCCCCCAGACACTCACAGCGGTCCGGGGGTGTGATTGTGATGGACTGGGCGGTGAACTCGTCATCAAAGTACCTTGTGTCAACCTCAGATGTGACCTGAGGCTTGAAGGGTGGCAGGAGCTATGGAAAAGAATAGCCCAGACTCAGGGACCCTGAGGACAGGCCTTGACCTAGGTCACCCACAAATGGAACAGGCCCCCAGGAGTTGCTGGAGGCACACAGGTGGGCACTCACCTTCTTTTGCACCACATCCTGCCAGTTGATGCTGAGGAAGAACCTGTGCTCCATGACCTCCTTGGCATCGCTGGGCCCCCCACCGAGCCTGGGCAGAGACGGCCATCAGCACCTATCTCCCAGAGCAGCTGGGTCTGGGAGATGGGCTTCAGTGCAAGCAGGCCAGAGCCTCCAGCGGGAAGTATCTGCACAGCCTTTCGCAATTCTGTCCCAGCCACAAACCACCACTTCACAGAGGGGGAAGTCAAGGCTCAGGAAGGGGCGCTCATGACCACCTGGTCTCACAGCCTGCCTCACTGAGTCCAGCAAGAGTGGGCAGGAGGGCTTGGCCACAAGACTGCCCAGTCCTCAAAATCCCCAAACCCCATGGAAGGGCAGGGAGGGCCAAGCATGGGCCTGGCCAAGGGGAAGCCCTTCAGGTGCTAGCTGTGTCTACCACAGGCTGCATGGGGGATGACATACTGCAGGCCCATAGCAAGTGCACCTGTAGACACTGCTCTCTCTAGGCCAAGGGCAGCGGCAGCAGGTAGCACTGAGATGGGCGGGCAGATGCCAGCCCTCACCTCTGCTTAGGGTCCTTTTTCAGCAGCCCAGCCAGCAGGGACTTGGCCTCGGGACCAAGCGTGCGTGGGAAGCGGATCTCCTCCATGAGGATGAGCTCAAAGAGGCGCTCATGGTCCTGGTTGTAGAAGGGCAGGCGGCCGCACATCATCTCGTACATGACCACGCCCAGCCCCCACCAGTCCACGGCCCGGCCGTAGTCATTGTCCTCCAGCACCTGGGGAGGGAGGGGCAATAAGCAGCCAAGCCACAGTCCAGGGCCAGGCAGGGGAGAGAGGAGTCAGTTTTGCCCTCAGCGTCTAAGCCAGGCAGGCACACAGGCCCGGGGGCCCTCCACCCTTGGCCTACGTGTTCCTGGGCCCCCAGCTCCAGACACCTCAGGTGCCAGGTACTCCGGGGTCCCACAGAAGGTTTTCATGGTGGCACCGTCACTGATGCCCTCTTTGCAGAGGCCAAAGTCGGTGATCTTGATGTGGCCATCTTTGTCCAGCATGAGGTTTTCCAGCTGCAGGAAAAGTCAATAGATGAGGGGAACATCCTCATCTTCTGTCACCAGGCTTCTGTCACCAGCCTTCCCCTCCAAGGGGCAACAGGCTTGGGTGGTAACTGTCCAGCCAGCAGCTCCTCAGCACTGACTCCTGGGGCCAGGATGAGCCCAGTGCATGGCCACACAGGCTGAGGCGCAGAGGGAGGCCAGGCCCAATGCCTCCCTTCCTCTAGCCACCCCAGGCAAGCTGAAGGAGCCAGGCCCTGCTCCAGCTGCTGCCTCTATTGTGGGCTGCAGTTACTTAAGATCCAATTGGAACTGAGGGCACTATCCTTCTTCTATTTTTTATTAAACTTTTTTTCTTTTAATTATGATACACACATCACAAAAGAAACAGAAAACACAAATGAGAGAGGCAGTAGAGCCTCTGTGCAAACTGTGAGGTCAAGAAATAACATCAGCAGCCCTCTGGAACCCTAATGTGCCCCTTCCCAGGTATTAACTATCTCCCACCCCAACCCCCACAGTGAAAAGCAACTTTTTTTTTTAGGTACCAGGGATTGAGCCCAGGGGCACCTAACCACTGAAGCACATCCCCAGTCCTTTTTATATTTTGTTTTGAGACAGGGTTTTGCTAAGTTACTTAGGACCTCATTAAATTGCTGGGGCTGGCCCTGAACTCATGATCCTCTGTCCTGCCTTACTTAGCCTCTCAAGTTGCTGGGATTAGGCATGTGCTACCGTGCCCAGTGAGAAATCACTTTTTTAATTCCTTGCTTTTCTCTATAGTTTTGTTTTCTTTTGTGGAGCTGGATATGGAACTCGGGGCCTTGTGAATGCCTGCCACTGAAATACCTCAGCCCTTTCCTCACTGGTTTTGACATCTACGTGCACACCTGTGAGCAGTGCTGGACGTGTCCCACCTACTCTGGCCTTTCCCCCGACTCCAGCCTATGAGCTGCATCAGCACCCCTGGGCAGCTGGGCTGCTCTCTCTGCTGCAATCCTGCCGTGGAGACACCACAGTGCACCGTGCCTGTTCCACAGCAGCAGGCATTCTGAGCTAGTAACAGTGCTGCTCTGAGTACACGCACACTTTCTGGGGTGAGCACGTGTCCCTGTTTCCGCTGTGCACACAGCAGGGCAGGTGGCGAGTGTTCAGCTTTGGTGGAGGCTGCTACTTTCTAGAGTTTGTACCAACTGACACCCTCACCTGAAGCCCTGGAGCCGCACAGCGACTGGGAAAGGCCTTCACAGTGGAACCACCTGGGCCCACCTCCCCGTGTGAGTGCCATGCGCATGCCAGGGGCCAGCCTGGCCTGCCGAGGGCACACCCTCGATCCCAGCCACCTGCTCACCTTGATGTCACGGTACACCACGTCCCGTGAGTGCAAGTACTCGAGAGCTGAGACGATCTCTGCACCATAAAACCGGGCCCGCTCCTCTGTGAAGACACGCTCCCGGGATAAGTGGAAGAACAGCTGCAGGGGACAGGGGAAGGTTAGACCCCAGCCTCGGGAAGGGAGGATGGCCCAGCACCCAGTCCCATGACAGAGTGACACCTGCTCCCTGAGCAGGCAGGACATCAAGAGGCACCAAGTGAGGGGTGGTGAAATAACAGCTCACACAAAGAGAAAAACCAAGCAAGGGACGAAAAATAAGGGGCAGTCAGCAGGTGCCCACAGAAAGATAAGGAACAGGTGAAGGCATCGGTGACAGCAGGGAGACAGGCATGTCACAAGCAAGTGACAGAACATGCTGAGCAAGACCAAGTCAGACAGATATGACCACATCCCGGTCAGTCACATGTGTGTCCAGAGGGTAAGAGGAGGAGCAGGGGACAAGAGCAAGCATGAGCCACTCAGTGACAGAGTGGCTGGATCAGTCTGCACAGGGAGGACCTGGGGTCAGAGGGCTGGTGCGTCTTTACCTCCCTAACAACATCCTTCCTCTCATTGTCGGCTTACCGCCCCACAACCTCTCCCAACCCCTCTGCACCTGGGTTTGGATTCTGCCCTGAAAACTCTCTCAACAGCTGTGTGAACTTGGGCAAGCCATTTAACCTCTCTGAATCTCAGTTCCCCACCTGCAAAATGGAGATGATGCCATCTGGCTCAAAGGAGCAGGGTGGGGGGTGAGGGCGGAACCCAGTGATAGGAAGCCTCCATCTGTCCCTTCCATCTCACCCAGATCCTGCCCCCATACTCTGGAAGGAGACCCCCACATGCAAGGCCGGTGGCTGGGGCTTACCTCACCCCCGTTGGCATACTCCATGACGAAGCACAGGCGGTCGTGGGTCTGGAAGGCATACTTCAGCGCCTGAGGGAGGAGGGTACAAGGGCCACTGGGGTCAGGGGGGGAAGAGAGCTCTGCCTAGTCCGGGAGGAGAAAGCAGTTTATTCTACCTGTACACACCCGCCCTGGCCTGGGCTGCTGTCAGGCAGGTGAGTTCAAATCCCAGGCACCGGTGAGGGATAAAGTGTGTTCTAGGCAAGCAGGATTTGTCTTCCTTCTTGTTTTAACAGTAAGTGTGTTAATAGCTCTCTCTCTCTCTCTCTCTCACACACACACACACACTAGGCACAGCAGTGACTTTAAAGCCAAGTCTAAAGACAGGGTGAACAAGCTGTCAGCCAACCAACAGGTCCCAAGCTGTATGTAAGGAGCCCTCCAGGAGGTTCCTCAGGTCACCTTGGACACCTCTCTGCTCGAAACAACTCTGCAGTTCTGTCTTCCACACTGAGGCACCTCCTAAGATGACATGAACAACACTACGGCTTCACAGGCTACCTGCACAACTAAGCAAGAATCGGCACAGAAACCACCCTCCATCTAGTTCTCCTAACTGATACCCAATGGCCTTGATGGAGACTGCAGCCCTAAGACACCTCCCTCCCCCAAAGAGGGGTCCACTGGGCCAAGGCAACAGGCAATATAATGACCACACATCTGCTTCCATGATACCTCAAAACCAAAATCAAAATCAAAAGTCTTTCCATTTGGACCAGGCAGGTTGGTTCTGCCCATCCACAAAGACAGCTCTGTGCTCTCCCAGGGCTGTCCCACATCATGAACCGCCACCTCTGAGGAAAGTGCCACCCTGCATCAGGGCCTTGATTCAGACAATATGGGGAGCACACTGAGGCTGTGCTCTGTAGTGGGAGGTTTGGACTCTCCCTGAACTCTGCAAAATGGGCTGGCCTGGAGCCCCACCACCCACTGCCATCTGAGAAGGGGGGTGACTCACAGTGAGGAAGGGGTGCCTGGTGTTCTGGAGGACCCGGCTCTCAGTGACGGTGTGAGCGACTTCATCCTGCAGACAGAGAGTGTGGGTGAGCAGTTGTGACCACACACACCCCAGCCTGAGGCCTGGGGGAGTAGCACCTGAGTAAGACCAATTCCATTCTTTGCCATCAAAAAAAAAAAAAAAGGACCCAGATATGGACAGTCAGCAGCTCTCAAAACTACAAGAAGAGTTGATTGAGATTCTACAACAGGAGGGGCTAGGATCTTACAAAGGCTGGGCTCAACCCTCAGTCAGTCTCTCTCTCTCTCTCTCTCACACACACACACACACACACACACACACACACACTCTCACACGGGAAGCCGCTGCTCTGGACTGAGCTCCTGCACTAGGCTCTAGTAGAGTCACTCATACCAAATGTCACATGATCAAATGGAATGTTAAGAAAGCAGCTAGATTCCAAAACAGACCATTATTCCTAAAAATGGGAGATTCCAGTCTACCTGAATCAACATGAAAAGAAAGTCCTCGCTGCTTTAACCCCTACAAAAGGAAGTATGAGGTAATTTGATGTTACCAGGTCCACTTTTTTTTAATGGTGTTTCCTTGTTCCCTGACAACACTCACTGCTCTGCCATTGCCCAGTGGGACTTCTCCCTCTATTTCACAGAACGGAGGTGGCCTCAGTTAACAGATCACAAATAAAAGCTAGTAAGACCTCAAACTACATGAGCTGTTATTTTGTCTCCTGAAACCCCCAAGGAAGCCAGTGCACGGCCACGAGGATCCACCTTGGCAATGATGACCTCCTTCCGCAGGATCTTCATGGCGTAGTAGCGGCCAGTAGCCTTCTCCCGCACAAGGATGACTTTGCCAAAAGTGCCCTTGCCGAGGAGTTTGAGATAGTCGAAGTCATTCATGGTCTGAGGGGAGGGAAAAAGCAGGGGCAGTCAAGGACCTGGCAATCGGCCATGGAAGGAAATCCTTTAATAAGGAAAGGGGAAAGATACCACTACAGGAGCAGGGAGGGAGCTCTGGGCAGCAGCTCTGTTCTGAAGGGGCTATGGCCAGGCACTCCCAGGCACAAGCTATGCGGGGCAGGCCTGGAGCTCTGAATGGGGCCGCCTAGTCTTTACAACCCCCCAGGACGAGTCCGTGGCAGCTCTGTCCATGGCTGCCCCTCACCCCAGGGCCAGAGAAGCCCTGTACCATCCATAACTTGGAACCACCCCATCTTGCACAGCATCTATGAAGTCTCTCCAGAGACCCCTGCACATCTGCATGAAAACCAAGGGAGGCTGGGTTGGTCAGCCCGCCCCAGGCCACCTGCCCCCAGCGCGTACCACTTTGGCCCGTGCTTTGCTGACAGCCACTTCCATCTCCTCGGCTGTGGAAGAGTCACTGGGGGAACCACACTTGTAGTCCATGGGGTCCTCGCCAGGGCCCCGCTGCTTGAGGCTGTTGGCGACCATTTGGATGGCCCGCATCCACTCCTCCCTGTGTGGGGACACACAAGTCTTAGACCTTGACTGGGAAAGCAGACGGCTACCTCGCAGCCCAGACACACCGCCTCCAATGGGTGAGCAGATGGGCAAACCTCTTTGGGAGCTTTGGAGAGATCTAAGACAGGTTGAGCTGACAGGATCCGACTGAAACTTCACAGACCTCTGACTGTGGAGGTGGGAGAGTCAAGAGTGGAATAAAAGAGAGGTCACCCATTGTCCAGGAGTGGCCTGGCCTGAGGGTCCTGTGCAGACAGGTAGCACTGAAATGATCAAAGTGGGCTGACTACTTTTGTTCACAGCCCCTTGAAAAGAAGCCACCAACTTGAACCCTGAATGAGGGAGCCCGTGCTCCTGAGCTGCTCAGAACACACGAGCAGTGCAGGTTTACAGGTCTCAACTGTTTTGTGAAGCAAAACCAAGAGTAAATTAAGCATTCAAGCACCAATGCAGCTAAAGAATTCACAGGGAGAGCTGGCCAGCAGAACTCCCTGGAGGGACTGGCTGCTGAGGTAGAGTGTGGGGGCTGCAAGGCAGGGACAGAAAGAGATGGAGGAGAAGTGGTCTCAGCAGAAAGGACCTGGTTTGAAAACAATAAATTGGCTTTGTCACTCATGATTTAGTTGTTGGGAGCAAATTTTCTTTTGATACTTGCAAACTGTTCTTTGTCTAGTTAGTGGAAATGACCGCAGACCAAAAAGAAAAAAAATATTAGGCTTAATGACACTCAATTGTTCACATCCCCCCATTTCTGACTCACCACACAGCAATTCTAGTGGTTCAACCTAACATATTTTGAACCCCCATGTATTACGCTTATGTCTAGAAATCAGCCACATTACCAGCGGGAAATAGAAAATGTTCACTAAGAATGAGACAATTCAGAGAGTAAGCAGGCAGCCTCCCAAATTCCGAAAACTGAAAGAAGCCACGGTGTGTGCAGCCAGCGCTGGCAGAAAGCCACCAAGAACCAAGAGCGGCCGAGTTCTTCATGCACACGCATCCTCTAGCTGCCCTCCACCAGCCTCTGTCCCACGGCATCAAGCAGGGCCACTTCCTTACCTATCAGCCCAGCAATGCATTTCCCATGTTTTGACACTGCTGGAACACAGAAGTGTCTTACAGTGGCAGCCTCTCTCCACTTAATTGGGCACTGCTATTTTTTGGTATTATAAACACTCAGAGAGCACTCACTGTTATTCACCACCCTCTCCTCCTTTCTTTCAAAGGAGGAAACTGAGGCACAGATTAAAAAATCAAAAGTAAGAAAAACATGGCAGCTGCTGCAAGCCTGGCAGCTGGACTCCCACTGGACTTGAGGCCTTCCCCAGGGCCAATGGGCCAGACAGTTCTTGCCCAGATCTGTGGCTTGCTGAAGCAAGCTGGAACTAAGCTCAGAGATTCCCGTTAGTGCACAGGAGGCTCTTCCTCCTCAAACTGGCTTCACTCCCCTGAGACCATGCTTTGTAAGATGGAGGTGAGTATCCACCATATCATGTTTTGAAACAGATACACAAACATCAAGTGTTGGCACATGGCCCCTTCCCACCCAAGAAAAGTCTGGGGTCCCCATAACCCATATATGTCAACCCCATGAGGAGCTTTGAGTGTGGTATGCCTCCTGTACCTGTACAGGTGTTCAGTAGGTATCTAAGTAATGAACAAGCAAGGCAGCCAAAGTCTGAGTGGCCCCAGGGCCTATGCACAGCAAGGCCACTGCACACCCAGGCAGAGTGGGGTTGGCCTCTTCCCTCCCTGACCCAGCACTTCTAGCCAGCATTTCTCAACTGGTTTTAACCCATGCTCCCTTTGGAACAAGTCACAGCCTAAAGCCCAATGCCTATATTAATTTCCCTGTTTTCAGAAAAAAAAAAAGGGAAAGAGTAGGGACACATCCTATGATATGCCTTGTCAATCACAGCTGTCATAGAAATTTTAAAATCGTAGATAAAAAACAAAGTCACACAGGCAGGCACAGTGGGACACACCTGTAATTCCAGTGACTCAAGAGACTGAGACAGGAGGATCACAAGTTCAAACTAGCCTTGGCAACTCAGTGAGACCCTGTCTCAAAATAAAAATAAAAAAGGCTGGGAAGATGGCTCATTGGTACAGTACCCTAGATTCAACCCCAGACTGCAGAAAGAAAATCACAGATCTCCTAAAGGATACGAACAGTGTGATCATACATACAACCTCATGGAGAGAAATTTTGAGATTGTGAAAAAAGCTGGCTGCAGATTAAGACCCACAGTGTGATATCAACTTTCTGACAAAGAGAGGGATGGAGTGAACACAGCACCCCAGAAGCAACTCTGAGCCTGGCAGATCAGCTGTACGGGTGTCCCATCCTTTCCAGCCTCATCCCCGCCTCAGCACGGCAGCTGCTGAAGCAGGGCGGACTGCCTTGTGGAGAGCAGCAGGCCCAGGGCCTGGTCCAGGAAGCACCAGCCTCGGGGAAGGTGTGAAGGCAAGGCGTGGGGCCAAACGGATCCACCAAGGATGAAGGAGGTGGATGCGGGTAACTGAGGCCCTCCCCAACGCTGACCAGCTGCCGGTCCAGTTCCAACTGGACTGAGGTTACAAGCTTGCAGCACTCAGAATTCCAGAGAAAAAGTAAGAGCCTCTGTCCAGGACACTCCTCAAAGGTTTCAACACAGTGTCTGGGGCAGAGGGGAGCTTCTACCCAAAGCTGGGGCTAAAAGGAGAGCTCTTAAGGAAACCAACCCCCTCCCTGGTTAAGAGTCACAACTTAGGAAAATAACAGCAGTGAGTGTGCAGCTCCACAGCCACAACCTCAAGAGCATGGGAAGGAAGGGTTCTGACATGGAGATGGAGGCACAGAGAGGTAGATCACCTGTGGCGGTTACACAGCTGGAGACAGCAGAGCTGGGACTCAGTGCCAGGCAACCCATTCTTCCCTAGTCCCCACTGCCTTTCCCTGTGCTGGGGGTCTGAGTGTCAGACTTGAGAGAAGCTGAGGAAAGCTCCAGCCTTACTTCCTAGAACAGGTCCAGGAGAATCAACCAAAGATACTCTCGGGCAGGTCCACGGACCAAGGGACATCATACCAAGGGACCTTGAAGCCAAGCAAACTGATGCCTCCCCTTGGAAGCTGTGAGGTGGACCACATTCCAGAGGAGGCCTCTCCCACTGGACACCACCCCCAGACACCCTCCACACAGGCAGCCACCATGATGCTGTGAGAAGTAACACCTTTAACCCTCCCAATGACCAAGGCAGCAGAAACTGTGATCCACGTCATGCTACAAATAGGGAAACTGAGGCACAGGGAGGCTGATGTTTGCTCACTTACACAGCCAGTAAGCAGAGGCCTGGGAACACCAACCCAGGCATTCCTTCTTCACCCAGGAGCACTTCTCCCATCAGGGGTATCTTCCAGAACCTTCTCATCCTCACTTGGGTTTCAGGGCCAAGAATATATGGGGAGCTACATTTGCCCAAGCGGCACTAGGGAGGGCGTCACGTGTACAGCATAGGAGCAGCACTGGGCAGCTGGGAGCCAAGCCTTGAATCCATGTGGCCCTCACTGGCCCAACCTCTCCAGTTGTTGTCTGCCTCCCACATAAAGCACGGGTCACACAGTAGCTAAGAGCAGACTCTAGTGCTGATGGCCTGGGTTCAAACCAGCTCTGCCTCTTCCTTCAGGAGATGCTGGGCAGGTCATCTAACATTCATCAGCGAGCTGATCTGTAAAGCAAGCACTAGTGGTTCACACAGGGGAGATGTGAGCTGCTGGACACGAAGCACAGAGGAAGTGACTCAATGGATTGTTGTGAGGATTCACCTTGCCAGCCAGTCAATGTTTACCAAGTGCCTCCTACAAGCCAGGCCTTGTTTGGGTGCTAAGGATGCAGCAGGAAACAGCTCACTAGAGTTCCTAGTCTAACGGGGGAAGCCAACTGTGTAAAAATACAGCAGTTTGGCTGGGGTTGTGGCTCAGTGGTACAGCATTTGCCAAACATGTATGAGGAACTGGGTTTGATTCTCAGCACCACATATGAATAAATGAATAAAATAAAGGTCCATCAACATCTTAAATTAAATTGCACATTCTTCTGCTGGGCGTGATGGTGCATGCCTATAATCCCAGTGGCTTGGGAGGCTGACACAGGAGGATTGCGAGTTCAAAGCCAGCCTCAGCAATGGCTAGGCACTAAGCAACTCAATGAGAACCTGTCTCTAAACAAAACACAAAATAGAGCTGGGGATGTGGCTCAGGGGTCAAGTGCCCCTGAGTTCAATCTCCAGTACAAAAAAAAAAAAAAAAATTGCATGTTCTTCTGAGTATTGTGATGAACTCTCAGGTTATATCCCACCTAGCAGGACATGAATCATCTCTGTCCAATGTATCCATGCTGTATATGCTACCCACCCGTATGTCACTTAGTAGCCTCTTGGCTACTACAGATCAAATGTAGCAGTACCAAAGTATTTGTGTTCAAGTAAGCCTTCTAGAGTGCTCTAACACATCACTACAATGCCTAGGTCAGTCACTTCATTTTATTTCATCATGTAGGCACTGGGTCATCCTCCAATATCATCATGAGAAGAAGGGTGAGTACAGTAGTACAATAAGATATTTTGATTGGGCTGGGATTGTAGCTCAGCGGTAGAGTGCTCGCCTAGCAAGGACGGGACCTGGGTTCGATCCTCAGCACCACATAAAAATAAAGGCGGTGTGTTATGTCCATCTACACCTAAAAGATAAATATTTTTAAAAAAAGATATTTTGAGAGAGAGACCATATTCACATAACTTAATTTTGGTACAACAGATTGAACCCAGGGTACTTAACCACTGAGCCACACCCCAGCCCTTTTATTTTGAGACAGTACCTCGCTAAGTTGCTTAACAGCCTCCCTACGTTACTAAGGCTGCCTCTGAACTTGCTATCCTCCTGTCTCAGCCTCCTGAGCTGCTGGGATTACAGGCGTGTGCTACCACACTTTTATAACATAATGTAACTTTTACGACAGAATATATGTTCAATGTTACTATTGTTGTTAATCTCTTAAAATTTATCATAGGCATGTATGTATATAAAAAAATACACAGAGAGAGTGGGAGGGTTGGTATCAATCACTATTTCAGGCATCTACTGGAAGAGTCTTGGAACATGTCCCCTCAGGTAAGAGGGGACTACTGTAGCAAGACAGGAATCAGAGAGAGCCCTTTCTTAAAGGGTAGCCAGGAAGGCCTCTCTGAAGAGGTGATACTTAAACTAGGATCTAAAGGCTATTACTAGAATATGAGCCATCCCCAGTGCCCACAACAGGCATCTGGCACATAGCTGTGAAATCAATGACGCCACATGGATAGTGGGAGGGAAGGGAATCCAGGCAAAGGCCCAGGGAGAAGGAGCCTGGGGTGTCTATAGAAGGCACAGCAGGTGCAAGAGTGGCTGGAGCCAATAGAGGGAGTGAAAGAAGGACAAGCCCAGACCACTCTGAACTGTATGTGCCACTAAGTTAGGGATCCATCATGGGAAGTGGCTGACAGTGGGTGACAGCTCCAATTTCGGTGTTAGGCCAAGAACTGCTATGTGGGCTGCAGACCAGGGGCAGTGGACACAGCATTGTCCAGGCAGGAGGAGCCAGTGGCAGGAAGTATAGGAAGGAAGGGACAGCTCCACTGCCCAAGGACTCTACTATGCATGGGTCCTACCAGCGCTTCCACACACACTTCCTCCTTTGTCCCCAGGACAACCAGGGACCTGAGCCCCAAGGAGAAAGGAACACAGCAGTTGCCTTGCCCTGCCCTGGGTTGTCCTGCTAAACAGGACCCAACGTGCCCCAGAGGGAAGCTCAAGGAGGCAGAGGTGGCCGGGCTGTCCTTCCTACTTCAGAAGTAAGAGCTAGCTGTTGGTCTGAGAGTGGGCCTCTGCCCTTCACCCTATGCATGGCCTCCTCTATCCCCAAGGGGCATTTTATGGCTGGACAGTATTGGGTTCCCTTCCTTCTCATAGACAACATCAGCTGGGAGGACAAAGTTGATATGTACAGTCCTTACAACAGGATCTGGCTCAAGAGAATTAGTTTTAATTATTCTTGTATTCATCCAACAAACATTTACTGAATACCTATTTATATGCCGGGCACAAATAAATAAATATAAAATGCCACACTTAGTAGACAGGTTCTATAAAGAAAAATAAAGCTGGGTAAGGGAAACATTCATGAGGAGGCAGGATAGGACACTCTGAGAAGGTGGCATTTGAATAGAGAACTTGTGAAGTTAAAAAAATAGCCACGATATCTGCTCAAGGGGGTCCTAGGCAAGGCAGCAGCAGGTGCTAAGGCACCCACCCAAGAGTGTATTTTGCAAGTTTAAGGAACAGCAAGCAGACCAGCATGACTGAGTGTGGGCTCCAGTGGCAAGAAATAAGTCTGGAGAGGGGCAGGACCTTGTAGAACATGGCACAAACCCTGGAATTCACTCCAAGAAGGACTAACAGCCATTCAGATTCCTGAGCAGAGAAATTACATCAAAAAGATCACACAGGGGCTGAGGTTGTAGCTCAGTGATAGAGCACTTGTGTAGCACGTGTGAGGCACTGGGTTTGATCCTCAGCGCTACATACAAAAATAAATAAGGTTATAAAAATATATTTTAAAAAAAGAGTCCAGGGGCTGGGGCTCGGGTTGTGGCTCAGTGGTTGTGCACTTACCCTAGCATAGGTAAGGTACTGGATTCAATCCTCAGCACCATGTAAAAATAAATAAAGGCATTGTGTCCACCTACAACTAAAAACATATTTAAAAAAGTCCAATGTGTGGATGGACCACATTTTATAAAGAAAAAAAAAAAAAGTGTATTGGATATACACTATTAAGCACTCCTGTCAAGGCTAAGGGTCTGCAAACATTCTATAGACCCAAGTAGCAAATCTCCAGGCTCTGTAGGCCACCAGCTCTGACACAACTATTAAACTGTGCCACAGCAGGGCAAAAGCAGCCATAGAGCAGCCATATACAAATGCACATGGCCATGTTCCAACAGAACCTTCCTTACCAACAGGAGGCAGGGCTATAGTGGGCCAACCCTACTGTGGACCTAACTTCTACTTTATAGGAAATACACCCACCTGTCAAAAGGCAGTAAGGGACACATTCGGCCTTTCTACAACAAGACAGTCAGCCTGGCTTGTCAAGGCTAACAGTTCTTGGAGGGCAGGGGGACAGAGGGCTAAAGTAGATTAAAAGAGGCCAAAGAGACAGCAGGAACCTAAAGGAATCCTTGTTGAAGAAACATTTTTGGAGGTAACTGGGGAAATTCGAGTATGGCACAGATAAGGAGAGGGGAGCAGTAAACACACGTTACAGGTGAGCATCCCTCATTCAAACGCTTTATATCAAACCTTGGAATCTTTTTTGGATTTGGGGATTTTTGCATAGCCCTTATGAGCATTTCTGACAGGAAAATAAAAAATGTTCCAAAATCTGAAACTTTGAGCATCATGTTGGTAGATAAAGTTTCCAATGATGGAGCATTTTGGATTTCAGATTTCCAGATCAAGAGGCTCAACCTGTATACTCATCTCAGGTGTGAGGATATCATGATCTTGTGAGGGAAAGTCCTTATTCGTGGCAGATGCCTGTCTGCAGTGGTAAGGAACAGTGTCATGAAGTACAAACAGAAGCACAAAATAATCAGGAAAATAACAAAAGATTCAGTAAAAAATAGCCCGATGAGGTAAATACAGCAGAAACACCGCACCCAGGCACAGGTACCCGCAGGTTCACACAGTGATACTATTCTTTCAACTTTTCTGCATCTGAAACAAGCTGCCAGCAGGGTGGGGTGCGAGGAGGGTCCCCAGCTTCCTGGGGAAGGCAGGAGAGGCAACCAGGTTCCCAGTAAGGAAGGTGCTGCAGTGTCCAAGCCATGTTCAGCCACCGGCGTGCTTCCTGTCTCCCCTGCCACCCCATCTCTCTCCAGACGCAGGGCAACCAGTGACCTCAGGCCTATGTGGGGCAGAGCAGCAAGGAAAGCATGGCCAGCCATAAGCAGAACAGAGTGGCCTCCCTCTTGCTGGGTTTCTGGCTCACAGTGCCCCCAGGGCTAAGGGCAGGAATCTGGGGTTTGGTCTCTCTGGATCCAACCCAGCGATTCTCTCTCCAAAGGCAGCAGAAGTTCCTAAGAAAAGGAAAAATGCTCCATCCAGCTCCCACAGTCTTAGTAATGGGAGTCATACCACACTGAAGGGTGTGTCACCTTGTGAGAATGGAAACTAGATCATCTCTCTTGCCTACTAAACCACTGCTGGCTCCCTGCTGCTCCTTTTCCAGGCTTGCAAGTTGTGTGCCAGGTACTGCTGAATCAAGGGCTTCCTGTTTATCATCCCCTGAATCTCTTAACAACCCTGTGACAAACCCTAATTTATTAAATGCCTGCCAAGCTCTGCAGGGATCTCCATCTAGGGGCCAAGGCCCTGGCTGGGCCCTCCAGCTTCAAGCGCCTCCACTTCCCCTCTTCCAAGACTTCCGCTGGTGGATTCCCTGGTGACACAGAACTCTCTGTGGTCCCTGGGACACACAAGCTGTTTCACTTCCAGGCCTCTGCATATGCTGATCAGTCCTTTTCCTGGACCTTTCTAATTCCTACCTCCTAACCATCCTTCAAAACTCAGCCCCCCTCCTACCAAAAAAAGAGAAACATAACAAACAAATAAACAAACAAGCAAAAAACAACTCAGCCCAACACCCAGGTCCTAAGCACCTATTTGTCAGATTTGCTCTCACTGACAGCCTATATTTTGGTCCCCAGTTTTCAACTGAGTAACAACTAAGCTGGCCTGAAATGGTAATTCTGTTCCCCTTGGTGGGGTAAGTATATTTTTAACCTTGGGGAGATATGCAACAATAATTACAGAATAGACTGTGGTAACATCTTGTGATATTATTTTGTGCAGGCTCTAGAACTGCACTGTCCAAGAGGGTACCACTAGCCATATGAGTGGCTACTGGAATTGATTAAAGGCAATTAAGATCAAATTTCCACTCTTCAGTTGCCACACTTAACATTTCCATCACAGCAGGAAGCTCTCTTGCATGGCCCTGTTTAGGCGTCTCCAGAGGGAAGCCCTACCCCACAGGCAAGCTAGACGTGTTTCTCGAGGTGATGTCCAAAAGGACGAAGTGGGAGGAAGAACTTTGCCACTCGTTATAAAAGGAATGAGTTTTCTAATATACAAAGAACCTTCAGATATAAATAAGAACAACACCAACTACTCAATAGAAAAAAGATATAAACAGATAGTTCAGAAAAGGAAATTCACATGGCCCTTGAGGCTCAAACTCAACCAGAGAGACAGAGAAACCCTGAAGTGCTATTTCCCACTACTCAGACTGATAAAAACCCAAATGTTTGAAAACACAAGGCCATGAAGACACTCAGACATCACCTCATAGAACTACCTCTGAAAACAACACATGCAAGCTGAACACAGTGACTCAAGAGGCGATCACAGATTCAAGGCCAGCCTCCACAACTTGCAAGCTGCTGAAAAGGACTGGGAATGTGGCTCAATGGTAGAGTGACCCAGGTTCAATTCCAAGTACCATTAAAAAAAAAAAGACAAGTATACATTCTTGTGACCCAGCAATCCTACATCTAAGAATTCCTCATACAGGCTGACCTGCACACATGAGAAATGAGACAGCACACATTTCACTGTGGCATTGCTTACAGTGAGCCAAAGGCTGGACACAACCCCAGTCACCATTAACAAAGAACTGCTAGTTAAACAGGCATGCACATGTCCAGCTGTTAAAAAGAGAAGCAGAAAAAACACTGTGGCGGGGCAGCAGCTCTCTATACGAGACGAGACGGAAAGAGTCCACAAGATACTCAGTGAAGTGCAAAAGGCAAGTTCAGAACAGCGTGGGTGCAGTGCTGCCTTCTAGGGCCCAGGCGCCAAGGCCTCCATCTGCTCTTCAAGCACACAGAAGACAAGTAGTTATCTGGGGGATGGAGAATGGAGGGAAGGGGAGCGGTGACAGTGAAACTTTCACCAGACACCTCCTCATTCCATATGGCAAGGACGGGGGAAGGCAGTTTGTTTGTTTGTTTGTGGTGTTGTTGTGGAGTTGAAGATGGAACCCAGGGCCTTGAGAATGCTAGGTGAACATTCTAGCTCTGAGCTAAGCCCCAGCTTGCCTTTATTTCTTCTTCCTCTTTTTGGTACTGGGATTGAACCCAGGGTACTGGGATTGGTTTACCCCCGCTCTTTTTATTTTTTATTTTGAGACAAAAACTTGCTAAGTTGCTGAAGCTGGCCTTGAACTTGCAATCCTCCTGCCTCACCCTCCTGAATTGCTGGGATTATAGATATGTGCCTTGGTTCCCCACTCTCGGCCTGACTTTTGAACCAGATGAATCTACATAACTTCTTCTGATTATTAAATTGAACTTTTAAAGTGACTTTCTAGACCTACTTTAGAATCAACAAAGATGCGCACTAGGAACAGTCTGCTGACCCTCCATAGTGGTCAGGCCTAAAGTCTGTCATTAACAAGCTCTTTCTAACAAGTCACTGTCATCAGTGACTCTGATGTGCCTACAAGTCCAAGGACAGAGTGAAATTTTCACACCAAAACTTCCAGTTCTTCTCAGTTCCAGGTAGAAGACTTCACACCAGAAGGGTGGAAAACTGGGAATTCCTCAGTTGGGCCCAGGGGAATCTGTCCATTGTGCCTCTTCCCCTCGCACCAAGCTTGACCATTCTCAAAGGGCAGCCACATGGAGGCTCAGACTCACCTCTCATCTGGAGAGTCCACATGGAAGGTCCTCTCGATGACAGTGGTCCACTGCAGACAGCGAATGACGAAGGTGTTGGGCCTTGGCCTCTCGGTCTTCATCAGCTGACATTCTGCAGGCAAGGGAGGAGGATTGGGACAGTGAGGGGATGACCCTGCTGGCCTGCAGCCCATATTCCCTGAGCCACCTGTGTGTCAAGTCCCATGTTAGATGGTGCTGGGGACCCATCAGAGATCAAGACAGCTCTGGCCTTGCCCTCAGGGCAGACCATCAGATGGTAACAACTTAGCAGTCGGGTTGGGACAGAGACAGCCAGCTGCAGCATCCAACCCTGAGGAAGGGGCATCTCTGACCTGAGGCCTGAAGGCAAAGAAAACTGAGTCAGAGGGGATGTCAACTCTGCTCCAAGTGTTAGACAGGGGAAAGTGAGCAGTCACTTAGGAAAGGTGGGCCAGAGTCAGCTGGACAGGGCTTTAGAGGCCATGGTAAGGAATATGAACTTTGTCTTCAGGGCAGCAGGGAGCCATGGAAAGGACATGGACAGACTGAGACAGATCCCCTGGCTGCCATGGAGGATGAGACTGGAGGCCAGAAGCCAGGGAAGAGACTGTGGCAGGACCTAGATGGAGGGGATGAGCTGCAGCAGAGTGGGGCAGGCAGGGGAGGAAAGGGAGCAGGTTGCAGCAGGAGGGAGAGGCATTTGGGACCAACACCAGGCACAACAGAGCTGTCCCAAGGAGACTGAGAAGATGACAAGTTTGAGAGAGGGAAGGAGAAGGGAGGTGGGAAGGTCAGTTTGAAACATGGTGAGTATGAGGAACCTGGAGAATACTTGGGGAGAAATGTCCAGGAAGCTGCTGGGGAAAGGCTGGGAGTACAAGCAAGAAGTCGAGGCAGAAGCCACCAGCATATGGAGAAAGCAGCCAGGAAAAAGGCTTCCTACAGACAGTGTGAGGGCTGGGTTGCAGGAGAGCCTCCAGGGAGGAGTTGGGCTGGGGAGGAAGCTGTAGGACAGACCTGAGAGGATGGTGCTGAGGAGACTGGGCTGCCTGTGAAACATTCTTAGCAGGTACAACAAGGACACAGTACAAATCACGTCAGCAGGGAAGGAAGGAGGTGGGGGTTGGGGGAGTCCCCTGTTCCACAAGAACAAGGCAAGGAAACTGGGTTTGCAAAGCTGACTCTGTAGCACCATTTCGGGTGCTACAGAGGGAACCAAGGACATGAGGTCAGCCCTGATCAGCTGAGTGGGAAGCCATGACCCTTCTAGGTGAGAGGGATGAAGGGAGGAGGCTGTTACCAGAGCAGGACAGCACTCCAGCTGGAACCACAGGGCCAGCTGGAGCTGGAGCTGGGGCCCAGGGAAGGGTGTGTATGAATGCCCTGCTTACGCCCTCTTCTCATTCTCCACCTCCCATAGGATGACCCCACAGCACCCAGCTGACAAGGAGGGAGAGCAGGAGAAGGATGGGAAATGGATCTGAGGGCAAACAAGCCCAGGACAGTCCTCTGGCTCAAGAATGACCAAGACCCATGTGCCCCCAAGATCTGCCAGCCATTCTCCAAGTTCTGCTGGCCTACTTGCCCTGAGACTCACCTGCTACAGAGAAGTTGTTTAAGGGGGGTGAAGTCTGGTCAGGAGCCTCTGGCCTCTCCTTATACCCAATGAAGGAGCCATCGCTCTTCAGAAGGAAGTACCGGGGCCTCCATGTCTTGATGTATTCACCTGAAAGAGGCGGGAGAGGAGAGAGGTCAGGACAAGGTTGAACAGTATCCCAGGCGGGCAGGCAGGCGGGCAGGCAGGCAGCCCAGTGTGACGGTGACTCACAAGGGGCACCACAGTGGGAGGAGGGTGGACAAGTGTGCCTCTCCCAGGGGAGCCCTCAAGGTGGCCCCTGCTGACGCAGGCTGGGGCACTGGGCTGGTCCTGAGTGATCCACAGGGTCATGCCTGGCAGGAAGGCGCCTGTAACAGTGCCCCAGAACACCAGCTGCCTCAGCATGTGGCCAACAGCAAGCTATCCCTGCCAGATGGTCCCATCCTAAGGGAGGCCCAGGCCTCTAAACACACATGCCCTGTGACCCTGTTAAGGCCAAATGCCATGGGCTTGAATTCACCAGCATGGCCACGTAGGACCCAGATGGTGAATCAAATGTCAAAATACTTTTGTGCCAGGTGGGCTATAGCTGCTTCCACACCCTTTGAGCACCTGTAATCCCTTCCACTTTTCTGGAGGCTGGGAGCCAGGAGGAGGCTGAGGCAGGACCCACACGCACTTGCCTGAACACTTTCTACAAGGACCCGCTCCTTTGAGGGCTGCCAAGGGGGAAATGAGATGGTGAAACAAATGTCCACATAAAAACCCACACATGAGCATCCACAGCAGCAGTACTCATAGCAGCCCCAAAGTAGAAACAGCCCAAATATTTATCAACCAATGAATGGTTTATCAACAGAACTTGGTGGATCCAAATGGAAAACTTGTAGACCATAAAAAGAATTGAAGTTCCATGCTATGAAGTGGATGAACCATACTTAGGCTAAGTGAAAGAAATCAATCACAAAGGACCACAAATTCCAGACAGTGTTTACAGTGGTTCAACTTTATGACAGCATGAGGCCAACATGCCTTCAGTACATAGCACACTTCAATGGGAGATTCTGAACTTTTCCCAAGCTACCTATACACAGTATACCTATACACAGTATATGATACTGGGCTCCTGGTCAGCCACATGATCACAAAGGTGCTCAACCAACACTACCATCCCTTACTGCTAAGCTCCAGTGCTCTGTAAGTTAGGTGCATTAAATGTATTTTTAACTTATGATAGGTTTACTGCGATGTAATCCTGCCATGTTGAGGAGTATCTATATGAGTCCACTTGGGATGCAGGGCCTAGGGGAAAACTGGAAGGTGATGGCCAATGGGGACAGAATCTTTTGGTGTGTAAAAAAATCTTCTACAATTGACTGTAGTGTTGGTTGCACAACTCTGAATACTGAACTGTCCCCTTCAGAAGGATAAATTGTAAGGCATGTCCATTATATCTCAATGATGAGACAGCAACCATGAAACACCCAGCTCAAGAGCCCAGCACATTGCATACACTCAATGAATGCTCTTCATTATCAGTCCACTGTGCAAGAAGTATGTGCCAGGCACTTGACTTCCATGGCACATGAAGAGGCAGGACACAGTGGACTGAGGTATATCTGCTGGATGTAAGTAAATCATTTCCCTTTTCTGAACTGTTTCCTCTTCTGGGGCCATCCACTAACTGAGGAGGAAGACAGCAATGAATAATAATGATACCACAGTGCTCTTTGTGTCAAGCACTGTCTTAAGTATCTCATGAGTGGGTTTTAACTTATAAAATTCTCTCAAATGTAGATATAAATTACTCCATTTATATAAAGTTCAAACACTAGCAAAATCCTAAATTCAACAGCATATTAAAAAGATGTCTGGTGTGGTGGTGAAGACCGAGAGCCCCAGCTACTCGGAAGACTAAGGCAAGAGTTCAAGGCCAGCTTGGCCAATAAAGTGAATCTGTTTTAAAATATATATATGTACATTTATATCCCATGACCAAGTGAAATGTATCCCAGGAATGAAAAGATGGTTCAATGTACATTGAAAGAATGATGTGATCGTCCCAATCGACACAGGAAAAGCATCTGACAATCTAAGTATTTTTCAGGATAAAAATACTTAGCAAGCTATGAACAGAAGGAGCTTCCGTAATGTGATAAAAGGCATCTATGAAAAGCCCACGGCTGATGACTGACGTCACACTCAATAAGGAAAGACTGAAAGCTTCTCCCTAAGGTCAGGATCAGGACAAGGATGCCCGTCTTTTCCACTACTGTGCAAAATGGAATAAAAGGTACTAAAGGGAAAAGGAAAGAAGAAAATTACCTCTACTTTGCTGATAATGTGATCCTATGTAGAGAAAAAGCACAAAGAATCTACAGAGTAGCCAGGTGTAGTGGCTTGGACCTAAAGTCCCAGCTACTCAGGAGGCTGACACCAAAGGATCATTTGAGCCCAGGAGCTCAAGGCTGACCTGGGCAAAATATTGAGACCCCAATTAAAAAAAATAAAAATAAAAATACCCGGACTGGGATTGTGGCTCAGTTGTAGAGTGCTTGCCTAGTGCATGTTAAGTCACTGGGTTTCATCCTCAGCACCATACAAAAATAAATAAATAAAATAAAGGTATTGTGTCCAAAGTAACTTCTAGAGTTAATAAGTTTAGCATAATCAACGTACAAAACTCAGGTACATTGTTGGGGGGGGGTGCTGGGGTTGTGGCTCAGAGGTAGAGCGATTGCCTACCATGTGTGGGGCACCGAGTTCAATCCTCAGCACCACATAAAAATAAAATAGATATTATGTCCACCTATGACTAAAAAATAAATGTTTAAAAAAAATCAGCTATGTTTCTATATACCAACAACCAATAGTCCCAAAAGGAAATTTAAAAAAAATTCATTTACTATAGTCTCCAAAAGAATAAAATACTTAGGAATAATGTAACCATGGAGATAAAAGATTTTCATACTATAAAACATTAATTTAAAAAAATGATCTAATAAATGCAAGGACATCCCTTGTTACTGGATTGGAAGATTTAACATTGTCAGGCTGACAATATTCAGAGTGACCAGGTGTGATGAAATCTCTCTCAAAATTCCAACAGCAGCCCTTTTAGAGAAATGGAAAAGTCAATCTTCAAATTTATATGGAATTGCAAGGCGTTCCAAACATCCAAGACAACATTAAAAATTTTTAGCCAAGTTAAAAGACTCCATATTTCCCAATTCCAAAACCGACTACACAAAGCTACAATAACCAAAACAGTGTGGTATAAGGATAAATATATAGACCAATCAAACAGAATCAAGAAATTAAATGACAAACCCAAACACTAAGGTCAAATGACTTTCAACAAGGGGTGCCAGAGCACTCACTAGAATAATGCAGCAAATAGTGCTGGCACACCTGGAAGTCCACATGCAAAAGAGTGAACTCAGACCTCTACCTCATTCTATCCGCCACATACAAAAACGCATTAAAAATCTATTAATCTAAGAGCTGAAACTGTAGAACTCTAACTAGAATACAAAGGATTAAATCTTCACTATCGTGGATTTGGCACTCTTAGATGACACCAAAAAACAAAAAACAAAAAAAAAAAAAAAAAGTGAACTTATCAAAATGAAAAACTTTTGTGCATGAAAGAACACTATCAAGAAATTAAAAGGCAGCCAGGTATGAAGGCACATGCCTATAATCCCAGCTACTCAGGATGCAGAAGGATACCAAGTTTGAGGCCAGCCTATCAACTTAGCAAGACTCTGTTTCACAACAAAAATAAAAAGGGTTGGGGCTGGGTATGCTGGCGCACTCCTATAATTCCAGTGGCTTGGGAGGCTGAGGCAGAAGGATCATGAATTCAGAGTTCTTAGCAAGGTACTAAGTAGCTCAGCAAGACCATGTCTCTAAGTAAAATATAAAAAGGGCTGGAGACGTGGTTCAGTGGTTAAGCTCCCCTGGGTTCAATCATCAATGCCAAAAATAAAAATAAAGGGAAAAGAAGGAGGGAAGAAAGGTAAGAGAGAGGGAGAGAGGAAGGGAAGGGAAAGAAGGAATGAAAAGAAAGGAAGCAGGGAGGGGAAGAGGGGAGGGATGAATGGACAAAGACAAAATTAACCTACAGAACAGGAAAAAATGCTTGCAACTCATATGACAAGAGTCTAGTATCTAGAAAATATAAAATATAAAGAACTCTTACAACTCAACAACAAAAAGACAAATAGCTTATTAAAAAGGGGGTAAAGGACTTGAACAGACATTCCTCCAAAGACTATACAAATGGCCAACAAGCCATGAAAAAATTCTTAATAACACAGTTGTTACCAAAAAAAAAAAAAAATCAAAATCATGATGAGACACTACTTCACACGCACTGAGATGACTGTAATAATAATAATAATCTTTTTTTGGTGGGGGGGTGGGCGGTCGGTGATTGAACTCAGGGGCACTTAACCACTGAGTCACATCCCCAGATTTAGTTCATATTTTATTCAGAGACAGGGTCTCACTGAGTTGCTTGGTGCCTTGCTGTTGCTGAGGCTGGCTTTGAACTCCGGATCCTCCTGCCTCAACCTCCCAAACCGCTGGGCTTACAGGCGTGTACCACTCTGCCCAGCAATAATGATAATCTTAAAAACACAAACAAAAGGGGCTGGAGTTGTACCTCAGTAGTAGAGCACTTGCCTCACATTTGTGAGACACTGGGTTTGATTCTAAGTACCACATATAAGTAAATGAATAAAATAAAGGTACATCAACACCTAAAAAAATATTAAAAAAAAAAACAACAACACAAACAAAACTGAGCACGGTATTACACATCTGTAATTCCAGTGGCTCGTGAGGCTGAGGCAGGAGGATTGCAAGTTCAAAGCCAGTCTCAGCAACTTATAGAGACCCTGTCAAAATAAAAAATAAACTGCAGGGCACAGTGGAGTATGCCTGTTAATACCAGCGGTTCAGCAGGCTGAGGCAGGAGGATCACAGAATTCAAAGCCAGCCTCAGCAAAAGCCAGGTGCTAAGCAACTCAGTGAGACCCTGTCTCTAAATAAGATACAAACTAGGGGTGGGGTGTGGCTCAGTGGTTGAGTGCCCCTCAGTTCAACCCCTAGTACTAAACACACTCTCTCTCACACACACACACACACACACACACAAGGACTGTTTAGTAAGGAGATGAAGAAAATAAAACCCTGTGCATTTTTGGAATGTAAATGGTACAAGACACTGTAGAAAAATCTGGTACTTCCTCAAAAAGCTAAACACAGAATATACTATAAATTATAAATATAGGAAATATGACTCAGATTATATAATTACACACATTTACATATTATGTATATTAGATACTAGATTATAAATGCAAATTACAAATACAGACTACATGATCCAGCAATTGTCCTAGGTAATGCACATGAAAGAACTGAATACAGGTATTCAAACAAATACTGTACATTTTGTTCATAACAGTACTATTCACAATAGTGAAAAGGTAGAAACAACTCCAATATATATCTAGAGATGGATGGATAAACAAAATATGATATGTCCATAAAGTTGATTATTTGGCCTTTAAAAAGGAATGAAGTACTGATACATGCTGTAACACAGAGGAACCTCAAAAACATTATGTAAGTGAAAGAAGCCCATCACAAAAGAGCATATATTGTACAATTCTATTTATACGAAGGGTCTAGAGTAGGTAAACCCATAAAAACAGAAAGCAAACTGATAGCTGCCAGACACTGGGAGCAAGAGGGTACAGAGACTGACTGCTTAATGGGTATAAAGTTTTCTTTGGAGGTGATGAAAACATTTTGGAACTAGTTAGAGGTAATGGTTAACACAACATCATGAATGTATTAAAAGGCCACTGAATTGTATAATTTAAGATGGTTATTATAATATTATATAAATTTCCACCTTTTTTTTTTTAAAAAGACAAAAATTAGAAAACTGCAAGCTTGGGAAGGGAGCAGAGGCTTTTGCAGATTGTTTTGTTTTCTTTCTTTCTGTTTTTTTTGGGGGGGGACTAGGGATTGAACCAGAGGGGCTTTACCACTGAGCCGCATTGCCAGCCCTTTTTATTTTTTGAGACAGGGTCTCACTAAGTTGCCTGGGCCCTTGCTAAATTACTGAGGCTGGTCTCAAACTTGCAATCCTCCTGCCTCAGCCTTCCAAGTTACTGGGATTACAGGCATGTAACACTGTACCCAGCTCTATTTCTTTATTGCACGCACGCTGGCACAGGGGTGAGGTAATTATCCAGAACTCGTCTTGGATATCAAGAAACCTAGATTAAAGAAAAAAGGAGTCTTGTGATCTTATCCCCCATTTTGTATGGGGAACCTGAGGCACAGGCAGCCTTGTCAAGGTTCACAGCTGTCCTGTAAGAGCTAGCACTCCTGACCACTAAGTTGGCCTTGTACGTAGCCTGGCAGAGGGTGGGCACTCTGCTAATGATGGCGGTGGTGTACTAAGGCCATGCCACAAGCAGGACCCACCAGTAGCACAAGGGACTCCACATTCTTAGATCTTGCTGAACAAGAGGCAGCACATAGACTAGACTTTGAGGACATTCATTCATTCAGCAGCCAGGAGGCCTGAATTCAACCTCACACTCTGCACTAAAACTCTGGGTGATCACTCTTGCTGCTAGTAAGATGGTAGCCACCTTACAGGGCATCTATGAAAATTCAACACTGGGGCCAGACACAGTGGTGCATGCCTATAATCCTAGTGGCTTAGGAGGCTAAGAAGGAGGATCGCAAGTTCAAAGCCAGCCTCAGCAAAAGCCAGGTGCTAAGCCACTCAGTGAGACCCTGTCTCTAAATAAAATACAAAAAAGGGCTGAGGGTGTGGCTCAGTGGATGAGTGCCCCTGAGTTTAATCCCCAGGAAACCTCCTCCCCGCCACACCGAAAAAAATCAACACTGGGCTTGTCTGGGGCAGAGTCCAGAGCCTGGCAGGGTGGGCACTCCAAAAAACAGTACAGCAATTATTTTAGCCAGCAAGGGTTGGAGCAGAGGTGCCAAGACAACAGCTGCCTCAATGACAGGCACCAGGGAGGCCTGGAAGTACACGAGCACAGGTGTGCACACGTGTGTTGTGCTAACTCAAGGCAGGTATGTCCAAGTTGGGCCAACTCAGCAGACAGGGACAGGACTGTGGACCACTCATCTGGTCTCGCAGCATGAATGGGGACAGTGATGCCCTAATAGGGACTGAGACCCACTTAATGCCATCGGCTAAGTCCCCAGGCCAGAGATAAACTCCCCAGCCTTTGACAGTTCTCCAATTACCTCCAAGATTCCTGGCACTTGAGCCCAGTGACCCATGGGCCTCAGGAAGCTTGAGTTGAGGGACAGACCCAAGACCCTTGCACACTCTAGCACAGTCGCACCACACACAATTCCAGTTGTTCATCCAACTATCATTTACTGAGTGCCTACTGTATGACAAGCACTTTTTGAGGTGATGAGGACACGTCAGTGAACAAGTCACGTGGAAATCCCTGCCCTCATGGTCACAGAGGCCTGGGCTGTTAACCTAAGATACAGATGTAAAATGAAGGCTCAGTCAAATGACACAACTTGCCCACCATCACCATCTGTCAAATTTTGCAAAGTTCCACTAACAGACCCAAATTCAGGGTTGTCTGTAGGGGCTGGGCTGAGGTGCCATGAATGCTGCCCCTGCCTGGACAGGGCAGCAGGAAATGGGTCCTTCTGCTCATTCTGATGGGGAGTCCTTGCCTGGCAGTGGCCTCTGTCTCCCATCACTGTCTGGTGTCTGTGGACTGGGACAGGGCAGAATGGTTCTCTTCTCCTGGTTCCACAGGGTCAATCCCATCAATCACCTGCTCACCCACCTCAGGACTCGCTGGCCATCCCCTCTGTCCATGTGCCCCTGACCCAGTGAGCTGTGGTGCCCTCTTCTGCCTCCCACAGGTCTTTTTTCCCTGGTTACTGTGAATTGAGCCCTGGGGTACCTTGCCACTGAGCTACATCCCTACCTCTTTTTATTTTTCACTTTGAGACAGGGTCTTGCTAAATTGCCCAGGCTGGCCTCAGCCACCCAAACACCTAGAGTTACAGGTGTGCACCACCAAGTCTGGCTCCTTCAGGTCTTCGTTTAGACATCCTCTTCTTAGTGAAGGCCTCCTCCTAACCACTGAAATTAAGATGGGTCTCCAAGTTCCTGCCCACCTCACACCCCATCCTTCTCTCATTGTCTGGTTCTACTCCACAGCATGTACCACCACAGCATACTCGCATCAGCCTGGGTGCTACCTGCCTCCCACCCAGAATGTAAGATATCATCACAAGTACGGGATGTTGCTACAACCCTGGCACCCGAACCACAGGAACTGATCCACAGGGACTATACCTGAACCACAGGGACTGATCCATCAATAAATGCTTGATGAATGGATGAAAGTGCAAGTAGAGGGAGGGGCTAAGGAGATAGCTTAGTGGTAAAGTGTTTGCCTGACATGCATGAGGCTCTAGGTTCAAATCCCAGCACCACCATCACATACACACACACACACCAAAAAAAAACAAAAAAAGAAGAAGAAGAAAAAGAAAAAGAAAGTGAAGTGCAAGTAGAACAGCTACTAAAAATTCAGCTATGGACAAAGCCATTTCATAGCATGTGCTTCTTCCTGCCTGCATCCCAGGGTCACCTGGCGGCTGGCCCAGGGAACAGGCAACTTTGGGAGTCTTAAGGACTAGTCTCTTCCCCACCCATGACTTTACTAGCGCCTCAACTTCCCATCAGTACACTGCATCAGGTCCCACCATGGGTCACAATACCCTGAGCTTCCACTGTCCAGAGTTAAAGCCAAGGTCCCTTCTGTAGCCTACAGGGCCCAACATGGTGGGAGCTATGTCATTCCTCTCTCCTCCACTTCACCCTACTCACTGCGCTCCAGTCATGCTTTTCCTAGAAAACAATGGGCATGGGCTGGCTGTATGGCACCTTAAGAGAGAGTACCTGTCTATGTGCATAAGGCTTTGGGTCCATCCCCAGCACTGCAAGAACACAACGCACCAGGCATCACCTCCATGTTAGAGCCCTGACCTTGCTGTCCCTCCCCCTGGGACGCCCTTGCTCAGCTATCTGTGTGGCTCACTCCTGCACCTTCTCCAGGGCTCCTCAAAGCAGCCTCCTTTGCCTTGCCCATCTCCCTGGCCCCTTGCTCCTCAGAGTTTCTACGTTTTTTTTTCACAACAGCACTTATCACTATCACATGTCTACTCATTTGTTGTTTGTCCCCATTCCCTACTGGAATGTGAATTCTATGAGGATGCCACTGTGTCCCAAAACATGGGACAATGTCAACGAATATTTGCTGAATGAATGTTGAATACTGCCCTCAATTAAGTGACTTCCTTTCTCTGCCTCTTTCCACACCTATTAAATGAGGCTAGGAGCAGTGGTGCATTCAGGTAATCCCAGCAAATCAGGAGGCTGAGGCAGGAGAACTGCAAGTTCAAGGCCAGCCTCAGCAATTACGTGAGACATTCAGCAACTTAACAAGACCCTGTCTCAAAATTTATAAATAAATAAGTAAGTAAGTAAATAAATAAATAAATAAATAAACAAAACGGGGTTATGAACAAGATCACTGATGCAAGGCAGAGCCTGAGGCCTGGTCTGTGGCTTGTCCAGGGTGTCCAGCTAGGCCTGGACACTCAGCCCCAGTAGATCCTCAGCTCCCTCCCCAGGGACTCTGAAGGATTCCATGAAGTGGTATGCACGTAGCTAGTGGCATGGAGGCTATAAACACTAACTCCTTGGGTCAGTAATCACCCTACGCTTCCACCTCTCAGGGTGCCAGATGCCAAAAGAGTCAGGATAGGAGGGGAAGACACATGATCAAATGGGCAAAAGCCACCCCTTACCACGTTTGTGCAGCCAGCCTTCTTTGATGACAGACACTTCATTCATGGTGGCAGCGTGACACGCTGTCACCTAGCTTGGGACAGCTCAGGGCAGCAGGACATGCAGGAGGTGCTGTGGATATAGTCTGGAAGACAAGAAGGAGCATGTCAGAGTGGGAGAAATTCCGCCCCAGCCCTTTCCCTCAGGACACTCAAGACTCTGAGGCCCTCTGGCCACTTGGCCTGCTATGCACCAGGTATAGCCAGTGAAGATGGGGGATAGCCCTGCCCTTGAGGGCCCAGACTTAGCAGAGACATAACCAGGTCTCCGGAGACCCCAATCCTATGTGTGGCCAGGCCTCTGCACTCAGGCCCCTCCTGCTACCCTTCCTGCTGTCTGGGTGGGCACTGAGGTAGCTATGGCCCTGCCCGCTACATCACTCCCATGCCCCAGTACTGAGGTAACCCAGAGTGAATCACACAGCCCTGGGCACCAAGCGGAGGGTGTGCTCACAGCCATTAGCATCTGCCTGCCCCACAATACATACATCCGCACACGCACTCTTTCTCTCTCATTCCCATTCTCTCTTTTCCAAACCAGAGAACCACCAACCTATCACCTTCAGCAAAATAAATGTCCATCCACCCCATGCTGGACTACCCCAAGCCACTTTCTCAGCCTCAGTTCCCTCCCTGCTCCCACCAAGAGGACTAAGAAAAGACAAGCGTGGCATTCTGGGGTCCTAAACAAGCAACCTACTGTGTATGCGCCTGTCTGGGCCTAGGAGTCAGTTCTGGTCCCTTCCCCAAGACCTCTGCTTCTGTCCTCAGGGACCAGCAGCCGACAGACTGATGGACGCCGAGGCTGCTGCCTCGTCTCAGGTTCCCAAAGCGGAGTGCAGAAGGGTGCAAGGAGCTGCCAGCTGGGCCCTACCTGGAGCCAGGGGCCTGGACTGGAGCCACGAAGCCCAAGGCGCCTTTTGCCTTTCCTGGCCTGAGGTTATTTGCGGACAGCAGGTCAGGAGCTACGGTGGCCCCCAGAGAAGTGTCAGCTGGCTCTAGGGACACCATGGGCATCAGCTTTCTCTCGTGCCCCAGGGGAGCTGGTGGGCCGGATACGCTACTGCCTGGCATGTGACGGTGGCAGGCTGCCCAGGCCCTGGGCAGAAGGAAGGGAGGTAAGTGGGAGGAAGCGGGAGGAAAGGCAAGATGGACAGCGACAGGGACACAAACAGGATGGTGAAAATCACATTTTGGACTTCTAAGCTGCAAAGGCAACGATTCTGGGCTGGGAATAGCAATAAGGCCCTCCTTGTAAGCAGGCATGGCACCTCAGACCCTGAATACAGGCCAGCTAGAACCCTCCACTCTCTCCCCACAATGTCAATCTGCAATGTGACTGCCTGGCCCCATGCCTCCCGTTCCCTTCCCAGTTTATGGCCTGGCTACTGGAATCACGCTCCACCTCCTCCCTGGACTCCCCCTGCATCCTATCCCCTATTCAGCAGCTAAAGGACTCTCAAATTTGACTCTGTTCTTTCCCTGCTCAGAATCCTTCTGTGGCCCTTCATTGTCCTTGGCAAAAAAGTCAAACTCCTCAGCTTGATATCCAAAGCCTTTCAGGACCCGTTCTGCCGCCCTTCATCCCTACTGCCTCTGCGCACTCACCCTGCACGCCTCCCGCCCCAGCACCGGCCCAGTCCCCACAGCCCCCTCCTCCAGCCCTGGCCTCCTCCCTGGGCTCACAGCCTCTGCTCTCATCCCTACAGCTCCATTTTAAATGGACCTTGTCCCTCTCCTCACTCAAAACCCTTCCACAGCTCCCCAATGTGCTCAGAACAAGAACAAAGTCCATGCTGTACTGAGGAGGCCCCGTGGGAGCTGAGACACACATCCAGAAAGCAAAGGCTAAGACAATGGCAATGGTCATTAACATGCCTCGCTACCCCCCCCCCCCCGCCAAAAAAAAATCAGGCATCTGTCACCTAGACTACATCCCCTATGCCTTCTCCCTCCACCATGAGGTCTCAGTCAAAAAGTGACTCCTCCAGGAAGCCTCCCAGTGCTCTGTGCACCCACCTCTGGCAATTCTCCCCACCCCTATCAAAGCTGATTCAGTGTCCAGCACAGCACCAATACCAGCTGAACACGATAAATGAATCACGGCTCCCAAGGCAGCAGCCCAAATCAGAGATTGCTGCAGAAACCTCTGCATTCTACTCATTCCACCAGTCTTTCTGAGTGTATCCTAAAGCTTCAGACACTGTCCTGGGTGCTAGATAGAGCATCACTAAGATATAGCCCTTGCCCTGTCTTATGAAGCTCACATTCTGGGGAGAAGGCAGAACCACGAGCATTCAGAACCATGTCAGCTTTGGCAAAAAGGCACTGAGAGGGAAAACAAAGTAAAGAGAAAGACTGGCAGGAAGTGGGGTGCTGTGTGAGCCACACAGCGTAGAGGACCCATGAGCAGACACCTTGAGGGACCAAGGAGTGAGGAGTGCAGAGGTACAGGGAAAGGCATTTCAGGCAGAGGAATAGTGAATGCAAAGTCCCCAAGGCAGGAAGGAGCTGGTGCGGGCAAAGCCAGCAGAAAACACTCAAGGAATTCCGAGGTGTGGCGGGGAGCTGAGGTGGACACCACACTTCTCCCTGCTGAGTTCACTTCCTAAAGAGCTGAGATGGAGAACTCAGTTGAGGAAGAAAGAGAACAGGGGTCCCAGGTCCAGCCTCAGCTCCTCTTGGCGGCCCAACAACATCACCTCTCGGAGCCTCTGCAACCCAGTAGCACAAGGCTCCAGAGCAGCACCCAGGAACCCACTGTGGGAGGAGGGTTCAACCCACTATCTGGACCTGGTAAAGCCAAATACATGGCTGCCATTATTCAAAAGCTAAGTGAAGGCAGTCAGGTGTGACCGAGAGTGGTCAGGGTTCCAGAGTCCACAAGCCATCCCCAGCTGGGTGGCCTTGGGCAGGGTGCCAGCACTCCTGTAGAGCCTCTCCTGAGTGCTCGTAACACCCCACCAGAGGGGCCGTAACTGTGCCCAGGCAAGGACAGAGGCTCAGAGAGGGGAAGCCATTTACCTCGAGTCTCCCAGCTGAGTGGTGGAGGCCTGGCAGAGGCTCAGCACGCCAGAGTCATGTTTTATGGTCTTGTTTCAGCAACTAAAAAGCCAGCGGCAGCTCAGGCGAGAACAGGGGGAGGAATTGGAAGATCCCCTGTGTCCCGCCTGGATCCTGCCCCGTCCTCCCACTGAGGGTGGCGCCTCGGCTGAGGTGTCTGTGACGCAGTCCTGTGGTGATGAAACACCAGGCAGCATGGCCAAGAGGACAGCCTGCTCACCAGGGAGTGCAGGCCTAGGATGCAGGCAGGAGGGAACCCAGGCAGCATGCAGGGCTCTGCGCTGGCCACTCGGCAGGCAGCACCCCCTCTGCAGGGAGCCTGTATGGCTCTTCCCCACTCGCTACTTCCTAGGACGCCCATGCACGAGTGTGCTGAGGGTTCTGGCCAGGGCTACAGCTGTTGACCAGAGGTGAGCCACCTGGGAAGCAAGGCGAAAAGAGAAAGGGCAACTCAACAGGACACCCAGATGAATAGGGAACAGGCACAACCTCATTAGTTATGGGGACATACAGATTAAAACCACCTGTCTGGGATGCTGAAATTAAAAAAACTGACAACACCAACCATCAGCAGGGATATGAGGAATCACGATTCTATGCACTACTGGGGGAGTACAAAATGGCCCAACCACTGTGGAAAAGTGTTTGGCAGTAAGAATTAAAATCTCGCCAGGTATGGTGGGATGCACCTATCGTCTCAGCACTCAGGAGCCTGAAGCAGGAGGACCCCTTGGTGTGGGAGACTAGCCTGGGCAACACAGTGAGACCCCATCTCAAAACAACAAAATACACACACACACCTACCCCAGAACCCAGCAATTCCAGTCCCCCAAAAGAAATTAATACATTTGTTCACCAAAAAACACACAGAAGAAGGTTCACAGGAACAATAGTCCTAGTGATTGCCAGCATTCCACTCACAAGAGATTGGCTAAATCAACGAGTGAATTAATATTTACAGAAGAACACCATTCACACCACAGGGAGGAGGCATCAGAGAATTAGATGGAGTGGAAGAAATCAGATACAAAGTAACACAGCCAGTGAGAGTCCATTCACAGCTAGATGGAAACAGGACAGGCCATGCTGTTTGCTGTTTAAGAACGTCTTTCTCCTCTGCAAAAAAATCAAGAAGAAACAAATGTCAACAAATGCCACAAAGGCAGGGCCTTAGGGAAACTCTGGGAGGTGACAATGTTCCCTTGTGGTCACACTGGGACCTGCTTTACAACCACTGGTTCTACTGCACTGTAGAAAGTACCTTCCATGTATTTTTCTGCATTTTATGACAAAAGAAGTAACTATACAGAGGAACCCTGGTTTGGAAGTTCAGATGACATGAAGCCCAAATTGGGCCTCCTCCTATGTCCCAAAGCAGGGCTCTTCCCCCTTCCCCAGGAAGGCTGGCCTGCCTCCACTTCCCCCTCAAGAAGGCCTGGCCATCTGTGCACAAGGAGACCTCTGGAGTCCCAAGGAACTGAGTTTCAGCCTCAGGCTGTATCTTGGCCATGTGACCGCAGGCAAGTGACACCCCTGGTGCTCCCATGTGTACACTAATCCCACTGGAGTGGTGGCCTGACCCCTCACAAGGAAGCTGGAGGCAACTTCTTGACCTATGCGTAGAAATGAAATCATCACACACAGTGTGACCACACAGTGGTCAGCTCTAGATGGGGAAGGAGGGGAGGCAACTGGAGAGGAGATGGGAGGCAACCTAACAAGGCTCTGACTATGCTGGTGAGGTTTTATTTATTTATTAAACATTTATTTTTTTCTTTTTAAAATTTTATTTATTTTTATGTAGTGCTGAGAATTGAACCTAGTACCTCACACATACAAGGCAAGCGCTCTACCCCTGAGCTACATACAGCCCCAGCCATGGTTGTATTAATTTTTTTAAGAGCTGCTAACTACATGAGTATCACTGACTAATTTATCTCTATGCTGCAAACGCTCTATAATAAATTACTTTAAATTTTCTTTAAAACATTTTTATTTCCATCTGTCTGGCTCAGGGGTCTATTTCTCAATGGTTTCTAAACTGAAGCCCCTCAGAGGCTGCATCCTTGAGATTCAAACGATGCCACAATGGCCCAGGATTCCAGGCAGAGGTGAGCAGAAAGGGTCCCTCAGATGATCACTTTGTCCTAGCTGGGCAGCTAAAAGGGGCCAGGTCCTCCAGAACCTCATTTGTTTACCTATAAAGCCAGGGTCATTATGATTCCTGCCCCTTTAGAGTGACCCAGGGCAAAAGCCAAAGTCCTGACAGGAGCCCCAGGACACTATGGGGTCTGCACTGTCCCCAACTGATTTTCCAAAGGCACTCCATTCCAGTGGCATCTGCCACCATAGCTCCTGAGCCACACCAGGACACCTCCCCAGGGCCGCTGTGTGCCCCGCTCCCTCAGGGGACTGACCCAGTCTGTACTAAAATAGTCTGATGTTTCTTAAGCTCCTATCTCTGCCTCCCCTTATCATCTTCTTTTTTTTTTTTTCTGTATCACTGCAGACTTATATTCTGTATATATTTACTTGTTTATCAGTTTATTGTCTCTCTGCTCTAGAATGTCAACACAGCGAGGGCACGAACTCTTGCTTATCTTGGTCACCGCTGAATTCCCACAGCCTTGCAGTGCTGGGCACACAGTGGGCACTTAACTAAAAACCTGTGGAATGAGTGTGTGTAGAGGGAAGCCCTGTGCACAGCAGTAGCTCAAAAAACATTCCTTCCCTGCCACTAGCTACGTGCTCCCCCTTCCACACCCCCCTTGCCCCCTCTCACTGACCTGGTTTAGATGCCAGGCAGCACATATGGGTTCAAGGCGGCAGGGAAATCAGAGATCTGCATCTCCTGGAGCTGGTGGCAGTGGGCTAGGGACTCCTTCCTTGCTGTGCCTTACTGAAGTGGTGGCAGTGAGCCCCTCAGGAGCCTCTGTCACCTGTCCTCTTATCTGGGCCTTCCTATAGCTCCCCAGGACCTGCTCAAGAGGTAAAATTCAAAGGAAACTATCATGGTAGAGAGCGTTTGCTTATGGGAATAGGGGGCAGAGTGCAGGGAAGCAACACTCTTACCCGCTACTCGCCACTCTGGAAACTGGCCCGTGGATTGTGAGGGCATTTCAGCAAAACTAATGAGCTGGAGAACATGCGAGTACTCGGAGGAGTCTTTCCTACATAAGACTGTGCCAGGGCTGAGTTTTTTTGTTTGTTTGTTTAGTTGTAGATGAACACAATACCTTTATTTTTTTATTTTTATGTGGTGCTGAGGATTGAACCCAGTACCCCACACGTGCTAGGAAAGTGCTCTATCACAAGCCACAACCCCAGCTAACCGGGACGGAGTTCCAAGACAGGACTCTCAACTTGGCATTAGTGACATTGGGGGCCAGGTAATTCCTATTGTGGGGGCTGTTCTGTGTACTTCAGGAGGTTCAGCAGTATCCCTGGTCTCTAGACACTAAGCCAAAAACACTCTCCCCTGGTTGTGGTCAGCAAAAATGTCTTCAGACATCACCCCTTGTCCCCTTGGGAGCAAAGCCATCTCAGCTGAGAATCAGAGTTCTCCCTTCCAAGCACCAAGCAGGCCTGACCTGCTTAGCTTCTGAGATGAGATGAGAACCACAGTAATAGTAAAAAGCTGGAAGCAACCTAAATGCCCTTGACAGGGGTCTGGTACTACAGTAATGCTTAACATGACAACTCCACTAAGTTCAGCAAATGCTTAGGTAGCATTCACCAGGTACAGGGCCCATTTAGTGCCTTGTACCTACCAATCCAACCCACACAGCAACACCACAAAGTAGACTTTTTACCACCTCCCCTTTAATAAGGAAATTGAAGAACGCAAGTGAAACGACTTGCCCCATAACCCAAAAAGGAAAGAACAGAACTGAGATGTGACCCAGGGCAGCCGGGCTTCACCTCACACCGTACCCGATGGCCTTTCAAGTTAGGGGGACTGAATTCAGGTCCCTGCTCCCCCACTTTATAACCTTCCCAAGCTTCAGTTCCCTTTGCTGTGAAACAGAGACATCAGCAGTTCCTCCACCATAGGCTCACACAGGGAGGACTCAACACAGTCCTCCCAGCCCAAGGAGTGGGTGCCGCTACTCAGCAACATTCTCTGTGGTACCAATCCTGAACACAAATACCAGCCTGGCAGTACCAGCACTGAGACCTTCAGTACTCAGCAAAAGGCTTGATGCTTGGCAGAACTTATAATGTCACCCCTTTTTCTGAAACACAAACAGGTATCCACCACATTGCCTCCATTCTGATGTTACTGAGGGTGTAAGCAGCTCCTGACCCATGCATACAATTCACCCATAGCATCCTTTCAGAAAACCAATGAGTTACAGATCAACAATGAGACTTACAGGGCACAGTGTCCTGGGCGTCAGGACAGGGAAAAACAGATCAGAGGGGCTGTGCTAACAGAGGCAGACTTCAGGATGTGGGAGTCAAGGCAGGCTCACAAACCAAACATCAGACTCTGAACCCCACTCTGCCATTTGCTGTGGGACCTTGGGCAAGTCACCATCCCTTTCCTCATCTTATCCATATACTAGAGATAATAAGAGTGTAGGCCTCCAAGGCTGTGGCAGGATTAGATGAGCTAATCCACATGAGTCCTCCCAACAGAGCTGACACAGCAGCTGTCCAGCACACATCAGATGTTACGATCTCCTCTGGTAGGTGGAGACATGGGAATTTCACTTCCTACACTGTATATTTCTGAACATGTGAATTTTTACCTATTCTACCTCCTTGGTGAGAAGGTGGCGTCAAAGAGACTTTTCTCTTCATCACCCTCCCTACCCTGCCACCGACCCCATCTGTCTACTTGGAGCAGGTGGAAATGGGGACAGGAGGAGGACGTGGGCAGGCTGCAAAAGAAACCAGAACTAGAATAAGCACTAGAACAGCTTTCCTCATCTTCTCTGCCTCCCCCGCCACACGCACCTTCCCCATACTGCCACCCAGGGCCTTACGAACCCACAGAAACTATGTCAAATTATTTTGAGTCTCTCTGGTCATGGTGCCTGGCCATGGGCTCCAAACAAACAGAGCACCAGGCCATAGCCAGCAGGGTCCTCCAAGAACAACTCTGACGCTACTCAGGCCCTCTCCTAGGTGCACATCTAAGGCCAACTTGGAGACTGCCAGGGCCATCTGCCTCAGTCCCTCCTCCACTCTTCAACCTCTTAGGTCAGCAGCTCTAACATACACAACTCCCCCTTCTCCTGGTCCCTTGAAGACTTTGCTTTCTCACTCCAGAGCCTTTGCACATGCTGTTGCCCTGACCAGCATGCTATTTACCCATTTTTTTTTTTTAAGAGAGAGTGAAAGAGAGAGAGAGAATTTTTTTCTTTATAATATTTATTATTTAGTTTTCGGCGGACACAACATCTTTGTTTGTATGTGGTGCTGAGGATCGAACCCAGGCCGCACGCATGCCAGGCGAGCACGCTACCACTTGAGCCACATCCCCAGCCCGCTATTTACCCATTTTCATTTGCCTACTGCTTATTTCCTCAGGAGAGCAGACCTCAGAGCTTGGCCTTCTCTCCCCTTCACCACACTTACCTCTAATGCCCAGCCACCTGGACAATTATCTGGGTAATGTGGCCTCCCCTGCTGGACTGGGAGCTCCACATGGCAGGAACAGAGTCTGCCCTGGTTCTCACTGTGTTCCCAGCCACACCCAGTACGGGCCAGGCCCAGAGCTTTAATTCATTCCAGGAGCGGGTGGCAAACAGAATCACAATTTTATGCTCAGAGTTCTGCCACGTGAAGGTGAAACAAAAAAATCCTCCATTCACTCACTCCACAAACATGGCAATAACTGCATCAGCACTGTCTTGGCCACCAAGGATGCAGCAGTGACCCGAACAGAACCCCTACCATTAAGGAATGTGGGGATAGGCAATAAAATAAACTCAGGAGCGAATTATACAATATATCCAAGATTGACAAATGTTATAGGAAAAGCAGCCTATGGAGATAAGATGTAAAGGATGGTTAAGGGATTCCAACTTTATACAGAGAGAGGCTCATGGAGACAGTGACATCTGAGCCAAAACATGAGAGCCACATGGAGTCCTAAAGAAGAGCATTCCAGGGGCTGGGGATGTGGCTCAAGCGGTAGCATGCTCGCCTGGCATGCGTGCAGCCCAGGTTCGATCCTCAGCACCACATACAAACAAAGACGTTGTGTCCGCCGAAAACTGAAAAATAAATATTAAAAAAAAAATTTTCTCTCTCTTTAAAAAAAAAAAAAAAAGAAGAAGAAGAGCATTCCATGCAAGGAGAAGACAAGCAAGGCCAAGAAGTGGGGTGCATGAGGCTCCACCAGGAGGTTGAGAGAGAGTAGAAAAGAGAGGGACAGGAAATATGGTACAGAGAAGCCTGGCTGGGCAGTACTGTGGATGCCCCTGCAAGGGCTGTGCTCTCCATAGGAGTAAGATGGAGACCTGCTGGCCTGAGGTGGGCAGAGGGAGGGGGCAGCACATGGAACCATCGACATCAGTACAGGGTGGTGGTCTTCAATAGGCAGGGTTGTGTCGCAGTCTTCCTTTCTAGGAGCTGTACCCAGAATAAGCCCTGTGCACTAGCCTGACACTTCCACCACATGTCCCACGTGGGGACCAAAGAACCTGCATTTGACAGATAAGGAAATCAAGGATGAGATTAATTCCCCACAGACAGAGGACCAGGACACAGTCAAGGAGACTGGACCCCTACTGTCAGACCCTGAGTCCTGTGTCTACCTCTCTCTGCCTCCGCTCAAAAGATAAAGCCAAAACTACTCTCTCGTTGCCTATGCCTCTGACCCCTGGGCAGCCCTCTCTTACTTACCACTCCAGTCATTCTGCAGAACTAAGCTGTCCCCAATACACACACAAATACCTGTGTCCATTCACACACACAACAGGACCCCTCCAGACCGGCTGAATGGGCACCTCCCGCACACATGCTGTTCTGTGTCATCACCATCTGCCTCCCCACCCCCAGGGTCCTCTGAATCTGAAGCAGGGCCTGGTCGCCTGAGTTCCTACCTTACCTCTAGGACACCTAAAAGCAAACAGGCAGGGAGTGACCAGGGCCAATATTTAGTAAGTGCTCACAAAGTGCCAGGCACACACTCCTGTTGAATCCTCCCCACAATTCTGAGAGGTAGATAATACAACATCCCTGTTATACAGATGAGGAGATTAAGACTCAAAGAGAGCTACATGCACAAAAGCACAGTGAGCCCATGCAGGGGATGGGCTGAGCCTAGGGTGGAGGCACCCAACAGAACAGAGATGTGGTTACTGAGAGTCTGAACTGCAGCCTCGGCAAAAGAATTGTTTTTATTTCTATTTAATTTTAATTAATTAAAACTCACACCCTGGGGGCTGGGGATGTGGCTCAAGCGGTAGCGCACTCGCCTGGCATGCGTGTGGCCCGGGTTTGATCCTCAGCACCACATACAAACAAAGATGTTGTGTCCGTCGATAACTAAAAAAAAAATAAATATTTAAAAAAAAAAAACAAAAAAAACCTCACACCTGGAGTCTGAAGTAGGAGGAGGGATGTGCCAGTCACCCCGCCTGGATAAGAGAAGCTCCCATACTACAACCCCTCTCCAACACCCCAACCAGCTCACCTCAGAGAACTGGAGCAGGACTCGGAGGCCCAAACTCACACCTCCAGTCGACTCCAATCCTGACTCTACCACCTCCAGGCTTCACAGATTGCTTCTCTGAACCTTAGCTCCTCATCTGTAAAATGGGATTTAATACCATCAGACAGAGCATATATTTATGTCACCTCAAAATTTTTTTGGGACAACCCCGTGTTGTCACGGGAACCCACTGAGATGTGCCTTATGCACAGCTAGGGATAAGACCAGTGCCTGGGGAAAGCAGCAGCAATTACACAAAGGTGAACTCTGAAATCAAGGGCCATCTTGAGCCTCAGTCTGGGTCAGGGAAGTAGGAAGGAATCATCCAGATGACTTTCATCATGCCTACATTAGCTTGTTGAAAATATCATCTAAATGAAAACACAGATTTAAAAAAATAAATAAATAAAAAATAAAAAAAGTAGACATTAAAAGGCCCCTGGATGCCAGCATGAGAAGCTGCGGGAGGGACCCTCCTGCCTCCAAAGCAGAACATGGCCTTCTTCTTTGCCCTCGCCCATCTTCTGAGCCACCACTTAAATCCAGCCAGCTCCCTCTCACACAGTGCCTCCCCACCTACCTGTCTGTCCCTCCTCTTGGGGTCCAAGTCATGGTTCCTCACTATTGTCTGGTTCCTGGGCCCTCCCACCCTCCCATCTCCTGCTACATTGATCAACTCTATGTCACCACCATACCTAGGTCTCTCTCACCTCAGGGCTTTACCTGTGCCGACTCTGCCAGCCCACCCCTTGGGGCTTCCTGCCATGGCTTGCACGCTCCCTCCTCAGGGGAATTCCCAAACCCAGCTCTATATGTTCCCATCCTCCGTACCCTCTGATAGGCTAGGTACCATTCCCGGGCACCCAAAACCACACACGGCAGAACAGGGACTCAATAAATATTTGGTGGTAGACTGGAATACACAAATGACCAAAACCAGCCACGGGCTAGCTCCTATGGCCATTCAGGAATCAGACGTCAAGGCAGGGGAGGGATGTGCCTCCCAGTCTCCTCTCTTCTCCCAGCCTCTAGGGGTCTCTAGGGAAAGGATGTGCCAAGATCAGAGTTGCACAGGCAGTAGGGGTTAGAAAGAAGCAGTCACACCCCACCGCTCAAGCCGGCATCCAAAGGAGGCCTTTCCAGGATGACTGATGCCTACTCTGTGCCAACTGCCTAGGAGAAGAGAAAGCAAGAAAGAATTCATTATAACAACTGTGAGGACCCCAGGAACATTAACCACGATATCTGTCAAAAGAAGATCTGGTCTTATAAAGGCAGGTGGAGCCAGATGTGATGGCACACACCTGTAATCCCAGCTGCTCTGAAGGCTGAATGAAGCAGGAGGATCCCAAGTTTGAGGCCAGCCTGGGTAACTTAGCAAGGCTCTGTCTCAAAGTAAAAAATAAAAAAAGCCGGAGATGTAGCTCAGTGGTATAGTGCCCCTGCTGGGTTCATGCCCCGATACCAAAAAGTGGGGGAGGACAGTTGTAACGAAGATGGAACTGGGTCCAAATTTTCGGTCACTGACACTGACTGATCTAATGTGTCCCTGTACCTCTATCTCCTCCCCTGTAAAATGGGGAGATAATAGTTGCACTGAGTTCCCAGGCTGTGGGACAACTAATGAAGGGAGACACGTTCAGCTTCGGAGCCATGTCCAGCATAGAGAGGCCACTCAGCTAACAATTCTCAATAACAACACAGATAGGCTATGTAGCTTTCAGTTCTGCAGTTTCCCATCTACAAAATGGGGTGACAACACTGTCCACCCCCAAGGCTGTCGTACAGGTTGTAAACTAACTGGCTAACTGGCATGGGGTACTTATTGCAGCTCAGGGTGGGGCCCTCCCAGGTGAGCGCCTCAACTAACAGGTCCCCCACTCTTCCAAGGCTCCAACTTTGAACCCACCCTGCCAATAGACAAGTGCAGGCTGGCTGTCCCCAGAGCCCTTCTCTACTCTCAGATGCCCATCAACCCCAGCCTCCCTTCCCAGAAATAGCAACTCAAGTAAGTCAAGCACTTTCTCAAGAGGCTGATGCTTTCCAAGGCTGGACTCGAACTTTTGATCCTCCTGCCTCAGCCTCCCGCATATGGGGTCAGTGCTCCCTAACACCTTAGCTCCCTAAGCCCTCCCACACCCCGGCTAGGCAGGCCCTTCAGAAGTAAACCAAGGTCCCCGGGGTTCCATGGTAACTAAGGGGTATCAGAAACAGAGCTCTCTGCCATTAGTTGTCCTCAGCCTGGATTATTAGGCAGTCCGGCGAGGTGAGGGCAGGCCAATAACCCACCAGTCAGTGAGGAGCCTGAAAGCAAGCCAATAAGGGGAACAAGGCAGTGGCAGCAGCCCCAGTCCATTAGGAAAGGGCCCACAGGGTGGCAAGCAGAGGAAGGCTTGGATTTCTGGCCTCACCCTTAGAAACAACATCTGTAGACAAGCTTCCCAGGCAGGGCGGCTGGGCTCGAGGAACTTCCTGCAGGAACCTCTGACATGGAGTCTCTCCTTGGCTGGCTCTGGCGTGCTGTCCCTGCTCAGTGCACTCAAGAGCACCCAGGCCCTACTGTGGGTGCTAAGCTGGCAGTGGGTCCTGTCCCAATGGGGCCAGGCCAAGATCCCCACTCTGTCCCCTCCCATACTCGCTCCCTCCCTCCCTCCTGGTCCTGCTCCGGAGCTGTCTCCCCAGCTGGGCCTCTCGCTGCTTGGCTGGCTATCCAAAAGAGCCTGCCACGGAACCACCCCACCACGCAGCCCAGAGGCCTGATGGCTGAAGGCCTTGCTCTGAGAGCTCAGGAAAGCTGGAGAGGCCCAGACAGGGGTGTTCCTGGTCCTTCAGAAGCCTGAGATTAACTGCAGAAGACACTCCTTCCCATTCCCACTTCCCAGGGGATTTCTGGAACCCCAGGAGGTTTCATCTGAGGGAGGCTCTGTTCCATCCAGGATGATACTCCAGATCAAGCCTCAGAAAACATTAGGGGTCAAGCCCACCTAGGGTTACTGAGCCTCTTCATGTGCTGGAGAGACCCCCCGGGAGCCAGACCACCCAAATTCAGCACCTGGAACCAACACTTCCAGTTGGGAGACCCAGAGCAAGTTAGAGGGTCTCACTGCTGTCAGGTGGGAAGTGGAGCTGATTCCTTAAGTCTGCAGGGTCTTCACCTAGGTCGTGCTATGGCCCCTTCCACAGCACTCCTTCACTGCCACGGGGAGGCCACCCTTGACTGTCCAGCTAAAGCAGAGTTAACATTCCTACCCTTCCTTCCCCTGATGCCCACTTATCTTGCCTTTATAACACCAACCACAACCTGATGTGGCACTGCAGATCCACAGGCTGGGCACCTGTCTTCACTGGAGGGTGCCCCAGGAGGCCTGGTCTTTCCAACTCTCCAGCAGCACTGAGCATATCACAGGTCCACAAGCTGAGCAGAGGGCACAATCTGCAGCAAGACTGTTTCTATCAATGTCTGCAGTTCTGCATTATTTGCCATCCACCCAGCTGGCTGCGTTAGGGAGGGGTGGGTGGAAAAGCCAGCCCATTGCCCCTCGCCTTGCTCCCCAAAGGTAACAGCCATGGGCCCTAGGGAACACAGTGTGAAAACCACAGAAAAGGGAGGTGACCATTGGGCCTCTGCCAGTCGTAAGGCAGTGATTCCGCTCAAGGGGGAAGTGGGAGGCATGTGAAACTCCCTGCCCAGCTCAGTCAATGTACCCACCTCCAGGGAGAAGCCTGAGAACCTCTCATGGTGGAAGTCACCTTCTAACTAAAATTTGCCCAGGCTGCTCCAAACTCCTCTTCTGGCAGTCTACCAGGACCTGAGGGAGCTAGGCCCTGCCACCCCTGCCTGCCCTAGCCCCTGACTCCCCTCATGGGCTCCGCCCAGTCACACAGGCCCCTGTGCGGTCCATTCCTGCACCTCACCCAGTCGTCCTCCCTTTGGACCTAACCACTGTGGGTGCCCCCACCTGGAAGGCTGTTCCTTCACTGATTCACCTGCCTGTCTGATGTCAGCTCCCAGGTCCTCCCTGCCACCATGTATAAGGGAGCTCCCCATAAGTCTCCATCATCTAATCTGAATTTGCTGCCTGGCATCTAAACTATTCCATGCTTAGTCACCTGTTTTACACTGTTCTCCCTCAGCTCCACGAGGTTAGGAATTTTGATGAGTGTACCCCCATATCCCCAGTACCTAATGCAAGGCCAGGCAGAGTAGAGGCTCAATAAATGGTGGTGGATGAATGAAATACTTTCCCAGCTCAAGGACCTCAGGATAAAATCCATACCTCTCACCTGGGTCCCACAGGCTCTTCCAGGACTCTCCCTACCAACTCCCACCCTTGGTGTCACTCTAGGAGCTATGGTGGAGAGCTAGGCATAGTGGCACCAGCCTATAATTTCAGTGATTTGGGAGGCAGAGGCAGGAGGATCACAAGTTTGAGGCCAGCCTCAGTAACTAGGTGAGACCCTGTCTCAAAATAGAAAATAAAAAGGGCTAGGATGTAGCTCAGTGGTTGAGTGCCCTGGGTTGAATTCCTAATGCTACCATTAAAAAAAGAAAGAAAGAAAAGCACGTGGAGAAGGGTAAGCACACAGCCTGACATCTAGAAAGATCTAGAATGTTTATCTAGGAAGGGCTCAGGGCAATAGCTATAGGTAAAAGAGAAGGGGCCTGGGAGCTGCGTTTGTCAGCTTTTACTTGATTGTATGCCCACCACACACCATTTCTGATCTGGAAAATGGAGATGCTGATGCTGGCCCCGCCCTCTTCCTAATGTTTTCTGACATGGTCCTGTGAACTAGCAAGGGCCTTCAATGACCTAGCAGGAATGATAAAAACTAGAACTGCTGGCATACCTGGGGGTGCATCTGTCTCTGTCATCTGTCCTAAGTAGAGAGAAGAGGAAGCAGTTACTGCAGGCTTACTGTTCTGCCCACAGAATCCTGGGACGCCGGAGGGGATGCAGGGTGCAGGGTGGGCAATGCAGGATGCCCTCAGTCCTGCACATAGTAACACAGTCGAGGTCACCAACTGGGACATCCACAGATCCAGGTACCACAGTAGGCACTTCTCAGGGATTAACTCACCAAATCCTCACAACAGCCTGAGGTGGGGGTGGGGGCCTTTCTGAGTCCACTGCCTGGAGATGTGTGCTATATCCTAGGAAACTGCCAAAAAGTGACACTGCCAGAACACACACCCATGCCCATGTCCCCACCATTCCTCTAACAGATCCCCAGTAGTTGTGTCACCACCTGCATAGTTCTCTTGCTGAATCCTGCTCCTAGCACACATCTGCCTGGGCTAAAAGAAGCCCTAGCTCAACTCCATGAAGACACCAAGTTTCCCCAGAAATGCTGGACTCCATAAGCAGGAGTCTTCATGGCAATCCAGGCTTAGGAGAAAGGGAAAAAAAATGCCTAGGGCAGGGGCCAAGGGGACAGAGACCCACTTCAGCATGGAACCTGCTGAGCAATGATGTATGTGCAGTACCAGAGTATAACTACCTGGGGTTGCAACCACAGCCTGGCCTCCCAGGGTCTGGCAAGACCTGGGGGAAGGCAATTCCTCCTCCAAGCCTTCTACACACAACACACACAAACACCAAATAAAGCCCCAAGCCCAGTGCCAGGCAGGGTATCCACTCACAAAAGCCACTACCTGTGGGCATGGTGGCACACACCTGTAATTCCAGCTACCAGGAAGGCTGAGGCAGTAGGATTACAAGTTTGAAGCCAGGTGGAGGAGGAACTCTGTGAGACCCTGTCTCAAGTTAAAAATTTTTTTTTTTTAAAAAAAAGGACTGGTGATGTAGTTCAGATATAGAGCACCCCTGGGTTCAATCCTCAGTATGGCCAAAAAAAAAAAAAAAAAACACCACTGCCCAGTTACCAATTACTCATTGACAAAAGGACCACTGTGGGGCAAACATGAGCCGAGAGTTTACATCCCAACTACACCATTTCCAGACCTTAGGGAAGTGGTTTCGCTTCACAGTGAGTGCCTCATTTCCTTGTCTGTAAAATGGGCATCACCCTACCTTATTCATAGAATTCTATAAAGTAGGTATAACAATAAATTTTGAAACTTAAATGAAGTCTCTTAAATAAAGTTGCGTGACCATATGTGCAAAACACCTGTCACATGTCCAGCATGGAGGCGAATGCTCAATAAACACTAATTATCCACTCATTCTGGAAATGGTGCCTCTCTGTACCTCAGTTTCCTCATCCAAAAGTGCCTGTCACTCTAGAACACTAGTGTTCAGCAAGTTAACCTACGTGAACTATCCTTAACATAACGTGGCACAGAGAATTCACTCATTTAATGTCAGGCATCAATTTCAGGTTATTTTTTTTTATTGCTGTTAACCCCATCCAGTGAACCCTCTAAAAGTTAGTAGGAGGAGAAGACTAGAGGAACAAACCCTGAGTGTAGAATAACCCTAGAGAGCACTGCTTCACATGACTCCGGGATCTGTCTCTCCAGGAACCACGACCCATGGAGGCCAGTCAGCTTGGAAGCCACCGGCTATAGACCACAGGCAACCATCTGCCCCCTTGACCATTCATCAGCCCAGTCAGCAGGATCAATCAGGGACTTCAGCCAGTCCAACCTGAAATCCAGACCCAGGGCAAAGGTTATAGGGCAAGTCAAGGTCACAAGTTGGCCTAGGGAGCAGTGGCCACACACTTTTAGAGCTGTCTGCTCCAAACACCCATCCAGTGACTACAAAGAGAAACCAAATCTATGAAGGATCTGACTGTCCCAAACCTTTCAGAGCAGCACTTCTCCCTGAGCTCTGGGCCAGGGAACCCCCCATCCAGGTCCCCTTGGCCTATGCGGAGAGGAACAGCTGGGAAAACAGCTCTCAGCCTCACCGTGAGGCCAACTGTTATCACCGAACTGGTAGGGAGCACTGGTAGGGAGCGTAAACATGACTGGCAGCTGGGCTGGTAACCAGGAGACATAAACACCAAGGTGGTGCCAGGATGGAGGAGCTTGCAGTGGTGCCCACCAAGGATGAACTTAGGCAGGACAAACTCTGGCTGCTTCTCTGGGAAGGGAAGAGTGAATAAGATTGAAAAGGAGCCCAATCAGAGGTCCTAAGTGCTCCAACCCAGGCCTCTGCTAAGCCCCAATTCGTCTTCAAATAAGAGAAAAAGAGTCTTAGAATCCTAAGGATCGAGATGTCCCCTGCTACGCTGCCCTAGGGGAGAGTGTCCCTCCAAACACTTCTTTCTCCCAAGTCTTAACAAGCAGGTCCTGGGGCAGCTCCTCAAATATAAGCCCAACACCCTCTCCCCTCCCTAATAAGGAACCTAAGGCTCAGAAAACTTACGTGATTTCTAAGACCTATTACCCCCACTCCCCGGAAGGAAAAAATTTGCCAAAGGATGTCCCACACACCTTAAAAAGAAATAATCTGAGCAGATTCTGGAGTCCAGAGCAAACAACACCGTGGTTCAAAGGACCCCAGTAACCATCAGTTCTCCCCAAAATCATTAATAAAAGTTCAATCAAGAGTGAATTTCACGTAAAAGCCCACCACTACACATTAAATACGGAAAGCAGAAGCTCCTTCTCACCACTCGGTATCACAGCTCTATCAAAATACACCCCTAAACACCCACCTGGCCCGTCCTGCCCCCTGTTCCTCGTCCCCTCTCCCTCCCTGACCCAGCTCCCCACCAGGCCTCGGTGGTAGGATCCAGACGGCCCCACCACTGACACACTTGGTACAGGCCCCTCTCCAGAAGCCCCACTCCTCTAAATGCACTATAGGAACGGCTCTTAAGCCCCCAGATAACACAGTCCTCGACACTAGACCCCGTGAGCACCCTCAAGGGTTCGGCCCTCAGCCCCCTCAGGGGTTCGGCCCTCGCAGGCCTGGTGAGCTCCCCCAGCCGCCACAGCTGCGCAGCTCGCCACCCCCGCCCCCAGCCCCTCTGGGCTAGTCCCCCCGCCCCCGCGCAGCCACCCCCACTCAGTTCCGGAAGGGGGGGTTCGAGGACTCGGTCCCCGCCCGGCGGGCAAGGGTGGTACGGCCCAGGGCGGCACCGCGGGGGGCCCGGACGCGACCATCGCGGGGGGGGGGTGCGCTCGGGGACACGCGCTGGCGCACTCACCTGTCACCGGCGGCCGCCCAGCCTCTCCGGCGGGGCTCTACCCGCGCCCATCGCCACGCTGCGCTAGCTACAGCTCCTTGTGTTTTCTGGCGGCGGCAGCGGCAGCGGCGATGCCTTCCCCGAGCCAGGCCCAACGGCTCGCGCGGCGCGGCCCCCCCGCCCCCTCCCCCCAGCCCCCGCTTGCCGCCCCCTCCCACCCCCTAGCCGGAAATACCGCCTTCTCCCGCCACAAACAGGAACTGACGTACAAAGAACGAGGGATGGCCTTGGACTGGGCCACGGCGCAAGCGTAGGGAAGGGAAAGAAGCCGGCCCACAGCTGGGCGCCTGCGCTCGTTGGGCAGTTTGGGTCGGTGTGGCTAAGGGCCTGGCCTACCTCTCCTGGAAAGGAGAGGTAGGGCAGCGCAGGCGCCGTAGAACTCGGACGCCTGCTTTCTTTAGAGGCCAGCCACAGAGAAAATTTCCCGGCAACCCCCGGTCCTTATTTACATACGCTTTGATCTGCTCCGCTCTCGCCTGTACTCCTAGTTCCGAGGCTCTTAAAGAGCCCAGGAGCCGAAGTTGGAAGGTTCTTTTTCAGCGTGCCAGTCATGGTTGAGCTCAGGCTCTGAAGCCACACAACCCCAAAATTTGAGTTTCCTCTTTTTCAGTGACTGTGGGCAGACGGTTTTCTGTGCCTCAGTTTCCACATCTGCAAAATGGAAACAATCACACTTTAAGTAAACAGAACAATTTTTATCAATATGACAATCTCTCATTCCAAAATCTATATCCAAATAAATATGGGCTGTATATCTTTTTTTGTGGATCAACTTGGGCCCACAAAAGTCTTAAAATCGCCCTGCTAGAAAAGAGATTTAAACGGATCGCGGCCCCATGTATTTGCTAGTGTACCAGACAATTGAAAGACCTCTGGCTCCCAGTCCCTTCTCATCGTTTGGGAGAGGATTGCTACCTTCTGAATTTGGGTTTCACCCTGCCAAAAAGCTTGGCAAGTATGCACCGGTGAGCGAGAAAAATGGCTCCAAGCTCTATCCTGGGTCCACCTCTGTGAGAGGGTCTCAGGCAAGTCTCACCCAGGGCTAGGCTTTAGTTTCTCCAAAGGTCAACTAATACTGGTACTAGCTCTTAGTTAAGGAATTTCCAACTTGGAATTCACTTGCTCCTCTGTATTCCTCTATTCCTCTTTTCCTTTTTTTTTTTTTTTTCCACCAGGGATTTAACCCAAGGGCACTTAACCACTGGGCCCACATCCCCAGCCCTTTTATTTTTTGAGACAGGGTCTCACTAGGTTGCTTACAGACTCACTATGTTGCTGAGGCTGGGTATGAACCTGCAATCCTCCTGCCTCAGCCTCCCTAGCTGCTGGGATTACAGGCATGTACCATCACGCCCAGCTGTGTTCCTAATTTCTGAACTTCCCTCCTCAGGGTTGATAATTCTCACCAATGCCTCTGAGATCTCTCACCATTTGGGTATATTACTGTCTGGTGACAAGTCTGTCTCACAACACAGGGAGCCCCCACGAGAGGAGAGACCAAGACTCTCAGTCATCACTGTGTACTCAGCACTGCCCCTGCAAGTCCTGCAGGGAGTGGGCTCTTAAGGAATATTTAAGAATTAGCTCTGGGGCTGGGGTTGTGGCTCAGCGGTAGAGCGCTTGCCTAGCACGTGCAGGGCCCTAGGTTCAATCCTCAGCACCACAAAAAATGAATAAATAAAGGTATTGTGTCCAACTACAACTAAAATAAATAAATAAATAAATAAGAATTAGCCTACTCTAGACCAGTTACTGTGGCCTACCCTCTTCATTCTCATCAGTGCCAAATAATTCACAGCCCACCGTTTCCCTCCCTCTGAGTCTCCCTGGGCTAACCCTTTTAGGGCACCTGGTGAATTACAACACACTAAGACCTCACTGAAACCTCCCATGTGCTTATGTATAAACTCTTTGGGGAAACCTGTCATCAAGGACAATGGCTTTCAAACTGTTTATTTGAAGACCTATTACATCCATGTGTAGATTTTCAGAATAATGAAACTAGAATATCACCAAATGTATTTACCCTCATGTATGGTACACTCTAATATTTAATATTCTTTTAATTTTTTCAATATTGAGACCTTGCTGAACTTATTTTATGAGCCACTAATGGGTTTGAACCTTTCTATTTGAAGATGGGCAGGTTCTAGTCACATCTTTCCTGTGTTCTTGTCAAAATAACTTTCCTTTTCTGGACTTTGCCTTTCCTTATTGGAAAATAGTATTAATGGCATTTATTTAGCATTTATTATGGCCAGGTTCTGTGTCTAATACACTCCTACTGATGCTACCCTGTTGCTATCTACACAGTAATCTTGAGGATGAAGTGCAATGGTTAAAGGGTTAGCTCAAGTTCCCAGGACAATTTAGGGATAGAGATAGAGACTCAGACTGTCAGATACCAGAGCCTGTGCTTTTAAGTCACATCATGCTGGAAAACAGAAAGTACAGGCCCTACTTCTTGGGCCCACAAAAGTCTTACTACTTCTGGGCCCTCTTCTGCTTCAGCAAACCACCTAATTATTGTTTGAGGGCCTCAGTCTTTCGATTTCAACATCAAGGGTGATGGAAGAGAAAATTCCCTAAAACCCAAATTTGTTCTTTTCCCTCTAATCTAGTCTATGAACTCCTGCCCATAACTATAAACATGGGTTGCACATACATTATTTGGGGGGTGGGGGTGAGATTTCAGATGAAATCTTTTTTTTTTTTTTTTTTTTTAAAAATATTTATTTATTTATTTATTTTAGTTCTCGGCGGACACAACATCTTTGTTTGTATGTGGTGCTGAGGATCGAACCCGGGCCGCACGCATGCCAGGCGAGCGCGCTACTGCTTGAGCCACATCCCCAGCCCCCAGATGAAATCTTGATTAACAACAAAAAAGATTAAGGATCCTTCCCTGAGGGATAAGGAGGGTATTTTCTCAAAGCCTCCTACTGTCCCAGGAGAGAAGAGATCAGGCCCCAGAGCCTGTTTCAATCCTTGCCACAGAAAACAGTTTCCCAATGGTGACTGGACAAGCTGCATGGATCAGCCACAAAGAACCTCTTAGCACTCCATCCCTGTGAGGTCTAGGAGTCAAAGCCTGGCAGTGATGGAGGATGCCATTAGGAGAGAACCTTCCCTTCCCTTCTACGTGGGCAATCAAGAGATACAACCAGGAGGAATGAGAATCCCCCCTTTCTCACCCTAGTAAAGCGTTTGGGGGTTGCAGGGAGCAAGTCCACAGCGTTGATTACATTATTGAGTCTGGAACTTTTCATTTTAATCTAAAGTATTTTAAAGAGGTCCCCATGTTATAAAGAATCATTGAAACAATATCTTCAAATCCCCAGCCAGAAGTCACTAAGCTCCCCCAGTGCTACTGTATTGGGAAGATCTTTTTAGAGTAATGTTATGTGTTTGGCAGAAGTACAGATAAGCCTCAGGGATTATGTTGGTTCCAATTTCCTCGTTTATAAAATGTTTCAAACTCTTTCAAAATTGTTAATAGAAGACACCATCACATTTCTTGTTTTCTTTTTTTGTATGGGGTATTTAACCCAGGAGGATTTTACCACTGTGCTCCATCCCTCAGCCCTTTTTGAGACAGGATCTCACTAAGTTGCTTAGGGCCTCACTTAGTTGAGGAAGCTGGCATTGAACTTGTGATCCTCTGTCTTAGCCTCCCGAGTCACTGAGATACAGGCATGCATATAATGCCTGGTTTTACACACTCCATCTTGTCATACATCAGAGATTCCCAGTTTAAGCAGCTGTGCTAGGTTGATGCACTTTAGTGCAGACTTTTGGGAGGAAGTTTTCTCAACTATCATTAAGACTGAACACCTTACCAACGTGCTTCAGAGACACAGATGGCTTCCCATCCATGTGAATAAGAATCAAAGATTTTACCATGGCCTCAGGGCCCTATACAGACTGCCCCTGCATGTTTTTTAACATCACCTCAAACTACTCCTGCCTGGACCCATGTTGCAGACACACTCACCTCCCCTGGTTCCTGCAGAAAGACAAGCTTGAGCACAGATTGGTCCCTGTGCCTGAACTCTTCATTGTCCCCAGCCCCATCCTGATCCTTACATGATTGGCTCCTTACCTTTCACGACTCAGTCCAAATTTCACCTCTTAACCTTAGCTCCGTACCCCAAATCTGAAACAGCCTTGCTGTTACTATCTTGTTAGCATGTTTGAATCCCCTGTACAGATGTAACCCTAAAAGATACTTTGTTCATTTTGTAGCTTTCTTTTCACAAACCACTATACAAATATGCCTGTAAGGGTGAAGGCCTTGTCTTGAGCATCACTATCATCCCAGTCCACAGTACAATGCCTGGCACAGAGTCAGGACACAGGGATCAAAATATAGTTTTTGACTGAATATGGTTTTAATAAGGTTAAAGCTCTGTACTGGTCTAATTTTTATTATACATCTGAACTGGTAAACTCCTGAAGAATTGAAATGAACAGTAAAGTATCTTCCCAGCCTTTATTGAAGAATTTCCATGTATCAGGCACAGTATTAGGAACTATATCCACATTTTTACTTTTTTTCTTTCTTTTTATTTATTTATTTATGTTTGGTATTGGGATTGAACCCAGAGGTGCTTAACCACTAAGCCACTTCCCAAGCCCTTTTTAATATTTTATTTAGAGACAGAGTCTCCCCAAGTTGCTTAGGGCCTTCCTAAATTGCTAAGGCTGGCCTCAAACTTGAGATCCTCCTGCTTCAGCCTCCCAAGTCACTGGGATTATAGGCATGCACCACCAAATTCACCTCCACAACATCTTTACATGTTCTTTAGGCAGAAGTCTCTAAGGCTGATTTTGCAGAAGTAAACATAGACCCAGAGAGGGGCAATCCCCTGCTAAAGATCACACAGCCAGAATGTTGTGGCTCCCAGATTATCTTCAAAGATATCTCAGATAAAGCCCAACCTTCTACCTGCAGCACAGGACTCCTTTATGTGGGTCCAGATTTGAGATACAGCAAAGTCTCCTTTGTGTTAAGCTAAAGTAGGTAATTTTAAAACAGTGAAATACCTAAAAGTCTACCCTATTATTAAAAATTAAAATATCAACCATTTTTTTTTCATATAATGTCATCAAGAAGGGAAGCTGGATGCTGTGGCACTTGCCTCTAATCCTAGGTTCTTGGGAAATTGAGGCAGGAAAATCTTGAGTTCAAGGCCAGCCTGGATAACTTTGCAAGAGCCTGCTTTATAATGAAATAAACAGGGCTGGGATATAGTTCAATGTACAACACCCCAGGGTTCAATCCCCAGTACTTCAAAAACAAAGAAAATAATTTCTCAGATACTGGAATGATTTATTAACTCTATTCACACTACTGCCACAAGATGGCACCACACAAGCTGGCCATCCCTGCTTGAAGGTATCAAGACTGATTTTTTTAAATATATGTATTTACTTTTTGGGTTGTAGTTGGACACATTATCTTTATTTATTTTATGTGGTGCTGAGGACTGAACCAAGGTCCTTGCACATACTCAGCGTGTACTCTACCACTGAGCCACATTCCCAGCCCCTAGGTGTCAAGACTTTCTAGAGCAATTGTGGGGACCCTGGTCCCCTCCCTGTTACTTCAACATTCATTGTACAAAAGGAAGTTCTTATATGACACCTAAATGCAACATCTGAGTCTAAACTGCATTCTAAGTCGGAGGGGGAATAACAATAAGGAACATTCTTCAGACGGATGATGAAATTGGAACAATAAATATGAATTTGAGTACCGTTTCTCTGTTAAATTGATTTTTCTTTTTGTTCTGTTTTGTTTGTGATGTTAGGGATGGAGCCCAGAGCCTCCACCATGCTAGCTAGGTGAGTGCTCTACCATCGAGCTACCTCCGCAGCCCAATTTCTTGATTTTGATAGCTGTGCTGTGCTTATGAAAGAGAATGTTCTTGGACTGGGGGTGCTCAGTGGTAGAGCACTTGCCTAGAATGTGCATAAGCTCTGGGTTTTTTCCCTAAACGCCCCCCAAAAGAGAGGATGATCAAGGTAAAGGGAGCATGATGTTCTCTGACTTAACTCTCAAATGTTTCAAATCAGGACTTGCATACATATATAATTGTTTCCTTATGCAGGGGAGAATTGCCAACAGTTAAGACAAGCAGCGCAAATTGTAAACAACTAACCAATCAGGGTATAGATTTGCTACTTTTCTTTTTTTCTCTTTATTGGTACTCCAGATTTAACTCAAGGGCTCTTAGCCACTGAGCCACATCCCCAGCCCTTTTTGGTTTTCATTTAGAGACCGGGACTCACTAAGTTGCTTAGGGCCTTGCTACGTTGCTGAGGCTGGCCTTAGACTTGCCCTCCTTCTATCTCGGCCTCCTGAGTCCCTGAGATCACAGGTGGGCACCACCACGCCTGGCTTGTTCCTGCCTCTTTTCTAAACATTTACAATTATATTAAAATAAAAAAGCTCTCTCTTTTTTTTTTAACAGCCTATAAGAATGTCATTAAAGGGTTCTTTAAATGGTGGTGCCAATGCCAGTGCCGAAAACCATCAATTTCAGAGATAAAGCTAGATAGCTCTATGTGCCTGGCACAGCTTTAAGCCCTTCACACTAATGGATTCATTCGATTCTCATAATCATTCCATGGGGGAGGTGCTATTATTAATCCTCCCATTTTAGTGCAGAAGAAATTGAAACAGAGAGGTTGAATAATTTGTTCAAGATCACACAGTTGTAGAGCTTAGGTTCTTAATAATAATACACTGTCCAGAAGGCCAATCAAGGCAGATGCAGGCTTCAGAAGGGTGAGGCAGGAGGATCACAAGTTCTAGGCTGTGGCAAGATCCTATCTCAGGGAAGGGGGGGAAAAAGAGATAAGAAAGCTGGGGAATGTAGTTCAGTAGTAGGGTGCCCCTGGGTTCAATCCCCAGTACCCCCCGCAAAAAAAAAAAAGCCAAACAAGGGGCTCAGTGGTATGTGGGCTTAGCACATGTGGGCCCTAGGTTCAATCTGCAGCACTAAAAAATAAAAATTAAAAGGTAAAGAAGACCAAATAGTTGCCAGAAAATGTGATACTGGGGCTATTGCTAACCACAGTACAAAATATAAAGGGATAGAGAAGGCAGCTGTAGGGGAAAACTTTGCTAAAACAAATGTAGGTTGATGTGTTCTGAATCTCCTGCCTCAAATGCACATTTAATCCATATTGTTTAACCAAAATAAAACAGCAGGAAAAATAAAATAAATAAAATAGGGAGATAAGGTGGCTGCTGAGTATAATGCGATTGAGCCCACTAACCATTATTATGGAGGAAAAATCAGAATGTTCCTCAAACAAATCTGGTTATTATCAATGTCCACTTTTAAATACACAAATGGCATAGATTCAAACTTATTTTTAATAAGTACTTTTTAGTTGTAGTTGGATACAATACCTTTATTTTATTTATTTATTTTTATATGGTGCTGAGGATTGAACCCAGGGCCTCTCATGTGCTAGGCCACCACAGTTGAGCCACAACCCCAGCCCCATAAATTCAAACTTATAAAGCATAGGTACACTTCCCTTTGACCTTTACAATTTTACCCCTGGGCATTTACCCTATGGGTATGTTCACATATGAACAAAATATAGCGTGCATAAGAGGCACTGTCTCTAATAGCAAAGCATCAGGAAACCAACCATCTAAGTGTCCACAGTATAATGACAGTTAAACACACCATAGTGCGTCCACTTGAGGGAATACTATGCAGTTATTTTAAAAGGAAGTTTTTTTCCAATAAGCATACTAAAAGGCATTTAATAACATTTAACAGTATTAGCCATCAGGGAAATAAATGCATATCAAAACCACAATAATAAGCTACCACTTTGTACCAGGATAACTATAATAAAAAATTCATCCGGTCACAGTGGCACACGCCTGTAATCCCAGCATCTTGGGATGCTGAAACAGGAAGAGCAGAAGTTCAAGGCCAGCCTCAGCAATTTAGTGAGGCCCTTAGCAACCTATTGAGAACCTGTCTCCAAATAAAAAGTGCTGGAGATGTGGCTGAGTGGTTAAGCACTCCTGGGTTCAATCCCTGGGAAGGAAGGAAGAAAGAAAGAAAATGAAGGGAAGGGAGAGGAAGGAAGGAGGGAGGGAGGGAGACAGGGAGGAAGGAAGGAGCTCACTGGTAAAGCACCTCTGCATTAGATCCCCAGTATCCCCCAAAAAAGTTCACTAGGGATAGAACTTAGCATGTTAGCATGTGCTTAACATGCTTGAGACCTGGGTTGGATCCCCAGCACCACAAAAACGAAACAAAAAAACTTAAGTAATAATAAATATTGGCAAGAATGTAGAGAAATTGGAACCCTCATATACTCCTGATAGAAAGGTTAAAATGGTCTAGATTCCCTCAAATGGTTAAAAACAGAATTACCAATGAACCAAGAATTCCAATCCTGATATCTGGCCAAAAGAATTAAAATAGGAGCTGGGAATGTAATTCAGTGGGAGAGTACTTACCTATCATGAGCAAAACTCTGGGTTCCATCCCCAGAAACCACCCCCCCAACACACACACACTCAAATTGAAAACACATCCAAGATAGAGCTGGGCACAGTGGCACACATCTGTAATCCCAAAGTTTAGGAAGCCGAAGCAGGAGGATCGAAAGTTCAAAGCCAGCTTCAGCAATTTAGTGAGGTCCTAAGCAACTCAGTCAGACCCTATCTCTAAATAAAATATAAAAAAGGTCTGGGGATGTGGCTCAGTGGCTAAGCACCCTGGGTTCAATCCCTGTACCAAAAAAAAAAAAAAAAAAGGTCCAAGATAGGATGGATGGCACATGCCTAGAATCCAGGAACTTGGGAGTCTGAAACAGGAGATCACAAGTTCAAGGACAGCCTCAGCAACTTAGGGAGACTCTGTCTCACAATAAAAACGGAAAAAGGCCGAGGATATAGCTTAGTGGTAAAGCACCCCTGGATTAAATCACCAGTACCACAAGAAAAGAAAAAAGTACAACTCACACATGAATACTTATAGTAGGGGCATTGTTCATAATAGCCCCAAAGTGTAACAACCCAAACTGATGAATGGGTAAAAAAATGGTGATATACATTCCATACAATGGAATATTATTCAGCCATATAAAGGAATACATGCTAAAACCTGAATGAACATTGAAAACATGCTACATGAAAAAAAAAACAACATGCACAAAAGGCCATATATGGTACAATTCATTTATATATGTCCAGAATAGGCAACTCTATAGAGATGAAAAACAGATTAATGATTGCTGAGGGGCGGGGGAGGGGCAAAGATGGAAGACTTGGGGAACGGTGTTTAGTGGGTGTAGGATTTTTGGGGGGAGGATAATGAAATGTCCTAAAATTGGTGATGGCTGCCCAGCTCTGAATAACTAAAAGCCAGTGAATTGTGCACTTTAAATAGGTGAATTGTCTGGCTTGAAGATTATATGTCAATATAGTGTTTAAAGGGAAGCTCTTTACATACTGTTATGATCTCCAAAATATATTAAGTGAAAAAAAAGTAAAACACAAACAATTATTTATGCAACTGAGTGGGAAAATACAGCTGTTTGTATAGGTACAGGATATTTCTGGAACACACAGAAAGCTCCAGTAATAGAAATTGGTTCTAGAGAGGGAAACTGGAGAAATGAGGGACCCAGAGTAAGAGAGGGAATTGCTAGTTTTTAATTAAGAGAGATTTAGAAAAGCATAAAGAATAACACAATGTATACCCACGTGCCCTCCACCTGCCTGTATTTTTTTATTGTACTGGGTGTGAACTGAGGAGTGCTTTAACCACTGAGCCAAATCCTTAGACCTTTTTTTTTTTTAAAGTTATTTCTTTTTCTTTTTTAATTTATTTTTTAGACCATAAGTTTAAGATCAGGCTCAGCAACTTAGCAAACTCTTATCTCAAAATAAAAAATAAATAAAATATCTTTATTTTATTTATTTATTTTTTTATGTGGTGCTGAGGATCGAACCCAGGGCCTTGCACTTGCTAGGTGAGCGCTCTGCCGCTGAGCCACAACCCCAGCCCCTAGACCTTTTTGTTTTCTTTAATTTTGAGACAGGGTATCGCTAAATTCTGAGAGTCTCACTAAATTGCTGGTCTCAAACTTGCAATCCTCCTGACTCACCCAAGTCTCTGGGATTACATGTGTGTGCCACCAGGCCCAGCCCTCACTACCTGCCTTTAAAGGTCATTACTAGTTGGGCACTGGAGGTAATACCTGAATTCAGGAGCCTGAATCAAAGGATCATAAGTTTAAGATCAGGCTCAGCAACTTAGCAAACTCTTGTCTCAAAATAAAAATAAAAAGGGCTGTGGATGTAGCTCGACAGTAGAACACTTACCCAGCATGAGTGAAGCCAGTTCAATATCCAGCAACACAGACACACACACAAAATGTATACTGTTGTTCAATCTCCATGTGTCCCTCTCCAATCACATGCCAGCTACCCCTGGAGGGAACTACTGTCCTACATTTGGGGTTTATCTTTCCCATGCATTTTATATATTTACTATACTTTAAGTATCCCTAATCAATACTGCATGTTAAACTATACATATTCTTTTACAATTGTTTTTTTCACGTAATATTTCGACTCATTCATATTGATACGTGCAATGTTAGTTTGTTTTCTTTGCTGTATAATATTCTATTCGGTATATAATATATCCAACATTGATGCCTAATTTTCCAAGATGGCCATAATGCAATTTCTCATCCCACATGCTCTTATTACTGATGCTCCTCTCACTGAGTGGTAAAGTCTATGATCCCTCCTGTGAATTTGAGTGGGCCAGTCACTGTGGCAAAAGTAGAGCAATGCAACTTTCAACGCCACATTAGAAGAGACAATAGTTTCCTCTGGTTCTTGAGAAGCTCCCTCTTGGAATCTAGCTGCCATGTTATAAGGAAGCCCAGGCCATATGGAGAAGCCATGCATAGGCATTCTGGTCAATGGCACACACTGAGGTCCCAGCTTAGTACTAGCACTGGTTATCACCAAATATGTGAAGAATCTTTAAGAGGACACCAGCCCCAGCTAACATCTTTCTGCAAACACTTGAGAGACAGTAAGTGACAACAGCCTAATTGAACCCAGTAAACCCCCATCACCATAAAAAATTTTTTTAAAAATGATTGTTGATTTAGGCAACTAAGATTTGAGGTGATTCGTTAGGCATTGGACAACTGGACTCTGTCACAGTCTGTCCTTTCTCCAGTTGATGGATATTTAGGTTGTTTGCAAGTTTATGCTACTACAAATAGTACTTCTATAAATACTTTTATACATGTCTTTGTGTGTATGTGGAAGTTTTTCCAGGGTACATTCCTAGGAGAAAAATTGCTGGGTTGGAAAGGAGAGTATGTCAACCTCAACTTTTCACAGCCCATCAAATTATTTCCAAAGTGGTTGGCACAAAGTTATGTCCCGTCAGCAGTATATATACTCTCGTTATCCAAATCTTCCCTGACACTTGAGACTTAGATTTTTGCCAGTCTACTGAGCACAGGATGGACTTATTGTGTATCTTTTTTCCCCCCCTCAGTACTGGGGATTGAACCCAAGGATGTTCAACCATTGAGTTAGTTACATTCCCAGCTTTTTTTTTTTTTAAACAGAGTCTCATTAGGGGGCTGGAGATGTGGCTCAAGCGGTAGCGCGCTCGCCTGGCATGCGTGCGGCCCGGGTTCGATCCTTAGCACCACATACAAACAAAGATGTTATGTCCACCGAAAACTAAAAAATAAATATTAAAAAAAAAATTCTCTCTCTCTCTTTCTCTCTCAAAAAAAAAAAAACAAAAAAAACCCAGGGTCTCATTAAGTTGCTGAGACTGGCCTTGAACTTGCAATCCCCCTGCTCAGCCTCCTAAATTGCTGGGATTACAGGTGTGCACCACTATATCCAGCACTGTGTATCCTTTTGAACCTTTGAATTGTGTACTGTTTGCATGAATTAATTCAAGATAAGTACTTCAATGTATGTGAATAAGTGCTTTTCTGTTTTAAACATGTGGTACATATTTGGGTTCCATATTAAGATTTCATTTTTTAAAAAAAGAAGATATGCTAGTAGCAAAAACTATATTTCACAACTAGACATTTGTCTCTCTCTCTCTCTCTCTCTCTGGTGCTGGGGACAAAACCCAGGGCCTCATGCATGTTAACCATGCACTTTATTACGGAGCAACACCCCCAGCCCAAATATCTTAGTTTCTAATACTGTTCAGCAATAAAAGCAATTGGGCTCCTTGAAGACAGGGCCAACTCTAGGACCAGGGCAGGAAACACACAAGATGAACTGGAGCACCATGCAGTGCCAGAAAGTAAGGATGGGCTGGAAAAACAAAAGCCAAGCATGGCGGCCCACACCTGTAATCCCAGAGGCTCAGGAAGCTGAGGCAGGAGGGTTGGAGTTCAGGGACAGATTCAGAAACTTAGGGAGGCCCTGTCTCAAAATAAAAAATAAAGCAGGTAGAAGTACGTCAAGTCAAAGAGACACAATAGCCAACTGAAAGAGCTCCGATGGCCAAACCCAGAATAATGAAAGAAGGAAAAAAAGTCACATAGGTTTATAACTTAGAGTAAAATAAATATCCATGAGTCTGGATAAATAAATATAGCCAGGCATGGTGGCATATGCCCATAATCCCAGAGACTTGGGATGCCAGGGAGGAGGATAACAAGTTGAGGCCAGCCTTGACAATTGGGCGAGACCTTACCTCAAAATCAAACAAAACAGAAGCTGGGAATGTAGTTCAGTGGTACAGTGTCCCCACTTAATTTAATTAATTAACAATGCTTGGTTGATTTTTTTGGGGGGGTGTGGTATTGGGGATTGATTTATCACAGAGTTACATCTCCAGCCCTTTAATTTTTATTTTGAGGTAAGGATCTCTTTACGTTGCTGAGGCTGGCCTCAAGCTTACCATCCTCCTGCCTCAGCCTCCAGAGTCACTAGGATTATGGGTATGCACCACCAGCTCAGTTAAAAAATAATTCATTAAAATTTAAATTAAAATAAATTACTGGCTGGGTACAGTGGCACATACCTGTAATCCCAGCAGCTCCAGAGGCTGAGGCAGGAGGATTACAAATTCAAAACCAGCCTCAGCAAAAGCCAGGTGCTAAGTAACTCAGTGAGCTCCTGTCTCTAAATAAAATACAAAATAGAGCTGAGGATGTGGCTGAGTGGTCAAGTGTCCCAGTACCAAATAATAATAATAAAATAAAATAAATTTTTGAATAAGTTAATAAATCAGAAGTGACGGATCATGTAGAATTCCAAATAATTTACGTAGGTACTTTGCCCTCAAAAAGGACAGCGCAGGGCTGGAGTTGTGCCTCAGAGGTAGAGTGCTTGCCTGGCATATGTGAGGCACTGCGTTCAATCCTCAGCACCACATAATAATAAATAAATAAAATAAGGTATTTTTAGGAAAAAAAGGAGAGTGCAACACCTCCCCCAGCTCCTTAAATGTGGACTGCACTGAGTGATTTCCTTGAAAAAAAGCACAAGATGTAAAGGGAAAAAGAAAAGTAACTTTACAAAGTGAGGAACTTGACAAATATAATCACAACTTACATAAACAATACTAACTTGGGTTGGAGTGTGAAGGCTTGATATGATAGTGAAGTGGCACTAGATGGTTAAGGTCTTCTGAAAAGCTCCTGACCTCAGTCTGATCTTGAAAACACATCAGATAAGTTCCAGTCAAGGGGCATCCTATAATAAACCTGACCAGCACTTTTCAAAACTATCAAGGTCATCACCCAAACCAAATAAAATCTGACGAACTGCCACTGCTAAGGGAAGCCTAAGGAGACATGCAACTTCTTATTTGATGACAATGTCACATTTGACAACATAAATGTAATATGGTATCCTGAATGGGATTCTGGAATATCATCTACTGTCATGTATAACTAATTAGAATATATAAAAGAAAAAAACTAAGGCCATCAGAATAAACTTTGGATTTTAGTTAATACTAATGCATCCATATGGGTACATTAATTATAACAAATACACCATGTCAAGGTACTATGTTAATAACTGGGAAAACTGGGGACGGGGCATATGGCAACTCTCTGTACTACCATTTCAATTCTTCTAGAACTCTAAAACTATTTTTAAAAACCCACTAACATCTATTACTAAAAAAAAAAAAAAAAAAAACATGAAAGAAAGGAAAGAAGGGATGGGGAAAAAGATGAAAAAAAGTTTTGCTATCTCAAGTCTGTGAAGCTCTGGTTTGGAGTTCATAAAGCAAGTGAAGTTCAAGGTAGGGAAATACATCCTCTCCAGGACTCTCAGACCTTCCAAGGCAGATCAGTCTGTAGGAGCAGTGTTTACCAAACTAAGTCAGCTCAGGATCCCAAAGCAAGGGACAAGGTCACTGCAGCTCAACTTTTGGCTCATCTCAGGCACTGGAGGAAGGGATAGGGAGTGGCCTGTGCCCTGGCTGCCTGCCACAGGTTCTGCAAGTTCCTGTTTTCCTTTAGTATCCACTGATGTGAGCCACCAAAGGAGATGACAGGTCCAGAGGCGACCAAGACCACCGTCCAAACAGAATCATTCTGCTGTGCTGTCTCAGATCTGACCCTGGCCCTGGGCTCACTGCACTTGTCTCCTCACCTGCTCACCTGATGAGAACGGAAAGGCCCTGCATGGTGCTGCCCCTGGGATTCAACAAGTCCACCAACTTAACCAAATGCTTATTTAGTACTTCCTAGCGCAGAGGTGGTGGTCAGTGTTGGCTCTTGGTATCCCTTGACCCAATTTCTCAAGCAAGTCTCCAATTAGAAGAGTCCAACTTCTATTCATTTCCTTTTATCTTGATTTTTTTTTTTTTTTTTTTTTTGCAGTACTAGGGATTGAACCCAGGGGTGCTCTACCACTGAGCTCCATCCCCAGCCCTTTTGATTTTGTATTTTGAGACAGGGTCCCACTAAGTTGCCAGGCTGGCCTTAAACTTGAGATCTTCCTGCCTCAGGCTCCCAAGTAGCTGGGTTACAGGTGTGCACTACTATGACCTGCTTTTCCATTCCTCCTCCTCCTCCTTTTTTTTTTTTTTTTGTAGTTGTGGATGGACAGAATACCTTTGTTTATTTTTTTAATATGGTGCTAAGGCTCGAACCCAGTGCTTCACACATGCTAGGCAAGCACTCTGCGGTTGAGCTATAGTCCCACCTCCCTTTCATTCCTTTTTGAAATGGGGTGGTCATTATAAAAATATGCCAGCTGAAGAATACCAATAATCTTGGGGGAGAGCCTGGGTCAAATTTGCTATTGACCCACCATCAGTATTTGCACTTTAAAGATATCGCTGGAGCAGGGCACAGAGTTTCGGGCTTGTAATCCCAGCTACTCCAGAGGCTAAGGTAGAAGGATTGTAAATTCAAGGTCATCCAGGGCAATTTAACATGACCCGATCTGGTCTCAGATAAATTGGGTTGGCCTTGTACTTCAGGGATAAAGCACTTTCCTGGCACGCACAAGTCCTTTGGTTCAATCCTCCAAATCTTAAACATAACAAAACAAACAAACAAAAAAAGCCAGGCTTGGTGGTGCACATCTATAATCCCAGCAGTTTAAGAGACTATGGCAGGAAGATTACAAGTTCAAGGCCAGCCTGGGCAACCTAGCAAGACCCTGTCTCAAAGTAAAAAATAAAAAGGTTTGGGGATGGAGCTCAGTGGTACAGTGCCTCTGGGTATAAGCACCAGTACCACAAAAAAAAAAAAAAAAAAAAGAAAAAATGATATCATTGGAGATCTTCAAATTCCCCTGAGAATTGATCCTACATGTGTGTCATTCATCATAGCACTACCAATGATAGCAAAAAATTGGAAACAATATGGATTTCCTCCTAAAAGGAACCAATTAAACAAATGAGGCTGTTAGTATGTATGTGTGTTTGCTTGTGTGTACGTCTTTTCCTCTGGTTTATGTATGTATCGTATATGTAAATTTGTGTGTGTGTGTCACATACGACTCTGTAATGTTCACACAAAAAAATTAGTAACCTTGGTGGCCTCTGGGGAAGGGATAGGGTGCTAGGAGACATAGGAAGACTCTTCATTCTTGTTCCTTTTCCATCTTGAACCATGTGAGTATATTATTTGTGTTCAAAAATGCTTAATAGAATCAAGAAAAGAATAATCCAGCCCTGTGGGGCACAGCTGTTTGGGTTAATTTGGAGGAATCTCTGAGTCAAGTGAATGGGACATTGTAAGTCTGGAGAGGTTGAGAGCTAGAGAAGGCATCAGTTCTGGTCATTCTGAGGACAGTGGCAGGACAGGGCAGTGTCTTAGAGCTGTGGCATCTTAGAGCTACAAATCCTTCCTAGGACAAGTTGATGGGGTGTTGAGGACATGTTCACATAGATAACTGTAGTCTAAAACCACTGTTGGAGGACTGGGGTTATGGCTTAGTGGTAGAGCGCTTGCCTTGCATGTGTGAGGCGCTGGATTCAATCCTCAGCACCACATAAAAATAAATAAATAAAATAAACGTATCATGTCCACCCTCAACTAAAAAAATTATAAATAAATAAATGGAACCACTGTCCTAGGACCCTGCCCCCATCCCCAAAGGGTCATGTTTCAAATACAGAATGGAGGCAAGACAGGGTCAAGGTAAGGATCCTGGAGTCAGCTCCCTGAGGTCAACCCATCCAGGCACATGCCAGCTGGCTGAGGCCTTCAACAATATACTCCCCTCTGTGAGCCTCTATGAAAAGCAACAATGACAGAACTTACCTGTGGTGCAGGTAAGCCTTCTGTGGTAAGTGAGCTAGGTGTGTTTTTCTATCATTGTAGTTCCTATTACACATCAAGAAATGACAAGGACCGGGGGTGTAGCTCAGTGGTAAAGTGCTTGTCTTGCATGTTTGAGTCCACAGGTTCAATCCCCAATACCACAGAAGAAAACAAATTAAGTAAAATAAAGATATGAGGTCTAGTCTGATTATCACTGGCTCTCTTAGATATCCTCCAAACCCCTGCCCCCTCCTGGGTGACTCCTTTATCAGATCCTGTCCTCTCAATAGGAAAAGGTCCACCAATTCTCCTCCAGGGACCTCCCAATCTCTCTGCTCTTACCAGCTGGTATCACCGGGCCTTCAGCTTTGGCTCTAGCCTGCAACCTACCCATTGGGAACCCTAGCAGTGCCTCACTCTCAGCATGGTCAGAACAAAGCTCCCTGATCCCCAGCCTGTTCTCTCTCCTGCCTCCCTGTCTCTGCCAATGGCTATTCCCCAGCAGCTCGGGGGTAAAATCTGGGTGGGATGATGATTCTCTTCTTCCAATCAGCGTCTGCTGCTGTACTTCCAAAGCACACACCCTATATCCATGGTTTCTCTGCTCCCCCACTGCCACAGTATCAGGCAGGTCACTTTCGTTCCCTGCCTGGAAACCTCAGTGGCCTCCACCTCTGCCCTCCCAACAACGCACTCTCCTCACAGCAGCCAGTGCCACTGACTGTCATACACAGCAACTCAGTTCATCACTCCCCTGCTTCAAACCCTTCAAAACTCAGAGCCCTCAGCCCCATATCCACATTCCTCGCCCTGCGTCCCAAAGCCCCAGAGCATCTGCTTCCTGTCTACCAGCCCCCATCTCATGGGAGACAGCTGCCCCTCACTGGCAGCCCCGTGGTCTTCTTCATGTTCCTTGACCCACCTCAAGGCCTTTGCCCCTGCTTGTCCCTGTGCTAGAATGTTCCTACTGAACTTCACAAAGCCACTTCTTGTATCCCAGTTCAGTCAACATGTCACCTCCTCTGAAAGGCTTTCTCATCCCATATACCTACAGTGGCCCTGGCCTCTTTCTCTTATCCCTCCAATTTTTTGGAGAGCACCATCCTGTAGCCTCCTTCTCCCTCATTACAGAGGCTGACCATGCAGCCAGGATGCTGGCCAGCCCTGCCCACCTGCTAGAACAGGTGGGGGCTGCGCAGAGTGAGGGGGTGAACAACTGAATCAACAAAAACTAATTTCCTCACAAATGGAGCCCACAGTTTGAAGAGCCACCAACAGGCAGAGTGGCAGAAACAGGTGGAATTGTGGAGGAAGGGCAGAGTGGCAGAATAGTGGCAGCATGTTGGGGGAGGAATGAATGGTGACTGTGACCATTACTCCCTCTACTTGAGGCCCACACGTGTACAGGAGCTTGACCTTCAGTGACGGAGCCCAACCCTTGGCCGGCGCCCCTACCCCACACTAGGCTTGCAGTGAACACCCTTAGCTCACCCTGAAGGAGGGGAGAGAAACGGTTTGGAAGTCACAAAAATATATTAAATCAGCTGTTGTCTTCTCTCTCAAAACTGGCCTCCCTTCCCAATGCCCCTTGCCCACCACCCACCACAGACTTTTAGAGAAAAAGATGCCCAGGGCAGGAAAATGGAGGTGCCCCAGCAGTAGCCCAAGGCCTGGGAAGTCCCTCCAGCCTGGGCGTGGAGGGCAGCTAACAGTCTCTACAGGCTCGACGCCACCGTCGACGAGGGGGCCGCTGGGAGGCCGGAGGTGCAGGAGGGTCAGGCAGGACGCAGCGGACAGTCGGGCCTTGCCACGGGGACAGAAAACAGAAGAGAAATGAACAGAGTGAAGAGGAAGAAAGAGAGGAGTTACAGCAATGGGGAGGGGCAGAGGAGGGAGAAAGGCTGGGTGCCAGGAGAAGGGAGACCCCCAGGGGACACCCACTTTGAGCGTGGGCAGGGGAACAGGGAGCTAAGGAGCTGGAGTTTGAGGCAGCAAGTGCTGCTGAGAGGGAGGAAGGGGTCACAGGAAAGATGATGGCACTTGGCACTTGGCAAAGGTAGAAAAGTGGATTCTGCCAAGGCCATGGCCAGAGAGCGGAGAACAGAGGGCAGGAGAGAAGGGAAGTCCCATAGCAGGCAAAGCCAGGCCAGTGACCAGCCAGACCAGGAACTATGGGCAATTCCTCAGAGTGCTCAGGCCCAGTGTGAGTGCCTGAGGGAGACAAGCAGTGTCACCAGGAGCTGGCAGGTGGGCGGACAGGCCCTCGAGGAAGGCTCTGAAGGGACCAGGAGCCTGAAGAGGGGCCGGACACAGGCCGGCAATTCTGCCATCTGCACCCCGCCCCGCATGTGGGCTAGAAGGTCCTGCGGCCCAGTCTTTTGAACACGCTCACAGTGCCTGCATGGTCCATCTGGGCACCAAGGCCCTCAGTGGAGCTGCTCCCCCGGGGCCCCACCAGAGTCCTCTTAATGGTGACCTTGACCTCAGCCGAGGACTTACTCTTGGTGCTTGTGACCTGGCTGTCCTGGGCCTCAGGCACAAGGGTGGCCTTGCCCAGTCTCTGGATGATGCTGACTTTGGACAGGGACTCCGGCTTCCTCTCCAGCCCAGGGCGTGAGGAAAGCGTCAGGCGCCGCAGTGTTGGGGCAGCCATCGTTGTCATTGAGCTTGTGGCCTTGGCTTTGACAGTCAGTGCTGGCTGGGGACTGGCCTTGGCTGGGCCCCGTCCTAGCTTCTTCAGGACCCCAGCATACTGCAGGACAGAGCTGCTGCTGTCGTTGTCGCTGTCCCATGCCAAATCCTCATCCATCTCTGGAGTGGCCCCGAGGCGACTGAAAACTCCCGTGGGCTGTGGACATCAGAGATAGGACAGTGAGTCATGTAGTCACTCAACACACTGCCTTCCTGGAACTCAATGCTGGAAGAAACACCCATCAGTCAGATGGTGGTGACAGCATGGGGTGGAGATGACAGGAAGTAGGAAGCCCAGAGAAAGCACCAGACCTTGCCTGGAAGTTCAGGAAGGCTCCCTGGACGAGGACACAGCTGGTCTGAGATCTGAATGGTAAAAGAAAGGGTCCAATAAAGCAGGGAAGGAACAGGGTGTGCCGCACAGAGGGACGACACGGGCGGGGTCTACAGATGAGCATGGGGAAAAGTCACTCGGTCATTTATTCAGCAAATATATCTTGAGCCCCAACTCTGGGGCCTGGCCCTAGACCAAGCAATGCTGGGGATACAGAGCAGTTCCAGACCTGCTCTCAAGGGGCTCACAGTCCAGTGGGGAAGACAGGCTTGGCTCCAAAGTATGACAGCAATAACTGCAAGTATGAGGCTGGGATTGTGGCTCAGCGGTAGATTGCTCGCCTAGCATGGGCGGAACCCGGGTTCGATCCTCAGCACCACATAAAAATAAAGGCATTGTGTTGTGTCCACCTACACCTAAAAAAATAAATATTAAAAATAAATAAATAAATAACTGCAAGTATGACAGTGAGGTGTTCTGTGAGGAAGAGTATGCCAGGGTTACCAGCACCCCAGTAGCGCAGATTCCCGCTCGGAGGTGTGAGCCACCTGGGAAAATAAAAGTCTGAAATAATCAGTAAGAAATAAAGACAGGGGCTGGGATTGTGCTCACCTAGCCCATGTGAGGCACTGGGTTCCATCCTCAGCACCACATAAAAGTAAATAAAATAAAGATATTGTGTTCAACTACAATTAAAAAAAAAAGAAAGAAAGACAAAGCCAGCCAGAAATCAGATTTAAAAGTGGGTGCTTGATGGGTCTTCCAGCCCAGCTAGGAACTGGAATTGAACAACTGAAAAAGGCTCCAATCCTTTATTTAAGGGGAAGGATTCAAAGGCAGGGATCTTGAGGTAAACAGGTTATTGGGTGCTTGGCAGGTTATGCCCATCTCCCCACCTCCGGGTGGCTGTGTTTGATCCTGAGGCTTTCTCAAACTGGGAAATTTCACCCAGGAGTTCCCAGAAAAGCAGCTTCCCTGCCTTACTGGCTCAAATAAACCCATAATTTATACAACAGAAGAACACGGGAGGGGAGGAGCTAGGGGCAGCTCAACCCTGCTTAGAGTTCAGAAGGACTCCAAACTCCAGCTCCACAGCCAGGCACCCTGCAGGATGGATGAGCACAGGGATGCCTCCACCTGGCTGGATCCCTCAGCCACATGACCCTAAGAGTGATTATCATCCCAGTGGTAAGAGGAGGTGAGAGACAGCCAGAGCAGTGGCACCTGGTGAGCAAGGGAGTGAGGAAGCAGAAAGAGCCAAGGACCCACAGATCGGCAAAGGTGACATCGGCTCATTACACACCCATGCCCTTGCACCATGCAGGGATTATCTGACTCATGCCTCATGACCACCCTTTGAGCTGGTACTGTATAGATGAGAACCTGAGGCACAAAGGGCCTAAGTGAATGGCCAAGGTGACGTGGCCAGCCACAGCGCAATCCAGGGTATGCTCCAAAACATACTCCATGCCTGGGTCCCAGGGAATTGCAGCCCACTACAAGACAGTGGGCTTCGTCACAGGGACAGGGAAAAGCCTCAGAGGGGTTTCCAGCAGAGGAGGAAGCCAGCCCATCCTGTGGGCAGCACACCCTGCAGTTGGGGAGGCAGGGGCTGGAGGGGGTTAACGGCAGCTGTGTGAAACCAGTTAGGTGGCTGTCACCCCATCCAGGCAGGAAGAAGTGGCAGCAGAGGTAGAGAAAGACAGTTACCCAATTCAAGGACTAACTGGAATGGAGGAGGGGGACATCCCTAAGAAGGGGTCCTAGAAGAGGAGTGACTTTGGGGGAAGATGCTGAGGACAGTTTGGGTTGGTGAGAACAGGAAACGACCGGCAGAAATCAGGACAGATTAGGACTGGAGCTGGAAAGGGAGAGAGAGACAGACAGACAGACAGATAGACAGACTACAGACAGACACGGGGGCAGAAGACAAAGGGGAAAGCCACCCAAGCAAAGAAGGGAGCAGCCTGGGAAGGTGGGGAGCCCGTGCTGGGGCCCATAAGGGGCGAGATGCAGGAGCATTAGGAACAACATCCAGGAAGACAAGAGCTTTCAAGCCCCACGAGGCTCCACCTTTGCCAACTCACTTTATTCCCCGTCGTCGTGTCTGCCTTGGTCTCAGCACCCAGGCGGTCAAACACGGACTTTCTGTGGACACCTGTGAGGGAAGAGAGGCCATGAGACAGCACCTGCCCAGCAGCCCTGCAGGCCCAGGCCCAGGCTGAGCAATGCAGACCCTGAGGCAGGGACGACAAGGCCAGCAGACTCTAGTCAGCTCCACTACAGCCAAGTGAGCTGTACACCCGCACTATTGGCCACTGTTGACCCTCACCCTCACACCGGCTAGAGTCAGTGTGGGAAAGATAATCGCAAGCTGACACCCTGACACCCTAGACTCCTTACTCCTTAGTACAAATTCATGAAATGTGTGTAGGGAGAGTCCTTAACTCCTATTTATTCCTTTCTCTTTGGGGATCATGGGTCCTAGGAGACTCTGATGAATGGTAATGAGTTCTCTCAGCAAATAATAACCTAAATCTCCACCAACGGAATGTTTACCAAATCATGGTTCACAAATACCATGGAAATAAATGGCCATTAAAACCGAATGAAGAGTATAACTAATTAGAACAAATTTTAAAAAAACAATAATGATGAGGAACCAGGCACAGTGTACACACCTGTAATCCCAGAGACTCAGGAAGCTGAGACAGGAGAATCACAGGTTCAAGACCAATCTCGACATCTTAGTGACACCATCTCAACATAAATTTATTTTTAAACACATTTTTAGTTGTAGATGGACAGAAAACCTTTATTTTTATTCATTTTATTTTTATGTGGTGCTGAGGATTAAATCCAGTGCCTCATACGTGCTAGGCAAGTGCTCTACCACCAAGCTAAAACCCCAGCCCCCAACATAAAATTTCTAAAAGGGCTGGAGATGTGGCTCAGTAGTAGAGCACTTGGCAAGCATGCTTGAGGCTCTGGGTTCAATCCCCAATACCAAAAATAAACAAATAAATGAAAAAGTAAGATGATGCTATTTGTGTTTAAAAAGAAAAAAATGTCCATATGTGAGCAGATACACACAAGTTCACAGATGTTACCCTAAACAGGTTAACAGCAACCATGGGATACAGAAATGATGGGAAAGTCTTTTTACTGTATGATTCTGCCCCATCTGAAAGTTTTTCTGTAAGAACAAACGTAACATTCTTCTATTCTTTTGGTACTGGGAATTGAACCCAAGGGCACTTAACCATTGAGCCACATAGCCACATCCCCAGTCCTTTTTGTAAATTTTGAGACAGGGTCTTGCTAGGTTTCTTAGGGCCTCACTATATTACTAAGATGGCTTTGAACTTGTGATCTTCCTGCCTCAGCCTCCCAAGTCACTGGGATCACAGGAGTGTGCCATTGTACCTGGCCTCAAACACAACATCCTAAAACAATGCTACCATAACAAAGTACATCTCCATGCTACCAGCCCCCGCTTGCACGGACTCTCAGTCTAACTTCCCTGGCTCTCAATGACAATGCTCACTTTGGGGCACCTGCCCTCACTCAGGCAGGGTCATTCACTTCACAGGCAGCCATCACTGACTCCTTGCCCCTGCCCCTCAGGAGCCTGGCTACACTAACTGCAGGACGACAGGACACAGGTGATGTGTTCCCCTCCTCTATGGCCACTGTTGCATCTCCTTGGCCCAAGGTCCCCTAAGTCCATTAGTCTACTTCTCAGCCCCCACCTTCAGGCCATGATGGGTGTTGTGCGACGTAGCCAGGAGACCCACAGTCTCCAGGACACACAGGCCAGTACCTTTTGCTGCCTGCTGCTGCTCCAGGATCTTGCGGGTCCGGGGGGTGGTACCCTTGGGCATGTTGATGATGTATTTCCCCTCCATCTCAGCAGTGACGCGGCGACGCTTGGTGGGAACAATCAGGCTTTCCTCCTCCCTGCGGGCTAGGGCTGCTAGGGGAGGGTTAGGGTTAGACTTTAGGCAAAGGGCACATATGTTCTTTATTTCCATATTTGCATGACTGGACCCCTTATTGGCCCCATCACCACCAACTGAGCCCTGAGGAACTCAAAGGTCTGGGTGTCACAAGGTCACAGAAGGCACTCGGGATCTCCAGACGTCGGGGGCACCCAGGCTCTCTGTGATTCACCCAAATCCAGCCCAAAAGCCCTCAGATGGGGATCCTTCTGGGTGAAGGGAAGGGTCTACACTTTCACAACTGTGCTTCCCCCCCCCCCTTTTTTAATGCTCATTTTATGACAACTAATAAAGCTGTATATGTATCACTTAGGCATTGTGCATAACTAAATTACACTTCAATTAAAAAAAAAAAGAATTCCTCAATGTGTCAAGAGGTGAAAGAGCCAGTCACCATTATTTCAACACCTTATAAACTAATGGTAGCCTTCTTATTTGTGGCACACAAATCAAGGCCAAAAGGGGGCGAGGCTTCCAAAAAAACCAGGCAAAGGGGAGCCCATGTGATAGAGGTGGGAAGAGTACGATGGAACTGGCCTGGGAAACCCGCAGTCCCCCCTGGGCCTCAGCTTCCACAGTGCCTATGACACCACACTGTGGGGCCAGGGCCAACCAAGGCACAGGAGTAGGGTAGATCTTGGTGTCCAAAGGTTCGAGTCCCACTCCCAGCTCTCAAGGTGAGACTGGGAAGAGGAACACAGGGCAATCGTGGAGAAGCCTGAGGAGGATGCCCACAGAATGTGAGGGGCAGAGGTCCACTGTTAGAAGGAGGCCGGAGAGGCACTGAGCCAGAGCATGCAGAGGAGATGCAAGAGATGAGTCCAACCCACGCAGGGCCCTAGGAGACCATGGGACAAGGGTGGGCTTCATTTTCAGAAATGGGAAGCCCAGAGGGTTACAGACACAGGGTTACAGGCTCAGACTGACAGCTGGAAGGAGGCAGTAGGTTCTTTACCTTTGACCCAGGCACTAAGCACAGGGTCCAGCACTAGTGGGGCTCAGTGAATGGCTGCTAAAAAAGACTGAGCCACTGAGTGACAAGAGCAATGCACACCTGCGCCAACATGCCATTGAGCACTGCCCACCATCCTCCCAGTTGGAGACGTGAAGTGAGCCCTACAGAGGTGTGGTGACTTGACCAAGTTCACAGAGGTGACAAGTTCAAAGGTTTTGTAGCCCCTGTAGCCTTCAAAGAACCTTGCAATATTGGGGATATGACCCCCCCCAAATACCGTCTGTCAACACATATTCACCTCCAGCTCTGCCCACCACCTGCCCAAGTCCCTCACCAGCAGCCTTGGCACTTTTTGCTGCCATCTTGTTGGACACAGTGACAGAGATCTTGGAAGTGCTGGTGTCTGACCGTCTGGCGGGAGTGCTGGGTGGGGAGTCTCGGTTCAAGCTGTTGGCGATCATTCGGGAGGCAGCTGAGGGGAGAAAAGAGGGGGGTCCAGTCAGGCGGGGCCCTGGGAGGAAGGCCTGAATCCAGCAGCCTCAGAGCCAGAGTGGCGAAGGCTGGCACTGGACAGCACAAGGAAGGGGCAGCCCGTGTCACCCTGTGGCCGCACTCTCCTCATAATAGGGATGCTTGGAGGAGGGCTTCACCTTCCCTGTGAAGCTCACCCCTCCCAGTGCCCCGGACCAGACTCGTTTCTACCACACCTCGCCCATCAGGTGCCCAGCCCTGGGCTGAGCTCACTCCTCCCCTCCCCACGCTCCTCAGCCGTGCCAGTCTCCAGGAACTTCCTCACCTGGCAAGCGGGAGCCTCCTGGGCACTCTCTGTTCCTTCTGGCTAGAATGCTGCTCCCCAAGGACCGACAGGCTGGCTTTCTCTTCACTCAGGACTCCTCTCAGTGGCAACTCTGGGTCAGCACCCCTCACCTCTATCGCCCTGACCCACACTATGCTTTCTTGTTCTTGTAGCCCTCAACTCTGCTTGACAGTCAGTTATATCTGTTTACTGGTGAACTCCCACACAAAACCAAGAGTCTGTGAGGAGACATGGTCTGCTAACCGCAGGGTCCCCAGTACCTAAAGTGGTTTCTACCCTTCATACGTCCACAGTGAAGTCTACTGAAGAGATGAACCCGTCGCTGAAAACACCAACATGCCCACTAGAAAGGAACCCCTTCGAACCAATTCTACAGATGAAGGATCGGGACTCAGGGAGGGGAGTCACTCAGCCAGGCTCTGAGCAATGGGGTTGGCTCTAGTTGTGCTGGGGCAAGAAAGAGGTGGCCTCCCTCTGGTGATGGGTGGGCAGTCTCTGGTAGTCTGTCGCCTGTGAAGCAGAAGCGGGGATGCCTGGGGTGCGAGGGTGGGAGCTACAGCATGCCAACGGGAGGGCCGGCCCCAGAATGAAGAAGATGGTCTTGCCTGGGGTTTGTTGCTGCTAGCTCTAGGGCATGGGTTTCAAGAGCTCTTGGGGAGCCGCTGCAGGGGAGGGAAGGGGGAAAGTCTTCATGCTGCCATTACTTTCTGACTAGTCCCAGAAGCCTCACCTCAACCCCTACTTTCTGCCAACTAGCTTTCAGATTGTGTGTTGATGTTGTCCAGGTGCTAGGGATGGACCCAGGGCCTCGTGCTTGCTAGGCAAGCACTTTACCTCTGAGCTACATCCCCATTCCCAGACTTCAGTATTTTGTCTCACTACCCTCCCAAAGTCATCTTCTTTTCCTGTAGGAACTTTCTCTCCCATAATGACCCTCAATGCACTGCTATAATTACCTATTGCTTTCTTTTTTTTTTAAAATAATAACTATAACATATAGAAAACTAAATTAAACCTACCCAGACCATTTAACAAAAGATGATCCTCACATACCCAGCACCCAAGTCTGGAGGCAGAGCAATATTAGTTCCTCAAAGTCCTAGGACTAGAGCTGGGCATGGTGGTGCACACCTATAATCCCAGCAACTAAGAGGACGAGGCAGGAGAATTGCAAGCTTGAGGTCAGCCTGAGCAACTTAGTGAGACCCTGTCTTAAAATAAAAAAGTAAAAAGGGCTGGGAATGTAGCTCAGTGGTAGAGAAACCCTGGGTTCAATCCCTAGTACCACACATGCACACACCAATGTCCTGGTCCTATCAGACCGCCTTCCTCTATGGAGAGAAATGCCTGGTTCCAGCCCTGGTCTCTTCTCTGCTAAGGCTCTGGTATATACCCAGGGTCAATTTCCCAGAGACATCTCTCCAGCTCTTCCTTCAGCTGGATGGGGTGGCGTTATGACCAGCAGCTACAAACTCTTGGGCTGTGTAGAATCTGCCCCAGGAGAGCCTCCACTCACAGCATTGTACCTGGCCAGGTGCCCCATGATCAGGAACTTCTACAATAAAAGGAAGGCAGCTAAGACGGCCACACTTCTTGTATTGACACAGAGGGAAGTATATTGCCGACAGAGGCCAGGGACCTGCTGCTTTATCATCATGACAGTTAAGCACTGTTTGGGTGGAGGTGAAACACTCTGTCTTGGCTCCACTGAATTTTTGCTTTATTTTCGTTTTGAGACGGTCTCTCGTTATGTTTCCCAGGCTGGCCTTGAACTGCTGGGCTAGAGCAATCTTCCTGCTGCAGCCTCCCAAGTTGCTGGACTACAGGCATGCTCCAGCCTGCCTGGTTTTCCATTGAAATTGAGTTGAGTCAGGATGTCAGGGAACAATGAACTGTCCTCCCTCCTGCACCAGAGAGACACACGTGACGGATGCTAGGAAATGCATACAAGTGATCTTAGTGGGAATGCTGCTTGGAGAGCTCTTCCACACCCTTTTCTTTCTTTCTTTGCCTGTTACCCCTTCTCTTCTTAATTGCCTACTTTCTTCACTAGTTCTTCAGTATATGTGTTCTCATTTTTTAAACTTTGTTTTGGTAGTACTAGGGACTTGAACCTAGGGCCTTGCACTTGCCAGGCAAGTACTCTACCACTGAGCTCCACCGTCAGCCATTTTTTGTTTTATTTTATTTTATTTTTAAAATATTTTTTTAGTTGTCAATGGACTTTATTTATTTATATGTGGTGCTGAGAATCGAATCCAGTGCCTCACACATGCTAGGCAAGCGCTCTACCACTGAGCCATAACCCCAGCCCCACTTTTTATTTTTGAGACACAGTCTCACTAGGTTGCCCAGGCAGGCTTTGAACTTAGTATCCTACTGCCTCAACTTTCCAAGTAGCTGGGATTACAGGTGATGCACCACCACACCTGGCTAAACTTAAACTATTAACAATTTTCAGAAAGGTATAAAAAATGTCCTCATTAAAGACTTGAAAGACTGGCAAAACTACTCTATGCTATTAGAAATCAAGGCAGTGATGCCCCAGAGAGGGGAAGTGACTGAGAGGACCTCAAGGGGGATTCTAGGAGGCTGGTCATGTTTGTGTTTCTGCATTTGGATGCTGGCAACACGGGTGTCCTACACATAAGTCATTCAGCTGTAAACTGTACCATTATGATCAAACCTTTTTCTGCATATATGTTGTGGGACTATTGTAAAAATAATCACCGATTTGTTCAGCTTCCCTGAATTCATGCCTTTGAGTTGGCGCTGCCTACAGTGATTCTGGCCTTAGCACAAGGTGCTTATGCTGGCCAGTTGGGAAGAGCAAATATTATGCAAGCAGAGACTAAAGATGTGCTTTACACACATCTGGGGCCTAACTCTGTCTCAAAACAATAAAAAGGGCTGGAGGTGTAGCTCAATGGCAGAGGGCCCCCTGGACTAGATTCCCCAGTCCTGCAAAAAAGAAAAGAGGGCCTGAGATGGCTTTGCTTCTACCTCTTAGATTGCTTTTGGGCACCCTGGAACATGTCCACAGTGAATAAGAACACACTATAAGAACAGCCACTCACTTCCCAGTTTATTTCTCTCCCTTAAAGAGGGCTGCAGATGGCTGGGCACTGTGGCCCATGCCTATAATCCCAGCAACTTGGGAAGCTGAGGGAGGAGGCCAGTCTGGGCAACTTAGCAAGATCCTGTCTCAAAATAATAAAAGGGGCTGCAGGTGTAGCTCAATGGCAGAGGGCTCCTGGACTAGATCCCCAGTCGTGCAAAAAAGAAAAGAGGGTTCGAGACGGCTTTGCTTCCACCACTGCAAAATTCAGAAGTGATGCGATGGATAACCAGGTGTGTCCTCTTTGCTGACAGAGTGTGAAGAGCAAAAGAGGCCTGAATAAATGAGACTCACCACTAGAGGCACCACGGCGAAGTTCTCCTGGGAGCGGGCTGGGGCTGCAGGGCACTGACTCAGTGGCAGCTTTACACATGTCCTGTAAAAAACAGGCACCTGGGTTAACACAACAGAACCAGGGACAGAGATCCGAGCAACATGGAGAAGGATCAGAACCTGACTGCCAGAGAAGGGATGTTCAAACATTTCATTCGTGACCAGGAAAATGCACCATGCACACCCAAACCGAGGGACATCCCACAAAGTATCTGACCAGTACTCTTTAAAACATCCAGAAGAGGGCTGCGGATGCAGCTCAGTGGCAGAGTGCTTGCCTTGCACAAGACCCTGTGTTCAATCTCCCCCCCCCCAAAAAAAGTGTCAGGGTTGGGATTCGGGTGTAGCTCAGTGGTACAGCGCTTGCCTGGTATGCACAAGGCCCTTGGTTCCACCCCAGCACTGCAAAATCAAAGCAAAACAAAACAAAACCCTGCTGTCCTGGGGACAGATAAAGTTCTAGAAATAAATGATGATTATGGGGAAGGTACGAATTCACAATAATGATAAAAGTTAGAACCTTTACTGAGGCTCTGCTTCAGGCAGAGTACACTGTGCTAGCCTAACACAGCCACACTTCAAGATAGGTTTACCTCTCTGCTCTTTATAGGCAGAGAACATAAGACACAGAGAGGTTAGGCCATAAGTTAATGTCACAGAGCAAATGGCTGAATCAGCTTCAGAACCCAAGTCCCCCTGCTGTGCTGCCAGGTCTCCTGCTAGATCTGCAACTGCCCTCCATGCTAAACCCAGAGGGCCAGGCAGAGCACCCACCTGGCGGTGTACCACCTTGGCATGCTTTAGGATGGCAATGATGTCACCCACCACAGTCACGCCCAGCTCATTCATGATTTCCTTGTTGAGATCTAACAGCATGCTCTTTTGGATCCTGCAGAGGAGGGTCAGCAGTGAGGCCCAAAGTGCGCCAGCCAGCTCCCTGCCTCCCCCCACCCAAGATCAGCCCTGTCCCCTCAAGTCACCTCACCTATTATCCACAAACATCACAGCATAATTAACAGCAGGTCCTGGAGGAATGCCAGCTTCCTTAAAGAACTGGATCCACTCAGAGGTGGCTGGGGAGTTGAACAGAGCTTGTTATTCTCGTGATTCTCTTGAGGGAAGAGCAGCAGCAGAACCCCAACGGCAGTGGCTCCCTGAGATTCAGAGCGCATCACCTGCCAGGCCTCCCACTGAGTGCACACACCAAGGAAGGAAACTGTCCCCTCACCACCCGACTTAAACACTATTGAGATTCCCCCACCTGCCAAGGAGGAAACAAAACCTAGGCTGGAGAGGTTGGGCAACCCACCCCAGGGCACAAAGCTAACCAGGAACAGAGCTCCCAAGCTCTCCACCTTCTCCTCACAGCTCTGCCCTGCCCTCAAGCTGCCACAGCATTGCAGGCACTTGGTCAATGACTAATTTGCAAGACCTGGGATGAGGGGTTCTCTTCCCTTCCCCTCCCCAGGCCCAGGGGGAAGGGTCACAGAGCTAGCCCACAAGTTTCAGCAAGACCCTACCCGTCACAGAAGCATCCCTGCCTCAGAAAGAGGCATGAAAAGGACCAGCATAAGCTTTGCCTTCTGGGTTCAAGTCTCAGCTCTGCCATTTCCTGCTTGACTAAGGGACTTTGGGCAAGTCAACAATGCTCAGTGCCTTGTTTTCTTCATCTATTAATTCGGGAAAATACTGTGTACTTGGGACAGTTCAGGTTTTGTTCCAAGCACTGGGAGTACCACAGGGGACAAATTGAAGTCTCTGCTCTTGTGGAACTGACATTTTATTGGTGGCATCACCAACATCCTTGGATCACTGTGCAGACTCAATGAGAAAAATCACATAAAGGCCTTCAACTGGTGATTGGCCAGAGGATCTCCTCAACCCATGTCATCTTTTATATTTATTATTTATTTATTATTACCATTACTACTGGTCCTCCTCTCTCCTCTCACCACCACTAAACATGAAGCCGGGCTGGGGGTGTAACTCAGCGGCAGAGAGCACACTTAGTATGCTCCGGGCCTGAGTTCTATCACCAGAGCCAAAACAAAACAAAAACACATGGAGCCACTGGCAGACTCTGCCATGAAGCATTGTAATACCTAAACTTCTTTTTCTGATCCTGACTTGTCAGGTGAGGTGGAAGATAAGATCAATGATCCCAAGGGCTGGGGGTGTGGGTCAGTGGTAAGGCAATTAAAGCTCTGGGTTCATTCCCAGCACTGCAAAAACAAAAACACACAACAAGACCAATGGTTCCTTGCAGGGCGGGCTTAGTGGCTATAATCCCAGCAGCTCAGAGAACTGAAGCAGGAGGATCACAAGACCAGATTCTGCAGTTTAGGGAGGCCCTAAAAGACTTAGGAAGTCCCTGTCTCAATAAGGGCTGGGGATGTAGGTTAAACACCCCTGGGTTCAATCCTCTGGTACAAAAAAAAGGGGGGGTTCCAAGTAGACATTTTCTTTTTCACATTTTAATACCTCTAAAATGAAGATCTACCTCATAATTGATGGTGTGCCAGTTTCACCAGCAACTTCTTTCTCGTGGTGATAATAGTACACCTAACAATCCATGCTATTTTGGATTAGAAAAGATTTGGGCCAAGTACGGCAGGGCACGCCTGTAATCCCAGCAGTTCAGGAGGCTGAGGCAGGAGGACTGCATTTGAGGCCAGCATCAGCAACTCAGTGAGGCCCTAAGCAACCTAGCAAGACCCTGTCACAAAACAAAACATAAAAAGTGCTGGGGATATGGCTCAGTAGTTACCCAGTACCCAAACAAAAAAGATTTAGTATAATTTCACTCATTTTCCTTTTAAAACAACTGAAGCTTAGAGTGGAGAAAAAGACTCAATCAGGATTAGGTGTTTTATGGGTGGCATGCAGGACTCAGGCACAGACCCCTAGGTCACATCTTGCCAAGGAGGACCCTGCCTAGCCAGTGTCTTTCAGTGGCCTGAGCCCTGTGGGGCTAGAGAGCAGACAAGGCTTCCTGACCTTAAGGCTCCCTCCACCAGCCCACAGGAAAAGGGAGCTGTTTCACTCTTTTGAACAGGCACTACCCACTGGCCAAGACGCAGGGCTCTGGGTGCCATTAGCCCACAGTAGGCAATGTGTCTATGTAGCAAAAAGTACCACATAATGATTCCATTTCTACAAATGTCTAGAGCAGGCAAATTCAGAAACAGAAAGTAGATTAGTGGTTGCCAGGAGCTGGGAGAAAAGAAGTAGTGACTGCTGATGGGCATGAGGTTTCCTTGGAGAGTGATAAAAAGGGTTTGAAATTGACTGTGGTGGTGGCTGTACAGCCCTGTGAATAGAGAATGTAAAAACCATTAAATTTGTATACTTTAAATAAGTAAAATGTCTCGTTTATGAATTGTATCTAAATTAATCTATTCTTCAGCAGAGAAAAAGCATCACATAGGTTGGAAATAACTCTCTGCCTGAGGAAAATCCTGAAATTTTAACCATAAGATTATTGAAACCCAGTGTCCAAGAAACTGCAAATGTCCCCACCCAGCACATATCATCATCTCACTTATTACTAAGAAGGAAAACAAGCAGCCAATTAAACTGTCATAAGCGGCTGGTTGTTAAGTTGTAGCCCCACTTTAGAAATGTTAACTGAGCAACAATGTATCTAGGAATGGGTGAGCGGGTGTTTGCTGTACACACCAGGAGGAGACAGATATAAGAATATACATGGCAGGGCTGGAGTGTAGTTCAGTGGTAGAGTGCTCGCCTATATGTGTGTCGCTGGGCTTAATTCTCAGCACCAAAAATAAATAAATAATAAATAAAAGGTCCATCAACAACTAAAAAAAAAAGTTAAAAAAAAAAAAGGAAGAAAGAGCTTCAACCCTTGATGGTGGCATTATGAATATACGGTGTCACTTAGTGAAGTACCACACAACAGCGAAAAAGAAAGGACAACAGCTATGTTTGGCCACAGAGATGACCCTCAAACAAGGAAGTCAGACACCAAAGAACACAGAACGGAAGACTTCATTGCATAATTTTAAAATCCAAGACTGGGGCTGGGGGTGCAGCTCAGTCAGTGGTAGAGTGCTTGCTAGCATGCACTAGGTTCAATCCCCAGCACTGAAAAAAAAAAAAAAAGTCTGTAGAATAGGAGAGTGATAAAAAGTCTGTAGAACAGGAGAGTGATAAAAAGGTTTCTACCAGTGAAACTACTACACAGAAATAGAAAGATAAGGAAATATGTCCAGAAAAGATCAGAGAGTGGTTTACTCCACCTGGAGGAGCAGGTAGGACCAAGGCAGGACCCCAAGGCATCTGAAAATATTACACTTCTTGACAAGGATGGTTAGAGGGAGTTTGGTTTTTCAATCATTCTATTGCACTATGTATAAGCCAAAAGGTACACAAGTCAATAGATTTTCTTAAACCAAACACTCCATGTAACCAGCACTCTGACCAAGAAAGAAAATATGCCCAACATCCCAGATCCTCCTACTGCCACTATTACCCCTTCCCAAGGGCAACAACTACCTTCTAAAGTCATGGATTGGTTTTGTCAGCTTCTATGCTGTATTTAAATGGGATTATAATTATTTCAGATATTTGCTTTTTAATTGTTTTAAAACCATGGGAGGGCTAGGGTTGTGGCTCAATGGTGGAGTGCTCACCTAGCATGCATGAGGCACTAAGCTCCATTCTCAGCACCACATAAAAATAAAATAGATATTGTGTCCACCCAAAACTAACAATATAAATATTAAAAAAAAAAAACAAAAAAACATGGGAGCCAGGTGTGGTGACACATCCCTGTGATCCCAGTGACTCAGGAGTCTGAGAGGAGGATCTCATGTCTAAGGCCAGCCTCAGCAATTTAGAGAGACCCTCAGCAACTTAGCAAGACTCTCTCAAAATTAAAAATTAAAAAAAGACCAGGGTGGGCTGGGGATATAGCTCAGTTGGTAGAGTGCCTACCTTGCATGCACAAGGCCCTGGGTTCAATCCCCAGCACCAAAAAAATAAAATATAAAATAAAGGACCAGAGAAGCACTCCTGGGTTTAATTCCCAGTACCAAAACAAATATCATGTTAATGGGTTTCCTGTACTTCACTACACGTATAGTAAATTTCAAGATTCTCCAAAGCTACCAAGTAATTTCTGTGTCTGGGCAATCCTGAAATCAGAGTGTAAAGAAAATCAGGTGATACAGCTCATGAAAATCACAACAGTTAACATTTGTTGAGATCATATGACCAAGAAATGACCTGCGGTAATCTCCAGAATGCCAGGATGCAAGGAGTATTATGATCTCCATTTCACAGGTTAGAAAACCAAGGCTCTGAGAAGCCCTGTAGGAGATCTGTCAGACGTCATACTGCAAGTTCTTTATGGCTAAACTATGCAGTCAGTAGATCCAGATACACAGAAGGGGCAGGCAGCCTTGAACTGGCCCCAGCCCTGCCCCCCACCTTCGTCAGAGTACAGCTGTTCCTGCCAGTTTCCTTCCCTCCCTCCCCCTCCCAGCCATACCTCAGAAAGGGCAGTGGGGAGAGGGGGCCATCCAGAGAAAGACAGACTCACCCATAGTCACTGAGACCATCGTCTTGCTGGGCCAGATACTGCTCCCTGGAGCCTGGAACAGAGAATAAAAGAAGGCCCATGAATCGCCACCATGTGAGCACACGTCCCTCTCCCAGTGCCTGCCGGCCGGCCTGCCTGCCTGCCTGCCTGCCAGAGGAGAATTCCTGGGCTAGGGGCTCACAGTCCAGGAATAGCCTAGAGCAACTGGCGGACCGTCAGCTCAGACAGAGCTGCCACAACTATCACTTGTGCCTGGGACAAGTCACAGGGAAAACAAATGTCCACAGCTCCGATCCCACACACCTCAAAGGTCTGATTAGAACAGGGACAGAAAAAGACACTTCCTGCCCCAAAAATCTTCTTCATAAATGCTGTTCACTCACCCATTTACACGTTGTTTACTGCGAATGTACTCCGTGTGAAGCACTTAGAATACTGAGATGAACAAAATATGGAGCCTAGCATGTGCAGAGACAGGGGAGTGAGACGAGAGTCAACAAGCAAAACAGCTCACAGTGCAGAGTGTTGGAAGCTACCAGTGTTATGGAGAAAACATGTAGGGCCTGGGAGGGGACGGTCGCAATCTTCAATTGGATAATCAGAGAAGACCTAAAGTGACACAGAGACCTGAAGGAGGGGAGGGAGGAAGCTGTGTTTTTTGTTGTTGTTGTTGTTGTTTTTCATATTTGTTTTTTAGTTATAGATGGATACAATTTCTTTATTTATTTTTATGTGGTGCTGAGGATCGAACCCAGTGCCTCATGCATGCTAGGCGAGCACCCTACCTCTGAGCCACAACCCCAGCCCAAGCTGTGTAGTTTTACAGAGAAGGTCCAGTGAGTCCGGTGCCCTAAGACAGGGGCTCTGCTGGCAGGTCTGAAGGATGAGGAGCCAGTGTGGCTGCAGTGGAGCGAGCCAGGATAGCAGGAGCCTAGTCAGAGAGGTGGGGGGGCCAGAGAGGAAATGGAAAGCCAATTTTCACTTGGATAAGACCAGCAGATGCTGAAAGGCATTATAGACACATCAGCACCAATGGAAACTTTCCAGGCATGAATGGCAGTGTAGAAAAATAACTAAAGGAAATGACTTTCTCATGTGCTACCTGCCTCCAGGACCACCTGGCCACACTGTCTTGGGCCAAACTTACTTCCTCTCTTCCATCTCCTCTGCCCTCTCCATTGACTCTGCCCTCTTCAACCAGGCCCAGTTCCAACACTGATGCTTCTCCCTCATCTCTCCATTCTGAGGGTATAACAGAGTGGTCAAGAGTAAGGACTCTGGAGCCAGGCATGGTGGCGCGGCACACCCGCAACCTCAGCAACTTGGGAGGGGAGGCAGAAGGATCACAAGCCTCAGCAACTTATGGAGACTCTGTCTCAAAATAAAAAATAAAAACGGCTGGGGATGTACCTCACTGGTACCAAAAAAAAAAAAAAAGAAGAAGAAGAAAAGGGGGAAAAAAAAAGAGTAAAGACTTGAACTAGACTGCAAGGGGTTCAAATCCAGCTGTACCACTTACTAGCTGTGTGGCCTTGAGAAGTTACTTCTGCAGTCCAGTCTCAGGATCCCCATCTGTGCACTGGTGTGGCTGGATGTTACTTACTCTAGAGGACTGCTGTGAGGGCAAAGTGGGCTATGTACCAAGGCCTGGGAGGGAGCTGAGACTAGGCTTGGTGTATACTAAGTGGACTGGGAAGGGCTCCTCCTAGCCTCATCCCCTGGTCTCGCAGTCAGCCTTCCTCTCCATCAGGTGCTTTACCTGTGTCTCAGTTTTGTTTTGTTTAATTTTGAGTTGGGGGTCTCACTACGTTGCCCAGGCTGGTCTTGAACACCTGGGCTCAAGTGATTCTCCTGCCTTACCCTCCCTGAGTAGCTGGGACTACAGGCATGTGCCTCTGAACCCAGCTTGCCTCCTAGTTTCTACACAGGATGTCACATGAGCCTATAATACCTATCTCCCATCATCCTCCTGGCAAGCTCTTCTTCCCTCTGTTGGCTGTCCCCCACTTTGTGATGCTTTCCCTCAGTTCCCACATGTGAGACTCTCTCCTCTTCCCTGGCCTTTTCTGGCTTCTGCTGATTCCATGATTGACGAACATGACCAGACATCATTTTGCCCTGCACCTGACACTCATATTCACTTTCCCTTCTAGATTTTACCATGGGACAAAGATAATACAATATGCATCCCTCAAAGAGCAGGGCATGGGGCTGAGGTTGTGGCTCAGTGATAGAGCATTTGCCTAGCATGTTTGAGGCACTGGGTTTGATTCTCAGCATCACATATAAATAAATAAAAATAAATAAAGGTCCACTGATAACTAAAAAATAAAAATAAATTAAAATAAAAAAAAAAGAGCAGGGCATGGAAAGATGTCTGTAAGATGTCAGCAACTCACAAACCAGCACTAACAGCATCAGGACCAAAGTTAAGCATCATACTGATTGCCTCGCAATAGCCTCATGAGCAAAGACTATTATTAGCTCTATTTTAATCAATCAAAAAACTGACTCATAAGGAGCAGTCATTTGTCAAATGTCACATCTAGCAACTGACCTTACTGAGATTCAAAAACAAGTTCTCCTTGATTCCGATGCCCATGGAGTAAGTCCTTGTGAGTGCTTCCTACATGCCAGGAATTGAGTATGCAGTCAGTGACTTCTCACAGCCAGCCTGGGAAAAAAGTAAAAATGAGCAAAAAAGTCAAAAAATTTAACATGAGAGAGGTAGGTTTAAGGTTCACACAACAACACACAGCAGGGCCAGGAATTGAATTCAAACTGTGGTTAATGCCAAAAAAGGTATTACTAGCCAAACAAGGTATTACTATGAGTCTGTCCTTGCAAGATCTTAGCTAATACTTATCTGAATCCTTTAAGTATTGGTATTCTTCCCCATTGCTGTGGAATTCCCTCTTGGACCCAATTACCTTTCTCTACCACCTTAAAAGCCACTTCCAGTGCATTCTTCAGAGTTGAAATTTAACAAAATAGAAATTTTTTACATGGCAGTTCCCAAAACTCAATTAAATAACATGTACCAGATTCCATGTGCTAAGCTCTTAGATTTGGATACATATCCCAATTTTACCTCTTCCTAATCCTGGGCAAGTAGCTAAATCTTTCTGGAACTCATTTTTCTCAACTGTACAATAAGAAAGAGTATCTATTGCTAAAGGTGTTAGAGGGGTTAAATGAGCCAATAAACTCAAAGCTCTTGGAACAATACTCAGCAAGTGGTAAGTGTGCCTTAAATAAAATAAATCTTCAGTAAGCTAGGTTCAGGATGGGACACATCAGCTGCATGCCAAGACTTTTGACCAGAGGCTGAGGCAGAAGAATTGCAAGTTCAAGGCCAGCCTGGGCAGCTTTTCGAGACCCTGTCTCAACATAAAAAATTGTAAAAGAGCTGGCACATAGCTCAGTGGTAGAACATTTGCCTACCATGGGAGAGCCTTGGGTCCAATCCCTATTACTACCAAAAAACAAAAACAAAAACAATTTGATGGAGTCAATGGGATTTGACAACATGGACTCATAGAACATAAATTATCCTCTTTTCAATTATATTTCATTCACTGTCTACAGTATAATGGGCTGTTTTGTTTTCATCGTATTTCAGATTTTTTTTTCCTTTCTCATGGCAAGCAATGTTAGGTTTCCATTAGAACAGAAATGTGAATTCCTTCTCAAATGAATGACAAAGGAACATGCACCAGTCATTTTCAAGAAAAATAAAAATCTATACTACAAGACTGGACAAAACTGGCCAAATAATAAGTGGCAGAATGTCGATTTTCCCAGATGCAGTTCTGTTTTTCCTACTGCTGTCTCTGAGATTCCTTCCTCCTTTTTATTGGAATTCCCAGATACACCAATGACTCTCTGAATCATTATCATTATAGTCCCAATCTACTGAGCTCTTGCTATGCTAAATGCTTAACATACACGTCTCATCACAATCTGCAAAATGACCATATGATATTGAGACTGTCAGCGCAGGAAACTGCGCTTCAGGGAGGTGAAGGCAAGGGCCCACTGCCACACAGTGGATCTGGGACTGGAACCCAAGTCAGTAGGTTTCCAAGTCCAACAATCTCTTACGCCCAACGCAAACATCACCAATGCTAACAGTGGTATAGAAAGGCAGGGAGCACTAGGTACAAGCTCTGAGCAGCGGCTGTGACCTGCAAGCCCTCATTTCGCATTCGACCCCTGAAGTGGGTGCTAGAGTTCTATTCGGACCCCCATCCTACAGAGAAGGAAACAGAGGCTAAAAAGAAAGAAATCACTCGGGGTCTCCCAGTGGAGCCCGGTACTCCCTCCTATCCCACCGCATCCGGCCCAGGCCCCCCCCCCCCCGCCCACCCTCGCCTCACCTGGCCCACCGGCCCTGCGCCCATTCGCGCAGCCGGCCCACCCTCCCGGCGGCGCCAACTGTCAGACACTCCTCCTTGGTCCCGGATCGCCCGCCCCGGAAGCCCGCCCTCAACACCGGAAGCCTGTCCTCAACACCGGAAGCCTGACTGACCGCTCGCGACCGCTCTAGCCCGCCGGGCCGCTACCATCGAGAGTGCGGCGGGTGGTCACGTGAACGTGCCCAGGCTCCCTGGCGCTTTCCTTCACCCGACGCTAGGTAGGAGCTCAGCCAATGAGAAGGGCGCAGGCCTGGCCCCCGCGTGCCCGCCGTCCAGCCGGAGCGAGCCTGCGCTCAGGTGGGGCAGGAAGGCGGGGCTCCAGTCTAGAAGGTGCGTGTGGGGTCCCGAAGTGGAAGGCAAGGAGTGCAGGTACTGTGCGATCCGGGGCACGGCGCCCCGCTGCCCTCCTTGTGTTATCCTCTTGTCTATAATGCATCCCTCCTCTATGCCATCCATGTTCATGTCACCCATTTCTTCTCATGCTGTATCCCACTTAAGTCGTCACCACTCCCCTTGTGTTGACATCACCCTCTTTCTGCAACCACCAATCCCTTTGATTCTTTTTCCTTTCCCTTAAGTCCTCATTGCCCTCTGTAAGTCGTCATTGCCTTACGTCGACTGCATCCCTCTTTTTTGCCGTTTCACCTTCATGAAATCCTCACTTCTAAATCGTCATCAGACCCCACCTTCGCACCCCTCCCCCGTCACTATGTCGACGTTTACCACGCTTTCCTTACGACGTTTACCACCCCTTATGTCTTCCTTTCTCCTCTGCCACCATTGCTCCTCTGACAGTCTCCATCTGTGCCTCATGCTCCTTGTTTTCTCCATAAAGAGCCAACCGGCCGTACAGTTGTTTCTCTTCCCTCATTTTCGACACCCTTTCCATATTCCCACCATATGGAGTAGGAGAGTCCATTATTTGGGATGTGTCAGTGTCCCGGCTCCACCTCTAAACGCCCGGAACCGTGGACCAGCTTATCGCTCCTCTCCAATCCCCTTTTCCTCATCTGTAAAATACACACAAGGACATGCGTGTCAAGGATGAGCGTCAAGAATCTGCAAATCCATGTTTTATGGCATGGTCAACCTGTCACGGCCTTTGGGATCATATTGTTATTAACCATGTCATTCTCATCCAGTCACCTTCTTCACCTTCTCATGATCCACCCCTCCCCCTTCCCAGCTGCACTCATTCCTGTGGTGACCTCCCTCATTGCTGTGACAGGCCCTACCACGGCAGCCACCCCACCCCACGATCTTCATATTGCCTTCACCTCTGCCACAATTACCACACATGAACCTTACTTCTGTAAATTCTTAATCCCTATCTCTTTATCCTGGTGTATGGAGTGACCCCACCCCCAAAATGACAGCATTCAGCTAGAACTGTGGGAGTAAGTAGGGTTCTGCAAGGGAAACTACAGTTATTTTAGACCCAGGTCTCCTGGGTCTTAGTCCCAGATTCAACAGTCCTGAGTCCTATTCATTCAGCCCATCTTAGGCAGTATAGTACAGTGGTTAGTGATGTGAGCCTTGGGGGCTAGAACACCCTAGTTTGACTAAGCACTTAGTACTTAAAGAGCTGCATGACCTTGGGCATGTGGCATGTACAATATAGGAATGAAAACACAAGTTAGTCATTCAACACATATTTCTTAAGCATGTGTGTTCAACACAGTGCTGAGCATTGGGGACAAGTCAGTGAACAAAGCAGAAAAGTCCCTAGCCTTAATGGGGTTTACATTCTAGTACGGGTAAGAGACAATAAGTGAACACTGTAAGTAGGTAAGTAGATTATTTGATTTGTTAGAAGAGGGGTGCAGAATACACAGTCAAAGTTGTAGTATGTATGTATGTGTTTATTTTGTAATGCTGGGGATGGAGCCCAGGGCCTTGCACATACTAGGCAAGTGCTCTACCACTGAGCTATACACCTTGCCGTGATGTTTGTTTTTGCTGAGTGTGTGTATGTGTTTGGTTTTTTGTTTGTTCGTTGGATTCTTTGTTTTGACAGTACTAGGGATCACACCCAGGGGGCACTCTAGCGCTGAACTACATCCCAACCCCTTTATTTATTTATTTATTTAAAACAGGGTCTTATTTAGTTGCTGAGGTTAGCCTCCAATTTGCAGTCCTCCTGCCTCAGCCTCCTGAGTGGCTGGAATTACAGGCATGTATCACCATGCCTGGCTAACCTGTGGTTTTAAATAGGATGGTCTTATAGCTGGGGGCTGTGATGCATGTCTATAATCCTAGCAGCTCAGGAGGCTGTGGCAGGAGGATTGCAAGTTCAAAGCCAACCTCAGCAACTTAACAAGGCCCTAAGCAACTTAACAAGATCCTGTCTGTAAATAAACTATTAAAAGGGCTGGGGATGTAGCTCAGTATTAAGCGCCCCTGAGTTCAATCCCCAGGACCAAAATAAATAAATCAGTCTGTGAAGGTTTTCTGAGAAAGTGACATTTTAACAAAAACTTTCAGGAGAGGAGAGAGTGGCATGACTCTCTGGGGGAAGGGCATTCTGCAGAGAGAACACAAAATGCAAAGGCCTTGAGGTAGGAAAGTACTTAAGAGTATTTAAGGAATAGCAGAAGCCCAGTGAGAGGAAGAAGTGTAGGAGACGCAGGAAGATTGTTTGAGGCCTCATTAGCGACAAAGAAGACTGACTTTTATTCTGAGCGAGGTGGGAGCCACAGGAGGATTTGGAGCAGAGGAAGGACACAATCCAAAGTGACATGAAGCTATCACCCTGAGCACCAGCAGCTCCAGAACTCCTACTCAGGATGGATTGGCAAGAGACAGCCTTGTTGGAAAGAGAGTCCTCTTCACGCTGTACTCAGATATCCTTTATCTTTGGACAAAGCTTCTGATACCCCCTTCAGATTTTTGGAGAGGGATGGGGTGCTGGTGGGGTTTTGAGAGGCTAAAAACACCACTGTAGTATTCAGCTGGTATTGGGGAGGGTAGATGGGTGGGTAGCAGGAATTTACAGATTATAAACAAAAGGAAAGGGGGTTGTCACGGGGCCGCTGTCCCTGGATCCCTGAGACAGCCTGTGTTCAAATCCTGGCTCCCCATTTCCTGGCTGTGCCAACCATGGAACACGTCAGCCTTTAGCTCCCTTGTCTGTTAAATGGGATTTTAAAAAAGACTGTCATGAAAATTAAGTATAGAAAGTCCTCTGAGCAGAGCAGGTCCTAACATGGGAGCCTACCCTCTCCCCCACATCCTGCACCTCCATAGGCTCACACCTCCCTCGTGGTACTTGGTCCCTTGCAGGAGGCCATGACAGGAGATCTGCTGTATTTTATTTGCTCATGAATTGGTTCAACAGTGTATGGTTCTGAAACAGAACTGAGTTCTGGATTCAAATTCCCAGCTGAGCAACCCATACTGTGCCACCCGAGCAGGTGGCTTCCCTGAACCCTGACACCCATCTGAAAAACAGGGATGGTGATAATATTCCTCGCCCCAGACTTGGCCTGAGTTATTTTTTGAACTAGAACATTACTCATTTCCAGTTGTGATGCCACTGTCCCCTGATTTATTTTTCTCTAAGGCATGTACCATATGTTACTCATTTATTCTTACTTGCCAAAAAGGAGAATTTCATTATTAGAAGGGTCCCGGCCCTCCCCTTCCTTCCCCTCCGCTCTCCTTTTCTTTCCCCAGTACTAGGGATTGGGCCCAGGGGTGCTACATCCCCAGCACTTTTATTTTGAGACAGAGTCTCATTAAATTGCCCTATTCGGCCTCAAATTTATAATCCTCCTGCCTCCTCCGCTTGAGTTGCTGGGATTACAGGTGGATACAGGCCTACCATGCCTGGCTAGAAGGATTTTTTTTCCCTATTTTGCACTGTATCCCTCACCCACCCACTTTATTTGCGGGGTGGGGGTGCTGGGGATTGAACCAGGGGCATTCAACCACTGAGCCCCATCCCCAGCCCTTAGAGACAGGGTCTTGCTAAATTGCTGAGGCTGGTTTTAAACTTGCAATCCTCCTGCCTCAGCCTCCCAAGCTGCTGAGATTACAGGCATACACCACCGTGCCCAGCTTATATGGCTTGTATCCCCACTTTTTAGAGCAGGGCTTGGCCAAATAGATGAATGAGCTGGTCTCTGAACATGGTATGTGTTGTTCCTGTGCTCACTGGTGCTGGGGACACCGTGGTCATGGAGACGGCCTGGCCCTGCCTCTTATGACTCATTAGCCCAGTGGAATAGACAGTCATGTCACCAAGTAGTGATAGCCCAGAGAGGTCAGGGTCAGGGTCAGACCAGCAGAGTGTCAGGGATGGGATGGAGAGGGACTGGGGACTGGGGGACCCAGAGGGGATACCTAATTCAGCCATGGGGGATAAGAAAAGCTTCGTGGAGGAGGCGGTTTGTGGGTGGAAAGGGATGCGCAGCATGGAGAGGAGGAAAAGGTGCGCTCAGCAGGAGAAGCAGCGTTGTAGGATCAGTGATGCACGTGTGGTTTTGGTTCCAGGAACTGAAAGATATTCAGCCTGACTGCGGTGAGAAAATGAACCAAAGAATAGCCAGGGAAAGATCATCCCAGGCCCCGGGAGCACAATAAGGAGCCAGGACTTTGTTCTGAGACACTGGGGAGCCATAGAGAGTGTTTGAGCTGGGATGGACAAGTCAAATTCAGATGAGGGGGCTGGGGTTGTGGCTCAGTGGTAGAGCGCTTGCCTAGCCTGTGTGAGGCACTGGGTTCGATTCTTAGCACTGCACATAAATAAACAAAAAAGTCCATTGACAACTAAAAAAATATTTTAAAAAACTCAGATAGAGGCAGGATTGGAAGGTCTAGTAAAAGCTGGGAGCAGAGGGAGATGACTGAAATGAGGACCCAGGTGGCAGAGGCCAGGTTGGAGCTGGAAGACATCATCAGGAGGCCAAATGGGGTCCTAAACAAGGTCCAGGACTAAAAGAGTCAGGGAGGGCTTCCTGGAAGAAGTGGCACCCAGGCTGAGACCTGAAGAATGAGTGGGATAACTCTCCTTAAAATGAGTACCTGGCCGGGGCTGGGGCTGGGGCTCAGTTGCAGAGCACTTGCCTCATACGTGCAAGGCACTGGGTTTGATCCTCAACACCACATAAAAATAAATAAAGATGATTAAAAAAAACAAATGAGGGGCTGGGATTGTGGCTCAGTGGTAGAGCGCTTGCTTAGCTCTGGCGAGACCTGGGTTTGATCCTCTGCACCACATAAAAATAAAAAAAATTAAAAGAAAAAATGAGTACCTGGGCGGGGTGCAGTGGTGCATGCCTGTAATCCCAGCAGTTTGGGAATCTGAGGCAGGAGGATCACGAGGGTGGACAGCAAGGATCTATAGATTTTAAATATAAATTAAAAAAAATAAAGCCAGCCTCAGCAACAGCAAGGCACTAATCAACCCAGGGAGACCCTGTCTCTAAATAAAATACAAAATAGGGCCAAGGATATGACTCTGTGGTTGAGTGCCCCTGAGTTCAATCCTTGGTTCCCGCCCCCCACCCCAAATGAGTACCTGGAGAAAGAACCAGTTTAGGAGAGATGGTGAGGTCAGCTGGGGATGTGGTGGGTGTGAGGGGCCCAGGGATACTCAGGAGAAGTGTCTAGGAGGCCACGGAGCCTCCAGAGCTGGAGTTTAGGCAAGAGGTAGGAACCAAAAAAAAGGGGCTTAGGATTCAGAAAGGGGACTTGGGGCTGTAGTGGAGAGCGAGGGTCCACAAGCCCTGAATGATATGGTACAAAGTTTGCACTTTGGCTCCGAGGGTCACAGAAAGGTTCTGAGCAGGAATAGGAGCAGAAAAGTTTTGAGTGGGAACTCAGATTTTTAGATTTAGTAATATTTACCATTTAAGATGGTTTTTGGACTTATTTAATTGTTTTTCATACCAAGCATCTTCTCTCCCTATAGGGGTATTTATCTTAAGGTGTTCTTTGAAATAAAATTTCTACTCTTAAAAAAAAAAAGAAAAAAAGTAGGGGCTGGGGCTGGGGCTGGGGCTGAGCGGTAGCGCACTTGCCTGGCACGTGTGAGGCACTGGGTTTGATTCTCAGCACCACACATAAATAAATAAAATAAAGGTCTATCAACAGCTAAAACAATTTTTTTAAAAATTGTTTGCAAAACTAGTGTATATTTTCTGTAGAGTTGGCCACCAACTCTTGATTGTTCAGTCCAAAAGGGCCTGCCCCATCAAGTGAAAATACGCGCCTTTAAACTTGAGGGCATTTTTGTTGGAAGACCTGTCAATTTCTAGATGATTCATATATGCCTCAGTAGTCTCCTGCTCATTTTTTTAAATTTGGTTTTTCTTAGTTATACTTGACAGTAGAATCCACTTGATAAAATCATACAAGCATGGAATATATCTTATTCTAATTAGGACCCCATTCTTCTGGGTGGATACGATGGTGGGATCCACTTAGGTATTTTAGTATGTCCCCTATTCTTTATTCTCTGCTGGCTTGAATCCAACTTGAATTTCCCCCACTGTCAGCTGACATGCCATTATCTGTACCCACCCAGTCTGTTCTGGGCTTAGAACACAAGCTGGTTATCTTTGTGAATAAAACAAGTATCATTTGGTCTAGAAAAACATCTAGAAAAGTCTTCCCTCAAAGTTTTCCATTCTTTTGTATTTCTTCTGCTTTCAACAAATATTTATGGAGAGAGTCCAGTGCACAAGACCCTGGGAAAGAGGAATAAATCAGATACAGACTATAGTTCTTTGAGGGACATAAAAGTCTATTGGTGGTGATAACAGTGTGTACAAGGTACTAGGGGCCACAGACCTCACCAACCAGCATATAGCAGGGGATGAACTTGGTGTCTGCTGTTCATGATCTTCTTGGCTTTTTTTTTTTTTTTAAATATTCACTCTTTAGATGTAGATGGACACAACACAATGCCTTTATTTTTATGTGGTGCTGAGAACCGAACCTGGGTCCCGCCCGTGCTAGGCGAGCGCTCTACCACTGAGCCACAATCCCAGCTCCATCCTTGACTTTTTTTTCCCCCCCTGGGGATTGAACCCAGGAGCACTCTGTCACTGAGCCATATCACCAGCCCTTTGCATTCTGAGACAGGGTCTCACCAAATTGCCCAGGTTGCCCTCAAACTTCTGTTCCTCCTGCCTCAGCCTCCTGAGTCGCCGGGATTACAGACATGGGCCACCACACCAGCTTGACCTCACTGATTCTTCCCAACAAATGTGATGTTGGTATTATTTATCTCCCAGTTGATCAGAGAATGAAAGAGGCTCAGTGAAGGGAGCCTCTTCTCCCCAAAAAAACCCTGAGCCAGCAGGGCTGTGGACTGGCCCAGGTAACCATTTGGAGATTACCGTTTAATAGATGAGACCAGTGCTGGGGCTACAGCTCAGTGGAAGAGTACCTGCCTCACATGCACAGGCCCTGGGTTCAATCCCCAGCACCACACACACACACACACACACACACACACACACACACAAATACCTGAGGCCAGCAGAGATCAAAGAAGTAAAATCCATGGCCAAGGTCACTTGGCAAGAAAATGGCAAAGGCTTTGAACCAGGGCTGCTGGTGAAGGAGAGATCAAAACTGCCACTGTCACTCTCACTAGGAGGTGGGATGCTCAGGAAGCACAGGTCTTAAAAGCCCAGAGGGTTCTGCTTCCTCATTTTCTGTGGGTTGCGGTATCACACCCCAAAGCAGGCATGGCCACAAGCCAAGGGGCCTGGGGGAATATTCTGTGAGTTAGAAGGGAACGGGCTTCCTGGCCATGGTGTGCTCCACATCATCAAGAAAGCAGAGTATAAGGATTTGCCTGGGTTGGTTGCACTGGGGCCCTGTGGGGATTCTGGGGTCCTGGGAACACAGGCACCAAGGTGGGCCAGGCAGACATGCCAGCACCCACTACAGGGTCTGATTCAGTTTTACAGCTCAACCCCATCTGGGGGCGGGGCAGATTTCTTCTCCAGCGGCAGCCACAGCCCTTGAGCCTCATTATGATTTAATTTCTGTAGAAATTATGCACATTCAAGCCAGGCATGGTGGCACACGCTCTTTTTGGCTGCACTGGAGATTGGGCCTAGGGGTGCTCTACCACTGAGCCCATAAGTTCCCACCCCTTTTTATTTTTTATTTTGACACAGGGATTCTCTAAGTTGCCTGGGCTGGCCTTGAATTTGTAATCCTCCTGCCTCAGCCTCCTGTGTTGCTGGGGTTACAAGCATGTGCCACCACACCTGGCTTCAGTGGCTCTTCTTACACTTGCCTTTTTTGTGTGTGTGGCATTGGGGGCGGAACACAAGGCCCACATGCTAGTCAAGCTACACCCCGCAAACCATACCGCTGACTCTACATTTTTTGTGTTAATTGCTTTTTTTAGTCATCTTAAATTTTATATGTTCAAAACCAAACCCCTGATCTTTTCCCCGAACTTATTTCTCCCTCGGTCTTCCCCTGACCATTCTTCCCAGGGGACAGTCCAAAACCCTTGGAGTCATCTTGAGTGCCTCTCTTGTTCTCGAACACACACCCAGTCCAGAAACCTCATCCACTCCATGTTCAGAAGGTTTCTAGAGCCCACCCATCCTTCTCCCCTGGCTGACCCCATGCTCCTGTCCACCCTCATCTCCTGCCTGTGCGCTCCCAGCAGCCTCCCTGGGCCCTACACAGCCAGAGGGAGCTGAACATCTGTGCTAGTGTCCTAGACGCTGCTGTAGCCACAGCTTGGCAGCTTGAAACAAAGGAAATGTGTTCTCTCCCAGTTTTGGAGGCCAGAAATCTAAAATCTCAAAGTGCTGGTGGCACGGCCACACTCCTACCAGCAGCTTTAGAGGAGATTCTGTCCTCAGCACTACACTGAGCTTCTGATGGCTCCCCATATCCCTGGGCTGTGGCCACCTCACCCCCATTTCAGCCTCCCTGGTCATGTGGCCTTCTGGGTATCTTCTGTCTCATAAGGATATTTGTCACTGTGTTTAGGGCCTACCCAAATAACCCAAGATGATCTCATCTCAAGATCCTAAATGTAATTACACCTTTTTTTTCCAAACAAGGTCACACAAGTTCCAGAGGTAATACCACTGGACATATCTTTCTTCTTTTCTCTCCTTTTTTTATTTTTTTGGTCCTGGGGGTACAATCCAGGGTTCCTCACTACTGAGCTACATCCCCAGCCCTTTTTATTTATTTTGAGTTGCTCAGGCTGGCTTCAAACTTGGGATCCTCCTGCCTCAGCCTCTCAGTTGCTGAGATTACAGGTTTGTTCCAGTGTGCCCTGCTCAGACATATCTTTTCTGAAGCCACCATTCAATCTACCACTACCCCCAACATAAACCTAATTCTGCTGGGAACCCACTTGTGACCCTGTCCTACTCACCACCGTCCACGTAGCCCTGAAGGATGTGGCTCCATCAGTTCCCTGATTCATCTCCCTCTCTCCCCAGCCTACTCCACCACAGCACACTGTCCTCCTCCCACCTCCCCTCACGCCTGGCCAACTCCTGCCTCAGCCTTTGTACCCTTTCTCCCCCTGAAGTCCAGGTTGTACTCTCCCTCCTTCCTTGAAGTTTTCCTCTGGTAGCCCCAACTCAGTGAGGACTTCCCTGACCTCCTTGTTAAAACTGCACACCATTCCACCCCCACCCCTGTTCCCCAAATCTCCACAGCAGGTGTTACCTTCCAGCATATTCCATTCATCTTCAGTATCTAGGGGTCAGATGTTGGCTCCACAAACCCTACCCTCAGGGATACCAAAATTTTCAGATGCTTAAATCCCTTATATAAAATAAAGTACACCAGGGGCTGGGATTGTGGCTCATCAGTAGAGCGCTTGCCTAGCACGGGCGGGACCCGGGTTCAATTCTCAGCCCACATAAAAATAAAAGCATTGTGTTGTGTCCATCTACACCTTAAAAAAAATAATAAAGTATGCCAGGCATGGTGGTGCATGCCTATAATCCCAGTGCTCAGGAGGCTGAGGCAGGAAAATCAAGAGTTCAAAACCAGTCTCAGCAACTTAGTGAGGCCCTAAGCAACTCAGTGAGATCCTGTCTCTAAATATAATACAAAAAAGGGGCTGGGATTTTGGCTCAGCGATAGAATGCTCGCCTAGCGTGTGTGAGGCACTGGGTCCGATCCAGAGCATCATAAATAAATAAATAAATAAATAGACGTATTGTGTCCAACTACAACTAAAAAATATTGAAAAAAGTTATTAAAAATAAAATACAAAAAGGGCTGGGAATGTGACTCAGTGGTTGAGTACCCTTGAGTTCAATCCCTGGTACCAAAAAAAAAAAAAAAGAAAAAGTACTATTTGCATATAACATACCCACATCCTCCTGTATATTTCAATCTTCTCTAGACATAGTGTCTAATACAATGTAAATGCAATGTAAATGATGGTTATATTGTATTGTTAGGGGAATAAAGGCAAGGAAAAAGTCTATACATGATCAGTACAAACATAATTTTTTGTAATATTTCCAGTCCATAGTTGGGTGAATCAGCGGATACAGAACCCGTGAATATGGAGGCCTAATTTGCAATCTTACTGGTTATGTCTTCCCTCGTGTCTATTTTATTCACAGCTGTACCCCCAGGGCCTAAAACAATACTTGGTGCACAGCAGATACTTAATAAATGAGTGAAACTAATGAACCTTATGAAAAAGATGCTGTTGTCACCATGCTCCTTCTGCAGAAAGGGAGACCGAGGCATGGAGGTGTTAGCACTTCTCTGAAGCCAAGAGTCACACAGAGGTACTGAAGCTCAGGCTCAGTTAGGTGTCTGGCTCCAGCACCCACCGTTTTAACTGCCTTGCAATCTAATCAGATCTAAACTGCCACTCAGTGGTTGCTAGAAAGATCTTTGGTATATTGCTTTGGTTAAAAATAAAAAGAACTAAAATTGGATATCCACCCTTACAGACCTATAACCTCTGTACAACTTGAAAGCCAATGGCCCCTGACAGTGTGAATGGTGTCTGTTCTCTTCCTGTCGTGGGTCTAGCCTGGCCATTCCAGTTCTCCATGCCCCTCTGTTGTATTTTTACTCATCTTGACTACCCTAAGTTCACTTCACCTGCTGTTTCAACCCCACATTCTTAAATAAAACATTTCTCACCAATGCCTTCAAAATTTAAAGTCTGACATTTCCTGCCTCTCCCCCACCTCCCCACAACACTTTGGCCCACTCCTTAAGACTGTTATCTTCTGCTCTGATAACCTCCTGGGTTTCAGATCACCTTGAGCTATTGCCCTTTTTCCTGCAGGATCCTTTTTAACCCATCCCTGTCTGGGAGAGAAAGAGATCTGGAATTCTCTTGCCTTCCACTATTGGGATCAGATGCTAATGAGGGGTTCTCCAGTTATTCCTTCAGATCTGGGTTGAATCTTGGAGTGACAGGGAGAACCTTTTGAGATTTTCTTCTAGAAGAAAGAAAAAAAGCAATGCATTCCCTTAATTTGGGGGAGTGGGGGGAGGCACCAGGTAGGGACACTCAACCACTGAGCCACATCCCCAACCCTACTTTGTATTTTATTTAAAGACAGGGTCTCACCGAGTTGGTTAGCACCTCGCTGTTGTTGAGGTTGGCTTTGAACCCGCCATCCTCCTGCCTCAGCCTCCCATGTTGCTGGGATTACTGGCTTGTGCCACCTCGCCCAGGTCCCTTAATTTTTTTTAAAGTACTAAAACAAGCAATAGCTGTGTTCACTTTATACTTTCTTTTTGGTACCAGGAATTGAATCCAGGGGTGCTTAACTATTGAACAACTCCCCAGCCCTTTTATGTGTGTGTGTATTATGTGTGTGTGTGTGTGTATATATATATATATATATATATATATATATATATATATACACACACACACACATTTGGGTATCAGGGATTGAACTCAGGGGCACTTGACCACTGAGCCACATCCCCAGCCTTTTTTTGTATTTTATTTAGAGACAGAGTCTCACTGGGTTGCTTAGTACCTCGCTATTTCTGAGGCTTGCGATCCTCCTGCCTCAGCCTCCCTAGTTGCTTGGATTACCGGTCTGTGCCTCCACACCTAGCTATACTTCTTTCTTAACCTGTTCTGAGATGTTTTCTATACTTCTCTGTAAGTAGCTTACATTTCACAGTTTTCAAAACTAAAACGGACCTAGTGCTCTGACATAGGCCTGTAATCCCGCTACCCTGAAAGTTGAGGCAGAAGGATGGCAAGTTCTCAAAATTTTCTAAAAGTTCAGCAGTAGAACTCTTGCCTACCATGCATGAAACCCTTGGTCCAATGGGCAACACTGCCAAAATCAAAATAAAATAAAGTAAATCAAAAGGAGAAAAAAATAGGTTTATATAAAAAGAAGCAGCAATCCAAAACCCTCCCAAAATTCCACTTCCTTTCAGGCAACCACTTCTGACACTTGCTTCTCTCAAGAGTTCCTTTTCTGCAGGTATCTGTTGACTTCCTATGTGTTTGGGGGACACGGGTTCAGAGGAGAGAGAAGGGAAAGGAGCAGGAGCAGGGGTCTCCAGTTTATTTCTACAGGTGTGGCTTTAAATCCTACTTGGGAGATATGAGATTGGATCCAGAAGCCTGGACCTCAAAAATATTTTTGTCTTAATCCCTATAAAAATATCAGTTGGCTTAAACAAAAAAAAATCAAATACCGTAATCCACACAGATTCCGACAGAAAGTCCGCCACCACCTTCCCCCACCTCTCTCTTCCCATCCGTAGCGTGGGCTGAGTCTTCTGCTGGTTTTGTCGCTTCATCTCCAAATCATGCCATTCAACCTTGATTTTCCCCATCTTATTTTATAAGCGTTTTAATTATTAATTTTTATGTATTTATTTTTTGACTAGGTAATGCATGCCCACGGTACAAAAACTCACAAGGTTTGTAGACCAGAAAAGATGCGGGGTTCCCATTTCTCGGTGGTCTTCCCGCCCCTCCCGGGGGCTCGGGGTGGAGTGTGGCGAAGCCCATCCCCCAGCCACACACGCCCCCACTCGGGCCAGGTTGGCGGACCGCATCTGGGGGCCGAGCCCCCCTCCTCGCTGCGGTGAGCTGGGGCTGTCCGCTCGCACTGCGCAGACTCCCCGCTGCAGTGGGCGGGGCCTACAGGAGCCCCGCCCCTCCACTCCTTACCTCCCGCCCCTGCTCAGCCTGTTGGGGCAGAAGCTGGGGCCCCGCGGAGGTAGCTGCAGACGCCTGCCGAGTAAGGCCGAGGTCCTTCGAGGCAAGGGTGGTGGGGGGGATGGGCTAGGGGAGGCCCCGGTGGTCCTGGGCTGCGAGCCTGAGCTGTCTTGTGTGGTGGGTACCTGAGGGCGAGGGCAGAGGAACCACCTGGAAAATGCCCTGGAGTAGTCCCAGTGCTAATGAAAAACAGGCACAAAGACTCGGGGCCTCCGCAGACCCCATCCAGGGCTGTCTGAGACTGTCTAGATTAGAGCTCCGAGGAAGGATAAAGGAGGGTGCTGGTGGGGAGCAGCGTGGTGACAAATGGGGGGAGGGGGCAGGGTGGACGCCAAAGGCCGGCAGGGTAAGTCTGAGTGATGTAAAGAAAGCAGAGGCGTTGGATCTTAAAAGAATTTCGAAATCCCTGCTGACCAGCGACCAGTTTCCTCTTTTTGGGGTGGCAGGCACAGTGCCAAGGGCCCCCGTGATCATGGGAGAGGGACTCAGTGAATCCCACAAGCCCAAGACTAATCTGCCTTCTCTGATGTCCCTCAAAAGCCCAGAACACCTCACACAGTGCCTGCTTTTGTTCCCCCAGTTCGGAGACCCTGACACACCCACCTTTCCGCCTGGGCTCAGCATATCCCCCAGCTGCAAAGCAAGATGAAGCCTAAATTGATGTACCAGGAGGTAGGTGGATGGGGACTAGTGGGGATGGGCTTGGTGCAGTGGAAGGTGGGAGACCGGGCGAGCCGCGCTGTTGCCCCCCTCCCATCCCCATCCCCATCTCCCAGCTGAAGGTGCCTGTTGAGGAGCCAGCCAACGAGCTGCCCATGAATGAGATTGAGGCATGGAAGGCTGCTGAGAAGGTAGGAGCCCTCCGATACCCTTCATCCCTCTCAGGGATGGGTTGAGCTGCCCACCATGGGTCACCTGACTGCCTCCTCTTCCCCACAGAAAGCCCGCTGGGTCCTGCTAGTCCTCATCCTGGCGGTGGTGGGCTTCGGTGCCCTGATGACTCAGCTGTTTCTATGGGAATACGGCGACTTGCATCTCTTTGGACCCAACCAGCGCCCAGCCCCCTGTTATGACCCCTGCGAGTAAGTGGGAGGGGGAAGCTGGGTGGAGGGGAAGAACCCTGTTAGGCCAGGGGACACTTAAACACACACTGAGCTGGGGCTGCACCCGGCCTCACCCCGTGCAGTGAGAGAGTGAAGAGATTGCAGGCACCCAAGTGCATGCCCACCCCCCTTTCCCCCACATGCAGTGCAGTTTCCATGGCAGCCACAGTGTCATCGTCTCTGCAGGTCTGTGAACAAATAGACAAGCACACCATTCCATCCACATCTGTGAATGAAGACATGCACACACGCAATCTCTCCCCACCACACCTCTGGACGGATAAATGCACACACACAAATATACATAGCCTCCCATCTACGTCCCTGGGCAGACAGGCACTCATCCCAGCCAGTCCTCTCCAGCCTCATGGCTGATACTGTCCCCATCACCCCCAGAGCAGTGCTGGTGGAGAGCATTCCTGAGGGCCTGGACTTCCCCAATGCCACCATGAGCAACCCCTCCACTAGCCAGGCCTGGCTGGGCCTGCTCGCCGGTGCTCACAGCAGCCTGGACATCGCGTCCTTCTACTGGACCCTCACCAACAATGATACCCACACACAGGAGCCCTCTGCCCAGCAGGTACCTGGCAGCCTGGGCCCTGGCTGGGAATGGAGGGGGGTGACAGTGGGGAGAGTGAAGGGGTTTCCCCTGATGCCCTAGGAACAGATGGGCACATCTCATGTGGCAGATTGGACACAGGTGTTTGGAAGCAGCTGTCTGCACATGGCCCTCTGGACTGAGGGTGTTTGTCACGATCATCTGGAGACCTCTGAATGTCAGGGTGCAGGTTTGGTTACAAGGGATTAGCCTGGCAGATGTCACTTGCCCATAAACTGTCCTGACCCTCTCACACAAAGAAATGGAAGAGAGAAGTAACAACCTATCCTTGAGCCAGACTGCTGCCTCCTAGCTATGTGACCTTGGATGGGTCACCTCTCCTCTCGGGCTTTAGATTCCTTACTTGTAAAATGAGGCCAACAGCTGGGTGTGCCTGTCATCCCAGCGGCTCTGGAGACTGAGGCAGGAAGATCTTGAGTTCAAAGCCAGCCTCAGCAACTTAATGAGGCCCTAAGCAACTCAGCAAGACTCTGACTCTAAATAAAATATTTAAAAAGGCTGGGGATGTGGCTCAGTTGTAAAGCTTCCCTGAGTTCAATTCCTGGTGCCGAAAGAAAGAAAGAAATAATAAAATAAAGTGGGGCCAAAAATATAACACCTATTCTTGTGAATTTTAACACAGTGCCTAGCACAGAATCTGCCCTTGATAAGCATTTGCCAATAAGGTACCCTTGTTACAAGCCAGGAATGATGACACACACCTGGAATTCCAGTGATTTGGAGGCTGAGGCAGGAGAATCATAAGTTTGAGGCCAGCCTGTGTTATTTAGTGAAACCCTGTCTCCAAATAAAAAAATTAAAAGGGCTGGGGTTGTAGCTCAGTGGTAGATCAGCCCTGGGTTCAATAGTCAGTAGAACAAAAAACAGAAATTCTTGTTATGGTTTGCTGAAAACTTTAAAAATCAAAAAACCTTCATTACTTGAAAAGAAACAACGTAGGTTAACCCCTACTGTTGAAAAACATGAGTACCTGATCCTTCTGTTTTCTTCTCCCTGCTGCCTCTGTTTGTGAGAAGTAGACTCAAAATCTACTAAAATCTCAGGGCTCCTTAAATACCACCTTAAAAAATAAAGTTAAAAGCCATAAGAGTTCCAAGCATGGTGACACACACCTGTACTCCCTGGGACTGGGGAGGCTGAGGCAAGAGGATCACACGTTTGAGGCCAGTCTCAGCAACTTAGCAAGATTTGTCTCAAAAAAATAGAAACAGCTGAGGGTGAAGTGGATCAGAACTTCAACCTGGAGGCAGTGTTTGGGTTCAATCCCCTTCCACCACTCAGTTCTCCCAACTCTCAGTTTCCTCATTTGTACCTGGAGAATTGTAAACAACTCTGCTTCATAGGATTTTGAGAATTCAGTGAGTTCAGGCGTCAAGGGGCCTAGAATCAGAGCTGGTACCAGAGAATCACCGGTTCTCACTGTCACTGGGGTCAGTGTGCCTCAGCCCATATTTTCCTGGACCCTCAGCCCCAGCCTCACCTCAAAGCCTGTGATATGCCGGGAGGCTCCTGCGCTGACATTTCCAATGTTCTGGATCTTGGGAAGGTCCCTGGAGGGGCAGAAGGACAGAGAGGCCTGGGGGCATAAGTCTCAGAGCAGCCAGTGACTCAAAGAGGTCAAAGTTTAAGACAGATAAAGAAGTGTTCTAATATTTTAACTTTAAGCCTTTTAGATTTATATTTAAATTATTATTAATCATATCTCAAAGCCAGATCTCAAAACGGTGCCTTTTGAGGTGCCTTGTGGGTTTGACATCCTGGCTGGCCCAGCTTCTCCAAAACTGTCCCCTCCCCACAGGGTGAGGAGGTCCTCCGGCAACTACAGACCCTGGCACCTCGAGGGGTGAAGGTTCGCATCGCCGTGAGCAAGCCCAATGGGCCCCAGCCACAGGCGGACCTGCAAACCCTGCTGCAGAGCGGTGAGCTGGGGACGGCAGGGGTGGCAGGCTTGGAGCTGCCCACCTTGGCCCCTGACCACTGCCCCCATCGGTCACAGGTGCCCAGGTCCGCATGGTGGACATGCAGAAGCTGACCCACGGCGTCCTGCACACCAAGTTCTGGGTCGTGGATCAGACCCACTTCTACCTGGGCAGTGCCAACATGGACTGGCGCTCGCTGACCCAGGTCCGCCTGCATCCTGCCTACCTCCCCCTAGGCTCCTCCCCCTCTACAGGACAGCCAGCCTCTAGCTGCACCCCTCCACAACCCAGCATCCTCTCTGCCCATTCTCTGCAGTGGTTCCTTCCTGCTTCATACCAGGGATCCCTAAATATTCCCCATGCCAGCCTTCTGTTGCCCTCCCCCTGCTCACAGGTGCCTGGGGTTCCCTCTGATCCTTGATGGCAGCTGCCAACTGTGCACAGAGCATTCAAGGCCCTGTCTACCCATCTGGCCTTCATTACACGTTCCCTGCACGCCTGTTCTAAACCCAGCTCCATGCTGGGTGGTGCTGGGAGCATGATGGTGACAGGTGGACTTGACTGGAACTCCCAGTTCCATGTGGAGCCTGACCATCCACCAGGCAGTGAGCCCAGAGGACTCAGGGATGGAATGGGGAAAGCAGTGAGCTGTGGAAGCCCAAAGGAGACATCTGACCGAACCTGGGATGTGAGGAAAGTTTTCCCAAAGGAGGTGATAACTAATCTGATATTTGAAGGATCAACAGGAATTGGCACAAGATAGGGATGAGGAAAACAGCTTATGCAGTGACGTGAGGGTAAGAGAAGACAGGACATTAATTCATTTCAAAGGATAGTTCTCCAAATCCCTAGTCTCACCAATTATGCAGGGAGATGCTGAAGATACTCAGTGCCTGTCCTCCTGCCCAATGGGGAGACGGGTTTGTCACCAGAAAGAATGATGAAGGAAGCCCAAGAGTGCTAGTAGAGCCCAGGGGAATGCCTGGGCATCCCAGGGAGGCTTCCTAGAGGAGGAAGCACATCAGCCTAGACTAGACCTAAGAATGAGAAGGAGCTGGCTCTGTGCAGGGTAGAAGTTGCAGCCTATGAGAAAGTTCAGGAAACCTAGAACTCTGAAATAACTGAATGATTTTCTCCAAAACTTAAGTTTATGCCTATGAATTTAAGTGGGATGGGATGGGGGAACAGTGAGCAGAGCTCAGCTATTCAGCACAGGGGTGGGAGAAAGACTGAGGGACAGAGGGGAGTAGACCAAGAAGCAGACTGGATGGAGGTGTCCCTGTCCGCTGTGGGCACCTGGCTACTGTCCCTGGACTCAGCACTGCCCTCCCGCAGGTCAAGGAGCTGGGCATAGTGATGTACAACTGCAGCTGCCTGGCTCGAGACTTGACCAAGATCTTCGAGGCCTACTGGTTCCTGGGCCAGGCGGGCAGCTCCATTCCATCCACCTGGCCCCGGCCCTATGATACCCGATACAATCAGGAGACACCAATGGAGATTTGCCTCAATGGAACCCCTGCTCTGGCCTACCTGGCGGTGAGTCTGGGAAGAGTGGGACCTGTCACATCCTGGTGTGTGTCACCCAGAGTCTCCAGCTAGCCCTGCCCGGTGATTTTCAGGGAGGGGTGTCCTGATACTGGCCCTCACCCTTGCTCGCTCTGCTTCCCCAGGGTCCTGGATCTGTCTCAACTTCCTTGAACCTTGGTTTCATTAAGAAAATGGGTCTCCTAGTATTTCCAACCTCTGGGTGGGGGATAGCTGCTGGGTTCATGCACACCAAGCCCTCCGTGTTGTCCCACACAGCCACAGGAAGTTCTTTCTGTTTAAATTAATTAAAAGTAGAGCCAGGTGTGGTGTTGCACACCTGTAATCTCAGTGGCTCAGGAGGCTGAGGCAGGAGGATCGCAAGTTCAAAGCCAGCTATAAAATAAAAGAGGGCTGGGGTTGTGGTTCAGTGGTAAAACTGAACATGAGGCCCTGGGTTCGATCCTCAGCACCACATAAAAATAAAATAAAGAGGGCTGGGGTTGTGGCTCAGTGGTAGGGTGCTCACCTAGCATGCATGAGACACTGGGTTCACCCTCAGCACCACGTAACAAAAAATAAAATGAAGATATTGTGTCCAACTAAAACTGAAAAAATATTTTAAAAATAAGTAAAAAATAAAAGAAAGGTCAGTGATTAAGTGTCTCTGGGTTTGATTCCCAGTACTGAAATAAATAAATTGACTTAAACATAGCAGACAACTAAGATCCTCAGTCACATGAATCATATTTCAAGTGCTCAGTAGCCACATGTGGCAAGTGGACAATGTAGATGAAGAACATTTCCATCACCTTAGAGGTTCTGCCAGACAGTGCTCACTTTTCCTGTAGCGGATATTGAGCACTTTAGATAAGGCGCTGTTGTTTTTAACTGCTGATGTTGCCTCTAGTTGTTGGGGGACCACCTGGATCCCCCTCAGTGCCCCTGAGCATGTCACCTGGCCAAGCCCTGAGTCACTGTGGAGAGCATGGTTCATCGGGGTCCTCTGCTACAGTGGTCTCCACTGAGTCGAGGTCTCCACCTTGACCACTCCCCTTCTAAAGCCTCACTTTCCTCTTCTGTCCCGAGGATTAAAGGAGGTAGCCAAAGGGCCTGGGATGGCACTGGACATCGAGTTGCCCAGTCAGAGCCAGCTGTGAGGCAGGGCAGAGAGTGGAATAGAGCAGACGTCCTCAAACCATGTGCCCCAGAATCACCTGGAGGGCTTGTTAAAACCCAGACTCCTGGGCCCCACAGCAGCACTCTGGTTCAGGATATTGTGTGCAGAGAGGCACAAGAATTTGCATTTTGAACAAGTTTCCAAGGATGCTACTGCTGCTGGATCAGAAAAGCATAATTTCTGGAACCAGGCAGCCTGGGCTCCATATATCAGCTATGTGACCTTTAGGAAATTGCTTACCCTCTCTGGTCCTGACTCCTCACCCTCAAAACATAGTGAGCATCCCTCCCCTTCATGGAGGCTGAGAATTCAGTGAGATCTACAAGACGAGGCTCATGGTGAGCTGTCCCTATACAGGATCCACTGTGACCATACCCCTGGCAGGAAAATTTTCTTGACTCTCCCCTCACCCCCAGAGTGCACCCCCACCCCTGTGTCCAAGTGGCCGCACCCCAGACCTGAAGGCCCTGCTCAACGTGGTGGACAACGCCCGGAGTTTCATCTACATTGCGGTCATGAACTACCTGCCCACCATGGAGTTCTCCCACCCGCACAGGTAACACTGGGCACAGAGACAGGGCTCGGGGCAGGGAGCCCCTGCATGTGGAGAGGGGTGATGGGACTCCAAGAGCAGGCTAGGAACCTGAGGCAAGAGGACAGACGGGGGAAGTCACAGGGAGACAGAGAGAGGGCCGAGGTGCTTGAGGCAGGAGAAAGGGGTTCCCAGAGAGGAGGATGGCGGGTGATGGAGAAAAGCATGAGAATATTGGGGCTGGGGCAGGGCCTGGCTGGAGGCCTGAGGTAGGAGTGCAGGGGGAGGGGCCAGGGAGCAGGGGACACAACTCGACTAGGGATGAGGGCCTGGGGGAAGAGGCCAGGGGTCCTGGGGTTGGGGCACAGGGCCGGGTTGTGATCTGGGATGCGGGGGATGACTGGGCTGGAGGAAGGTAATGTGGAGCCAGAGGATAAGGTGAAAGGACTGGGTTGGGGGCGCAGGAACGATGGCCAGGAGCAGGAGATGAGGGATAGATGGAGGAAGGAGCAGGGAGCTGAAGTCCACAGTGGGGTGCTCTTGAGGTTTGGGGAATCTCAAGCTAATGCAGGGCCCAGGCTTGGTTCCCCAAAGCTGAGGGCGAAGCTGTGGATAAAGCTGCTCTCCTGCACCCCCTCTCTGCCCTGCCCCCAGGTTCTGGCCTGCCATCGACGATGGGCTGCGCCGGGCTGCCTACGAGCGGGGCGTCAAGGTGCGCCTGCTCATCAGCTGCTGGGGACACTCTGAGCCATCCATGCGGTCCTTCCTGCTCTCCCTGGCTGCCCTGCGGGACAACCATACCCACTCCGACATCCAGGTGGTAAGCACCCACCCACCACCCCCTCGGCCTGTGTGCAGGGCAATGCTAGGGACTCAGCCCTCGTGGGGCTTATGTGACATCTGACAAGAAAGACCCAGAGTGAACCAGGCTGTGAGGGAGAAAGCATGGGTCGTGGCTGGGAGAGGGAAACACAGAGGAAGTCCTGCCTCCGGCTGAGGGGTCAAGAATTGACCCCTCAAAGATTGTTTGAAAAAGTAGACATCAAGCTGGGTTTGGTGCCACAGGCCTGTGATCCCAGCTACCTGGGAGGCTGAGGCAGGATGATCCCAAGTTTAAGGCCAACCTGGGCAATTTAGAAGCGGTCCTGTCTCAAAAAAATAAAAAGGACTGGGGATGGAGCTCAGTGGTAGAGCACCTCTGGGTTCAATCGCCAGGACCGAAAAAAAAAAGTAAGGGAGGGAAGAAAAGAGAGATCCTCAGAGACGTGATTTCAGGGATGAACAGGAGTCACTCCTGGGGGAATGGGGTTGCCGTTGACAAGAGGTCCTCCCTCCAGCTGGCATTTACTGGGGACCCACTACATGGGGCCCTGCTCTGGCTCCAGGGATCTCCGAGGCCTTAAGACCTGGTTGCACACACCCCCGTCTTACCCAGGGCTTCTCTGGCTCCTGACCTGCACCTCGGGCTCCATGCCACCCTCTTACCCCTGCCCCATTCTCCACAGAAACTCTTTGTGGTCCCTGCGGATGAAGCCCAGGCTCGAATCCCATACGCCCGTGTCAATCACAACAAGTACATGGTGACTGAACGTGCCACCTACATTGGTGAGTGTCCCTAGCACCTCCACAGTTACTGAGGAAGGGACTGTCCGGGCACCAGGGCCTGGCCACCATGGGGCCCTTACTCTGCGCCCTACCCTCCCTAGGAACCTCCAACTGGTCTGGCAGCTACTTCACGGAGACAGCGGGCACCTCGCTGCTGGTGACGCAGAACGGGCGTGGTGGCCTGCGCAGCCAGCTGGAGGCTGTTTTCCTGAGGGACTGGGACTCCCCTTATAGCCACGACCTGGACACTGCAGCGGACAGTGTGGGCAGTGCCTGTCGCCTGCTGTGAGGCCTGATCCAGTGGATAGGCCACGGCCTGCGAGGCCCCCATGGCCCTAGACGCTCTGGGTCCTGGTCCCTGTTCCCGTGTCCCCGCTTCTGTCTGCCCCATCGTGGCTCCACAGCTCTGTCCTGCGCTCCTGCCTCTACCTCCACCCCCAGTGGCCTGATACTATGGCTCCGGGACCTAGCAGAGCTGGGGGAGGGATCAGCCCCCAAAGAAGTGGGGGTGCATGCTGGGCCTGGACCCCTGGCCCACCCCCCTTTCCAGGCCAAAGAGGGCCCAAGATTATAATAACAAGTAAATAATTGTCTGTATAGCCTGTGCCTGACTGAGTGCTGGACGATGGAGTGTAGGGCAGGGGACAGCTGGCATGGGCCTCTGCTGGGGACATCTTATGTACTGAGCCCTTGGTTTACCACGTGTGTGGGCTGGTATGTGCTAAGCCCTCAGCGTGTGACCAGTGTGGCCTGGCGTGTGCCGAGCCCTTGGCATGTATCACACATGGGCTGGCGTGTGCTGAGCATGCGGCGTGACCATGTGGGCTGGCACGGACCGAGCACCTGGGTAGCCAGCATGGGGAAGCATGTGCTACACACTGAGCATGCTCCCAGGTGATCAGCCTGGTCTGAACTATCCCCTATCCCAAGGGGGACCAGCATGCTGGATGCTGGAGTGTGGGCCAAACCTGAACCTTTGCCTGCCAGGTAAATTCACACCTAGCATGTGCCAAGCACAGGTAAGTGCATGCCCGGCCCAGAGCATAAGGAGGGGCGAGGCTCCCCGGGGCCTCTGTGTTTGGTAAGCTCGGACTAGTTGTGCTGAACACAGGGTGTTCTGGGGGGAGGTTCCCCGGTGCCTGGTGCTCAGCATATTTAGGGAATGGGTTAGTATCCAAGCCTCCTCCTCCCAGAGTCATAGCCTGCTGTATGAGCCACCTGGGCAGAGCATGGCAGAGTCAGGTCCTGGGTGCCCGCTGAGGACCCCACCCTGGACTGGAGAGGCCTCAGTCAGTGAGGACGGGGAGGCAGGACTGTTGAACGTTTCTTTATTGAACTACACGGAGGCAGCGGGGCCAAGGGCGAGCTCAGGGCCAGTGGGGTGCAACCCTCTTCCTGCCGTCCCTGGCCAAGGGGGCCATGAGCCAGGCCCTTAGGGCCACCTATGGGTGGTGGTACAGGCATGCGCTGTGGGAGGGGGTATGGGGGATTTCTGGATAATCATCTTTTCTGTAAGAATAATTTGTGGATTCAGGGGTGGCACTGTGGAGCAGTTCAGATCAGAGGGATGCCAGCCCAGCCAGTGCAGCCCCCAGCCGCAGGCAGGGGGGGCCTTGCCATCAGTGGTGCCCGCCAACGTGCTGCAGAAAGCTGGTGGCCCGGGGCGGACCATGTGGGTGGGGGTGGCGGGGTGGGAGCCCCTGAGCCCGTGGCCCCCTGACTCCCTCCAGGGTCCAGTCGGGCTCACTCAGCCACTCTCCAGGACAGCTGCTGGGGTCGAAGAGCTCAGGGCCTGACCTCTGTGGGGACAAGAGAGGGGCATCAGCAAGAAGTGTTGGTGTCTGCTGGGCCTCAGTCCCACTTTCCTGAGAGGGACAAGACGCACTAAGGGCCTGTCCAGTCTGGGTCGTGGCTTCTCATAGGAGGTTACTGGGTCACAGCGTGAAGGTGGGACAGTATGGTGGAGCCTTGTCCTGTCCTGAGGGCATTCGTGTGTGCTGAGCCTCAAGAGTAAGGGTGGCCTCACGTTGGCTGGTCCTTGTGTCCTGAACATGGGCTAGTGTGTGCCCGGTCTCCCCACATCCTGAGGGTGGGTCAGTGGGTGTCTGCACCACCGAGAGGTGTGTGGAAGGCCAGGCCCGGTGATCTGCGCCCCCACCCTGGAGCCAGCTCTGGGGAGGCCCTGGCCAGAGCCACTGCCCACCGCCCACCGTTGGCTTACCTCAGCGTCCATGGTCATGTCCTTGATGTTGGGTCCATCTCCCTCCTGCTGTGGGATGGCAGGCGGCTCCGCAGAGGCCCCTTGGCACTCGCCTTCCTCCCAGCCACTCCCCTGGCAGGGCCCATCGTCCTCGGGCGAGGCCTGGCTCAGCCGGAGGAGGTTGCTAAAGTTGGAGTCGGACTTGGAGCCCGCGGGCGGCTTGCGGGCCTTGTGGCGTCCTGCTAGCTGGCTGCCATAGAAGGCCAGGATGGGCTCTGGGCCAGAGTCGGGGACCCCGCGGCCCGTGGTGGCCGCCTTGAGCGGGGCCAGCATGTCAGAGACCACGTCGGCCCGGGTCTCCCCCCAGAGCCCGCGGCCGGCCTCCTGCAGGCTCAGGTCGTCCAGCTGGTCAATGGCTCTCTGCACGGCCGGAGCCTTCTCCTCCCGGAAGAAGGGCCCGCTGCCCGCCACGCTGCCCATGCCCACGGCCTCCTCCTCCTCGGCCAGCCGGTAGTAAGGGGGCCCATCCTCTGTGGTGGCCATGACAGGCGGGGGTGGCTTGCCCTCCACCTGCAGCGAGAGGCGACAGCCGCGCAGGGACAGCTGGTAGTACCGCGTGGTCTCGTGTGCGCTGCGCAGCTGCTGCATGGACACGAAGGGGTGGCGCAGGGCCGCACTGGGGCTGATGCGCTTGTGGGACTCCCACGTCAGCATGCGCTTGATCAGCTCCACCATGCTCTTGAGGTCCGCGTGCTCGGCCAGCGCCTCCCGGTCCGGGAAGGTCAGCCGGCTGGCAGCCCCGCCACCATTCACCGTCTCGATCTGGTCCAAGGACTTGAGCATGTACTTGCGACGCTCCAGGGGACGCACCTGGTGGAGCATGGGGGACGTGGGGTTGACCTGCATCAGGCCCGGAGCCCCAGACATGCCCCTGCCCTACATATGACCCCGGACTCCCAGTTCTGCCCATGATCTGATTTGGGGCTCTCGGGCTGCCAAGTCAGAGACACCTGATCCATCCCACCAGATGCCTTCCTGTCTAATCCAGACCTCTCCTGCTGCTGCCAGAAGGACACCTGACGATGTGCTCTTTGGTCCTGCTGAGACCTACCCAGAGCGCTCCATGACCCAAGCTCCACACCTCACCCCAGACCTCCAGCCCTCTCCAGAGCCATGGGTTCAGCCCCTGCCAGCAGTTGCCCTAAACCTCTAGTCCTCTCTGGAATCAAATGCAGATCCTCTTGCTGCTGCAGCCTCCACATCTGATTCCAACCCTCCAGACCTCTCAGGGGTCAAATCCAGACCCTTCGTACACACTAGTTTGACAACCCCTAGAACCACCTTTGATCTCACCCGGATCCTTCTGGCTATGAAAGCTCCTAAGCTGGCCTCAAACTTCTGGTCCCTTCTGCCATCTAACCCAGATTCTCTTGCTACGCAGGTATGATGACGACACCATAGAGATAGCAAATGGACTGCCCACCTGGGGTCTCTCTCACATGCCTCTTTCTGTTGGAACTCTCTCACCAAACCCCACATCTCACGTTTGGCTTAACCCAAATCCCTCATGCTACACAAGTTGCTGAGCCCAGAGCCATATTTCCAGTCCCACCTTTGGTCTCACCCAGATCTTTCTTGCCATGACAAGCCCCATAGCTGATGCCCCAATCTTCTAGTCCTCCCTGAGGTCTAACCAAGATTGTTCTTGATATAGCAGTCCCCCTCCACTGATTGCCCTCACCCCACCTCCCCCCCTACCTTGGTCTCAGCCAGGTAGTCAGCTGAGGACTTGAGCTGCCAGGGATTGGTGGCATCAGGGTGGGGGTTACGCTTGAAGAAGTGGTGGGCCTTGCGGGAGGCGTGCAGCAGGTGTGGCTTGGGCAGGCCCTGGGTCTCACAGATGTAGCGCACCTGGTCATACTCGTTGTTGCCGGGGTAGAGGGGCCAGCCCAGGTGCAGTTCAGCCATGACACAGCCCAGCGACCACACATCCACCTTCTCACAGAAGGGCAGCCCCAGCAGAATCTCAGGGGCCCGGTAGAAGCGAGACTGGATGTACGGCTCTTTCACGTAGCGCACCTCACTGAAAATACTGGCTGAGCCAAAGTCAATCACCTGTTGAGAGGAGGAGCAGGTGGCAGGGGAGTGGCAGACAGCCCTCCGCGCCTCCCCTGCTATCTCTCACCTGGAGTCCATTTGCACCCAGCTCTGGACTCTGTCTCAGTGAGACTTCCTTCCCCATGGATGTTCCTGTCTTCCAGCCCTTCTGTCCGGTTGTGTGTCTGGCTCTGTGTCTGACTCTCTGCACTAGAACTTGTGCCCAGGGCTGGGGATGTAGCTCAGTGGTGGAGCACCTGCCTAGCACATGCGAAGCCCTGGGTTCCATCTCCAGCACCAAGAGGAAAACAGACTTCATGACTGAGGGTTAGTGCGCTCCTCTTCCCCTTACCCACACCTTGTTTGGCTCCACTTCTAAACCAACCCAGAATCTGCTTACTCTGCCTTCCATCCACAGTCCCCACCCTGGTCCCCTCCCGGCCTCCTCGCTGGTCTCCCTGCACCACCTGTCCACCCTCCATCTGCCCACTTGAGTCTGATCTCCTGCCTACACCCACGTCCCTTGATAAAAGCTGAAATCCTCCTCCTTCTCCACCAAGCTCCAACATTTGCCCCTGCCACTCCGTGCCCTCACCTGCACCCCACTCACCCTCCTCCAGCCACATGGGCCTCCTCACTGTTCCTTAAGCCAGACATGTCCCCCCGCTCAGGGCCTTTGAACCACTTCCCGTTGCCTGGATGCTCTGCGCCACATGTCCACGAGGCTCCCTCACCTCCTTTAGGTCTTTCCTCAACGTCACCTTCTCCGTGAGGCCTCCTGCCACTCTCTCCCCCTCCTAGCTCTCTGCTTTTTGCTCTTACTGTTAACACCATCTCACATTATTTTACTCTTTCATCAAGTTCATTGTGTTTTTCTCCCCAACTAAAGAGGCCAGGCCCACGAGGTCAAGGATTTTGTCTGTTTTGTTCAGTGCAGCATCTGCAGAGGCCTAGAAAGTGCCTGGTACTCATTCAGTAGGGGCCCGGCAGAGGGAGTATATGAACACGGGGCTTCACCTCCCTGCCTGCCGTTCTTCAATCCTCCCTCTCTCTCTTCTCCTGCGGTGCCGGGAAAGGAACCCAGAGTCTATGCCGCCAGGCTGCTGCTCCACATTAGCCACACCCCTTGGCAATTGCTTCTTGCATGGTTTGTCTCTTGTCTCTGTGTCCCTCTCTATCTTTGTCTCTATGTCACCCAACAGAAGGACACCACCACCCTGAAGGCCGGGTCTTCTGTCTTCACCGCCAGGCACTGCTGACCACCCCCACGGGCCCTGGGTACATGACAGGTGCTTGGCGGTCAACCTGGACAGCTGCTCTCTCTGTCTCTGTTGAGGCCCTGACTTCCCTCTGAGGTTCTTTTCATTGAGCTATTCCTGACGGTCCATCCCCAGACAGCAGCGTCATGAAGTGGTTACTAATCTGAATTCAGAGCCCCGACCACTGGGACCTGGTTCCCGGAGAGGATGGTGACTCTGTCTACCACAACAATGGCATCCCCACAACGACAGGACAGGACCAGAGGGACTGAGGTTGGAACAGGATGGGGATACGTCAGGGCCTGCAGGAGGCGCAGGGGAAGCCTCAGGTCTGGGATGGAGAGATGGGGGGATGTGGGGCCAGCAGGGAGGGGTGACAGCATGAAGAGGGTCAGGAGACCTCGAGTCCAGGAGCTGAGATGAGAAAGACCTCCATGTCACAAGGGTGTCCCCCCACCCCCCGCAGCTGCACTCACCTTGACCCTGAAGGGGCAGCGGGTCTGATCCACCAGCATGATGTTCTCGGGTTTGAGGTCGGCGTGGATGATGGCCAGCTCCTTGAGCCGCGCCAGGGCTCTGAGCACCTGCAGGGTGACCGTCCGGATGTGACGGGCCGGGAGGGGTGCGAAGTTGTTCTCCTTCTGGAACTCAAAGAGGTTTTGCTCCAGCAGCTCGAAGACCAGGTAGAACTTGAGGGCGTCGTGGAAGAACTCGAGGAAGCGGATGATGTGGGCCTCGTCGGGGTCCAGGCCCCGCATGCAGCGGAGCAGCTTCAGCTCGTTCTTGATGATGCGGCTGCGGTAGGCGTCGTTCTTGAGGATCTTGATGGCCACCATCTCACCCGTGCTTCGCCGCCATCCCTTGGCCACTTCCCCAAAGGTGCCCTTGCCCAGCACCTCAATGATGTCGTAACAGTCGGTCTCCGACTGGATGGTGGCCATGGTGCCCCTGCTGACACACGCTGTCCTGCCCCGACCCCGGAACCAAAGGCTCTGCCTCCGAGGTCTCCCACCCCTCCAACGGCCCCGTGGCCCCCCCAGTGGGGGAAAGAGAACCGCACTCGTGCCTTCCCCTACAAGGTTGGTCCCCACTTCCCTGGCACCCCTCGGCCCCTTTGGCCACACAACAAGTCTACCAGGGGCTGCACCCCTCCCCCAAAGCCCTCCCGGCTTGGGATGAGGGGCCCCAGGCCCCCCAAATGGGTTCCAGTGTTGCTGAGTGCCTCTGGTTCTGTTGTTGGAGACCTGAGCCCTCAGCTGGAGTGGGGGTGGGGTGCCAGGCTGGGCCCCCTCCCCCACCCAGTGGTGGAACCCTAGAGAGGCTGGCTGAGGAAGGGTTGACCGAGAAGGACTCAGATCATGGACCTGGAGTCTGCAGGAATCGGGGTGTACCTACAGACAAGGGAGAGAGGCAGACTTTTCCTGTTAAGGGGATGTGTGTGCGTGTGCGTGTGTATGTGTGCACGCGCGCGTGTGTGTGTATGTGCGTGTGTATGTGTGCACGCGTATTTGTGGCCAGAAAACACCTGTGGTTGAGAGCTGTGGCTGGGGCAGAGCCAGGTTGTAGAAGGTCCTGGATACAGACTACAGAGTTTGGATTTTATTCCTAGGGTACTGGGGAGCCACAGAAGGGCTTTGAGCAAGGAAGCGTACGGTCAGATCTGAGTGTCGAGAACAAAGTGGAGGGGCAAGAGTGGAGGACCCAAACCCAGGAAGGAGTCCAGGGCAGGGCCCAGGTGGGAAAGGTTTGGGAAGGGTACAAAAGGACAGGCCGTGTGACAGACAGGTTGGGGGGAAAGGATGAATCTGTGCAGGACAAGGCCCAGGGAAGTATCTGAGAAAGGAACATGGAGCAGTTTGGGGGAGAAGACGCTGGGGCCAGATTACAGAGTAAACATTAAGGTGTTTAAACCTGTAATAGAGTAGGAATTGCAGGGAAGAGAGAATCAAGGCACAAAGACGTGGAGTTTTTGTTTGTTTTATGGTACCAGGGATTGAACCCAGGGATGCTTAACCACTGAACCACACCCCAGCCCTTTTAGTTTTTGTTTGGGGACAAGGTCTAAGTTGCAGAGGCTGGCCTCAAACTTGTGACTCTTCTGCTTCAGCTTCCTGAGTCCCTGGGATTACAGGTGTGCACCACTGTGCCCGGCAAAGAGGTTTTTAAAATACCTAAAAAGTCCCTCAACTGGGTGCCAGAGACAGGCATTGATTGACCCTGCCGACAGCAAGCTCTGAACTACCACCCTCACAGTCTCTGAGTGTCCAAGGGGAGGCTGCAGAGGCCACTGGTTCCCCCGGTGGATGCAGGAGAGAGTCTGGGAGTTGCTTGCACATAAATAAATAGAAACCACAGGGGAAGGGGACGCAGCCCAGAGAGGGAGTGGGGGTGGTCCAGGACCTCGTAGGAGCCCTGATGGCCCAGGGGCAGGAGGAGAAAGAGGAGTGGGGAAGAGAGACAAGAGCCAGGGCCAGAAGATAGAAGTTTCCCTGGGAAGTTGGAAAAAACTGCAGGTGAAGCCACAGAGAAGCCCCAGTGTGTGCTGGGGGGCAGATAAAGTGGGAGGCAAACCCAGCACGCAACGGGAGGGGGGGGCGGGGGGCTATAGTATGGAGGCCCTAGGGGGGCTTAGATCCTGAGTGGGGATTGCGCAGGGAGGTGGACGGCCTATGATCCCAAGGCTCAGCACTGAGAGGTGCTGAGGATCCCAGGACCCAGTCCTAAGAGGCAGCCAGGTGCTTGATGTGGAGATTCTGAGCCCATAGTTCTGAAGAGGAGACCAAGACAGGCCTTCCTGGGTGGGGCCAGCTGGGTGGGGCAGTAGAACCAGCCTGACAGGAAAGAAGGCAGGGTGTACAGAGGTGTGCGGTGAGCAGCGGGCAGCAGCCGTCCTGTAGGAGTGGGCCCCCCCCCGCCCGACGGCAGATTCCCTGGCAGAGAGGTTGATCCACTGCTGTGCTCTGCTAGGGAGCTCCCCAGCGCCCTCCTCAAAGGCCTCTGGGAATTCTGAAGGGCGAGAGCAGGCGCCCTCCACCAGGGCTACCTGCCTCTTCTAAGACCAGAGGTGGCCTGTTTCTCTCTCATGCCAGAGGATCCCCTCAGGTTGGGGAGGTCCCCACCAGGACCTCCTTTCTCTTCCCCTTCCCACCACCCCCACTCCTACCACACACACACAGGAAACGGGACACATGGCTACCTCGGGATTATTTTATTCACATGGCTTGGAATGATACAGGCACTCCTGCTGAACAGAGGACAGGCCTCCACCCTGCCCTGGTCAGTCGCCCACCTCCTGGCCCTCTGAGGGTTAGTGCTAGTTAACTCACACACAAAACGAGGGGAGGGGATGTCTCCGTCTGCCCAGGGCTTCAGACAGCAGCCGCCTGGGCCCCCTCCATCCTGGTGGGCCCTGTCTCAGAAAACCCCACACTGGGCAGCCGGACCCTGAAGCCACCCTCTTCCTGGTCCCCACTTCCACTCCGGGCCTTAGGGCTTAGAGACACCCTGGGGAAGCGGAACTTGGGTGACTTCTCCCCTACAGGGGACTTGGAGGCTGCATCACCCTCCTGTCCCTTAGAGGCCTTAGAAGGGGCTGCTAGGCCCACACGGGGCAAGCGGACCCTGACCCGGCCCCGACGACCCGAGGCCCCTTCCCCGCTGCCCTCTTCTTCCTCCTCCTCAGGGCTGGGGGAACCTTCTCCAGGGGCAGACTCGTTTGGGCTGAAGCCCACCCGGGGTAGCCTGAGCTTCGGGCTCTTGACCTTCTCACCCTCCTCGACCCCCTCCTTGGCCCGCACCAGGCCAAACCGGGGCAGCCGCACCTTGAGTTTCTGTGCGGCTTCTCCTTCACCCCCTGCCACCTGGTACTCGGCGTGGCTGCCCACGGCGGGTGGCGAGAGCTCCACGTCTGGCAGCGAGAGGCGGAAGGTGTGCTCGGCCCCCGGGGGCTGGCCCACAGTCTCCTCTCCCCTGGCTCCTGTCCCCAGTGTGGGCAGCTTCAGCCTCAGCCCCTCCTCGCTTGTGGCCACCTCATCCACCTGGGCCTCCCGGCTCAGCCCCACGTCCAGCTCCAGCTGGGGCACAGTCACGGTGGGCATCTTGAAGATGCCTTCACCCACCAACAGCTCACCACCTGCCACTTGGCTTCCAGGCAGGGACAGGCTCACCTGAGGCACCTGGACTTTGTAGCCTGCTGTGCCCTCTGCTGGAGGGGGCATGCTCTTGGCCTGCTGCCCTGGGGTGCCCGCCTCCCCAAAGCCGGTTAGTTCTACTTGGGGCAGTGTGATGCCCAGTGGGGGCATCCTCAGCACCCCCTCATGGCCCTCAGTGGCCACCTGCCCAGTCGTGGACACCTGCAGGCCTGATGGCCTCACTCCACTAACAGCCACTGCTCCCTCTGCCTCTGCTTCCTCCTGAGTCCCCAGGGTGACCAACTCCACCTCAGGGATCCTAAGATGCCCAGCTATAGACTCTGGCTTTTCCCCAGGGCTGATGCGTCCACCCTGGACTTCTGCTTCCTTCCCTCTGACCAGCCCAAAAGAGGGCATCTTCAGCTTGGGCATCTTGACCTTCCCATCCCAGCCCCAGCCCTTGCCCTCCAACTCAGCTGTCCCTGACACTAGTTCTCCTGGCTCAGCGTCCCGGCCTTTGACCCCAAACTTGGGCAGAGCAAACCTGGGCCCCTTGAACTTGACATCGGCCCCTGCCACCTCCACCTTGCCCGAGGGCAGGTGGGCATCCAGGCTGAGCTGTGGAATAGACAGATCGAGGGCAGGCAACAGGCCTCCATCTCCTGCCTCTTTGGCCTCAGCTTCAGTCCCCATCCGAGCCTTGGGGAGTGAGATAGCAAACTTGGACACCTTCAGCTTGGTAGCTCGTCCAGCCCCCTCAGCCTCTGCCTTGGCCACCTTTGGTCCTGAGAGTCCAAACTTGGGCAGGGAGAACTTGGAGGAGGGCTTGGCCTTCATCTCCATCATCTCCAGCCGCCCTTCCTCAACCTCCACTGTGGGCAGCTGAGGAGTGACAATCTCAACAGAGGGCACTCGGAAGCCCACTTCCCCAACACCAACTGCCACCTGGGGACCCTCTGGCTGCTCCACCTTGCCCACTTTGGCCTCCTGAACCTGTCCCTCCAGGCCGAGGGCCCCCGGTAGGTCTAGTTCCACAGAGGGCAGAGTGAGAGAGGGGACACCCACACGAGCCTCACCACCCACCTCCGGCTGCAGACAGGGAAGTGTCACTAGCTTTCCTGAGACCTCTGCACCTGCCTCACCTGGTTTGCCTTGGGACGGAGGCCCCACCCTCCCCAACTTGGGCATGGTCATCTTGGGCATCTTGAAGCCAAACTCTATCCCCTCTGCCTGCTCCGCCCCAGCAGCTTTTAGCTTCACCTCCGGTGCCTTGGGAGCTGCCAGCTGCACATCTGGTACCGCTGGCACCTGCATTTCTGGCAGCCGAATCTCTGACACTTTGGGCAGCTGCACCTCTGGGAGCTGCACTTCGGGCACAGCCATCTCAGAGACCTTGGGGAGTTTCATCTCTGACACTTTGGGCAGCTGCACCTCAGGAAGCCGAACCTCGGGCACGGCCATCTCGGGGACCTTGGGGAGCTTCATCTCTGACACTTTGGGCAGCTGTACCTCTGGAAGTCGAACCTCTGGCACGGCCATCTCGGGGACCTTGGGGAGTTTCATCTCTGGAACCTTCGGGAGCTGCACTTCTGGGAGGTGCACATCGGGCACGGCCATCTCGGGTATCTTCGGGAGCTTCATCTCTGACACTTTGGGCAGCTGCAGCTCCGGAAGTCGAACCTCGGGCACAGCCATCTCGGGCACCTTCGGGAGTTTTATCTCGGGGAGCTTCATCTCGGGCACCTTCGGGAGTTTCATCTCTGGAACCTTCGGGAGCTGCACTTCTGGGAGGTGCACATCGGGCACGGCCATCTCGGGCACCTTCGGGAGCTTCATCTCAGAGAGTTTCATCTCTGGAACCTTCGGGAGCTGCACTTCTGGGAGGTGCACATCGGGCACGGCCATCTCGGGCACCTTCGGGAGCTTCATCTCAGGGAGTTTCATCTCTGGAACCTTTGGGAGCTGCACTTCTGGGAGGTGCACATCGGGCACGGCCATCTCAGGCACTTTTGGAAGCTTCATCTCTGACACTTTGGGGAGCTGAACCTCTGGGAGTCGCACATCTGGGAGGGCTGCCTCAGGCACTTTGGGGAGCTTGATCTCAGGGGCCTTAGGGAGCTTCACTTCAGGCCCTTTGGGCACCTTGACCTCAGGCCCTGCGACTCCAATGCCAAAGGAGGGCATTTTGATGGTGGGCAGCTTCAACTTGCTCTCAGCAATAGCCTCAGGGGCCGAGGGCCGGGGCTCCAGGAGAGAAAGGCCAAAGGTGGGCATTCGAAGTCTAGGACCCTTCACCCTGGCCTCTGGACTGATCTTGGTCACTTTGGCCTCAGTGACTTCTTTCCCTCGGGTCCCAAAGCGGGGGAAACTGAGGCGGGGCATCTTCAAGGCCACCTCAGGCACCTCTCCCCGGGCCTCTGCCTCTTTGCCTGGCAAGGCCAGGTCCACCTCCACAGTAGGTGCTGCTACTTCCAGGGTGGGCACTGTCACTGCCACAGCCCCTTCCCGGGTCTCCAGGCAAGGAAGTGTGGGGAGAGTGGGTAGTGAGGGCAAGGTGGGCAGCTCCACTTGGGGGACCTGGATCCCTACAGCTGGAGGCTCCACAGCAGGTGCAGCAGGGGCTCCCAGCCCAAGGGTTGGCAGGTGGAGGCCCAAGCCACTGGGAGCCTCTGCTGAGGGGGCCACCTTGGGAGCTGAGACCTGAGGGACACCCACCTCAGCACCTGGCAGCCAGGGCCCAACCAGCTCCACCTGAGGGGCTGGGAAACGAGCTCCTGCTGCCACCTCTACCTCTGCCTTGGCCTTCCTGGGGGGAGGAGCAGCAGCAGCCAGCCGGGCTACCTGGGCCTCTTCGGCCACTTCTCTTACACGCAGCCGAGGCAGCTGGAGGCGCCGTCGGGCAGGGGCAGCTGGGACAGGACCTTTGACAGCCTCAGCTTTGAGGCCCCGACGCAGACGGGAGAACTTGGGAAAGGAGAACTCGACGTCAACGGGGGCCAGGTCTGCAGGGGCCCCCAGGGCCCCGGGCACCACCAACATCTTCTTCTTCTTCACAGGGGACAGACTCTGGATGTTCTGGGGAGAGAGGAGAGAGGCAGGAGGCGGTGGGACAGTGGGAGGCCGGAGCAGACAGGAAGAGCCCCACTGGTATTGTATATCAGGATGGAGATATTCTGGGTAGAGTATCTTGTTCCCCAAAACCATCCCCACTTCCTGCCTTTCCCCCAGAAAGCAAAGACATTCATGTAGAATCAACAGGAGTGTGGGAACTGGACCCCAAGATGTCTAAGTCCTCATCCAGGAATTTCCCCAGCACCCTTATGGTGCAGATGGGGATTGAGCAGCGCTCAGACTGGAACCTGGCCTTCCTGGTTCCAAATCCTCCCTAGCTGGCCTGGATCCGAAGATGGGAATGCCTCTTCAAGATGGTTGAGGGCCAAGGTCTGGGGTAGATGGACTCCCTCCCGGGGGAGGAGTTTAGGGACAATGAACGAGGGTGGGATTAGCATTAGGTTAGTGACAAGACAGAGGGCAAGGATGGCCCACGTTGGCGGGGAGTGGGGCTCACGGCGCAGAGACAGGATCGCTGGGGCTGTCCAGGACCGGGGCCGGGCTAAGCACGCGTACCAGCTTGGCCACCTTGGCCCGCGGCCCCTTGATCTCGTAGCCAGCCACGGTCCCGGGCCGCAGCGCCAGGTCTCCGGTGGGCACAGTGCGCTTCAGGCAGAAGGAGACCTTGTAAGGTTCGGCGCATTGCAGCAGGCGTAGTGCGTCCTCGTACTTGAAGTTCTCAAAGAACACGCGGGCGCTCAGGAGCTGGTCCCCTGCAGGCGAGGTGGAGGTGGGCAGGGCATGGGTATCTGCCAGCTCCGCCCAGGTCTGGTTCCGCCCACTTCCTGGGCGCTAGCGCAATGAAGCCCCGCCCCCGGGCTTAGCCCGCCTATCCCGAGCGCAGGCTTGAGAGGCGTTCCACCCCGACTAGGGCCAAGACCCTAGTAACGAAGCCCCGCCCATGGCTTTAGCTCCGCCTCTCCCACTGGGCACCGAACAAATCCACAACGCTCAGGTCTCGCGGGTCGCCTTTCCACTTCTCTACCCCAACCTCACACCTCAAAAGATGACTTTGTTTTCTTTACGGAGAGAATAAAATCAGAAGGTAACCTCCGCAAGTTCCCACACCATCTATTTATCTCCCTGCTCTGCTGGATCTTTACTCCTGTTCAAGGGATGAACTGTTCTCACTCCTGGCTCGGGTCAGTTCCTCTGCTGTTTGCCCAGCGATTCTCCCCTTTTCCCACATCACCTTGTGCCCTTTTTTTCTACATTATCCTATCAGCATAACAATATGCCATTTCTCCCATAAGAATGAATGTCTGGACCTCACAGTATGGAGTTCCTGTCCCATAGATCTGTTTACCTTGATGACAAAAAATGCATCGGCATTATTTACAATTCTCCAGTCACACTTTCCATCCGCTTACTAGCGCCCCGCTTCGCACCACATACATGAACTGCACCTTTCAAGGTCTCAGGCAGTGACCCCTGTGTAGTTCAATGGTCAAATCCCAAACTTCATCTGCTTGGACCACTTTATTTTATTTTACCCAACTTTACTCTTTTTCTCATCTACTTGTTTCAGTTGGTTTGGGGGGTGTCACACCTTCTGGAACCCCTCTGGAGGTTGCTGAGGCTACCCTCGAACTTGCATCGACATTGGGATCCTCCTGCCTCAGCCTCTCAGGTTGCTGGGATTATGGGCATACACCGTCTTGCTCAGCAAGTTTATGAACTCTTAAACACTGTTTGAGGTGCTCAGGCCTTGGGCCTCTTCTCTTCTCCATAAACACGCTACACTCGGCTTTGGGGAATTCTTGGGAAGCTCATCCAGATTTAGGAGTTTAAGGATCATACATCTGCTGATAACTCCCCAGTGTATCTCTCCAGCCAGCACTCCCTCCTTCACTCTGGACTCATAAGGCCTCTCTGTATCTGTAGAGGGTTGTTTTCAGGTCCTCCCCTCCTAGACATCAAAAATCTACAGATGCTCAAGTCTCTTATATAAAACAGCATAGTATTTTCATGTAAGCTACATACCTCTTCCCACATATATAAAATGAGATCTAGATTACTTATTTATTTTTTGGTAAGGAGGAATGAACCCAGGGATGCTTAACCACTGAGCCACATCCCCAGCCCTATTTTGTATTTTATTTAGAGACAGGGTCTCTCTGAGTTGCTTAAGGCCTTGCTAAGTTACTGAATCAGGTTTTGAACTCACAATCCTCCTGCCTCAGCCTCCCTAGCCACTGGGATTACAGGCACGTAACACTACACTCTGGCTAGATTACTTATAATACCTAACGCAGTGTAAATAGTTGTTACACTGTGTTGTTTAGGGAATAGTGACAAGAAAATGTGTCTGGACGTGTTCAGATACAATTACAGATGCAATTTTTAAAAAAAATATTTTCAATCTTTGGTTAAATCCTCAGATGCAGAACCCGAAAATATGGAGGGTGGACTGTATATCCAACTGCCACTCCACATCACTTGGGTGTCCAACAAACATCTCGCATCTAAGAGGTCCAAAATACACTCCTAGTCTTTTCCAAACAAGCACCAGCCCCAGTGTGCCCCATTTGTTAGACTAACAGCTCCATCCTCAGGTCGAAAATCCCTGGAGGCATCCTTGACCCATCTCTGTCCATGATATCCCACACTCAGTCCTGAAGGTTTCTCCTTCAAGGTATATCCAGAGTCCTTCTCTTCACCTCCAACAACACTGTTTTAGTCCTGAGCATCACTATCTCTTACCTGGATAATCAAAGAAACCACCTTGTTCTCCCTGCTCCCAACCCTGCCCCCTACAGTCTACTGTTATTGTAGCCTTTCAACATGATCCATTCTTGTTCCTCTTCTGCTCACAACACTCACAGAATACAATTCAAAGTCTCCCCTGCTGCTGGGGAGGCGAGGCAGGAGGATTCAAAGTCGTCCTCAGCAACTTAGTGAGGCCCTAAGCAACTCAGTGAGATCCTGTCTCTAAATAAACTTTTAAAAGGGTTGGGGATGTGGCTCAGTGGTTAAATACTCCTGGGTTCAATCCCTGGTACAAATAAAATAAAAGTCAAAGTCTCTGAGTAAATAGTCAAAGTCTCACCATGGCTTATTAAAGCCTTCCAAAAACTGCTCCCCCCTTGCCTCTCTGACATCAGTCTTACCATTCACTTATTGCATACACTGGCTTCCATATTCTTCCTCCAACAAACCAGCCATGCTCCCATCTTGGGATGTTTGCATTGGCTGCTCCCTCTGCCTGGACTGCTTTTTCCAGATGGCCACATAGCTTGTTTCCTTACTTCCTTGCAGACTTCCCACCCTTCCTAGACCACCTTGTGTAAAAATGCAGTTTTCTTCCAGGCATCCATAGCACATACTCCCTTCTAATTTACCAGAGATTTAACTTATTTTAACTCCTCCTCCACTGGATCGTAACTTATAAGTGCACGGACTGTTGTCTGTTTGTTCACTGCGATAGCCCAAGCACCTAAGTAATGCCTGAAATAGAAGGCTATTAATAAATAGATGCTGTATGAATAAATGTGAGCTTCACTCACATTTCCTAAAACACCCCTCGCTTACTGAACCCCTCTCCAACCTCTCCAGGTTATTAACTCCTCCCCTTTTCTTCTGCCTCAACAACACAAACTAGCAATTACATAGTGCTTACCATGTGCTACTTAGCTGTGTGCTGTTTTCAAATACTGACTCATTTAATCTACATAATAAACCCATGAGCTCAATACTAGTTGTTCCCATTTTAAAGATGAGAAAACGGTGGCACAGAAAGATCACAAGCTAGTAAACGGGGGCCTCAGGGATTCAAATCAGACAGGGAGCCCAGAGAGTCAGCTCCGAACAATCACAGTGCCAAAAAAGGCCCCGCCTTTTAGAGACCACGCCCACAACGCTGAAGTCAGTTTCAGCCCTTGGGCCCGGGACAGATTCCTAACTCCACCCCCGCAGGTCGGCCCCGCCCACGCCCCGGCCTCGCCCACCTTCCTGTAGGCTGAGGCTCCTGGCGGCAGGTGAGTCCTCGCGCAGCTCGCGAACGAAGATTCCTTCTTTACCGCCGCCGGCTACGTTGATGCCGCTGACCCCGGTCTGCGCCTCCGTCTCCACTATAATCTCCACCAACTCCGCTCGCCTCAGCTCCTGCAGACGGCGGCGAGGGGTCGCCATGGGACGCCAGGGCTACACCTCGCCCGGAGGTCGCCATCGCGCTTAAAAGCGGCTCTTAGGCGGGTTCCCCGGGCACCTGCCCCTCGCCGCGACCCAGGCTGGACGTCCGGGCCACTCATCCGGCACCTCTTTTAGCACAGCGCGCGGGCGGCTGGCTCTCTGCACTACGGTTAAACAGCTCCGCGGGCGTGAGCGCCACTGCGAGCCCCCACGGCTGCTGTCCCGAGGGGCGGGGTTGGAAGAGGCGGGACTCGGTGGAGGCTGCTAGAGGGGGCGGAGCCAGGTAATGGGACGGGACCGTTCGGGGAACCGGGATCAGAGAGCAGTTGGCGAGGTTGGGAGCAAATGGAGTGTGGAAGAGAACCGGGGATGAGAAGTCTGTGGCCGCAGTTTATGAGGGGTTTCTTTGGAGCTGGGGCAGTGACCCATATTCTAAGCGTGGGATTGAGCCACGAGGAAGGGCTTTAATAGCAGCAGAAGAAGGGGCGAGGTTGAGGATAGGATTCCTAGGAAAGGATTGGACCCCTAAGCCCGGCAAGATGAGGCAATGGGGAATGGGACTTGCCCTTGGCCCTGCAGGCTTGAATGTGTGTGACTGTGCTCTTCCGTAGACTCTATAACCTCAAGACCTGTATAACGCCCACCAGGGAGGGAATCTAGCAAAGTGTGGGGTGGGGGTCGGTGCGTGGGTAAATGAATGGTGGACCAACAGTGGTGGCATTCCTGGTATTTACTGTAAATGGTGCACACTGGCCCTGGCCCAGCAGCACGCTGTGTGATTGACGTCGTTCCCAGAAGAGGAAGTGAGAGGCCTGAGTTGTGTCTAGGAATCCAATCTGCCGTGTCTCTCTGGGGGAGCACCTTGCCCTCCCTGAACCCGTTTCTCTGCTGTAAAGTTGGATAACAGAGGTGTACTGGAAGAAGTCTGTGATTGTGAGCTGTGAACTAAACCAACAGGGATCAGAGGGGACAGGGCAGGGCATTGAGACCAGCAAGGACTGGAATTGAATTTAGGGCTTGAAGAGGGGAAAGCAGTTCTGAGCCTGATGCCCCACTGTGGTGGCTCCAGGGGGGGAGAGGACTGGGCATGGCAATGTGAGAAGGAGTAGGAAAAGCTGTGGCAGCGGCTGGAAGAGCATGACCATCCCCACCACCCTTTGGCTGTGCAGACCCTGGTCTAAGCATTATCTGTTCAGCCTCTCATTTCATTCTCCCTTCAGCCTTGGGAAATCAACAGAGGAGGACCTGAGGCCCAGAGGGGTAGAATGTCTTGCCTAATGTCACACAGCAAGTTAAGCCACTAGGCCTTGACCTTGGGTCTGTGGTCCCAGAACCCACAGGCCATCCTGAAGGCAGTGACCCCCTTGCCTGCCATTCCCAGCCTCAGCTTGGCTCCTGTAAAGCAGACCTGCCCTATGCCTGGCATACAGTGAGGCACATTAAGTGCCACCATCCCCATCTCCATAATAGCCAGGGTAGCTACCTTTAGAGGAGTCTTCCTTAGTGCCAGACTCTGCAGATGGCCCAAGGGTGAGTCCTCAAACCCCACAGATATGGGAACCATTATCTCATTTCACCAATGGGGGATTTAAGGCTCAAAGGGATGAGGTCACCTGCTCGAGGCTGCACAGCTGACATGGTGGGGAGTGGGATTTGATAATTCCAAATTCTTGTCTTTAACCACTGTACCACACTGCCTCTTCTGATGAAGGCTTTCTGCTGGGTTTCCTTAGCTTATTATCAACTCCTTTATGATCCAGTGAATTAGCTGCTTTGCATCGATTTGTGCCAGGCACTATGCTGAGCCCTTCCCATTATTATTATTTCCCCCTCAATTATATTTCCATTTCACAGATGGGGAGACTAAGGCCCAGAGAAGCCAGGAAGTGCCTCCTTGCTGTCCTAGTCTGTGCTCCCTGCAACCCCGCCTTGCAGGGCCTGTGGCACTCACCTCGGCACTCCGGCTCCTGGCCTCCATGGCACTGCTGGGAGACACGTGAGCCCTGGGCTGCTGCTTCCTTTCCCCCTTCCGCTGCAGAACCAACTTCAGTTCTGCATGAAGCAGCTGCCTCTGAGCCTGGGGGACAGGGATGGAGGGTTGAGGCCAGGAGAGGATGAGGGATGGAAGCCCAGCTTCCAGGGGAAGGGCAGGGTGGGCATCAGAAGGAGAGAAAGGCCCCGCACCCCAGCTGTCCCCTCACCGCTGCCTGGGCGCAGGTATTCCCTCCTAACAGGAGCCCGGCCCCAGATGCCACACAGCTATCTGTGGGGCTCCCGGCCTTCCGCTGGGGTCTTGCTGCCTGCCAGGGAAAGATCAGGGCATGAGGCTCCAGGTAGGCAGGAAAGGGCAAGGAGGGGCATGCGGCGCCAGCCAGTGCTCACCTGAGGGTCACCTTCAGCTCCTTGGGCCTCCTGGGTCCGGGGCGCTGAGAAGAATAATGGGAGCAGTATTATCAGCTAACACCCACTGTTGCTTCCGAGTGAGTGACCCTCCCCGCTCTATCAATGTCCTGTCCCAATAACGCAGGTGGGGACAATGAGGTTCAGAAGACCCCCCCACACACAGCCCATGACAACTGGAAAACAAGAGGCAAAGCCCAAGTGACTCCTGGGCCTGTCCAGCTGCAGAGCCCCAGGGCCAACCACCTGGACCAAACACAATATAATGACATCCACTCCCATGTGCTCCCAGAGGTCACAGCCCCGCGCCTTCCTGTGCTTTTTTAAAAAGTGAGGGAAAGCATGCCCGCCTTGCAGGGCTGTTCCATGGATCAAATGACTTAGTAGGTATAAAGTGGCCCACACGAGGGAGGAGCTTATGTTTGCTGTTATTACCAAGAATGTCCTGTGGTCCTGACCTTGTGTCCTGTCCCCATAGGTATCATTGCACGTGGACCTCAGAACAGCTTTGTGAGGTCAGTATTGTATTGAGCCCATTACAGAGGAGACAACTGAGGCTGGGGGCAGGGGAGTCACTTGCCTGGTGTATATATGGCCAAGCTGGGACTTGAACTTGTCTGACGCCTCCAGCCTCTTATATGGCAATAATAATAACTAATGGTTATGGAGTGGTTATTATTGGCCAGTCCTTGGACTGAGACCTTCACCTTCTCCCTCACCTCTGAAAACCCTGTCCCTTCAGAGAGGCCAAGAGAAGTCACACAGCAAAGGAGGAAGCAGAGCTGGAGGTCACATGCAGTCTTCTGCCACGCTCTCCCCGGGGAATGGCCATATATATTGTGTCCCCAACCCCCAACCCAGGTCACACAGCAAAGGAGGAAGCAGAGCTGGGGGTCACATGCAGACTTCTGCCAGGCTCTCCTGGGGGAAGAGATTGTGTCCCCAACCCCCAACTCCCGGCTAGTCCTCACAGCCCCCACCTGGCATGCCAACCCGCCAACCCCTGCTGTAGAGGGAAAGGTCAGACCTCACGCGGCACATTCCCTCACACAATGGCGCATCTGCTGGGCCAGCCACATTCCACCCCGCCCACCCACCCGCAGCTGCACAATGGCCCTTCATAGCCCACCACCAGCCAGGACAGAAGACATGGGGACCCCCTCAACATCCTGAGCAACTATTCCACTAGCAGGTCCCCCACAGTGTTGGAGGGCCCCTCTCTGGATTTCCTAGGGGTCCTGGTCTATGTGTTCGTCCCAACCTCCTCTCTCAGCCCCCACCCCTGCGAGCAGGGACAATCTCTCCCAAGCTGGTTCCCACGTCTGGGGTGTTCCTCTGAGTTGGGCCTGTGTCAGCACCCAGAGGCCTCAACGTCACCCTGGATAGGGTGGCTGTTACAAGGGTGGAAACCCAGGCTCAGAGGGGGAAAGTGTCCAGAGTTAGACAACCAGGAAGAGGCAGAGCTAGGGCCTGTGCCCTTGACCCTTAGTCGGTACTGAAACTTGCGCTGGTAGTTCTGAGACACGGGCCACAAAACAGCTGGGCAGGAACTAGATGGAGCAAGAGAGGTAGAGGGGACTGTGAATGCAATTTTAAAGTGAATTTGTTGGAGCCAGACCTGGCTAACTTGATCCCAGGGGGCCCCCATTTTACTGATGAGTAAGAGAGTTAAGAGGCTGGACATCACGACTGAACCCAGGTGTGAGAGCTAACCGGGACCAACACGGTATTCTAAACTGGGGAGTGGGGGTGAGATGGGCCTTTTGCAGGCAGCGGCAGATGGCGGGGACAGTCTCCTGGGCCAGGAGCTCCCTGCTCCAGGCCCTGGCAGTGAGAGTCACACCCAGAACCTGACACAGGAAGCCCAAGCAGGGCGGGAACAAGAGAGTGCCCTCCTTCCTCATCCCTACCTGGACAGCTGCCCAGCCCAAGTTATATTTAGCTCAGAAGTGCCCTTCCTGAGGAACATACCCAGCTCCTGGGGTGGGGTGGGGGCAGCTTCGGAAGGAAACCCACTCCACCCCAAGCACTCTGTGTTCCCAGTGATGCCCATCCTAGTAGGCAGGGGTAGGAGGTGGGGGAGACTCTCTGGGAGTCCCTGACTTGTGTCAGAGGCAGATCTGATGGGGTCTCCTGATGAATCAAGACTGGGGCAGTGACTGAGACCCTGTCCTGGTTCATGCCTGAGTTCCCAGAATTTTCAGCGTTCCTGTTTCTTGAGCACTTACTATGTGCTTTGGCTCATTCAACCCCCCGCCCAACACCTCCATGAGGCAGGTGCATCTAAGATATCCATTTAGACGCTGCTTGGGCCCTTCAGAGTGGCTGGGAATTAGGGGTTGTCGTCTAGGCCCCGCCCTTTGGCTGAGCTAGGTCCACTGAGGAATCTACTGAAGGCTCTGCCCTTCTAGCCCTTTCTTCAGTGGCTGCCACCAACCTCACTTGGGAATTCTGCCTGCCTAAGAGTCTCAGCTTTCCCAGCCACGGTGACCTGGTGTCCTCAGCAGTGGGAGCTGGGGGTGACCCGACTCATCCAGGCACCTGGATATTATCTGAGGTCACACAGTGGGGCCAAGGGGAAGTGTAAGGCAGTGGCCTCTGGCTGCCTCGGTGAGTCCCGGCTCCAGCACTTGCCAGGTATGAAAACAGGGGCAAGGTCCTTCTCATCTGAGACCTCAGTTTCTTATCTGTAAAATGGAGCCAGTAAAAATGGCTTTGAAGATTTGTGAGACAAGAGCAAGTCCTCAGAACATCCCAATATAAAGTGCTCAATTAACAGAAACATCTCTGATAGCAGAGTGTATGCAAGAGGGCTCCATCTCTCCCAGGGTCTCATACCCAGCCTTTGCTCCCCCCAAACCAAAGGGGAACTTCGAGTGAGAGATAAAATCCAGCCATCTTGGGCACCATCCTCCCACCAATAAGATCACCACCACCATGCCGGGCGTGGTGGCGCATGCCTGTAATCCCAGTGGCTTGGGAGGTTGAGACAGAAGGACTGCAAGTTCAAAGCCAGCCTCAGCAACTTAGCGAGGCCCTAAGCAACTCTGTGAGACTCTGTCTCTAAAATACAAAAAGGGGTTGGGGATGTGGCTCAGTGGTTAAAGACCCCTGGGTTTAATCCCTGGTACAAATGAAAAAAAAAAAAAAATCACCACGGTCCCCTGGCATTCTATTCCAAGAACCAGAAAGCCTGCCCTAGCTCTTCACAGGCAGTAACTCATGAACACTCTGTGAGTCGGCCTCTGTCAGCCCATTTTAGAGACAAGCAAGTAGAGGCACAAAGGCTGCACAGCCAGAAAGAGGGTGCAGCTGGGATTCAGGACTGGCTCAAAGTCCTCCTTCCTGGGCCCCGGGCACCCTCCCGGACCTCCCAGGACCCTGGGTCTCATTCTCAGCCTCGTCCCGGGAGGAGACCGGCTGGCTGATCTCTTACCTCTAGGCCTCCAGACACAATCGAGAGCTCCCCAATCCGTCTGTTCAGTCCCAGCCCTAGGCTGGGGGGGAAAAGGAATCGGGAGGGGTAGGAGGGAAAGACCCCAGCCATTGGCTGCTGAGATATGATGTCACCAGAGGGTGGGCAGTGGGGAAACAAACATCCCCTTCTCCCAGCTACATCCATGTGCGAGGGGGTGGGGACCAGGAGGCACCGCCTGTCCCTTGGCTGAGCCCAGACTTCCACCGGGAGCCCCACTTCTGAGACCTGTACGTGGCCACCCCAACTTAGAGACTCAGCACCTCACCCCCACTGTTTCCTGGCCCCCGGACCCACCCATGGCCTTGATGTTTCCTGGGGTCCCAGAGACAAACTCCTTCCTGCCCTCTCCCCTCACAATTTTGGTTTCAACCCGAGTTCAGCCGCTCCTGCCTGGCTGTGTGACCTTCCTCAGTAAGCCTTCAGTAAGTCACAGCTCATCTCTGGCCTCAGTCTCTCCATATCTAAGATGGAGCTCGTAGCAGAGCGAGTGCTACCTATACACATTTTGTTATTTATGGTTACACAAATTAGAGGGCCAGGTGGTCCTCTCGCAGGACTTGGGAACCCTTTCCAGTGAGACTGGGCATGGCAGAACCCTACTGCTCCTTTTCATGAAGTTGCTATTTGGGGCTCCTCCTATGTGCTCAATACTGTGTGGGGCGCCCACAGTTCTGTTTCCAAAGCAAGGAGGGTTCATTGGCCCAATATATAGCTACAGGAGGTTGTGGGGCTGGGCTCGCACCCCCACTCTGCTGGACCCCCAAAGACCCTGCTACACTCTCCTATCCCTCCTTTTCACAGATAAGGAGACAGAGAAGGTCAGTGACTCACCCAAGGTAGCATAGCAGGTAATTGGCAGTGGCCCAGCTTTTAATCCAGACCTGCCCAACTCCCAAACCAAGGCCACCAGGCCTCACCCCAGTTCTCTGGCCCCTGGCCCGGCCCCCAGCCTGCCCTGACTCACCAGACCCCGGGGGGCGGCACAGGGAGCACAGGTACCCCCACATGCCCCTCGCACCCACTGGCCGCTGCCCTGGATGCTTGTGGCTCTTTGAGCCTGGGCCTGGGGCTGGGGCTGGGATGAGGCTGGGGGATTACCCCCAAAGCACGAGTCAGCAGCTTCTGCCCCATTGTCCCTCCAGGCGCCAGCACCAGGCCCCCAGTCACACCCCAGGCCCTCATGCCAGCATGGGTGGCCCCTCTGTGGACCTGTCCCCCACCCCACACATAGGAGTTGGGGACTGCTCTTGAGGACATGGGGTGCAGAAACAGGGTGGCTAGAGCCCAGAATACTGGGGGCCTCCCTTTTCTCTCTGAAATGCCCCCTGCCCACTCTCAGCCACCAGGGGAGGCAGGAATGTGCTGAGCTCTGGGAAATGCCTTCCTGGCCTGGCAGCCACCAAGGGTAGGGGTGTGGCCGGAACCCGGCCAGCACCCTCCTCCTGAGCTGGGCGGGGTGGAAGGGACCTGTGGTCAGGGCTGCCATTGGGCCTGTGACCCTTATTTTACTGCAGTCTCTTCCTCTCTTTCATTGACCTCAAAGATTCATTTGTTCGTTTCCTCATTCAACAAACATTCGCAAGCCCTTGTCCAGCAGCAGGTCCTTTGGGGCCACCAACAGACCCACATCTACTCTGGGAGGCCAGACTCAGGAAAGGATTCCTGTAGGAGCTGACCTTGAAAGTCAAACTGGAGGTTGAGGCTGAGGGAGAGGGCAGAGGAGAGGGTTCCAGGCAGGGGGACCCACAGGGAACAAACCCAGAATGGCGAGGGTCATGATGGGAAGTCCCAGGCGGAGTGGTCAGGGAGGGCTTCCTGGAGGAAGTAGCCTTTGGGCTGAACCCGTAGGATACATAGGAGTTAATGCAGAGCAATGGGTGGTGAGCGAATGAGAAATAAGAGGGAGTGACCTGTGCATTGGCCCTTTGAGAATGTGGTTAATTGAGAGTGGGGGGAGGCTGAGTAGAGGTCTCAGGCTCAGCCAGGCAATGAGGAAGGAGTGAGACTTTGTACTGAGGGCCCTGGGCAGCTATGGAAGGGACAATGTACAACCGAGTTTGTTGTTGTTTTGTAGTATGGGGATTGAACTACCAGGGGCATTTGGGCATGGTGGTGCACGCTTGTACTCCCAGTGGCTCCAGAGGCTGAGGCAGAAGGATCACAAGTTTGAGGCCAGCCTCAGCAACTTAGTGAGGTCCTAGGCAACTCAGCAAGATCCTGTCTCAAAATAAAAAATAAAATGGGCTGTGGCTGTGGCTCTATGGTTAAGTGCCCCTGGGTTCAATCTCTGGTACAAAAAAAACCAAAAACCAAAGTCTTGAACCTCCAGGGGCACTTCACCACGGAGCTATATCCCCAGCCCTGTTTTTTTATTTTGAAACAAGATCTTGCTAAGTTGCTTCAAACTTGTATCCTCCTGCTTCAGACTCCCAAATTGCTGAGGTTACAGGCCTGTGCTACCAATGTCTGGCTCAAAGGTGATCTTTTAAGTGCTTGATGGTAGACATAGTCTGAGCTACAGGTCGGGTTAGAAGGAGGTTGAAAATCTGCCTCTCTCCACTCGCGGTCAAACAGAACATAGAGTTTGGGACACACTGTCCTCTGTGTCTCTCACAGCAGAGAACCTTGCCATTCCCAATCTTAGGGAAAGAGCTTCCGTCTTTAGCCATTAAATATGAAGCTGAAGGGCTGGGGTGCAGCTGAGTGACTGAGCATTTGACCAGCATATGCAAGGCCCTCGGTTCCATCCCAGGACAGAAAAGAGTAGGAGAAACCCAGCAGCAGCAGCAGCAGCAGGGTGACCCACGGATATGTCCCAGCACTCAAGAGGTTGAGGCAAGAGGATTACTGGGTCCCAGGAGATTGAGACCAGCCCAGGCCACATGGTGAGACCACATCTTAAAAAATAATAAAATAAAAATGGATGCTAGTTGTACTTTTTTTTTTTTTGGTAAATGTCCTTACTCAGATTAAGGAAACCTCCTTTCCTGGTTTGCTGTGGGTTTTTATCATGAATGGTGTGGTGTGTCTCTGTCCAGGTCTTGGTTCCTCCCTTTCTCTCTGTCCTTATTCTTTGTCTCATATTCTCTCTCTCTCTCTCTCTCTCTCTCTCTCTCTCTCTCTCCCCCCCCCCCCCCCCCCCCCCCCCCCCCCCGTCTCCCTCTCCCTCCTCTCCCTCCCTCCTGCTTTCCCTCACCCAAGAGGGTGTGGCCATGGGAAGTTTGAGTTTAGGGGGTGGCACCAATGTCCTGGTTCCGGTCAAGGCCACCTCAGTAAACACAGGACATCCTGTGGGGCCAGGGAAGGAGGTAGAAGCTCCTCATGGATCACCCTCTCAGAGCCAGCCTGAGCAGAGGAGAGCTGCTGCCCTGCCCCGCCACACTGCTGGGCCCCACCCAGTCCAGCTGGGGGGCACTGATGTCTCCCTTGCCCCCACCCTTCCTGTCCACTTTTGCTCCTTGACCCTCTCCACTAAGCTTCAGTCCCAGGAGCCCAGCAGCTTCCACGCCTTCCCCTAGGGTCCCCCCAAGCCCAGTGCATCCACCATGGCCCTTCCTGACCTCCAGCATCAACCCCAGACCCTGGTCAGAGTCCCAGAGGACTATGTCCTGGCCCCCTGGCTAAAGCTCGGAGCCTCTTCCTAGACCCCTCTTCCAGCCAAACCCAGAAACTTAGAGAATCCTGAAAATGTTGTAGGGCCCCTTACCCTTTAGCCCTTGCATATGCTGTTTCCCTTTTCCCAAGAACAGCCTCCCTTTAGGGTGGACACTATTATTGTCGCAGTTTATAGATGAGGACTTGGAGGCCCAGAGAAGTTAAGAGGCAGATTGGCAAAGCTGGGTTAAACCCAGGAGGTCTGGCTTTCAAGCACAGCCTCTTCTCTTTCTCTCATTGATTCAATAGCATCTGTGAGCATCATTTCTGTAGCATGTTTTTCACTGTGCCTGTTTAGCCAGCGACGCACCCTTTCTCCAGTGCCTCTGGGTAAAGTTGCACAGGTTGTGCACTGCACGTTGGTTCCATATTTAAGAGGTGTGTTTCAGGTGCTATGGGTTCACATACTTATTATGACAATTTTCTGGCAGGTGGAGGCCAAGTGCCTTGAGGAAGGGGTGTGTCTTTTGCACAAAAGCACCTCATGGGCTAGATCAGCCCTGATTCCATCCCTTTGGCATCTTGGGTTTATGATGGGCCTGTAGGGCTTGAGGACCTGCTTCTCCTTCCCCAGGTCTGACCCCCTGGATGGCTGCATAGACTCTGGTGTGCCACTCCACCCTCAAGCTCGACCCTAGGAGGCCACACCACCTCAGCCAGCAGATTCCAGGGCCCACACCATTCTGAACTGAGATGCCAGTCCTGGCGCTGCCACTGCTTTTCACAGGGCCTTTGTGTATTCTGGCCATGACACCCCCCAGGCCAGCTCCCTTCTGCAAATACTTCCTTGACACCTAGGAGAGTGCGGTCCACTGTCCTTGGCCACCTTTTCCTCACTCCTTCCCTCCTCTTTCACCTTCCCTTATTCAGCAAAGATTCCTGAGTACCTACTCTGTGCCTGGACCATGCCTCTTTCATAGATGGGCTGGCTAGCGGCATCTATGGGTTTCACAGACTACCCCCAGTTTGGCCCCCAGAGATTTCAAGAAACAAGCCCCAGTATGCTGTAAACAGAGGTCTGGGGTTGGCTGACACCCCCATTCCGCACAGGACACAGAACTCCAAACTGGACACCAGGGGGCGCTGCTGAGCTCAGCCTAGGCCCCCAAGATTTCCATCTGGGACAAAAGCCGGAGTCCAGTTGCCCAGGCGTTGGGGGTCACCAGGGATTGGAGTCAGGACCCCGAAACACGCTCCATCTAGGCACCAGCTCCCTAAGGTCATCTCCACCCGCCGGTCCAGCCCGCCTCCTCCACTTCCAGAAATGGGCACCGCTTCCTCTGCTCCTCCAGGAAGTCGCGCTCTGCCCGCCCCTTCCCGGCCCCGGGGGCCGCCGCAGCTCGCCGCCTCCCCCGGCTCATCCCGCCGCCGCTCCCCGAAGCTTCCGGCCCGCGGGGAGGCACCGGGGTCGGCCCACGTTTTGCTGTCCCCCGGCCGGCGTTTCGGCGACTCAGCCCAGCGGGGGCTCCCGGGTCGCAGTCCAGCCCTCCGCTCCTCCCTGTCCCCCGCCCGCCGCGTCCACGGCGACACTCCCTCCCCCCCGCAGTGCCCGGCACCCGGAGCGCTGCCCTGCCCCCACGGCCGCCAGGAAGGACGCAGCCCGGGTCCCGTGCCAGGCCTGTGAGTGTGCGGCCCCTCCCAGCAGGGCCAGGAATGCGGCTGGACCGCGGGGGCGGCCGCAGACACCCGGCGCGCTCCGGCCAGCCTATCACGCCGGCAGTCAGGCAGGTGGCCCCGGCTTGCCTGGGCCTGGGTTTCTTCTACAAGGAAAGCCAACTGCCTGCCTGCCCCTGAGGGCCCTCCCTTCGGTCCAGCCACCAAGCTTGGGGACTTTATTTTGGAGGCCTCTAAAGTGCCCTGTCCTTTCCCCAAAGAGAGACGTGGAGTGGGTTTTATTTTGAAAAACTGGCGGGCACCTCCCCCTCTTTCACCAGGTTCCTGGAGAACTGTCATTGCTCTCAGAAGCAGCTCTGTCCAGCCTCCAGCTTTGTGTTGTTTTCAATTCTGGGCCACTCTGGGGACCTCCTCCCCCTCTCCCCTCAAGGTACACAAGGAAGGACTAGGTTCATTTTTTAAAAGTGGCCTGGGGCTTCTGCACACACAGGCAAAATGCAAACCAAGTTGAGTATGTTCTGGGGAGTTTGGCCAGTTGCCAAACTAGTTAGCCAGCTTTTGGGCTCAGTTCAGTAGTAAAGTTCATGATGTGAAACCCACCTCCCCCATGATGACCTCCCAGAGCCTTGGTTTTCTCACCTGTAGAATGGGGATCATAATAAGAATCCCCATCTTGTGGGGTTGCTATAGGATTAAGTTAACATGTCAAGTGCTTAGAAGAGACAAAGAAACACAGACTGGAGACTTCCTAGGGCCTGGTTTTAATTTCAAAAAATGAGTTGCTATCTCCTCCTATATTAGGGAAGGAATAGTCCAGACTGTGACCCCACAGGATTCAGTCCAGCATGGGGCCTGACCCAATCACACTCCAGCCACCAGGCCCTGTCATTCCATCACTAGGGGTCAGTCCTCTTCCACCAGCCTCAACAAAAGAGGACACATGTAATGTGCCCAGGACTGGATTCATTCTCTCCAAAGTGGCCCAAGCCCCCCTATCTGTGCTAAGGAGCCAGCTATGTCTTTCCAAGGGGGGTTGGTCCAGCCATCAGGCTCGATTCAGGTGCCAGACAACCATCCCAGTCCTGGGGGTCAACGCCCTGGCCCCGGCTGCCGCTCCAACGCCTGTGTGCCCACCAGCACGTCCATGAGGTAGTCCAGCTCAGCCTCATCCAGCTCTGGAGCCTCCTCTTTGCCTGGCTCATCCTCAGGGCCAGGTTTGAAACCCTCAGAGGCTGGTGCCCAAAGTTCACTGTCATACATGGAGGTGTCAATGTCCTCAAATAGTCCTTCGAGCCCATCGTCCAACAGACAGCCAGTGGCTGGGCCTAGCAGGTCCAAGGCACCCAAACTGGGTGGGGCTCCTCCAACGGGGCGGCCTGGAGGCCCCTCATCTGCTGGTGGTTGTGGAGCCTGGTTAAGGTCCTCAATGTGGCTGAGGTCCTCCAGGAGGCTGGCCACAGAGGCTGAGAGGGCGGCATCAGAGCTGGCCAGCAGGTTATCATCCATGCTGGGGGCCGGGGGTGGGTTGGGCACAGATGGCAGGACAACTGTGGGTGCCATGGATGCTTGGATACGCCGCAGGGTGTTCACCACCAGCACCAGGTGCCGTAGGTCTGGTTCACTCTGTCGCAGGCTGTGGTGAAGTTTGATCACAGAGAGGTCAAAGAGGGAGCTGGAGGCCACAGCTGGGGGTGCCTGTGCCACTGCTGGGTGGCCAGGATCCAGCCACCAGGCGTCCACTGCCAGGGTTTCCTTTTCCTTCTCCTCCTCCTCCTTCTTCTCTTCCTCCTCCTCCTCCTCCTCCTCCTCCTTCCGCTTGCGTTTCAGACCCTTGCTCAGCATTGTCTGCAGGGAGGGAGAAGCCCTTCAGTTATGGCAAGCAGATCTAGAATTTACACCCTGCCCGTGTGATCTTGGGCAAATTATTTAACCTGAGTCTAGACTTTCTAAAAGAACTTTTAAGTTATGGTTAATAATGATGTCTATAAGTTTTAAGGATTAAATGAGATAAACCAAAAGCACTTACAACATTGTCTGTACTGGTAATTACTCATTGATACTCAATAATATTATTTTGTTTGTTTCTTCAGTGGACCATGTGGAATGACCAATATTCAACCTTTTAAGATAATTTTAAAAAGCAGATTTTGACATTTTTTTTTCCTTTTGCGGTGCTGGGGATTAAACCCAGGTCCTTGTGCATATCAACTGAGCTATATCCCTAGCCCCCAAAGCTGGTTTTGTATAGCATATTTACTGAGTGTCTACTATGTGTCAAATAATACACAAATACAGGAAATGCACAGATAGGGATGGGAAGATACTTAAAAGGTCCTGGAGATGATCAGTATAGGCACCTGTAAGGAGCTGACACAATGAAGGAAAATATTCCAAAGAGAGGGAACAAAAGTAAAGAAATACCCACAGGCTGGATAAGCCTGAACTGAAAAAAGACCAGCGTGATTGGTGTCCAGAGTGTGACAAGTAGGAGTCCAAGTGGGGGTGGGGAGCAGGCAGAAGAGGAGTGTGGATTTTGAGTGTGGCAGGGAGTCATTGAGGGGGTTCGAGCAGGGAGGGGAGTGGTGCTGTGAGCTGATTAGGTTTCCAGAAGATGCCCTTTGGGGCTGGGGGACTGTGGGGTGGGCCTGAGACCCATTCAGTGGCTGCTGCACTAGTAGGGACCTGTGATGCTGATGGCTTAAGAAAATTGATCGATTCGATTCAGGGCTTATTCGGGAGACGGGGCTTGCCGCGAAATCCTGCTGGACACCGTGGGTCTGTCACTGAGAGACGTTTGAGGACTAACACTCTTCCCGGAGTGGGGGGCGGCTGGAGTTTTGGACCCCTGGCCCAACCTACTTTGGGGGCCACTAAGACTGCGGGGTCCAGTCCCCGGTACGTTGTCTAGCAAGATCCTAAGGGTGAACCACCGCACTACTCAAAACTGGATCTTTGCCGCCTTTCCCCAAGACCTGCAGTCCGGAACCACAGGAATTCAGCCCCCACCCCGACTCCGCCCCCCGACTCCCGGCGCCCCCTAGCGGCGCCCAGGCCGGCTTTCCCCCGGGGATTCCGGTCCCTCTGACCCTGACTCTTTACACGGCCCCGAGTCCTGTCTACGGTTTCTGCCTGCCACTCGGGGCCGTGCAGGCCGAGACCTCGGCCGGCGCTTCTTCGATTCTGGCCTCCCCTCGTTTCCGGAAGGCAGTGGAGGCGGCTCCTCCTGAAGCGGCGGCGGCGGGGGCGGGTGAGTCACGCAGCCGGAGCCAGGGAGTCGGCGCCTCCGCCCCCTTCTCGGGCTGCGGCGTGATTCACCCAGCCCGGCTGGGGCAGGCGGCACGTATAAGCCGAGAGTCTCGATCCCGGGCATCTCGATCCGGGCAGCCCCGGTACTCATCTGTCTGACCCGGGAATCGAACACACCAAAAGACCGGTCACCGGTACCCCTTCTTTCCCCAGGCCCCTTTATTTACATACCCAGCTCACTCGCTGCCAATCAGAACAAAGAGGTAGCCACCCGCAGCCAATCAGAAAGCCGCGGCAGCAGCATCGCTCGCTCGCTCTCCTTCAGCAACCGGCGCCTGGGTCGGGAGACGCAGCTCTGACTCTGGAGCACGACTCGGGACTCCTGACTACTCTTAGCTACCGCCCACTCGCGTGGCGGCCCCGCCCTTCACCCCAGGGATAGGCCCTGGACGGTGATGGGCGGAGCCGGCATGGGGCAGATTCAAAAGGAGGGGAGGTTGCCTTCAAGGCGCATGCCCGGGTAGCTGCTTCAGGGAAGCGGGTAAAGACCGGTGGCTATTTGCCCTGTGGGACGGTGGCGCATAGGGGCTTTTCGGCCTTTGAAAGTGCAGATTCTTCACATCTACTCATGCACCTGTCAAGCCGAGCAATTGAGGTTCTTACGTACACAGCCTCAGTAGGGGTCTACACTCTAGGCTAGAGTCGCCAAGTTTCACTATTCGCTCCGTGTGTGACCTTGGAAAAATACTTGACCTCTCTGCGCCATACACAGTCTGTTAAATGGGGATTCTCTTGCCTAACTTTTAAGCATTAGCAAAGTTAGGTGGGCGAGGTGGAGCATGCCTGTAATCCCAGCGACTCTGGAAGCTGAGGCCAGAGTGTCACACATTCAAGGCCAGCCTCAGCAACTTGGTGAGGTCCTAGGTAATTTAGTAAGACCTTGTCTCAAAAATAAGAAATAAAAAGGGCTGGGGGTGTAGCGGTTAAGTGCCTCTGGTTCAGTCCCTAGGACCTAAAACAAACAAACAACCCCCCCCAAAAAAAAAAAAAGAAAAAAGAAAAAAAAAACGAATTGGGAAAGTTCAAATAAAATTGTATCTGTGAAGAGCACTATACCAGACTTAGCAAAGGCTGGACAATTGAATTCAGCTGTGGTTAAGAGTACAAAGGTTAAGTGGGAATGGAATATCCCTTGTCACATCTTGGTCTCTGTTCCCTAAGTAGCTATGTGATCTTGGGCAAGTGTTTTAATCCCTTAGAATCTCAGGGTTTCCTCTTTAGAATAAGGGTAACAAAAACGTCTGGGTGTTTTGTTTATTTGTTTTTGTTTTTTGGTACTGGGGGGTTGAACCCAGGGGTGCTTTAAGACTGAGCTACATCCCTAACCCTTTTTATTTTGATACAGAGTCTCTCAGTTGCTGAGGCTGGCCTCCAACTTGGAATTATCTCAGCCTCCCAAGTTGCTGGAATTACAGATGTGTGCCTCTTCACCATCTCATGTTCTCTTGTGATACTGGGAATGAAACCGAGGGCTTCACATATGCTAGGCAAACACTCTACCACTGAGCTATATCCCCAGCCCCCATGTTCTTATTATTTATTTATTTATGTACCAGGGATTGAATCCTGGGGTGCTTAACCAATGATACACATCCCCATTTTGTTTTTAAATTTTTATTTACTTATTGTCTAGGGTGGGGGGTTCCAGGGATTTAACTCAGGAGCCCTTGGCCACTGAGGTACATCCTCAGCCCTATTTTGTATTTTATTTAGAGACAGGGTCTCACTGAGTTGCTTAGCACCTTGCTTTTTTGCTAAGTCTAGCTTTGAACTTGTGATCCTCCTGCCTCAGCCTCCCAAGTTGCTAGGATTACAGGCTTTCACCACTGCACCTGGCTCCATGTTCTTATTCTTAAGAGATGCCTGGTGCAGTTCAGTGGTAGGGCATTTGCCTTGCATGAGCAAGGCCCTAGGTTCAATTCCCCAAAGTGGGGGGGAGGTAGAATTTCAAGATGTCTGCAATTTATTTTTTGTTGTTTTAGCAAAAACAATAACAATCTCCCCAATAAAAACCGAACACACACGTGTATGTATAGATAAAGGCAATTTAGCAAAATGTTAACAACTATTAATCCAGTTGGGAGTCTATTTGTGTGCTCAGAATATTTTTTCCCTTTTCTATGTGTTTGAATTTCATAATAAAAACAGAGTAAAGATGCTAATTTGAACCAGGCTCCTGTTAGGCAAATCCCATAATTCTACCCACAATCCATTTTTATGACCTGGCAAAAATGAGGCTCAGAGAGTCTCCAAGTGGCTTCTTTCAGGCTATACACTGAAGAAGAGCTTACAGAAATCATTTGATTAACATGTACTTTTTGAGCACCTATTATGGATGGATACTGTTGATGACAGGGGTACAGCACTGGATCAGGGGAGGGGATGTAGAGAGGAAAGAAATATGATCCACAAACTGATCCACAAACCTTTCGCATTGAGCCTCTTCTGTGGACCAGACACTGAAGATATGCTAGTGAAATTGTAGATCAAAATTCCTGGTGGGAGGAGATGGACCATAAACTTAAATTACATAGTATTTTAGGAGCTGATAAGCGCTAGGGAAACCCATAGCACGGGGGAGGTCGTAATGAAAGGGAGTGCAACTTTGAGGAGGGGAAAGGGGTTCTCTGAAGGGGTGACATTTGAGCGGAGTCCCTAGGAAATGAGAGAGTTAATCAAACTCTTGGAGAAGGAAAGAGCCCATGCAAAAGCCCTGAGGTGCTGTTGGCGGGGAGGCCAGTGTAACTGGACTGGGAGATGCCGAGGAGGAGGGCACAATCTAGGGACCTCACTCCCAGTGGGATTCCAAGACCCTGGAAGATGAATGAACGAGAGAAATAATTTCTGACTCGAAGAAAACAAAATAGGACGGAATGACAGAGGGGCCTGTGGCCAGGGTGGTCCCCGAGGGAGCCTTCCCGAGGAGGTGACACTGGAGATGGAACCAGAAAGTGGAGAAGGAGCCAGGAATTCAAAGGCTGTGGGGAGGGAGGAAGAGCGGACCGGGGCCTTGGGAAAGGAAACCAGAAGCGAAGCCACCAGGCCCGGCTGGCCGGCCGGGGAGAAGCCACCGCCAGCTGGGGAGGGAGGAAGGGAGGGAGAAGGGTGGTCAGGGGAGCGTCCCGCCCCCAGCCGGCCGCCCCGCCCGGCCTCTGGGGAGGGAGGAGGCGCCAGGCCGGCTCCCGGCCGCGGCCACCTCCCGAGTCCGGGGCGAGCTGGCCAGCCCGGGCGGAGGGGGCAGGTGGGAGGGACCGAGCTCCGTGCCACGCCCCGGGGGCGAGCGACCCAGCCCATCCCCCGGCGCAGGACCGTGCAGGAGGCAGGTTGGGGAACGTGGACTCTGTCCCCAGGGTTCCCTCGGCAGGGCCAGCCTTTCCACTTCTGTGGCCAGTTCCTTGACAGGTGCGACATTAGGGCAGGAGTTGGGCTTCAGTTCGTTCACCTGGAAAGTGGGGGTTCTCCTGATCCTGGCTTCGCCCGGGGTACTAAGAACCTCCCGGATTCCCCTTTCTCTGGGTTCTCTTTAGGGAAGTCAAAAAGAGAGTTCTAAGAAAAAGGTGAGTCAGGTTTCATCCCTCCTCTGCTGAACATCCTCCCTTGGCTTCCTTGTCACTCAGGGTGAAGCTGAAACTCCCACCAGACCCTTCCTGATTTGCCCGCTCACCTCCTGCACCTCTTCTCCTGGTATTCTGGCCCGCGGCTCACTCTGCTCTGGCCCCCTGACCCTGCACACTGACCCTCAGACCTCCTACTCAGGCTCTGACCTCAGGGCCTTTTGCACTGGCTATTTCCTCTACCTGAGCTGTAATCACCTGGCTCACCCCTTACCTCCTCAGGTCTTTACCTAAATGTCACCTTTTCTGTGAAGCCATCACTGGCCATCTCATCTAAATAGCAACACCCTATCACTTCCCCGTCTTCTTCCACAATATTTATCATCACCTGACAGTCTACATTTTAACTTTTTTTTTTTTTTTTATATTGGGGATAAAACCTAGGGCTGCTCAACTCTAAGCCACATCCATGGCTCTTTTTATTTTTTTATTTTGAGACAGGGTCTTACTAAGTTCCTTAGGTCCTTGCTCAGTTGCTGAGGCTGGCTTTGAACTTGGGATCCTCCAGTCTCAGCCTCCCAAGCCCCTGGAATTCCAGGCCTGAGCCACCACGCCCAGCTTTTAGCTTCTTTTTAATGTTTATTTCACTTTCCTGTCATGATCATTCCTGCCAATGGGACTTGTCCATTTTATTCATGTGCCCGGCCCACAGCAGACATGCAACAAATATGAGCCATTATTGAGTCTCTGGGGTGCATCAGGCTCCCCGTATACACATTCTGCACATCTTGCTCTGTAAAGCAGATATTACTGTAGAATGGCATTTGAGGACTAGCAGGGACTAGTGTGGCTAAAGCAAGGAGTAATGTGTGTGAAAGGTGAGTTAAGAGAGGTGGGAGGGAGGGGTGGCTATTCAAGGTCTGGAGGGGTTTTTTCCCCAATGTCAACAAATAATTTTTGGTTACCCACCTGTGCCTGCTATAGTTCTATGTCCTGGGTAGTCGGGGAGGATACAGCTGGGCAAAGCCCAACACTGTCTCTCCTCTCGGTTTCCAATAGAGAGGTGGAGGCTAGAGAGGCTATCATAAATGGGTAATAAATAACTTGGGATTGGGTAGGTAGGTGCTACTGAGAACAGGAGGGTGAGGTGGCACACGCCTGTAGTCCCAGTAACTCAGGAGGCTGAGGTGGGAGGATGGCAAGTTTGAGGATAGCCTCAGCAATTTAGCCAGACCCTGCCTCAAAATAAAAAGGGGCTGGGGACAGGGATTCAGTGGAAGAGTACCCCTGGGCTCAAGCCCCAGTACTGAAAAAGGAAAAGAAAAGAAAAAAAGCAAAAGAAAGTCAAACAGGATGTGTGGTAGTGTGGTGGTACCCCTGGACATGTCACGCTAGGAAGGATAAGCGACGTTTGGGTTGGTGAAGCTGTGGGGAAGTGTCCTCTGGGTAGATTTACTAGTAAGTGCAAAAGGCCCTGGGGTGGAAAATAAGCTTGGGGTCTAAAGAGACCAGCATGATAGAGTTGAGTGGAGAGTGAAAGATGAAAGGGGGAAGTTGTCAGGAGTGAGAGTTAACACAGGCTTCGGTCGAGTAGGGGTTTTATTCTGAGTAGGACAAGAGATAACTGGAGATTTCAGGAACAGGAAGACATGATTCAATTGGCATCCATCTTGGAATGCAGGCCTTATGTGCTTTCTTGAGATCCCCCTAGTCACTTCCTCCCTCTCTCTCTAGATTGACATCTACCTCAGGTAACCTGTCTAATTTTTAACTTAACTACAATGCCCCCCTCAGGGTGAGATATTTGGATGAGCCAGAAACCACAGGCAAAATCCTCATCCTTTCTCTGCCCGCCAATGATATACTTAGGTATGGTTCCTCCTGGCAACTCTAGAATAAAGTCACTTTATTCTTTTTTTTTTTTTTTTTTTTTGGGGGGGGGGTTCCTGAGGATTGAACACAAGGGTACTCTACTACTGAGTTACACCCCTAGTCTTTTTGAGACAGGGTCTTCTACATTGCTTTGGCTATCCTTGAATTTGAAATCCTCCTCCCTCAGCTTCCTGAGTACCTAGGATTATGGGTGTGCACCATAGTGCCTGGGTCAGAAAAGTCCCTAATGCTGAATAAACTCACCTGGGAATGGTCATGCGGGAGTGTATGACATTGCCTTCCCTCTGGCCTCCCTTCTTTCCGCCCCCACTCTGTCCAGGCAGGGTTTGTGACTCCCAAACAAAGTATCTGTTCCTTAACTCAGGCAGGGCTCTGCTTCCTGGCAGTCTCCTAAAAAGATCTGCTTTCAGCCAGGCTTGGTGGTGCACGCCTGTAATCCCAGCAGTTTGGGAGTCTGAGGCAGGAGGATTGCAAGTTCCAAGCCAGCCTCAGCAATGGTGAGGTGCCAAGTAACTCAGTGAGACCCTGTCTCTAAATAAAAAATACAGAGTGGGGCTGGGGATGTGTCTCAGTGGTTGAGTGCCCCTGAATTGAGTGTCCCTGAATTCAATCCCCATACCAAAAAATAAAGCTCTGCTTTCAGGACTGGGAGGGTGTGGATGTCTGTGCGCATGATCTTTCCCTTCTGGGCCTCAACAGCATAGTTTATAACAATGAAAAGTTTGACTTTTTTTTTTCTTTTTTTGTAGTTGTAGATGGATAGCATGCCTTTATTTCTATGTGGTGCTGAGGATAGAACCCAGTGCTTCACATGTGCTGGGCAAACACTGTTTGTCACTGAGCTATAGCCCCAGTCCATTCCACAGGAAGTTTAAATCTATCAAGAAGCATCATAAACTCAATGGCTAAGGGCAAAGCTTTTGCTGGGGATGTAACTCAGCCCAGGGCCCTTCAGGCACTTCACCTGGCATGCCAGAGGCCCTGGGTTCCATCCCAGGTGTGGCAAAACTACCACCAAACAAGAAAGCTCTGGAGGCCAACTCACTTTAAACCCTGTCTCCTTAGTCCTTGGTCTTCCTCAACTGTGACCTTGAATAACAAGTGATTTAGCCTTTGAACTTCACATTTGTTTTTTTGTAGTGCCCAGGGCCTCGCCCATGTTAGGCAAGCACTCTACAGCTGAGCCACTCCCTCAGCCCCTGAATCTGTTTTCTAAGGAAAATGTGATAACAGTACTTACTGCTATATAAGGATGTAGGATTAAAGGACTTAATTCAAATAAAGTGGTTAAAACAGTACCCTCAACAAGCACTCAGTAACTGTTAGGTACAAGGATACTCCTACCTTACCTTTAGCAGGGAAACGTGCAGGTGCCTGGGGAACTTCCCAGGTCCCTCCCATCAGCACCCAATGAAGTTTAGAAACTTAAGGCAACACCACTCCTCTCAAAATACTTTTATTTAAAATAAAAAAAAAAATTAAACAATCAAAAAAAAAAAAAAGCCACCACAAACCCTGCCTTTCTTTTTAAATAACGCGGCATGGAGCAGTTTGGTTTCCACCCTATTGCACGTGGTCCGGCCTGGTTCTGAATCAGGAAGCTGCTGGGGCTGGGGTCCTGCCAAGGAAGTGGGGTTCAGCCTGGGGGAAGGAGACCAGCCCCTCCCACTCCCTCAAGAGGCAGAGCCTGGGTTTCTAGAGCAACCTGGCAGCACACCCCTGCCACTGTTGACAGGCCCCACTTTATCTTCCCTGAGGACCCAGTGGTCACAAGGGGAGTGGGAACTGGAGGAAAGGCAGAAGAAATGTGAGAAGTCAGACTCCCAGAAACAGAGTCTCATTAAGGCATTTGGAACAGATAAATTAATTCAGGAAGACCCACCTTCACAGAAGGCGGGGGTAACCAGAGACACACACATGCAAGTAAGTTTGTGGAACCCTGAAATGGGAGGAAAGGAGACCATAGTCACTATCTGGAGCCCCCATCAAAACACACAAGTTGCATCCAGGGATCCAGCCCACTGAGGCCGCCGTGAGGAAGGGTTCTGTCCCCTTGGTAGTTTTTAGGATCCTAGAATGATTTCCATGATGTGATCTAGTTCATTCCATTCCCAGGACCCTGGGGCACAGAAGAGGTTGTGAGGAGGTTCTGGGGGGGCCAGTGCAGGCTCCTTTTCCACTGCAGATGTGTCAATGTCCAGAAAGAAGTCATCCAGGCCAGAGTCCCCCAGGTACCGGGAGCTCAGAGCTTCTAAGAAGACTGGGTCAGGTTGGGGAAGCACTTCGTTCTGGAGGCCTGGGGGAGCCACTGGATTCTGAGGTGCTTCTGTCTCATCCATGGATGTCTCCAACTCCCTGAGGATAGAGCCGATGGTGGTGGACAGGGAGAAATCTTCTTCGCCCAGGAAGAGGGGCTCGGGGGGCAGGGCAGGTGCTGGAGCCAAGTGAATGGCAGCCTGGAGTTGCTGTAGGGTGTTGTGGATGAGGACATGCCTGCGGAGGCTGGGTGCTCGGGGGCCCAGGCTGCGCTGGACTTTGTCTAGGGAGATGCGTAGCAGAGCTTGTTGGCAGCTCCGAAGGCTTGCTGGACTCCAGTCCCACTTTTCATCCTCCTCCTCCTCTTCCAAATCTGAGTGTTTCCTCTTCAGGCCTCCCACCATGATGCTCTATGAAGAAACGAAGGGCAAGTACAGATACATGGTCATTTGGATCCCACTTTTCCAGGTAGGACTGTGGAATTGGGAGTGACTTTTTTTTTTTTAAATATTTATTTATTTTTTTTATGTGATGCTAGGGATTGAACCTAGTGCCTCACATATGCAAGCCAAGTGCTCAACCACTGAGCTACAACCCTAGCCCCTTGGGAGTGACTTTTAAAATGCACATAGCCAGAATCCTACAAATTTAAGAAAGTGATAAATGCATGTGATTAAGAACATAAGATGGGAGCTGAGCGCAGGCAGGAGTCCAAGTTTCAAGCCAATCTGTGCAACTTAGTGAGACCCTGTCTCAAAAAGTAGAAACAGCTTGGGACTTAGGTCAGTGGTACAGCACCCCTGGGATCAACCTCAGTACCAAAAAAAAAAAAAAAAGAAATAAAACAAGACGTGGACTTTTAAACATAAGCTGGGTTTGAATATCCCTTATTTGCTTGTTGTGTGCTGTAACAATGAATTTACATCCATAAGAATCAATCTCTTTGGGGCTGGGGTTGTAGCTCAGTGGTAAAGTACCTGCCTAGCATGTGTGAAGCACTAGGTTTGATCCTCAGCACCACATAAAATTAAAATAAAGGTATTCTGTTCATCTACAACTAAAAATATATTTTTTAAAAAATCAATCTCCTCATCTGCAGAGTAACTCAAGATCCCAACTCAAGTCCTTCAGAATTTTTTTTTAACCTTTATTTTATTTGTTTTTATGCAGCGCTGAGGATTGAACCCAGTGCCTCACCTGAGTCAGGCAAGCGCTCTACCACTGAGTTATAACCCCAGCCCAGTCCTTCAGAGTTTTAAAACTATTCTCCATAATACTAATTTCTTCAGACACCTCACCCACCCGATAGGTGTGGAGTACAGAGACCTGGATCAGAAGTAGAGAATTCCAGGTCTGAACTCTGCCTTGGACACTGCTCAGTTGTGTGATCTTGGGAAATGATGTGAGGTCACTTCTGTGGGACTCATTTGTAAAATGGAGATTGTGAAAATACTTTCCACCACATAGTCAAGGAGACACCTAATGTGTAATATGTACAAGGCACAACACACAGCAGAAAGTACTTAATGAACAAGAATTAATTTATTCGTTCGAATTAATTCATTTGTTCAATAGTCGGTCTCCCTCCCTTCATCCACCCTATCCCCACCCCTGCATCGTGCAGGGGATGAACCCAAGGCCTGGTGCACACTAGGCAAAGGCTTTATCACTGATTCCCCAACACCAGCTCAATAGTTGTTTTCTTTGTATTGGGCACCAAACCCAGGAGCACTCTACCACTGAGCCACATCCCCTGTCCTTTTTTCCACTTTGAGACAGGGTCTCTCCGAGTTGCCCAGCTGGCCTCGAAATTGCCTTTCTCCTGCTTCAGCCTCCAAGTCGCTGGGATTACAGGCTTGCTCCACCGCGCCCAGTTCAGTAGTTTTATTCGTGCTACCTGGAGAATGTTAGTGCACCTATTTGTCGGTTGTTTTTCTTACAGGGAGGATAGTCTGTCCCTTTTCTCTTTCCTAACTGCCTGGGAGCACTCCAAAGAGCAGGGAAAGGACCTTCCTCATTCCTTCCATCAGCGCCTTCAGCTTCCCCCAAAGCGCACCCCACAGGAAAACTTGCTAGAACTCAAGTAACGCCAAGACCCGCCCCTTAGCGATCCACCCAATGAAACTTTGGTGTCCCACAGGCTCCGCCCCTCCCTGGGTCTATATTCAGCACCCAGGAACGCCCCAATTGGACCCAGGTGCTTCTGGGAAATGTGGACCAATAGCCGCCACGCACAAACAGATCAAGAATTCGCACTACAATCCCCAGAGGGCCCCGCTCGCCAAAGGGACAAAACCACGCCCCTACCGCCCTTAGGGCATGCGCACAGGGGTCCCGGTTGTGGGGGGAAGGGAACCCGGACGTCCAGCTGCCGGGCGCCAGGCGAGCCCCGCCCTCTCTTGCCTCCGGGGCGGCGAGTCTGAGCTCCACGCCCGGAACACCCCTCCCCCACCCAGCTCAACTCTAAAAGTGCTTTTCCGCGGTCCCTAAAACCCCAAAAGGTAAGGGATTCTTCTCCAGACTTCTCTCCGGTCCAGAGACCCAGGAATTCAAAGACGACAGATGCTCTTATATCCACCTCGTTGGGGCGACTGGGATATCAATTTTTAGACCTCCCTAAACTCTCCTAATTTTCCCCTTTGAAAGGTCCCTAGATCTCAGCTCAAACTCTCCGTCCGTCTTCAAGACCCGAACATTGAACTCTCTCCGTGAGCACTTCTTCTCCGCCACAGCGTCTTGGACTCTTTAAGATCCCTTGACTCTAGTTCTCTGGTTTCACCAAATGTTCATGATACCAGCCTTCAATTTCTCACACCTTAACCAGAATACTACGGAGCCCCGAACTCAGCCCATCGGGGAAATCTAAACTGTCTTCGAATCTTTAAGACACCCTGCCCCAAAAGTTCCTTCCCCGGGTTCTCTGGCTTCTCCAATTACTCCATGTCGCAGCTTCAAATTTCCTCCATCTGAAAATCCTGCCTCACCTCCCGCCCTGGATCGCGAACTCAGTCTCTGGGCCTCAAACTCTTCACACCTTATCAGTCACCTTTAATCTGCGCCCTCCACTCCCGCCCAGACCCCACCTCCACTAATCTCTGGAGCACGCCTCTACATCCCCCAACCCAAGGTAAATCCCAAATCAAGTGGCCACTCCTCACCTCGGATGCCAGGTTCGCAATGACCACCTCCAGGAAAGCCTACCGCGTACCGACCCACCAGTGCGGAGTAGAGACCTAGCTCACCTCCCGGGGGCCTCTCCTCCTGGCCTCAAACCACCCAGCTCCGCCCCGGAGCCTAGCCGCGAGCCAAGATTGGCTGGAATCCTGCCCACCGCGGGGCTCCGATTGGCTGGGCGGAGCCACGGTCGGACGCCCGGAGACCCTACCCGCCCAACCCGCCCTACTCCCCTCTCCTCCCAACCCGCCCTACTCCCCTCTCCTCCCAACCCGCCCTTCTCCCCTCTCCTCCCCTCTCTTGCGCCCGCGACCATTTAAAGGATTCCGAGCGGTCATGGGCAGAACTGCATCGCTAGGGTCCAGGACCGAGGGTAGTGGAGAGCAGTCAAAGCCGCTCCCTTCAATTTAGCTACGGTCTTTGTACCAAGATCGTCAGTATTGCTGTCTACGGTCCCTTTATACCAGGCCGGGACCCTGTTGCCGAGTTAGACCGGTAGGCACCCGCCCCCCTCCCTGCTTTTCAGGCGGGCGGGGCTGAGCACTGGCAGAGGCCCCGCCCTGGGTGTTCCTAAGGCTGGCACTGTAGCGGAGGTGGGGGGGGGCGGATGATGTAGCTAAACGCTAGCCAATGGTTTTGCGCGGCCTGTGTTGCCTGGGCGACCACGGCCCCGCCCCCTCGCTGCCTGGGTCCTCCCTCCCTGCCTGACACTGTAAGAAGTTGCAGCCCTTTCTTAATCCCGCACACTTCTCAGCACGGCCTCTGGTGGTCCCCCGTGGAATCCCTCTGGCACTCCATTCTTCGTCTCAGGATGGCCCCTCTGCTGCTGGAAGCTTTTCATGGCTTCCCACAGCCTTGAAAATTCCAGATTCCTTAAGCTTTTGCCTCAAAGCCCTTCACGATCTGGCCTGTGAGCCTCTCCCCCACGCTAGAGACATCACTTTCAGTTTTTCTAAAACTTTCACTTTCAGTTTTTCTAAAATGGCTCCAGTCTTCCCTCAGCACGAATTAAGGGATTTTGTCCGCTTTCTTCGCTGCTTTGTCTTCAGTACCAGCAACATGACAGTTCCATAGCACGCACTCAAAAATGAGAATGGGTGACTGGGGTTGTGGCTTAGTGGTAGAGTGCTTGCCGCGCATGCGTGAGGCACTGGGTTCCATCCCCGGCACCACATAAAAATAAAAACAAGTTAAATAAAGGCATTGTATCCACCTACAACTTAAAATTAAAAAAGAGAAAGAGAGGGCTGGGGTTGTGGCTCAGCGGTAGAGCTCTCACCTAGCATGCGTGAGGCCCTGGGTTCGATCCTCAGGGCCAGTAAATAAAATAAAATAAAGGTACTGTGTCCAACTACAACTAAAAAAATAAATAAAAATTAAAAAAAATAAAAGAGAGTGAGAAAGAGGGCTCTTTAAGTTTGTTTCCTCGTCCTGAAGTAGACTACGTCTCTAAGAATCCATCTCCAAGTCAGGCGGTGGCTTATGCCTGTAATCTCAGCAACTCATCAGCAACTCGCAGCCATCTTGGCAATTTAGTGAGACCCTGTCTGAAAGCAAAAAATAATCGGGGCTGGGAAGTGGAGCACCCTTGGGGTTCTATCCCCAGTACTGCAAAACATAAAAAAATTCCAAGGTTTCCTCCTCCCAGAAGTCCTCACGCATAGGCTAGATCCGGCCAATTTGGGGTGCCCATGGTTTCCTGTGACACTCCCCACCACCCCCTTTTTGCCACCCCAGTCCTGGGCCATCACTGTCTGAGCTGTGGGTTATCTCTGTCACCCACTGTTTGTTCTGTCGCAGCAGCCCCCCCTGGAAAGTGAGGCCTGGTGTGTGTGGGGGGGAGGGGTGTGCCAGATTGGGTCCAGGCCTCCATATGCTGGTATCAAGAGGCAGCAAAGAGCAGCGGTGATGATCTTGTTGGGAGGCCACAGAGCTCATACACAGTGAAAGTTCATTAAATGCTTGGGCAATGTGACAGAGAAATGGGAGGGCAGAAATGGAATCCTGCTGGCTTCCTGAGGTCTGCCCCAGCAACCCCCCATCCCCTCCAGAAGTGTTCACTAAGGGGAAGGGGAGGTGTTTTATTTAGCCATCCATAGAAGGGAGGAGGTATAAGACTCCTCAGGTCAGTTCTCCAGCGTTGGAATTTGTCAATCGAGTCGTCCTGGTGCTTGCAGTGCAGACCTGGAAGGGATTTCTAAGGCTACAGAGGTGGGGAAATGGGTAGTGAGCCGGGTGGACTAATCCCTGTTGATTAGTCCTCCCTCCCTTCCCCCACAGACTGTCCATCCAGGCTCTTGAGAGGTCCTCCCACCTTCTCTGTCCTCCCCAAGGCCCCTGCTTTGGTTCAGCTCTCCCAGACTCCAAGGCTGTCCCCCTCCTACAGATCCACCTCCAAACAGTAGCCAAAGAAAGCCTTAAAAAACATACACCTGACTGTCCCCACCCCTCTCCTGCATGAAACCTCAGAATAAAGCTCAAACTTTTTACAATGACTTTGCACAGTTTAGCCCCCATGATCCAGCTTCTTGTATCTGATCTTCTCATCTCAGAGCAAGCAGTATTATTAACTGCCGGGGACAAATTTTAACTCTTCAAAGAAGCTATGTGCTTTCTGGCCTCCTGGCCTTTGCTCCTGTTAATTCTTCTGCCCTAAAATCTTCTCTTGGATTAGTCTTATCAAACCAGGTCTCAGGTTGAATGTATATCCCTTTTCCACAAAACCTTTCTTGCTCTATAAGCTGGGTCAGGTACCCCCTTAGGGATGCCACTGTTCCATGTACTTTATGCATCAGAGCTCTGACCATGCTGGGTTGTCACTGTCAGTGGCAGGGCTATCTTTCTCACTGCACTATGAGATACATGGCAGTAGAGAGAGCAGGGGTCCTAGCTACCTCCTCTGTGCACAGGGGCTGGGCACAGAGAAGGGACTTGATAAACTTTTACTGAACAAATGAATGAATGAGTACCTAGAACATTGCACACAGAGACACTGAAATTCTCACAGGCAGAGAGAGTCCCATTGTCAGGTTGTCTGAATAATTTCAAGCTCTTGGCTCAAATTTTATTGTTCCTTTCTTTGTGTCTCATATCCCAGAATGCCGTCCTCCTGGATGGGGACAGGGTCCTACTCGTACTGGTGGGAGGGATAGGTGCTGTGCCCAACATACTCATCAGTAGTGAGGCAGCGCAGCATGAAGTGGCCCAGGTCATGTTTGGAGATGACCCTTGAGGGTCCTCGTCCATCCAGAGTCACTGTGTAGGCCCCAGTTAGCGGCTGGTCCCCTGTGAGGTAAAAACAGAAAGGATGGCTGAAGCCAATGTCCTTTCCCACCCCCAGCACAGGATGACTGCAAAAGCTTTGCCAGTGCCACCTATGCCCTGCACAGGTAGCACGACAGTCCAGAGGGACTTCCCATGTGCAGGCGCTTATCTGTACCGTTTGCTTCATCTGTTCAACAACTCCTTGTTTCTTTCCTATTATGCACCAGTGCAGTGCACCCAGTAGGGGACAAAACTGATGAGAATCCCTGTCCCCAGCAGACAGACATGCATTAGAAAAAGGCAACTAAAGCAAACAAGTAAAAGAGACAACATTAGGAGGAAAGAGAAAAATCAGAGGTCAGGCTGGGACCTAGGGTCACAAATGGGCCAGCTGAGCCTTAGAGGAAGTCACCTCTCAGGCGTGCAAAGTGTCACTCTCCAGTGGTAAAGGCTGGATTTGCTATGGATTCCCCCAATTCTGGGTGCTTTCCTGTCTCTGGACCTCACTGGGAGGACTGAGTGTCAGGTCTCAAGTATGATTCTGTGTTTTCCAGGCCCTGGAAGAAGAGACACATTCTGTGACAATGAATTGGTATGTTCCATGCCAGAGGTACAACAAGGTCTTTTTTCTTTATGGTGCTGGGGATAGAATCCAGGACCTTGTGCATACCAGGAAACACTCTACCAGGCCCAACTAGCTCTTCCTTAGTAGGGACAGTGGACAGGCATAACCTGACTCTGGAGAGGGCATCTAGTGGCTGCACTATGATAATTAAAAATTGTATCTGACAACAACCAACTAAATATAGGGATCATATGTGATATCACCTGTGCAGGGGCAGCCTGAGATCATATGCAATAAGGAACACATACTCACCCATGTGGCATTCCTGCCAAAAATGTCTAATTTGTATCAAAGAAAAATCTAGAATATGGGACATTTAAAAAGAGCCAGCTGTGATGATGCATGCCTGTGGTGCCAGCTAGTCAGGAGGGTAAGAGGGGAGGATCTCTTGAGCCCAGGAATTGGAGACCAACATAGTGAGATCCCACCTCAAAAAAAAAAAAAAAAAAAAATAGAGCTGGGCTTGGTGGCATACAGCAGTAATCCCAGCTACACGGGAGGCTGAGGCAGAAGGATTGCAAGTCTGAGGCCTGAAGTCAGCAATTTAGCAAGATTCTGTCTCAAAAAATAAAAAGGACTGGAAATGTACTTCAGTGTTGAGCACTAGGGTACCATAACAAACAAATAAATGTTTAAAAATAAAAATAATACTTGGCTTGATTAATATTACGGAAAATGTTGTTTTTTTTAAGGGCAGGGGATATTGTTTCAGATTAAAGGAGAAATGCAACTGAATCTTGATTTGGGGTATAAGAGGTAGTTTGAAAAGATATTTTCTGACAACTGGAGAAATTTGAGAATGGGGTGGATAATGAATGATGTAAGAGTTAATTGGGGGGGCTGGAGTTGTGGCTCAGTGGTAGAGCGCTTCCCTAGCACATGTAAAGTACTGGGTTCTATTCTCAGCACCATATAAAAATACATAAATAAAATAAAGGCATTGTGTTCATCTATAACTAAAAATACTTTTTAAAAAGAGTTAATGTCCATTTCCTTAGATGTGATAATAGTTCTTATGCAAATATCCTTCTTCTTGGGAGATGCCTGTTGAGGTATTTAAGAGTGAAATATGACATGGCTGAAAACTTCTCTCAAATAGTTCATAAATGTACACACACACACACACACACACATATTTAGGAGAAAATATTTATGGAGAGAGAGGTTCAGGACATGGCAATATATTAACTAATAAACCTAGACAAAGGGATCTCTAATGCCTTCAACATTTCTGGAGGTTCAAAAGTTTTCACATACACCAGAAAAACAAAATCTCCAAACACACACGAAAAACATCCTAAAATATACTATTCTGTGTTAACTACTTTTCAGGCATGATCTCTAAGTAGTCACTTCAAACAAGGTTAAGAAGTGGAATAATAGGGGCTGGGGTTGTGGCTCAGTGGTAAAGCACTTATCTGGCAGGTATGAGGCACTGGGTTTGATCCTCAGCACCGCATAAAAATAAATAAATAAAATAAAGATATTGTGTCCATCTACAACTAAAAATATCAAATGTTTTAAAAAGTAGAATAATAGAGCCGGGCATTGACAAATGCATCTGTCTCTCTCCATTATTTACCTATCCCCAATAGAAATGTATGCCTCATGAGAACAGGGACCACATCACCAGCGCTTATATGCTGCCAGGCACACATTCACAGGTGAGAGGCCTCTCTCTAGGCCTGACTCTACGGCTCTCAGAATGGGTTCCAGACCTGAGAAGGGAAAAAGAGGTGCAGTTGTGTTTTACCTTTTCCTTCTCATTATGATTTGGGCCTGGAATGTTCCCCAAAGTCTCATATGTTGAAGGCTTGGTCCCTAGAGCAGCAGTGTGCTGAGGTGGGGCCTTCGAGAAGGTGACTGGATCTTGAGGGCTCTAACCCCATCAGGAGGTTAATCCATTGTTAGACTCATAACTTGATGTCATTACTGAGAGATGGTAGAAACTTTGGGAGGGGTCTGCTTGGAGGAAGGATGTCACTAGGGCAAGATCTGGAGGGGTCTAGTTTATTTCTTTTTGTTTCTTTCTTTTCTTTCTTTTTTTTTTTTTAGCTCCCAGGGATTAAACCCAGGGCTCTCTACCACTGACCTACCTTTCCCACCCCTTTTATTTTTTATCTTGAGAAAGGGTCTCACTAAGTTGCTGAGTCTGTACTTGAACTTGTGAACCTCCTGTGTTAGCCTCCAGAGTAGTTAAGCTTACAGGTGTGTGCCACCATCCTGGATGGAAGGATATATTTGTATTTGTCCCCAGTCCCATTCTCTCTCTCTCTGCTTTCTGAGTGTCATGAGTTGAGCAGCTTTCCTCTGCCATGATATGTCCGCCTCTTTACAGGCATATAAATAAAGGATTCAGTGGACCATGCACTGAAATCTCTGAAACCCTCAGCCAAAATGAACCTTTCCTTCTTTCAATTGCTTTTCTCAGGTATTTGGTCACAGTGATGAAAAGTTGACCAACATGCTCTACAACATGACCACAAGTATGTTTCCCCACATTAGTTCATCTGACAACTACTAAGCACCCACAACATGCCAGGCTTTGTATTAGGCATTAGGAACACAGCTGTGATCCAAACAAGACAAAACCCCTATTTTGGGTGGGGGGTGTAGTCAGTGGTACAGACCTGACCCAACAGGTGCAAGGCCCTGGGTTCCATCCCAGCACCACAAACAAAAACCCCTCTGCTGTCAATACTGACATTCCAGTGAGGGAGACATATACTCAATAACATAAAGAAAGCATATATCTTCTACGTGTGGTAAGTTTAAGTCCCATCTCTTTGATTTAGGTCAGCCCTAATAATTTGTGGGTCAACCCCCCTCTGGCCCTGGGTGCTGAGGATTGAACCTAGGGTCTTGGGCATGCTAAGCATGTGCAATAACTTGCTTCTAATCAACAACATGCATTGGAAGTAGCACTAAGGGGCTTTTGATACCAGGCCATAAAGATGATGTAGCTTCCATAAGGCCCCTCCAAGACTCTTACCTTGGGGACCCAGCTACCATGGTGTGAGGAAGCCCTGGCCACATGGGGAGGCCACCTGAAGGTATCCAGCTGATGTCTGCATCAACCAGCAGACATATCTATGAGGAAGCCTTCCACTTGAAACTAGGCCCAGCCACCCTATGACCGCAGCACTACTTGAGACTCCCAAGAAAGAGCCACCCATTGAGCCCAGTTACCTCCCAGTACTGGGTTACAGTCACCGTAAACAATAGTAGTGTTTCTACATTCAGATGTCTTGTTAAGCAGAGATAACAGCATGTCAGAGATTAAGAAGGGAGATTAAGTAAAGCAGGGAAGGCAGAGAAGGGTAGGAAGCATGTTTGCCTTTTTTGTTGTTGTTGTTTTTTAGAGGGGCACCTGGATATGAAATAGAATTTCTTTCTTTCTTCTTCCTTTTTTTTTTTTTTTGTACCAGGGATTGAACCCAAGGTTCGATCAAAACTGAGCCACATCCCCAGCCCTTTCTTTCTTTTTTTTTTGGTACTGGGACTGAACTCAAGGGCATTCAACCACTGAATCATATCCCCAGCTCTTTTTTTGTATTTTATTTAGAGACAGAGTCTCACTGAGTTGCTTAGGGCCTTGCTAAATTACTGAGGCTGGCTTTGAACTTGAGATCCTCCTGCCTCAGCCTCCCAAGTCACTGGGATACAGACATGAGCCACCAGACCCAGCTGAACTGGGAATTTCATGATATGCAATTGCCAAGGAAGGCCTTGTAGATCTCTCCAGAGGGCAGATGGGAACAAGCTGGAAGTGACAGGGCTGCTGGGTCCCAGCTCCACTCACCTATGTGTGGTGGCATCACAGCCACGTATTTCAGGCCTGACTCCTGCAGCACTTTGTGCATCCGGATGTGGTCATCGGTCACGTCCTGCAGTCGTGGAGGCACCTTGGCTGGGTCCCATAGCAGGAAGGCTGATGGGGAGACACAGGGCAGGGTCAGCCTGTGATGTTTTGACTTGGAGCCAGGACAAAATGCTACAGTGGCTCACTGCAGCCTTACACTGAGTTGCAAAGGTGAGATCTCTTCAGCCGCCTCTCTCTCAAACTCCACCTACGAGCAGTCTGCAGATCACAGTGATTCTAAATCTGACCTCTCCCCACCCCTCCTGGTCCTATCCACTGTGACCTCCCATTCTTCTCTGGTCTCCTTGTCCCTGACTCCCATCCCTCCCAGCCAAGGGAGCCTATGAACACCTGAGTCAGGTCCTGTCAGTGGATCTCACTCAGGGTGAGAGCCAAGTCCTCATCAGGTTCAGCCCAGAGTCCCCAGCTGATCTGGCCCCATCAACTCCCTGACATCACCGCCCAGCATTTCCCTTCCAGTTGGCCTGTGCCAGCCACGCTCCACCCGGCAGCATTTGCAAGGGCTGGTCCCTCTGCCCCAGTGTGATTCCCTCTCCCTGCTTTTCCTTGCACACTTTGATTAAAGGTCGCCTCTCAGAGCAACTTTCCCTGACCAGCCTATTTAAAATCGCAACCCCGCCCTACCGACCACCCCCTTTACTCTGCCTGTTCTTTTCCCCCTGGTATCCTTCCCAGCTTTCACACCAAAGTCACCCTTGGGCCTAAAATACTATCTCCCTCCCTCCCTTGAAAGCCAGTTCCACAGACAGGGACTTTGTCATGTTCACTGTCCCATTCCCAGCCCTTAGAAGGGCCTGGAATCCTGTAGGTGCTCAGTACATATTTGAAGGCATTCCATAGCCTAGCTGAGGCTCACATTTATAAAATGCTAACCATGTCCCAACCCTGCTAAATGCTTGTTTGTTGCTTTGTACTGGGGATTAAATCCAGGGCCACTCAACCATGGACCCACATCCTCAGCCCCTTTTTATATTTTATTTAGAGACAGGGTCTTACTAAATTGCTATAGCTGGCTTTGAACTCATGATCCTCCTGCCTCAGTGCCTCAGCCTCCCAAGCTGATGGGATTACAGGTATAGACCACCCCCAAGCTAAATGCTTTAGGAGCAGTTTGGTAAGATGATTAAGAGCTCGGTTCGGTCTGGGTTGAAGTTCTCAGTCTCCCGCTGGCCAGCTGCCTGTTTCTTCACGTGTAAACTGGGATGATAGAAGATTGAGTTGGGGCTGGGGACGCTGCTCAGTAGCAGAGCAGGTGCTTAGCATGCACAAAGCCCCTGGGTTCCATTCCAAGGACCAAAAAGAAAAAGTGTTGGAGTTAATGCAAATGGTTATGATGAGGTCTGGTACAGAGCAAAACTCAGTCACTGGTCACTGTGATTGTCCCATTGGTTCATGGACAGCATGAGTCCCTCTTTACAGGTGAGGAAACCAAGTCCCAAGGCCACACACACATAAGGGCCTCCCTCTTCATTCAGCATTGAGAACAGCCTCTCCTGAGGAACAATCACAAATCCAGTCTGTCTTTTACCCTGGGTTTCTTTCTAATCCTCTCAGAAACGTCCTTAGAAAACAACTCTCCCCAAACTGTGATGGATTAACTCCAGCTCCTAAGAGGACAAGGGTCTTTCTAATCATGATACTTGAACCCGGAGGGAATATTTGACTCTAAGATTTAGGGACTAGAAGAGGCCTAGAGTTGATTTACTTGGCTGTGACAACAGCATTGTGTTCTAGAAGACAAAGTCCCTTTCTTAGGAGTTGCTGAAGGGCTTCCTGGTCATGTAACTCCACACCAAATAGTTTGGGAAAAGAAAAACAAAAATACTTGTGTACATTTATTTGTACACAGATAAACCAATTATGATAAATTTTAACAATTTTCTTGGCAGTACTAGGGATCGAACCCAGGGCCCCACACATGCTAGGCAAGAACTCTACCACGGAGCCACATCCCCAACCCTTATAACATTTTCTTTTGAGATAGGATCTTGCTAAGTTGTCCGGGCTAGCCTTGGGACTTTTGATCTTCCTGGTTCAGCCTCCCAAGTTGCTGGGATTGCAGGTATGCACAACTGTACCCGGCAATATCAGCAATTTTTGAATCGAGGTGGCAGCAATATAAGTATTCATTCTATTATTTTGTGGGTTTTTTTGTTTGAATTTTTTTATATGCCAGGCATGATGGTAATCATGATGGAACCAATAATCCCAGCTACTCAGTAGGTTGAGGTAGGAATATTGCAAGTTTGAGGCCAGCTTGTGCAATTTGGTGAGATCCTGCCTTAAAGTAAAATAAAATAAAGGGCGGAGGATGTAGCTCAGGAGTAGAGCCTTTGACTAGCATGTGAGAAGCCCTGGGCTTAATCCCCAGTACCAAAAAAAGAAATTTCTAATAATAATAAATATGGAAGATAGATGTAGTGGCATGGGCTTGTAGTACCAGCTATTTGGAAGGCTGAGGCTGGAAGGTCACTTGAGCCCAGGAGTTCGAGACTGGTTTGGGCAACATCATGTGACCTCATCTCAAGTTGCCTGTGCATGTGGGCAGGAGGACACACAAACACAAAGAAAAGTGGGAGGGAGAGAGAGAGAGAGAGAGAGAGAGAGAGAGAGAGAGAGAGAGAGAGAAATCAAGAGCAGACCATTCTAAAATTACAGGTCTGGGATTATTTCTCCATTTCAAAGCTTGAAGGAAAAAAAGCCATAAATGATTTTGCCTCCTGCCCTCCCGCTGGGCATGGCTGCCAGGGCTTTGGGCTTGCTGCCCCTGCTGCCTGGAGAATTACCCCCACCACACAGCCTGTCCTTGCGCCACGTCCCTTCCCAGGAGGCCATCTGAGGGATGAAACACAGGTGAGGGGGGTGGACTGTGGAGACAGGAGCCAGGTGCCCCTCCCTGCTCTGCCAGACACAGATGTGTGAACTTAGGTGATCCAGCCAGATGGCCTTCCTGTGCCATGGCTCCTGAGCTATGCCAGGGAGACGATAATAACAATAGCTGGCATCTCCTAAGCACCTACTATGTGCCACTTTGTCTATAAGCACCCAAAGGAGTTTTGCAAAGATTAAGTGGCTTTATCTCTTATCCAGTAAGTGCTCAATAAATACTGCTAGCATTAATTGCTCTTTAATTTTTTTTTTTTTTTTGTGATGGAAATTGAACCCAGGGGTGCTTTATCATGGAGCTACATCCCCAGACCTTTGTATTTTTTTGTATTTTGAGACAGGTCTCCCTAAGTTGCTGAGGCTGGCCTTGTACTTGTGATTCTCTTCCTGTCTCAGCATTAATTGTTCTTGTTATGCACCCTGTAACCTTCTTTTTTTATTACTCAGGACAACTATTATTGTTGTTGTTGTTATTATTATTACTATTTTGTGGTGCAGGGGACAGAACCCAGGCCCTACGCATGCTAGGCAAGGACTCAGCCAAATCCCCAACCCCTTAGGACAACTATTCGTTTAAGATCCATCCCTCCATAACTGGGAGCGCAGGGGCAGAGAGCCGGTGTGCAGCCATGTTCTGCCATTCTGCAAGGCTCCCCCCAACCTTTCCTGGGCCATCTCCTTGGGCTCCCATAGTTCCCTCAGGCTTCTCTTGGTCTGGCCCTGACCCTCTGCCTGTTCCTTCTCCCTCCTGCCCTGTTCATCTGGGATGTCAGCGTGACCATGACAGTTTACCACCTCTCTCCCATCTGGGGTCCTGCGACTGCAAAGTCCAGGACTGTGTGGGTCACCACTGTGTCCACAGTATCATTCAGCAAGGTCAAGGCAACAGCATGGCAACTTAGAACAGCTTCAATGTCACCTTTCAGAGGGCCCATCCAGTCCCCGCCCTCTAGTTCAGCCCCCCCCTCCGTGACCCCACCACCCACCCGAGGTGCAGGCCACGACCTTGTCCACTCCATGAGCCTTCATGGCCGCCACAATGTTCCGGGCGCCCTCGGACATCACTGTAGTGGGACCTTAGAGGGGACAGAGAGTGGCTGTCACTGGTGGGCGGTGGCGGCGGCGGTGGTGGCAGAGGTGGCAGGGGTGGGGCTGGGGGCGGGAGTGGTGCCGGGGGTCGAGGTACAGGAAGGGGCCGTGGACAGAGGGGGGGCTCAGTACTGAGATCAGTGCCGGTGCCCAGCAGCACGATGACAGCATCCTGCCCGGCTACGGTCTTGTCCACGTCAGCTGCCTGACGAACATCACCAACTATCACATGGTTTGGCTGGGGCCCCTCCGATGGCAGCCTGGAGGTGTCCCGAACCAGCACAGTCACCTCATAACCTGCGGGCAAAGGGAGCAGAGAGGCAGGTCAGTGGGCTTGTGGGCTGGCACTCGGGCTCCAGGTGCTGGGCCCTGGAGGGTGCCATGAGCCCCCAAGTTCATCCCCCAGGTCCCCTGTTCTGGGGCAGTGATCTTCAAACATTTTTGCTGGTTCATCCACAGTTGATGTCCAGCTATTGTGGGCGATGCCTTCGTGCCCACATACAGTCTTCACCCAGAGGCTCCGCGCACCCCACACCCGCCACCCTCCAGCACAGAAGGGGCTGATGTCTGGCAGGGCACTGCTCTATGCTGCCCCCAAAGTGACCAGTGTTGAGATTGGACCCAGACCCTGGCCTCACTTGTGGAGGCCCAGCCTTCCTTTAGTGCTCATTAATGTACATGTATGAAGACCTGAATAGTGTGAACATACTTTTTACACAACCAGACATATGAAAATTTGTGCTCTATGTGTGTAATGTGATCTGTTATGCGTTCTGTCATATATAACAAATTAGAATTAAACAAAGAATTCAAATCAGTACTGTACGTGATCAAAACAAGACATTCTACAGGACTGTAACTGATTTTATCATTTGGAAAAAAATTCCAAACATTATTAAATCCTATTTTAAGGGCCGTGATAAACATATTATTGATCAATGTAAAAAAAAATTTGAATATCACCTCAGTATGTCCCCTCCCAAAAGAATTTTGGCTAACTCTGTTTCCCTAGACCCCAATAAATACACCCACACACACACACACCCACACACTTTTTAAAGTTCACAACTAACATATTTCTTCCTTTGTTTTAATAGTGGCAAAGGAACTTAATGTTTTGGTGTATTGTTATGGTTATATTTTAAAAATAAAATGATTAGTCATGATCTCTGAATGTTTGTGACCTCTCCAGTTCATGTTGGAGGTAAGGTTTTGGGGAGGCAATTGGGTTTAGATGAGGCCAGGAGGGCAGGGTCCCCATGATGGGCTTACTGTTCTTTTTTTTTTCCTTCGAACCCAGTGGCACTTAACCACTGGGTTCAAAGGGAAAAAAAAGGACACCCCCATCCCTTTTTCATATTTTATTTTGCAACAGAGTCTTGCTAAGTTGCTGAGGCTGGCTTTGAACTCAAAATCCTCTGCCTAGAGAGCCACTGGGAGTGTCATTATCTCTTGTAAAAGGATAGATTCATAATTTGATGGCATTATTGGGAGGTGGTAGAAACTGGGGGAGATGGGACCTAGTTGAAGGGAGTGGGTCTTGGGGCACACCCTTCAGGACTAGATCTTGTCCCAGGCCCCTTCCTTTGGATTAGACAATTGTTTCTTTTTCTTTTTGTATTTTATTTTTTTTAGTTGTAGTTGGACACAATACCTTTATTTTTTAAATTTTATGTTTAGGTGGTGCCGAGGATCGAACCCAGGGCCCCACACGTGCTAGGCTAGGCGAGCACTCTTCCGCTGAGTCCCAGCCCCAGCCCCTAGACAATTGTTCCTTTTTCCCCTCCCTCCTTCCTTCCCTCCCCTTCTCTCTTCTCTCTTTGAGACTAAACTGTCTTACTAAACTGTCCATGCTAGCTCCAAACTCCTGGGTTCAAGCGATCCACCAGCCCCAGTCTCTTGAGTAGCTGGGATTACAAGCACACACCACCACACCAAAAACACAACCAACAAATGCAAAACCAGATAAACTGCAAATCATCAAAATTAAAACCTTTTGTTCCTCAAAAGAAACCATCAAGGGCTGGGGCTGGGGCTCAGCAGTAGCGCACTTGCCTGGCATGTGTGAGGTACTGGGTTCGATTCTCAGCACCACATATAAATAAATAAAATAAAGATCTATCAACAACTAAGAAAAACATTTTAAAAAGTAAGAAAGTAAAAATACAACCTACAGAATGGGAGAAAAATTTTGTAAGCCTATCTGATAAGGGACTTGCATTTATATAAAAGGACTTTTATAACACAATGTTAAAAACATAAATGACCCAACTAAAAATATACACAACATCCTTTGAATAAGATGCACAAATGGCCAACAAGCCCATGAAAATAGGTTTAATCCCATTAGCCATCATGGAATGCAAATAATCAGAGCCACAATGAGATATCACTTCACAGCACTCACATATCGAGAATATAGAGAGAAACGCCCATGATCGTGCGAGGAAATGAACCTCAAGCGCTGCCGATGGCCACACAGAAGGGTGCAGCTGCTTTGGCAATCCGCCTGGCAGGTCTCCAAAAGATAAAACCCAGTGGTACCATATGACCCAGCATTCTCAGATGTATGCCCAGGAGACACGAAAACATGCTTTTCACACAAAAACTTGCACATGTATGTTTATAACAGCATTATTCCTAACATCTATCAACTGCTTAATGGATGAATGCAGTATCATTGGGCAACATAAATGAATGATATGCTTCAACATAGACGCACCTTGAGAAAATTTTTTTTTTTTTCCCAAGTGAGAGAAGACAGTCACAAAGAACCCCCATCATGGGGCTGGGGTTGTGGCTCAGTGGTAGAGCTCTTGCCTAGCATGTGTGAGGCACTGGGTTCGATTCTCAGCACTGAATATAAATAAATGAATAAAATAAAGGTTCATCAATATCCAAAATAAAACATTAAAAAAGAACCAATATTATATGATTCCATTAATATTAAATGTCTAGAACAGCAAATCCATAAAAACAGAAGCAGGGAAGTGCTTCCCTAGGCTGGGAGAGGGGTTGGGCTGGAAAATAGGGTTTATTTTGGGGATGACAAAAATGTTCTTTTTTTTTTTTTGGTACTGGGGATTGTAGTAGAGGCTGGGGTTGTGACTCAGTGGTAGAGCACGTGCCTAGCACGTGTGAGGCACTGGGATCAAGCCTCAGCATCACATAAAAATAAAAGTTTGTGTCCATCTATAGCTAAAAATTTTAAAATATATATTTTTAGTACTACATGGACACAATACCTTTATTTTATTTTATTTATTTATTTTTATGTGGTGCTGAGTATGGAACACAGTGGCCTCACATGTGCTAGGCAAGCACTCTGCCACTGAGCCACAATCCCTGTCCCCTTTTTATTTTTTATTTTGAGACAGGGTCTTGCTAAGTTGCTTAGGGCCTTGTTAAGTTACTGAAGCTGGCTTTGAAATTTCGATCCTCCTGCCTCAGCCTCCTGAGACACTGGGATTATAGGAGTGCACCATCATGCCCAGTGTCAAAATGTTCTAAACTGATTATGAGAATACTTGAGCAACTCTGAATATGCTGAGAACCACGGAATGGTATATTTTAAAGGGGTGGATTATATAGTGTGTGAATTATGGCTCTATAGTGCTGTTAAACATGTAAAAGTGCCAGGTGCAGTGGCACACACCTGTAATCCCAGCCATTTGGAAGGCTGAGGCAGGAGGATCACAAGTTCAAAGCCAGCCTGCAATTTAGCAAGGCCTTAAACAACTTAGTGAGGGCTGGGGATACAGCTCAGTTGGTAGAGTGCTTGCCGCACATGCACAAGGCCCTGGGTTCAATCCCCAGCATCACACACACACACACACGAAATGCTTAGTAAGATCCTGTCTCAAAACAAAAATAAAGGCTGGGAATGCAGCTCAGTGGTTAAGCACCCCTGAGTTCAATTTCTGACCTCAAAACTAAAACAAACAAACAAAAAAACCTAGAAAAGCAAAACCAAGACAAAATTAACCAAAAGTTTAGCACAGAACACTGAAATAAGCATCATCTGTTTGTTTGCTGTCATGCCTTTTGATCATCCCACAGTTTTACCCCTTGGCCTGGACCAGCCCTGAGTCTTGTTCCTGGCCCTTTCCAGGGTCTTCTTCAGGTTCCCGGGCCCTGGCCTGCTCCCCCCAACCATATTCCACATGGCAGTCACAACTTTCCAGCCATCTCCAAGAGCCTCTGCTCAGAGGCCTCCCGGGACCCGACCTGAAGTCCACAACAGACTTGTGATGGCCTCAGGGCTCTCAGGATCTGACCTTTCCTCCTTTCCAGAGAACCACTGGATTTCTTTCAGTTCCTCAAACACAACCTGCTGCTCCCCCACCCCCACCCCATCTCCTGGCTTTGCACACATCATCTCTCTGCTGGGACACCCTTCACCCCCTTTCCCCAGGTCCCCCAGCCACTTGTGCTTCCTCTGTCATGGCTCTCCCTCTGCTGACCTGCAGTAAACCAAGGGCCCTGTGAGTTCACTGCCACGGCCCTGACCTTTTACAAACAGGAAAACTCAGGCTCAAAACCAGGGACCCAGGTTCAAACTCTGGTCCTACAGCTTTCTGGCTGAGGAACCTGCATCCCCTTCCTCCATCAGACCCCAACTTCTTGGTCTCTGAAATGAGAGCACCACACCCAGCAAACCCGTCCTCCATGACCCCCTTTAAACAAAGGAATGACACACAGGAGAGCAGCAGGGGTTTGCCGGGAGCCAATGTGGGCATTGCCTAACTGCCTGGGTCAATCCCCAGCACCACACAAAATAAGGAAATACAGAAACCTTGTAATGTTGCCAAAAGCTCAGTCTTTGTCTCTAATGTCAATCCAACAACAAGGATATGGTTTTGAGAAGAAAAAAGACGGTTTATGGCTTTGCTAGCAAAGGAGAAACACAGGGGACTCCTGTCCCAAAGGTTGTGATTCTGCCCATCAGCAGGAACAGGGTGTTTTTTTTTTTTTTAAAGAGGTAATTCAGAGAAAATGAGATTAGAGAGGAAAGAGGAGGTCAGGGAGGAGAAGATCAGGGAGGAGAAGATCAGAGAGAAAAAGGCTGAGAAAAAAAAAATATGTAAGTTTCAAAGCCACAAGGGATATAGTCAAAGCATCAAGTGAACCCCCGTTACAGTAAGTTGTGCGTATATCTTTTTCTTTCTTTTTTTTAAAGTACTTATTGATGGGCACTCTACCTCTAAGATAACACCCCTATCCCCTTTTTATTTTGAGACAGAGTCTTGCTAAGTTACAGAGTCTGGCCTTAAACTTGCGATCCTCCTGCCTCAGCCTCCTGGGTTGCTGGGATTACAGGCACATGTCACCATTGCAGATGGGCATATATCTTTTATATTTTTAATTTTTTTTTTTATATTGGGGAATGAACCTAAGGGTGTTCTGAGCCACATCCCCAGCTCTTCTTACTTTTTAAGACAGGGTCTGACAGGGTCTCACTAAATTATGTAGGGCCTGTCTGAGTTGCAAAGTCTAGCCTTGAACTTGTGATAACTTGTGATCCTCTTGCCTCAGCCTCCCGAGTCACTGGGATTACAGATATGTACCAACATGCCCAGCTGCATAGATCTTTTTGAGAAACATGTTGTTATAGTCTGAATGTTTGTGTTTTCCTCCAAAATGCACCTGATCACCAAGGTGATGATATTAGAAGGGGACCTTGGGAGGTGGGTTATGAGGGTATTGCTCTCATGAATTAGAATCGTGCCCATATCAGAGACCTCAGAGAGCTAGCAAGCCCCTTGCACCATGTGAAGAGCCATCTATGAGACGGCTGGCCCTTACCAGGCACCAGCAGGGCCTTGATATTGAATTTCCAGCCTCCAGAACTGTGCAAAATGTACTTCTGTTGTTTATGATCACATAGTTAAGGTATTTGTTAGAGAAACCCAAACAGACCCAGACACGTCCTCCCAATCATGAGAACTTTGAACACAGGCACAGCATAAGGGTCCCTGTGGATTTTGACATTATTAGTGATGAGTGGCAATACTCATAAAGATCCCCCAAAATGCCAAGGGCTGTGCTACATTTCTTCTATGAATAAATAGATAAATGGGGTATTTTTTTAAAAAAGAATTTTTAAGTCCCCAGGACCATACAATTTTTAAAAAACTTAATAACTTAATTCACATGTATCTTTTCTTTTTGTGGTACTTGGAAATTGAACCCAGGAGTGCTCTATCACTAAGTCACAACCCAGTGTTTAATTTTATTTTGAGACAGAATCTCACTACAGAATCTCAAAACATGACTTGTGATCCTCCTGTCTCAGCCTCATAACTCACATTTAAATTTAAAGGGCCAGATGTGGCCAGTAGATACCATATCAAATAGAATGGATCCACACATTTTACCCTTTATACAGAACAAGACCCAGGCTTGGTGGCGCATGCCTGTAATCCCAGCAGCTTGGGAGGCTGAGGCAGGAGGATGGTGAGTTCAAAGCCAGCCTCAGCAACTCAGTGAGGCCCTAAGCAACTCAGTGAGACCCTTTCTCCAAATACAAAATGAGGCTGGAGATGTGATTGAGTGGTGGAGTGTCCCTGAGTTCAATCCTCGGTACCCCCTACTCCCCCCAAAAAACCCAAGAGTGTTCATTAGTTATTTCCAAGCCTTTAAAAAAAAAAAAAAAAAAAAATATATATATATATATATATATATATATATAAATCCCTTCCCTTATTTACATTTTTCTGTTAATTTTATTTTGAAATAAATGACCTATAAAGAAGTTTCAAGACCCAGATTCTTCATTTTGCTTTTGCCTTATCGCTCTCTTTAAACATAACATGCATAATTATATACATTTGCATGTAAATATATTTATACATGTATATATAGAAATACACATTTTCCCCCTGATTATGAGAATAAGTTCCAGAGGTCAAGCCCCTTTAAAGCTTTTTGATCTCAATCTTTAGTATAAAATGGATTTCACTGCCTAACCCAGGGCACACATATATAATTAAAACAAAACTTTCACAAAGCTAACAATATGTGATACATTTTGATACTGTTGGAACTTAATATATTTCAAAACCTATATGACCTACAGTTTGACAAGTACCAGATTACAATTCTACAAAGTAGCTATTACCATGCTTATTCTGAGGATGGGAAACTGAAACACCATTTTTTAGGTAACTGGGCCAAGGCCACACAGCTAGTAGGTAGAGAAGGTAAAATTTTATACATAAGCAAGTCTGACCCAGAGCCTAAAGAATTCAGAGCTAGGCTATAAGGGAAACTGAATCAGCCAAAGGATATTTATTGATCACCAACTGCTCAATGGCTACTGTTCAAAGCACTTCCCATATATTATCTACTTTAATCATTGTAAGTGACCCAAGGCAAGTACAACTAATTTCATCCCCACTTTATAGATATCTAGGCACACAGTTCTAGATGACAAAGCATGCGGTCACACAGGTGTTTAGTGTCAGAGTTGGCCTCCTGAAAGTAGGCAGGCTGACGCTAGTTTGTGCTTGTCAGGAATCTTGACCTTGCTTGAATTACACTGAGATAAATAAAATCTCAATTCAATTTTAGGTCAGGGTCTCCCTAGACTCCAACTCTCATTCCCCTGGGTGCAGTTCCAGTCGTGACCAGCAGGGTGAGCAAGCGGGCCCCAGTGGTATTGGGGATTAAAGGTGAAGGAAACATGGAAATCCAGATATTCGGGATGACTCAGCACTTCTCAACTTCTCCCTCTTCCTTCCCCAGCCTACCCTAGAAATGCTGATCAGCAAATGGGTTTTCACTGGTCTCCCTCCCCACAAGTCAAGATCCTCACAAGGTGGAGGGGGCGGGGAGAGGGGGAAGCCTGCCTAATGAGGAACTGTTTCAGAAAAGTCCCAAAGGAGGGCTGGGCTGGGATTCTGGTGGCCTCCACCCTTTTGGGTCGTGCAGATAGTCAATATCTTCAGAGTCACCAATGTTTGCAGGGGTGGGGCTCTATATCTTGAAGTCCCAGGCCCAGCCGGAAGAGGGTAAACTCTGGACTGGAGAGGCAGAAGATGCGAGGATCCTGCACCCTCTTCTGGAGCAACTCTGAATTTTTAGCCTTTGGTGACTTACCTAGGACTAGTGCTCACAAGTCTTGACTCACTCATGTCTCTGTGACCTCTTCCTGTTAGGTGCTCACAGCAACCTGCCTCCTAAACTTTCCTATTTCCAGTTCTGGTGTCCAAGCCCAAAGCCCATGGATATTTTTGGTGCTTACGCCTATGAACTAGGTTCAAATCCCAGCACTGCCACTCACCAGCTGTGCTATGGGGGCAGAATTTCTGGGCCTCAGTTTTCTCATCTGTCAAGGGAGGCGGGGAATACTAGTTCCCCCTCCAAAATGAGGGCTGCCTGGATTTAACTCATGTAGTGAGAAGGCACTGCTAGGCAGCAAGCCTTTGCTAACTTAGTAAACCCTCTCTGGGTGTGCTAATGACAATCACAACCACAACCACAATCACATTTCATAAGAGCTCTGGATTTACTCTGTCACTGGAGTCCCCTAGGCTCCCATAGCCCATTTCTATGCCTTGGACTCACATAAAACTGAATATCACAGTTTCACCCATTTCTGCCCCGGCACCCCCAAACTTGTTTCGCTCCCTGAAGCTTCACACACTTGGTTGGGACACTGATGACCCCAACCAGCCTGTGCCCGGCTCCAGCCCCACGATGTCTCTTCCTAGTGCTCTCCGGGTGTACCCTGTGACTCCCCCTCCCGCCCCACTCATGCCTGCTTGCACCGCCTGCGCCATGGTGGTGAGCCCGGTCCTGCCAGTGGCGCCGAAGATCGCGATCTTCTTGACAGCCATGCTTCGGGGGTCCTGGATGTGCAAGGCCTGAGACACTGGACGCGCGGGAACCCTATGACTGCTGGGCTGCACTCTCCGTCCTTCCCAGTCGGAGGGACGGGGCGGGGCCAGCTCGGAGGGGCCCGCCTCTGCCCCCCGCACCCGGCTTGAGTCAATTGGGTGGGCGGGTGGAAGCAACAGACCACGCCTTCGGCTGGGAGGAAAGCTAGAGTCAACTTGCAGTTTTGTTTTTTTTTACCGCCTAGCACCACCCTCTCAGACCGCCCTTTATACTTGGAGGAACGCCTCCCGCTTGGAAGGGAGCAAGTGGGCGGGGTCAAGAGAGCTGGGCGCTCGGCGCCCCGCCTCCGCGCTCAAGCCGCGGGGGGCAGGGGCGGAGCGATGAGCCACGCCCACCAGGCTTTCCTGGCTCACGCCCCTTCTCCCAGGACTCGCCTGCAGTGGTGGTACTTGCACTACTGCTCAGGGTCTCCTACAACAAAGGGAGAAGTGAGGGAGGACACTGTGGGTGTGTGAGTGTGACACTGGGTAATGAGTGCCTATGCACCCGCGTGACCTTAAGTAACCACAAGGGAGAGCATGATTGTGGATGACAGCCTGTGTCATTCTTGTGTTACAATGTGACTGTGAATCCACGTGTGGTCAACATTGATGCTCCCTGTAACCTGTGGTGACACTATGGATGGCAGTGTGTCAGCCTGTGTGATATGGTGTGAGATTTGTGTAAGTTATAATAGAATGTGAGAATATTAGATTGTGACGGGTGTGTGACACCACATGTGTCAAGTAAGGGTGTGTGTCTTACCATTTGAGTACATGGCTGTGGGTGTTACTGTTGCTGGGATGCTATTCGTGACTTGTAACTGTGTGATGTGAGTGTGTAGCAGTGCAGGATGTGTCACCCCATGGGACTGAATGGTGTGACAAGTTTGCGTGTGTAAAATGGCACCACACTGTGTGATTGTGAAGCCATGCATAATGTGTGAGTGTATAACAATTTGTGATCCCCGGGGGGAAGTGCGACCGTGTGTGACATGCATGGTTGTGTGTACCACACCACATTGGTGGTGATGGAATCGTGCATGTGTGTCATAGTGTGCAACGCTGTGTGTGACTTCGTGTGACAGTTCGAAGGTTTGACCCTGTGTGACTCCATCTGAGGGAGTGACACTGTGTGTGGATGTGGAGAGTGTGTTTGTGACGTTGCAAGTGACCCCGTGTGTGTGGCAGTGTGGGAGTGTGGACTGTGTGTGACGCTACCTCAGCCTCTCTGAGCGCAGCGGTGTATAAACGCGAGGCCCGGCGTGTGCCAGTGCGGGGACCCGTGCCGCAGGCGGCCGGGGCGCCGGGGCCCGCGGCGGGAGGGGTCCCGGGGGCGCGCGGAGCTCGGCGGCGGCGCGAGCGGGGGGAGGCGCGGCGGCGGCGGCGCATGCGGATCTGGCGGAGCGGCCGGCCGGCGGGGCAGAGCAGAGCCGGGCCGGGCCGGGCCGCGGACGCCCACAGGGAAGGCTGTCGGGTGCGGCGAGCAGCGGGGACAGCAGCACCGGCGGCCGCGGGCTCAGGTGAGCGGCGTTGCGGCCCAGGCCCCTGCCCCAGAACCTCCTCACCTGCTTGAGCATCCTCCCCAGCGCCCTGGGCACGGCCTGAGCTCCCGGGGTCTCCCTTGATGGGTGCAGGCAGGAGATCGAAGGCAGAACGAGCCCCTAATCCCCAGCCTAGCCCAGCCTCCGCGCCATGCGTGGGTCTTCCCTGGGGCCTGGTCCTTCCCAGGAGCCCCTCCTCGGGCACGGTGACAGGACCGCGGCGACAGAGAGGCGCGGAAGGGTTAAAGCATCGGATCCCACCCGAAGCCCTGCGCCGGGCCGGCCTTTGCTGAGGCCGGCAGGACAGCCCTTCCCACCTCCCCCCTCGCCTTCTCTCCTTTCTCCATTCAACCACCACGTCAAGGCCAGAGCTGCTCTCCCGGCCTGATGGAAAGCTCACCTAGTGCCAAGTGCCTGCCCATCCCCAAGTACCACCGAGGAAACAGTTGTGACCACCGATCAACAGGGAAGGAAACTGAGGCACAGAGAGGCTAGGTTAAAGTACAGCGAGAATAAAGCAGGATTGAACCTATTTTCTGTCCGACTCCAGAACAGGCACTTAGACTTGCTAAGATGTGATCAGAGGCTGGAGAGAAATAGTGGGCTGGGGGTGTAGCTCAGTGGTAGGCCATTTTTCTAGTATGTGTGAGGCCCTGGGTTCCATTCCCAGCATCACAGGAGGGGAAAGGAACAGCAAGAAACATGTACTGAGGGTTTGCTGTGTACCAGGTACCATGTTCCCTCTATCATTAACTCATCTTCAAACACTCCTAGGATTTTCACGGATGAACAAACTGAAGTCCAGAGAGGGGAAGTGACTTGGCCAAGGTCACACAGGTGGTGGGTAGCCATGTGCCCCACTTACAGCTTTCCATGGAAGAAGAGAAGAATAACAATGGATTTTGGTGTGCCCACCAAAAGGGATTATCTCTACCACACTGACCACAACCCAGGCCCTGGCTGCCTTCCTGAGATGTAGTGGGTTAGAAGACCAGCACAGAGACACACTCTTGTCATTCCAGCAACTCAGAAATCTGAGGCAGGAGGATTGCTAGTTTGAGACAGTCTGGGCCACTTGTCAAGACTTTGCCTCAAGTTTTTAAAAAGGGCTGGAAATGTAGCCCCGTGGTAAAACACCCCTGGATTCAATCCCCAGTACTGAAACAAACCAAACCCAAACCAAACCAGACCTAGGGGTTAGCAACTGTCCAGGTCTTTTGAGAAGGGTGCCATTGGTCTAATCCCCTCCTTTCTTAGTCTTAGAACCAGGTCAGAGGTCCAGGAGGGTAGAGATGTACCTGATATCACCCACCTCTTTAGATTTCATATTTTCAACCTGGCATGTTTTAAAGCACAACTCTCAATTCAGATAATATGTCAGTGGGCTGTGGCCACAATAATGCTGCTTAACAAATCAGCACAGATCTCAGCATCTTAAAGCACATGTATTTAGCCCTGGAGTCTGAGTTCAGGGGCTACCCAGCTGAGCAGTTCCGCTAGACTCTCTGCTGGTGCACTTACAGTAGGGTAGCTGACCTTGGCTGGCATGTCTGTGGTCTTAGACTTGGTCTAGCCTAAACATGTCTTTCTCATGGCCATGGTCAAACACAAGCAGAAGCATATAAGATATCTTGAATGAGGCTCAGAACTTCCACACATACCAGCACTTCCACCCAGTTCTGTTGGCCAAAGCAAGTCACATGGTCAATCCCAGAATCAAGGGGTGGGGTATGCCCCCAAAGCACACATACCTTTTCTGCCTTAACCAAGGACACTGAAAGGTTAAATAGCAAAGGGTGTGGCTTCAAGGGTGAAGAAGTAGGGCTACTAATACAAGCATTCTATCACATGCCTATGTTTGAAAACTAGTTACTTACTAGCTGTGTTACTTGGGCAAACAAATTAATCCCTTTGTACGTCAGTTTCCTTTTCTGCAAAATGGGCCTAGTAATAACTGCTCACTTGTGAAAATTACATAAAAGAATGCATATAAAGTATTGAGCACAAGGCAAATGCCCAATAAATGTTCATTATAGTTCTTGTTACTGCATTATAGAGTTCTGTTACTAATGATGTTATTGTTCCAATAATAATACCAGTGACAATTGCTGAGCCTCTACCCTGTGCCAGGCATTAAGTCATCAAGTACTTTATTGCAGTCCCGTAAGTGGTCGGGGTAAACATTATCATCATCCCCTTGCAAGACAGAGAAACTGAGGGTGAGAGAGGACCTAGGACCCACAGCTAGTCACTGTTAGAAGGGAATCCTCTGAATAAAAGGCACAAGATGGCTTGTGCCTTTAATCCCCGTGACTTGAGAGGCTGAGAAAGGAGGATGGCAAGTTTGAGGCCAGTCTCAGCAACTTATGGAGAGCCTGTCTCAAAAAAAAAAAAGGCTAAGGATATAGTTCAGTGGTAAAGTGCTCCTGTGTTCAATAACAAGTAACATGCAAAAAAAAAAAAAGGGGGGGGGCTCTCTGAGCTGGCGCCTGTTTCCAGTCCTAACCTGCCTCTCCCTATCCCCAGGCCTCATCTTCCCCAATGGCACAGGTTCCGGGGGAGGTGGACAACATGGAGGGCCTGCCCGGCCCCAACAACAACAACCTTGCAGCTCGCTGGGAGAGTCCAGACAGGGGCTGGGAGCGGGAACCTCCAGCTGCTTCCACGGCAGCTGCTTCTCTCTTTGAGTGCTCACGGATCAAGGCCTTGGCAGGTACCTGGGGACCACGGGAGAGCTGGGTGGGCCGAGGGGAGTGGGAGCGGGAGGGGGCTGCTGGGTGGCATCTGTGCACCTTGGTGCCTGAGAGCCTTGATGGCTAGAAGAGTGGAAAGGAGTCGTACTTAGCGCCTGAATCTCCAGGCCAGTTGTGGCCAAGGGAACCTTCCACAGTGCAGGCATTGTTCTGTATCTGTGGTATCCATAGAGAAACCACTAGTGCATATGGCTTGAGCGCTTGAAATGTGGTCAGTGCCACTTGGGGGACTGTTTTGCATTTTATTTAGTTTTAATTAATTTAGATTTAAATAGCCACTGTGGCTCATGGCTTCTGCGTGTGACAGCACAGCCTTAGAACTTTTGAAATGTACAATCCCAGACACATGAGACTTTGAAAGCGATGTCTTGGGATCTCCAAATGCAGAACCGTTGGGATTTTAAGACGTTGAAATGTCACACTTAGAGATTCTTCAGAGTTGAGACCTTTAGAGATGGAGACCCTTGTCGCAGATTTTAGACATTTGGCCACTAGGATCTTAGAGCCTTAGAAACCTAAACTCTAGCAGGCACAGTGGTGCACACCTGTAATTCCAGTGACTCAGGAGGCTGAGGCAGGAGGATTGCAAGTTTGAGGCCAGTCTCAGTAACTTAGTGGAGACTCTATGTCTCAAAATAAAAATAAAAGGGCTGGAGTTGTAGCTCAGTGACAGAGCTACATTTTCTTGTCATTATAGTTTTTAGACTAAATTGTCGAGGGAATAATTGCAAGAAAAGAGGTCTTGTACATGTTTGTATGGATATAGTTTTTTTTCCCCTTACATTTTCAATCCCTGGTTGGTTGAATTACTGGATAAGGAGGCTGAATTATACTGAAATTAATGGAATTTTCTAAGGTTTTGAGCAAGGATGTCAAACTCAAAGTCCTCTAGGAAAGTTGGTGACATACATGAGTCAGTGGACTGGGGGCTCTGGTCAACTGGGCCCTGGTCACCAGCTCCAGCCATAAGAAAACATGGGCCCAAAATTATTAGTTCTGATATTGATCCAAAATTTCCCAATTAAAAAAATGTGTGCCACAAAATATGAACCAGATTCAACCCATGGATTGCCAGCGTTTTCTGACCTGGAAACTAGACTGATATAAACATATAGTCATGGAAACTTAGAATTCTACTTTTGGACACTTAGAACCCTAAAAACGTAGGAAAACATCAACTTAGAATTCTAGACGGTATTATCCTGTGCCTGGTCCATGCTGGGCAGTAGCAGGGACATGGTGTTCATTCAGCCAGCCTTGATCCTTCCCTTACAGGGTCCTCAGTCCAGTGGGGACTGACTCAGATCCAGCCAATAATGACCAGGAGTCAGGATCAGGATGGAGGAGGCACAGGCAGAGGGCTATGAAGGGGAGACCCAGGGAGGACAGGAACCCAGAGGAGGCACCTGAAAATCAGCCTAAAAAATCAAGGCAGGCTTCCTGGAGGAGGAGATGCCTAAGGGATGAATAGGGTGAATTCTGGAGCGGAAGAATGTTCTAGGTAGAAGGAACAGCCTCTACAGCAGCTGGGGGGGGGGTGAGACAGGTGGAATAAACACAGGGAGCAGGCAGTAGGAGCCAGACCTTAAGGGCCTCATGGGCACTGGGGAGCCATGGAAAGATTTTAAGTGGAGTGGGATGGAGTAAGATGA